>NC_046187.1:2807500-4057500 GCF_011004875.1 Balearica regulorum gibbericeps | reverse complement strand
CTACTTACAACTTCAGTGAAACTTTTGCATGACTGAACTTATAGGATGCACTTCACTATGTAGTTTTCCGTTATTAACCCAATCTCTCTAAGTTTTCCTCTTCCAACTGTAATTCTGTTGGCAGTATTTCAGTTGTTACAGAAGTAGTGCTATAACATTTCACACCAAGCGGTGCAAAGCCTTTAACATTATGGAGCTTTACAATGGACCTAAAATTCTTATGTCCATGTTACAGCGAGATTATCCAAAGCCCAGAAGTTATGCAAATTGGCTATAGTTATGCAGAGCAGAGCTCTGAAGAAAATACTAATATCCTCACTCCACACCTCGTTCATATCTAATGGGAGATAGATCCACCGCCATAATTAGTGCTCTTATTTATGACTTATGTAATTTTTCAGTACATGCTATTGACACATCTTTATTCTCCATATACATTTTGCGTTGGAATGTCATTACTGATGACTTATTAATGGTAAAATAACAACAATAAAAATAACAACAGAATTGGAGAATTATTGATTATGGAGTAATATGCTTTTAAAAAATGTGAAGTATTTATGTTTTTTTCTTTCACAAGTGTATTAGAGCCAGTAGTTGTTCTGCAGTTAAAGCTGGAGATACTATAAGATTTATTTATTTATTTATAAAATTAAATTCGGCTTGGGAAAATTACTAGCTGGATTAGCTAAAATTTACTAACATATGCATTCTGATTTAAAAAAAAGTAGACATCTTAGCATCTCTTTTATTCACTGCGTTAGCACTAACGGCACTAAACACCATTAGTATTTATTGAATAGAGCATCCCTTTTAGCTTTTCTGGTGCAAGTTACATCGGACTTGCTGCTCTCCCTGCATTTGTCAGTAGACTGCTCTCGCCCCTGACAGTGCCTCTGTATCCCGACGTCATGTGGAGTGTCCTACCTGACGACCACACCGTCCCCAATGAGCTCTACCTCTTGACAGTCAATTCTCATGCAGTGTTCTGTGTTCAGGCTGCACCTTCTGTCCATCTTCAGTGACCTATGGCATCCAGCCAGACCATACCGTAGATGCCCAAATACATTTTCTGTTCTTTGTTTTGCTGCGGTTCTTTGGCAGATGGAAAGAGGCTTCACATCCCTATAGGGGCAGTGAAACATATGCAATGGGCAGAAGAACTACTTTTGTATCTGTTCCTGTTGGTTGCTTTTCTTTCCTACTCCATCAAGATTTCTGAGATGACAGCGACAAGAAACTACTGTAAACCTCACTGGACCACTTACATTGGTAAACAGTTTAGAAACAAGCGGTGCACAGACTTAAGCCTCACTAACTGAGCTCCAGGGTTGAGCATAGCACTTACAGTGGGGCTTGTCATTAGTATCGCTACTGGAACATACATTAAAACAGAATGTATCCATCACAGTACTTAATACAGCACACATATGCTGTGAGCTCAACTGCAAGCAAACTCATGAGCAGAGATGGGGAAGCAACCCAGCAAACTCCAGCAGGCTTTTCTTTCCGGATGATCAAAGGACCTCGAAGTGAGGTATACTCACCTCAGGCGTTAGACTCAGCCAGCGGTTTTACTCTTAGAAAGCGCTACATGCGAACATTAATAAAAATACAGAATCCTGGCTGTAAGTGACCTACACTCATTTCAGAGAAGACATCTCATTTTCTGCCTAAAGTCAGTCAAGTGCGGTGAATTGAAAGAATATATCCTCTAAGTTTTAAAGCCAATATTTCTCATTAAACGAACTTAATTTTTAATGGAGGTTTGAAAGTGAACAGTATACTATTCAGCGCAATAATTATTACTGTTTAATTCAGGAGACCTTCATCAATACATCAACCAATCTGATTTCAGTCGAAATCTGGGAACTTATCACCTCTTGAGGCTTAATCAGTCAACTCCAATCCAACTGAATCACTTAAGGACATTTGTAAAGGATATTTCTTCATATGTATCTTATTGTCATTGCCTGAAACAATATTACCTGAAACGCTAGGGACACTTACTACTTTTTAACTGTAGACATATAACTATGAGGTTCCCACTCCCCTAAAGGGGACCTCGCCTCTTTCCAATCACTATACATGAACTTGGACCCCCATACCCTCACTTATGTCCAGCATAGACCACGCAAACAACTTATTGTGACGCAACTTTACAGTAGTGCTCATGAGACAGGTAAATCAGGATAGGAGAGAAATTTGATATCTGAGGTTATTTTAAAGGGGCATGGATCTTTCCATGCTTCAACTACCCAGGAGGCTGAGAAAGAATGAAGTCCAGGGCCCTGTGCTGACAACACATCAAAATCAGAGAAGCACAAGAGTAAATTAAAGCATTATGATAAGTTCACCCATGCATTCCACAGGAAAAAAATATCAGATACAATATAGAAATGCAGATGATTTCACTGCACCCAAGACAGATCTCTCTACAAATCCTATTCCCATGACTGACAACACAAACCTGTGTCCTTTTTCTTACGGGTTTGTTCAAACAGCTTGAATAAAAGAGAGCACTTACTGTGACTTAGTTACTGAACAGAAAATTGTAAGCCAAAATGTGACAGTTTTTCCATTAGAACCTACAATTAGGTAATCTACAAAATTAATTTCCTTCACCTTTAATGAGGTTCTGTTATGTGGTTTGGTGTACGTTATTGTGTGTATTAGTCATAGCCGGACTGAAGGGAAATGCAGCATCAAATTTATTGTAACAGCAATTTTCCTTAAAGCATATTAGCACAGATGAATTGGCAGATCCCTAATACATGGCTTACAGCTATCTTTTATACAATATTGCCCTCTATGGGAGCACGAGATGTAACCGATTTGAAAAAAGCATGCCGCTGGTCTTTTGTCTTATTAATTTTTTTAGTATAATGTCTACTTTCTTAAAATGCTTTTCTTTTTAACGTAAAAGCTTTATGCCATCAGGAAAATCAGCCTATTACCCTCTCATTATTTAATCTATTCCTTTCAAGCCTACATTTCATATTGTAACAAATATATCTATTACTGGTGTTTAGCTTTTATATGATAATTTCAGTTCACAGAGTCACTGCTCAAAATGTGTATGCCTTTCTGCCATGTTTAAAAAAAAAAAAAGCACCACAAAAACACAAACCAAACTGAAACCAAAATGTACACAACTGAGTAGTCACATCAGTGATATAAATATTGAATATTATTTCTAAAGTGCCTTCAGAGTCTTCAGAGAAGCGACTCCAAAGCATCATTACAGATAGAAACAGATACTGTCAAATGTAACCTGTTGGGCATGAGTGCATGAGAAGAGAAGGAATGAGCATGATAAAGGAGTATAATGGTTAAGTCAAGTATCAAGAGTTTATTCACTTGGAGTGCTCTCACTTTTGATTACTCCACCCATGTTTTTCTTGGATCATTTTAATTAAGTCACCTTTATTTCCTTCCCATGAGCAAAATACATTGTTAAAAGGAATCTGAGTCCAAAAATGATTGTTTGAAGAATGATGATCACTGTGCATTGTTCAGGCTGATCTGTACTGCGTATTCAAAAAAACCCACATTCCTTCTGCTGCCCTCCTGATTTCTTGAGAGCAATGCTGAAAGTCTGTAATTCCTACCTCAAGAAAAAATGAATCAATAGCAGTTAGACATTAAAAGCATTTCTTTAGCTTATTAACTATTCTCCTTACGGATATTGCAGAGAGATTTCATATTTCTAGAGAACGTCAGTGCAATGTAAATATAAAATCATGATCTTGATTTCCTTTGTCAGACTACAATTTCTTGAAGTATGTTAGCATCCCTTTTGTTGAACCCAAGTGTTTTAATGTTGAGACGCAGCATAGTTGCATCAATCTAAAAATAGACCTCAGAGGGAATACATCCACCTTCCCACTTTAGTGTGATGTGTCACGTTTCATGGTTTGGGATGGCTTTTGTAAAGCGGTGCGGTTCAGCATACCACGTTGTGGCCCACGAGAGAAACGAAGAGAGCACTCCAAATGCGTACCAGCGTAAGCTAGAGCTTCTGTCAGGCTAGAGAGGCTGCCAAAATCCCGGCATAGTTTTGAAAGTTATGATACCGAAAGTGTTCTGGTAATGAACAGCTCGCACTTATCGTAACAAAAAAACCCCTACAAACGTTGGACCCGGAGTACTTATTTTACTTGCACAATTAATCCCACTGAAGCTAACAGAGGTACTCATCGTAGGGAGACAAACGTGTTCACACACCTAAAGACAAACACAATTCCTTAGAACAAAACACATTCTGGAGACCTTTCAAGTGGAGAACATTCATGTACCCAGTAATCACTAGGAGCAAATCAATTTACTTGGAGGGACTTGGTCTTCCCTTTAAGTACCATGGACCTGCTTCAGAGCAGTGGCAATTTGCAAAGGAGAAGGGCACAGGAGAGAACAGAAACTGATTTACAAAGGCTTTGTTTAACATGAAGATTTCCCACGCTAGCTGGAGCATTAGCAGAAGTAGCTCATAAGCACAAGGCCTCCTCCTGTAGGACTAGATGAAGCAGAAAACAAATGATAACGGGATTATCTAAAATAAAAGAAATTTTCTAAGAGGTGAAACAAAGCACTCTGTACAACAGGATCCATTTATTACCGTACTGCTAGAATACCAGTTTGAAAATGGTCGAGTAATGGATTTTTCACTTTGCAGATTTTTTTAAGTTTTAAATTAGGGTATATAAAAAGCTACACTTGTGAGAGCTAACCTAGAAAAATAGTCATCCTTAGAATGTAATGGAAGCTTGATATCTAGATCGCAAGGACAGAAAAGTAAAAAGAGAAAGATAAATGCTCTTTGTAGTTTCTCCTTTGAAAATATCATTCCTGGTTTCACCTTTTATTCAGAAATGGATTAGAGTATTTAAAGAGCCTCTGTAGACATGTTAAAGGGGACTCCCATTGGAGCTATGGTCTAATTAAGCTACTTTATGAATCATTCCACAGTTTGAATAACTAAAAAAAAAAATTTTTTAAAATCACTTAATACATTAAACCAAGAGTTCAAGCTTCTTAAGTTTTAATAATCAAGGAAGAAATGCTGAGCTTTAAGATCTGTATGCTATCACTTAGTTTTATGGATGATGTTCTTTGTGATAATGGCCTTGCCAACAGTCGGTTTGGATTCCTCTTTATTAGAGGCCACCTTCCTGTACGCATTTTACCAGCCCTACTACAACTTCACTATTTGTACTGTTTATTTTCTTGGATGAGCTGTTAACCATTGGATCCTCAAAAGTACTGGCTTGCTGATTTATCCATCAGGAAAACAACATAGCACAGTGATACAATCCCATTACTCTCTCTTTACTTCGAAAGCCACCAAGGCTCAGATATGCAGCTGGCACATGACAACCAAATGTTGATATTATACAGAGATAATTGTTCTCAGGGTCCCAAGTGTTGTGATAGAGCAGCAAGAATGAATTACCTCTTTCTTTCCCAAAATAATACCATAATTTGCTAGCTAATTGCTCCTGAAAACGCAAGGGGAGAGGAGAGACGTGTACGTATATTACTCCCCAATGGCCAAGTTACAGACCTTTCCTTCAAGCACATTCTGCTTTCCTCTCTTCGTTTAATTTTTTCCAAAAATAGCCCCACTAAGTTTGGACTGGGAGGACGCAGAAAAGACTTAACAGACCTCAGCAGAAGAGCGGTGCAGCAGGGACGAGTCCCTCCACACCAGCACCGTTGCCTGGTCCCTTGGGTTGGCCTCTTCCCTTGCTGGAGGCAGAGCAGAATTGGTCATTTTTTGCCTGTTCCTCATTGCAGCGCGTACTCTGCAAATCAAGGGGGATTCTTTCCATTTCACGGAAATCACAAATCAGTGCAAATCGTGGTGGGCTATCTGGAGATCATCAGGAGCTGGTAAATAGATCTGCTAAAGTTCATGTTGGAGAAAAGAAGGGTACTACACAGTCTTCTCGCAAGGAGTTCCTCAAGCTGCTGTAAAGCAATGCTGTACAAAACACGTTACCCATTAAAATAAGTCACTTCCCCAGCCTGAACCTGGCCTCTGAGCGGGCGCTGGAGAACTGCACCACAGCTGATGCACAATGGGATGACAACACTTCTGCTGTTTGCTGTGCTGGGGATGAGAAAAACTATGTGACCATTTCTGACAAAGGATAACCTTTGTGAGTCACACAGGAGAAAGAAATACAGTTAATAATTCTTCATACTTCCACAGAAAGGGGAAATGGGAGCACTACCAGAGTTTCTAGACCAACAAATGTCCATATTTGCAACAGCTTTCAATGCAGTGGAGGTAGCTACAGAAGCAGCAAGCTTTTCTGAGCGAGGCAGTCGTTGGGTGAATTGGACTTGCTTTTAGTCTAGTTTTTGTGAGGATTCACAAATATAGATTGACTCGCTTATCAGTAGGGAGGTCACAAGAACAGTCTTCATGAAAACAGACCAAATGAGAAGCAGCTCCTGTGCATTGCTAAGGTGGTACAGGTGCAAACACAAATCACAAGGGGGCTGAGCAGAACATAAACCCTCTCCGGTGCTTCAGCCTCTCCCGCTGCATGAAAGCATGGATTAGGAAAAAGCTCTTTTCTTTCTAAGCTCCAGTCCTATCCCCATTTACTTTCCAGGAGCTTTCTGCTGACTTTATGCCAAAGCTGAACCCAGGAAGGATTCTGGAAGGAAAATTGTGGGAAAGAGCCCAAAAGGCTTTCTAGGTACAGAAAGACATGCTTCTCTCTCACACAACATGAACCAAGTCTTCTCTCAAAGTGAGCTGATACCTCAGGAAGTGGTGACACAGATCAGACTGTGGATTAAGAAGAGCAGAACAAGCTCATTTTTTGCTTTGATAGTATCTTGATAACAGTACTTAAAAGACCAGAGTTTATATTTTTATAGTTGAGTAAGCACTTAAGACATAAAATAATAATTAGGGAGATGTGGAGCAGCTCTAATGCTAGATGTTAATGTATGTATGTTGGTTTAACAGATATTTCAACATTAGTTTATATCAACACACTCTCTGAAACCAATAAATCCAAAGCCTCACAGGAACAAAAACACACTAGGATATCAAAGTTATTTTGCAAAGGAATAAAAGTTTAAGATAAAGGTGATTACAGAACTGGTATGCGCTGATTTGCCTTTATCATTTGAAGAAGTGTGTCCACCCATAAACGGGGGGAGAACAGAAGCTGAATAAAAACCACATAGCTATGGAAAGTCACCAGTCAGAGAATCTAGTTCATATTTTTTGCAATTTTTTTTTATTATTTTGCTTGTAGGATTTTGCATTATTTTTGCTGCTGATGTTTCAAATCAGTACTTCATGCTTAAGTGGACTACTAGCAGCTTATTCTCCACTGTCATGTGGGAAATAAGAATAACCCGTGACAAGGCAGGCACTTTCAGTAGAAGACATGAATGCCTTAGCTGAGTTGTGATGCATGAAACTCAGCTCCAAGTGTATCTATATTTCATCCCTACATTTCTGAGCATATAAAACCCCTACTAGATTTTGATTCAGAGCCAAATATTCAGGTTAAAAAACCTAACAGCTTATTTAGACATCAAAAAAACCCAAACAGACTTTTCTTAATGAAATATATATTTGAATACTCTAAAAAAAGCACATTATGCTATGCCTTTATGTTTCTTGCACTTTTGATGTGAGTGTAATTAAGTTCTGCGTATCTTGAGGAGCTGCTAGAGAATTAGAGACTAATCTATAACTCTTGTAAGTTGTCATAGTTCCTCTGGAATCAATGGATTTTTCAACACTTTACACCAGCTGAGGAACTGCTCTGTGTGTTTAATAAAAGACACACTGTTGTTTAATTATGGGGAAGTTCATAAGAAGTCTCCACAGCTTAAGAAAAAGCTGGTCCTTTCAGCAATAGTCATTTTTTGTTCTTTTAAACTCATTATGAACTTATGTGTCAAAAGCCATCTTTCTTTCAATAAAGACCATAAAGGTGCCTTTCGCTGAAAGAGACAGTTATATGTATTGTCGTCAACTTGATTTTGAAGCGTGGCCTTCATGCCACAAGGTAGTTTTTGGGAGGAGAAGTAAGGAATACCTATTAAAGTGTCATCAAAGCACTCTAATAACAGGTGAGAAAAGCGGAGGCAGTCAGAGAAAACAAAAGCTCTGCATAACAACAACAAAACATCAGTCCAAATATTTCAGCAAAAGTTTTCAAATAGTCTAGAAGAATGAATCAGGGAGATACCATAGATTATATGTATTCATTTCTGAAAGTATTTGCTTGCTGTGTATCATGGTTCTGAGCACAGAACTGCAGGAATTGTGTTTTTCTACCTGATCATGTGCTGTGAAGATAAATACATTAAAAATAGGTGCACAGACATTGTAGTGAGAGCATGGTAATTAGAAGAGATAACTATGAGCATCAGAGTCTGGATTTAAGCATCTAAATAGGAGAAGGATGCTGAATTTTCAGCAGTTGCCTTTAGCGTAAACACAGATGCCCCTTTAAAAAAATTAATCTGATTCAAAGTCTTGTTAACTTACACAGTGCTAAGCAGAGTGTCTCTGGGAAAGCACTAGGTTTAGAAAGTAAAACATTTGTATGTCTTGTAACGTGCGTAAGCTCCAAGAAAATTTGGACAGAACAAAGCAACGCTTACTTGTACTAGGGAGTTTGAAGAAAAAAAAACCACAAAAACAACCAAACAAAAAACCCCCACAAAAAGAAAAGACAAACAAGACAACAAAACAACAACAAAACCTCCCAACCAACCCACAGTTATAAACCCAACAACTCATGTTTTGGAAAGGTAATACTCGTGTTGGGCAAAGTACTGGTAGGTTTCATCTGTAACTTTTGCCCTCCTGAAGTAGGAGGAGCAGGCAGTTGTGATTGCCTACCTGTACGAGGGGGAAAATAAATCACACAAGCATTAACTAATACAGAATTTCCACCAGCTAATACAAAATCCATGCTTCAGGTAAGATCCAGAAAAAAACACACATCCTGTGGCAAGGTTTTCAACATAAATGCGGTACCTCATTAACATGATGTTTTATTGCTAGAATTTCCCTTTTTTTACTGTTTCCCTCCATCCATACTTCATTACTGTTTCTTGCGTCTCCTATTTTCTTTTATGCATATTTTTCCCTAAAACAGAGCGTGAGAATAATATCATGACTGGAAGGACATTCTAGGTAACTCAAGTGCATTTGTGTCCAAGCAAGAAAAGTTCAATTCTCGCTACTACCCAAAGGAGAGGGAAGTGAAAAATTCAAATTGCACTGTCTTTTTCCCAAGGGTTGGCGTGCTCTTTTTGTTACATAAAGAGAGTTGGAGCAATTCTGCCAACTGGTTTCCTCACATTTCTAATAAGGGCAGACCCTGGCATAGTAAGTTGCCTGATCCTCCACTTAAAATGAATTGCTAGCAAAGCAAACAGCTATCGAGGCAGCACAAATCAACAGCCGTGCTTCTTCATGTTGAATTCATCTAGCGTGGCACGGTCTTAAGCCAAGGATTTAAGTTCAAAGAGTGACTTTAGCATCTGAATTAAAATACACTCTCAACGGTATGCGTAACCACTTGGCTGCTGGCCCGCCCCGGGAACATCTGCGGCAGCCGCTTCAAAGGGGCAGACCGCTGCTCCCACCACATCTGGTGGCAGCCGAGAGCCGTCCCGTGGCACGCTCGCACCCCGCGGCCAAACCCTTCCGCTCACAGGGACGTCTCCAGTGCTTGAAGCACAGCTGGGAGTCAAGTGTACGAGTAGAAAGAAGAACAAAACAACGGGATTTTTTTTTTTTTTTTTTCTTTTCATACCATCAGATTAGTAATAGGAAGCTCTCGCATTTTTTGTGGGTTTTGACCAGTTGCACCAGAAGTGTTCCTTATGTCGGGAAGAGACTCCCTCTCTTGATTTGGAGGTTTTAGTTTACAGCCTGACTTAAGTTCCGATGTTCACACAGGATGCAGAGAGGCACCCGCTCACCACCCAGCTGCGGCGGGAACCCCACACCCTACCTTTGCGACAACCTTTGGAACACAAATCTCAAACCTAGAGCCAGCCATAGGTGTAAGACATTTTTCAAAAGACCCTCAGCAAGCTCTTTGTAATTAGAACTTGCAGGAAATGACTCAGACATACTTTGAATTTTAATTTTCCCTCAGTTTCTAATTTAGCCAGAAGGAATAAATTAGTCCCCAGTTAGGAATATCTACCATCTTTGAAACTTGGATATTCGCAGAGAGCAAATAGCTCTTCATGCCGAAGGTCCCAGCTGAAGGATGTAAATGGTAAACTGCACGGAACACCATTTATTGACACTATTTTGGAAACACGAAAGGTTGAGCTGACCCTCCTATGATTCAAATCTGAGTTTACAGCATCATTCATCATCTCAGAATGGGTTTGTTCCAGTCTCCTTGAACAAAACTATTTTCTCCTCACATTTGCTGCACAGAATTGGCTGAATTTCAATTCCAAGGTGTATCGTACAAAGAACGGTTTTGGAGTGAAAGGTGTCAAGCTGGCAAAAATTGAAAATTAGATTGGTATAAAATCTAATTTTTTTAATATAGAAAGTGTTTAGGTTTTCCTCTGTAATATAATTTAAAGTCGCATAACAATCACGTTTCTTGGCTATAGAGGTAGGTTTCATCTCTAGCTGGATGAGATAAAGGATTTTAATAAGAAATTATGCAACAAATAGGTGGAATTTGTGTCACATACAGTGAGAAAATACCTTGCACCTCTGAGCACCACACATTTGCTGGTATCCACCCAGAGGTGGTATCAGTGAGATCTTTTGTAACCAGCTTGCTGGATAACCCCTGCTTGGCTTGGGTCATGCTACGCTGTTGCATTAGAAACAACCTTTTGTTGTACCAGGTGATCTTACCAGTCATCTAACAAGAGCAGGAACCAAAAAGTCTTCTGGTACTGTGATTTTCTTGAGCCTCCCTTAGCATCTGGGGATGGTGCAGGGAGCTGGGGACTCAAGCATTCTCCTGCTGGAAAAATGACTCTCTCAACTTTTCCTTTTTCCCCAGGCTTCCAGTTGCGAACTCCAGGTGTAAAAATCAGAAGCTGCAAGTGGTATTTTCCTCCCGCATTTTGGGCAGGAGGGGAGGTGGTCCAACTGCACAATGACAGATTATGCAAATCCTCCCGGAGCATCTAATCAATCACGGCGGTGGGAGAGGAATGCAGCTCATCTCCGAATTAGCCTCTGTCGCTGCGTCCTCGTGTGAAGCATCCCCCCTCGGCTGGAATGACATCAGAGCAGCTCCGAGTCCTTGAAAGTCTGGGGGTTGATTAGCTGGAGGAATTGGCCGCTTCTGCCAATCACCACCCTGCAAAGCCGCCTCGATACTCTTGTAGATATGAGGGAGAGGGAGGCTGACTACAGCAAACAGGAGACACGGCGGCAGCACCGGCAGTAGTAACAGGAGCAGCTGGTATTCGGGTGATTAAATAGTTCTCGCAGCCTTTTTGCTGTAGCCTGGCTGCTCCCCGGTGTAATCCCCATGTCCAAGAAGGAAGCTGCATTTTTAACGGTGTGCTGAACAGAGGTTTGAATCATTCCAGCTGGCTGCTTGTTTTGAAAAGGACAGTCTGTGTATAAATGAGATGTGACTGTGCCGGTAGAGTTCAGTTACTGGGGCTGGAGCAAGAGGAACCTTCCCGGGATGCTGCTCAGACAGCTGCTATCAATTGAAAACTCTCCCTAGTTTACCTGGAGCCATGTGAAGAGATTTGAATAGCAGATGTCTCTTTCCTGCACGCTAGGAAGAGAAATTCTTCTCTAGGTAAGCTATTGTTCAGCTTCTGCACATATTGCTACATTAGCCTATACTTCTGGGCATATATTCATATGACTATATAGACGGTGCCTGTACTCAGAGACGAGAAAACAGTTCCTGAGCAGGTATAATATTCACACCGGGTGTAAAATGGTCTGCCTATAACCTAATTATGTATACTAAGTACTTCAGAATGCTGCCTAGAGCCTGGCATTCAAAGAATTATTTGAAAGTTTGAGATAGTCTTTGCCATGTTTGCATGCAAGTGCCCTCGATGTAAACGGACGCGCGCCCTCCGAGGGGAAACGGTTGTCTGACTAAATATATGAAAGACCACAGAAGTTAAAGCATGGTAAGTTATGTGAGGAAAAAAGGGTATGAGGTTGCAATTCTTCTTTAGTCTACTCCATATACTTTGATTTTATTTGCTATATCTAGCAAAGTTAAGCAAAACTAGTATATTAAAATGACAATGTGAAAGCTTTCCATGGCTATATAGTAAACATGCAGTATTTAAAGCAAGAGTAATTGTACTGTGAGGAAGCCTAGACCTGCAGATCTGCTCTCTTCCAGCAATTTTGATACCCAAACAACATCTATCAGCAACATTTTATTTGTTTAAAACAGCAAGATCATTCGTAGTGTGGAAGCAAGGATTATTTCAGGTAGTAAGAGGTAACCTGAAGAAATCAGTGTTTGCTCTTCAGATGACCACAGAGTCAGAGCACAGCAGCAGCCCGGTGGTTTTATCTTATAGCTGACACGCCAGCTCCAAGTCATTGCTGCTGGGAATAAACACTCAAAGGAGAAATGTTTAGAGGAGAACAAGTCTCTTCCTACAAGCATTACACTAATGTAACCACACATACGTACAAAACCCACACTCATTAAGTTCTCTTTTCCCCAGGGAATTTACCATATCATTTTTTACTTACTTCTGCAGCTCTTAATCACATGGATTGAACCCTCCCTCCCTGTGAATAAATGCTGCAGAATCTGGCCTACCCCATTTAGCAGGTTATTCTACCCTTTCTACCTCTGAATGTTATCAGAGCAAAAGATAGAAAGAGAAAGAATAATTTTCACTCCATTCCTTCAGTAGTTTTTAATTATGATCCTCCTGCTATAAGATGTTCAGCTTGGGGAATAATAGCAGAATCTCCTTGTTCGTAAAGTTGGAATAGTTGGCAACATTGCCAGGTGCTTCCCTGCCTTGCCCCATCATGTCTGCGTGCTTTCATCATGCACGTTTTACCATCAGCCAAGCTGCACTGTCTGACTCGCTTTCTGAAATGCTGCTCGAAGGAAGGCGGGGGGGGGGGGGGGGACGGGGGGATGCCAAGTCACATTTAACTAAGGAAATTCTTGGCTTCCAGTGTTCTTCTGAATCTTATCAATTCAGAGAATATGATCTGCTCAATTAGATTAGATGTTCCTAATGACATTGCTCTGTGCAGAAGGTTAAGATCATATATTAGTTTTTGTACCATTTCCTCACAACATAGCCCTTTTTTTTGATTCATAATAAACGCCTAGTGTCTAAAAGCCTCAGAAATGAAAGCGGGAGTATCTTAATGTCTTGTTGACACCGCTGTTTTCTGTGAGGCTGGAGAAATGCTCCTCTAACTTTCATTTTATTTGAGTAAATCAAATCCAAAGGGTTAGATTGAAGCAGAGAGAAGGATGCTTGAGTGACTGAGCACTTGTACGCACACACACATATATATGCCCCTACATATACTTCCATTTCAGTCTGAACACCCTGTTAACTCACACTATAAAGTTCTGGAAGTCCTATTAAAACTTTATGGATGTTTAGAGTTGTGATATCTGCTATATTGCTCTTTGTAATGGCACTGATCAAGCCTAGCTGATGTGGCAGCATGTAGGGAATCATGAGCTTATCTAGAGTTCAACTATCATTCAGTATGAGTGGGAGAAAAATATGCTAATAGTAAAGAGTTTGGGGTTGGGTTTTTTTTTTTTTTTTGGAAGGCTTACAGTACAGGAACTCAGAGGTACAATGAGATACTTTAAGGAAAACATGGCCACGTATTGCAAACCCAGAGCAATACTGATCAAAGAAAATGCTGATGAGTTACTAGTAGTTGTGACTGAGCTTTCAGTTAGATAAACAAAAAATTACATGTAACCATATGCCACCAGAAAAAGATTTGTTTCTCATTTTTCTACAAGCAATAACAGAAAGAATATCATGATGTCTTACCAAAAAAAAAAAAAAAAGATAATTTCTGTTCCAAATCTTTCCAATTTAACCCACAAACAGTTTTGATTTGACTGCCTCTATGACCATAAAGCTGGCTGAGCTTCAGCTGCATGTATACATCGGTGTTTGCTTCCATCAAGAGTTTGCTTCATAAAGCTTTCATAATGCTTTATGAAATGCATAATGCTTTCTTGGATACATCCAAGAAACTGCTTTTCATACCTGCAGAATGGGCTTTTCTGAACAAAGCAAACCCTGGACTAAGAGCAGCACAGCATCTCAAGCAGGGGCCTGGGTGGCTGAAGGAAAGGATAACTCAGAGTTGTGCAGAAAGCTGCAATTTCCCCAGCCTGTAGAGTCAGTTCAGGAACCGGGCACTGAGTTTAAGGTGAGCCAAGGGCTCTCCACACTTCCCAAGGTGAGGGGAACCTGGGTTTGAAACCATTTGCAAGGATTAAGGAGTATGGTATAAGGTGGCAGTTTAGTAGATCCCCTGTTCTCAGGCTTGGGATACAGTTGAGGACCATTAGAGGGGCTGGACTATGGGAGAAGGAGGGTCTCTGCGCTGGAAATTGCTTGGAGCATGGAGTTAAAAAGTGTCCTGACTCACATTTTGAAAAAGACTAAAGAATGCTCATATCACAGCAACAAGTCTACTTCTCTTATTGAGATGTTAAAACAATGCCCCTCCTGAAGTATTAAGCCACCCAGAAGAGTGCTAGATACAAATACAGAATTTATTTTCCATCTATGTCAACATTTAAAGTAGAAAAACTGTTTGAGCTATAAAAAAAAAAAATCAGGTGCTGGAAGAAAATGAAAGCCATGCACGTCAATCCAAAACATTTATTACAACTACTGTCAGTAATAATTACAATGAAACCACAGATTCTTCTGAAATTAACAGTTGCTATAGAAAACTAATAATATTTTATCTAAACAGTAATGCCACCAGAATCACATGGCAACAGCGCGACAGTGTAGAAACCACGTCAGTATTTGATGAAGAAAACACATTGGCGCCAGAAGTAACGTATTGCGATGAGATGATTTAAACTCAATTCTGAAAGGAGCAGAGAAGTATTTAAACCTATTTCCTTCCCTCTGCCTGCAGGAAGGGTCACAACTGCTTTCCCCAAGCACAGGCAAGCAGAGCAAATTAATCCTCCCTTCTCTGCTCCAAGGATGGGTTTTGCAGAGCCAGAGCAAACACAGAAGTAGAAGCCAGGGCAGGGTGGGCTTCTTTCACGAGACAAGCAGCAAAAAGAAAGGGATTCCCTGTCCTTCCTTGGAAGCTGATGAAATCACAACTGTACTTGGCTTACTTAGCTTGGCCAGGGGAAAACCTGCTGAATCTCTGCTTTGCTTTTCACGACCTAGGGAAGTCTTTGTTTTCCCTGCTTCTTCATGTCATATGGAGGCCACCACGCAAGTTTCTTTCCTCCCCCAAAACATGCTAAGACAAGGTATTCTGGAGCACAGCCCCAAAGCAGACAGCGATTTAAGACCTGTTCATGTACAGCTGCTGATGCATTTGTCCCAGACCACAGTATAGCTAAGCTTACAGAGTGCACCCAAGGCTGCTGCTGCAGAATTTCTGCTAGGACAATCTTACAACTTCAGAGTTAGTCCTTACGCGGCCATGGGATGAGAGGACCATCTGCCATCCCGTCACGGCCCGCGAGAGCTCTGAGAAATGCATGCACGGCTAATGCTGGGGGCTGATGCATCTACAGCTATAGAGCTTTACTAATGGCTGGGTTTTAATCTCCCATACGTATATATCATTATCAGACACACAGCAGACAGAATAATGTGAACGGGCTCTTCCCCGAGCAGAACCGTGCACAAAATGTATCCTCCTGAAGGACTATCCACAGCTACTTATTTCAACCCGCACTCTGCCAGGCTTCCATTGAAAGGATTGCATTTAGCTTTTAGTGTATAAATAAGTGTTCTAATAAATAATTAATAGTAGCTGCTGGCCATAAAAAAGGCGACTGTTTGGAAAGTTAAAACAGTGTCATGAAATATGCACCCACCTCTATGCTCTAGTTTCAGGGGATGTTTTATCCAACATCCTTTCCTTTTGCATGGGACCGTATTTTGCAAGGAGAAGGCCAGAGCTCGACTTCCAGAGCCTCAGGGTATCCATTGAATTTATTCCCTCTCCCTGGGATATTTATCACCCCTTATACCACCAGAGGGGAGGACAGGTGGTTGGTGATTCACAGAGAAATTTTTTAGATATGAGAGGAAAATGCAGTAGAGTCTAGGTTTCAGAGTAAGAAATTACACTTTCTGATCACTTTTGATTTTAAAGCTCTCATACTTTTTTTTTTTTAAATTTAAACAAAAGCAGGGCTTTCTGCCTTGATACTTTTGCCAGACTACCTGCATTCTACCTACCTAAATAGCTGGTATAGTGGGCTAGGGCGTTTTTAGTCATTACTAGTCAGTAGACTGTATCTGTTGTGCCATTTTAAGTGGTTTCATTAATCTACCCCCATACGCTTTGCGCTGTTAAGGGTGGAACCATGCCCGCACACACAGCGTACCATCCCTTACTGCACAGGGCGCTGTACAAGCCAGTAAATACTGTTAGCAACTGAGGGCCCAGGTTTGTTTTGAGTTGATAGACCTTAAGAAGGAGGAATGGTCGCTCTATCTCATTAGTAACTGAAAAGCTGTGATTCTGGAACTTCGCCTTCTAACACAACATCAACCAAGCCTTCTTTCCCCACACCTTACTATTTCCAAATTACCCGCAGGGGTGCGTGTTACTATAATTTCTACCTGAAAAGTCCCAATTAAAGATCAGGAGGCCTCTGTGGTACGTACTGTCCACATGACAAGCAAAGCAAGCGGTGCGTGCCTCAAAACACTTGACGCTCTCAGACTCCCATAAAACCAACTCTTCATCAGTTTTGGAGGTAGCAAAATCCACGTGCCAGCATGAATCAGCAGCAGTTATTCTGCATATTCAGATTTTTAACTAAAAGTACCTCCAAAATAACTTTCTCCTCCATGGGAAAAAATATTACTTTCAGGCAGAAAATTAATTATCTGTGTATATATTGTCTAAACCAGATCTTTATGGATTACAATGTATCATTGTGTCAACTCATGAGACATCATTTTGTTGGCTTGTAAGCCCTTTCCATAAACCAGATACCCAGGCTGGATTTCCTCTTCCAGGATGCATAACGGAAAACACAGTGCAGTTGTGCCTCCAGTCCATAGGAGAGAATAGGAATGTAAAGAAACTTGACTAATTCCACCCTGATGTGAGGACAGTATATTCAGAAAGATTTTGACAACAGCTTGGATTTTTTTTTTTAACCCCCCCCCCCTTCAAAAATAAGCTAATGCCTCCTCAATAGTTCAACGAGCAGAGTTTTTCCAGGAAAACAACAGGTTAATCAAAGCCTTGCTATTCTATCACAGAGCTCTAATGGTATTAGTTCTAGTTCCAGTGTCTGAGCTTAGCGTGACTCAACAAAAAAAATCCCTTGAATTCCCAAGTAGGACCCTTATCCTACTAGTGGCATTTCTAAATTGAACTTTATCTAGACAAAACAAAGAACAGATCTTTTGAAAAGAAGCATTTGTTTATATTTTGAACCAAAAGAAAAACAGTATCTATAGGTCACAGGTGACACACCAGAAATCTCAAAAGAGATCTTTCGCTTGACTGATAAAGTGGCTTCTCTCAGAGAAACCCCATAAAACAGTGGCAGAAATAAACAGAGAAATTTAACCAGGGGATGAATAAGAAGAAAAAAGGAAGCAAGGACTGCAAATACATTTGACTGCACATTAAAGTACGAATTTTGCACTGGCTTTCTTAAATGCACTGTTTTCAACATCCATGCTATATATTTGAACCAAACAGAATCATCTTAGAACATTTTACAGCTAATGCCCAGGTAAAGGTAGAAGAGGGTATAGGTTCTGAAAAAAAATCAGTGGCCTCCAGAGGGCAATATGTGATGGTGGTAGCAGAAAGGGACAGAACTCAAAGTTTCAGGTCCCCGCCTTATCCTCTCATCGCTAGGCATTTTTTCCTCTTGATAGGCAAACAATACCCATCCAGTCATTTCTAGATTAAAAAAAGAAGTTGAATTTGTAATAATATCTTCCATAAAACTTCCTGGGACTATCTTGTCTGCTTGGCGGTGTCTGAAATACTTAAATATGTAAAAGTGACATATAGTCTGTTGGGTATTGTAGTATTTTTAGTACACGAAGTTTCTCTGTCTAGATTAGTTTTGCTGACAACAGTAATAGTTGCAGCCATAACTGGTTCCCACAAAAAAAGCTAATCTTTCCAGTTTTAAAGAACTGGTAATAAGGCCCAGAATTTTCTGAAGGACTGCCTGGAACCTCGTCTAAGACTAAGGCTCTAACTTAAGCAATTTAAGTATATATGGAAAAGACCGGAGAAATATTATAAACCGTTCCTGCCCCCAAACTGTCATGTAATAAAGCAGTGATAAATGCAAGTATTTTATGAGCAAGGGGGAAGTGACTGAGTTTTCCTTTTCAGAACAATGCTGTTTGGAAGTCCAAGAAGCACACGCACACACAAAAAAAGGACACGTGGAGGGTCACCCTGTCTTCATTCACTCTGCTCACCTTACTTTGCTTGAAAGCCATTACTTGCCTTTGCCACTGTTTGCTGGCTAAGCCCTGCCAGGTTGTGATAGTGCTGATGGCTGAGATGATGCTCTAGCCCACACACCTGCTCTGATCCTACCCCTTTTTGTGCCAAATCCTCTCAATGTAACAAAACCCTTCAGACAGGTTGGACGAAGTTGGGGAGAGGGAACTCCAGTAGAATTTACTTATAAAATAAATATAGGGAAGCTATTATAATGAGAGTGAATGTACTCGGAGCTTAAAAACTGTCTCTGGCTGGCTGGAAACCTGGCTTGAGTAAACTCAGAATAAATCTCTGTTTAAGTTTCATGTGGTAAACGTGCTGCTCTAAGGATTTAGGTACAAAGTCTTTGTTATCTGGGTTTAAATAGACTTCCTTTACAGTAGTAATAGATCATTACTATGTGACAGCAGTAGTCTCTCTGAAATAAGTTAGTGGCCTCCTTTTAATTCCTAGCACAGATGTGACCACATCAGACTTTCTCAACTAGTCCCTGTGACAGGATACAGACACCACAAAACATGTTATTCGGTGAAATATATTGTCATTGATAAAAGGGCGGAGACATTTTAATTATCTTGTATTGTGGCAACCATTTTTAGGTCCCATAAAAGCTATAGCAGAACAGAAAGTGCAGGAAATGATTAATACTAAACAAAAAAAAAAAGTATAAAGACCAAAGAGTTTAGCTTCTAATAAGCTATTCCAGAGCCTGTGACTGTGTCTGGTAGGCAAAGGGCCTCTTCATTCAAAAGGGAGCTTTTAAATTTTTTGTGTGTGTGTAAGAAACCTCCAAAAAGTAAAGTTTCAATAGCTATCCAGCAAATCTGTAATCCTTGGTAAATTTTCAAAATAGATACAGAAAATCTGCAGTTATTTAGATGCTAATAGAACTATAAAAAGATTTTTTTTTTAGTGTTTTTTATGCCTTAGCTTTTATGTATGATCAAACAAGATGTACAGAGTTTGACTACTGCATTGATTGACTTTAAGGAGTTCTAGTTAGGCAGCCATTATATTGCACAAATGTTGTCTCTCAACTGAATTCACAACACAAATCATTCTATTGAAACTGGATAGCTAATTGACAGCCTTATAAAAGTAGAAAACAGTAACAGAATAGATGGACTGTAATAAAACATCTGATACAGCATTTCACAAAAGTTTTATTTGAAAAGTTAAATGAATTCAAATTGGCTTCCATTGAAGCATTAAACTATGAATTGAAAAGTGATGAAGAGCTATTAACCAAGCGAGATCAGAAGATTTGTTGCTTCGAGTCAGGAGGAATGTTTTGCAGGCTGTCTCAGGAAAACACGTGAAGCCTGCTTTTATTCACCAGCTCCATTCAAAAGGACTGGGGCAGTCACAGGATGTTCGTTACACCTGCACTCTCCATCAGTCCCGCTGGGAAGGCAAAGCATCAACTCCAAGGACTCCATCCTGTAGGTCACACACAACTTTGTACCACGGGAATCTCTGCTGTGTTTTCAGCCACCACTTTCTGCCATTTTGGCTTTGTCATCACAGCTCGAGAAATAAGCATCTGACATTTGGATCGTCTCTCCAAACCTTCTTTTCATCCTTGGCAGTTCAGTTACTTTTCTACCAATGTCACGAGGGTTGTAAAGACACCTATCTGTTGAAGGGCATTATGCAAGAGCAAGTGGCTATTCCTTCCAGCTCAGCCATGAGTCTGCCCCAAATGATCTTGGAAAAGTCAGGCCTGTACCCAAGAATAATGCTATTTAGCTTTTTTGAATTTTTAGTGAGTTACTGGTAAAAAGTGATAGCTTATTACCATCACTGAGGCAAGATAGACACATTTACTGGAAACAGCATTGAGACAATACTTTTTATTAATATTTTAGTTGAAGTCTGTCCACGAAGCTAAGGTGTTTTGCCTGATGACATCAAAATATTATGTATATTTTGGTATATCTCAATGAAGTGATGTATTTTGATATCACACCACAACATTTTTGCCACATATGGAGCTGCACAAAAGGTGAATGGGGTCATTAACACCTACTCGTTGCAATGGTGACTAGAGCCACTCTGTCAAGACACAAGAAAAAAAATATACAGGGTCTCTCTTCATGCATGGTCTTCCTAAAACTATACTTAAACTGTTACTGACTTCTAGGAGCTTCCACGCCTGACACTCAAGAAAAATCAGCAGTCAGTGATTTGTGAGGAAATACTACAACTACTTATGTTCAAATATGCTGAAGTGTTATAGACTGATAAATTGGAGGAAAAGTCACGGAAACATCATGGATGGAATATTAATGTGCGTTTCTGGGTGGTCCAAATGAGCAAGGGATGGTTAGAAGTTAATAGGTCAGGAGAAAGAAGTGTTGAGGCTGAACAGCAGGCAGCATTCACCAGAAGTGTGGTCTAAGCCGTAGAATAAATTTCTACTAGGAGTTCAGCAACGTGATGTGTTACATATGGGCTGGGGAATCACAATTCTGTGAGAGAGGATTTGCAGAAAGAGCAGTACCTTCCTCAGTCTCATTAGTTCACATTTTTAAAATTCCACCGATTCACATAGAATATCTGGGGGGGGGGGGGGGGGGGGGGGTGTGTGTCGTGGTGTCTCATCAGCGGATATTATAGTTACCTATCTAAAAGCATCAATAAGAAAAAACCCAACCACTTTGTGAGTCAGCAACTTCAGATCACATATAATTAATGAGAACAAAAGGTCTGATGACGTGCTGTTACAACAGTACATCTATCATGTGTGTTCAAGAAAGCGGGACTTGTGGCAAGTCAACGGTGGCTATCTGCACACCTTCAGAAATATTAAAGGAGTAATTATTACAAAGCTTCCTCTAATCACAATTCCCCTACTCAGTCAGAACATGAGTAAACCACTCCGTTAGTATGCTTCAAATCACACTTGACAATACTAACCATGATAAAAACAGATCAGCTTTGGTGGTCCTGGAGTGAGACAAACTGTTAGGTTTGCATGAATCTGCCTGCAGCAAATCAAATGTGATCGGTTTGTCAGGAGTGAAGAGTTTACAGACTTCCTAAGTACCTTTACACCATGTTTCCCTAACTATCTTACATACATAGTAAGAGGTGTGCATGGGTGCATGTGTACACATGTGTGAGAATATGCATATATGTAAAACCTATCTCCAAATACGCCTTTCCACTGGGGAACCTTTTTTCTTCAAAGCTCCAAGTACTGAAATCATCTGGAAAAGTTTCAAGCCAGAGAAAGATAGATATCAAAAGGGTCGAATAGCTAGCTTCCAAGTATTTTTCATGCATAAGATGATGCCAGCTTTCACCGAGTGCACAAGTCGAGGTATTTCAAACATTTCGCTTTATATTAATTGATTATCGACTTCAACCTCTGGCATCATTTAGCTTTCTGGAATCACACAGGATTATGTGCACACTATAGACTCATCAAATTGCTGAAAATACTGAAAAAAACCCGGTCCTTTAAACTTACAGCTGATTATGCATCGAAAACAAACAAGAGGTGAAAGTGCTGAGCAGCCTCTCCACTCAGAAATTCTGAGAGAGAGTTACAACAAAGTTAGAAGACCTGCAACAGCCTTTACCAGCCGAGAAGCTGTCCTTATCCTCGGTAAAAGGGTTTTCTAAAATCTTGTGGTAACCTACGAGCAGCTGATATCAACACCCCTTGTGAGCAGAGCCACATTCATAAATACAAAACACATTGCAACTCGTTATGCTTGAAAGAAAAAAGTTACTTTAAACAAGCACCCAAGTTTCATGAGCTCAGTAAAAGAAAAAAAAAATCTCTTAAACTTTTTTGAGGAGGGGAAAAAAAAACCCACTGTTTTTTCCTCTGCAATTAATAGAAACCCTGAACTTTTGCTAATGGTCAACAGGAGTAATTTTTCACTCAAATCAGTTTGCTTGTTTCAGTATTGAGTGAGCAGCCATATGTAAGGAGTAGCAAGTAGGTATCATGGATCACAGGGCTGCTAATAAATGGCAGGAGTCATACAAGCTTAGAAAGGAAGGAAGAGAGGAAAGTTTACATTAATTTTTTTAGCCTAAAGGGAAGTTTTATATATAGAAAATAAAGGCATTCCAACTTCTGATTTATGCTGGAATAAGATGAGAAGAAACCTCTGGCCTGCCTCCAGATGAATTACCTGTAGAGCATTCCACGCAGCCTTGCACTCTGGTGCAGACAGGAGACTAGAAATGACAGTGTTGCAGTGATACAAGTGTCCTGCTCCTCTACTCGGTGTTGTAATCAGCAACACGCTCTTAACCTGCTGCGGATGTGAAGTCTGTTGGCTCCATCCGTAGGGTGGATGAACACAACTGTCTGCTTACCACCACCATCTCTGCTTTCCGTAAGCTGAACTAGGTTGGAGATGCTTAGCCTAGCTACAAGGAGTGGTAAGGAAAGGAGAAGAGCTTACAACAGCCCTGCGAGGCGGTGCTTGCCCTGCCCCCTTGGTCAGGCTGGCAGCCCAGGCACCGCTGGCCTCCTGCCAGACCCAAACTGCTCTCTTTTCACCTCTTTCTCCTGATGGATGATGGAAGGCACTAACTGTCACTCTTCATGGAGTTTTCCCTATTTACCCAGGCAATAGCTTATTTCAGCTGTCCCTCATTAGCAATTAACAGCTACCTTTGCAACAGGTAACTGCCTTCTGCAATGTCTATATTTCCCCCACTGATTAGTTGCACCTAATTTGGTCAAGATGCTTGTTAAATCACTAAGCCCTGTGAGAAGGTCTTCATATAGGAACTGGACCACGAGAGAAACAGCTTTAATTCCTGATGCAACGTGAACACAAGGTATTAATAAGAGGTTGTTTCTTTCCAGTATTGTGCTATGGGTTTTAAATAGTTGAGTCCTAATCTCCCAATCAGTCATCTTCAAAATCAGTATGCTTTAATCATCAATCAAATGCATTTTTTTGGGGAAGCAGGAAGTATTATTTAGCAAGGAAGCAGCAATTTTTAAACCTCTGTTTTAATTTGGCTGCCTGAATTAAAGAAAAAGTACAGTTCCTGTGGACAGCTACAGTATCACAACAGAGTTATCGCAGAGTTCTGCTCTTTCTGGGGCAAGGCCCCATGTCTGGGAAGTCAGCTGAACGCAAGATTGAAGATCTACTGAAGGACCAGCTCTGGATGAATGCAACCTTGATTCCCAGATCAAATGTACCCAGCTTTCAGCTTTAGCCCTGAAGAATCAATGAATGCTGACCAGTGACTATACGAACACAGGACCTCAAGCACTGGTTTCTAATGTGAAACTACATTAGTAACGCTAATTATGAAACATGGCCTATTTTCGTGTTTTTCAAATTAATATAGCACAGAAATACTCCAAAGATATCTGAATTTCTGTGAATATAAAGCTGTTGAACTTTAAGGGGGAGAGTTTCAAAGGCACAAATGGCACTTAACTTCCAATTATGCCTTGGAAAATGTCCCACTAATGGCTAATATAGCTGATTTATTTTCATAAACTTTAATTACTTCACACTTTTTTTTACTGAACAGTACAATTAGTTCAAGAGAGCAATTCAAACACAATGCACAAACTAGAAAGATCTGCTCCAATGCCAGGTTTCCATATACAAGTTTAAATTCCTTATCTAATATTTAGACATCTAGAGAAGTGTGAATACTTGCACTTGTTATAACATCTGCATGCAACAGATGTACTAGTTTGCATTAAATCTGATTACTGATATTTTAACTGGAAGAAATTTTACCAATGTTACTTGGATCAACTAACTTGGGATGAAGACCATATTTATTTTTTTTTTGCTTGTATAAGAGTCATGGGCTTCTCATATTTTAGTAATACAGGCAGTACTGGCAGCAAAGATCTGGCTTATGAAGTGTATTATTTTGACAGCTTGCAATACCAGTATCTGGGAAACCCAGCAGGACGGAACAGCGAGGGAAAAAATGTGTCATTTTAGGTCTCCTCGCATGCTATTCCCTTGTACTACAAGGTGTAGGCTGAGACATTTGGTAAGCATTCAGTGTGATTTAGTGGCAGGTTTCTTAGAGCAGAAGTCCTGATTTTTATTTATTTTTAAACATAAGAGTCTTAATTAAGGTGTTTTACCTGCTCTGAGGATTTCTAAGACCCGTCTGGGAAGGGCCTGCCTGCAGGCAGGGCTGTCTGCTCTGTGTGTCGAGGTGAGAGCAGGTGCTGCCTGCTGAAAAGCAAGAAAATATTGCCCTCTAGTGCTGAAAGCAAGCAGAGGATGCAGAGGCCAAGAGCGGTTTTTAATTATTGTTTCCAAGATAGCTGCCTATCTCATGCTAACAAAACTAAGGCTTGTTGTAATTAACTGTTTTGTGGGCAGATTACCCACCCAGCGAGGCTGCCCTGCAATTCTCTTGATCCAATAGACCTTCAGAGTCAGGCTGAGTGACTCATCAATGTCACCAAAACTGGGACACAGCCTCACAGAGGATGCCTCACTTGATCCAGTTTTATCTTTTGATAAAATCTTAATTGGAGGTTTAATAAGAAGCAAGATCCCGGCAAGCAGACAGAACTGCAGAACAAGGGAAGCACCAAAGGGGAGCAAATACTCTTGGAATTATCAGAATGATTTCAGTTTCCTAGTGACAGCTGCAATTTCTTTTTTATTTCTTCTCTCATACATAAGACATTACTAAATACAGACTATTGTTCTCATTTCTGTTCACTTCTGTCCATGGGTAAACTACCCACCTTGCTCACCTTTTGGCCAATCGCTGTGCAACACATAGCAGGGTCACTGATGGACCAGCCCACAAAACAGGGGTACGAATTGCCTAGCAAGCTTCCAGCCGAGAAAAGTAAAGCAGACAAAAACCTGAATCTGGCAAAGTCACAAATGGCCTCAGCAGCAACTCCCTCTCTCTGAACTGCAAAAGCAGTAACAATCCTCTCACGAGCAAGCAGACCTATTAATTCACAATTACTTCGGCATTCTGTTCCCTGCTTGATAAGCTCCCAAAACCAGTAGAGTGCTCTAAAACTAGGATAGCGCTATACGAGGCATTTCAAGCCAAATTAAAACTTTTCACTTGCATTTTTAAGATCCTGAACTGACGCAGTCAAGAGGCTCCTTAGAACTGTATATCAGAGTCATAAAAATAGTAATAGACAAATTTCTTCAATACCTTTCTTGTAAGTATTTTCCAGTTTTAGATGTAAAGCTTAAGATGAATGAATAGTTTTCAGAACAAAACTCAAAAGTGTAATCTGAATTAATGGAGAAAGACACATCAACTGACAAGTATCTGCCTGGAAAGAGTGTTTCTTCCTTGCAGTTCAAAAATCATCCATTGTTTACAGTCTCGCATTATTCCAACAGGTAAACAATCTAAGTAATTCAGAAAGATGTTAATTCCTATTTAAATACATAGAGCAGCATGGGCTATTTATTTAGTTACTTTTAATTGCCTCCGAGTCATATGGTTTATTGTTACCAATGGTAATTTTTCATGAACGTAGGTAGAACTACCAGCAATTGCACACGGGCTTCAGAGCTGGCCCAATATTTAACAAACACTTACGTTGTCCTAATTTTGTCCTACAATCTTCAGTCATTCCCATTTGGAAAAGCAATGAGCCATTTTAGATAAGAAATGCCCATAAATGAAGATATATATTTCCTCAAAAAGTTATGTTTAGACTTTATTTTTATACCCTAAGAATATGGGAGAGATGTTTAATGCAGGTTATCTTAATACATCAAAAAAGCAAGTGACACTGAGTGCTCCTTGAACTGTTCATAAACTTCCCTCTTAACTCAGATTACCAGTATCAATCACTGTCTTTATTAACGTGCGTTTTTAATTGCTTTATGGATTTTATTTTATTTACTCTTCTTTTACTTCTTGTTGCAGATAATGTTAAGAGTCCTCTTCATTGATTATTGGCAGCTGCTGCATTCTGAGAAAATCTCTTTCAATTTAGCTTTCCGGATCCTTTGACTTCCTGCTCCAACAGCTTTATAAACCTCCTCGACAGCTTCATAAATGCACTGCAATGGTCACATGAACGTCTCGGGAGGGGAATCAGCACCTCTGCATCTCCTCGTTCCTATGGCACTTTAGGAAGAGAGAATAAAAAAAAAAGCAGCAAGTCCAACAGAAGTTGGAAGTCCTGCAAAAGATGAATCTAATCGTGAAGCTCCGCAGAAGTTTCAGAACGTTGGTCATTCTCCTGGCGACCTTCTGCTTGGCAAGTATTGTGATTTCTGCCTATTACCTCTACACTGGCTACAAGCAGGAAGTGGCCCTCGTGGAAACCACTGGAGAAGCAGAGTGTGGAGACCTCAAGCTTCTACCATACAGGTCCGTGGAGCTGAAAACAGCTAAACCCATTGATCCATCTAAAACTGATCCCACTGTTCTCCTGTTCGTGGAAAGCCAGTACTCCCAACTGGGGCAAGACATCATAGCCATCCTTGAGTCCAGCAGATTTCAGTACCACATGGTCATCGCACCAGCTAAGGGGGATATTCCCCCTCTCACAGACAATGGAAGAGGAAAATACGCGATTGTTATATATGAGAATATTTTAAAGTATGTATCCATGGACTCGTGGAATAGAGAGCTTCTGGAAAAATACTGTGTGGAATACAGTGTTAGCATAATTGGTTTTCATAAAGCCAACGAGAACAGCTCCCCAAGTACAAAACTGAAAGGATTGCCATTACACCTTTACAATAATGTAGCCCTCAAAGACTGCGTGGTAAACCCTCAGTCTCCCCTGCTGCACATTACCAAAGCACCAAGGGTTGAGAAAGGTCCACTGCCCGGCGAAGACTGGACAGTTTTCCAGTTTAACCATTCCACCTATCAACCTGTGCTTTTAACGGAACTGCAGACCTCCAGACCGCCCCCCGCCGCCTTGCCAAAGGCTGCTCTGTATGCAACCGTCATCCAAGACTTGGGGCTTCATGACGGGATTCAAAGAGTCCTTTTTGGAAACAACCTGACCTTCTGGTTGCACAAACTGATCTTTATTGATGCCATCTCTTTCCTGTCGGGGAAGAAGCTCACGCTGTCCTTGGATAGGTACATTCTGGTTGACATAGATGACATCTTCGTTGGGAAGGAGGGAACGAGGATGAACATCAACGATGTGAAGGTAAGGCAAGAATTGGGGGTACATGTATGTGTGTATGGGTATTTAAAGAGAGACAAAGCTTGGCAAAGCTGGCAAGCTCCATTTCCTAGGAAAGGCTGAAAATGCACAAGGGTAGCTAGCAGATACAGAAACCATAACCTGAGATTATTTCAAAAGTTTGTTTACCCACATACATATAGAGATGCATTCAAGTATGTGTTGATACATAGCGATGGCCTCATACAGTAACGCATACAGCGATCGTTCTAGCTGCCCCTTGTTTATATAGGTTCTGCTCCAGGGCTTCACCCAGACCACCTGGGTAACAAAGGAGGCTTTTTATACCTCGCATAGCAGACCTTTATCTCTAAATAAAATTATATCTATTTGTGGAGCAAGTTTGCTGCTGAGATATCTGAATTTTTAGGTAACACCACATGTTTTACACTGCATTAATTTGTTTTTCCCTATTTGCAAACATACACACGTATGTATGGGGCATATATATAATACAATTTATAGGCATTTTCTGTATTCTTTCTTTCACTATTTCTGAAAAGCAGACAGAACAACAGAAGATGGTTGCCTTTTGAAATCTCACATAACTGGCACTATATTTAAAAAGAACAAAAAGAGCAAAAGGAAAAAAAGCCTGAAAAAGTTATAGTCACATTTTGCCTTACAAGAATTAGCAGAATAATTTTCACTAGCAGTCTAGCAGATAAGCATTTAAAGTTACCAGTGACAAGATGGAAGCATAGCCTACACTTTAGTAAATGCCATAACCATCTGATATGGTGAAAAGCCCACAGACTATTCTTTGGCAGCTCTTTTAAACTTATTTGCATAGCCTGTAGTATCCAGGGACACCATTAGATTTGTTCAGAGTAATTTTCAAAGATATGTGCAACTTGAAAAGACTAGGCAGAACTCAATAGCATGCCAGTTATTTCCTCACAATTTTCCACACGTGAGAATCGTCATATTCAGAGATTAACTGAAGTTCCTAAGCATGCAACATCACATTCTCAACCCTTTATTCTACAGGGGGTTTTCCCTGTAAATACCCCAATGCTTTCATGAGCAACAAGCCTTTTGTTTTTAAACATGGATTTCTATTTTGTTTCTTAATTCTTATTTCCATTTCTACAACTTCTATATTCATCCGCCTCCTCATCCAGATCATTAAGAGAGGTACAGAAATACCCAGCAAAAGCAGTAGTCTCATACACAGTTAAAACAACTTTGCACATCATAACAGTTCGGGTAATTCTATTAGCCAAGCCAGGCATAGGAATGCTCATCAGGGCTGATTTCTAGCACCAGGCACTCCAAGTGCCTGGTATCTTCAGATCTGAGCGCTGCGCACAAGCTCAGTGATCAAGTGCTCTCTCTCCAGAAATATATGGTAAAATGCTCTGAGAAAGGGCTTGTATACAAGAGGAAATTAACTGAAAAGGCAATTGTGGAACAAGTTTTTCAGCAATAGCTTTCTGCCGGCACATTTTTGAGACCATCTTTTTCTGATCTTGTTTGCTCCACTAAGGAAGTCTATTATTCTACATTGGTGAAAGAGCCCCTATTACTATAAGGAGAGTGTCCATATAGAGTCACTTCGAAACTCGAATCTTACTTTTGACTGGAATAATCTCACTAGGCAGAAAAATCCCATGTCACTTCCTTATTTTCCAGCGATTGACAACATTACTAGGCAAACTTTTCCACCTGGACTTGGCAAAGCAGCCATGCTTCATTGCTCATTATAGGAGACATGGCAGAAAACTCCAGATCCAGGGGCTCGAGTAGGAGCTGGATGGCAGAACCGTAACCGTTAAAAGCATTCAGCATCACTTTTATATGCTGCACACAGTTACCCATCTGAAAACCAAGCAGTCTACGCTGCTGAATACCTTGAAAATAACACGAAAAAGCATCTGCTAGGTTCAGACTTTTTTTTTTTTTAAAGGAACGTGTGGCAAGTCTTTTTATGGATTATGTTTGAGTCGAGGTATGAAGAGCAGCTTTCATCCTTCCCACATTTCTCCAGTGCTAAATTAGCAGCCCACTTCAGTCGCAAAGCCACTAATAGTGCCACTTGCAGGATAAATTCCCCCTTCATCTCACACAAGAAATCATGCCACAAACACCGACCACAGGGAGAAATCTTTTGCAGGCACAGACTCAGAACCAACCTTCCCATCAAGCGCTCTTTTGGGGACAACAAAAAGTTTATCTCCCTTTTAGACAACGTTCACACCTAAATCCACTCTGCAGCTTGACCATCCATTGATATTCTTGTCCTTAACATCACGGGCTTCATTTGAAATAAGTCACCAGCTACAGATTTGTTCCTCAGGGTATTTCACAAACACTTGCTACACAAATCAGTCCATTCTTACAGACTGGACATTCCCAGAATACATTAACATTCAAAATGGGATGCTTGCTAATGAACATAACACCGAAATCAGTGTGTACTTTGGTTAGTTTACAGTAAAGGATAATTACAGCCAGTTAGAGAACAATCTCCCCAGTCACTTGGGGAAGGAGGCAATTAAGAACCAGCGGGCCTGCCTTCACCCCTTAAGGCAGAGCAGCTTCTTTGCTTGAAAGGCAAAAATAGCAAAGTGAGACAATATTTAAGAGCCTGGTATTTAAGTGATGTCACAGTATCGCTATGCATTTTGAAGCAGCGGCTGTGGCCAGCTGCTCAGAGAGGTTTGCATTTCCACAGCAGGCAAGACCCTGTTTCTGACGCACAGAGGCACGGCAAGATTTAGGGGCAGGTTGTGCTTGTCCTGTATGGATGTAAGGGTGGAAGTGTGAACGGCTCTGATAGCTAGAGGGATTAGCACAGGCTCTGTATGTTGTTCAACAAGAACATGGCAGAATTTGGACTGCCTCCTTTCTTTCCTGAACATGACAGGTGTATTTAGCACCAAAACAAAAAAACCCAACCAAAAAACCCAAAACCTCCACAGTCCACATTTATAATGTCATGCATCTCAAAACTCATTTCATCCTGTCCTCTGTAATGCAAGTTTAAAACATCAGCATCACCATTATCAAAGAAAATATTTGTTATTTATACAGTGCTTTTAAAACTAAACAAGAGAACCATATAAAGCAGCGCTCGTAATGAAACAATTTCTCAACACAGTACAATCCACTGCATTATGCCACATCGCTACTTCTACAACTCCTTTAGTTCTTAGCATTTGTTACTGCAAACAGCGTAGGTTCACTTTGCAGAGTTATATGGACTCTCTGTTAGGCCCTCCTAAGGTGCCACCCACACCTGCCTCCCTTGGGAATGCTTTCATACCTGGCAGATTCCCAGGCACGTGCAAGAAAACTGCAAATGAATAGTTACACGCCTCCTAAACTGTATGAAAAATACAGCTAAATAACATCACTTTGCTCAATCTCTTAGGCATTTCCTTTCAGTGACCAAACATACAATAACTGCCAACCCAAAGGACACATGACTAGAAATGAGTCTTCTAATAATAACAGTATTTGTACGTAACAATAAAAAGACAAGTAACACTGTTCCTGTGCAATTACTTCCTGCAACTCAAATGTTTTTATCCCCCCACAAAGTCATTTCTCAATTAGGTGCTTCAGAGATATATATAGTTTTAAAAAAGGTGGCATCAGCTAGAGAAACAGAGATTAGAGAACGGAGTTTTTATGGGCTCTGTTTACCACAAAAGATCTCCTAGTCCCTTGTATTATAGAAGTTGTGCAAGGTCATATCTGGCTAAGTAATTAAACAGGAACTCAGCAGAGCCACAGAAAGCTATTTTCCCAAGCTTGGCGGAGATCTATCTTGAGCCTAGCGAGCCTCTGCAAATGAATTTCTCCCTTTCCCTCCTGCCCCTGTATTATCTCGCTGCTTGATTTCAGAAGGCAAAAGACTCAAAAATTCAGCAGTTAATTTGCAGAATTACTGAATTCATGTACTTGCAAGTTACATCAGTTCTCAGCCACACAACAAGTCCAGGATCACTGGCATCAGTGATTTAGCAAAAAAAAAACCCCACCATAGAAACATCTGGTTATGCTGTGTCTGGCATTGCCATACAAAACTTCTACCTTTGAAGTTTCCTTTCAACTGAGCACAAACGCAGCTGCATTACCCAAACAGATAGTACTAACTTGCTACAGTCTTTCCTTTTTTTTGTTGCTATAGTATGAACTAGCATAATATTTACTCACCCAGGAAGAGCTCAATGCAGCGACCAGGCCTTTTTCAACACCTTTCACAACTTCCTGGGAGTTATTAGTAACTCAAAAAAACCCCACAAGATCACAATACAAGCTAAGGCTCTGACTCTTTAATAAATAATAAAACAAACCAAAAACCATTAGCCTTTCACTTTCTACCCTCCTCTTGACTCTACTAGGCCTTGCAGTGCAGCACAGCTTCCCTTCTATAGCCTTCCTCCAGGTGGACTCTCTCAGGAGCCACCTGCTTCCCTCTCTTCCCCCAGCTCTCCCAGCTGGAGCTGATAATCAAAGAGAAATTGCTCGTCCCAGCACCATCGTATCACAAAGCCCCTTTCTCTAAAAGCTACGCTTCCCTTTGCTATATTCCCTCTAATTGCTGCCATAAGGGCAGGAGCATCCTTTTGCTTTCTGAGATACTATAAAATGATGGAAAAACACTTGGGAATGTCCTTTGTGTTACTGCTGACTGCAGCCCTTCCTTCTTGCAGCACTGAATAGCCCGTCTGCATTCTCCCCACTTCTTCCACTCTAAGCTCCAGTCCACTTTCTTCAGTGGAAATATGAATTACATTAGTTTCTGACACCTCCTCACTTCCACAAATCTGCACTTTGTCTTTGACCTTCACCATCATTAAAATGCCTTGAATACTTGAAGGCTATGATTTCTTGCTCATTTTAGTATTTTAAAGACAAGAATTAAAGTTGGAATTGCATCTTTTCTGATAATTCCAAATGAAAGAGTACTGGCTCGGCAGGAGGCTGAGCTCAGTAACAGAATCTCTCCAGCATATGCTTTTTCTGATCTTCCTGCAAGGACAATTGCTTTCAGGTGGAATAATTAGAAATGCCTGGGCCAGATCACCGGGCATGGCAGAACCGTAGTCACTAAAAAGCTGCAGGTGGGCACGAGATGGGTAGAGCTCTCTGTGTTGCTGTGTGCAAAGTCTAAATGCCCTTTGAAAGAAGGAATTTAATAAACTGTTGTAGACCAATGCTTGTTCCTACTTCAGTTCTGCTGGGATGCCTTACCTCTCGTGCTCTTTGGAGTTGGTGGTACAGACTCAAGCCAGGCATGTGGATGAGGAAACTCTATTTAACAATGGACACAATAACACATTTCTGTATCCCTTTGGAGAATTTGGCATCTAGTGTCACAGAATATGCCTAGCTTTCTGTAGAAAATTGCCAGCAGTGGTGGAGACCAGAATTAAGAGTCAGGGAGCATTAGAAGAGACACCTGGATTTCTAACTCAGTTTTCTGAAGAGTTGCTCTGGATAATCTTTTGTACCCTTCCTGTACTCAGACACAACTTCAGGGGAGATTATGATGGAAATTACAGCAGCTCAATACCTCCATTTGCACCCAGTTGGTTTTGCTTAAGCAAAATTTGAAATTCCTAATGCTACAAAGAGAAACTAGAAACAAATCTTTTTTTTTTTTTTAATTGTTCGTTCATCTGCGGCTTTTTCCTTCAGCAGAAGCTGCAAAAGCAATCGCTTCCTTGCCAATAATGTGGGATACAAGAGTCATCCCTACAGCCTTTTTATAATAATAAACTCCTGCCAGTAAAGGAACCACACTAATGGACAATGCAGGGAGAAACTAAAACCAGAAGATGTATGAGCATAAGAAGCTGGAGGAGACAGCCAAGCTTTAGTCATTATAGGCTGTGTTACCCTTATGTCATCTTTTAAAGCACTTGAGAGTGGCAGTGAAGAACACAATGAAGTGAAATTCTGGAGTTCCCACTTTTGGATGGTCTTAAAGTCTTTAAAAATGAATTTTCAAAGCAGCTGAGAAGGCATTATAAGAAAAATTTAATAATCAGACAATCTTTTTTAAAATGGGAGCGTCTACTCCATTCTCCTTCAGCAGAGATGACAGTTCATTCAATATTTTCCTTGTTCAGGTCTCTTGAATCACCCAACTCTTTCTGCAATAATTTGAGTGTCGAATACTGCTCGAGTGCCTTGTCAAGATACATCACACAAAATGTTTCATACTTTTTTTGTTTCAGTAAAGCCTGTTCTTTCATTCAGAATTTCACACTGATGTAGTTAAAAAACATTATTCCTTTGCCATCAGCAAAACATTTATTTTTCTCCTTGGCGGCCTGGTGGATTGACTGTCTATCCAAGTCCTCTGCCTGAATTGTAATAGATTTGGGGTTCTCTCGTCAGCCAGGTTTCCCTGGTATGGAAAGATATGGTAGGTCTTGACAACGTTTTATACAGTCTTGCCAGAAAACAAATTCCGGTGGCTCTAATTTTCTAGCTCTTTCATTTCATTAGTTTAGACAATTCTGTTCCTTCCATGTGTCCCACACATTTGAAGGGTACCTTTATCACGTGGTCTAAGCAAGATTTTTCCTCAGTGTTTGAAAACTCACTCGGCGATCTGTTCCAGAGGGCACACTGGGGTTTTCTTCTGCAGGGTTATAAGACTCCAGGCAGTGCAATTTGAACAGCACAATACCTTTTAAAATGTAGAAGGGCGGGGGTTTTTAGTTATTGGTCTAATTCAGAAATATCTAGTGCTCAGCATCATTGTCTTGTGACACATTCTTTCATCTACATTGCTGCTGATTTCCTGGATTTGTACTGATTTCTCAAATCCCTTTGCCAAAATAGTTCTGAAGTCATGCTGGAGTATTTTTCCAGGATATACGTGGCACTCAATTTAGCTTAATTTAATTTAAATAATTTTTATAACATTTAGGGAATCTGTAGGAGCCAAAAACCACGGCTGCTTTATATTAACCTCTCAAGAGGCCTACATTAACCTGAGTTTTAAACCAATGCATATTAGCTGAAAAGGAGCAATAACAATTGCTTCCTGTATAGCAAAATAACACTCTGTGAAATGATCAAATCCCTTTCTAGAAAGGCTAGCCAATGCAGACTTAAAGAGCAGTCATAATTATTGCCTTAAAAGCACTTGATGCAGCAATAAACACATTACCATGAATGCCATATATAATGCAGTTACTTAAGTAGCAGTGTTACTTAAGTAACTTTAAATATGCCTTTGTCATCCAAATGTGAGCAGAAGAAACAACACTTAAAGCAAAAGCTCAATTTAGTATCATTAGCATTATTCAAACGATTTGAAAACAGCAATGCTCAGACAAAGGGTGAATAGACAGAAGGACAGATAAACGGACGAGATAATAAAGAAAATCTCACAGAGAAAAGAACAACTTCGAAACTAACTAGGCATTTTTTGCCCACCTCTGTATCATAACGTAGTATGAAGACAAATCTTCATCTATGCTTGGTTTCAAATTCTTAGACAGATCGATTTATCTATGTACCTACCTACCTACACATGCATACACTCACATGAATTAAATCTTGTGATCCTCTTTGTCTCTTCTATGAATATGGCCATAGACCTCTTCAATTAATACTTTTACTTCTCATGTTATACGTCTCCATCTGTCTTCTTTCCATACAGGCAGGATAACGTAAGGGCTTTTAGGTAAAGGTGACCAAATTCCAGCTTATGCAGAAAGCAGAATAAGGGTCTAGCAAGAGCTGCACCTCAAAGACTGGGCTTGGTGTCCCTCTAAAGTGCAAATTGCTTTCTAGTAGGTAGACACTGTCTACTAATTATCATTCCTGAAGGTAAACTTCACATGCCGGCATATGGAACTTCAAAACTGGTAAATCATAAGCAGATTACGGTACCATATAATAGGATAACCTTCGAGTTAAACCTCCTACTTCATTTCAGAAGAAAATGCCTTTGGTCAAGATCTAGGATGTGACCGTTGCTTCTAGTGAGCTGTGCCTTCATCTACGGGAACATTGAGGCTTTCCGCAAAGGGCCAAACAATTTTCAGAAGGGTTTCATTTTCCTGTGGACATATACAGAGTCCAAATATTTTCACAAAGACATAAGAACAAATGACCTTCTGACTCCATCGTTCAACTTGAGTCATGCATAGCTTGGAATAGTTGGAATGAGTCATATATTGCTTTCAGCAGAGTTTGTCGGAGAATAGTGCTTTGCATACAAACACATTGATCCATCTGGAGAAATTCACAAGAAACTATTTCATTTAGGAAATTTCATCTGGTCTGTGTAGCTACTTTAATAAATAAACAACAAAAAAAGAATTATTTCATTGAGCATTTGCAATTCTGACAGTTTGATATAGTTATTTCACTGCTGAAGGGGACGTCTGTGCATCAGAGTGTTTATTGAGTTTTTTGCAATGATCATAAGCGCACCCACAAAGAATCAAATTTGATGAGAAAATCATCCTGCCTTTCATGTTTGTGTCACCAGATAATATTCTGTGTCCATGTGGACTGGCCAAGCAAAAGAAGATAAAATCGTACAAAGCATTCGGGGTTTGCTGTGAAGGCATGACCTGTAATAAAACTCTGTATGATGCATTGTGGTTTTCCATCAGATGCCGACTAGTTAGCCCTGATGGTCAGGTTTTGACCTATGACCATTGGCATAGCAACTCTCCAACCCTTTGTGGAGATGTAAATCAAGACTCTCCAGCTTAAAACCAAGAGCACCAAAGGCAAGTGATGGGTAAACCCTTCGTTATTTGCTAGTGTTGGGTAGGTACGTGTGTCACAGCAGTAACGCCAGCTCCTGTGAACAGGTACACATTTGGGAATCTTGGGCACCGAATGGTGTCTATGGGTCTCTCGCTTTATACCAGACCCTGGGGCAAGGCCGTATTGCTAGGGCTTTCGAAGGATGACCGTAAGAAACTGCAGATGGTTGACTCTCCAGCTGAGACACCAGTCTCCTGAATACGGCTAACACCTGTGCACACCAGGTTAGCACTGCACCAGCAGTACTGAATGCTGATCCAGCCATCTGTAGTGTCAGGTTCTAGTACACATTGTAGTTCCAGCTGATTCTAGGGCTTTTTTTGTCATTGCCAAGACATATAGCAGGCTGAACCAAAAATACATGGGAGATCACCTTGTTCTTCATTACCGTGGCCCGTGCTACAGGTGCATGCCCCTGCTGGTATCCCAGGAGGAGAGGGAGCTCGTTCTCTGTGCTCAGAGAGCAGGGCAGTGCTCACAGCCATAAGTATAAAGCTCTTTTTCAATTGCCTCCGTGGTTTCCATACTAGGGTTGATGGGGAATATTTGTACCAATAGTGCTGATATTATCTGGGGCTAGCAGCTAGCAGCACCCATGAAACTTCACCAGTGCTCACACAAACTTACACAACGGTGAAAATGTGGACACCATAATGGCAGGAAGGTCCTGAAAAATCTTCCCCTTCCATAGACTCCCAGAGCCCTCTTGCTGAGGAATGTGATGAGACGGCTTTGTTTTGCTGCTGTGTGCTGCATGCATGCCTGCAAGCACCTGCTGGGCATCAGATGTTAACACGTCTCAAATGCAACCCCCCCTTTGCTATACAGGGCACCCTGACTCCATTTGCAGAGATCACTGTTCGCTGCCCCGCTCCTTTGAACCCCCTCACAGAGACTCTCACTTCTTGCCTGCCTTTTTGCTGCCAGTACAAATTACTCAGTCGCCAGGTCGGGAGAGCTCCCGTTTATTTATTGCTGCACACACGCTCGCAGCCGCAAGGTTCTCCAGAAAATCCCCCTGCTTCTTCGGTGCCAGCCTATTCCCAGCGCGGTAGTGGGATGTCAACATCAGTTTTAGCTTACTTTTTTCATTTTCAGTTCCTGGTCTTTAATGTCTTATCCATACATTTATTAGCACTGCTATCTACACATCCTTTTTAGGGCGCCTGTTCTGAATGCACAGCGGTAGCCTTTCCAAGTGATGTGCATGGATGTAGCATAGCTTTGTATCCAACTGTAATCCTTTTCTGCAGGCAGCAAACACAATTACTACATAAATACAGGAGGTTAGAGGAATAAAACTTTGTTCCTTGTGGGCCAAATTCACAAGGCAATGTTTCTATGGAGATTTTCTTAGAGATAAGAAGCAAAAGTAATCTGAGGACTACTGCCCTTAGAGCATCATCACCCACAGAGAGGAAGCCACACTTTTTTATTTTGATGGCAACCTTTTATTCTGGAAACATTGTCCTAATAAAGTAATACTTCTCCTTACAATTAGTCTTCTATCTATGCCAAAATATGCAGTGGCCCTAAAATTAAGGTTTCTAACTGTTATGAGATTCATCTACATAGGACCTTACAGTGTAAGTGTCTTTTCATTTACTAAAATCATTTTTCTTTCACATTCTTGTTTTTACTATTGAATATGACATTGTAAAAAAGCCTCTCCAGTTCTACAATACTTACATTAAAATTATTTTTGACTGCTATTAATTCATTTCTCAAAAAAAGTATAAAATAATTTTTTGGTCTCATTGGCAAATATTATAATATATGACTATTTAGTGATTTCAAATGTCATTTTCGTGTGGACAAAATGTCTGAATTTGTAATGGAAATATTAAATATGATAAAATTATAATTTCAATAGTTACAATATTTTATATGGAGTACTTTATAAAAAAGTTAAGAATTTCTCTCAAGAAATGCCAGGATGAAAATAAGACAAAACTTTTTTTTTAAACTTAATAGAATTTCATTTTCAAAATTAACAAGGAAATGAAAGGATAAGTTATAATTTCCCGCAAAGCGGAAGATTAGTAAAAGCACTCTGGAGCTTTCTGAGCAGTCTTCTTGTTCATTAGGATTTGATTTATTGCAACACATTGCATGTATTAAAGTTTTCTGATTTAAAACTCCAGCATTCATCATTGATTAGTATAGCATACGATAAAAAGCTCTTGTATTTCCAGTTAAGGTTGGCACAGAAAGACTACTAAGGCAACGTGGTCTTTAAGTGCGACCTTGCCGGGTTAGAGTCCAGAGTTTGTCTTACCCAGGTCTGTTGTCCAAGTCCACAGAGCTCACGAGCGTTGTTCTGTGGAGAGGTTAAAGTATACGTGGACACAGTTTGGGAAAAAAGTAATTTCAACGAGTTGGAATTCTGAAAGTTGGGTGAAACTTATTTTTTTCTTAATTTGGTTTTTGTGAGAGAGTCTCTTAAATCCTGGATTCCTTCTAAAAAAAAAACAAAAACAAACCAACACTCCTTTTTTATTTAATTAGCAGTAAAATTTACAACAAAGTAGCTAAGGTTAGAATAGCCTCTTCCTTTCTGAGGCCGTTAAATTTGAGTGCTAAAGCCATTATCCCACCTCTGGCTCATTTTAGAAAAGCAGAACCAATGACGAGCTGCTTTAGCTTTCACCTGAAAGAAACTAATGCCTCCCCATCCTCAAACATACTCTGTTAGCAAAACACCACCTCAGTGTTAATCTCTAATAAGATGTGTTCTTGAGGAAATAAAACCACAGATGATTCTGCCCCCCTCCCCCCCCCGCCCCCTCCAGGAGCATAAATTATAAATACCATTTACCACGTCATCACAGTTTCTCTAAATACCTGTAAACCTTACTTTTGTCTACATTGTTGTTCTTTCTTCATATCACCAGTAGTCTTTTAACCTACTGTTCACATTTTCATCCAGACAGCCCTCAAACAGAAACTGGATCTATGGTGTGACATACACTCAGGTTCTCTAGCACATGACATCCATGCTATTTTTAACTCTTCTGATTGGAGAAGGCTGAATTAGATATCCAAGATAGCAGTTTGTTGGTTTTTTTTTTTTTTTTTTAATTGATATAGTAATTTAATTGACATTTTTGCATTTATTTTTACAAAAATCACAAATACATTAAATCTCGTACCTACTTCTGATCAAGGTATGGTGAAATTCAAAGAATTAGAGATCAGGATTTTAGTTTTCCTTCCAACCTGTTTAGCTATTTCTCCTTGGACTACATGGGTAAAAAGTCCTTCCAAAATGGCCAAGTGGCAAAGCAGGGGAAAATTAAGTTTATATTCTTGTTACTCGATCAACGTGGACTGCTCCAGTGAAACAGTTTCCCATGGCAAAACGATGATTTATTATACGCAGAATGTTCCACTGGAATGTGATTTAAACGAAATTATATTCTGCCAACCCGTCTGCTCGGGCAGGCTGAAGGAAAAACGGGCAGTTTGAAGAATATTAAAAAAAAATTCCAAAAGATCATAATTAAATGTAGCTTTGGAATTGCTGATCTTCCAGAAATTAAAAAATGCAAATAATTCACACACTGCTGAGAGACTTTTTTAATATGAGAATATCCCAGGAAATGGATATTTCAGGGTTTTACTGCCTCTTCATTTTATGTAGAAGCCAGAATTATTAATGTAACTCTTACATTACATATTAAATCCAGAATATCAACATTAAGCGATTTCTAAAAGTTGTCTCAATATTATATTTGAACTGTCTCGATTGAATCAGATTGAATCAAAGTTACGGGCTTCAAGGACCTATGTTTTTCACCCCAAAACATCAGACCTTCAAGTAAAGGCTGCGTAAAGAATGTTTGAATCCACATTTTTGACAGCATACCGTATTTGCTTGCCTTCCCCAAAACTCATGAAATATTGGCTCTTAAAACTGTCAGTGATTCTTGAAAGCACAAGTGCTTTTTTGGTTGAGGTCCAATTGTTTTAACAGGGTAAAATTCAGTATAATTTTCCATTCCCTAGCTTTTTAAACTCCTCAGAAGTCTGTAGGTCTGTACATTAGCCTACTCATTAATAGCGTAGATAGAAAGCCAAGATCAGGATCGTTTTAGTTAATAGAACTTTTGATATTGATTTCAGTATCGAGGGGGTTTGGCCTCAAAACTATTCTCTGCAAGAGCAGCTCTGGCCGCGATCTCAGGGCTTTGGAGAGGGAGGAGGCCACAGCTGGCCACCTCTGGGTGCTCCCCCCACCCTCTCCTATAGCTATAGGCACAGATAAAATAGCTATAAACAAAGAAGAGAGGGCAGACCCGCTACCTCTGCCTGGTTTAGTGCTGTGAACATACGAGGGAAAAAGAAAGGCAGGAATCCAAGACGGGAAAGGGGCTGTAAGATGCCGAGGGCAGGAGGTGGTACCGGGGGCAAAGCAGCCTGGTGAAGAGTAGGACACGGCGGAGAGGCTCAAGGGATGAAGATCAAAGCGGACCCTGGCTCAGGGCTATGCTCCCTCCATTTTCCAGTAATAGTTAATCTCTAAGGGCTATAAGGACTGAAGACCTCCTTGGTAATATTATTTACTGTAGGTTTTTTAACAAATTAGCACAAATGTTTGGAAATTAATTGAATGTACATGGATAAATAAGCATTAATCTATATGTATCTATAATTAATAGAGACTAAATACTCTATAATCTTATTAATTTAGGCAATCTTTAATGGAGCTCCAGGCATAAGTGTAAACTGCTGTGGCTACTCTCTGCACAGTTAATAATAATAATGCATTTCTTTAAAAAAAATTGGTTCAGCTGCAGAATGTGAATTCTTTAATATAAAAACTCTGCATGTGTCTTCCTAGTAACATATCCCAAGATTTATGTGCATCCTAAACAAATATGTCTGTGGTATTATAAAGTGTAATTCCACTGTATTTGTTATTAGGAAAGGGAATAAGGTTTCCCATATGCTTTCACTATTATTTCTCTCGTAACTGGGAATATGCTGCCAGTACGTTATCAGGAAATAAAAGCTACCCATCACTGCTGTAAATATTGCAAGGTGGGTGTTACAGAGCAGCTCTGTGGTAAAGACCCGAGGGGTTTACTCTCAGCCTTCAGACAGCAGGTACGTTTCAAAGCTCAGCAACAAGAGGCAAAGCCTTGGACTAGTGACACCTTGTCATTTGTTTGCTTAATATAAGGAAACATTTTGAGTTGAGGATACACACAGTGATTTCAGGAGGATAGGAAAATACCGAAGGGAGGTTTAGAAATTTCCAAAGATCAGGATCTCAGCTGAGACTTGGATGTAAAGTTACCTATGCTCAACTTATATTTTGTCTTTCCTTCCAAGATTTTTGTGAAGGAAATTCCCTTCTCTTCCCTTGTGTGCTGAGAGTTGATATTACAGTGGACTAAGCCATAGGGGAAAAAAAACTGTCTTTAGGAAAGGGAGATTATTACTCTTTTACCATTACCGTTATGGTTTACGTTGGGGGGCACGGCCAACAAGCTCCTGCATATTGCACTAGGCATTCTCCGAAGGCAATAAAAAGCCCATCCATTGACGTGAGGGTACAACAGGGCAGCGCGGTACTGGTTGAACACCCTTCGAGCGCTCACCAGGCTAGAGTAAAATCACTTGAAACCGTTTAACTGACTATATGTGTTGGGGGAAAAATTTTGGCCAAATCATGGCTTTTCATAAGTACTCTTCCTCACTTTCCTCTGCTGTGTTATATTGGGCGATATTCTGTGCTGTGCCAGTGTCTGACAACAAGCTTGTGGATGTGAAAAGCTACAGTTCATGGTACGTGCCTGTACACCTACATGTACGCAAAAACGCTGGAAAGAGTTCACTCTAAGTTGGTTAAAACCAGTCTTCTAATATTCTTCTGCCATTAAACTGATCATACCCAGCTGATATTTATCATACAGCAATATTCTGGTTTTAGTAATTTCAGTGACTGGCTCCTGGTGCTATAGCCTCAGATGGCAAAGGTTTGACATGTGCTAAACCCCAGCAGAAGAGAGAGGGGACAAAGAAGGGGCCATGCAGAGCCTATAGAAGAGCTTTAGGATTAAGGAAGATTTTCCACAATGGGAAAATACCACCTGTCTTTCAGCTACTTCTCATCTTATGGTTGCAAATTCTTTTCAGGATTTGAATGTACACCTTGTCAAACAATCCCATTTGGGTAGCAAAGCATTAGCAAAGAAAACCTATGAGAACAATCCAGTATTCAGGATTTTTAAACAGCTGTTCCCATATAAAATAAAATTATGGCACTCCCCCACAGCTAGGAGAGTAATAGAACCTCTCACTTCAGAAATGAGTGGAACTTTAGTGCAACACCTATAATTAAAAGGTTGATACTTTGCTGAACATATTGTTCTCAGTTTAATGATCCTAAGTTACATGGATTCATACTTTACACTGCAAGTAGCTACACAGTTTTCAATGGGAATTTTTAAAGAGAAAACTACTACCTATAATGACTAAGATCAAAAGCAACTAGATTTAAAAGTTAACTGGCTCAGGAATGCCGCTTTCTGCCTGCCACCAAAATGCATGTGAATGGCTGTGAAATAGGAATATTTTTTAAACAAAAACCAAACCAACCATTCCCCCCCACCCCCAACTTTTCTGTGCATCTTGTGTTTTCTGAGATAATACTATGCAAGCTTTTAATGTGCCGGTGAGCGTGGCTTTCTTCACTATTCCTAAGTGCTAGAAACTTACCATAAAGATTGACAGCTGGTGTTCTCATCTATATGAGAACAGAGAAAAATTGAATGCTTCAACTATTGCGAGGCTTACAAAAGGATCACAAACATTAGAAACACTGATTTTCACTGTATTATCATTGTCATCAGACATTATTATGCTTGGAAGACATACCCTTCTTCTTCTAGGGTGTGGGCTCAATCTTTCACCAAAAACTATTCCCCTGTGGAAGGCTCTGTATACCATGGGAACATGTCCTCATACAAATAACAAGTTAGGGAAAAGAGTAAGAAATTTCAAAATGATGTTCCCATTCTCTTCTAAGCAGCCAAGAAAACATGTCGTAAAAGACATCAGTAAACACTGTCTGATTAAAAAATGCTTGCTAGAAATGTTTACTCTCCCTGCCAAATAGTTCACTTTGTGTACTTATAGCATAGCACAGCATTCATCCTGTGTAATTTAGAAAATCAGGGATGAGGAGCTTGAAGAGAGCACAAGCATACCTTTCTAACAGGAAATACTTCACAGACGCACAATGCTTGGGGACATTCAGTACATTCCAATACCAAAAAAGGTTGGTTGTCAGAAGCAGTTTTAGAAGCCCTGGGGTAAGTCATCCCTGTCAAGAATGATTTAGCAGCATCTAGAAAGGGTTGAGCTCCATCAGATGGTAGGAAATTCACCCAAGACCTCTTTTTCTCTCTGCTGGCTGAAATTCCCTGCCAGAACTCCACTGATGGGACGAGGGAGCAGCTACTGTCCTTGCTCAGAGTCTTCTCCAGAGCCCGGCAAGCCAGATGGGCCTCTTCCCCGCTCAGGGGGCTTGGGACAAGCTGGCTTGCCACAAGTACCCACAGAAGGTTAAACTGGGAAGGCCAGAGGGGATCATTGAGATAATTTGGTGTGACATCTTAAATAATACAGGGCATAAACTCATCCAGCGATCGGGGCACGCAGCTTCCTCTGTCACAACCAGCAGAAGCCTGGGCTTATCTGCTGCCCCTGGATCTGCCTTGAGTTGTGGTGCCAGGTAGAAGGGCTCCCTGTTATCCGAAGTTTCCTTCCTAGGAAGTCACTGGAAGGGCTGAAAGACTTCTTCATACTTTTGACAATTACCACTTGAATTTCTCAAGGGTGCAGGTTTGAGGTTTTTTCAAGTCTCTAATCCAGAGTGATTGGAAGAAGGGCAGTGCTTTGGTTTTGCTCTGAGTATCATTTTCCCACTTCTTGGAAAGGTGTGGTGATACTTTTTAACCATACATCTATGACCTGAAGCATTTTCTCTGGCTCTTCGAGAGATTTGTTCTCAATTTTACCTGAAATTACTTAGTTTTATGAAAAAGTAACCTACTGGAACCTCTGAAATGGTTGATTTTAAATTTGTCAGCCTCATTTGGTTGACAATATGGCTTGATTTATTGGAGGATATACTGGCCTTTGATGTTTCTATTCAAGAGAATTGGGTAGAAACTTATCATGGGCGTTGCTGTTTTCCTTTGGATCTTCCAGCTTCCTTCTCTAGACAACTTCCTATGCTGTCTTCAGGCTAGAAAGAATAATAAAGACGTGGTAAGGAAGAGAATTTTCTGAAACAGAGGGATTTTAAACCCATCTTCAAGGACAAAATAGGTTTTATCTCCATCTACTCTAAACTTGAAGTACATGGGGTGGCTGAAGCAGTTTGAGCTCTGGTAAAAGAGTTGAGTGTGGTATAAAGCAAGAACATTTGCCTCGCAATTCCCTTTTCATTTTTCAGAAGCTTCCAATTCCATTTAACAAACACGATCAAAACATGAAGTGAGCTCCCTAGATAGTGCAAGACAGCGTCACAAAGAAGGAAGAAGGGTCAAAAAAGTTAAGCTCTGCTAGACAAGTATCAAACATCTCAGAAATATTAAAAAGCAATGCTTAATCCTAGTGGTTTTTAAGGTACATCCTTACCCGTCAAGATTTTGCAAGCTCTAGTTTTCAGAATAACTGACGAAAACATGGAAGTCTCCGCAGCATGGCCGGGGAAAGCTGGGTGACGAGTTTGCTTGAGAACAAAGAAAAATATTGCGCTGGCACAGATTTCTGTGAGCCTACTCAATTTTAAGGACTCCAGTTCTAGCACAGTTACACTTTTTACAGACTGCAGCCAGATGTCTAATTGCAATCCATTGAGGATAAAAGGGGACCTATAAAACTAACAGATTGATTAAATACAGTTTGGGCTTTCTGTAAAACAGAAGCATCCCTAGATCATCGGAAGTAAATGCAAAGGAGATACCCCTGTGATATGGGTATGTTACTTGTAACTCTGTCGGGAAATATTCCTCAATAAGTTAAAAGACAGTCCTTTCCCAAGCTTAAGGCATGTTCTACTTGGCCCAGTAAGAATGAGAAAAATGCTTTTATCACTTTGCTGCAAGGTATGCTCTCACTTACCGTGCAACTAAGCGTGACTTTGTCTACCTGTTCAGGATCTACCTTCCTTTCCCCCACATACAGCCCAGTGAAATAGATAGGCAGGGCTAGATTGGGAAAAGATGATGACTGGTCCCTGTTTTCCTGCTCCCACCTATCTCTAAAGCTTCTGGGGGCACCTCAGCACAACCATCGGTGTTTACAGAGTCCACAGGGACTTCGGGTTTTGTAGCTGCTGGCAGAAGTCAGAAGTGCTGTGCCTGCCCACCAGCCACTCTGTGCTGCCCAGGGAAGTGGTCGAGTCACCATCCCTGGAAGTATTTAAAAGGCACGTAGGGATGGTGCTCAGGGACATGGCTTAGTGGTGGCAGTCTTGGGTTAGTGGTTGGACTCGACAATCTTAAGGATCTTTTCCAACCTAAATAATTCTATGATTATCCCATTAACTTAGATTTCCTGGTGTCTGATTTTTATGGAGAGGGTAGGCAATGGACAGACTTGCAAAGGGGAAAAAACCAACAGACCACAGGCACAGCTGGTGTACAGGTGCTAGAAGTGATGTGAAAGGTACACAGAAACCGAGTGAATGATTTGAGATTGCCATTACATACGTTAGAAGGGCTTATAAGGAAAAATAGCAATTAACAATAAGACAGACAACAAAATTGGAGAAGTCTGTACACTGAGCACATGAGTTTAAAAATACCTGCTCACAACCAAAAAATGCTGAGGAGAGCCACGTTTCTGCTCTGTCCTTCTGTGTTTGGATATTTTGGACATTCCCATTTTTTACCACTGACAGCAGGAACAGAGAAGTTAGTAACTGCTGTGGTTTCCTTGTTCCTCCTCCCCATTCAAAAGCTTTAGAAGCTCTTCTTTTAAACATATGGAGGTACCCTCTTAAAGCCACTAGTTATATCCATCATCGTGCAAACACGCCCATTCTGAAAACTGAAGGACAGACCTGAATTTTTAATATATCACCTCTGTTCCAAACTCTCCTTTGTGATTGAATGTGTGTTAAAAAAAATAAGCTTAATTCCACCACAAAGCACATACATCAGTTTGTTTTTAAGCAGTAAATTTAAAGTAGAAATTTGAGATTGCTGGTAGGAGTTCAGACTTTTGAGATAGATGTCCCTGATGAGAATTTTAAGGAATTTTTATTTTTATGACAAGTTACCCAAGTAAATTATTTCCAAGGGCAGTAAAGGAGCAGAAAACTGCTCTGATTAAACCTTAGTGCATCCAAATCCATAAATTAAAGAAGATAAATAAGGCAATCTCCATTAGTCCAGCTTTTTAATAATTTATAACAACTGAATGCCCACCTGTAACAGGTTGGGGGTTTTTTTGTTGTTGGGGTTTTTTTTTTGCTTAAAGAAGCAATTCTGAACAACTAAGAAACAAGGGAGGAAAGATAACATATACAACTAAAAGACAATGCGGTTGATGTTACTTGTCCTTTACCGTGTAGTTGTACTGTGCCAAGGAAGGGGAGCCTTCGATCTTTTTTTGGCACAGCCTAAACATTACTTGAGAGGAATTGTAAATACCAGCCTCTGTGTTTTACTATTTGTGACATGCAGCACAATGACTGACACCAAAACCAGTTTGCTGCAACAAGATCACGATCGCTGAATATGAATTTTTTTTTATTAACGTACCATTTTAAATCTTGACATTATCCCTTTAAAGCCTCAAGATGGCTTTCCTGTTCAATACTTATTTTAGGGTTTTTCAGATGAGCACCTCTTAACAAAGGGCTGCCTTTACTGACTCTGCTTGGAGGCAACCAAACCATTGCAGCTGAACAGATTTAAAGAGAGAGAGAGTGAGGAAATCTCACATTTCAGCATATTTTCCAGCGTGATCTGCAACAACAGGAGGAGGAAAGGCTGATGGGGATCACAGATTCTTCAGTTCCTTCTCAGAGCACTGAGCTGTTACTACAGCCATTAAATTCTGGCTCAAATGATGAAGGGTTAGTTGCAACGTTGCTAATGTTGATATTGCTGTCACCTTACAAACAAGGAAGAAGGGGCCATGCCTTTGCAAGGACACCGTACCTGGCTTGTATTCTCATTCGGAGTCAAAGTATTTACCACGGTTTTCCACTGAGTGGGCAGGTAGCCTGGGAGAAGATGGGAGATCTATTTAGATTAGACAAAGCATTCCTGATCATGTTGTTTGTTTTAACAACTGGACCACAAATCGTTCATCTACAGCTGGCAGATTACTTTCTCCTGATTCCCAAGCTTGAATAGCCTTTCTTCAAGAGATTTCTTTTGCTGAAAATGCTTAAGCTTTTGAAAAATCAGAATTGATCAGAAATAAGCTGTAAGCCCCTTCACTGCCTTGGCTGAAAGCACCACTGGTTCCTGTCCCTGCTGCATGCAGCCCGGGGCGAGGGACCTCGGTCAGCAGCAGGACCAGTGCCAGCGGGCTCTCCCCCCAACACCCACAGGGAATCACCACCCGTTCTCAGCTTGGGCACGTGCCGGTTTTTCCCTTTCCAGCATTCGTCAGAAGATTTGGTTAGTATTCCTAAAAACCCCTTTCAGAATCGTAGTGATTTATATTAAAGACCCTCAGTGATTTCCCAAATAGGCTGTAAATCTTTTCAGCAGATAACGCTGACACAGAACAGCAATCACCGCTAGCGGGTAACCGCTGCGGCCATGGTCTGCTCCGATGGTACCAGCAGCAGGTCCCGTGGCTGCTCACCGCCGTGCCTACTACCTTTGATCTTCCCCAGCCAGATACCGCTGGAGAATTGGAAGCAATTGCATTTACTCACCTACGTGGGCCTGGTTAAAATAAACCCTGTTTTTTATTAATCCTCTTCATTTTTCATTTATACTTTTTGCCCTGTTAGACTGTCCTCTTGCTCTTTTGAGCTTTTTGTTGCTAGATCTTCTAACAAATACAAGATGGTTGGCTCTGAATTCTTTTTTTCCCTGAGAAGGGAAACTGAACAATTGCCATGGCTATTTATCTGCCCGCACTCACACGTGGGTGGTTGGCCAAGGTGCTCGCTCACTGCTGGGGTACCTGTGTCACTGCCGTAGCATCATCTCTCCTATAACGCTTAACCAAAAGCCACCTTCTGAGTTCTCAAGTGATGTTATTAGCCAATTAGTTGTGAGTAGCTAGTAAATTTGGTGTGATATCACCCCATTCATCTCATTCAGCTAAAACTAGCCGAACTTTTACTCGAACAGATGCATTCCTCTGTGCTGAATTAAACGCAATTAGACTCCTGACAGTTTTCTGACTTTAGGACAGAGTTACAAAATAGCAGCAGAAATAAATCTGACAAATTGGGTATTCTGCTCATAAAGGAAAAATAAATTCTTCTGTTTGCAATAAACATATTACATATGAGCACAAAACATGATTTTTTTCTTGCTTCAAATAAACCCACATATCCTCTCAGACCTCACACTAAGCTACTCAAGGGAAATGCTGAACAGACTCAAGTAATAGCTCTATAATAAAAAATAGATCTGCAGACAGAGCTGGCTGTGTTCAGCACCATCAGAGACCTTCCTATTAATTATTTATATGGCACAATAGATTAACATAGTACTTCACAGAAAAAAATACAAAAAAGAAGTGAAGTCCCATACCTCAGGAAGGGAGGGCAACGTCCAAAGCCCTGCTCACCTCGCTGGGTGGGGAGAGCGGTCTGCAACCGGCACTGGGAATTACACCACTTGTGTAAGGCACTGGGTGACAAGTGTCTTAGGTGGGAATGTAAATCTGGGAGGGCCGTCAGTCGCCCATTGATCCGGGGCCTGGGTAACAGCTACTCAAATCAGTTTTGGCATAGGGGAAATAGTACAAGTGATTTCAAATTCTTATTAAGGATTTGACTAACTTTAACCCCATAAACTCCTTTCAAAATCTAGCCACTAAGTCACTAATGTGAATTCTTTATAATTCTTACACTACAGTAAAGAATTTTGTATTAAAATTTGTTATAAGCAACATTAAGTGGGCTGAAATCCTCACCACACAGAAATCGATGACTCAGCTTCACTGGGTTTATAAATTCCTCACTGAGTTGCATTTTAAGAAGTGCCAACACAGCTGATTCGATTGTCCACCTTATGGCAGAAATTTGTGCTCCAAACTGCAAGCTGAAACTAAGTCACCCCGTCAGTCATGTCAGGCTAGACATCACTTTTTTTTTAAATTTTAAATTCAGTTTTCCTATCAGAAAAACAGTGACTAGCTCTTTCACACCATCCTGATGATAGTTACTGTGATTATTATTTCATGGTAGTCCTATGAAGATTGCATTGGCCTTGAAGTTTGCCAAGATCACATCAGGCATTGTCAAGTTTGGGGTTTTTTTTCCTAGCGTAGATTTTAGGGAGGGAACAAGAGCAGGAAGAGGCAGAAATGACATCCTGACAGCAGCTGCTTGCAGTGGAAAGAAACATTGCTGAAAGTATTCTTTGCTTTTTTTCTCTATGAATTTTCAGCTGGAAATCAAGAGCAAAACTACTACTTTGTAGTCCTCCAACTTTCCACAGACCACCAGCAAATTGCTGCACGGAACAGCTTAGGAATGAACCTCAGGGCTATGTAACTGCAAAAGTATTAAGGACAGATGTTAGGAACAAAAATTAATAAATGCATTAAGCCTTCTTGGCATTAATAACAAGTATGTACCACAGAAGTCTGAGAAAACTGTCTTGAAGTGGAAAATACAGGGAAAAATGTCATTAAATCTTAATTTGGGTTGGAAGGGATTTCTGGAGGTGATCTAGTCAAAGCCCCTGCTCAAAGCAGAGGTAACTTCAAAGTTCGATCAGATCATATCTCAAAGGACAGAGATTCCCCAGCCTCTCTGGGCATTCTGTCCCAGGCAAAAATCCTGTTTATTAAGCAGTGCATATAAACATCACGTATAGAAAAGGTTTACTGTGAAGAATATCTTCATTTATATATTTGCACGTATTTTCTATCTACAGTACATATAAATAAATAGTAATGTGTATACAGTGAGCATATATATATTTTATGCACACAGACAAGAAAAAAAACCTGCAGCACTAGGATCCATTCCTAAATGAATGATGACTTTGAGTAATGGCAAGTTAGCCCACTTTTGACAAGATTCTCCGTCATACCCCTCAGATGGTGACGGGGCAACGTAACCTTGGCCATGTAGCCCTGGGATGGCAGACACTGGCACATCCTCCCACGCCAGCAGCACTTCCTAGAATGAGTCTGTGGAAAGAAAATAATTCATGATGACAGCAAATTATAAATACACTGAAAAGCTGAAATATCTAACTTCCCCTCCTTCCCTTGATCTCCTTCCAAACTGCATGAAGAACTACATCCTTTCTCATCTGCCCTCCACATTGTGCAGTCCTCACGGACAGGCTATGTAGTAACTTGGGATCATGTCTCCTTGGGCAGCTCTACCTAGTGGCGTGCCCCACAGGCTGGGGACCTGGGCACCATAGCCACAGAGATCCCTGCACAGAGACAGGAACCTCCAAGATCTTGAGTTTTTCCTGGTTCCCAAAATTCACATTCACAATATAGCCTCTGGAAGGCCACATGTATGACCAGGAGTTCGAATGAAATGTTGGGCTTCCTGCTCCACATTGGGGTAGTGTTGAGTCCTGCCAATCCTGGATCCTTCCTAGGCTTCTCCTGATGCTCTCAAACATGTTCAGCAGCTTCTAGGGAGGCCCCTGAAACTCCTGCAAGAGTCAGGAATTTGGTTCAGTTTCGCAGAACTGTTTAGAGCTGATATAAGGACATTTTGACAATTTCAGTTTTCATGCTAAACAATGTCTATGTGTCACACACTTTTAATTTTCACCAGCTGTTCTCACAGACATTGGTCCCTTCTTTCCTAAAGACCCTTCCTCTAACACTATCACCTGTGACGTGAGCAGCCTCTCGATTGAAAGGCACATGAACCAATGTCTATTAGCCTGCCTTCAAGATGGTGACCTGGCATAAAATGCTAGATAAAGGACGAGGATCTGCATATTAATTCATCCTCTTTGGGTTTGACTAAAGTTTCCACTCCATTTTCAAAGCAAGGGATCACCAATCCCTTTCACGTGCATTTGCACACACACCAACACACGGTTGCACGTACCTCTGTCTCACTACAAACAGCCCCCAATACTGATCACATTTGCCTCACTTTCCCCGATAAGAAATATGAGATTAATTTTTGTCGGCTCAATTAATCCGGCATCTGTCCTCTGCACCCTATAAATCATTGCACATGCAAAGAAGGGCTCATGCTTTAGCAGTACTATTGATCCGCACAGACCTTTGGGTTAGGAGTAAAGCCTCTTTAATTACTTAGGCTGACTTTTAGGGCTTTTTATTTGTAACAATGCCTTGGGAAGACTAGTACCATGTTTTAGTGTTGTTATCACTTAGCTTAGATTTGGACTTTTGGTCCCCAGAGAAACACTTTCTACCTTAGCCTGGCCTGCCCATGCTTGGCATCAAAATCAGAAAAAGTCGTTCTTTTACCTTCTCTAAGGATTTGATAACCTCTACACTTTCCTTAGCCAGAGGTGTTTTGACCTTTAATTAAAAGGAAAATTTGTTGTCTTCCATTCAGAAGGCAGCAAATAATGAACTCATTAAAATGAGGTTAGTGTTCAGGCCTTAGAGCAATAAGAGCTGAAGTCTCATTAGCAGCTAACAATCCAGAACATAGCACATAAATAAACCTAATATGGCAGAGCAAAATGCCTTGGTGCATTAAATTTGAGCAGAATCAAATGTTTACAGTCAATGATGTCTGGGGCATGAAGTTTTAATGTACTTAATAAAGGAAAGCAAATTGCTTCCTATTAGGCATGAAATGTTACTGCAGAAATTGCCCCAAAAAGTTTATTATGTAAATGAAGGATAGAGTTATAATTATCAAGGACATAGTGGGAAAATATCACTTCTGCGTAATAGATGCACCAATTATGAAGAATAAAGACACAGCAACTTCAAATCTACAAAAGGTAATTATATGGATTAACATAAAAGGCTGCTGAACGTAAATGCAATATAAAGAAAAAAACATATCTTGTGGATGCCACAGAGAGAAGCCTCATTGACAAAGCAAAGAATCAATTAATAAAATTAAACCCGTGAATTTTGAGAGATTCCAGGCAATTAATTTTTTGTATTTGAAAGAACAGCTTGGATTACCTTAAAAAAAAAAAAAAATGCACTTTGCCTAGCCTGGTACTGGGACGTGACTGTTTTTCCACGTGCAGGTGTGCCCCATGGTTCTTTCCTTGAAGAAAATTATTTAGCATGATCTATTTAACTGTCCAAAAATAAAACAGTGAGTTCCAGCTGTTACTTTAACACACCCCTGAGTTGAATGGGGAATGCTAATTGCATCGTCACAGGCAAGTAGCTCTCCTCCACTTACAGCTCTTGTAAGCCCCAGTACTCGGAGGAAAAAAAAAGTAATCCCACTGACTGCGGAAAAGACACACCCTGGCACGTAGAACTTGAATACTGGGGCTAGACAAAATATTCAGGAGAAAAATCTTTATGAAATAAGATTTGTCATGCTTTTTTTTTGTCCCCTTCCATCCACATTCCTCTATATGAATCTCCCTTCTGCTGAAGTTGTGGGCATTGCCTACCACTTCTCCCTCAGTGAAGGCAGCAAAGTCCTGAGGTCAGCATGCGATGGGGACAGGGACAGGTGAGCCCCCCGGGAAGGAGAGATGCTAAGGAGAGCTGGGGGCAGCATGGGGAGGACCAGGCAGAGTGCAAATATCTGCATTCACACCTGGCCTTGGGTAGGATTTCCAGCTGTTAAAACTCAACAGCCCTTCTCCACCCTGCAAAACACTTCAGAATAAAATAAATACCTTCTGCCTCGCGTGAAAAGCTGCGCAGGTCCCAGAATGGTTTCTGGTGCTGGATGCCAGGGATGCGCGGCTCCTCCACCCCGCACCGTCCGGGAGTCGGAAGACTGCCCGAGCAGCAGTGTTTGCAGCTCTCCTCGCAAGCAGGGGGTCACCCTCCCCGGAGAGTGCGAGAAGGGAGATGGAAGAGAGTTGTCTGCTCTTCTCCGGTGACAGCACTTTCCTATGCTGCCTGCTGTTAAGCTCCGTACCTACAGAGACAAAAGTTCTCATTATTTACTGTGCAAAACTACCGGTGAAGGCAGTAAGAGTCCTTAACGATTTTGTTGGAATATGTGTTTATTAAAAACAGGGAAGGCAGACCCTAATCACCTAAATAGAGACCTTTATTATTTATATAAAGGATGTGGAAGATGTTCTTCCCCCCCCTCTACAAACAGGCAAGTAATGACAAAAGTTTGGACTGGCTTAACTGACAGTATCTTAGTACTAAAATTAGATGAGGTCATGAAAATGAAGTTTAGCTGCAAATTATATAAATTAATATGCATATATGGAAATTGCAATTAAAGTCTTTAGGACCAAGCCAAATCCAGTTTGAGTGACAGATTTGCCATTTAGACAGAGAAAAATGCTTGACACGCTGCAGGTTACAGGATTTACATCTTAATCCTCACTCTGTGTTTTTAATGAGACCTCACTGGGCTGGAAGGCTTCTGCCTATCCCACAGTTCAGTCATCTCATTGAGACATGAGTGCGAGGGATATCAGAGAGAAAAACAAGAGATATAACGATGTTTGTTGCCTGTACCTTCTTATATTATATGTTAAGTGATGATAATTTCTCAAAATGTTCTTTCCTCAAAGGAAAACTGAATTGATTTTGCTCAGCCCATCAGTCTTTCTCAACCTATATAAAATGCTCTAGATAGCTTAGAAAATTATGTTCTAAAACATAATGACTCAGATTCTATGCTTGTGATTTTAATGGTGTCAATTTAGTGCCAGTTTTTACCAACTGGGGATTTTCCTCAATGTCTTAGCCAACAGTGGTGTTGATCTGTAAGGTTTTACATTTTAGTGAACATTTAGTTGTTATATATTATGTAAATACAGTCCCACATGTGTCACAGGATTGAAATAATCAACTTATTAAGTGTCTGGCAAGATAGGCTGGAAACCATACTGCTATCTGAATATTTAATGCTAAAGCACAAGATTTACTGTCATTAGATTACTTGATTTCCTTTAGCAAGGAAAGGAACTTGCTTGGTGACTGTTGTAGATGATAACCACTATCTTTGTTTCACATCTTCCTTAACACCTAATAAATGTTTCTATTTAAAAAATGAAGGCAGATGCACGCCGTCTGACAATCTTTTGTGTTACACTCCCGAGCTGCCTGGCACCCGAATGATGCCTTGTGCTCCAACAGCTGCGTAATTAGGAGGGAATCAGTAACTTTAAGAAGTTAATGTCCTACAGCAAATGCTACCAAGTAGCTGACAGCACCTCCCATTGTAGTGCAAAGGAAATACGATAAATCGTGAGATCGCAAAAACCTGACCTGCTTAGTTCGGCTCCGCCGTGGACTGGGATCACACAGGCCATCAGTCTGCATCTCAGCTGCTTGGCGATACTTCTGGTTTATGGTCATGAGTTTGTTGTTATTTTTTAAATTAGACCAGTGGGTGGTGCAAAACGGTAAAACTATTTTCCTGTAATATTAAGTGAAATTACTAATGACCATACAAAATGTAATTTTTTCAAATGAAAGGAAATGTTAGCTGGACTCGGACTGTGTGTAAACCACTGCGTTCATTTTGTCTTTGAACTGTGCAAGAACATGAACATTCAATCAATAGAAATGTTATTAATAGATAATGGGAAAAGTTCTCAAGAGCCACATAATGGAGACATGGAAAATTGATGAAAATAGAGCTTAAAACCTATTCAACATTGGCAAGACCAATAGGGAGATAAACGCACTATCCATCTCACGTATGTAGCACGTCCAAATTACGTGGGCCGGTGATTGAAAACGTACAGATATGTGTGCAGCAAGGACTATCTTTAGCAGCAGCGCAGAGTTGAGAACAGTAAATGTAGGTAGCTCACGCAGGCTGAACCATCTTTTCTTTTTCTCTAGTGGTTAGAAATATGTCCAGGAAAAAAATGGAGAGGTGACCAAGACTATGCCTATTTCTTCTATAAGCAATACCCTTTTCTTCCATTTCATTGAAATTGGTCTTAGCTTTTGCTTGGAGGAGAGAATAAAAATAAACAGGGATTTAATTTCTGACCCGGACAGTACTTCTACCCTAGGTCAAAATTGGAGTTTTGCTTATTCACACTTAAACCTGAATTCGGTGTTCAGACACCGTCAAAAGTGTTTCTGCAGGTAAGTAAATCCCAGTGCCTCCACATCTGGACGGCAAGTAGTATTCCTAATTTTACTTTGGGTTTTAAGCACATTTTATCAAGCTTCATTAATAACCCAAAGCATGGGTGACCTAGTGATTTAGTATATTGTTGCCTCTGAATGGCTGGATTCAGCCATAGATCACTGCAAACAATGTAGAGTATCTTGGTCCAAGGTACAGAACCATCACCTAACTTTGGTCCTCAGGTACTAGCATGGCTAGACCATCAAACTCGGACGGGAAAAAATTAAGCTGACTGTAATAGTCTTATAAAAAAAGAACAAGCCCGAAACAAAATGTGAAACATTTAACAATCTTTTTTGTATCTCCTCAGTTGGACACAACTTTTAAAATGAGGCATTCCAAAAAATAATATTCATTTTTCTAAATGCATGTTAATTTCTTATTTATTTCAGGCTTTACTAGAGACTCAAAATTTACTGCGCACTCAGGTTGCAAATTTTACCTTCAACCTTGGATTTTCAGGAAAATTTTACCACACAGGTAAGAAGGAACTTCATGCTCTCAGGTAGCTGCAGTTAAATAGGCGACAGGATTTTAAACCTAGCTTTAAACGTGCCCTTTTTAAATAACAGGCTGACTCAGTGGAGCAGTGGGAAATACATGCTCCATCATTTTAGCATCCAGTGTTCATTCAGTGTCCAAAGGGGCAAAAGCGTGCTACGGATGAGCTTCTCAGGAACACAGATGCCCTCGGTGCTTTTCTGAAAGATGTGTGGTAGTAAATCTTAAGGGTATAAAGGAGGCAAAGCAGCTGCTAAGAGCTCTGTAATTCCACAAAAGACAGGACAGCACAGAAGACATACTAAGGTTTCTCCAGTATGATAGGTATGATGAAATACAAAAGATTGGAAAAAACATGTGTCTCATCCTCTGAAGAGGCAGAAGTGTTTGAATGGGATGCACAAGATTTTGTTGAGACTGTAAAGGTAATCTAGCTCAGTGGTCTGCAAATCAGGAGGGATGATAAAAGGCAAACAAGATGAGAAGAAATTTGTATTGAAACCCTGCTCCTTTCACACTCTATACGGTTATAAGTTGCACACTTGCACTGTGTTTCTGTTGAAGATGAGGCACTCCTACATCTCCTCCTCCTGACCCCTTTCTCTCCTGCTTTTTTTTTTTTTAATTTTTTATTTTTTTTCCACCTTCTCCTCTGCCTTCTCTGTAACACTTTGCTGTGCCTCCACTCAGGCTTCTCTCTGCTGCCACTGAGCCACGTCGCTCCCTAGTACTGCTAAGGCAAAAAAAGACATATTCAGTGACTCCCTTCAAAGGGCACACCCCCTGTCCTCCTCCTTTCCAAACCCTGTACCCTTCCCACCTTTGAAGACCAGCTCCAAAATCCTCAGCTGTCGTTCCCGCCAACCACATTTAGTGACCCTCACTGAGTGATGCTAGGGAAGCTGAGAAGCTTATCTGGAGCAGAGGAGGAGGCATTACAGCAGCAAGAGGATGGGAGGGTAGGTTTAAAAGCTAGGAACGATGCAGTCCCAGCTGTCATGGGTCATGAAGTAGCTGTGGAGTAAGGCAGGTCACCCCTCTCAGTGTAAGTGTAGCAGTACTCTCCTTGTCATTGCCAGTATTTCAACACCGAACAGATGAGTTTGTATTTGAACACCGAACAGATGAGCTTACCCAGCTCTTACATCTCCCTTTCACCACCTGTTAGGAGAGTACAGAGGTCCCTGGGAGAAGGGGAGACAAGGAAGCATTTGAGGGATGAGTAGAGAGAAGGAAACCAAAATTATGTGTTTGTATCGCTGTCGCTTTCAAAGTCCAGGCTGTTTTCCCCTTGCGCAAGCACATAATGCTAAGCAACTGCTGCCCAGGAAACCTTACAGACTAAAGATATAGGCTGGAGAGCCTGAGAAAAATGAGAGGTAGGGAGAGATGGAATTAGTTGCCCGGAGTCATATAACAAGGCAGTGGCAGACCTGTGATTAGAGAGCAACTTCAGAGACAGAAGTTCAGTATTCTCCTCACTTCATCTTCACCTGCCTGCGTAGTTATTCCTTCCAGAGATTAATTGAACACACACATAATACAGCAAAATAAACAAAAATAGCCCAAGGCTCTGAGCCGCTCTAAAGTCAGATGCTGCTCAGTTGTGGCCGTCTACAGAGTAAAGCTGGTACCAGTCGTTACTGTGTACGCCACAGAGAAAGCTAATTCAACGAGGGGAGGAGAAAGAGCTAATTTATTATAAATACTATGATGTACTGAACAGTGGCTGGCACAAACCACGCAGCCTTTCTACAAAATCAACCCCCTGACCTGCCAACACATTTTTTCTCTATTCATCCCCATGGCCTCCATATTGTTGTCACAGGTTTTCTTGCCCAGCTGATACAATGCTGACCAACTTCAGACTTGCTATTGGTGTAGAGAGAGAAAATAGAAGGACATGCACGTGTGCCTGCCCTCCTAAGGCAGTGCTACAAAACTAGCGCAGAACTACTCAATGAGTTGAAGCATGTCATCGCCTCCATTAAGGGACCTGCTGCTGCCTGCACTCAGCGATGCATCTGAGTTTTTAAGTGAACAAACACTTCATTTACAGGTTGGTGGCGGCGTTTTGTCATATCAGCTTAGTGGAAAGGCTTCAAAGTATTCTCTATGCAATATACACTTTATTGACTCATTACAAATAAAACATGAAAAGGTATTCTTTAATTACAGTCAATGTGGCTTGTTTACCCTGTGAGGCTTTTAGTATCAGATATTCAACATGTTTTATTAGCGCACTGCAACTGCTCTCCCTTACTGACTTCCTTAACGTGTGATTTTGCTCTCCTTTCCAAAACTTGGATCATTTTAAAACTACAGGAGGGAGATGAGCATGGGAATGTGTTGGCAGATTAAACAGTTATACGCTTCCATCAAAAGATGTTGCTGACATCTGTACTACAGATACCAATTCTAGTTGGTGTGCCTGCGCACAAGTACAATAGCTGACACATCAGCCTCACTGCTCATCATCTCACCACCATCACCGTTCCCTTCTGTGGCACTGGTAAACTAGGCTTAATATACTATATAACAACGCTATTAGCGAAAATCTGAGCAGACCCTATTAGTTATGCAGTTTTATCAAACACTTTCTGCGTGTTCACCCTGTGGCAATAGAAAGTAAGATGTTCTCAGGATTTGCATTTAAGATTTATAAGATTATTGATAGCAGTTTCAAACTTCGTTTCAGTTTTGAGCTCAAAAGAGACCTGTAAGTTACGGTTGTAGTTTTAAAATGTGGGGTTATTAATTATGTGCAAACAAACTTTGAATTCTTACCTACCTGTGCAAAGTGCATATTGCATCTCAAAGCAGATATATGTTCACCTCCTTGATTGTAGATCTACTGCATTTTTCAGATTTCATATTAAAATACAGAAAGTTATATAAAGAATGTTGATTGCACAAGAAATTAAAACCTCAAAATCCCTTGGTTTTGCCTTCAATACTCTGCATAAGGGATTGGGCAAAAATATTTAAACAATATAAGCACTCACCAAATGCTCTATTAAACCTTTGCGTGAGATTTTTTGGAAATAACGCTATTTAAGAGTTTATAAACTCAAACAACACTCTTTTTGAAGGCTTGTAAAGAAAATTACCCTCAAAAATACCACCACCACCAAATGTTAAACTTCCAAACTTTCTGATTCAGCTCTGCCATTACAGGGTGGGGTTGTTTTTTTTTAAAACTGGAAAATGTTATGCTTTATCTTGTTTGATTTTTGTCACAATAAAAAAGTGCAAAGTTTGATTAGTTGCATGTAAATTGTACAAAAAAATTAGTGCAAAAAATTGGATTTTAAAATGTTTTCAATAATAAAGTTATTTCAAGAACCACACTCTACTTCAAATGTTATTAAGGCACTAAATTATACTTTGACCTAAATCTTATGTCAGATGATTGTAATTCTTTATATATTTCAAATATACACTTTTTTCCTCTTCATCCCTACCTTCAGTTTTGTCCCTTCGGGTTACCAAAGAGATCTTCAATAGCTTCACAGACCCCTGTTCCTTTCTCTTCTGTCCTATTTTGAAAGCCTACACTAAGTTTCTTCCCCCAGTCACATTTCCCTTGCGTGTGCCTGGGTGACTGCAAGCGAACCACAGACCCCAGAAAACAAGCGAGCGGTCGTTCAACAGATGCAGTACACAAGTTTTGCACGAAGGAGCAGACATTCACAGAAGGAACAGCCATCGGTCCTTTCTTTTCAATAATTACCTAGAAAACAAGGTTGTTTTCTTCTTCCAGCAGCACTCCCATCAGTGGGAGCAACTGTCTTAGAACTTGCAGAGTGCTGCAAAGAGGGGAGTAAAGCGATTCAGTGACACCAGGAGAAAGTTTCAAAGTAATGCTCTCCTTGTGTAGTGGCATTCTTCAAAAACCACTGCAGATACGAAAAATAAAAATAAAGAGCTGAAGTGCATGCACCGAACAGCCATCTCTGTATGTTCCTGCCTCATGCCACGAAAGTAAACAGTGACATCCATGGAGCATTTTCTTCCGATGAGTTTTGCAAAACTTTGAAAGGCTTGTAAGAAGAAAAAGATATCTATGTTTGCATCAGACTGAATTTGATGATTTCTTTGGCTGAAGCTACATAAAAGCATTTAAACGGTAAAAGAATAAGAAGGAAGGTTGCTAATAACTGGGTATTGTTGAGCGATTTGAGGGTGAAGTTACCAAAATGTAACTTTGCCTATCCAATTTGAAAAAGCACTGCAGACATATGTCTGCAGATAGGATACGATGCTGCTTCCACTCTCTCAAATGGAAGGTTTTCTTTGTTATAACCACACACGCTTGCTTCTGCCCGAAGCAGATACTCTTCCCTAACACAAGAGTTCTTAGCTGTTTTTAGTTTAAGATTAAACCTGGCAAAAGCTGAATACTGAACTATAAGAAACAACATTTGGAATTCCTTCGCCATTACAGCTTCAAGTTTTCCACCTAATTATATTTTGAGACTACTGCAAACTTGTTTCACACTTTACCAGAAATTACCAGGCTTCAGTTTACCGAGGCTAATAATGAGGTAGCTATAAGGAGGGAGGGATCTGGCAAGACTCTGGCACACAGCTCTGTAGAATGTCACCATGGCCAGCTACAACCGCCCAGCGTCTGGCAGGACCGAAGCAGGGGGCTACACAAGTCCATCCAATCTCCACCTTCATGGGGAGCCTGAACTTCTAAATACTCCTGGTGTATTACATAGCACAACAATTAGCCCTTGCAAAGTAATTCTTGTGAGAATTAGTCAGTTAACACCACACAAAGGGATAGCCACCATCCGTGCTAATTCACCTCACTCCTTTTGTGATATGGTAAAGCCTGTCTGCAGCACAGTGAGACATCCAGGCCAAGGACACTAGGTTTATAGCAGCCTCTTCTGCGTTTAAACACACAGTTATGGGCATTTTTCTGCTGTTGCTTTTCTATTACCTTTTTTTTTTTCTTTCTTTTGCAGGGACTGAAGAGGAAGATGAAGGTGATGACCTGTTGTTGAGGTCTGTAGATGAGTTTTGGTGGTTTCCCCATATGTGGAGTCACATGCAGCCTCACCTCTTCCACAATGAGTCCTCACTGGTGGAGCAGATGATCCTCAACAAAGAATTTGCAATAGTGAGTAAAAGTTACCAACAGGTTAACTAGGATACCTTCACATATTATAGCTATGCTTTACTATCTGTTTTTATGTTTCTCTATATCATACATATATATATTTACATAGATTTGCAAATAAGGCAGCAAGATTGGAAACTCAGCCCAAAAAAAGCCTTTCTGTGACTCAATCTTGGGCTGAATTTTGTCTTGGCCTTTTTCACTGACATGGGCTTTCTGGAAAGATGTCAGCCCTTCACCCAAGCAACCTTGCGAGACCATAGGGAGATCAGAAGCAGTGAAATCTCAGCAGATAGCAGCTGGCCTTTTTAGCTTTAGGAAGGGGTTTGTACACAGGTTATCAGCCTCCAGAAGTCTGGTGCAAACATCCTCAATAGGGGAGGGAGGAAGTTGTAGTGAACCCTGAATGTTGTGTATGGTTTGCGAGAGATCTGGAAGATAATGACGCAAATAAGTGAAGCTGCTGGATTTCGCTCTGCTTTTTTTAGATGACCTGCTTGAAAATATGCTTTTTACGTAACTAACCTGTTGCTAATATTTATAGATAATGATGTTTCAATTTTTGCCCATTTGTGGTGTTAACATACAAGAGCTATCCTCCTAGCATTGCCTAGAGCTCAGAGTACTTGTCTGAGGTCAGGTGGAAACCATTTAGAGTCCTTTCAGGGTAATTCTACTTGCTTAGGGAACATGACAAAGAAAACCTGAAATCTGTAAATGCTCACTTTGGAAGAGACACTGTGTGGTGTTTGACAAGGTGTAGAAGTGCCAAGCAACCGGAGCCACTCAAAAGAGCAGAGTGACCCGGCAGGGCTTTCTCCACTGCTCAGGGAGCACAAGGCTCAGCCCCTCGCAGCTCAGAAAGGCCAGCCAGCATCACCCCTTCCTCCCATCCCTCGCATGAGCCGAGGCGCATCAGGAAACCGGCAGAGGCAGATGCCTGAACAAGCAGTTGGAAGCAATTTATTCCCTTGTTTACAAAAAAAATAGTTTCCTAACAAACTTTAAAGAAAATTCATTAAAAATGGCTTAACTGTTTACTCCTCTTGCCAGACTTCCCCCCCCCCCCCCCATCTCCTGCTTGGCAGGATGTTAGTAGAGAGGCATTTTGGATGACTTCTTTTCCTTTCTATGGTTCTGCTTTATTGTCAGCCTTCATTCCTGCCGTAGCCTGTTCATGCCTTTTGCGTAGCCTGGCCCAGACATCCAAATATAGTGGAGATTTTAAACATAAGAGTATTTTTTTTCATTTTTTTAAAGTAATCTGTATCTCAAAAATATATTGTCCATTCATCTTTAAACGTATGAGGAAATTCTTCTAGTATTTTCAGGAAACACGAAGTCCTCTAAATCAAACCACCTTTAGGAGTAAAATCTATTGCATAGCCCAAAAGCAGGGCTTGTAATAGAATCTGCTTGCAACTCCAGCTACAGAAAGATAAAGCCCATGTCCCTATCATCACTGAAGGGTAGAGACTCCTTAGGGTGCCTATAAATAAGGAGCTGATGTCAGTGAAAGGCTGCTGTTATTACAGTTTTATTTCCTGCTAAGATTTGGACAGGGGTTGTACCAACCTCTTAACCTTGAATCTATATGAGCTGTACAATTTACTTATGAGAACATTTCTTTTCAAAAGGCTTCCTGTGAAATCCTCTCTGTGGGAGAAATTTATCTTCCTGATATGACAACCTTCCTGATAGCTATCAGAGAGGTCCCAGCCATGACTTCAGAGTAGTTTTGTATCCTCCCCCGCTTTCTCATCCTCAGCATCATAGCTTTCTTGGGAAAGGAACTCCCTGTTTTACAGCTGCATTTCTGTAAGTCTTCCAAAGTTAAAGCAAACCTCTTTTCATTATTCTTTGACTTCACACTGTGGATCCAAATTTAACTTTGAGATCCAGAACAATACATAGAAAATCAACTTGATGTTATACATGTTTTATTTGTGGTCTAATATCTTTATTTACTACTATACTCAGGGGAACGCAGCTGGATGCTGATGCCATTTTCGCTTGCATTTCCCAATTATTGACCTTATCTCCCCACCTCCTGCTTTAGCTGCAGGTAGACATGACATTTTGTGTCAGTTTCTGCAAGGAAAGACGCAATAATTATTTGGAAGTATGATCACATTCATTCTTAATGTGGTATTTCTTTGTTCTTTTTTTAAACATGCGAAAGAAGGTAACAGTCTTCAGGATGAGAGAGCACATCATTATGTCTGAGAAGAACAGTCAAGGTTGCTTTTAAGATCCCAAATATGGCAACAAAAATCCTGTTCGTTAAGACCTGTTGCCTCCTCCTGGCTTTATCGTTTTAGAAGAAAGCTAAAACCGATTGCACTGTCCAAACATCTGCACCCAAATCCCATCACAGTCAGCAGTTTCCCCATGCAAGACATTATCAGGCTTGGCATTGGCATCTTTCACTGGGGGGGAAAAGGTTTCATGAAAGGAATGTCCTTCTCTTGAGTATTGTGGATTAAAGTCAAGTTTAACAAACACAAGCCAGTGCACCTGAAACAGTATTTCACGGATATTATCCCACGGAGCTATAATTGTACATAAGCATAGTTTTTATTGGCTTTTGTATCTACCCTGTATGCATAATCTTTGGCTTGCAGGAGCTCAAGTACACATACAGTCTGCTGAACACAGGCAAGAAATAGAGGTGTTGCAGCTGGCAGCTAGATAAAAGACCTCATTCTGGTTTACACAGATATATCCATGCCTCATAACGATGCTCTATAAAATGGGGGCTTACAATTGCAGCCAGCTTCAAACAGCTGTATCACAAAATACACGTAGAAATTAGATATCTATACAGTTTTGTATACATACAACTAATTGCTAATTAGGTATCTAATTGCCTTGATTTCAGTGCAGATGCGTATACCTCTGTATCTGGGGCTTAGGAAAATGAACAGTCTTTAAAGGATTCCCTTACACAAATTGCTTGTGAACCAGGAGACTGCCTTTAACAAGAGCCCTCCGAATTATTATATTTTATATGTCACTGAGATATTTATCATTTCTACTGTTTCATGCCCAGTTGGTGAGAGGAAGATACTTCCTCACAACTTCCATAAGCGTTATTGCTCCACTGCTGTCGATCCAGTAGGCAGCGTGGGAAGTTTTGCCTGGCAAAATCCTTGTCCACGCACGCCTGAGCGATGGGCCCCAGAGCTGTCCCCATCCGTAGCCCCATTCCCAAAACCCTCAATGCCAAACCTCTCCTCAAGCAGTCATGATATCCTCAGCCTCAGAGGAACAAGAGCCAGAGATTTTAACACTGGTAAAGTTGCAGACTACCCTGAACATTGCTATCCCAATGTCATCTTATTCACATAAACACAGATAGTATGCTTCAGAGCCCGGCTAAGGAAATGGCAAATGACATTTATTTTGATTATCAGTTGGGTTTAACTTAATCATATTTTGTGGGGTTTTTCTATCATAGGATCCCAAAATCCTTTGAAGACAATAATGGATTAAGCCATAGATTAAATTTTGCAAACTGATATCTCAAGTATTATCGTCCTTGTTTATAGGCAATGCAATCGATACATCAAAAGGTAAACAAATTGCACAAGCAGAAGTCTGATAGTACATATTCCAAAAATAAAACGAATCAAGTCTTCGCTGCCATCCTCTAATCACAAGATATCCTTCCTCCCCCCTTTTGCACATCCTTATCTGACAAAACCAAGTAGAATATATTCAATTCAAAGCCTGTAGCTCTTTATTTTGTCCCTTGATTTGTTTGCTCAGTGATTATCTTCTGTGCTCATTTGCAAGCACGTGTGCCCAAAGCACAGTAGAGATAGGCCAAAAGCTATCATCGACTGTAAAAAGGTAGCTGTGATCTGATATGAAGAAGTGAGAGAGACAGACATATAGAAAACAAACAAATCGATGCGGAGATACACATGCACAAAAGAAACAAATCAATTCAGAGCCTGTCTAGTAACACTCCTTGGCTTCACTCTCCTGTTTATAAACCAACTACAGCTGCACATTAGCACTTCCTCTGTCTAAAACTTTTGAGCTGCCCAAACCACAAAGAAACCATGAGCTTTTAATATACCAATTAAATACCAAGAATACGAAGACCAGTGACCACATATCAAAGGAAAATTATCTACGTGCGATGAAGAGAGTCTAATTTGTCCCATTATTAATATTTGTAGCTAATGTTGGGAAGGAGATGCCCACTAGAGATTGCCTCTACAAATGTTCTATAAGTGGTCTGTGTAGATGGGATAACGGTGTCCTGTACAGACAGAATGAGATTTATTCTCCATAACCTTAAGGTCCTTCCAAAATAGTCCATCTTCATTAGTGCTTTTGTCCATATCAGGAGTGTGCTTTGACAGCAAATCTCTACGATTGCCTCTCCTTTCTCAGCTTTATTTGGTACCACAAGCATGCAGAGTCTATGCATTTCCTAGTCATGTATCGCTTCCTCAGTGCTGCACTGCCTTTCTTCATTTCACATCCTCAGAAACTTAAGATCTTAAATCCCAGCATCTTCTCTGCTTCTTGGTAGTCTGCTATGGTGTGAAGCATGCCTAGAACAGGAGTTGTGGGGATAGCCAGGAGACTCCTATGTAAGACTGGTAAAAAGCTGGCTTCTCCCATGTCCACGCTAATCCTGGACCTGACACCGATGCTAAAAAAACCTAGCTTTGTTAAGACCCCTTGTACTGTCTGCTTGGTGCACTGGACAGCCACGTGGCAAGGAAGCATACTACGGAGATGAAAAACTGACGGTGAAAGGAAATACCAACACACAGAGCCCCTATATCTCAATAACAATCACCTCTCGTTTGCTGAGCCATCTCCTCTGGCTAGAGAGCTTTTAAACAGATTTTTACAGGTCAGAATTGACCTAAGAGTAATTGAAAGGTGAAATATTTATTCAATAAAAATTATCCAGAAATGTAACCCTTGAGAACAAAAATACCATGTGTCCATAAAGGATAAAATACAACACAATATTTTTGAGTGCTGACAAGCAAGAAAGTAGCAGATTCATTTCCCAGATAAGAGAAACTTTACTAAGTATTTTCAACTGACCTAGTAATATATCATCTCTTATAGGAAATCTCACCTATGTACAGCAGTATTAGAAATATATCCCACTACTAAAAATATGCAAAGCTTATATAAATCTTTTAACTTCAGAAGGTGACATCTTAAGAAGTGCTACGTTTACTCTATCGCCTACTGTTGGACAAAGTCAAAAGGTTTAGCAAACTTATCTGAGGTTGTATCATTAAATTTTTCATTTAAGTCTTTACATCAAAGAGAATCCTGCAGTTCATCTGACTGTGTTAAAATATCTACACTAGACATAAGATTTAATAAATGAAAATAAAGGGTTGCCTTTTTATTCTTTCTCTGACAATGGCCAATACTAGATGTTTCTGTAAAACAAATCACCAGTGATCTTTAAGAACCAGAATGCCAGTTGTGTTGTAACAGCTTTAGGTTTTGTTTCATTTTATTTCTTACTGCACTTTCACAAGGACTTGTAATATTTGGTGCAATCAAAAACTGTGGCTTTTTTATCAGATCCTGATAATATAAATAGACAATCTTCCAGATGCTGTTTTTTATTCAAGTTTCCAACATCTGCTCACAGAAAAACCTGTTATCAGAATGCCAACTTACTTGTTGAAAATATACCTTCTTCTGGAGAGCTGTGCTCATTCTGCATTACCTGCCCTTTATTTAGCAGAGAGGGGTTTTTTTGCAAATGCAGAAAAACTACACACAGCACATGCTGACTCATGGCAAACAGCTCATTTCTGTACAAATTGGAAGGTCAAAAGAGGTTAGGAGTTTCAAGCGAATTTTCACTTGCTTGAACAAAACTGATAATTGAGAGATAAGCAGCTGGGGCAGATTGCTTCAGCCTTTCAGATCAGAAGTAACTGTCCTACACCTGGGCTTGGGGCAAGGAAACTTTGGAGGGTACAAAGATGAGCCAGGTTGCTTTGGCAGGACCATGAGTTTCCAATTCCCATTGCTCTGGCTTGGGTGCATCAGCACGAGCGTGCGACTCCCTGGGTTCTGCCAGGTGAAGTGACTGCCGCTGGCCAGATGTGCTGGCCACGTGCAGGCATCAGAGGGGGATTTTGAGCTGGGAGTAGTCCGATCCGCATACCACTTGCTCACCCGAGGACGTGATGCATACTCCTGGAGAGCATCCTCTAGTCCGGTCTCCTTTAATATTGAACTCAACCGCTGCTGCAGCTTCAGCTTACACTGTCATTTAAATTAGAATTTAAAGTCTCTTAAGGCGCAAGTAAAATAGGAATACAAATTTAACCTGTCCAAACTTAATGGCTCTAGGGTCCCAGCTTAAGTGTGCAAAGGAACATAACACTGCTGTTCTCTGTGCCAAAAAGGTCCAGAAGTTTTCCAAACCAAACACATGCACAAAGTTTTGGAACAAATTTTGAAATTAAAAAAAAAATCAATGGAAATTTTGAATGTAAAAGTAATATAAAAATTTGCAGAAATTGTTCCTTAGAGTACGTAAGAAAATACACTCACTACAAGCATGTCCCATTTTGCCCTATAGCTCAGATTCAAATGTACACTCTTCCTCTAACACATTAGTTCTCAATCCCAAGCTAAATTTAATAACAAAATGAGAGGGAAAAAAAGGAAATAGAGCAACAGAAGTCACTAAGAGGACATACAATATTTACCCTGAAAACTAAAAAATGAATTGACCAAAGAAAATCTGATTATTTGTTAGTTGTTTTTTGTTAAAGTCATATTGGGTATCTGAGTGACTGACACATATTTGCGTGATGAACCTCATAGCGAACAGGATTTATTCAGAGACTAATTAGCTTTTTATATTGAGAACTTATGAAAAGCTGCCTTATTTTATATTTGTGAATGTCAGATTACCATTTCACCATTCTGTTGCTATGGCAATACCAGCAGCAAATAGTAAGTAGATAAACAGGATTTCACATGTATTCATCCAGATACCTACGGCTGGACACAGCATTCAGAGCAATCTTCATTATCTAGCTCAGGACACATTTGCCTTACATTTCCATGTCTGTATATTCCCGAACAGGTTTGGTGAAGGTTTGTAGATTCAAGTTAATACCGTATATTTAAGTTCACACAGTGTTTTTGACAGCATGAGCATCATAAACTACTCAGGCAAAGTAATAAATGGCCAGATTTTTCAGAAACCTTTAGATACAGCTTTTTTCTTTATATATCTTCATGGCAAAAAAATAGAGAAAAAAACAATTTAACACTCCTCATTACAGAGCTGTTCCTCATTTCACCCTTAAACTGCCTCATGCCTTTTAGGTAGGTAACAACATTAATAAGCAGAAATTACATTTTGCTCTCAGTAAATTACAGAATGGTGAGTTTGGTTTTCTTTTTTGCTAAAATCAGCCAGTAACCTAAGATCTTTACTAATAAAAAAATGGATAATTTTAAGTGTTTGTGTTATGTGATGTACGAACAAGTCTTCCCTACAGATTTAACTTAATTTTTGTTAATGAACCAAGAACTCCTTTGCAAAGTACTTGACAATGCCCAGCAGAACCTGCTGTTCCTGGAATTAAAGTAATCAACAGTTCTTGGATAACGTGGGCAAAAGTTCGGACAAAAACCCCATTAAAAAATCATCATCTCCAATTTTAGCCATTTCCCTCTGAACATCAATTTTATACGAACAGAAAACAGCTGATGCATGCTGTAGTATTAGGAGTGCAGTGAATTTAGTAAGCTCCTGGAGTACGGGAAGGGATCTGGCAAGAGCCACAGCAGCAGGACCCCGTTTGCAGCCTGGAGATGCCATGGGAGAATTGAAAAGGGCTTTTACTGGACCTTCTGGAAACGTTCCTCAGCAGGAGAGGAGGCAGAGCACAGCCTTTCTTTCTGCCAGTATCTGGTGACAAACGCTGGATGCGTTTCTGAAGAGTCACTCAGACCAATGAAACTAATTGCCTCATTTTCACATGTATTGCTTACATTTCAAATAATTTGCTCTCTTAAACATATCCCAGTCTCTAGATGTGGTTATCAGGCCTCGTCATCAGATGGGGTTTTCAGACAGCCCACGCTAAGTCTGAAGAGAGCAGAACAAAGGCAGGAGAGCATCAGGAGTGAAGGGAACATGCCCAGCACACTCACAGCAAAGCTTCTCCCTTAATTCCTTCTGCCTGCACATTAACTACCTCATTGTGCCATTGGAAGATATTTTCAAGATAATCTATAGATTATATTCATGAAAATGCACAAGTTGCCTCATAGAAATGGAGCTAAATAAATATTTATGGAAGATGTCCGTCAAAGTCCAGCTTTTTTTTTTGCTGCTACCTTAATACTATGTAAAAAAAATATAAGCAGATTCCAAATCTATGGGGGATATTTGTTTTTTTTTAAATCAGGAAGGAATCTTGCTCTTATTCCAGAAATAGGAAACAAAAAAAAAATCGCACATATGTCACTGCAACAGTTTTTTCCATCTGTTTACTGCTCTAATGCCGTTTGATAGCTTAGTAAATAAGCAGCATCAGCTTACCAGATTACCTTTAAAAAGAACCAGGCAGGTAGGATGCATATTAAAATACACACAATATGTAATGAACAGGCAGGTAAATCTATTCCATATAACAGTAACGCAACATAATCCAAGAGGATTATTCATCCCTCTGCAGTTATCAAACTGTAATTCCAGTGCCTCTCATTCCCCCTCCCCATTTTTACCTTGTGGTACATACAAATAGATACAAGTCTGTCCAAGGACAACAGCTTCTCCAATGCTGCTGTCTCCAGGAAAAATAAACTTTGAATAACTACATGTTCTTTTTCTGTTCCTAAATACGTTCCTACCTCTGCTGTGTTGCAGGAGCACGGCATACCGACTGACATGGGGTACGCAGTGGCTCCGCACCACTCCGGGGTCTACCCGGTTCACATCCAGCTGTACGAGGCCTGGAAGAAGGTCTGGCACATCCGAGTGACCAGCACAGAAGAATACCCACACCTGAAACCTGCACGGTACAGACGGGGCTTCATCCACAATGGCATCATGGTACACTGCATTTCCATGCTTCATAGCAATAGTATTTTCAATGACTCAAAAAGTATGCTATTTTTACCAAATGCTTCAAGTTTTACGGCAATCATTAAAATTCTCTGTGATCGAGGATTTGTAAGGATGCCAAAATAGTGCATTTGTTATGCAGCCAGTTTAAAAAAAAAACAAGTCTCACAAACTCAGGCAACTGCAAACTTAATCCTCATACTAAATGTACTTGTAGTCCCATCGACTATCAACCGAGTTATAAATGCCTACTTTGAAATTCATTAAACTGCCTAAGACTTATGTTTCAAGCTCCGGTTCAGCTTCATGTATGAAAGGATTAGAAATCCACCACCTGGGAAGGTGAGCAGGAGTAAGTAATCTCCTCCAGTGAGTATGACACTTCTGAGGCAGAGGTTTCATTCTGAGCTTTGCTTCCGAAACTCCCAGAGCCAGAGGCCAGGCACGTGCCCGACTCTGCCAGACCATGCATTTGTGCAAGGAGAGAAGAGGTTTCTCACATACACACTTCAACTGCATAAAGGGCAGGAAAATGTATAAAATTGTTTGTCCTGCAAGCCTATAGATAGGTGAAACACAAAAATTGAATATGCACGAATGAAGTTAGAAATATTTCAAGGGCAGATCCCGGGATGCTTTAAAGTCCCAGCTGACTTGAATATTGCCTACGCATATGAAGTTTAAATTGTGGTCCCCTAAACAAGACAAAAGGAACGTCTTAATCAAAACCAAGAAGTGACTGCACAGAGTCCAATTACTATTGAAATAGCCTCAAGTTCAGCAGTGCATTTACAGATGTATTAACATGCTCTGCCAAATGTAGGTTTTATTTATTGTTTTAACTGAGTAGAAAAACAAAAACACTGAGTGAAGGGAGACAAAAGGCCTTCCCCAGGTGAATTATGTCTCTGCATGGATTGGGCAATACCCATAAGCCCTGACAGTTGTCTTGTCTTTACCAGAGCCCTTTGATAGCACGTAGCTAATAACTTCACTAAACCACCTAGATCTCCAAGATGAGTTTGTTTTCCCACGCCTGCTAGCTCACTGCTTTCTGACACGCAGCCTCTTGATGTAAAGCAGGACAGAGGGCTGACCTCGGGCTGGCCTCATGTGAGTATCCCACCAGTGCCGTACACATTTCACAAACAGGAATGACGGGCTCAGTATGGTTTTCAGGACTGAGGAAAGTATGAAGCAAAGGTCTTTTGTGGTCCTCCAGCCTTGAATACAAATTAAATGTCACAAGAACATTAGATTAATTGCCTGAGACAGCAAAGACAGCCAGGAAGGACTATTTATCTCATAATAAACTAACCTTGCTAAGGGAAGAGAGGTTTGGCTTGTTTTCTTCCTCTTCCAAATGCCAGGAAACAAACACTTATTACAAGTGTATGAATAAAACAGTCTGCATGAAAGCTCAGCCCATGTATCTCACAGCTTTGCAGAGCTGGCATCTGGAAATCGCCACATCTGCAGGACCGTGCTTACCACCGGAGTAGAGAAGGCACAAACAGCCCCTAAACAAACATGCTGGCACACAGAGGCAGAAGGGGTTGCAGATTTGTTTCTTTGAGCTGCTGGAGGGATTTGGGTGGCTGTGCCAGGGTAAGTTTGCAGGAAGAAGTTTATCACAACTGCGCTGTTTTGTTCTCAGGTGCTCCCTCGACAGACCTGTGGCCTTTTCACTCATACTATTTTTTACAAGGAATATCCTGGGGGTCCTCAGGAGCTGGACAAAAGTATCCGAGGAGGTGAACTCTTCCTCACCATTCTCCTGAATCCCGTAGGTACCTTCTGTTGCTATTTTTTGACACACTAACAAGGAGCAGGGAGGGAGGAAGGGAAGGAGATCGGTTTTCTTGGCTCTTGGTTGGGGGTGGGGGAGGAGGATCAAGACCACTTGCTCAGAGGTAAAAGCAGTTTAAAGAGGAAAGGAACAAAAAGTCTTCTGCTAATTTTTATCTATGACTGTATGCAACAAGTTACTGGAAAACGCATTAATTTCAGCTCTATACTGTTTCCCAACCTGAAGCTGAGCCCCCATGAGAAGAGTGTGCTGACTTGTCTAACTGAGTTTTCTCTACCCTCATTGGTTTCTTTCAGTCTGTGTGATCTTATTCTGCTTTTCCTTCCCCCCCCCAAGCTTGGCTCCTCAGGCACTGCTGATATAGCTCCATGGAAACCCCAGGGCTCAGGCCTGATATCATTCCCCCATCACTGGCTCTTAAAATTAGGTTTTGTGCAGCTAAAAAATACCCCAGGCAGTACACAGCCTTCTAATGAAGATTTTTGCTTTGCTCAGTGCTGCATTTTTTGCTCCCTGTCAACATTACATGAACCATAAACTATATGTATGTGTGCACACATACAACCACCTACATATGTATAAACGCACACACATATATGATTTAATCAAAAGTGCCACAGGCTTCTAGGACGATTTGCAGACCTATCACACAGTTTTGTCTCAACCAATAAAGTGGCCTGAACTCCGCTGTGCTAATATACATACGCACACGCGTATTGTGTTGGGAGCCCCAGAGCTGAATGCAAGACAGACATGGACATGTTGGACCAAGTCCAGAGGAGGCCACAAAGATGCTTAGAGGGCTGGAGCACCTCTCCTAAAGATAGGCTGAGAGAGTTGGGGTTGTTCAGCCTGGAGAAGAGAAGGCTCCGGGGAGACCTTAGAGCCCCTTCCAGTACCTGAAGGGGCTACAGGAAAGCTGGAGAGGGACTGGTGACAAGGGCAGGGAGTGACAGGACAAGGGGAATGGCCTTAAGCTGAAGAAGGGGAGATTTAGATGAGCTATTAGGAAGAAATTCCTTACTGTTAGAGTGGTGAGGCCCTGGCACAGGTTGCCCACAGAAGCTGTGGCTGCCCCATCCCTGGCAGCGTTCAAGGCCAGGTTGGATGGGGCTTTGGGCAACCTGGGCTAGTGGAGGGTGTCCCTGCCCGCAGCAGGGGGTTGGAACTAGATGACATTTAAGGTCCTTTCTAAACCAAACCAATCAATGATTTATGACATGACAACATGATATAGGTGGGTCCACAGGTGTGATTTGGCTCACCAAGGATTAAGGAGGAAAGCTACCTGACTACAAATGCTGTATTTTGAAGTCACAGTACTCTCGCCCATGAACAAGTCTGGTGCCGTTTAAGACAGCAGCCTGAAGGTGGAAGGAGGAAGGACAAGAACAAAAAAAATCATATATCAATTATTTGTTGCCATTGTCCTGCCTTCTTCCTGTTCCACCCAAACAAACCATACCACTCAAATGTCTTGCTTGCCAGGTGGCCCAATTTTCAGTGGTTTTAGATTGCAGTACTCATCGACTTCTCTGCAGAGTTAAAGAAACTTCAGGTGGAGCCAACTCTCAAATCCAGGTCACTTTTATTTAGAGACCTAAATATAGATTTTGATATTATATAATTAGGTGAAAATTTTGGCTGGGGAGCTAAGTTGCTGACTGAGTCAAAGATTCAGTGGCCTTAAATAAATGGCACATTTCTATTAGGAACTTTTCTGTACTATACATGTGATACCTAATTTGAGAATAAAAAATTATCCCTGTTCTTTATCCTGTCTCTCCATTACCTGCCATTCTCTCAGGCTGGCTTTTCTTTCCATAGTTTCCTTAACTGTAACTTGGCTTATCACTGTCTTGGGATGCTGCTGGAGTTTATCCTTGGATTTACCATACTTTGATCAATACCTGTGCATCTTTCACTTATCTGAAGATTTCCTCAGATTTAGGCAGTGCAGCAGTATGTAGCAGACTATGTTCTTACTCCATGACAGATGCTTAGAATAGCCCCAATTCCTCAATCACCATATCCGAGCTTGTGAGCATGCTCAGGCCACCTTGGCTTCCTCCCTTTTTCCCTATTTTTCAGGGTTTTTTTGTTTCTTACTGACAGCAAATAGCAAGAAGGCACAAGCTCACAGTTGCTTATTAGAAATTTCAGCCTTTGGATCTTTTAAACAATTGCATCCAAATGTTCTTTCCAAAGGTAGGCTAAGGGGAAAGGTAGCTCTTCGATTAGTCTAAAAATTATTTTAAAGCCATTATTGAACTCTGAATAAAATCAGACAGGGCTATGCCACCATTTATTACACTCTCCATAATTCATTAGCCTGGGCTCTCCAGGCAGCTCCCAAGCAGGACCAACTTTGGAGCTGCTGGAGCATCTTCCTTCTGGGAGCTCTAACATCCCCAGCCACTTGCGCTGACCCTGCAGGAGGTTTCCCCCAGCCAGGTCCAATTGCTTCCCCCTAGAAAGGGCCAAATCCCTCCCTAGACAGGTCCTGCAGCACAGACGGGTGCTGTTGGTGCCCCGCTGAGCGTGCCACAAGAATACTTGAGAGAAGCAGTTCTACCACCTGCCTTTTAGGTTTCAGGAGTGATGCAGCAGAAACAGGACCTCTCCTAGGAAGGTAGTATGTAATGGCCGGCAAAGCATTCCAGATGTAATCATGCATCTGTCATGCTCATGACAGAGCTAGAAGACCATCTTCCAAAGAAAGGGGGGGATGAAAAAGATTTTCTTTAGTACACAAAGTCATCATTTTGACCAAGCTATGTTCCAATAAAGTGAGAATACAATAGATATTATTGGGTGGTATTTGTAAAGAATAGCTTTTCTATACTGTCAATGTTTGATTCCTCCTCCCCCCACTTTTACGATTTTTTTATCTTTACCTCATCAACACTGATATTTTACTGAGCTAAAGAACACAAGTGAAATACTGACACACACTTCCCTGAGTTCAGTATGAATCTGTTCCAATATAAGTGCTTATTCAGACAGGAAGACATATAATTTAATCACATGTGAGCTGAAGTAAGATATACCACAAAACCCCACCATCATTCAAGTCAGGTTGGTACAGTACCTGATGAAATATGCACTGACTGACAACAGTAAAAGCAAAATCTAGCCTTATCTCGGAAGGAAACTGGTGTGAGTAGGAAACAAAATCATCTATATTCTTGCACCCGTTTTCTTTTTTTTTAAATACCAAGGTTTGGACAGCACACAATGGAACAAATGGGAAGACTTTTATTTTATTCAGTCTAAGTGAAGGTGTAGTGTTTTGGTGGTTAATTTGAAAAAGTTTACAGATTAGTATCTAAAAATCTATGGTATCTTCTGAAAGCGATCAACAGAGTGCCTATTCTTCTGGCCAATCACTAAATCAGTTGAATACAAAAACATGCTTTGAATGTGATGTGTTCTCCAGTCTGGCAGCAGTGCACGCTAGAAGAGAGAGAGACTTCCCATCTTATATCCTGAAAGCTTTTCACAAACCTCCGCTCATTAATAAGCTTCCTTCGCATTTGGATATGAAGCTGTGCAGTTCAGGGCTTTACTACAAGCAGCACAGTGTAACCAGCGCGTGCTCTCCAAACGGATTAGGGAAAAGAACAACTGTCTGGAATGCAAAGGCTTTTTCAAAACCGTAATTTAAAGTTTTGTTGTTGTTAGTCACATTGAACAAGATGCCTAATGTCATCCATTGATAGACACCATATCCATAAAATCAAATCCTAACCAGAATGCACCGTCCACCCTAGCACGTAGGCTGCTTTACACAGCGTTGCAGTTATCTACTTCAAGATTGGCAGGAAAGAGATTGCATGTACCATTGTTTCTTTTTGCATTATTGGCATTGTTTAAAAACATTTTTCATTTACTCTTTAAAAACACCTGCCAGACTCTTTCCTGGTGTGGAAGAAATGTGCAGAAATAGAGTAGCTCCTATTAATTCTACTGCCCAGTGGTTACACAAGGCTCCTGCTCACCGGGCTCTGGTCTCAAGCGGGTGCGTGCAATTGCCACCAGCATTAGTGTAAGTTATGTGCTTACAGCAAGAGGAAAGGGGAACCCCTACGCATGGGCGGTGCGCTCTTCTGGAGGGTTAAGATGGTATAAAACTATTTCTGCTTGCAGACAGAGAACGTATGCATGTGCACTCTCACAGCGCTGCCGGGCTACCATGACAACTGAAGTTACACACAAATTACGTGTGTTATTACCATAAAAGATCATATTCCACAGTCCAAGATTGGGTTAGAAAACTCTTTACACAGCTAGTTACCTGCCCTGTGGTGCAGAGTGTCTGTTACTACTCCCAGCTGTTTGAAAAGTACAGGGGCAACAAAAAAAAAAAGAATACATGGTTTCACAGAGCCCTTTCTGCAAGTACAGCAGATCATTTTGTTACCATTTTATGAGGGGCCTTCTTGATCATCAAAGTTAGAAGAGGGTTTCTGAGCAAGTTTCATTTGTGGTCACTGCCTGTCTCATTTCTGTGAGGTTTTTTTTGTTCAGGTTTTGCATTGGTACGTTTCTGTAGATGAGCCTAACAATAGCTGGGCAACAATTCCAAGTTAGATGTTATTTATAACATTTGGGCTTTAGATGCTTGAAATCTAAATGCTTTCCCTATAAAAATGAACCAACCCATAAGTAATTGCTACCATACCTTTTAAACCAAAAAATAAAATAAGCTGTGCAGTTCAATGACAGCTTCCCAAAGCAGTTATGGTAAGGGCTGGTCTCCCACACATCGCACAAGTGTCTGTTTGCTCCTGGCTTCTCTTTTGGAGGCAGCTACCTCGTTTCCTCCAAATCAAAACCCTGGCTCTGGGTTTTGAGGATAGTTTACTTCAGGGACTGTTCCCAAAAGCCAGTCCAGACAAGGATGCATTGGTTTTGGCTCTCTGCACACCTCCAACACCATTCCCAGCAGACTGTCAACCCTCACATCTTCCCACTCTTTTGCTCTATGTTCTTGAGCATGCAGCACATTACCAACGTCACGCATAAAAACATCCTTCCAAAGCAACAACATAGTTCTTGCACTATTTCAGACACTTAAAAAGCCAAACATCACAATTACTTTGTATTTTTTGAGTCATATGTGCAGAAATGCTATGTGGTGGGAGCGCTTTCCGTTTGCCTCATTGAAGGGGCATGGAGGTCAATCTATTGCTTGTTAAGAAGTAGACTAACACCACTATTTAAAATAGCACAGAGGTGCTGCACAGTTTGGCCAGTCTTTCCCTTGCTCAATTCACCAGCTTCCTTACAGCTGCCCCTTTACACCAACCAGTACCGTATATATTCACTAGGCAGCGAGGGCAAGAGTTCAGCTGAGAACAGTTCGGTCCAAGTCCACGGTTGTTTTAAGGCAAGGCTTCCAGAAATGAAAAGCCATACTTTACTCTCCAGTAAACAGAATTATTACAGGTTTCACACACACACACTTCAAGACAATCTTTTTCGGACTGTTTCACATTTTAGAAACAATCACAGTGCCTTGATTAAAATCAGCACACCACCACCTTTTGCTGTGGATTACAGCCATTTAGCTGTCTAAAAACAAACTAAAAGTCAGCTCTTTCTGGCCTTCTAGCTTAAGATGTCAAGGGCAAAGAAACAGAAACCTGAAAGTCTGCACATAAGTGATGACACAAGCTGTTCTGAAGAGACACAGATGCACGATAAGTGGATGAATAAACTTTAGCATGAATAGCAGCCCAAGCACAACAGAACCAAAGTCAACATCAACACCAACTTCCAGGAGGACTATGCCTGCTTTTCTACCCTATATGCTCTCTCTGCATCAGCACTGATCCATTGAACAGGTCAATCACATCTAAGTGAAACGGCCCCCCGGCAGAGTTAAAAATAAGTAATAGATCATGGTTCTTTCCGTTGTGCAGGCATGGCATCTGCGCTACAATCCTGCTTTGTTCCAGAAAATGCCTCGCCTGGATGATGTAGACCAGCGTTTCCAGGCACAAAGCACTGACTTGATTTGTAGTTGTGTTTTTAACAGGATTTCAGCAGTGAAGACGGGTTGTAAGAGAGAGCACAGCGAAGTTCACATTTCCTTAGGCTGTTACGACATCCATTCACGATCTTTTATCCCATCCCCCCAAACAAGTGCAAGTAGGAGCATAACTTAAATAATCAAGTTTTAGTTAAACTTTTTTCCCCTATTAGTTTGATTACTGAAGCACATTTCAAGAATAATTAAATGTGGGGAAGCAAATTTACTAAATAGGAATAGCACATCAGCTAGGAAGAAATTATTTACAAGAAATTTAGGGTCAGATTGCAACTCTCAATGATAATGGCGAGCAGTGACATTGACATTGCAGTACATGGACTGCAACACTACTTCTTTGTGGGTGTATTTTCCATGTACCTCACATTTGAGAGGTTCACATGTGGCCTCAGCAGGGAGGAGGTAGAGATAATGAAGTTTTTGCATGAGGTAAAAATCTTGAAATCTCGAAAAAAGGCAAGAACTGAATATCTGCTAGCTCTTCCTAACTTTAAAACATGCCACCAATGAAGGCTACTGGCAAATTCTCTTTTTTCCCCCCCTCCTGAGCCTTAACAAGCAAATGGTTTACAGAAACCCTACCTACTACTCAAGGCTGGCGTTAGCTATTTCAGCAAACGTATTACAAATAAATATTAAGCTCATATAACAAAAAACATTTGCACATCCATCAAGCAATACCACACAGATGGTTAAATTAAAAAATGCCCAAGTGACATTGCATTAGGATAGAGTTTGCAGAGAGATTGTCAAGGGGATCTTCCGATGATTTTCTTTTTTTTTAAATGGCTTCTACTGAGTACTCTGTGGCTCAGAGATATTTTCACTTTCTAATTTATGAATCCCAAAGATGAGTCATGTCTGGCGGAGATGATTTAGTAGTATGCAGAGGAGGGATAATTCCACCAAGACAGACAGAAATCAAACCAACTTTCCTTTGAGTTTTAATGAGGGTTACAAGAATCCCAGCCAGACCTTTCCAGGATCCAGCTAATGCAGAAGGCTGCTCAAGCCTAGAGTTTGGGGTACTTATTCGTTGCATACACACTTCAAAGCAAAGCTCATTAAAGTTAGTGGAAAAAGTCTCAGTGAACAGAGTGGGTTTGAAATAAACCTAAATAGTGCAAGTCCTTCAAAAGTTATCAATCTAGCTCCTCTCTGAAGGGTTTTGTTCATTTGGAGGCTTAGAACAATAACAAGGAGCTTCAGATGTATTTACAAATAAGAAATACAAATACGGTTTGGGACAGAAAATGAAACATTACTGTGGCTGTTGGAGGTTGCCTTTACTATTTGATACAAGAAAAGCAATAAAACATTCAAATGAAATATTTCCTTTTTCTCCCTTGCCAGACCAAAGCTAGCTGTTCAATCAGTGTTATGTTATTATTATCATGGATGTTATTTACTTTGTGGTTTGACAAACAACATCAAAAATCGGTTAGTCCCTAAATCCTAATTAGGACAGAGCTCCTAGAAGTCATGGCATCAGGACTTTAATGTCAGTGATGAAAATAAAGCAGCAAAACCACTGCAGTCAGTGGAAATAAGCAAGGGAAGAGAAAAAACAAACCAGACAGACATCTAAAAACTTCAGTTAATCAAAAATGTAAACTAGTTACACAAAACTGCTTTTGTGCCTAATCTAGTTTTGATAGTGAAATAAATTTTTTTTGCAATACTAAGAATAAAATTCTTACCGCTGTGCTGCAACAGCACATACGTCTGCATTAATTGCAGTCAGATCTTAAACCCAAAAAGTATGTTACTACTCAAGAAAGTGCATTGCTACTCAAGACATATCTTCAAAGTCAGGAATATAATTCCAAAGAGCATTAGACAATACCACCACCATGCCCTTAATCTGAGTGGAACACTACCCAGCTATGTAAATGTGACAGAAAATTCTCTGGCTCTGACCAGCATTGCAGCAACCCAATCCCTTGTGAAAAAATATTTAGGTTTTCTGTTGGTATACAGCGTTCCACTGCTTCAACAGAAAAAACAAAGTCAACTTAAGACTTTTTAAAATTTGTTTACTTTTTAAACCATTTCAAACAGCATCATTTCCTTCTCTCTCTTCCTAAACCTTGCCATTTCTTTATGACCTTTTTGCACTGCTTTGAGGTGCTTTCAGAGATGCTTTTTTCTTTTAAACATTGGCCTCGTTGAGTTACATAACTACAAAAAATATGGCATTTCAAGGAGTTCAACATGTCAGCAATTTTTCAGCATTTTTTATTCTACTTATTATTTACTTAGCTTAATTGCCCTTTAGAATAACTTTATCCATTCCCAGAATATATTGGTAAAATCACCTTTTCTCTTTGTTCACTTCACCAGTGCTGCACTATATTCCTTTTCTTTGCCTTTTTTTTTTTTTTTAAAATACCTTCCCATCAAATATTAACCAACTTCACAGGCACTTCTGGTTTTGACATACTCCGTGGAGAAAGACAACTTAACTGGCATTAAAATCAACCTGCATTCAGGTTTCTTGTGAAAGCGAGATTTGGTATGGAAGCTGTGATGTGCTTATCAGAGCAATATATTTTCTAAGGCACGGTCACGTCATCTGCTATCGTGAACAAACACGGAGCATGAGGTGGAGCGAGCAAATGGGATGAACAGAGCAAATCCCTTGCTTTGCTTCAAAATTTAAACCATGAAAATTTATAATTGAAAAATGTTTATAACATACAGTTCCCAAACCAAAATACTTTCAGCAGCCAAAAGCAGGTTTCTCCTAAGAAAAGTTAGGGAACTCCAGAGTTGAAATTTAAAGGAGGGTTTTCCACATCCAAATGTCAGGCTCAAAACTAAGTGGGTTCAGTCCATGTTCTCTAACCGTTGCCCTTCATTCAGTCTCCTGAGAAATGCTCTGACATATTTAAGGCATGCCTTTACAAATTGTTCTATATATCACATCTTCAGCATCCGCAAGGTCTTGTGGTATCTGTTTTCTAGTTCATCTCCTTTACTCCCCTGCTTCACAGACGATAAAGAACAGTCATAAACGTTTAACAGCCAAGATAAGCTAATAAATACAGCCCTAAATATCACCCCTACAAACAAGAGCAAGAGAGTCATTCCTCCTAAAAAAAAATAAAATCTCTTTAAACCTGCAAGCTTTTTATTAAGCCAGCAAGTGACAGCACAAAAGGCATCTCAGTCGAACACTAAAGCAAAAAATAAGTGGATCAGTCTTTGAGAAGAACCAGCAAGACCCACTTTGCTCAGCTGAGTAGTCAGTTAATTGGATTTACTTGCCAGTCTGGTGCATGATTTTCTCATTATCTGTTCACCTTGAAAAGCTAATGGATAACCCTTAATACTGCCACCCCCTTTCCTGCAGCGCTCTTCCTATTTTCTGCTCCGCTCCAGCCCCATTTCAGGTCTGCAGCTACCAACCCCTTCTAAGAGACAGTGTCCATTTAACACTGAAACCAAAGTAGTTGTAGACCTTGCTGCATATGCAAGGACAAAGTTTCTCACAAAGTATGACCCAATCTTTGACCACATTCAAACAGTGGAAAAGCTTGCAGAAAATGAAACCTAATATGAGACCCTCACCACCTCAAGACATTCCCATCTCTGTCCTGGTCACGGCTGAACACAGTGAATTAGGATTTTCTGTTGCCTGTCCCGAGAAGGTCAGATAACCCTACAGAAGTGGTTAAATTGACAATCTCTACTCAGGATCAGATTGTTACTTATATCCAGTCTTAATTCACAAGATGTTTCTCTTTTCCTGTTCTTCCTTCCTTTTCCTCCTTGTTACACACGTGAACTTGGCTGGGCTAACTCTTCCTTTCCCCTTCTTCTCCAGGGGTGTTTTAATTCAGTCTCCCGCTGTCTCCTTTTCCTAGTTCCACCATAAAGAACTTGTACAGGCCATTCCTACATTTTATTTACGTATATATATTAATCTCTTTACTCTATATTTATACCTGCATCACCACATAGTATCTAGAGACACACGCATACCCTACACAAAGCATTTTTCATTGGCAAAGCCAACAAAATAAGACATATTTGCAACTGACAGATCAAGCTATTTTTAAAGTTAAAAAAAAGTAGCAGAAAAAGGGAAAAGCTAAACACTTTTTAAAACTCTTCTTCGTACTTCAATCAAACATCCCTAAGAAGCTTTAACCCGAGATGAAACGTGGCATATGAATTTCAGGAAGATTAGCTTCTTTTGTGGGAATTTGGTTGTTGAGAGTGAAATCAGACTTGTGATTGAAAGGTAACTTTGAACTCAACTCAGAAGAAGCTAGAGACAGTCCATAATAAGGTACATTATTATTCTTACTTTGGAACAAGGCGTGATCACACGTTGCAGAGACAGGCAAATTCTTTGCAAGTGTCATGGGACGCTTTTAATTTTGAAGGCCACTTAAATGCATTTACATTTTTAAACTCTCACCGTAACTAAAGGGTTATTGTTAATTTCCAGTCTGTTAGAGTTAGATTCTGCATGTCCCCCATGTGCCATACTTTGAACATATTGTTCTTGTTTCCTGCCCTCATTCATCACAAAAAGATGAGAATCACACATTACTGCTTCAGAATATTAAAAGTAAATGCGGAGAGGGGTTAATTTATACCTTCCACAAGAGATTTGGGAGTGTTATTATGAAACATCTTGGGTGTTAATAATATTTTTCTTTTTATTTGCTTTGTTTCTCTGAGCATAGCTGTAGAAAGAATAAAAAATAACCTCAGGCATTGTAGGAAATACACTGCAATCCAAAAGTAATTCATAATGCAGTTCTGCTAAGGGCCCTGTGAATAGAGCATCTCAGCATATTTCACGAACAGGAAAAAAGCAAGCAACCTCCTCACTACAAACCTGTCAATACTTGTGGAGCCATAATTAGCAGGCTACTGCCTAGAGGGACCGGCGTGACAAGAGGGATATGTTCATTCTACCAAATTAAAAGGGACCTCTCTTATTAACCAGCTATGTCAGAATTGGTCTTAATGGTTACATACCAAATCAAATGAAAAGAGAGAGTTGGGCCTTATTCTTCTTTGTACGGGGCCCAGGACAACATAACCTGCCAGGACGACGTAAAGAGCCGTTTTACTGCATTATGTGAACGTTGCAGTGAAGCACGAGAGCGGCCAGACGCTCGTCCCTGCAGAAAGGGCGATGGGGTTGCCATCCCAGGGGCATCCCAGCCAGAGCTGCTTGGGCAGGTAGTGGAACCGCAGGACACAGTTGTTAGCTTTTGCCTGAGGAAGAGGGTAGTATCTCTTCTTTATTCAAAAGAATACTTACATCCCATGCACTTTCAGCATCGTAAACACTTCTGTTTTCTTCCTACCGCAGCACGTATTAAGGTTCAGTACAACCAACACACATTTGTGTCGAAAGATAGCGCGCTACTCGAGTGCCTGTATCTACAGCACCATCGCCCCTTCCCCTAAAGATACTTCCTTTTGCAACCACAAGTCCTGTAAGCACTGATAACATGACAGAAATATTATAATACAAAACAGAACTGTTGAAACCACTTTTATCTTCCAACTCCAGGTATATCATTAAATCCACTCCAACCTTGCTCAGGCTTTTGAATCTTTTTCCCCCTTTGTAAATCGTTCTTTTTTCCTTCATCCCACATGGCTACCCCAGCTGCAAAGAGCTGGTGTAAGAAAATATTATCCCACAGGAACTCAAGCCTTCAGCAGCATATTGAGAAACTAATTAGCTTGAAACACAGAGCATGAAGAAAATATTTCAAGGATAACACATCTCCTTTCTTTCATGACATTTTCCAAGCATTTTGGTACTTTATCAGAATTACTTCCCAGCAAGGTAGGTGATGGCAGAAATAGTAATAAATGACCGTGTGTCAACAAGAGGGTTATTGGGTAAAGAGAAAAAGAATCTGTTACCTTCAAGCACACACCATACGATAATTTATTAAAGTGTCAGGAACAAGCCTTTAAGGTAAAAATGAGCTGACTCAGAATTCTCTGATTATTGAAAATGAATCCTTAATAGAAGTAAATGGACAAGAACAAAATTTCCTTGCTGTGTTCACCATCCAAAATTAATTGGAAAGTGGCTGATTTGAGAATATTATATCCTCTAGTGAACTGAAAACGCTGTATTTTTTTTCCTCTGAAACCAGGAGTGGAGAATTAAATTAACTCTGGGGTTTGTTTGCTCAGAGTAGGCCACCAAAATGGATTAATTAATCATCATTTATGAATACTCTATAACATAGAGCAGTCAGCTCTTCATAAAACTGCTAGAATAGCAACATGACAGTAGTACAGTTATAAAAACAAATGATAAGTTTCCTGCATCTCCAATCTATATAAACTTGGCTGGCATTTCTTTCTTTGCAGTTTGAAAGAAAGTAACCTGGTGAAAACTCGTATTCAGTGTTTGTAAGAGGGCTCACTTTAAACGGGATGATTTGCAGTTATTCTACAAGTCTGCTGTGCAGGGTCCTGGGCAGTAATTTCCATAGGGAATATCAGTATGGCTCAGAGACTTTACCTTCCTCTACCTGGAGACTATGAAGTGCCACATTAATGACAATACACATTGTTCCTTCCAGCATTCAAAACCACAGTTAGAACCAGATCTTATTTAAGCACACCCATAGAGAGAAATGTCAAAGAAACAGTCCTTTATGGATGCTTATCCAAACCAATAATAATTTTGACCATTTACCATTGGCAGATAGTGAGCACATTTCTCCCAAAGTTGAGCCGACTCAGGATTATGTTTTAACTCATTGATTGGAAGAGGAAAGAGAAAAATTACTGAAGATCCAGTTAAAAAAAAAGTGTCACCAGGTCAGGCTACTGTTGAACTTACTCAAGTCCTATTGAAGCGAATAGGGCAGCTTGCATCTCTGCCTGTCACACCGAACTGTGATCTGTGAAATACTGTGCTTCCTCTATGGGTATTAACACCAACGGCCCCCGAGCAAGATGTTACACACCTGTAGAGCTAAAGCAAATGTTTCATTTCGTAATGAAACATTCTTCATTTCTTAGGCCACCAACCCTAAAGTCCGTGTTTACTTCAGGACTAGTTCCATCCTGCCTAGAAATATCGTCTTCCTAGAACCTGCCAGAGTAGCCAGGGGACATCTCCAAGCTGTGAAATGACAAAATTTAACCCCGGGTCATTGCTGGCGAGAGAAATTTGACGGCGGATTCCCAGGTGACCAGCAGTGTGTACGCAGCGAGGCTCGAGTCAAGCACACAGCTTGGCTCAAATGCAGCCTTCATAAATATTTATTACCACTGTTATTAGCTGTTTGGCAGCCTGGCCACCACTGGCTCCCCTGGTTGGACGCTCTCCAGTTGTTTACACTGATTCCTGAGTGGCAGAGTCTCCTCCTCCTCTCCAGAAATCGCAGCCGTGCAGGTACTACATGTGTAGAGCAAACTCTCTCGATTCTCTCTCACTATATCCTCTGGGGTCTACATAACTCAGGTTTAATGTTGCTTAAAACGTAAGCATCGTATTTAGATTTCTTCAAAGTAATGAGAACACTGTTTATTTCCATTAAACTAAAAGTCAAACAGAAAGAAATTTTCAGATTATTTTCCACTCACACAAGTAAGAGGCCCCATAAGATATTTTGGAAGTTCTGGAAAAGTAATTAGTTTTGCTGCAAAGATATTTGATCTACATTAAAAAGTGATCCCTCCTGGATTATCTGTAATATCTACATGCTCCTAAAACATGCCATTATTTAATTAGATATCAGGCATTTATGAACAAGCATGCACAAATAAAGCAGAGCCAACCCTTCCCTAGAAATAAGGCCAAGCAGTGGGAAAACTTGGTGAGGGTAGAAGCAGCAAAGTCTGCAGGCTGGTTGATGGTCATGGCTCCAGCCTGAGCACTCGGATATCATCTCTTGTCTCCCCATACATGGGTGTGCAACACTGAGCAAAATATTTTCATCCACAGCCAATCCAGCACTTTATCTAGCCTGTGAGTTTTAATGTCACTCACAACCCTTGCCTGGATGTCCCCTACAGCCCTGTTCACGTTGCAGAGTTCGTGACATATCTGCTGTGCACAGTCCCTCTCACCTGGGCAATGCCAGCTAAGAAAAAAGCAGGAGCTCCCCGGATGCAGTCAGCTACCCCCCACGGCAGAGCTGACTTCATGCAGACAAGTGGGCAATAGCCTGGGGCAAGGGACTGCCCACCTCCCTATCTCCACAGGGCTAGGTAGGGCTGTCCCCACCTCCTGCCCAAACAGCTCTCTGCTGGGGCTGCTGAAGACAAATCAAGGTACATGAGATGATGGCAGGTGCTTTCAACCCTCAAGTGTGGGGCTTTCCTCCATCCCCACGCACACCAGCCCTTTCTCCTGCATGAAGAGCAGGGCTGACCTGTGGCTCTTTGCCCCCCCCTCCCCTCATGATCCACATGGAGAGGTTTAGATCCAGCGTTCACCTGGACCTGAGATTCAGCAAAAAGATGCAGTGGCAAGGATCAGGCAGTCTGCTGCACAGGACATACTGGTCCTAAAGAAGAGGCAGAGATAAGATTTCTTCTAAGTGCCCAGTGTCCTCCCCTTTCAGTTGGTGTATCTGCTCCTTCTTGGATCTTAGAAACTATATTTTAGAGTGACATATTCCCATAGAATCATTTAGGTTGTAAATTACCTTTAAGAGCATCAAGTCCAAATGCTAACCTAGCACTGTCAAGTCCACCACTAAACCATGTCCCTAAGCATCTTTTAAATACCTCCAGGGATGGTGACGCCACCACTTCCCTGGGCAGCCTGTTCCAGTGATTGACAACACTTTTGGTGAAGAAATTTTCCCAATATCCAATCTAAACCTCCCCTGGTGCATCTTGAGGCCATTTCCTCTCATCCTATCGCTTGTTACTTGGGAGAAGAGACCAACCCCCACCTGCCTACCACCTCCTTTCAGGTAGTTGTAGAGAACAGTAAGGTCTCCCCTCAGCCTCCTTTTCTCCAGGCTAAACAACCTCAGTTCCCTCAGCTGCTCCTCCTCAGACTTGTGCTCCAGACCTTCAGCATTTTGTTTCTCTTTGGACACACTCCAGCACCTCAGTGTCTGTATGAGGGGCCCAAGGGATCACTGGTGTCATTATTTCACTCCCACAGACACGGAAACAAAAGTTTCCCTTTACCCACATATCCAGGGGAGGTAAAGTGTATTATTTAAAATTATTTTTGCATTTTCCCATGCTGTGGTAAACACAAGGCTTGTAAGACGGCATGCCAAAGACACTGCAGAGGATGTTGAACTAATGCTGGCCCGTGGCGGTCCCTCACCCATCAGCTCAGGCCAGCCCTCCTGCTGTGACAGAGGTACTGTCAGGACAACATCTGCGACATTAAGAAGAGTAAGGGAGGACTACCATTATTTCAGTGCAGTAAGAGAAAGCTTCACGATTTCTGTAGATGCAGCCAGAGCGGGATGTAATTTGGTATTACAAACCGATGCCAAGGAGCACTCACATTATTCACTGGCACAAAATAATTGAAGCTGAACTGATTTTTATCTGCAGAGGATTATGACTAAAGAGGTTGACAGCCTCGACCAGTATTTTGTAGTTGCTTGAAGGAAGTTAACAAGGAGCATGCAACATATACCGTCACGGAAAAGGGTTATTGATAGCTATCTCCTTATATACACCCCTTGGATCATTTTTGAAAGCTGAAGACCAAAACCTTCTGAGACTTCAGAGCTGTATCTTTGATGATACGTTTATTATTCTGTCAGAAATTGTTGGTATACAAATCTGACTTAAGACAATTGTACCCAAATCCATTTTCATCTGGTTCATTTGTGTAATTTGAAGTTGGGTTTACTCTTGAGCCTGAACTGAACAGTTGTTTGGTGGTTTGTTTTTTTTCCAGAGGAAGTTTATAGTCTCAGGAAGTATTTTCAGTGAGAAAACACAGATGGCAACAAAACAAATTCCTATATCATAAATTTCACTTAAAAATGAAAATATTTGCTTATAACAGGAGGCTTGAATTGCTCTAGGCTTCTGCAAAGACTTCACAGGGCCCCAAGATTTAAGTAGTAGCACCGCATTTGCACAGAATTCATTAAACTTTGGCCACAATTAGATGTACTGCCGATCACTTACACAAGTGTGACAAATGAACAGACATAAAAAATTCCATTTAGTTTTTCCACCCTAATGCAGCTATGCATCGATTGCATAAAGCCATCAACAGCAGCAGTTATTTTTTCACAGGCTCCCAAAGTATGCCGTATTAGTTAAAAAACAAAACAAAACACACTTTTTTAATTGCAGGCTATAAAAAAATAAAATATACAGCTAATGAGTGGAATGTCCTAACTTGCTTTCTTCATCTAGGACCCCAATACATCAAGGGTATCAAAGATGTATCTAACATGAGAAATAGTTGCTGTGTTGGAATGTAGTCATGATTTACTCTTTATTTTAGAAGCGAGACTTGGGTAGATATTAGAAAATAAAAATAAAAACCAACATAGCAACTTTATTCTCATAGGGAAAGGAACAACGCACAGGATTTTTCTGTCAATAATAAAGAATTCATTTAATCATACCAACTAAATAATGGAAGAGTAGAAAGCGTTCCTGGGTAAATGAGAAACAATTTTGCTCTTTGAATAGGGAACGTTAAACCAACACAGACTACAGCATTCGTATAGCCGTCCCAAGGCCACGTACCACCACCGATCGACAGCCGCTTCCCCTCCCATCGCTGGGAGCACTTTGCGTGGAATACTGACGCTGTAATGAATATGGGCACGGGAAATAAAACGCCATTCAACATTTTTGTTTCCCCTTCAATCAAAGACAAAACTGTTTCTTTCCAAGCACTGCCTTTGTTGCTTTCTCTAAAGATACCGTGTTTGGAAAATATTTGATTATCCTGTCAAGAATGCTAAAATATAAGAAGATGTGCAGAGTGGAAATAGAGTAAAAGTAAAAAAAAACAAACCCAATTTCCAGGCATATAAATGCTTTTGCTTCAGTAGCAGAAGGGTCATGAATATGAATAGTGCTGAATTGTAGAGAAACAATTTGTCATTATTAAAATTAGTGCTTTGTCAACACAAAAATCTCACTCCCAGCTCCCTCTTTGTGCTGCTGCACAAACAGCTGCATCGAGGGCCCGAGCGTTCTGGGATTCATTATCAGTGAATGGGGCTCTGGCTCATAAGGTACAAGAAGAGTCTGTAATCCATAATAGGAGGCTGTCAGGATGTGAAATATATTAAACACTTGAAACTGAAAGAGGTATTTCTGTGGTCAGCCTAGCATAGAGCTACTTGGTATTAGTAAATGGACACTTGACAGTTTTGCATTTCTCAGCCATGACATCCCATTTACACATTCAGAAATACAACATGCTGCCATCTAGATCCAATTATGAGAGTTTGCTCTTGGAGCAACAGTACAGCCTTTTCTAAGCACAATGCAAAAAGGATGGAATAGCAAATTTCATTTTTCTGGGCAACATTCAGGCAAGAGAGGAGCAGAGAAGAGCAGTAAATACGCTACCGCATTTCTACAAGAACAGGGTGCCTGCACCATATATTTCCCAACATGTGTTTGTTTTGCACAAGGTTGAGCCATACCCCTGGATTATTTGCATGCATTAATTCCTCCTTTCTTGCACATTTTATTTAAGAGGTGCAGAAGCAAGGAAAAAAGTTGTTAAAGACAGCAAGCAACAAGTTCCTCTTAGGGGAGCAGGACTCGCACCAAAACCTCTCTCATTTCCTGGACTTTCCAGCAATGGGGCAGGGCCAAAGGATGAGCGGGAGAAAAGGACCTAAGAGGGAGCATCGATCCTATTTAATTATTGAATGGCTGAGAGGATGGGGTGGAGCACATTTATACCTAAGTTTTGTAATTGATTTTTTCATTGTAAGTGCTAGATCAATGGATAGTCATTGTTTCAAACGTCAACAATATTTGATTCCAACTATCAGATAGCCGTCCTTGAGACTGGCCAGATACAACAGGGAGATTGGTTGGGTTACGCTTCAGCTGGAAGCTGGAGCACTAACAATCCTTTGTCCAGGATTCCTAGCATGTAGGCATGTGTTATTCTCAAGGAGAAACCAGAAGCTTTGTGCTAATTTCAGAATTGTTTTAATTCGCTAGGATAGACGGTGAGGACATTGGTGGCTATGGAGCACGGGCTCCTGGGGAACACAGAGGAAGCAATCTTATTTAATAACATCAGCTGCTGTACAAATCAACACAGCTGCAGATTTCACCCAGGCTGGAGGGATTCACACCAGCTGAGGGTAGGGTTCAGCCTCACTCATCCTAAGGCCCAGCTTTGGAGCAAAACCTCAAACACTCCCGCACTCAAAGCTGCCCGGATAGCATAAACTACGTCCTGCGGTAAACAAACGCGCACACATAAAGGATAGAGTTTTAAAAGCAAATCTGTCCTGGGTTTGGAAGTCGCTTTATGCTTTGACCTTCAGGATATTTGCACTCCTGGTGGTCACACATAATAAGGAATTTAAGCCTCCGAAAGCACAGCTAAGTGGCTAATGGGATCTTCATAGCTGCCCGACTACTGCTCGCACGATGCGGGTCCCCCAGCCGGTCTGAACATCCCCCTGGAGTTCAACACTTGCTGCAAACTTCTCTTGAAGGCAACATCCACACGGCAGGATCTACAGCGGTTTGCTTTTCTCTGGGACGATCCTCCCAAAAAAGACAAATATGATTTCCAGTCTTAGAACAGCCTAGCACCCTAGTGCCCTCCAGAGAGAGGTAGCTGACCTTCGTCCAAAATCGAGTGCTTTTACTTAAGACTGCACTGAGTTTGGCACCTACAGGAGGAAATAAACCTCTGCGTTCTGCGTTAATAGGGGCACAGGGCCGTGCATCTGGAGCAACTAACTCCGAGTACAGAACACAGTCTCAGGACACTTCAAGCAGATCTAGCGTGGTTTATATTCCAATAATTTTAACACACACCCTTTATTTTTCTCTACTATCTAATCTAGATTTCATTTTATGTATTAACACAAGCACGCATATACAAACATTACGTATAGAGAATACGCTGTACCTCTATAATTTCTGGCTATAACTGATTTTAAAAAGCCCTGGAAACAAGCACCAGCTAGTAAAATGGTGTTTGTAAATGACTGACAGCACCATCACAATCTCATATCCTAGGTGCAACCAGTTCAGGTCTGTTAATAAGTCAGTAACCAAATATTAGGGTTTAGGAGCAGAGCAGCTGGCAAATAGCCAGACACAGGATATAGCTTCCGTTGGATTCTGTCAGTGAAGGAAGTGTAAAATACCCTGTCTGTTCCCCTGCCCACCCAGCCTAATGGAAATAATATGATTTATCAACCAGAATGGCCTATTAACTGCCCAGGTGGTCTGAGAAATTTCAGATCGCTGTTCTCCTCCCACCTCTTTCTTTTGAGCAGAGAAATTGCAGACCACTGTGGACATCTCTGAAATGTTAATACAAAGCAGGCAACAGAAACCAGGAGAAAAAAGCCCATTACAATAGTAAAAATCTGAATTTCCATAGTCTGTGTGCCACAGCTCTCTGTTCATTCCCATTTAATATAGATACAGATAAGATGCTCCTCGAAGTGCTGCGTGGGTCACCCTCGGGAGGGTAGACCAGCCCAGCAGCACGCTCCCCCACGGGACATTAATTCTTGGCAAATCAGACCATGCCTCTGTGCCTCGCGTTTGCCACCAGCAAAACATAAATCTCTGAATTCTCTTTTTTTTGTGTGCAAGTCTTTGAAAGCCACACATAAAATCTGTAGATGTTTCTTACAATAAAATGAGGGGATAAAAAAAATAATTAAAAAGAGTATTTCTGTAACAAAAGGACCATGGCTGCAGAAAAGAGAAAGTGATTTTGAGAAAGATATACTACAGGGTATGAGAGGGAGGCAGCGACAGACCTGGATCAGAGGGGGGATGGCAGAAAGCGAGCAGAAAACGAAGTTTGCCTACCTACACCTTCAGCATTCTTTCCCCTTCGCATCTCTCACAACATGAGTGATCACAGCGACGGGGACAGAGGGAGAGATAAAGTGCCAAAGCTAATAAGATACCACATCGGTACAAACTACAGCATCATTCGAAGCCTGCCGTCCTGCAAAGCGCCCGTGTTCCAGCACCAATGGGGGAACACGACCGGCGCCAAAACAACGCACAACCGACCTCGTTTCCCATGGCTATAGATTGTGTAGTGACAGGAAAGGATTTTACTCCGTGCGCATTTGTGTAACAGACATCGCTGATGCTAGTTTAGCCCGAAGAGTAGCACAATGCAGCCAGAGCCCGCTCCCCAGCCTCAGGAATGTGAAACAATTTATTGCCTTCGTACCGCACCGTTGCGCAGAGCAGCACCCTGCCTCCCTCCTAAAAGGATTATCCCTACCTTGATGAAGTGCTGCCTGCTGGTTAGCGTCACTGTGTGCTGTAGCTTACTGTTTGTCATAGAAAGGACGAAAACAAGGCTCTTTCCCCTCTATTCACCAAGTTTGCTCAGAGCACTGCAGGAGGGGAAGGCCCTTGGTTTTCACTGGTTTCCTCACTCTCGCCCTCGAGGCTGGTTCCGAAGCCTTTTTGTGTCCACCAAAACAGCCCAGCAAAGCGGTGCGGCAGCGTCGTGCACCCCAGCGCCGGCCTCAAGGCACGCGGCAGCATTGTGCTAGCTCAGCACGTTTCTAAGCTATTGCATTTTCTATGTATTCACACATCATTGTGAAGACACATTTTTGTGTCCATCCATGCTGTAAACACAGTTAACCCATCTCCTTTTGCCTCCACTGATTTGGAGACAGACAGCAAAAAATTAGATATGGTTTTCTCTCATGTACAATGCGTCGTATCTCAAGCTTTTCCACTTCAAAAAAAGATCAATGGAGCAAAAGAAGTCAAGAGCGCTATCTAAGATCTTCTGGCTCCATAAAGAGTGATCAATTGGATCTTTCGCATTGGACAGCAGCCTAATGAAACTCTTTAAATAAGCTAATATCCATATCCCATAAGTACCTTTCTACATTTAAAAAATATCTTTCAAATTCACATGTAAAAAAACCCAAGATGAACACGTAGATTTACTTGCATACTTTATTTGCTGCAACAATACTAAATTGCTGCAACAATATTAACTGTCATTGGCAGACCCTTTAGCACTTATCAAAAAACACTTCAGAGACAAGACGACATTCTCTATCAACATTTCCTATAAGCGTTTTCCTTTTCATCATTTTAAAATAGTCTGCAGGAAGCACTTGCCACATTTAGAGGAGTTGAACTCGAAACTACAAAGGATATGCTTGTGTTGGGGTTTTTTGGGGAGGAGATGAGGGAGAAGGTCAGTAGACTGAAAACCCAAAGAAGATTTATTACCTTGCTTATAAGTTTCTGGAGTACTGCACAGGGATACGCACAAAGTTCAGGGCAATTTCAGTGTTCACTCCAGTTATGTCAGACACTTTCAGTCATAAAATGCATAGGCTCCAGCATCCACAAAGTCAAGAGAAGAAAGAGCTTGTACAGTTGCCAATCTTTGCTCAACAGAGGCTCAGAACAGAATAAAAGCAAAGAATAAATTACCTTTTGTGGAATAAAGTGGGCACAATGCAAACACACTGCAGATCGGCCATAAGGGACTCTTGCTCCTAAGCTCCATCCATCTTCACCTTATGGAGGTACTAAAAGCCTTATCAATAATTTAACAAACTAATGGACATGTTTTTAAACATTGTGGGCTGATGCTTAAAGAAGGGCCACGTTGGCAGAGCAAGATGGTGAAAGCGGAAAGCTTGTAGCTTTTTCTTTCAGTGGTTATTTCGAAAGTCAGACCAGCATGGTGTGTTACAGACACAGTGTTTTTGCCAGCAGCACTTTCTTCTGCTACAGCTCAAACCTGGGACCACAGAAGAGCAACACAATGAAGGGTAGACTTCATCTTCAGGTGGTAGCAGTGGCTTGCTTTGGAAAGCTCTTCACAGTCAGTAGGACCCACTGTAGATCAGTGATAACAACCTTCCTGAGACACCCCCAGGCATTTTGCAGTCATTTTAGTTGTGAAGACTGACTTTTGAGACTCAGGATTTTCCAGCAGCTAAACTGCTGGGCAGCCTGGTTGCCACCCAACTGAGACACACGTTCCCAGGGCTCTATCTCAGGGACCAAGGTGCCAGGACAGCCCGCCTGCTTTTTCCTCCAGCAAGGGCAGCATACACCTCGACATCTCCAGCGTATCTAGTGCACACTTCAAGCTTCAAAGACTGCAGCCTAAACATCATCCCCCGTGTCTGGATGGTGCAAGACATCACTCAAACTACATCCAGCTTCCCTCGAGACACAGGAGGGGTGGGGGGATGGGGGGGAAACAAAACTCACTGACCTGAGCAGTCACACATCCGAGGTGCTGGAGACCCAGATCTACTGCCACAGCTCTCAAAGGAAGGAGGTGCACATGCTGCCTCCTCTCTGCTGCCTGCACATCACTTTATAAGCTCACACCCAGCCCCCCGCTGTGCTGCCAGTTCCCACTCCTAATCATCCAAAAAGACTCACCTGGACAGAGATAGCTCTCTGCAGAGAGAGCAATTTACCTGTGAATCAGGCATCCTCCCTGCTGATGACTACTCTTTTGAGAGTCAGGTGCTTCAGCCCCCAAAGCACGCGTGGCTTCACACGCCCACCCCTGCCTGCAGACCTGCAGCCTAGCTGGGGAACGCAGGCGACATCAGTGGCTGAGCAGGCTGGCTACTGCTCGTGCACCAAGCCCTCCCGAGGCTTTACGACCCAGCTACCTAACCGAAATCAGGCACAAAAAGGCTCGGAGGGAGCGCCGAGCCCATGTCCCTTGCCTCAACCCGGTCCAACGTGAAGGTGAATGGATTGCTGTCCATGGTCTTCACAGAACCTGTGCTTTATTTTCCTTTTCCAGAAATTTCCAGCACGACAGCAGGACAGCAAACTGCTAAACTCCCCAACACCGTATTCTGGAGTTCGCTGTAACCAACATCATACCTCTAATTTTTTTACCTGACATCAAGGCCTCTTTGAAGTGTGATATCATTATAAAGAAGTGCACTGCCTGACACGCTGGTCTGCTTAATTGCTGTGGTCACGTTAATTTGTACTTTTTGCAATCTGCTGCATGTCATCGATTGCCAACTTCAGAGAGCGTGCTGAAAAAGAAGGGAAATATGCACTGTTCAGTTACCACCACGATGTTATTTCTTGATAACAGTGTAATTAAATTCCAGTGTCATTGCGCATCCTATCTTAGGCCAGCGTACTGAGTCAATCAGTCAAGTAACAACACTCAGTTTGATAGCATCTTCATAATGACAGTCTACAGATAAACCAGGCCTTTGCAGCCACGGACCTAAGTTTGATCACCTCCTGCAAAGCAAATACTGGGAAATACATTCTTCACGTTATTCCTTGGGTTTTGGGTGGGGGAGAAAGGGTTCGGCAAATCTCCCGGGCCCCCCGTGCCTGCCCTTCCAGCCAGACGCTGCCATCTCCTGATGTCCTGCGACTGAAGGGTTTCTCTTGCTTCCAGATCAGCATCTTCATGACCCATTTGTCTAATTACGGGAACGACCGCCTGGGCTTATACACCTTTGCGAACCTAGCCAACTTTGTTAAGAGCTCGACGAACCTGAACCTGCAGACGCTGCCCCCAGTTCAGCTGGCTCAGAAGTACTTTGAGCTCTTCCCGGAGCAGACGGACCCTCTTTGGCAGGTAATGTCACATCCTCTTCCTCCTCCGATTACAATCCACTTGTTGAAATAAGAATCTTTTCCTGTAAAAGTATAAAAATTAAAAATCCTACTTCATGTTCAGATATGTTATTTCTTCCTCCATGCCTTCTTAGATTATTTAAATTTTTTTGAGAGACCACTGCTTTTGACTAGAACTGGATTAGCTTCCCCTCTCCCCAAATCAGACATGCTAAAAGCACCTAATCGCCATTTATGTGGGAGAAAGCTTCCTTTCCCGTCCCTCCCGCCTGCGGTTCTGCTGATGCATCACATTGTGTTCGCTGATTGTGCTGCGCTCTCGGTAAGATGCTCGCAGCCAGCCGGTGGCGAGAGCTATCTCAAAGCAAACGACGCGGATTCGTTGCACCCCTTAACGGGGAATCACTAATGTTGGATCACCGCAGCTACAAGGAGGATTTCTCACCCTCTGAACCCCCTTCCATGAAACAGCGAGGAAAAGGGAAGGCAGGAGGGGTCAGCGCAGCAAACACAAAATGGGCGGCTAGTTTAAGAATGGAAAAGGGTTTCTGCACAGACCGACTGTTTTCTATCTCTGTTTCAAATGCACAGTCGTGCTGCTTGTAATCTCAACACTGTAATTTCCTAATCATTCTTACAGATATCTGGCTCTTCTCTTGTTCAGAATATGATGTGCCACGCTGCGCGTTTAGCTATGCAGGCATAAATCCAGAGTGACACCACGGAGATCCGTGCAGTTATTTTGGGCTTCCCTGGCAAAACGGAGCAGAAAATTTCCCTATTATTTTTGGCCCAGATGCAAAAGAAGTATAAATCTATAATATTTCCATTGAGTTTAGTGGAGCTGCAGCGATTCACATCAGTTAATTATTTTCTCCATTATATTTTGTTAACTTTATTCACTAGCAATCTCTGTCTTCTATTACCAGCCAATACTATGCAAAAGCAGTATCTGTACGATAACCGCTTTAAAGAGCAGTCAGTCCTAACCTTTTCTGCGGGGCCTTTTGTTCACACGTTTTAATTTTGCATTCATAGGTAGTAGAAAGATAAGGAGATGAATAATATCCCACATTTCTATTTTGTCCTTCCTTTCGGGTTCTTAGGTAAATTAAAATTGGCATTAAGTCCTATGCATCTGAAACCATTTTGTCACCTAAGTAAGTAATGCCTTGAAGCTATTCAAACAGAGGTTTCCATTTTAACCTCAAATGAAAACTTGATTAAATCAATGTTTTAATCTTTTTTTTCTTCTTTTTCTTTTCTTTTTTTTTTTTTTTCCTAATGACTGAACTTAATCCTCAGTCATGCAAAACCATTATATACACATAGAATTTTAGTCAAAGGGACCACATACGTGCCTACCTACGTGCCTATGGACTCTGAGTTTATGAAATAAGCCTAACAGAGAGAAGGAAATGCAGTAGTCTCACAGGGTGTGGAGTTTGACACCAATCCTTCCGGGATTTGCACAACTGTGTAGCGTTAACGGAGTTCTCTGGGACCCCTGGAAGGATTGGCACTGAAGGATACCCAGGAGTGTGGTCCCTGTACCTGAATGCTTCCACGGATCCGTACCAGAGCGCTCAGTATCTGTCCAGAGTAAACTCTTACGAGGAAATGTGGGATTTTACTACTTACTGTAAGGCCCTGGTGTTAATGCATAACATTTAGATCCTGCAAAGACTCGCGTGCATGCAAACATTGGGGATAGCCCCAGCGGGATGTACACAACTGCCTTTTCTTCTTCAGAATCCGTGTGATGACAAACGACACAGGGATATTTGGTCCAGAGACAAAACTTGTGACCACCTACCCAAATTTCTTGTGATAGGACCCCAGAAAACAGGTAAGAAGTAATGAATTTGTAACTCCCCCGCTCCCTGTTTTGTATCTGTGTATTTGTGTGCTGTAAACTGAAGCCATCTCCCTGCCAGAGAGACGGTGCACTCCCGATCCCTGCGGGATTCAGACAGAAACTCCTTCCCTGCCAACAGAAAGGGACAACTGATTTTATACCAAAAATGCATTCATTCACCACAAAAAAGCCCCATGCTGTCAGGCTGCCCTGTGTTAAGATTGTTATTAAGTTCTTTAACAAATTATTTCAACATCATTTGAGACCCTCATTGACAATAAATACATATATATAAAATATATATCCTTTTATATATATATAAAAATTTCCAGTTGTTTTTGTCAAATAAATAACAAAAAAGTACTGTTACTGGGATTTTAGAGCATACTTAGGACATACAGGTTTGTCAGCATTGAATTAGACAATTTATTCCTCAATAGCAGACCCCCCCAGAAAAAGGACACGGAGCACAAAAGCGCAGTTCTGGGAGCAGCAAAAGCATAATCTCACAATTAGTGCTTTGGAAAAGTTTTGTGCAACGTAAATGGTTTGAAAACAAATGTGTTCAGGCCCAATTCCCTCAATGGTTAAACACACAGTCAAGCAAGTGCTGTCAGCAGCAGCAATACCGTGCTTGCATCAGAGAGCAGAATTCAGAGTTTGGAAATAGGAAAAGTTCGATGAGCGGAGAAGCCTGCACGTACTCCCCCCCTCCCTCTGAAAGCCCCTTCTGCGTACGTGGGCCTTTCATCAATAGGCAACTTTCTTGTAAAAGGTAATCTAATTTTCCTGTATATCTCAGCGTGCATTGATTTAAAGTACTTTCCTGTACGAATGAAGTCAAAGGGGTTGTTTTTTCTATTTCCTAATGGCATCTTTTTGTTGTCGCAGGAACAACAGCGCTTTACTTATTTCTTCTGATGCATCCTTCCATTATCAGTAATCTCCCAAGTCCAAAAACTTTTGAAGAAGTTCAGTTCTTCAACGGAAACAACTATCACAAGGGAATTGACTGGTAAGAAGAATAACAAAAAAGAAGCGTTCATTATTGATACGTGGTAGATCACAATGGACCAATTACGGAAGCATGTATGACATCTACATAATTGCTGGATGAATTTGTTATGCTTGGCATTATCAGACAGAAAGAGAAACTAATTTATAATGATGGGACATTTAATCAAGTCCTTAATTTTGTTTAGATATTACAGTAACAATTTTCTTATTTTTTTTTCACAAATGAATACAATAGCCAGCTCAGTTACGATGTGTCTTCATGCTGAACAGCATCCCTGTCTTTTCATAACTGTATCTATTCTGATTTATACTATTTTTCTTCAAAAGCAGCTTTTCATTAAGTAAGATTTGAGTCCTCTCTTCATGAGAAAAATACCCCACACCCTAAAGCATTTCAGTTGGCATTCCTATCACAAGTTTCAATATTGCTTTTACTATTTTTGCTTAAGAAAAGCATTTTTGTAAGGTTTGCGTTTCCACAGGGAATAGTAGTTCTCATCCTTGTGTGAAAACTGAAATATAAGACAAACATCACACTACACAGAAACAGATTAATCTTGAGCGGTTTTCCTTGCCCGCGTAGGGCATGGAGAGCGTGCGGAGCAAACGAGGCTGACCGATAAAAGCCGGCTGTCCCCGCGACTACGAGACCAGCTTCTCGGTGCAAGGTGTCACGAAAAATAAAGGGAAAGAAACACTCAGTGTTTGTTTTTCCATGATGCGTTAAGAAAGAGCTTACCAATTGTAGAGTACATGGTGTAGTACCAAGAAAGAGCGGTGATGGGAGGGTGGTGTCGCCTCTGCAACCCTCTGCACAACACGTAGAGGAAGAGGTTGGCCTCTTGGAGACATCTTCTGCCACGCTTCACCAAAATTGGCCTGCAGGTTCAAAAGTCCGTAGGGTCCTGTGTGCAGGGTGAGGTCCCACATACTTCATTTCTATAGAGAGGACACAAAAACCAGTTAGCCCCACCAAAACTGGAAGTTCCCGGAGTGTTCAGCAAAACTAAAGGGACGGAAAAATACCTCTAAAACAATTTCACCTTTTGCTTTGTTTGAATTCTTCACCCTTTCAGTTGAAATTTCTGCTTTACTTACTTTTACTTCCAATCAATTTTAAGTGGAAAAGACCATTCAAAGCCAAAATTCAAATCTTGCATTCTGAAAACGTCTAAAAGAAAAGATTTGTCAGTTCCAAAATGAAATATTTCAACAATGTTAAAATTCAATGGTTGACATTTTGAAGCTTTTCCCAGTTTTTTCTGCAGCTAAAACTGAACTCACTCCAAACTGGTGAAAGATATCCCTTTGATAGTGAACTTATTAGCAAAAATCTCATTCCATCAAAGGAAAAGCCTAATTACCTGACTTCATGGAGGCTTTAGCTATTACCAGCACCATGTAAGAGCCAAGATGTGTTCCCACTATTCCAGTTCTGCAGTGAGCTGAGAAATTCAGTTTTGCTTCATGAGAATTACGTCCGAAAATTCATCTTTTCGCCTACCATGAAATGGGAAGCACAGGGATACGACCCTTTTGTGATACTGCTAATTGTAACAAGTTTCTTCACCTCCCAGGTACATGGATTTCTTCCCCACTCCTTCCAACATCACCACTGACCTCCTCTTTGAGAAAAGTGCCAACTATTTCCATTCTGAGGAAGCCCCTAAACGAGCTGCTTCCCTCATCCCCAAGGCCAAGATCATCACCATCCTCATCGACCCATCCGATCGGGCGTATTCCTGGTACCAGGTACGGACCTCGCCTTCGAGAAACGGGCAGTGAAATCAATGGCAGGGAATGATGGGCAACAGTGAGAATTTGTGTCCTTGAGCAAGAACGGGATTTATTGCAAGGCATTTGCGCTGTGTAGAAGTGCAAGGATGCTGAATGCCAGCTTTTGCAGTTGGCACCTGTGACACCAGTGTCATAAATGATGAAACTTCTCAGCACAGAGCTGCCACCAGCTGTAAACAAACCGTTTAATCTCAATTACAGCTGACACTGCAGAGAGGAAAAGCAGTGCTCCTCGCCTAGGGAGATGCAGGGGGGAAAATGAGCATGGCCTGGCTAGAAAATCAGATCTCTCGATGCTGAGAATCTGGTACCTCATCCCATCCTCCAGCGTGTAAGCTGAGCAATATGCGGTGGTGCACAAACGCGTACAGTGTGGTCTAAAGTTTCCAAAGAGTTAAAAAGAGCTGTGCCTGGAGAGTTGGGGTTTGGGCTGTTTTGTTTTTGGGTTTTTTTTTCTCTCCTTGGAAACGAAGGAAAGCTTATTGTTTTTCTGAGGAAACTCTAGGATGCTCTTTCTTGCCTTTTACTGAGCCCACACCTTTCCATAACAAAGTCTGCACTATTTCAAAAAACCTATTTTTAAAGAGACGTTTAAGCATGCATGTAAAATATGGTGTAGTCATACAGATAAAGGAAATACTAAAAGCAGTGTTAAAAAAGACACAAATTAATAATGTTGCAATAAGCATAACATATACCATTTCTGATACTGTTATTACGAGTTCTGCAAGGAGTAAAACATGGCCTATAGGGCTGCAGTTTGCACCCTTTTTAATATCTCATTTGCACCTTTACAACCGCTACTGCGAGATGCAAAGCAGTGAAAAAAAACCCTGTGCCTACTTTGGCAGAATTTGGCTCCTCAGCTCCCCTCCCACCTGTCCCAGGAGGGCCCTTGACCGAATGGTGGCCCATCCTGCTTCCTTCCCCCTGACCCCGACTCCTGCGTGGCAGAAGTGGCACCGGTGGGGAGCCGAGGGGCTGCTGCGGACTACGGGGGGGGGCTGGCCGTGCCCGCACAGCCCTCCCGACAGCTCCGGGAGGCTTACAGCTTAATCTTCAGCATCCTTGTGACACGTGTCTAAATATCTCCCGTTAGCATCAGCGATCTCATGAGGACCCCGCTGCTCTGAAATTCAATTTTTATGAAGTCATTACGTCCAGCCATTGGGCGCCCTCGGAGATAAGGACTCTCCAGAAGAGATGCCTGACACCCGGATGGTATGCTGTCCATATCGAAAGATGGTTAACTCATTACCCTGCTTCACAGGTAATTTCCACCCCGTTGTTTCACCGAGCTCATCAACTCTTAAAGTCCCCAAATGAGAATGGCCTCATCATTAGAGGTGATGGGATATTTCCCACTGGAACTCTTAGCTGTTAGGCAATGCAGATTTGACAAGATCAGGATATTTGGCAGAAGTGTGTTCATTTTTCTGTCTTCTGATGGTAAAGATGCAACAGGAAAACGCTATGAACTGTGGCCACGTGGGCTTGATGGGGGACTTTGGGGGTTCCTTTCAGGATCAGCCAAGGTTGTCAAGGTTTCTGGGTCCCAAGAAACAAGCAGCTGCAGCATGAGACATTGTGGGAAGACTTGACAAATTCATTTTGAAAATGCCAGGGCTTTTTCTAAACAGAAATTTCATGCCGCTTCCCACTCACTCCCTTTCATAGAAAATTTCACATTTGTTTGATCCTGATATGGAATTAGCCTTTCTCAGTGTTAGAGCAGAAATTCCTTCTTTTGCCCCATCTTCCTTCAGACGTTTTATTTAATTGTCTTGCATAATCTTTCCTGTGAAAAATTTACGGAAACACATAGACCTAAAGAATATTCCCATTACTAAAAAGGTTGTTTACAGATATAAACTTAAACATTTTAGTACTACAAAATATATGCACGGGCACTCTTTACCTGTGGACGTGGTCCTTAGTTCATACATCCACCTACTGTAAGAAAAAGTTGTAAAAGAGTATTTAATGAGCAAGCATAATGAACAGGTATCTCCAGGGATTGCTCGATAGGGGACAGAATTTTGCTGAAAGGAGGTAGAACCAAGTGTCGCCTATTTAGTCAGGGACCTGGGAAAACACAAATAAAGAGCAGCTCTGTCTTTTTGCAATCCTCACTTTTCTTTTTATACAGTCTCAGCTGCACTACAAAGAGGAGAAGCGGGTCAATCCCATTTCCAGGAGAAAGGAGAAAGTCTCAGTCATTTACTTTCTTCTTTCATCTCTGGCCTTTCTACTCTTTCATAAATGGGGAAGGAGAACTGCCTAGAGCAGCCGAGCTCGCAGCAAGGGCCGTCCCCGGGCAGTAGTGCCCTAGGAGCAAGCGGGGCACGTCTCCTTATCACTACCACGTCCCAGCTTGATCCTCCGAAGGAGAAGGGGCTGTCCCAGCAAATTTGGAGCATGCAAAGGGTGCTGAACATCCCGTGCTCTGTTACCTCCTTCTCTGCCCTCAGCCGGGGCTGCTGCCCGCCTCTCACGAAGATTTCTCTCCTTTTCCTGCCATGGCGAAGAGCGAATGCGGCCCTCTTATTAAACATTCAGAGGCACATTGACATATTCCTTGTAACCACTCATGTTTCATAGTTATAGTGATTAAATTTACAAGATACACAACAAAATGCACTCATTCTTAATAAGGTGCACACAGCGAGTGCACTCACGGTGCTTACTAATGGGCACTCAGTAATGTGCATTCACTCAGCCTCTGCACTCAAAAACTTAATAATTCATTATAAGCCTTCACAATAAATATAAAACACATCTGCCCAGAATAGTTATTAGTAATACTGCTTGGTACTCCAGGAGACTTTTGATATATTGTCTTAACATTTGCTTGTGGAGGTTAATGTACCTTTACATCACATCAATCTTTAATTAAAAACAAAACAAAACAAAACAAAAAAACCCTTTGCTAACAATTTTGTAGGTCTATACGGTTGATAGGCTGGTGGTACGTTTCAAATAAATTGCCACAATATCACTGTTGAACAGGTAATTGTATAGTTTCTGAACATTTAATTCTAAGATATATATGAACTTTTTGTTATTTTACTTATTCCATGCCAGATTTTTCTATGGACATGTTGTAAACCTCAACAGTATTTTTACATTCCTTCCTTATCTCTTTTTCTCAGAAGTCTGAGACTCGGGTTTGGCTTGTGAGAGTTAACTCTTGCGTTTGAAGGATGTCCACACACAGAGTTACAAGGTGCCCACTTGTACAAATTCAACATAATAAAGTAAAAAGTAAATCTAAAAAGAAGTTCATCCATATGATTGCTATTAGCACTGTACAAAGTCACATGCTAACTTAAATTCATGTTGTCACAGAAGGGAAATAATGTTATTCTTCTGTTAATCTTAGTCCTGTTTCTAAATAGCTACTATATTTACGCCTACAGTTGCTTATTATTGATGGACAGCAGCTGAGAAGTGACCCAGCTACCGTGATGGATGAAGTGCAGAAGTTTCTTGGAGTCTCTCCTCATTATAATTACTCTGAAGCTCTAACGTGAGTCTGTTCCTTTATTATCTGCCCTATGGGATCACGGTGTACCTCCCCTCCTACCAAGAACACCTGGGCATTAATGACAAACAAACAAACCCCACATTACAACAATGATAATTTTGCAAAGCTTGGGGTTTCCTTAAAGTCATATTTAACACCCATCCGGTTTTCCTTGAACTTGCATACGTATAATACCTTACAGAATTTAATTGGATGATTGCATACATTTCCACATGCCATCTCTGCTTTGCACAACTTACAGAACAAATGACTGCTCCGGCTTTTGTATTAGACGTAGAACAAAGGCCCAGATTCATGTAAAAAATGTCTGCTAAGTTTGAGCGTTCGACCAGAGATGCCCAGGACTTGTTGTCTCAGGGTACCTAGTTTTGCTTTCACTGTGTAAAGTATCTGTTCCGTTGATGTGAGTTGTGCATGTAAGAGTTCAGCACACCTTTGCACATCAGATCGTTGAACCTTATGACAGTCTTGTGTCAGGTGTGAAAAGTTTGGCTTCAACATTTTTATCACATTGATATTGGAGTCTAATGACAGAGATTGGGTTAGAAGCACTCAGTATGATAGGATTCATCTATTTGCATGCTTTCTTTGATTGTTTGCTTTTAATAGGGACCAAATATCTCACTCCCTAATCCCATTTTCACAGATGGTTGAGCCAATTCTGCCAACCTTTTACCTGGTGGTAGTAGCCCGACACATGGCACAGAAGAATTTAGTCTGTACACTTAAAATTAGAAGCTACTAAGAGCAGATCCCTAACCTGGAAGTGCCGGGCTGAAGCGCAGCACCTGGAGCGTGGGGAGAAGCTCGTATTTGCCTGTGAAGCACAAAACCCTCAGACCGAGCAGCCTGACTGTTCGTGGCCTGGAGTGTCGGTGCCAAAACTGCAGGTGCTCTGCAGGAGCCCAGATCAAGGTCCCCCGAACTTAGGGAAAGCCCTTGGACTGAATTCCCACAGTCTTTGGTTGGGATCTAGCAAAGGCAGCTAAGGCAGCCGCGACGAGCCTGGATCACATCTCTCATCCTCGCTACCCGGCGGGTGAGGCTTTCCCCGTGCAAGGGGATTAATGGCCTGTGGGGCACTCTCTCTCTGACATTTCCCAATTCCCCGCAGGAAGGCAGAGTCTCTGCAGGGGCGGGAGTGGGCTGAATTTCTCTCTCCCCTCCTAGTCTGGCAGAAAATTGTAAGAAGCTTTTGCACTGAGCGTCTCCGTCTGAGGAGCATCAGCTCGTTCCAGCCAGAAGCGCTGGGCTGGGAGAGCCCTGGGACGTCCGTGGGCTGGGAAGCCTGGCACTGCGGTGGAGGTTTTTCCAAGTCAGTGTGCAAGCAGACAGCGCGAGCCTGCACGGCGGGGTGAGAAGTAGAAAAGCCTGTACTTCCCCTTCCCCGCAGCCTGCTACCAGGAAAACTGTGGGAAAATGAGACCACGGACTTTCCACCTACCCCACACTGCCTCCTCTCTGCTTATCATTATTTTTTAATGTTTCCTCCGCTGGGTGGATTATGGTTATTTATATAATAGGTATCAAGTGAGAGTTGAGTGCTCGTTGTTCTTTGAGTCTTCAGAACGTTGCTCTGCCAAAATCTTTTTCTAGAGGAAAAATTCGGGATTTCAGAATGTCATTTTTTAAGTCATCGGTCTCCAAAGCGGATGAAATAGAGGAGCGGTTTGAATACACAGCTGAACTACTGATGTTTGAACAACTGCTGCTGCACATCTGCAGTGCCTTCTGCTAGGTTTTTAAAAATACACACCCACATGCATATATCTTCCTTTCTGTAACTAAATTAAAGTCGGTGGAGTCACCCACCAGGAAAAAATTTGGCCTCTCATATTTGTTTGGACAGGAAAAATGGATTGTAAACAGATCTATAAAATTATGCAGTCACTGTTTAGAGGCATCAAGAATGCAAATGTGCTGTGGAAGCACACGCTTCTGTATGGATTTAGGATGGAAGAGAAAAATGCATTAAACAATGTAGTTGCTTTATGGTAGGACTGTCAAAGTAAAAAAGATTGCATAGGATCGTTCCTAGTCATTACTGCCTAATAACTGTATACCACTCATTTTTAAAGTTGTCACAAAGCAGCCTAAGGACCCAGTCCTGCAAACACTAGTGAGCAACAGGTTCATCACCCTGAGTAATTACGTGAGCGTCTTACAGGAAAGTAAAATGAACCCAGGCAGGAGGAAGGTACTAATCAGAGCCATGGGAAGATTGCAGAGGGGAGACAGAGGCAGGGCTCGGGTATCTGGAGAGAAGCGCACATCACGCCAGCTTAGCGAGAGCCCCGGCTGCTAAAGAGGACCTAGATTCAGACTAGATAAAGGAAGACATTTTTTACAACGAGGGTGGTGAACCACTGGCACGGGTTGCCCAGAGAGGTGGTAGATGCCCCATGCCTGGGAACATTCAAGGTCAGGTTGGACGGGGCTCTGAGCAACCTGATGGAGTTGAAGAGGTCCCTGCTCATTGCAGGGGGGTTGGACTAGATGACCTTTCATGGTCCCTTCCAACCCAAACCATTCGATGATTCTAAAACCTGCAATTTTTATTAGAGTAGTGAAAACAAAGGGGGAAAATCAACTGATGTTGCAAGTCTTTTACACATAATGCCATCAATAGAAAGACATTGGGATCCCTTTCCTCTTAATCAACAGATGACCCTACCGAAGCTCCACTGACTGCTAGGAAGATGTATTTCATGCCCAACATCCTCACGGTCATGAGGGCCAGCATAGCGTGGACCAGTGGTTCCCTTTGTTTTTCTCAGCAGGCAGCGAAGGAGGGATGCAGGACAGAGACTGGTTTTGGCAAAGGGCAGCCAAAATGCCACTTTGTCCATCCCGGCTCATCATGCCACGCTCTGCCCACAGAGGCAGCTCCACGTCCAGTCTCACAGGGGAGATTTCCCTCATTTTCCCTCGTGTGAACAACAGGAGGGAAAGGAAAAGACAGGATTAGGGGAGCGTACATTTAAGTCAATCTTTTCTCTTGTCCGGGTTTGGGTGCAGACAGCCCCTTGCAGGTGCCATCCCCACCTCGGGCATCGGGTCCTGACTTCCCGAGGGGTGGGGTGGGCGTACGGGTGTCTGGGTTCAACCCCGCATCTCCCACAGGCTTACTCTGCAAGGGAAGAAAAGAAAAGATAACCGAGCCTGGAGGAAAGGCTTCTGCTGACTGCTTTATAAAAGCTGACTTGTAACTTTTGCCTTAAGGCTATCACCATTTATAAATAAATACTTCCATTGTGCCCAATTACGTTTTCAGGACTCCTGAGAGTTTCATAATACCTGAACGCAATGGGTTGAATTCAGCCCGAGCTGTCTCACACTCTTTTCCCCTTCCCAAATTTGCACATATTCTTAATAATGCTCAGTATGCTCCTTCTGAGGCAGAAATATTGTTTGGGGCATAGTTTTGCAGTTTTCCTGTTACCCAGCACACTATATTGCTGCTTCTCTTGGGAAATTAGTGCAAGCCAGCTGAAGTACTTCACCATGCAATGAGCAGATGGAAAAGGCCAAAGTGGAAATGAATCCATCATCGATACATCCATTTAATCAATGATTTATTTATTTTTAATTGATACAGCTACTGAGAGAATTTAGGAAACAAGGGTCAGGCCTGTAGTAATAGTCTGGGCAAGAAAAAAAAAAATGTGAAGAAGGTTCACCCTTCTCCGGAAATTAGTTTGCTCATGTACAGCAGCAAATTGCAGGTGCACCCGTGTCATACGGATAGAGCCAGGGCAAAAAGGTAGTCTGTAACTAATTAACTCCGTGTTCCAGCCAATTATACTTCATCCTTTTCAAACATCTGCTGAATAGCAGAAACGCGAACCTTTTCAATGTTTTATGCATGCTGCAAGTCCCACAGCAATAAATTCAAAACTTAACGCTGCGTGTTGTTCATTCCTTAGTGACTACGTGTTTTAAAGCCTTAATCTAAAATTCCTTTATCTTTGAATTTTAGACATCGAGATCAAATTGCGTATTTCAGATAAGACTGCTAAGACAGTGTTTATGCTATAATGCCATCTTTGGAATGAAAATGGTATTTAGATCTAATGATATGGAGCAGCCACCTTCTCAAGTGCCGTTAAATTATCAACAACCAACCAGCCATTCTTTCAGTAGACCTGAACACTGCTTATTTCACTCAAAATCAACAGAAACCATTTCAGTACTATATTTCTCATCGTTTCGTAGTCATGCAACAATCGCATACTTTTCTGTGTAAATAGACATTAGGGATTGAGCCTATGCCTGTTGAAGTCAGCAAATAATAGATCCGCTTGCCCTTTTTAACCGCTCTCACCTTGACGATGCTGACCTACAATAGCATCAGCTCCGACTGGCCATATGGAGAGCTTTCCTTGAGCACAGCCGACAATGCCCTTGAGAATACGGCGCATCTAATTCCAGGAAACGAGACGATTAGTAATTTTTTTTCAACAAAACGTTCTTTGTTCAAGGGTCAATTGATCAAAACGTCAGCATCCTGCAGGGATACATGGAGCAGTTTGACACGAATAAAATCTCTGACCAAAAGCAGACAATAAAACGAGTCACAGTCTGGAGTGGGGCGGTGTAAGATCCTTGAGACTGAGGCTCAGGACTTTGACTGGCATCCTGTAGATCAACGCTTAAAACTTGTACCCTCTATGCTGGACAAGTAGAATAAAAATTAGCTAGTGTAGGTAAAATACAATGTGAAAAACTTCTTGCCTCGAGCCACTCCCAAGGCAAATTTGTGGAAAATATAAATTCCCAGAGCTTTCGCAAGAGAGGAAAGCTGTCTCCCACTCTGGCCTCAGTAGTTCAGTCGTCTAGAGAGATGCGTGCAGCGATAATTGTTGGCTAAAACTGATGTCTTAGCTGAAAGATTCTTCTGTAGTGAGGTCTTTCAAAAAAGTATAATCCTCTATAGGTTTGACCCTCAGAAAGGCTTTTGGTGCCAGTTATTGGAAGGAGGGAAAACAAAGTGCCTGGGAAAAAGCAAAGGTCGAAAATACCCACCAATGGACCAAGAGGTAAGGGCTTTCCAGAGCTTTAACTTCACATTTTTTAATATTCACCCTGTATTTGACTCCTAAACTAAATACACTCATTTCTTTCTTTTTTTTTTTTTTTTTTTTTTTAATTTTCACTAGCTGAATAGTTTTAAAAATCAGAAACTTTTAATGAGCTTTGAATGACAGGAGATTAATTCCCCCTTCTTAAGAGCCCCGCTGGGAGCAGTGCATAGCTCCCAGGTGGGAGCACCTGCCAAAATCTGCCATCGGATGGGTTTCCTTCCTTGACTGTTGGTTTGGTTTGTTGTTTTTTTTTTCTCCCTTCTCAGTCTCGAGCGTTTCTGTCGAGCTACTACAGAGACCACAACGTGGAGTTGTCCAAGCTGCTGCACAGGCTGGGGCAGCCCCTGCCCTCCTGGCTGAGACAGGAGCTGCAGAAGGTCAGGTAGCACCCAAGGGCAGGGGACCCCAGTAAGGATGATTTCCTTCACCGTCAAACCCCTTGCTTCTCCGACTCACTTGTGATCGTCAGTAGAGGACCTCATGAATAACGCTCTTTCTATTAAAAAACAAACAAACAAACAAAAACAAACCACAAAAGAATAAAAAACCCGAACCCGACAACTGTTTATATGCACGCGCTGACAGTTATTAGCATCGACCCCTTTCGTCAGCTTCCAGGAAATAATACGGAGCTACGTGGCATTACTCTTTATCCAGACCGGGATTCGTGCATAGCCTAGTTCCTCTGTTCACCAGGAAGTACCAGAAACTGTGTGTAGGACGGATTGACTTCAGTGTACATGACAAATTGCACTCTGTCAGGACACGAGCAAAGGATGGGAACATCTCTCGCTGGACTGTGAGGTTGGTCACCCGCTGGGGTTTTTTCCATGTTCATTTTCGCTGTGTTTTTCCCCCAACCCTGCAAGTTTTCCTGTCATTTATAGGGGGATATTCAGCACCTTGCAGGCGGGATCCCTAACGGTTATGATATACGTAGTATTAACGCACCATCCTTGCTTTCTCCAGAGAAAGCGATGGGCTAAATTCTCACCTACCCTGCTTCCCTGGGATTCCTGTAATAACTGATGACAGTCTCTGCTCGCTCTTCTGTTGTGGGGTTGGTATTTTTTTTCTTCCCTTCACAACAAGACACGTCCTGATTCACTGGAGCTGTGTGGGTTGTTGCGGTGCCAGGCAGCGAGGTGGCTCTCCTCCCAGATCCCAGTGAAACCCATTGCCTGTCTTTTGAACGCGGCTACTCTCCCACCTGATAGGGTTTTTCCTCACATCTGTTGGGTTCCTACAGCAGCTGTGACAGAGCTCCAAGATGTGAAAACTACAGTCTGTTGAGGAACAAACTTTTTCTACAGACTTTAATGGAGTTGAAAGGACAAGCATACCCACCATATATCATGCATACATATATATGATGCATGTATTTTTATGCCTGCATATCTACCTACTGTGTATGTAGATCAGACATACACTTAGTTTTAAGTATCTTCTTTTTGTGCCCATAGGTAAATGAAAGTGTGGTTTACCAAAAATATGATGTCAGGAACTGTGCCGCATTCTCAAATCTGTGTGGGCAAAGTCAACAAGACTGGGCAGAAGCTCGCTGGGAAGTGTAAGCCGAGGGAACAAATACCGTTCAGGCGTTGTAGCCTTGTAACACTTTTTCTCAAGGGCTGGGAATAGGACAGGCACCCCCTGCCCAGCTGGCTGCCGCAGGAGCACGACGTGCTCAACCCCACCAGAGCTGCACCAGGACATACACAAACATAGAGAAAAGCCTGAAAAGACAAGCGTTGCCCAGCTTCATGTTTGCATTTAAATATTGAAATGGGATTCATCTCACATAAGTGAGACATCTGCTTTATTTTATAGGTGATGAAGGGAGATAGCGCTTCTAGGACACCATTCATCTCATCACAAAGCAGACTTCTTAAATGAGTGAGATTAATCTTGCCTCTTCCTCTCTATTGATTGTAAAAGGACAATAGACAACTTGTTCAGGGGAAGAGCTCAGTTGTATAGGTCTAAAATTAGGTGAGCTGAAAAGGAGATGGTATTTTATTTCACAGCTATAGCTGCTGAAGATGAGAGGGAGCTGGGAGGGTCTGAGGATTTGATTTTGTTTTCCTAAAGTAATTTGTCTAGTTCTTATATTTTGACCAGGAGGACTCTTCAAACGGAGCTAGGGCAAACTAAATGCCCAATACAAGGAACATTTTGTGGTGGTTTTTGGCCTTTTTTTTTTTTTTGGGGGGGGGTGGGGTGGGGAAGGGAAATCCGTTACATAGATTATTGCAAATTCACACTCTTTTAGCACTGATAATGCCAAAGATGACTAGTCTGGTAAGAGTTTTGGATAAGTAAGCCTTGGTTAGAGAAGAGTATCTAAATCAGGCATTTGAAAAAAAATTTAGCTGTTAAAATGCATTAGACTTGGCTCATCATTAATTAAAAGATGACTTCATAACTTGTTAATTAAAAGCTAAATAAGCATTAAATTGGTTTCAGGAGTTTTTCAAAAAATTGAGATAAATACTGTAAAACCTGGAAGGTTATTTCCTGTTCTTAGATTTTCATTTAGGAAAAAAAAAAAAAAAAGAATTAAGTCTTTCCAACTCTCAGCTCTGTAATAGCATCATGTCCTTAAAACACACTGGATATTTTTATACCTCACTGTTATTTTTTAAGTTTGAATGGGCATCACATTTCCGAGAGATCTCGTGTTCCATTGAAAACTGACATTTGAATTGACTTCATTATGTGTCATATAAAGATGAAATAACAGTATTTCAAAGTTTCATTCCTTCCACTTGTAAGAGGACCCATCAACGCAGCATTTCTCTGGACCACCGTATTATAGAGGAGCCTTTGTGGACTAGCTGTAAATGATTTCAATTTCTTTTATGCCTTTCATATCGCTGGCCACGTAATTGTTGGGATTCTTAAAGACCAGCAAAAAACAAATGCAATAAAAATGAAACATTTATTCATGGCAAGGGGGCCGTAGCTGGGAAGGATAATGCTGACTCTTCTTTCCTATTCATAAGCTACAGGCTTCATCTCCAAATTACATCCATGTGGTGCAGGCTGTAAATCAATAGGAGTTTTACTTACTGGAGGGCTGCGGCTGCACTTTGCTTCCCATTCCCCTGGAAAGAGGGATTCCCGCAGAGGTTTGAAGGAACCTTGCCGCACCGAGGACCTGACCTGGCCTGTGGAGACCAGTGGGAGTCTTCCTATTAATTCCAGCAGACCCCGGTCGGCCCCCAAGAGCCAGTTTCATAAGGCACAATCCGTGTGGTTCAAGCATCACGTAGCCCTGTCACTGCTGGAAATCCATCTCTAGGGTGATTTCTTCCTTGCACCCCTCTCGGTGAGCGCCGTGCCGTGGTTGGAGCTGCAAGCCGTCCCGCACCTCCAGCACCCTGCGGGGCTGCACCATCTCTGGTCTCGCCCTACCGCGCAGGTCCCGCTCTGCTCCGTCCTCCCACCTCACCGGCTACCAGCAACAGAAAACTCCGCGGTCCGACACAGGTGTCGGGGTCTATGGCAGCGTATTTGGTGATTAAAGCAGGACTTTGGCCTCAGAAAACTGAGCTTGTATAATCGAGGTTGTTTTCGAACGAGAAGCAATCAGAACAGAATCCAAAAACTTCTAAATTATGCATTGACCTCTCAAGATCTAAAATAAAGTTGCTGGATTAACTGCTCATAGATGTTTTCTAATAAAACAAATCTTCCCTCTGATAGGGAATCAGACTGCCGAGTGTCCCCAAAACAAATTAAGATGGCGGCATTATAAATTCTTAGGGGAGGAAAATGTTGCGTAATGAAAGCGCTGATGGGTCCAGACTCTCTGATGTGATAATAAGGCAGCGGGGACGTGCCCTGAATAGAAAAGCAGAAGCTGAATATTTTTCTCCTTTTCCTTCCCCTTCCTCCTTTTCCTTCCCATTCACGTTAAATTTTGAGCCGTCGTGCTGAAAAGCACGCCATGGGCAGAGCCCGTGAGACGGGGAAACACTATTCATCTCCAGAATGATCAGCCGAGAATAAATTAGGTGCAGGGGGCTCCTTTCCCCTAAGCTGGGCCACCTTAAAGTCAAACATCAAGTCCAGACTAGTCATTTAGTCTCCAGCAGTAGCAAATTACGTTTATAATCGGTTTAAAATTGATGTTTATAATAAGTGTGCGAGCGTGTGACAGCTGTGTAAACCAGGTACAACATAGGTATATAAATCAGCAGAGCCTACGTGTCAAATTTTATTATTGTAGTTAAGTAAGATTAAGTTGGCCGGTGGTGTCAGGAGAAGCTCTCTGCACAGGCAATTTAGCTTTGCGGGTTTAGCTCTCGGATTGCAGTGCCATCTCTTCCCTGCCAGTAGATATTCTCCTTCTCAAGGAGCTGGAATCTCATACAATCACCTCGCTATATTTGTCCTCATTGGTAGCAGATCACGAAACTGAGCTTTAACAGTTAGTCTGTCCATCATTATATTATTCATACATCTCTGCATAAATCTGCCAGGAATCGCTGCTTTGGAAACTTTTTTTTTATTTCAGCGTATGTTCTTGGGATAGGAATTTCCCTGTCAGACAACATTGCTTACACTGTCTTTATTTTCTCTTTTTCCCTTCCAGTTCATCCTTTTAGCGTGACTGCAAAGGCGTGGACCTGTCTGTGGATTCGATTCCTCCATCACTATCCCAGCTAGGAAAGCTACCAAAAATAAATAAGGATTCGAAAGCGACACAGATTCTGAAGTGTTCAGCGCTCCAGTGACTGGATAACTTTTTTAAGACTTATTATCATTTCTGTAGTGTTTCAAAATGAAAGACATCCTCTTGATAGAGCTGAGGAAAAACTTGACTGTCTTGCCCAAGCTCTTTTTTTTTTTTTTCTTTTTTCTTTCCTCTCCTACGTGACGACAGCAAATCCAGTTGAACAAATACTTGGTGTTGAAGAAAAGGGAATCAAAATAAATTTTGATCACTCAAAGTATTTTTGTTGGGGGGTGGTGAGGGAGCTCAAAGTCTGCATTTGCTGGAATTGTTTTAAATAATTGATGTGCACACACCTTATTATTGGTTCTTCTCACTGCCGCAGAATAAACACTTCTGATGGTGTATTGCTTTTCTTCTTTCCTTAAACCCTCTTTCCCATTTTCCTAGCCAAAATTTGCTCTTCAATAACCTCTGCCGTATATTTCAAGTCGTGCACTGACTCAGCTTCTCCTGCTTCAGCAACTCCTCAAGGCTTTTACCCGTCCTCAACGCCGCGGGATTTACAGCATCGGCTGCACCGGCGCTGGGAGTGCCATCAACCTCGTCCTCTGCCTCCCTCCTCCTCCTCCTCCTCCTCCTCCCTCTCCTCCTCCTCGCCCACCTCCCAGGCAGGGAACATTAATTCAGGCAAGTCTGACACTTCTATGTACGTACGCTGCATAACGCGCATTTACGGGCCTGCCTTCCAAAAGTATTACCCGCCTGCACTCAGTGTGAGGCGTGGATATTCGGACAGCCCTCTGTAAGCTCTTTCTCTAATTATCACACCAAATTTTTTCTCTGCTCTGTTTGAGGAATCTTAAAAGGACCTGATTTCAGCTGACGCAAATTGCCTTGAAGGTGGCTCATACCGTGCGCATAGAATGAAGAGAGTGATTTTTTTTTTTTCCCCACTCTAAAATATCATAATGCTTCTACTTTTTACTATAAAATATTCATTTGTTTTACAGATCTATGTCAGAATGAGGTTAAATCATATCAGAGTCAAGGATTCTTAGTACAAGCCTTACAGAATAGCAAATTACGCCTCGCTAGAGCTTTTATCGTTAAGCATATTAGAAGTGACATTACAGACATCTTAATGTCTGTTTTGCCTTTTTTCAGGATCTGTTTGACATTTTCAGTCAAAGGAGACACGGTAGGTAAAATTTTCAAAATATTTTAGGACTTTAAGTCTGGTTTTTTTAAAAAAAAAAGACTTGTAGGCCCTTAGAAACCGAAAAGCAATTGGTTTTCTATCATAATTATGTTAGCAATTCAGTTAGGCACTTTTAAAAGCCCTCACAGACATTCGCTTGTCTGCTGCTTTAGATCCCAAACACCTTTATACATCTAAATGAAGATATTACAAAAAGAAAAAAAAAAAAAAAAAAAAAGCCAGGTTTTTTCCCTGTCCCTCACAGACCCCTGTCCTTTTTTGGCCACTTCTTGTATTTCCTTCCTATTCCCCAGATGGGAAAGGAAGCCACGTGGAAATCGCAGCTGAAACCCGCCAATGAACTGGAATGACTTTTGCCTAAACCAGAAATCTTTCCAGGCTCGGTTGAGTTTCCTGCCCGAGTCTGATTTACTAAAAGGATAGGGGAGTTCTTCCAAAAATTTACCACTTCTCTTAAATTTGTTGAGCTTTGCATTTTCCCTCCTAGCTTCTGGAATCAGACTATTCTCTCCCAGACCACTGGAAACCTGGGGGCACTAAATAAACTTCCATACGCAGCCTGCGAGAGGAGAGGAAGACCACTTTTTCATGCACGTAAATATCCAAATTCCAGTTAGAAATTGATTTAGAGAATCACAGAAATGAGTTCTACATGTAATTTATACTCATATTTCCATTTATGAAGAATTAAAGACTTCCTAGGGAAACCAGATTGATATTTGCATTTCGATCCGCCGCAGCTGTTGGGTGGGGAGAAAAACATTTAAAATATCTAAATAAACCCCTATCTGCCACTTCGGGTTTACAAAGCCGTTTGTCCTGATACAGCTAACTCCAACCAAACGTGGGCTGGTTTTATAGTACTCCGATTTCTTTGGGAATAGGAATGTGACATGTTAATACACAAATCTGTTTTCTTCACAGAAGGTCAACTAGCTTTATGAGCTGGTAGTTAGAATCATCCTAGGGTTTTTTTTCAGAGGTTATTTTCAGCCAGAGGAAGGTCAGCAGTGGGTGGAGCGGGATTCCTTAATCAAACTTGCAATTCCATAAAATGCTATGGGGGTTGAAAAACGCGCTTTATAATTTGGGAGATAATTGCATGCCATTCAATTGACTTTGTACTTGCTACTCTTCTAACTCTGGTGTATGCTCTGCTGTCTTGCAGAACTTATCTGTAAGACAAGATAAGTTGGTTCCCTGTTGGGTAATTTAACTTCATAGAATGAGCTGAACTACAAGAAAGAGCTGGATGTATGAGGGGATGAGTTTTTACAGAACTTAATGTGAGGCTGATATTTATTTACAGAATTATTTTTATATTTTTTATTTTTTCATTTTGTTTCACTGTGTTTGCCTTGGCCAGGGAATCATCTCAGTATTAATCTGCATGCCCTCCGAAGACACACAATTCCCATTAGTATCAATGACAATTAAATATTCTGATGAAGGAGAGAATAAACCTACCGATGGAAAATGTTATTTAATGACATTGTAGTTACAGCGCATCTTCCTGCAGAGCTTTGTGTAATCACACCAAGTAAGCAAAGAAAAATTGTTCTGCAACGTGAAGCGTTTAAAATTTCATAAGCAATCTGGTTTAAAAAAAAAAAAGGGCAAAAAAAAAATCACCTTTCGGGCACCCCATCATGACGGGGGACTGAAGTGATTCGGTGATTTTATAGATATGAAATTCCCCACGCACTACATAGCTGGAGAGACGTTCAGATGGAGATCCAAAGCCAATCTCTCTATTGCTCAGGTTCAGAACCTGTGCATTCCAGCAGCCCGAGGCACATCTAAATCCGCACAGCACAAACTCCTGGTTTAAGAGGTCCTACACTTGGTTCCCGGGCTATATGCGGCAATCTATGCCTCCGTTATCGAGTGATTATCCCCATGCAGCACCCAGACGTAAAAGTCACCGGAGCAGTTGCTGACCGCCCGTGTCTAAATCCACGGACTGAAGATCCCCTCCTGCGAGGGTGGATCCCCTCTGATCTGCTCCCCAGACTGAAAGCCTACCAAGTCTCTGAGATTTATCACATCTCCTCCTGCATCAGATTTCTGTGCTGCACCTGGCAATAAAAACCAATAGGAACTGAAGCAAGGGCTTTTTATACAGGAAAATAAAAATACGTATTGAAATAGTCTTCACTTATATTTCTTTATTGTATGGATATACAGGGCTCATGAATTTTTTATTTAAGGAGAAAGTATTCTGCCTGAGACATTCGTTGCTTTCTCTCCTCCTAAAAGGCCATGTTCCTTGCTATACGGTAGCCTGCTTCCCCTCCGTTTCTTCCTACCTACCCACCCTCCTTGGGGCTATTTCTCACCATCAAGATCTAGTATTCCACCTGTTAATGTCAATACCAACTGCATTCCTTTCTGTACTAATTTCTTCTGCTCCTAGCTTTCACAGAGGAAAAAAAACGCAAATCTCCCAAGTAAGCATCATCTTTCATTTTCTAAACCGTACCCACTTTAATTACTTTTAAATATCCTAGTTAATTAAGACAATGTGTACTAGGAGCATGCTGATGTTCTCTTTTATGTTGCTAGCTTTTCTGCATTATTTCCACACTTTTTTCCGCTGCTCAGATGCCCAGTACCAGTTCAGGGAAGCTACTCAGTTATAAAGAGTTGGATGGCACCACGTGTAAATCTGCCATCATTAAGCTGGGGGCTGCAGTTAAATTATAAATTATCATCTTAAGTAGGAAGAACATTTTTATGGATCCCGGTTCATCCTCTGCGGACTTCAGCTATTTCCAGTAACTGCCACGCAGAACGTACTAAAATTTGTTGGCTGCTTGGAAGAGAAGAGAGTTGAGCCTGGAGACTTAATTCCCTTCAATCTTCTTAAAAGATATGATCCAATACCTCAAGATAAAAACGTTGCCAGCTGAGGAAGATACAGGGAGGCGATCCAAAGCAGCCGGGACAATCAGAATGGACAAGCACCTTAGCACAACAGTAAAACTCCTTTTTCCGAAGGTCAGATGCGCAGCCAGGAAGCCACCTCTGGCTTTTTCCCTCTGCGTTAGAAGATCTGGCTGAAGAAGAAACATTTCAAGGCTTGCCTGGATCGCTGTAGGAAGCTATAGTGTAAGTGCTATAACACAGACCGTGTTGTCATGGTCTTTCTAAAGCCCATTTCACAAGAAGCAAAAAAATTTTTCCCTCCACGTGGGACAAGCCGAGATGATACAAAATTTTGACAAACGTGTTTTATATTGGTGACATCTTGCAACACTGTTTTTGCTCTGGTGTGGAAAACATCTGTATAACGGAGAATTTTTACGACCACAGGAGCTGGCTCGGCAGCTGAAGATTTTAGTGCAGATCCTAAATCACCATTTCTGTAGTGCTGCAGATTTTTTTTTTTTTTTTTTTCAGAATAGCTCTATATTTTCATAAACCCCAAGTACTTTTACTTAAGTCTTAGCACGTTCACGTCATGGAACCAATGACTAATCGGCAATGAGAATTGTGCAACGAGAGAAAACGTCTGGAATCACAGAATCACACGCTAATTAATAACCAGATCCACTCTGGCCCCATAGGAGAGGTGTGCGCGGCAGCCAAGCAGTGATCCCACGGGAAAAAAGAGGATGGGGCTGAACCATGAGCTTAGGACAGCAGCAGCAATCAGAAATATGCTCTGAAGGTGGTTTTGTAAATCAGAAAAACATGTTTGTTTTAAAGGGAAATCCTCAAAGAAGATAATTGTGTGTGCTCTGACTTGTCAGAAAACTAGAGCTATTGGAAATTGCCAGGAAACCTCATGCTGTGAAATTTCTTGCCCTCCTCTCTGCAGTGAGTTGCTGATACACCTGCACGGTCTCTTTTCATGGCAGTCATTACGCTGTGCCTTTGTAAATGAGAAATTAATATTTGTCCTCCTTCAGAAAGACCACCCCGGAGAATTAAGCTGCGAGGAGAACAAAGTGAAGCATTTACCAACAGCCCACTCTTTGCTCTCTATGTCTATGTCTTCCGTAAGACGTCGTTTGACAAAATGCCGAGTACTAAAGCAGAAATATCCTTTGCAGACTTGTCTTTCCCATGGACCTATTTAATACTGGCACATTAAACACATTTTTATTTTACTCATTAAACAAGAAGAATTCTGGACATTTAACAGTGACACAATGAAGACATTATAAAATTTGGTAATGTGCAATAAAACTACTTTCATAAATGCCTGACCTTAAGTGCATCCATTTTCTGGTTTTCTTCCAATTACAAGTTTTGCACTCTTGCACCTTCAATTACAAAGCTCAGAGCCAACTCGTTTGTCCACAGATAATTCCATTTCATTTTGGCTGCCTTTTTCATTTGCCACCTGTTGATTTATTATCTTAATAATTTATTCCTTTGTAGCTTCATTGTTTTTCCAATAAAAGACAAGTTAAATTCTGGGGTAGAAACCCATCCTTCTTCTGCGTAATAAAAGGGGAAAGGAAAACAGTTTCGTGTGTCTGGACTACAGAAATCTATCCCATGACGCTGTCCCACCCGCAGAAGCTGAGCACTGCAGGAGAATATCTTCTCACACCCAAGTAGGAAAGCTAGGAGATCAAGTCTGGACTAGTGACTTCCTTTGCTGCATTGCTAATAATCATCACCACAGTCAGAGATGTGTTAATGAAGAGGAGACCATAACGCCAGCAAGAAGGTTTTGAAAGCCATAACGAATAGGAAATGACTAACACACCCCGGAACAGAAAGCGCTTCTTGGAGAGAGGATTATGTCTATGGTAAAGAAAAAGTCTTGAGTCCTAGCAAACCATCTCAGGAAAACCAAGCCCCACAATTGCCACGGTAAAGCCAGCTGACAGACCGGATACGTGTGGCAGTTCCCAAATAAAAAAGCCTATTTGAATCTATCCTCACAGCAAACGGGCTTCGTGAACTTTGGTAGAGGGTTAAGCTTGTGTCTAATTTAAGAGGCGAGTGCAATGTATTATTTTAGCAAGTGGGAGAGTAGGAGAAAATTGGTGGCAGCATGAAGTGCGAGTCCTCAGCAAAGGGAACGGAATGGCAGACAAATTAGATGTCCTACCTTAAGAGGTACTTTTGCAGGGACTAGATCAGAGGAGCACTTGCCGTGTTTAAATACCCCGTATTATTAAATGCTTTAGCAGGGGCGGAGGAGGGAGCTGGTTTCAGCCAGGAGCCAGCCTGCTGGAAGCAAAACCTGGGCAGAGTTTCACCGGGGATTCCCATTGCTGTGGGGGCTGCTGGGGTCCACCGCGTGCATCACCCACGGGCAAGGGACAACCCTGGAGGTCCTGACCCATCTGACAGCTTGCAAGAGGGTGGATTGGTTGGTTTTTTTTTTGGTTGGAGACTTCCTGGGAAAGCCAAAGCTGGTTTTCTCCAGCGAGCTCTACTCCTCCCAGTGTGAAACCTACGCTATGTATGCCACGCTGTAATTAGCTTGATGAATCGCACCATCACTCACCAGCTTCCCAAAATAATCAAAACCCGTGGGAATCCAAATCTGATTTCAAAAATGTTTCTTTGAAGCTGGAGTCGCTCGGGGCGTAAAAGCGTAATCCTATTATGGTGGCAGAGTTTAAACGCTGTCCCTTAGGTGCCAGAGCAAAGACGACAGCGGCGGTCAGACCGGGCTGGAAATGGTTTGGAGGAACCTCCTGAGAACTTGGAGGAGCCTCCTGAAATCCCAACCGTGTGGCTGTGGGTACAGCGAGGGCAGAGGAGGACCACGTCCAGACCTGCACTTCTAACACCACGGGAAGGAGAAAATAAGAGATCAAAGGCAAAAGCCGCGTTAATCTCAAAAATCCCAAATCACCGCTTCGGGAATAAGAAGCGTAACGCCCTAAAAATCCTTTGGCTGATCTCAAGAAGCCAGGATGACTCCAGGGTCTTGAGTCATATACCACGTAGGAAAATCCTCTCTGCTGAATAGAGCTGAATGGAATAAAACTGAAATAAGGTGATTAGAACTGAAAATAACTGCATGCACTTCGAAAATTTTTTAAAGAGTTTTCTCAACTGCCTCAGCTGAGAGTTACCAGATAAGTTAGATACAAATAACACAGACCTCAGAGTCAGATATTGTGCCTCAAAGCAGCTGCCGACTCCAAATATAACAATATATAATGCCAAAAAGTACATTTTCTTTGCTTTGGCTCCTCGCAGCATTTTGTGTTGGTGGGTAATGCAAGAACTGCATTTAAATCATATAATTAACTGAACATAGTAGAACACTGTCTAGCATATAGCACTGACAAAAATTGTTTGCAAGTACTTGACCTGAACTACTTACTATGCTGCATTAAATATTATTTTTCTGAAGGGACCATTCCAAACATTTTAGTAGGAGTTTGTGAAATAACTAAATAAAATCCCTCTGTCAAATCTGCAGGCTCTTTCCCACGCATTCACGTCCGTTGAGTACTGGCTGGACAAAACCACTGTAAACGCTGCATTTACGAGACACACAAATCCGATAATTTTACCAACTTATTTCCATTTACTGCCACGGCTGTCGTAGCACCGTGCAGGCATTATGTAGCGTGGGTCACAATCAGTATTTTCCGTAAAGCACTGAAATGCACCAGGCAATATTTTTCCTTGCTGTAACTCTATTTGACTGCAACGGAGCTGCACAACACATGAATTCGGCCCGGTGTTTCTGAAACTGTGATGTTTCTTGTCCACCGAGGCATCCCACATTCAGCAGAAATACCAAACACCACCTATTTCTCCTACCCCAGTACAGAGACCTCTCCATAATACAACGCTGGTTTGGAGACAGCGGTTCTTTCACTCGTCCAAAGATTTTTTATTTTTTTTTTCCTTATCCCCACATCAATTTTTATGCTTTATGCAAAACCCAGCAGATCCGCCCTGCTCTCCCGGGCACCCAGCTCTCAGAAAAGGGTCAAGTGCTGCTGCTTCTTCCATTTCTGCTAACAAAGCTGCTTTCACAGTGAAAAAAAAAAAACCAAAAACCAAGGTCAAAACCAAACTCATCACTAATCATAAAATGCTCCTATTAAAAGAAAAAGGAGAGGTGGGGAAAGCTTTGCCAAGACATTAACTAGAATTTAGCCAAATTTAGCTAGAAATCAGCATGGTATTCAACTTTTTCTTTCTTTGCATCTCTAAATATCTCGTAAATGTTTAACAGCAGGTTTCCAGAATAACCTTTCACTTTTTTAGACTTGTGATGAGTATTTCTTTATGCAAGGGAAGAATGGAAACTGGGATAAATACATGTGGTTTTGCTCCCAGAAAACAAAAATGAGAAGCCAAAAACCAAGACGGCCCTTTTTGTGCGTGTGTGAGCAGCTGCAGGCATGCCAAACCTCTGAAAAGTTGGTTTACCTTGAGCTACCTAAAAACCTAGTAGTCAAATCTGAGAATTTCAACCATCGTCATTTGAGAGAGGCATGTCTGAAGCAGACCAAGGACTGGAAATAAAAAAAAAAACCAAACAAAACAAAACAAAAGAAAACTGAAGATCATCCATATCTCATGACGCGTTGTGAGTAGACAACTTTCAACGTGTTTTGATTGCATCCACATTATTGTATACCATTGCTGGCTGATATCATTATACTAAGCGATACCAAAAAGACGGGATTTACATTTACGGAAGGAAAATGAGGAAACAAGACTTGATTAGTACAACAGCAACATGCTATATGTTAAAAGGATCTGCCAGAGAAAAACTCGAGTCGCCAGCCGGTGCGGAGCCCTGGGGAGGTGGCTGTGGTCCCACGTCCGGCCAGGGGTCAGCCACCCACCCCGCCACGGGGACGGTGACCAGCGAAGACTGCCATATCACCACCAGCTTCCACGGCGGGGTAACCGCGTGGTCCAGGCTCTGCCTGGGGTCTCACCGGTCGGTATCGACTCCCCCTTATTTTCCGAGCCCTGGGGCGCATCTGCAATTACAAGTCTAAAGAGCAAAACCCAGTCGAATGATGCACAGAACTGTGGATTTTGAACCACTGTGGAAGATGGGCACCATCTGGGACAGGTCTCCGGGGAACCTTATCCAACCTTTCGGCGATGCAGAAGAGACCATTTTCTTGTCAGATTTCACAATATTAGAATAAAAGTTCACCCGCCAGGAGCCCCGTAGGTGCCGAGTTTTAGAGGTTAAAAATAAGATTTCTCCAGAGGCAAAGGTCCCCTGTGCGTCAGCCTTAATTTCACTACCAGCCTAGCAGAGGAGGAGGCACTTTTAATTAAGTGCAAGACGAGTATGGAAAATGGAGTTCGAAAAACAAGGAGGAATAGGATTATTATAATCCAATGAGACATAATTAAATGCAGAAATCAAAGGCTCTTAGTGGCACAGAACTTGTTAAAGCTTGAAGTGGGTATTTGCACTTTAATCTGACATGCTGCAGCTTCTTCAAAAAACAAAGCTTTTTCAGGAGGAATGAAACGATGACAGAGACATTCGTAAATCATTTAGAAAAAAGGCAAAATGAGCAAAAAATCCATAAAACAACATTACAGCAAAAGCCTGTTCCTCAAAAATTAAAAAAAACCCCAATCACACAGACAAAACCCCTGAAATCCTAGCAGCACTGATGATGGCATTATTCTGAAATCTATGTTCCTAATTGTATCTTACTAATAATCTCAATGTATCAGTATTAGATCCCAGAAGGAAAATAGCATAACTTTACCTAAACGCATCCATCCATACCAGTCATTCATCTCCTACACGCGCTTTTAAGATTTGTGGTCTGAATACGTGGTCCAATACGGATCGTAACAAAAATATGAATGTCTTGGAAAAGGTAGTTTCTAACTTAATGCTTTTCTGGGTAGAAACAGCTCCCAGGATACTTCAGCTGCTTTTATTCCCTGATAACACAGATGATTTATTTTTAGTAGCCGAAGCGGTCAGGTTGGGGAATGCAAAGGGGCCGTGAAAGAGCAACGCTTCGCACTGGGAACGGCGATCGTAACGTTTCAAGGGGACTCTACGATGGGACACGCTATAATTTCAAGCTGGCTGCTCTGTAGACTGGAGCCCTGCTAGGATCAAACCACCTTAATGAAATTATATACATTTCTTATCCTTTTTTTTGGAGGGGAGTAGGGGAGGTTAAGGCTTAAGGTGGATTGCCGTTCGTGCCCCACCAAAAGCTGTCCCTCGCACAGAGCGCGGAGCAAACGAGAGTCACTTCGTTCAGATACGCGAGGAGGATTCTCTGATGAGGGGAAAAAATGTTTGTCGTTCTACAGGATTAAACAAAGCTTTAATTTTTAATAGCTCTGTTGTCACTTAAAATGCAATGGCCCAAATCCCCCTTCCTCTCATGGACACGACGCTATGGACATCGTTATCAGACATATGTGTGTATACGTGCTTTTCCATTACGCATTTCCAAAAGCGCGTGAAGCGGCCCAGGGTCCCGGGAGCCAGCGATCCCACCCTCCATTTCCCCCGCCTCGGATGCGGTCCTAGCAGGGATGGCGCAACCAAGGGTTTTGTTTCTGCAGAGACGATTGGAGGGACTGCCTGGGCAGCGGCGAATTTGGGACATAAAGTAATAGGAAACTCTACACTCATGAATTTGCAGGTACATTTTGTGCCCGAGCTCCAACTTTTGTCAGGTTTTTTCTTTGCAGAACGGTCTTAAACCGCTTACGTGGTGCCTCTCTCCCATCTCGCCTCTGCACCCGTCGGGCATCCCTAGCCCCCTCTCACTCCCCACGCGCATCCCCTTCTCCTGGCTCTTTCATACACCTACTTTTTCCTTTTTTTTTTTTTCCTTTAAAGCCACACCTGACTATTTCCAGCTTGTTTCGTACCGGGCTGGAGGGTGATTTAAAACAGGGTTGCTGCGTGCCTGTCTGTGTCCGCGGGGAGAAAGGTTGGAACGAATATGAGAAGAGTAATCAACAGTAATTCTTCAAGAGTCTATCGTTAAATTTGTCATTAAACAGAGTCTGCAGCTACCTGCCTGCCCAGCCACCACCAGCAGCAAGTTGTGCACGCCGTGTAATGGCATTTTGATAGACTGTCTTTCCCGCAGCGTTCCCGAGATTGGACTGCATAATTTACACCACCAGCACGGCATTGCCTCACTGTTATTTGAGCAGCAAGACCCTTGTCCCGGCGTGATTAGACTATGATGAATTGGACGCCTGCCCGCGGAGTCACGGTACGCCGATGGGGCCGATTGCCAAGTGCCTGGGACAAGGCGCAGAGCTCGCCATCCCCGGCTAAACAGCCTGGGGGGCTGTGCTGATTCATCCTACCTCGCCTACGGCGTGAGAAAGCAGCCACCCTTTTTATTTAGCACGAAAAAAAGCAAAGGTGGGGAGATTAAAAGGAACACAGAGCATTATTCAGAGCTTATTCGCGACCCTGGCAGAGGTAGGGTGTACCTCGGGGGGTGTGAAACCTCTCAGGAAATTTCCACGGGATCCAAAAAGAGCACCGTGATTTTTCCCAAACCCTGTCCCCAGTGTGAACCTCTTCCCACTACCCGACCTCTCCAGGATCCGCAGAGATCCGGCTGAGCCCCCTGTACCCTGGCACCGCATCCCCTCTGCCTCCCACGTAACTGCTCGCTTCAGAGACAGCCGCTAGCATCGCTCAAAGATTACAGCACGTGATATTTATGAGAGGAGAGATTAATGCCTATTTTCAAAGCGCATACAAGAAAAACACACGATAGCCAGGCAGGCTGCACAAAGCAGGTGCTGGAAGGGTTTTTATCCAGGTGGTAACCCACAGACACGCACACGCTCACAAATGCCACACAAGGGATTCGCCAATACCTCCATTTTGAAGGATAACGCTGATTTGGGGAAGGCTTTTTAGGTTTTGGTTGATTGCAGATTATCCTCCGCAAGGGCAAAGATTTTGACAGATGGAGCGTACTTCCTCACCCCTGGCTGGTTCCAGCGTTTTCTTTTAATCTCAAAGTTCAACTCAGTCAAAAAGTGATTCATTCAGCTTCAGCAGCAGCCTCTCATTCACCCAGATTTCCAAATTCCTCCCGAACACTTCACTGTTTTCAGTGTATGCACATAAAAACCAAAATGAGGTGATTTCACCCGGCATTAGAAGACCACACGCTCCATATGCACCTTCTACTCGCAACCTAAGGAAACGTAGAAACCTCTTCCCCCCCCGCCAGCAGACATGATTTTTATTTTTGTTAATCGAAGCCCTCCTATCCCCCAGCAAAGCCCTGCCAGGTGGGGGCCAGCGCTGCCCGCGGCAGGGATGCGGCCACTTCTGGTGGTACCTCACAGCCATCACCGGCCCGTTATCTGACCGCAGGGCCACGGTTACGCCGGACGGCCACAGCCAGACCCGGAGGATTTGATGAGGGGTGGATGGGCGCAAGGGCTGAGGTATGAGTTATCTTTTTCTGAGCGTAATTTGCTCCATAGGGGCAAAGACTTTATCAGACGGAAGTCGGTGAAGAGCTGCACAGCCACACTCGTTTCCACTGGGAACTTGTCAGTGACAGGCAATATTTCACAGGGAACTAGGAACCAGGGCACAAAGCTTCGGCTCTTTCCTTCCTCATACCTTGCTAGGCAAGCCACTCACTTCTCCAGGCTTCATCTCCTCTCTACCCTGATTTACTATTTGTGTAGCTGCAGAGCTACGATCCCCAGACACAAACTCCTTTATAATAGGCACAGCCCAACCTCACATCCAAGAGAGACGGCCTCTTTTCCAAAAAGCGCCTGGTTTCTGCAGCTTTGCTTCTTAACTATGGCACGCTCTGAATCGTGAAAGACCGTACGGTAATTCTTTGCTGACAAGCAAGGGGCATATCTGAAGAGTAAGCTTTGGTTTATAGACGTCCGTTAGTAAGCTCACTTGCTTTCTTTCCCTTCTCTGAAAAAGGGCATTAAGGACCCGATGCCGCGCTCGCACGCTGCTCCGATCGCTGCTTTCCCCCAGGAACATCCCACCCCAGAGCAAGAAGAAGCGGCCGGTGCCCAACTCGGATGGGAGCAGCGCCGAGACTTCAGAGCGTTGTGTTTGTGTAGAGCAACGCAACCCTTCGGTGTCAACCCTATCCCCACCCCCCAAAAAATTAACTGTAGTAAGTTTTATTAAAGATATCAAACTCTGAATATTCCACTGCTTTCATTTGCGTCCTTCACTTATCACAGAGCTTCTCCGAAACGCGAGAGGCGCTTGCTGATGGAAACAATTCAAGCTTCTGCAGCGTAATTCAGGAGATAAACCGGAGACGAGTGTCCTTGAGCGGGTGGCCTTCCTGCTCGCCTAATTCTGCAATATGCTGAGCGCACCCGGCGAGCCCGCGCTCCGAGAGCCTCTGCATGCTGAGTGGGGAAAACGATGCCAAGCAAAGGTCTCGAGTGTTTGCAGAAATAAGGTTAGATCCTGGCGCTGCAGAAGGCTGCGGTACACAGCTCCCCCTTTCCATAGCAATGAAAAGTAATTCGATTCCTTTTTTTCCCAATAATTCAATTCTAAAACAAATAAGGATTAGATTAATAAAAGAATTTCAGGAGTCGTCTTTTCAGGTTTGGGTTGGTTTGGTGGTTTTGTGGGGTTTGGGTTTTTTTTTTTCCCCCCTCCTCTTTTGGCATCCTTTCCCTTTTAGCTGTCACCCTAGTTTTCTCTCCTCCCAAGACAGAAAAGAAGACAAGAAGTCAAATAAGAAACATATTAGATTCTCCCACTCTCTCAAAAAATAAAAGACCACCCAACATCCCCAAGCTCTTGCCACCTTTTTTTTCATCTTCTCAGAAGAGAGGAATAGAAAAGGAAAACAGGGCACTTCTTTCCTTTTAACAGGCTCCCAGACAGAACGGTAATACACAGAAATTTATCGTCATCCCTTTCTTAGCAGCTGGTAATCAATATACCTGAAGAAGTGTTTCCTATTGATCTCTAAGCTCTTGTATCCTTGTGCTGGCGTCAACACTATATACAGGGATCCTGGGTGGTGTATAAACAGAAAATAAAAGGCAATATGTCTGTGGTGGTATATTGATTAACTAGCTATAAAACCATTCTGGAAGAGTTATCCGTAGGTGCCTGTCTTTTATCGGTGTCGAAGGCACAGTACGTCGGTTAGAAGCACCTTTGATACTTACGGAGATCTGATATTTAGGGAAGACACAGCCCTGGGAATAAATACTATGGCTCATTTTAGCTGACTGAATATCGAACAGATTTTTCTTTTGCAAGCTTTGTTTGGAGCGTGAGATATAGTCTGTCCCCGACTGTGGAAAATCTCGTCTCCTCACAAAATAATACTGACAGGTTTACACCGAAGTACTTGGCTGATCTGCGACTATAGATGTGCACTGGATTTTATTTTTTTCTTTCTTTCTTTAAAATAGATAAGGCTATGCCCACACCAGAACACTTGGAAATAGGTACGCTCATCTCCTGTGCCCCGGAAGACGCAACCACAGCACCAGTGCAGTATGCACCGGTCCGAGAAAATCCACGTAGTTACATGCATCACCAAGTATTGCTTCTGCTGAGCAACATCATTATCCTAATGATAAATATCTACCCACGTGGCACAAGCGATTCAACTCTGAACGTGACGCTGATTGAAAAGCTTGGCTCCTTTTCGGAACTACAGGGCGGCAATTCGGTTAGCTAAACCCTCATGGCCAGAGAGGATGCCTGCAGCAAACCGCAGGAGGTACAGCTTTGTCGCAATACATCAGGAAAGCCACGGGGATAACAGGGGGGTGGAAGTCTCTCCCGTCACAGCCCCGTTAAAATAAACGGGGAGAGAAGCCTGTGGCTGCACGGACACGCAGACGGAGCAGAAAGGAAGGGACCACTCCGTGAATTCGGGTATCTAAAGCCGCTCCTCCCACAGGGCTGGCCAGAGCCCTTTCCCATGAGAAATGGGAAACCAGCAGGAATTTACCCATGACTATCAGCAAAAACAGAGGCCAAAAGTGCCCTCAAACGAGGAGTTTTCCTCCACTCCCCTTGCCCAGGGTTACATCTTTAGGATGCTAGCTCAGCTTGCTAACGAGATAGCCGTCGTCTTATGCGGAAGGGCCTTAACTCTTCTGTCTCCACCTTTAAGAGCTTAAACACTCTCAGTAGCAAAGCACTGTGCCTTCTTTCCTAACTGAATTTATTCCAGTTCAAATGCATTTCCTTCCTTTTTTTTTTTTTCTTTTTTCCTTCTCTCCATGAACCGAGTATTTTAGATACATTTCATGTAAGATAAGAAAGGCAGAAGTAAATAAAGCAGAAAAGCCGAGCTAAAAAAGCCAGGTGTACCTCCTTACTCTCAGTACCACCACCAGGCATCCAGGGTGAGGAGCTCCACGGTGCCACCTTGCCCATTTATTTGGAAGCTGCAAGAGGCACTCGAGAACGGGACCACTTTCCTCCAGTCTCACCGAGCATCCCAGGGTCGCAACCCAGGCACAAACGCAAAGCCTTCCTCCCCCCCAGACGGCAGGCACGTCTCTGGGACGAGAGCCGAGCGCTGTTCTAGCTTCTGGGCGCACACAGCTCTTCACCTAAAGGAGGGGAAAACTGTCGGCAGCGAGAGCTTCACCTAAAACCAATACTCAGATACAAATTAATCCATACGGTCCACTTCACGCGTGCATTTTACTGCTCTCGTTCCTGCTTAGAGATGCTAATGTTACTTCTTCCTCCAGGAGCAGGTTGTACCAGGGGAAAGCCATCAGCAGTGGCTCTGAAGGCCACCCAAGCACACGGGGAGCCACGTTCACACACGCAGGGCTGCACGCTAGCCTTGCTCCTAGCAGTAAAGGACCCGGACTTACACAAACCTACCCTCTTATTAACGAGCCCCTTGACAGTATTCGCGTTAAACCCCTGCTGTGCCTTTTGCTGGGTGACCTGCCTCAGTTTCCCCATCAGCACCCCGGATATGCAGATCCAGGCTCCTAAATTCTGAGAGAGATTTGCCCTCCCTAAGCTAGCCACCGCATCATTCAGAAACAGCCAGCTCTTTCAAAGAAGAGCTGTACCTTACGCTCCACTCCCCATACTATACATACAAGTATTTTTTAAAATAAGAGACAAACCCAACAACAATTAAAAAAAAAAAAAGCACTTACCTTTCCACCAGCCAGCCTTGGTGCAGATAATCAACTTTCCCCTTTCTGCCCAGGGAATTAATTCCCTGGCTGGTGTTCCCAGGATTATAAAAGCTTTTAGGTGCTGCTAGGAGCTACCTTTCTCCTGTTAGAGGCACGTGGGTTTTTTCAGCTATATTGACCCATGAGAGGAGTGGGGCAAAAAGTACTGAGAGGACTCTCAGAGAGCTAGCGAGTATGGCATTTGTATACCTTTTATTTATATATATTACAGGGAAGCAGGGGAGAGCAGCCACGTGCACAGTTTATGACCTAAAATCTTGTTACGGGCAGGCTCCGTGTACTCTCCAGGTGTGAAACGTGGTGGTTTACGGACTTTCACTACAGAGTTCACCTCCCTCCAGCCTCCAAAGCCTCCTCTACCATTCTCCCTGAACGCCGCTGCCGTGCAGCCAGAGATCGTCGGTATGCAAATCTGGGAAGCTGAAAGCGTGGACTACTTCGACATGAAAACCCAGCAAAGTAACGCAAGGCAGCGAAGTAATTACAGGTCAGGCTGTGTTAGTCGATCTTGTAAAGAATAGAGAAAAATTAAATTTTCCAATGTGTTGCACAAGAGAGAGGCAGGATTTCGGTCCAACGCGTGCAGAAGCGCAAAGCCGTGCCTACAAGGGGACGCACCGGAGAAGAGCTCGCCACTGATGTATAATTCAACACAGCTCTAGGTACGTATTCAGTATGGCATTTATGGGTAGAAATAGCACAGTGCAGCTTACGGGATTTATTGAGTGCAGCATTTATTGTATTCATTGAATTTCCTGGGTTTATATGGGACTCCTAGTAACAATTCCATTCCAGCCCTTACATATTAACATACCCAGAGTTGCCTAGCATGGGTTTTCAGCGCTACGGAGATGTGAAACACAACACCGCTCCCATTTAGAGCGGCGCAAAGGAAAACAAGAACACCGATATTATAAATAGCTTAACGTGGAAGCTATATCCAGTGCAGAACAAAAAAAAAACCCAAAAAACAACTAGTAAAATGTCACCGAGCGTCCTCACGTGCAAAGACCCAGAAACCCAGCACCAAAAGGGGCCTCGGCAGCAGGACCGGCTAGATGGTGGTTTTCTCTGGCAGACGTCAACCCAACCCTGCTTTTGTCAGCCCTCTGCGAAGGATGTTCAGCAGCATCCCCAGGCAGCCTGTTCCCCGTCCTAGTCCCACCCCAGCCAGTTGTCCCCAGGATCCCCCCGGGAAGCTGGGGGGGACGGGAGGCGGGTTGCGGGGGAGCTGCCCGGGCAGGACCAGCACCACCAGCAGCCCAGGGCAGCGGCCGCTTTGCCCACCTCGAGGACCTCCGAGGTGGGTCTGCACGGCTGCTGGGCCTCCACTCCAGCCTCTCCCATTTCTCGATAAAATAAACTCCTGACTCCTCACTGTTCTCCAGCATCCACGAAAAACAGCTGATTTTTGTCCATTTTATTACAGCCTTTTGCATAACGTTACCCCTCCCAGCTTTCCTCTCTCTCCCTGCCCTTTGCTCCTTCCCTGATAAAAACCAACTGATTTTCTTCGATCTTTCCTACACCATAATTTCCAAATTTGATCTCCCAGCCACCCCGCATTGAGGACAAACCGATGGGACAACCGACGAATACCAGACACGGGCTTCACTTTTCAAGAGACCGATCTTCACCCTACAGGCTGCACACACGTGTGAGATCACTGGTCCAGGCGCTCCTGACGTTTTCTGGGGTTTTTTTTAGAGATATCACCGCTACATCCCTTGGCAGCAATGTTGTTCGTGGCCATTCTTAATGTAATTTAGTGCCGAGAGGCAGCCAGGACTTTGACTTAAAGCTGGAAAGGATTTATCGCTGGCCATTAGGTTAAGCAGAGCACGACACCCTGTAGAAGTAGTTTGTTTTAGCGAATAGGTGCTGCGAAGAAGACAAGAAAAGCAGCCCCAGCATTGATTTGCAAGTCGCTTCATGTTTTGCTCCTCTCTCCCTCGTTGCACATCTGCCTAGGAGTTCTGGGGACAGGACGAGTTTTACGGGGCTGAAATAACAGGGTCACAGACCCCATCGCCCAAGGTAGATAACTCTATTAATGAGAAGACCAAATTCTTAAAATCCTTAATATATACAACATTTTTGCAAAATGTCACTGAGAACCCGTGGCTGCATTTTGGGCTGTGAGGTGCACGAAGCAAAGCTCGCTGAAAAACGAAATCCCTCTCTGATTCTCAGAATGAATCAACTCGTTTCGAGTCTCGATTTCTTATCACTTCATTGTGAATAATAATAATAATAATTGTCAAACAAAAGTAGTCAGTGCATACAGCGAGCATCACTTGCGAGGGAGTTCACATACTATCGTGGTGTTTCCGTCGCTGCGGTGTGGTGTATTTCAGTATATACACCACAGGGACATCTCTGGGGAAATCGTTTGTAGTAAATTCAATTACCCTTTGTAGCAAATTCATACTCACTCATGGGCCCTTCTCCCTTCTGAGCACATTGCACGCAACGAAACCTTTAACTACATAATTGCAACCTAATATGTACTAGTAAGGAAGCCAAACTATAACTGCTCGATCAATCTTAAAGCTGAATGTCTTCACTTCCCACCTTGGACTTGGTACCTTCCGTTATTTTTTAACGTACAGCGCATATATGTGGAATAAACAAATACATAAGTTAAATGTTTAGCACACTAATAACTAGAATTTCTGTCACTTCAGAAGTGCGTTTCTGGTTTTACAAGATTTCCAATTAAGGAAGACTGCTGGATTTCCATCCTTTCCTCTGGCATCCTGTATCCCGGCCGTGACCGTCAGGCCACACTCCCGTGGTCCAGCCACCTCCCGCAGGAATCTCCCGGTGGAAGCACGGACCTAGAGATGGGCGAGCATAAACATTACCGACCTGGATTTAGGGAAATACAAGAACACGGGGCAGCAATGCTCTTAGTCCTCGTGCCCTATTCGTGTCCAGCCACCGCACTTGCTGCTCGGACTGGAAAAAGCACGGAGCGAATTCACGCGTTTTCAGCTCGCTCTAGAAAACCGCCCTCACGCTGTTTGTTTGCATTGCGAATCGCAGGGAGCAAGGGGAAGCGTGCATTATCGTTAGGTGTCCGACACCCCTCTGATTATATCCCAAAGGCGCTAAACAGCTTCTGCCTTTCACACCTTCGCCTTCATTTAAAAGAGCCTTTGATAAATTGCAAGCAGGTGCAAACCAACACACCAGCACGCACTGGACAATGAAGCAAAGGCCTTGATAAATCCACTTCCCCTGGGCCAGGCAATCTGCGCCGAGTTATAAAAGTCACAAAAAACCCAGTGAGGATAGTTTCAAAATAAATATCAGGACCAGGGTCCCCGTGACTATCCAGGGCAGCAATTCCATCCTAAATACTGAGGAAAGAACATTGGGTAATAATAATAATCTGTTTAAACCCGGCATTTCTAAAGCAACTGGCATTACCACAGTCCTTGAGACTACCTACATCGGAGAATACTCGGGTACTTACTCAAGCTGCCCCTGCAAAGCTCAGGGTGAAACAACCCCCTGGGGAGAAGCACAGGAGCGCGCACGAGGGCGAGCAGCACCCATCGCCACCCAGCTGCATCCCCAGGCCAGGAGACCCAACCCCATGACCTTGGAGGACATCCATCGCCACTGAGTACAGGCAGAGTCCAGAAGTACTCTATTGCCATTTTCTGGATGGGGAGATGGGACAGGACAAGGGCAAAAGTCAAGAAAATCAGTGTCTTGTGGTCTTAATTCAGTACGCCAACTGCCCCGATACCTGAACACACAGTTTGCGCTCCTCAAGCGCTTTCCACGGGAAGAGGTATTGCTGCCTCAGCAGGGAAACAGTACAGGAACAAGGAACTTCGCTTCCAGCAGAGAAAACTCATTTCCCAGAAATTACCACGGTGCAAACACAAATCCAAACCAATGAGAAACTACTGCTAGGGAAGAGTCCGCACAAACACCAAGCGGCTAAGCTGACTTCAATGCATTTACTCCTCTAACTCCAGCCCGACTTGCAATTTTCACCTATACAGAGCACCAAGCAACGGGTGTTTTCATCTCAACTAAGCGTTCCTTAATATCACCACACTGCTTTAAACCTTCCCTCTTGAAGCAGGGCTCCAGACTTGTTGGGCTCTCAGCAGGGGTCATCATCTTGTACATCAAAATGGTCTTTTTGTCTTACCCATCTCCTCCCGCTCTCCCCGCCGCAAGCACTCTCAGCAGCATGCAAAGTTCCCGGTAACAGGAACGGGCGCTGGTAACAAAACCGGCACGATGCAGGGTTTGGTCTGTTCGAGCAGGCTGAAGAGCCAAAACGGATCCCCGGCGCTGGGAGAGGCATCCCAGGAGCAGAGGGAGGAACACCTCCGACGTGAGACCTTGACAGGTGCAGGAGGTGACGCTGCATCCGCACCTTTACTTTCTCCTCCATCCAAACCAGTTGGACAAGCGTTGCTCCCACTATGCTATCTATACTATACAGTATAGAAAGATTCAGCATATAATCAACAGGTTTTAAATGACTAATAGCCTAGAGAGTCAAATAAGTTCAAAAAGGTGACTGAAAGTTACTGGCACTTCACGATAGCCACCGTTCAAAAGCACCTACCCACCTAGAATATGCACATACTCCAGGCTGCACAGCCGCTACAGGCTTACAACATCTGTTAATCATTTCTATACTACTTATACATACGTTAATATCGAGTTTCATCATAAGGTTAATAGCAACAATCTGTTCCTGCTTTGAGACTGTGTGGATGTACTCAGCAAAACCAACTTGAAGGTCAAAAAAAAAGTGCCCAAACATTTCCTGCTGAAAGATCGCTCTCTTAGTAGGAAGGTCAATCCTCCAGGGCGATACTAGAGAAGATAGCTATCTTTTTTTATGCCCTTTAAAAAAATTCCACAAGTAGGAAGGCCGTAAAATCTTGAAACTTATTTAATGAAAGGCTATTCCTGGATGATATGGCATTAAATTGGTGAACTTCAAGATAGTTAATGAATCTTAATATACATCCTGAGGACTACAGATATATTTATGAACTCATTATCTACCCACAAATAAAGCAGCAAAACCTTGCCTCGTTTCACTGGTGGTTTGTGGTTAATAAATAAATAAATAACTCAGAGCACTTACGAGGAGAAGAGCTAGCCCTTATCTCAAAACATTTGCCCGGGGAATCACACATCAAGACTTCAATGCACTCGTTTCCTAAAGCTTTGCATCCAAAAATTCCTGATCGGTCCAAGCAATCCCAATGGGTATAATAGAGCATCTGCTCGAGTTTAATACTGACTTGCCACAAGCTCGGGCTTGGTTTAATCTGGAGGATCATATCCAGCCATTACCAAAGCCCCAGCTATTAACGCACTCTTTGCGTCGGGGTCATCTGTGTAGGTGTTGCCCTTTCCCGTGCAAATACGGAGGAAACGGGCAGCAGACCCTGGGGTCTTCTTTATGTGCACCGCCGAGCGATGCTTCCTGGGCTGCAGCCTTCTTGTCTATCAAATGGATATATGGCTTCGAAGCACTTGGAAAAAAAATTTCTGGGAGAAATTCAGAGAATTATTGTGGATATGAGCTGCAATCCAAAAAAGAGTCTTGGATAATATGTAGCACGGACTCTCCTCTCCCCACACACCTTACAGTGCCAAGGATAGTGACCATTTCAGGAAAATTTGGGAAAACAGCCACTCTCCACCAGTACTTCTAGCTGTGCAGGGGCTGGCTGACGTACAAAGCATGTGTGTGGAAATACAGGATTTACATTTGCTCAAAGCCCACCCGGGTGCTGCGTTTTCTGCGGGAGGAGAGAGGTTACACAGGCGCCGGCAGACGCCCTGCACAGGGAAGGAGCGCTCTGACATCCAGGCGCGTGGTTCAGACATGACCGGTTAATATCTAAAAGCAGCATTAAGAATGAATTCAGAAAAAAAAAAAGGTCCGTGCCCGTGGCACCACGTGGCTGCGCAGCAGGACGGCACGACTTTGCCTCTCCGCCCGGTGGCACCGATCAGCTGGATTAATTGATCTGATGACTGCACGATCGTTACCAGTAGTTGCGAATGCGGGCACTTGGTAGTGCTGAGCCATACGCTCTGGGTTCAAGGAGCCTCATTTCTCAGAGGCGCCGAGGAGCCACGGCACCTAATGAAGTTTCCAAAACCTGCAAACCCTCTTCTGTGCTCAGCTGTAAACAATTTCCATCTCTGCTTACCCAGCCTGAAAACGCTGGTCACCGACCACAGCCAAGGCAGCGAAGAGACAGCGCTTTCCAAACCCCCCGCCAAACAGCTGCTCCAAGAACGTTAAAGAGGGGGAAAAAAAAAAAAGTCACTCAATGTTTAAAGCATAAATAAAAGTTAAATTTAAGCCGTTCTTATCTGCTGATTCAGAACAGACTCCCGTGTGCGTCAGCCTCAATCCCTGTCCTGTCACCGACGCGCCGTAAGAACGGGCGACTGACAGACCATTTTCCCTGGCAAAAAGAGATTGCACAAGGTCAGGCTGGGGCTTCTCCCGGGAGCTTTCCAGCAGCAGTTCGGGAAGTCACTGAACTAAGAAATCTGCTGGTGTTTAGATCATTGCCAGGAGCAGAATACTGATGAGCTGCTGCTGGAGCCGGACAGCAGGCTCTTCCCATCGGTGGCATCCCATCGTGTCGCATAAAGCCGGAGAAGTGGGTCCTTCTGGTCTTCCTCTGACCCGTGTCTATCAATTTTGCAGAAGCTACTTTGCTCTTACACGGATTCATTTGAAATTGGAATCAGGCCGATTTTGGGGATCGGCATTTCCCTCCGCAGGCAGCAAACACTATCGCGCCAGACGGGCGGAGATGGAGAGCACCTCTGCTTCCCCCCGACACCGCACAAGGTGCAAGGCAGCAGAAAATCCAACCCTCAGAGTTTATCATCTCTAAATGCTCAGAATTAAATTCTTGAATATAGATTTTTTATTATTATTATTCCTTAAGCTCAAAGCTGTCATAAAGTATATGACATTGCAATGCCTGGAATACTTATAAGCTGCCAGGGAGAGAACCTGACTTTATTTTTTATGTATTAATTACGTGCTGCCAGGTAGGAGGCTTTGCTTTTGTAGGGCTGCCTGCTATTCTCATTATAAAATGTCTTGTACTGAGTTAAAAAAATGTGATAAACTATCCAGTGACTCAATATAGGTACAGAGAGAATGTTTATATAGGCAGCATCAGGATGTGGTGTCCCTCACTCTGCTCTCTTTACTCACCTCGGTGACAGGCACTCCATTATCAGTATGATGATACTGTGATTCTTAAATCCCCAGATTACCAGATGCCATTTCCAATATCTGCAACACACATGCCACGCTGCCTGCTTTGGTTTGCCGTATTCCTGCCCCCTGCAAGGCTTCCCCGCTCCAGCGATGGGGAAGGACAAGGGCACGGTAGCAGCACCTCTCCCCGGCCTTCTCCTGAGCAGAGCTGAGCTATTGCCCTGGGTGGCAACATCCCCCCCCCGGCTTTGGGCAGGTCGACTGAGATCAGAGGAGCAAGGTGGGAAGAGGACTACTATAGACAGCCCCCTGAAATCCTGCTAAGACCCAGAAATATCCATGAAGATTGCATTTTTAGTGATATCCCAATGCCTTTTGTCATCAGCGCCAGGGTGAGAACAGACTGTGCCGTTTCTCTTTATTGGGGGTTGGTTGCTCCCGCCTCTCCGGCCACGAGCCTCGGACAGCCCTTACGCACCCGGAGCAGAGGAGTCAGCAGGGCAGACCCCCGCCCCAGCCCTGCGTCTTCCCCGGGTAGGAATTTGATGTTGTTTGTCCAAAGAAGCATAAATAACCGGGGCTTTCGGCAGCGCTGGTTAAACAGACTGAGCCTCTGAGTCATCCGTATGAAGCTGTCGTCAGGACATCGCCCTCCCCGCCTCAACTTCTGGCTTTTCCAGGCTTAGGATATACACATCATCTGCTATTAAAGCACCTCTTTTGTCTTCCAGTAGGGTCAGCCAAAACTAAAATGAGCATTTATAACACTCCTCCTCTTCCTAAAACTGCCCGGTGAGAACTTCATTTGGATTATTTGCGCTCCGATCAACCAGAAATTTAAGAGGGGCTCTGAAAACAAAGTCACCTTTGTGGCACTTGTCAACAGAGTTTTATTACTGTTTCAGTCCCGATGGCTGTCGAGATAAAAGGAGGAACTCTTTCAAATCATACAATGGATGTAATTTAATAAGTGGTCAATAAAATTGCCATGAGCAAAGAACTCTTATTGTTCCTTTTTTTTTTTTTTGTCCTTTCCTCTGCGGTCAAATTATTAATCTCTCATGCCTCCCAACTCCCCGTATTAATTCTCATCTGCAGCAATGGCACATACAGAGCTAAGACATGGGTGCTGGGGAGATGCCACGTCTCCCTCTTTGCCTGCTGCGAGCTGATTGTCTTCTGTCCACGAGCATCCATCGGAGCTTCCTCTCCTCAAGGCTTCGTGGGGAGAAGAGTTTTCCACGGGCACATTTTCTCTTGAGGGCCGTTGGGTCTTCAAGCTGAGCAGTTTGACTTTGGTCATACATTTTCAAACTGATCTTTTTTTTTTTCCTCTATGCAGTCAGCCATACAAGTTTTATCTCCATTTTCCAAAGCAAGGCACTTAGGTTTTTAAGGACATGCTTAGCTTAAAGCAAGAGAATATGTGACAGTGGAATATTCCTGACCTTAACTTTTGGGCAGATGGTTAAATGTCTACCTGAATCATGATCTCTTATGGAAAATAAAGGTGATTTTCTGAAAAATAATTGGCATTTGCACATTTATTTTCCTTGTAATTAATTCGCTCTCTTCCTTTATGTACCTTTATAAAACAAAATTACAACGTCTGGCATCCTCCTCTGAGAAAAACATCATGACCTGTTTTTTTAGCATCATCTGAAATCTTCCACGCTCATAAATGAAAAATAAAACCTGTTTTAGACTTCTTATTAACAGGAAGAAATGTGCTGACAGTTTAGCAGTACCTGTGAATTATAGGAGTGATAGCACAAAGACAAGCACCGAGAGATTTATAGCCAAAGCAGAACTGTCCGCGCAGCCCCGGGGCTCCCTTTTTCCATCCTGACGCGACCAACCATCTGCCTTTGCCATTGCTTGGGAGAATGGCTTAGCATCAGCTAGAGTCATAAATATTCTGCCACCTCATAAAACACTTCCTTAAAAAGAGGTTTCTTAATTTCTAACTGGTTTTCATTAGTTTGAGGGATTTCACAACCCTGATTTAAATTATTCAGAGCTTCTTGTTTTCCCAAGTCTCCTCCAACAGATCCAACCACAGAAAAGGACCGTACACATTTCACAGTAACACTTAGCAAGGGAAACGTTACGAAGGTCCAAACATAACTGAACGACATTCCAGCAGATCAACAACTAAAACCAAACCCTAAACTCTCGAGGCAGAGCAAAGGTATCTTGTGATGGACAACAGCCGGCCATCGCTATGTTAAGGTAATAGCAGAAGATCCTCACATCCAAGCAGCACAGCTGCTGGACGCCTAAGTACTATGAGATAGGTAAATGTTATGCAAGATCCCTAAATAAAGCTGGTTACCTTGCCTTGACCTGTTACAGTCACTTCCAAATGCTTTGTTTCTTACCTATTTTGCAATGTCCAGCTTGTCAAACAACCCTTTCCTGAGTGGGAAATCCACCCACTACCCCATGTCATCGGGACGTGGAACTCGGTAATCCTAGGTGAACCCCTACCCCAGCACACACGGGAGAAAATAAACTTTATCCTTCAACAAAACTGGCTTAAAGCCTCTTGAAAATCCCCGATCAGTAAGAGTCACTGGGGGAGAGGCTGAGCCATGCCCCTTCCCACCTGTTTTAGTTGAAGAACAGGATCTACTGCAGCAATTAGCAGTCATTAGCAGGCACACCAGCAACAGGCTCAGAGGGAGGTCTGCTAGGAGACACAAAGGGGGCTTTCAGATGGAAGCTGACCCCAAATCTCCTCTTCCCCCCCCTTCTGCAGGGCCACTCATCCTCCCCAGCCTCCTCTCCCCCTCGCCTGCAGCTCTGCTGACTTTGGCATACACTAATTACATCCGATTGGGCCCCCAGATGATCGTCGTTCAATGTAATTTGCAGCTAGGCCAATTTTTAAATTATTTTGGGAGCTATAATACTTTGTTCTGTAAATGTTTACCCGCTAAATATCAGATGTGTTAGTTTCCCAGCGTAATGCAAGAGAAATCTGCATATGAATGAAAGGGAAATAGATGCGGTCTCTGGTATACAGATGCGTGCAAAATTGCAAAAGCTTTGGATCCAGACACTTGGAAGACATTATGTCCTTTGTCTGATTTATCTTATGTTGTTCTAGCTGCAGAAAATAAAACCTTAAATAATTTCATAATTTTTGATGTCCACATTTGTGGGAACACTTCCCAATCAGCTTCTAATTTGATGGAGGTTCTTTGAAACACATTGAATATTTTTCCCTTTTCAGATAAAACAGCCCCTCCAGGAGGATGTGCAAGTAAACAGCAAATGAGGGAGCCAAACTTGAAAACTTCAGTCGCCGCGTAAAGATGAAGAGGTGATTTTTGCACACAACAATTTTTTTCCATAGAATGAAGACTTCTGCAACAGATGTAAGTGCTTGAGAAATATGAAAGCAGTTATTATTTTATATAAGAGGTTTTAGTGCCTGCACTGATAAAATTACTCTCCCACTAGAAAGTGGTCTTACACTGAGGTGTAATTGGATGATGAGATGCCCAACCCTTGTTTGAACTCCTCCCTTAGTTTAAGATCCATCTTGAACTTCTTTCTGAGGAGAAGCCCACTGTCCTTTGCCTCCTTTGCTCCTGTAGCTTTTGTTTTCCATCTTCGTTAGGATGATTCATAGCAAGGGATGAACTGGAACTAACCTGAGGCTATCTGCAGGATAACTGAAGGCTTTACAGAACCATGAAATCCCAAGGGGAGCAGCACCAGGCGCTCAGAATTACGAGCCAGCAGGTTTAACACGCTTTGCTCCTTCGCTACATTTATAGAGAAAATCCCTGCAGGTACAAAACCCATGGCCGTGACAGGTCCCAGTCATCCTGAGGATGGTACGAGCTTCGGCCGGAACAAAGCGGGAGAGTCCCCCGAGCAACCGAAGCACTGCTCTGTTTTAGTCATTAGTACAGATGCAATTTCAATCCTATTACCTCAAAAAGGACCTCCAGCCACGGGGCGATGACAGCCTCATGCAGGACAGTAATTCTGAGACTCACCAGACAGGATTTGACTGTTTTTTCTTAAATGCCTGTCAAGGTCAAGAAACACGGAGCAAACGCCTGTTCTTTTCTTCAAAGTAGCTCCTTGCAAATTGATGACTAGCTTGGGACCTACTTGCTCCCCCAGGGCCACGGAGCATTGCCCAAATAACGGCTGCAGGGAGGACCCAGGTTGTCTCCTGCAAGAGGAGACAGGATTTCCTGCTGCCCACGATCCCTTTTTACCCAGTGCTTTCGGACAAGTCGGTGGGACCACTGCTCAGTCTCCCTGGGAGTTAGGGTCCTCATGGAGGGTTCTCCCAGGGGACCGATCCCAGCGGGCTCTGGGCTACGTAGCAAGGCAGAGCATGGGGTTTATTGCCACATGTTGCCTTTCACAATCACCTAGGAGAACTACCAGTTGTTGTTGTGAAGGGGATTGATATCAGAAATGAGTTAGTGCTACAGCAGGTGACCTGCTTCTTAAAGGACCATAGGAAACCTTCCTAGGTTTAGGCAATGCTTGTGCTTGCTTTCTTTTCCCTCTTCTTCTCTTAGACTACTAAATCTATACAGATGATCCCAAAAACCTGAAGGCATTGTATCACTGCATTTTCCACAGAACGATGAAATAAGCTCCAATGGAATAAATACCCTGCAATTTCAATAGCTCACAACAATTCCAGGTAACCCTGTCAAGGGGCCCCAAAGCTTTTGCAGCACCTGATCGGCTGTGGTTCATCCACCATAGGACATCTTCAGAGCAAGGGTCCAACAGGAGAAAACAAGCAGATAGTTTCAAAAGCAGCTGCTCCTCTGGGCCACGGCAGCCAGGGTTTTTTGGGTTTTTTGTGTGCAACTAATTCACAAAAGGGTTTAATTCCCTAACTCCCACAAATTACTCGATGACAAGGGGATTTGTTTCCCTAAGCGCGTCTACTGTCTATTGATGGCGAGGTTTCTGCAGACTCCCGCAAGCGCTGCTGGCCACCTCGGCTCGCACGGCACAATCGCTCCTCCCTGGCTCACTCATTTTCTAGATGGCGATTCAAAGATTGACTAGACGAACTCATGTAATGTGGTATTTACAAGGAGAATTTAAATACTGTATAGCTACCGGTGTGATTTATTATGAAGGCCTCTGTCATGCGAATGTGCTTCCGATAATGAATAAACAAGGTTATTCGTTCTTTCCACTAGCAAAGTCAGACAATTTGGTCAAAATGTGTCGTTTCAAGCATATTTTCTGTAGTGCAAACCTAAGGCTACTTGGTATTATGGGTCTTTGGGATTGCATTCAAATGTACAGATTGACTCCGATTTCATCTTCATGGCACACAGGGAAAGTAAAGGGGAAAAAAGAGTAACCTATGTTAACCTCTTTTTATCACTAGATTTGAATATGTTCTCCAACTATTTAGTGAGCAATGAAGGAACATTTAAACAGAAATTTTGGCATCTGCTACACTGGGAATTAATGTTGCAAATATTTATACATTTTCTTTTGCAATTACTACGCATTTTGTAATCATTTGTAAACTAGTAATTTCTGTAAATACTTGTTTGTAGAGATAGTGATTTGGCAATCCATTAGGAAACAAAAAACATTACCTTCTTCCAATTGTGCAGCCACTCTTAATAATGATAATGGTATCTCTCTTCAGAGCTGGAGTAACAGCAGGAGCTGCTTTCTCTTCTTTGTCAAAAGTCTCAGCCCTGCGTCTGGTCAGCCCAAGTCCTGTATGCTCCATTCAAATGAGATACCAGCTGGAGGGTGCTGAATTCATAGGTTCACCACACTGTTCCCACTTTGCCAAAACCTAGAAAAAGTGAAAAGTCTAACACTTGTTTTCGGAGTTCTCCAAGAAAGACGTCAAGAAGTTAGACCATGAGCTGGTGGCAAGCATCCTTAGCTGGTTCAGGTGGAAGACTCCTGGTTAATGAGCATAACACAGCTGTAAGGAAAGGAATATTTGTTTACTCTAAACAATCATCAAGGATTCACTCCAGGAGCCATAGTAACCCTGTGGGTGTTCGCTTCTGCAGGTATTAGGGAGGCTTTTGCCACGTGAAGTGATTTTTGCAATTAGGGCAGTCTTGCTTCCATGTCCCCCAGTTATTACAGAAGAATAATTTGACAGGGTTTCATTATACCACCTGTGGGGCTCTTGACAAGTAAACATACTATAAAGGCAGAGCAATAGGAAGTGTCCTGCAGACTGTATCTCTTGTTCATTTTGCATTTTCCTGGCATGCTGCGTAGCGGTAGCCCTTTGCAATAACAAAGACTGTCATCTTTCCATCCCAATTCTGTCAGCTGCCTCTGGGGAATCAAGAATCAGATGAAAGGCACAGCTTTCACTAGCCAGTGTTGGCATTGCCCTCCTTCTGACTGACAGCAAAGCCCCAGATCTTCCATATGGGTTTATTATCCGTATCAGAAACGTCTCCATTTTGCAGGGGAGCAGGACATATGCAATGACACTCCAGAAGACGGTGGCAGGCTGGGGAACGAACCGTGAAGCACGAGTCAATGCACTTAGCATGTTTGTCCTCGTTTATTTATAAGTTTTGACTCATGTTTTTGTACACTTAATTTCTCTGCGAATAAAGCTACTGACTGCACTCACTCACCAGATGTCAATCCCTACTATCAATCAGCTACTCCGCAGTACAAATCCCAGCAGTGACCAATGCTACAGGCTTTTGAGAAAGAAATTAAGAACTCACATAAATCTTAGTCCTAAGGAAGCTTTCCCCTGTCCCACCATGCTTAAGTTTACTCTTCACCACTACATCAACTCCCTACCTATTTCCATCCTATTTTCCCTCACTGTTTGATCCCCAGGTGCCTAGCAGGCTCACTGGCACACGTAGCTTTTGTGCTTTCCTCTTATTTTTCTCCAAAACATACCTGAAGATAGCATCATTAAGGAAGTACCACAACACAACTCTGGTGACCCTCAAAGGAGGGTCAAAGGTGACCCCTTTATTGCTGAAAAGTTTAAATACCCTAGACTAGCCGCAGTGGCAGAGCGCCCTTAACTCAGGGCTTGATCCTACAAGAACGAGCACTTAGACCCTATTCTAGAAAGAAGAAATGCAAACGTGAGCTCTGGCACGTAAATATTCCCCATAAAGGCTGTGGGACTGCTAGCGTGCTGGATCAATACTCCCTGCTGGGGGAGGCAGAATGACTTCTGCTAAGGTTTTAAACACACAGAAACCTGCGGTAGAGTTGGGAACACATGTTCTAGACTCTTTTCTAACTGGTCTCAAGCTCTGTCATCCTTAACTGGTGGTGCCAGGAGTCTGAAGGAGGAGATGGCAGAGGAGAGGAATATGCATCTGCCCATGTTTTTACCTATCCTCACTAAAAACTGCCCCTCACAGACTGTGAGGCCCCCAGACCCCTGGAGCACACTCCTATTGCACAGATATTCACCCTGCGGCTGTGGGATGTGCTAAAGCACCGAGAAAATAGCTGCAACATGTGAAATTCCGGTCATCTTGGGAGCCCTGCCAAATTGCTCAGGCTCGGAGCTCCAGATTCATCCATCATGAAGACCTTGTCTACAAGGTAGCTTCTGTGTCAGATAAAAATCTATCTGATGACATTTTATTTTAGAAAGCACCATCCATCCAGAGTAAGTGAACCTTTTCTTTATAATCTATTTGGTTCATCTCCAAAAAGTGGCAGAACACTTTGTAAATGGGGGTGTTACCAAAAACATCTTCCATGTCGAAACTTCTGCATTCCCTCTTGTGCCTCAGCCGTGAGCACCGCAGCTCCCATTTCACAAGCAACCTGAGATCTCTGGTTTATATTTGGATTTAGTTACACATCAACTGTCTAAGGACTCCTTTTGAAAGAGAACAGTGATTGAAAATACTCTGTAATTGAGGAGCACAGTCTATTCTACGTCTTTGTTATAATCAGGAATTTGACAAAATATGTTTCTCAAAGCCTTTGGCCAGTAAAATTATTTAAGCCATCAAGATTTCAGTCAAGCAGTGTAAGAAAGGCCATTTTCCTACCTTAGACTAATGACCAGAAAAGCCTCTATGCATTGCTGTTTATTATACACCTCGTTTACTCTGCTATAATGCTAAACCAAAGTTCAAAGCCTGTGAAAGTCAAATTTTCAGCAAATCTGAAGCATCTGAGAAGGTACAATAGACAATGCCCAGAAAACTTTGTCCTCCCACATCGGCTCAGGTGTCCCCCCTGGCCATGCTTGTGTCTCCTGAGCAGGGGGAGGCGAGGAGCTCTTCAGAAAGTCTCAAAAAAAAGGGCACAGCAAAGAAGAAAGGGCCATCTGCAGGTTAGAAATCACAGGGAGCATTTCTTCACAAACAATCCAATGGGATCAGTGGAAGTTCTATTACTCTAGAAAAAAAACCAGCAGATGCAAGCAGGAACTAAACAATTGTCAGGGCACCATCAGGTGGGGGCAAAACCACCTGGGCACATGCAGCATGATGCCTAGGAAGATGTCCGTGCACGGATTGATGGACAGGGCATGAGCAGGAGTGTCTGGCATAGCTCTGCTTCCTATTCTGTTTCCCACAGCTTTGGTGACAGACAACTACTGTTAATCAGAAGTTTTGCAAGGCCTAGATTTAGCTTTCTGTGTATACTGAGAGCACAGAAAACACCACAATTACATTATTTTAATATATATGACTGACTTGTCCAAACCATGACCCATCTACTTCATCCCTATCCAGCATCCTTCTGCCCAAGCTAGCCCCTCGCCTTCCTTCACTTAAAACTTGGGGTCTTGATTTACCTGGTATCCAACCTACAGATCACAAGTGCTGCGGAGCAGGATTAGTTTTCTCTTGTTTTTTTGCAATATAATCAGAAAAACCCAATAGATTGTTTTAATGTTAACATAAGATAAAAATGAAAAGACCCGAAACTCACCCTCCATGGGGAAGGGGTGCCACCAGTGTGCCTGGGCAAGGCAGGGAGGGCATGTGTTGTGGCATGTTTTCCACCTTGTATTAAAGAGCAGAATATTTCATATATTTATCCTTCCTGAAATTGAAAAAAGATGCAATATCCTAGATGTCATTTGGATAACATCTGGATTTCGAGGGCTTTTCTAAAGCCACACCACTCCCCTGCACTCTAAACTCCTTCCTATAGCTTTTCTCTTTGCTTTTTGTCTTTGTCACAGGGGATTTTTTTATCTCTTTGGGTGTCTTCATAAATCGAATACGTCCGCACCAACGGAACTCCAAGAAATGAAAAGCAAAATAACAAAGCTGCAAAACCATGTGCTTAATTTCACAGTCCAGTTCCTCAATATGGAAGACAGAAATGTCTCTCCTGCATCCTCCAGCTCACAGGCCTATATTGTTCAGCAATTTATACTCATCAATCACTTGACACATTTTTACAGATTAAACTTGCAGGCCAGAGCCTATTAAAATGCCAACTGACATGGCAAAATTTATTAAAAGTTTTTAAAACCTACATCACTGATAATTTTTCCTAGATACAAGCCAATAGCACGGTCTGGTACAGGTAAATATCCTACTGTATTAATGAAGCTTGAAGCAAAAAGCATCGTTAGAACAAACCCACATATTTACAAACAAAATCAGGAGGAAATGTATCCCGGGGGCAATTTTATCTGCCACATAAATCATCTCAGAATAAACTGCACTGATACAGCACGACGGTTTGTGTATGGATTAAATCGAAATAAGACCTTGGAATTAAAACCCTTCCCTTCTCTGGTGGTCTGATTCATCTCTGCTAAAAAAAGACCCAAGGTGCCACTTAAGCTATAAAACCTGGAGTACCTTCCCCCTGCTTTGTGAATTTAAATGCATCTGAAATCTCAGAAGAACGGTTAATCATGGAAGATTTTCCCCAGTTCTCTCAAAAAGAGGATCTCACAAAACCCTGGCTATTGAGATCCAGGCCTGGAGCACAGGCTGCTGTCCCGAACCGCCCGAGGAGCATCCCGGCTCTGCAAACATTCGGGATACAGCCTTCAGAGAAGGAGCAAACCCTGCCTGTCTTTCACCACCTTCATTTGGCTTTACACTAGATACACTAAACTACAGCAGCTGTTTTGTCTTAGTGTAAAATAACAGATCTTTAAGAGATCATCTCTAAGAAACAAAACATTCCCAGGTACTTTGTAATGAGCGAGGTCCAGCCAAGCAGATTTCCTCTTCAGCCTTTAAAGCAATAACTTTTTTTCTTTCCTTAAACTATTGCAGAATCCATTTGGGTTGAAGATGAATATCACAGAAAAAGCAATTCAACAATGACACTGATGCTTTGAACAACCTTCAAAGTCGCCTTGAGGAGGTTAGCGTGTTAATTTATCAGGATCAAACTATTATTTGCAATATTCAGTGACTTCCACTCCGTGACTCATTTGCATCTTCCCTGAGTAAGGGCAGAGGAAAAGAATATCCTGAAGTCTGGAAACAGCAACTGGTCTTTAGTACTTAGTACCTGATTATACAGCCTACTCAATACAATCTACGCTGTGTTTGCATCTGACAGCAAGAGAAAAATACATCAAGAATCTGTGCTCATTTCTCACACCCAGGAAGGTGAGGAATTCCTCAGTCAAACAAGGGGGTGGCAATAGAGTTTAAAAACATGCACACCTGCTTTGAGAGTGAGGATGCAGCATAACTAAGGGGCAAGGCACAACCTTGCATACCTTAAAAATGAACCCTGCCAAAGGAGACAGCACCACACATCGCTCCTCGCCTTTATTTCTTAAGGCTGACTTCCCCAGTCGATTAGAGAAACTGGTAACTTGGGTTCACGCCTGCATGCACGGATGCGATTCCCCCGGCCAAAATAAATCTCTGCCCGCACATCCTAGCTATATTTTTATGTCATATTTCTTTACCATCAGTAACTCCTCTCGCAGCTGCATTTACATCCAGATTTTCTGTTCTTCAGACGCAAAAGCGACAACGCTGCAGAGCTGCGTTAGATTAGCAAAACAAGGCCCCATCCTCGGCACAATACACAGGCTGCAATTTCATCCCCGAGATGCGGCTGCTCCACTTCAATTGTGCTTTTGTGTTTTATGGCATCAACAGAAACATCTCACTGAATCGCCACCTTGTATTTGGTTACAGACACTCAGTATTATCCGGCTTTTTGCAAAACGGCATCTCTGAACATATCCCCAGTGCACTGGGAAGAAAAGCCTGGGCAGGGCTGGAAGAAGGAGCAATGCTTCCCCCCCCCCACCCCCCCAGAGCCAGAATCAATGTTATTTAGTGCCCAAACTTCCACTTCAGCAGCAGTAGGCCCCGTTCAAAGCCATAAGCAGGTACCTCGCAGGTCAGCGGTGGCTGTCACGAGGTGCCACAGGCTGATTATTTCAGATGAAGCAGACTGGAAACAGGAGCGATCCTGTTAGTTTATGCTTCAGAAAGATGGTTGTGATTCATCCCTGTGCGGGAAATTCACCCTGAGCACTGATTACCAGGATTTCATCTGAGGGAAAAGCCACATCCTCTCCGGAGACATGGCACCATCCCAGAAACCAGCAAGACCCAAAACCAGCAGCTAGCATTTGCCAGGCAGATTTCTTGTAATAGAGTAATTTCATATTCTTCTGAGGAAAAATAAATATTATCCTTACCTTTCACCAGCCTTCAGCTCCAAAGTCAGGCTTATCAACAGCTGTGACTTTTGCCTCTGACAGCAAAGGCCTAACTCTGCCCTCAGAGACTTGCACGACCCTGCTGATATAAACACGTGAGAAAGCGAATCTCCCGTACCGCAGCGATCCTTTGGTAGAAAGGTAACACGTGGACGTGGAGGGCTCCACTTTAGTAGTTACAGATACGATTTGCATTGTCCACGTTTAATTTTATGTACGTTTCAAAAGCGTATCAACTCCAGAAGACATTAGTGGCCCAAAGCAGGAGGATGAAGCACTGCCCCTTACACCGACCGCAGGGACATTACATCTGCCAACAGCACAACTGAAGCAGACCCCACGGAGACCCCAAACTTGGACCCCCCCTAAAACCTGCGGCACCTTGGTCTGCGGCTGGGAGACGCAGGGAGGCAGCCAGGATGTTTGCGAAGGGTCTAGGACCTTAGGCAAACCGTGGGGATAAGGAAAGGGATAGCATACTGCAGAAGGGCTCAAATCCCAACTAAACTAAGAATAATATTAGTAAAGAATACATAACCATGTCTAATAACATCCTCCAAGTGAGGCAGGTCCAGCTCTCTGGGAGATGCTAACAAGTTCGTTCTGCTTCCATTTTTTTCATTATGTTTTTGGGGGGTTATTTGTTTGTTGGTGGGGGTTTTTTTTTTAAGCTAATATCGCCGGGAGAGGCAGAAAAAAAAACAACCCAAAACACTTTTCCTAAGGAGTGCCCGGAACGCAGGGATCCCCCTTCTCGGCTCCCTCCCGCGACCGCGACGCCAGGTGGCAGCGCAGCCCCGGCCACGGCCGGCGGTACGGGGCGGGTGGGCAGAGAGGGATGGAGGGGGCAAAAAACCGGCGGGTTTCTGACAGGCTGCCTGCGGGGAGAGCAGCCCTGTGCGGGGAAAGCCCCCCGCGGGATGCTGGGGTTCCCAGCCGCCCCACGGAGGACAGGGATGCGGGCGCGCGCAGGGATGCGGGCGCACACGTACATTTGTTGTTCCTTCTCCTCAAAAAAAAGCAGCTTAATTCTAATAAAAAAATCTCAAAAAATGCCACAAACTGGGAGTTCAAAGAAAAATATCGCCTTGGGCTGATCAGTATGTTTTGTTTAGGCCTTTTAAAATGTCTTTTTAAAGCAAAATAGCATGCATTTCTGAGGAAATCCTGTCCTTTGAAACAGATAGCAGAGACAAGCAAAGGTTCTGCAGCTGGGAACAGAACTTTCTGCCAACTTATTTCCAAACCCAGGAACGCCTAGAAATCAAGAAGCGGAAAGAGTTTTTTCAATCTGTGTGTGTGGCAGAAGGCCCAGGCTGCAAGTTTATCAGGCTCCAGGGTGAAACCAGGAAGCATTTTCCTCCTGTCACTCCATTTAAAAGACTGGTCCGGACCTGCATGATAAGATCAGAAAATTACCAGCCTAAATATTCTCCTGGACAACTTCTGCCCATCTGGTTTTGTTGTGACATCATTCTTTGGCTAAAACACCTTCCCACATCCTTTTTTTCTGTTATGCTGCTTATCATCTTAGCCACTCCGAGCCTTTGTCTTTGGGCTAAAGCAAACAAGCCAGGAATTGGCCTCTCCTTTCCCAAAATTGATGCCTTCAGTGTCAACAAATTTGCTTTTTCCCCTTTCACAAAATGCTCGGTTGCAAGTTCACAGCCAGCTCCTGCCTCAGGTGCTTTTGTGGCCAGGGACAGCCCAACTTCTCCTGGGGCTTGTCCCGGCCCGAGATGCCCAGAGGGACAGGACAGACCCGTGCTCATCACCACCCCCAGATCAAGGGTGTTGGCAACACCTAGAGCAGAGCACCGTGCAAACATCATGCGGGCAACACGCGGTTGTGCAAACCATGGCAATCTTGACCCCAAATGGCTGGTCAGATGTGACCTCTTCAGCTTTAAAAGCAACTATCTTGCAGGCTGAGCTCTGCAGAAGAGCTCTGAGACCTCAGCAACCTCAACTCCCGTAAATACCTGAGACAGCGTAACTCCCCAGCCATTGCCCCCGGAGCATGCGGCCCCCTCCACCTCTGTTCATCGAGGATGTCAGGGCTCGTTTCCTGACAGCTCCTTCCTCCTGTAATTCCAGCAAATCTGAAGATACTATCTTGTGCATCTCTGCTAATAGCTATTCTTGGGGAGCTGGATATTCGCCAAGCACTTCCTCAGCTACTGAACTGGTTTTCAGTTTGGTAAGCAGAGCGTCAAGCGTACGCTGTAGCAATCGAACCACAAAACCCAAGCAGCACAGAAGGCACGTTCAGTATTCAGCACCTCGTTTCACAACCTAACAGATGAAGGCAGCACCCTTTTCCCCCTTTCCCACACGTGTAACCTCTTGGCGTGCTTTTTTCCACATTGGCATTTCACCGCATTGATCTGAAAAAGGGTTCAAGGACATAGTGGGACCATAAGGCAGACAGACTAGAAAGACACACAGTGCCATGGTGGGACAACCCTGGACTTGAGGTCCCATGAGCTTTCACAGACACGTTCCTCGCACCATACGATGGAAATATAGAGAAAGAAGGCCATGTACTTGCTTTTCCTCCCTCACCCCTCAAGAATTCTCTCTGGGCTTCTCTTACAGCAACAGCAGCATTGCACACCTATCAAGGCGTGCCCTCAACATGGGAAGCCACACAGCTGGACATGTGTTGGCTTATATTACACAACTAGAAGCATCAAACTTTCCCAACAGTGTAGCCCTTTCTTCCCACACCCAGGAAAGCAGGACTGCCCAGAAGCTGTCCATAAGAACAGACCTGGTGAAATTGCTTGGGTCTATACCCAAAGGAGAGACAGGTTTCCCCCCAGAAGACAATCCAGCAGCAAATCCTTGCCTTTCCTCTTGCTCCTGAGAGGACACACTTGTTAGGGAGCTTCAGCTGCCTCCTGCCACCACCACTGCCCCGTCCCAGCTCCCCCAGCTCTGAAGCCCCTTCAAAACAGCTTCCAGAACAACAAGTTATACAGGCTACATCCACGCAAATAACTTTGCTGATCGGCAAAAGCAGAGAGAGTGAACTATGATTGTGAACCAGGTGGATCATCCTCCCCCTCTGAACTACAACCCTTGGGTCCATTTCCCACATAAGGGACCTTTGGTCTCCAGGCTGATGAAAGAGCAGTAGTTCTGAGGAAGGGCTGCTGGCCAAGCCCACTGTGGTGGCACTAGACCACCTGTGTGGTGTTCTTCCTTTTATGTCCACTGAACACATCCAGAAATCAAAGAAAAAAATTAAGGAAGCTGACAAGCCTTTCAGGGCTCCTAAGTGCCACCCACAAGTGTGGATTCATTCACCTTTTTGGCTAAGCATGGAGTCATACGGTCCCTGCCCCTCATTACTTGTCATTCCTTACCCATTCCTTCTTCGTTGCTCCATCTGCTTTTGTAAGGCTGCTCTGAAAAAGAAACAAGGAATGACCTAGGTTTTATTTCCACAGGGTTATTTTTAACCTGGATCTTCTCTCTGGTTTTGTTTATGGCGCAGCTCCACAAAAAAAGATGCATCTGCACAAATGAGGAGGCAACAAGCTGCAGTTCGCTGCAGAATCAGTGACCAGTGGCAAGGAGGCCTTAAAAAAAAAAACATAAAAAGCTCTTACACTTAAGTAACAAGTGATAGGATCCAGGAAACAATAGTTGCCTTTGCTGTACCCTGTGATCAGACTACAAATTCTGTGTGATTTTATCTAATAAAAGCCCACCATAACATTTATCTTTTTTCAGTAAAGCAATGCAGATTTTTAATTTGCGCATCATCTTGTTTTCACGCTGTTTTCAGTGTCACTGAAAGACCCAACATCACACCTTCTTCTGGACTGTCAGACAGAAGCCACAGAGCCAAAACCAACAGAAAGGAACAGCAAAACAAACATGTCTTTCATCAGGAAGCTTATAGGTGAGGCTCACAGCGTTGAAAGGTGACATCTGCAATGAAACTAAACAATCAAATCTACACTCTTCGATCTCAGCTTGGAAACATTCCCTGGGGCAACAGTCCCCCTCCACCAGAAAGCCACCAGAGCCCAGCCAGGGTCTAAGGGGTACATAGGAGCTACCTAAGCTTTCTATACGAGAACTGGGATGGAGGTATCAGGACAGCTTCTGGCACAGTTAGTGGTACCACCAAGAGCTTATCCAGGAAAGCAGTACCAGGAGGGCTGGTAAATGCCAAAAGGCTTTGCCAAAAAGTGGCAAATCAACACTTGAGATGCACAAGAACTATACACGCTGAAACTCTAGTGAGAAAGGTTGCTGCACTAAAAAAGGGAAGATACAGAAACATCTACAAAGAGAGGCATAAAGGTTAAAACTAGAAAAGCAAAGCACAAAACACAGAAGCACCTCTAGTAAGTACAGGCAAATGTTTTAATTCCTTATAGAGCTTTTTTTTCTTCCTAGGTGTATTTGCTGTCTTTATAAAGAGTTTTCTCAGTGGGTGCCTCCTGGAGCTGAAAATTTTTTCCTTACTCTAAATCTCACAGGAGTTGAGGAAGGGAATTTATTCAAAGCCTGTATCTGAGACTATCGCCTATCTGCTTAGTTTCAAGAAGTAAACGAGTTGTTTGTGTTTTGAATGAGAACACGTTCTTCCTACGAAGCTGCCAGAAGCATTTGGTGCATCTTTCCCCAATGAACTTTGAAAATGACCATATAAGCTTTAGCCACCCCATGAGAAATACAAATAGCAAGAAATTATAGAAACATCCAAAGTGGAGATCCAGCACCCCTTTCCTCACCTTATGGGGGTTTAATATTTAGTCCAAGCTTGCCACATGAAATCTGATTAACGATCTTTAAAGCCCAACACCACACCACTGAAAGTTAAAAACCAAGCAGAGTGGTTTCTCTCCAAGCAAGCAATACCAGAAAAGGACAAAGCTGGGCAGTAACAAAGGGGAAACTTGCTTCCCAGTCCTGCTTAGCTATTTCTTTTCTCATGTCTTGAGCAGATAAGGAGGTCTGCAACCTTTTAACCTCAGCTAGAGGTTAAATCTTGCATATTCATCATGGATCCACAACATTCAAGCATCTGCAACAACCAAGGGTTGTCCCTTCGCACCTAAACCATTCTGATTCTTGATTATTGGTTTAAGCCTTGTATGAAATCATAGAATGGTTTGGGTTGGAAGGGACCATTAAAGATCTAGTCAAACCCCACCAAAATGAGCAGGGACCTCTTCAACTCCATCAGGTTGCTCAGAGCCCCATCCAACCTGACCCTGAATGCCCCCCAAGGAGGGGGACATCTACCACCTCCCTGGGCAACCTGTGCCAGTCTCACCACTCTCATTGTAAAATTTTTTTCCTTATATCTAAATCTACCCTCTTTTAGTTTAAAACCACTAGCCCTTGTCCTATCACTACAGGCCCTGCTAAGAAGTCTGTCCCCATCTTTCTTACAAGCACCCTTTAACTATTAGAAGGCCACTACAAGGTCTCCCCAAGCCTTCCCCTTCTCCAGGCTGAACAACCTCAACTCCCTCAGCCTGTCTTTAGGAGAGGTGCTCCAGCCCTCTGAACATTTTTGTGGCCTCCTCTGGACTCGCTCCAACAGGTCTACGTCTTTCCTGTGCTGAGGGCTCCAGAGCTGGACACACGGCAACAGCTCAGATTAATTGCATATTTTATTTTCATGAGTCAGTTTTAAATGTACTGCTCTTTGAGTTCCTTTTCATTGGGAAAGGCACATGGGCAAGCCCAATTTTGCTTTCAGCTACTATTATTTCAGATCCTTTCATTACATCAGATTTATCACATTACAATTCTGTTGAGGCAGCAGTTATTCCAGCTTCATGCTGGTGCAATACACCTCTTTTTTCTCCCTCTCGTTTATCCTTGGGCCAATTAATTTCCATTCCTCTCCTTGTCCAGAGCAGCCAAAACCCAAGGAACCAGAGAAACTTCTCATCTTGTGTTAGTTTAATCCCTGAGCACTGGGCTGATGCATGCATTAAGATACCCAAGAGGATGCTGAACACTTTTACACTGGCTGCTCGCACCTCATCTCAAACTAGCCTCTTACTCAAAGTTTCCTCTCCCCTACTTCACCTCCCTGCCAAAATTAGAGAGCAGGGTCAGCAGTTCCTACATCGCCTTTGCCCCTTCTGGTTTTGAACAACTTATGTAATGCTGCGTTTTCTTGTAACACCAGCACAGATAAACACATAACATACTGCTTGTTTCTCCCCCAAGTTAATTACAACACTGCACAGCTATCAGTGCAACGTGTATCAGGCAGAGGGGGCAAGGATTTCCTCCTGATTTCAAGACACATTTCATTTGCACCCACACCCCTCCATGGTTTCCTCATCTCAGCTTCACTGATTTGTTTTCCACGGTGAAAGATTTTTCTGTAAAGGAGGAAACTACCTATATTTATGTATTTAGCTACGTGTCCTCAAAGTCCTTAGAGGTAACCTCACAGTTTTATGAGATCTGGCAAGATTTTATTATTTCATAACAGACTAAAAACATAGATAATAAATTAAAATTTTGACCTTTAGTTTATCCTAGGCAATTCTTAAATATGTAGGCATGTAGTAAAATATTTCTTTTCATGGAACTCGGATAAGCAATTATACAAAACTGGTAAAATTGTTTGTCATGCAGTAATCAATCACAAGCAAGACAAGAATGGACACACACCAGAGCGGCTCCATCTCCCATGTCATCACTATTGGAACAGATGTACCAATTGCAAGATGTTTTCCGGTCTCTTAGTTTGGAATAAAAATGTCTCTATGAAGATTTGAAACCATCTGAATTTATAGTGAATTTTGTCAAAGTTCTCTCTCCCTATCCAGAAAAGGAAAAAAAGAAAGTCAACAGGAATGCCACCCCTGTGGCTACGGCTGCAGCATAGCTGGGACATTTGCTCCCGAGGGTTTGCCTGTATAGATATTTTAACATTTAAAACTGGTTTAGTAACATTCACTAAAACTACAAGAAGCAACATAAAAAAGCCACTTTGAACTGTATATCTACAAGAGAATCTAAGCTTGCCAAAGCAGATGATCAAGCATCTGCATATGTTAACTGGTCTGAGTACCCTTATGCAAAGCCCTTGTTATAGACGAGCATCCAAAATTATTTCTTCTCTATCAAGCACTGTTATCAGTCAAAGGTCTCCAAAATCTGCTCTAAAGAATTGCCCTGAAGAAGGCAGACCTTTAATAAGAGGGGTTTTTTTCAGTTGTTTCTGCATAGGATGGGATGAGGTAATGCTGGGAACAAGGACTGGGCGGTTAAGTCAATGCTTTCGAGTGCTGAATGTTGACCACATCCTGTACAAGAGATACCCAACACAGAGTTTGAGGCGAATCGTTAAGAACTAAGGTGGCAGTTATGCAGCAGACTCAATAGACAGCAGGACGCCTTCAATGAAAGAACTGGACAAGTCTTCACAGCAAGATGAAGACGCTATATCAATGCTCATTTTATGACAAGTTGACTATGGCCTTGTAGATCAGGCATTATAGAGAAGAGGGCCCCAAGCACCTGGGTAGATGCGTGAAAAACATCTGGCTTAAAAATACCACGGGGTGTGCATTAGACTATTTGACTGCCAAAAGCCGTCATGCTCATCCACAAAAATTACAGCCCATATTGTTTCTTGCTTTAGGAATCACTCCTCAGCCTCAGTTCTTGCACCTAGGCATACAATTATTTCATTAACATATAATCACACTAACATTAAAAAGCCAATTAATGCTCCACACAGCATAATTATGCTCTGTTCGTAAGCTGATGCTTTTGTCTGTATTTTTCATAGACCAGTACTTTCACAACAGCACTTCTCATCTCATTGAAGGCTGCTGTTTGTGGTTCAAACACCAATTTGACACACTTTACTCAAGAGATCCTTCAATCCAGATTTCCCCAATTCATGCTGACATGTACAGCGCTGTTCTTCTAAGGAAGAATTCCTGAATTGGCTCACAATGGCATCCCAAGAAAGTTTTGGTATTCCTTGTCTCTGTTTTTCTACCTTCTACATAACGCCTAAATAACATAAACCTAACGTATCCTTGGCCACAAAGAACACATGAAGACACTAGTAACTCCCAGGAAATACTTTGATTTTTTCCTATTATTCAAGCTTCCATCCCCTCAACGTATATGAAATACAATCTTTTCTAACCAATTTTTGTTTCATTACAGAGTAACTGAGAAGAGCAAGACAGACGCATGACATGCTCCTTTTTTGCTATTTTACAATAAAATAAAAATTAGCATTGGTTGTTGTTTGTTTAAAAGACCACATACACCCACAACCCTAGATAAATCAGTTTTGTACTACTGAAAGATACAAATTTTCCTTCGGATAAATAAGCATCAACTGGTCTGCAGTATTTACCGAACAATAGCAGAAGGCTGTCTTGGCAGATTAATCCTGTTTCTTTTAAGACTGTCTTCTGTTTAATGCATAATAAACAGTATTGATCAAACAGGTGATTAAAGCCTCAGACTTCATACTGTGATTCAGTACGCAGTCTGGAGTTACACACGTATTTTTCAATATGCCTTTTAAAAATTCCTTCAACTAAAGGAATTTCTGCATTCTGAGTAAAATGTTATAATTATCCGAAGGAAAAGGAGTTACAATTTTCCTGACTAGAGCTACCTCTCTCCTACCAGTGCTGCTGGACCAGAATAAGAAAATAAATGTATTACTTGGTTTTCTTTACAGCTCTGTAATAAAACAATTCACACAAGGCAAACATGAAATTTCTGAGGAAAATTCCTCTTCATCCTAATCAGGATCTGCTCAAAAGCCCCCCACGCTGTTGAGGGCAATAGGGCTGCTTTCACCTTTGTTCTGTAGCACACCCACACCTTTAATATAAAGAGCAGGAACAAGACTTCAGAGGCTCTTCTCATATATACATAAGTGACCCTTCTCCTAAGAGGTGTTGCCTTCTTTTTTGGAAATCAGAGTATTACCATCCCAGGGAACCACAAGAGAAAGTATTTCATAGCACAACAGCCCACTTTTTTTGCAAGCATCGCCACTGTTTATACCAATACACAAGCTAAAACAACATGGGCAGTTTCTCGTATAATATTGGATTTGTTATATCCATCTTTAAACACACGTTTCCCCCAGCCTCCAAAACAGAAACACATCTCAAAAGAAAATGTTATGTGATCTCATTGCAGGAAAAAGTACGGTGTCTTTAATGGTGAAAATTATGTCACTCGAAAGAATAATCACGCCTCGCATTTGTTGGTCACTAGCCATCCCTAGTATTGTACAGCAAGGAAGACAGGAGTCATGTCAAGACATCAAAAAACCCCAAAATTGATTAAAAGTACTGATGTTTTCTTAGAAGTCACCCAAGCATATGAAACACTGCTTAGCTTCAGAAGGAATCAAACGGCCACCTTCTGTTTCTTACTAATACAGACGCACACGTTTTAGATTTCATATACAAATAAACCCACTTGTAGGTACCCACACAAATTAAGGGGGAAAATTTAGCACCCTGGAAATGACAGGGCTAAGGTTTGCTTAAAAGTATGCACACGCTAGTATTTTAATTGTGCCTCTTCACTACAGGCGTACAGGTCAGGCTAACTACAGCAAACACTGCATACTTACCATGTCATAGAATAAAATCAGAACACAATCAGCTTCATAGAAAGTGCTCTCTTTCAAGAACATCAAAAAGATTAACACAGAATAGTATTCAAATCCTGGCAAGTAAGAAAAACCTGCTAGCACATAGATCTCCTTAAACTCTGAATACTTGATAACCCTCTCCAGAACCTTTTTCTGTAGGTGATAAGTGCCTTGTTTTTATGGCTGCTTTCTTCTCGACTCCTTGAGCTATTCTGAGAAAATCACAAAGCAGAACACCAAGATTTATGGCAAATGCCCAAGTGTCTCAAGCTTCTTTGAAATTCTTTGTGCAAGTGGCACATGTCCATCTTATCGTGGCTATTTCTTGTCTGCTAGCATTGCCCACCAAATAGTTTCTCAGTTGCTCCAATTACTGGTTTTTCCTCACACACAGATATTTGTGAGAGCAGTGAAGCCCATTTAGAAAGCCACAAGGGCCTCAGGTTACCTTGCTGTGGTGCCAAGGGACTTCTGCACACCCGCCCGCCCCAGGAACAGCTACGAGGTGACTGGGTTGGCACCAGTTTTACTCTCCTCCTGTCAGAGGTGTCTTGTGGAAGTGTTCCCCCACGCCATTACCCACCCATTTCATTTAATAAAGGTTCCCGTGACACTGCAGGGAGCTGAAATGAAAAATAACCACAGTATCAGATCATATCTGAACTTACAGAAAGTAACTTTGAACACCACAGATATTTCTTTAGGTGGATCAGACCCATCTAAACACTCAGTAATACAATAACGCAGCAACTTCTTTTTTTTTTGCAATGGACCTGAAGCACATTCATATCTAAAGAGACTATTCAGATATGATCTCATCTAATATCACTGCCAAAAATCTTTTGGTTTTGTTTTCTTAGAAAACAAGTATAACGCCACATACAGAAAAAACCCGCACTTTACCAGGAACTTGAAAAAAAATTAACTGCCTTAAAATCAGGTTAAGCATTCCATCTTTCAACTGATTCAATGCTCCTACAGGCAATGGGTATACATTCACAAAATAGAATTATTTTTGATTTCAGATAGGTATCATGCATCACAGTATATACTGACAAGGAAGAATTTGTGTATCCTAATAAGCATCCATTTATATACACTCACACACACTACATACTTTTAAGATAAACAGCATTCATTTGAATAAAAATATGCTTCCCACAACATAATTTCTCTATTAAATCCATGTTTATTGCTTAAGTTTTATCACAGTGGAGATTAAATTATGCTTAATCATCCGGTCAGTGCTTATGTACCTTCTTCAATGCCAAAAAAAACCATTTAAACCAAGTCATTCATACACTCGAAGTCTTATTTACCATCCCACCGTTCATCGCCTCTGTGTGCTCCTTTAGTTGCCACGAACTGCAAGATTGTAAAAAGGTATAGCTAATAGGCTTATTTATAACACCATTTTCTTCAAGTATTCAGAAAGCAGTACAAGAAGCTGTACTGTATATTAGAAACATAACTGTACTGTTACTTATTGCTATAGGATAGAGGCTCCTGATGGAATGATAGTGAAATATTGCATCACTGTGTATGAAGATGATCTCGGCATCCTGTAATCATCACAGCTCTTCCCATGTTAGTGAACAACACTAGGTAAATGGGTTTCTTTCCTTTCTCTTTCAGGCATGGGATTTCAAACTACAAATAAATAAAGCATACACTCACAACATGTGTAGTGCAAATTCCAAGTAAACAGAATGACACAGAAATAAACTCATAGTTGCCAACTCTGGTTCTGCAGGGCAGTTATGATTTTACGCCCAGCGCCCTGCATCCCCGCCCTCGGCGCGCACCACCGCCAGCGTCCCACGTCGGCGACAATGATTGAAAGAGATTGTTGCAGAGAGGGGCCGTAACAAGGGAAGGGGGACACGACCACCTCTGCAAACCTCGCGCTCGGGTGGCCGGGCTTCACCCCACACGTCCCGTCAGACCTGGGAAGGAAGGCTGGTCACCCACCCGGAGAGCAGCCTCCCATCCCACATCGGAGAATTTGTATTGGCAACTATGCGAAACATGGATTGCGTGGCCCAGACTAATAGAAGGTAATATTTTTTCCAGATACAACCATTGCAAGAGAACATCTACAACACTGAGATTTAGAAAGAACTTAATGAGAATTAATAGGAAAGACATTCAACTTTGGGGAACAAGGGGTGTTTGTTGCTTTTTTTTTTTTAAAACAAACCCCAAATAGCGGTTTGATTCTGCACAGCTCTAGGCCATTACAAAGCCTTCTGCGTTAAACACAGGGCTACATTTTCTTTGTTGGTGGTGGTTTCATTTATTTTTCTTAATTATGCAAATCTACTTCCCACACAGCCACATTTTAAACTGAAATAGAACTGCCTAATATTTTCATGGCATAACTTGTTTGTGCAGAAAAAGGCAACTAATAAAATTTTGCCTAACTTAAAAATTAAGATATATTCTAACTCGCTCAAGACCCTTTTCTCCAAAGTACTGGTAGTGAGCAGAAGAGTCATGCAGCTTATCTGTAAAAGAGTACATATTTTTGCCATTTTTCTTCAGTGCTCCTTTCAAGTTTGTTTGGTTTTTTTCATGTCTGTGTTCTCAGTCCGCAGCTTGCTATTTCTTGCAAAGACTGGGAATTTTTTTTTTTAACAGCATTCTTATACAATGTGAACCTTCAACAAACGAAACACCGAGCTAGCACTAAAGTTTCAGCTAAAAGATGGATATATTAAAATAATAAAAAAGGAAAAAACTCTGCAAATTAAAAGAAACCTTTCCTCATTTGGGACACACACATTCAGCTTTTATAAACTGAAAATTCATAAATACGATCACTGTATAACTTTAGAGAATTAAGGCTTCTAAAAACTTCAGTGCCAAAATAACCTCTCTGCATCAGTATTAAGAATAAAATATTTCCCATTTTAAGTTGTGCTTTTTTTTTTTAAAGACTTTTCTTAGTTCCATAGAATTTTGTGACATAATATTACATACCGAAGGGGAGTGTTAGAACTGCTTATTGAGGTTTTAAGTAGTTGTTAGACTAAGTTACAGCGATAAAATTCAATTACTGATCTGATTCATTACTACTTTACATGGGGCATTTGGCTCATTTCACCTTTTTTTCATGCTTAATGTGGCCATTTCTTCTATACTTGCCATTTGGTATCCCATTCTGGTAATGTCCATTAACAGCGCTATGTTCATCATTTGACCAAAGATGTTTGCTTTGTTTGCGGATAAATTTTGTTATCCTGGCCAAACTATAATAAAGTAAGGCAGCACCCACTAGTACAACAAAGGCAATATCCAGTAAGAAATACTGATATAAAGAGATGCTGTAAACAGCGGCACGTAGATGTTGGGCTCCGTTGTGACGGAGGATGTAATTAATCCAGTATACAGTCCGGTTAACAGGATGACCGGGTTGGTCTTTGTGAATCTCAGACAGCCTCTGGGCCCGCTGCCGGTAGCTGCAGGGAAGAAAAAAGAGGGAAGAAAGGAAAAATCATCATCAGCGCTCTGAGCAATGCAAGCCTGCAAACAGGTAAACATGCTTAAGCCTCTTCAGATCAAACAGCGTGTTACCGCGGGACTCTCGCGACCACCAGCATACAGAGGGCTAGACACGGCAGATAATGTGTCTTTACATCAGCCTGTATTGCTCATTGATGAAAAAAAAACTAGAAAAAAGCAGACCCATGTGTGACTAAAGGCAGAAATCCACCCTCCAGCAAAGCTACGAAGAGCCAAGCTGACCTGCTGCCAGAGGCAAATCTTATCTAATCCAAAATGAATCCTATTGAGACGCATTTGCCCTTCCCACTGTAAAGTGGCAACATACCCTAACACCACTCATTTTTATGTTGTTGTGCAACTCAATTAGTAGAGAAACACAGAACAGAGCAAAAAACTCCATCTTGATTGTGCAGTAGACTATTTCCACTTGGGTCCAGAGTTCAGGCTCAAACTTTTTTTTCCCCTCAACAGGCTGCCATCCTCAGCAGTAGATCATGCCAAATTCCTTCTCTCCCTGCTCCTCGCAGCTGCAGGGCCAACAGGTTATTTATGCAGGACTTGCCTTTCTACTAAGGATAATTGCACAAGGGAAAGGTGATGCAACTGATGTTATTGAGATCTCTTTAGTGACATTCCCCTTTGCTGCGGTTCTGCTGCTCGCTCCTGACAGGTTTCTCCTTTCCCAAGGCAAGCGCTGCAGGAAGATTTTGCTCCCATGAAAGCAAGAAGCAGTGTCGGCACCACACCCCAAAACCACAGTTAGTCTGACACAATAAGCCACCAGCTAATACGTCATTATTTTTTATCTGGAGATGGTCTGAACACCACAGATGTTTAAAACAGATTTGGGATCAAACTTGTGAAGAGACTCTCTCCTCATACTTCAATATCCCTGAGCAAATTCAGTTGCTGGAATGAGAGTTACAAAACCCAGGTCATGGGCTCTTACTTATTCCACCTGAGTACCAAAAAAATTACAGAGGAGACTGGAGTCCTTGTATTCATAATAATTTGTTAGGATTTTGTCATTGAGATAAACACAAGTGACATTCCTGCCCTTAAGAGAGGTATTACTGTCCAGAACAGGAAAATAATATTTCTTTTTTAAATGAAGTCATGGGACTTCAGAAAAGTGTCCCTCTTATTGACTACAGTCATATTTTTAGCTACAAACCAAACACGCCACCCTACAACCATACAGCTGTATTTTACTCCAGGCCCCTTAGGCAGCACAACAGTCAGACCATTAAATACGGAGTAATCAAGACACAAAAGAGACATGGGTCTACAGCAAGGAGTAAGTCAGGACAGGTTTGTTTCTATAACCTTGCTGCCCTTCACACGGCAACCGTGGCAAAAAACAAATGAGACAACTGAGTTTTGGTATGCTGAGCAACAAGCTTAGCATCTACACAGAAACCTGATCACTCGGGTAATCTTGTGAAATGGGACAACCGAAGACTTGCACACAAATAAATCCCAATGTGCAGGGTTTTTTCTCTTGCACAAAGGTTCTGTATATGGATATTGATCTCATAACCACAACTTAAAATAAAAGTAAGAAACAATCGCTCATTCCATACCTGGGATCATTAATAACTTTTACTAGGGCTTCATACAATTCACTCTCAGTGACAGTCTTCCAGTTCAACAATATTCCCATGCCTTTGGCCTGCACACGAGTCATAGTATCATAATGGTCTCCAAAAAGGGGAATCCCCACCACCGGGACCCCGTGGTACATGGTTTCAAAAATGCTGTTCAAACCTCCGTGACTAAGAAAAGCTTTAATGTTAGAGTGACCTGAAAACAGAAGAGGCACGAAGATTAAAACACAAACAAACCCCTAGAACACAACCAAAACATTTGTATCTCCTTAATGTAGAGTTATTGAAGCAACTGGGGACAACACATTTGTCAACATGATTCTATGGCTGCAATTCAGGAAGGCAAAAATGAATGCAACTTGTTCTGAAGCTCTCCTCAAACTCACTCTGCTGAAGTTTCACATGCATTAGATGATTTCCTTATACACTGAGGAGAAGGAATGGCCAACGCAAAGGAAATTCTCATGTATTTGAGCTGTGTAAAATGAATGGAGTAATTAATACACATTGTTTACTCCTGAGTACCTGCAGCTGGTGACTAACCAGTTTAGCAGTACAAATAAGCCAGGGAGAGAGCTTTTTTCCTCATTGTTCATATGAAATACAGGCTATTTAATAACCTGACAAATGATGTTACATTCTCTCTAAAGCTTCACATGCCTTACTTCAGGCTAGCAAGATCTGACAATAATGGTAACAACCCTATATAATGGAAAAATGAGACTGCCTCAGAGCAATTTAGTATCCAAAACAAATCTACCTGGTTTAAAAGTCATTTGCCTAATCACTACATTACAATAAGCACTCCCGCTGACACGCACACACACTGATGCACGGACATGCTCAGCGCATTCATCAGCACCCATCATAGCACTGGAGCTGTTTTCTAAACACACAAACATCCACGTGTCCCAGAAAAAAGCCTAACTATTCTGTGGCCCCTCGGATCTGCAATGTGTTCAGCTACCCTTTGACAGGGAAGGAAGGGGGAAAAAATAAAATGCATAGATTCTAACATAATCTTTACCAAAAGATGGAACAATATCGAGTTTCATCTTTGCACTTGAGAACCCAGAGTACCTCAGGGTAAACATAAAGGCTTAAGTTCTGCCCAAGTTCTGTTAAAGCTCTCTTTGGAGAAAAATAAAGGTGGGTACATATAGCAGTATGTACAGATCCCTAGGACTTGCTTTGATGCAATGTGAACAATTTCTGAATGCTCAGTTTTATGACTCTTCCACAAAGAGACCAAACACCATACCATGCTTTTTCGTAACAGAGAAATTAAGTTACAGTCATCAGTTCCCTAAAATAGCAGATCCAAGAGAATTTCTACTTATTTAATATGCTCCCCCCCACAACTGCAAGGCTTCCATGCTATAGAAGAATACATTTGTCAAAAAATTTTTCCCATTTAAGCCAAATAGCCTTTGGAATAACTATGTCCTTCCACCCTATCAACTTAAGAAAAAAACTGAGTTAGTACTAGGGAAAGATAATTAACAAAAGGCATTTGATATCATCATCTCTGAAATTCTGACAAATTCTATATCCTTGTTCTATGACTGCCATTACAGAAGTTATCCTAGCTTTATAATGACTGCTAATTCAGTAGAATATTGTTGGAAGAGCAACCTGAACTTGAGTGAGAAGCAGCGATATATGACCAAAATAGATACTCACCAAGGAGGTCATTTTGCGGTAACCATTCTATAAGCTTCGTATTGTTGCCTAAATTCCTCGGTTTGTTTCCCGAAAACCTAAAACAATAAAATCAAATGGAAGCCGAGTTAAAGACTTCCAAAATCAATAAACTCAAACCAGAGCATCAAACCAAGTGATCCATGAGCCCTAAGCATATTTCCAGTTACATGGGGATACCGTTTACTCAGTTACAAGAAAACAAAATAGGCTCAACCAAAATGCTGTAAATAGCCAATAGCTTCCAACTTCACGTTTTCATCAGTTTCCTTGCAGTCTGGCTTGAAATGCAATGTGTTCTATTAACATAATGGCAGTGTAGTTCCTTCTCAAAGCATATGTAACTCTAATAAAACCTCCTGCCAGTCACAGTTATAACCTCTCTACGGTTCCGCGGCCATTGCTTAACTGAAAACACTGGCTAGTACCAGGTAAGTAGCTCCACCAAGAACATCCCATCAGCACACAAATAATAATCCTTACCATCAGAAGCATTCCCTTTCAGTTGGACAGTTTCCTGTAGCTCCTCATAATTGACAGTGTCATATTTTAAAAAGAGTTACTAATACCAGGAAGGGAAAGGCTGACAGCTCAGCTTATAAAGGCAAGAAGATGAAGAGTCTGGGATCAGACTGACAAGTGTCTCTTCCTTACTTGCTCGAATGCCTGAAACCCAATGGCAACATCTTGCTCACCTAAGGTTGCTGGGAAAGTTTAGCCCATAAAATACAGGCTCAAAATACAAACTGATTTACATACTAATGTTATATACAGTTAATACAGAAAGTTAAATATATTCTAAACAGAAAAGAAAGAGGGGGAAAAAGTTACCAATGACTACTAGAAGATAGAGCTGGTTTGTGACAGCTCCATCAAGTGACTGAAAAATATCTGGTTAGAGAGCTCCATAACTGTTAACTTCATACAGAATCATCTACATATTCCCAATTAAGTATGCCATGTATCTTTACAATTGGCTTGTACATTCTGTGTGTTAAAAAAGACTATGTTTATAAAAGCAAATGAAGTATGTTGCTAGTTTGGGCTCTAACTAGTATTCCATGATCAGAAGCATATAACAAACTACGGAGACTTCCTTGATCTGGCATGGTGACCCAAGACTGCCAAGCAGTACCACCTCTCTCACTTGTAGAAATGTCTAGTATAAAAATCACTTGCATCCAACACAGACCATAGGTCAATGATCTGAAGAAAAAAAACCAAAGTAAAGTTGGACTCAATTTCATATTTAGGTATTTAATTATGGATTTCAAATACCCACGGAGGTGCCTGGAAGCCACTTGCTCAGCTCTCCCAAAGACCATGGCTTACATCTAGTCCCAGGAACATCTTCCCATTCCACAAGTCATGACAGAGATACAGCAAGTGGGTTCCCTTACCCAAAACACTATTCAGCAGATAATAGATTGCAGATAAACCCAGAACAAAGCAAAACATAAAAAAGCATTGGTGAGGAAATACTAGCAAGGAAAATTTTAACACAATGCAGCTTCAACCAAAATTGTTGCTTCTGTACTAATAGAGCTATCCCCAAGAAAAATCCATTAAGATTGATTTATTTACTACAGAAAGCAGATACTTCCTACAGAAAAATATTCCAGGGAAAACATGATAAAAATAAAACAAAAAACAAAGCAGCAAGATCAACTGCAACTAACAATTAGTTACAAGCCAAGCAGCTTTGCAGCCTTCGTAGGAAACAAACATACAGCAGCACTATCCCCCAAACTGAGGGGATCTTTACTACAACTACCAAAGATTCTGTGTCATAGCCTGAGGAATTTCCATTTTTCTATTCATTAGTGGGGTTTGCTATTTGAGTTACACACAGCAGCAAAACCAGTCCCTAAGAGACAGCGGGCATCAGGCTGCTAAATAGGTTGCTAACACAACTCCAAAAACACAGCAAGAGCAGCAGTCGTAAGTTCTAAGACACTGATAATTTGGAAACTAATGGTTCACATGAACTCCCCTGAATTATATTCCATAGCAACGCTCCATGTGAAGCAAAGCTGATCAAACAGTTCTTGGGTTTTTACAGGGAGTTGAGAGTACCACTCAAGATGTTTTCAGAGCTGAGAAACTTACTACCGATTTTCACTCCTGCAGATTTTTCTTCCTCCAATTTCTCACAGAGTGAGAAGAGCAATTATAAAAGTCTGTTTACAGATAAGAGGAAAAGGGATCCAAAAAAGCAAGAAAAAAGAAAAAGAAAGAAAACCTAGAATTAAATCAGCTGGATGTCATTCTTGCTCCCTAGGGTGGCTTCTTTATCAGAAATGATGACAGTATGTCACAAATGTTCTAACCTCAGACTCTTTTCGCTGTCCCCAATCTTTCTAGGATATAAACTCAGCATAGGAGTGTAACCTATGCCTTATTCTGCCACAAAACCATTGCTCCTCCTTATTATCAGGGGACCGCAACATTTCTATAAAAAGAGCATCTTTGAAAAGCGTCAGGCCCTCAGACTGCCTCAATTTCAGCTTCCGCAACTCCAGATCAAGACGGCACAATGGGAAATAAGCATGCTTCAAACCACCCCAAGTACATCTATCGTTGCACTTACCTCCAAATAACTCTCTGAGGCAGTCTCGCCAGAGCATGTGCTAACTTATTTGCTATATCTTCTGACAGGTATTTCACACCAGCTCCGAACGAGACGAGGACAAAGCCATTTTCATTAGCACCATTCACCCACGTTTGGAGATCCTGTTAAAATGAAAATTTATACTGAGCACTGTAGAAGCACGGGTAAACCACAGCAACAGATAAAATCAACATGGCTTAGGAAGCACGGTTGTTGGTCCCTACGTTACTTCACAAGCCAAGTTTCACAAGTCAAACATTTTAGAAATCACCGAGTACAATGACTGGATGATTCAGAATCCACAGTACAAGCTATGAACAGCAAAATTCTTCCGGGTTTGTTTTAGCTTCCATAGCAACAACCAGCTTGATAAGACAATTTGTCCTTTCTTAACTGATCAGTTGACCTACATTCACATGTTAACATATTATATTTTAACTTAGCAAAATATAAATAGATCTCTCTCATAGTATCAGCCTGGAAGTACAGCACAGGAAACACATGGGCAAAGTCTGGGACTCAACTGTGTTATTTCTAGCCTTGCAGAAAGTGAGAGTACTTCAAAAGGGTTGGTTTTATTATTTTTATAAAAAATAATAAACACAACTTGAAAGAAGCCAGAGCTTCAAAAAACACTTTCAGTTTCCACTGCTCCAGTATTTCAAGGAGCAGAGAACAATACCGCATCTGTAGGGCAAGTACAGGGTGGATGTCCCTCCTTCTTGGGCCTACATTCTTTATCCCACTTCGACCTAACTGCATGCCTCTTCCACGACAAGTTACCAGTATTACATTAAATACACACAAGAGCAATAACAGCTGAAGCCCTTTACGTCCTTGTAACATCCTCCTCCTGCAATTACTCTGAAATGGTCTCTTGCAATGCAATTTTTGATTCTGACCTTCTTGATTCAAGGGCTGCCTCAACTCAGGCAAGGATGACAACACTGCCACAAGCAGTGCTTAGAAGCACTCTGAAAGCAGAACCATCAATCTCCTGGGGGTAACCTGATGGCCATGCCATGAGATTCAAGGTCAGAGGCAACAGCTTTTACAGCAAGGCACCCTGCAATGCTGCTTCTGCAGTAGGTCAGATCCCCTGCCTTCTGCTGCACAGGGCTTTGGGGTCTCACCAAGAGATGCTCAGCCCACTCATGGTCACTGGTGGGAGCGCCCTATGCACAACCACAGCTGGTCTAGGGTTTCATTGGACTAAAACCCTTGGATCCAGCCACAGGTAATTCCTTCACAGCTGATGCTTCAGGCGTGTCACAGTACAGTTGCAAAGGAGACCACAACATCCGAGCCCCAGGGCTGATGTGGTGGAAACGGGGTTTGTGTCACTGATGACAAGGCAAGCCAGCAGACACCACTACCAACCGTCACCAGGGCTCCGCAGGGTGGGAGGAAAAAACATCCCTACCCCACGAGAGAGAGCAGAGCTGCCAGCTAAACAAGTCTCACAAGAACAATGACATTTAGCTTGGGGGGGGGGGGAAATGATGGGGAAAAAGGAAAAAAGGTAAAAGCTTAAATGTACCCTTTGCTTTTGGAAACAGATCTAATTTCTATTTTTTCTAATGCAACTGTTGGCATGGGAACTAAGAAATTACACCACTGACATACAGGTATGTCAGTCTGATGAAGAGTATCTTGTATTTCCCAGGATACGGTTTAATTCCAGTCTCACCAAATTCAAGCATAAGCCTGCTCAACACCAGTACGGCAAAAGGAAATGAGCCAAAGGAAAACTCAGAGCCCTGCTCACAATGCGCCTCTTGTCCTGGTGATAAATAGCAGGCCAGACAGTAATAGAGTAATGCTGTGCTATCGTATCTGAGCACAAAACCACAAAAAACTACCACAGAAACCAGCAGGCATAACGAAGACCTGCGCACTACACTGGGGGTCGTACACTAGTCTTCACTATGCAGTGAAAAAGGGACTTCCATTTCCTCTAGAATCCACATGTTTTCATTTTTCTTAATCCTTTTCCAGCGTACTTTCTTTTCCACTTTTTCTACATCTGTGGAGGGAGGGGGAAGAAGGGAAAGGAGGGTAAGTGTCTGCAACCTGCCTCAAAGCCGAATCATTTATTATGGGCTGAACTTCTGACATGAAAGTTTCCAAGTGGTTTTGTGATTTAAAGTTTGTCCTCGAATCTTATTTAAGGACCTAAGGCATGCTGCAAATGTAATTACAGTCATTTTTACTTAGTAGTTCAACTAGTTACATCTTGAACTATTTCCTACCTGTTGTTCAAAGCTAAATAGAAAATAACCTTTCGTGGGCTCTAGGACAAAACATTCTGAAAAGCAATCAAGTACCATGCTGTAAGAGACAGCACTCTGCTCATTTGTGATATTCAATCAAGTTATATTCGAGAGCTGAAGTCACCTGTTAAAGGTGGTTTTCTTCTGACAACTGGGGGAAACTCAACATTCCTAGGCTCTGGTCTTCACAGGGCACTCACCCACCCTGATACCTACTGAAGGGGCAGCAACCTGGAGGGTTCTGGAACACCTTCTTGATGGCAGCTCCATGACACAGGTGCTCAACATGTCCACAAGAGGAGACACTTTGCTCAACCTGATACACAAAGAAGGAAGACCTTGTCTGCGATGCAAAGGTCAGAGGCAGCCTTGGCTGCAGTGACCATGAGATGGAAAAGTTCAGAATACTGAGAGAACAGGACAGACAACAGCAGCATCTCCTAGACTTCAAGAAAACTGACTCCAACCTCTGAATTCAGAAATCTGCTTGAAAGAATCCCATGGGATACAGCCCCAGAGAGAAGAGGGGTTCAGATTCAAGCATTTCTCCTCCAAGCTCAAGCATGGTCCACACCTATAAGCAGGAAGTTAAGCAAATGCCAAAATCCATTTGCAGCTGAATCAGCAAAGGGGACACGAAGGGCAACAAGGTACATGGGCAGCTAAAGGAAGACGACTGCTGAATAGGACAAGCGACCTGGTGACAAAGAGCATGGTAAAAGCCAAGGTACTTCATGCTTTCCTCATCTCAGCCTTTACTGGGGAGGCTGGCCTTCAGCAATCCCAGGTCCCTCCAGAGCAGGGGGAAAGTCTGGAGCAGGGAAGACCTTCCCCAGTGGAACATCAGGCTAGGCTACGTTTAAATGAACTAGACATACACAGGTATATGGGACCTGATGGGATGCACACAGAAGTGCCAGTAGGGGACCAGGAGCTGGCCAGTGTCACTACAAGGCCACTCTTGATTATCTTTGAAAGGTCAAGACAATTGGAAGAGATTCCTGTGGACTGGAAGGGGGGAAAACAACAAGCATCACTTGCATTTTTGTGAAGGAGTATCCAGGGAGTGGGCTGCTCAGCCTCACCTTGATCCTTGGCAGGTGATGGAACAAATAATCCTGGGGGTCATTTCCAAATATATTAAGGACAACACGAATGGGGCAGTCAGCATATATTTATGGAGGGAAGTCAGCTTGATCAATGCGATAGCCTTCTACAGTGAGAACACTGGCTCAGTGAACAAGGGGAGAGCAGTGGATGTTATTTACCTTGACCCGAGTAGGGCTTTCAGCACTGCCTCCCACCACAGCCTCGCAGGCAAACCGATCAGGTACTGGCTACGCAAACAGACAGCGAGGTGAAGACTGAGAACTGGCTAAACTACGAGGCCCAAACGGTTGTGATCAGTGGCACAAAATCCAGGTGGAGGCATGGCTGCTTTTTAATAAGGACAAAAACAGGGCAGTGGCACTACTGCTCAAATACTTCTCATTCAGCATCAGCAAGTCCTACCTGTGACTACTTATGCTTGGTCAGACACGTGGTTTCTGCTGCTGGAGATCTGTCTGTTCTAGCTGAGTAATGGCTCCCAAGGCTACTGCTCCTCTGTGCTTAATTAGAAATTCTGTGAGACTTGACAACTCTGATGTAGTCACATAATAAGAATCATACACTGTTATGTAAATATAGAAGAGGTACAAAATGTTTCCTTACAATGGAATTTATAAAATAGCATTCAAAAAGCCTCATGTATAATAACAATCAGCTATCAAGTACTTAGAATTTCATGTAGAGGAAAAAAAAAAAAGAACTTTACTACATACCATGGAATCAGAGTAACCCTACAGACAGGCTTTTGCATTTTATTGTTGTGCAATAGCAAAGCAACCTGCTTCATGTTATTACGGATGACTTCATAGCCAAACCTTTGTAACCCTTCCCTTTGAAGGTAATCCTACCACTTCAGTCGAGTATAACACGTACAAAGGGGAACTTAATCTTGACACGCAAGACAAGATCCTGCCGTCAGGCTCAAAAGATGGCATTTGTTTGCCATATTAAACGGGATTACATAAAAAAAATAAAAATTAACAGACTACAAACTGGTTTATTTTGTATGAACTGAAGCTTATTATCTAAGTGCTCCCTCTCGTGACCTGCTTCCGAAGCACGGGAACACACAAATGCACACTCACAAGCTTTTAAACTGGGATCAAAGCAACTGAAGTTTGCACAGAAAGTTTTTAATTAACTTCAGAAATCAGGCATATTTCCCCTACAGACAGGGCCACACAATGAAAACACAAGTGAAATGAGGTTTGCCATGCTTGGAGTTGGTCAGGTGCAAATCAACTCTGATCCAAGAGGTACATAATGATTAATACAAGTGCAACAGGCAGAAGCTTTGCTCAGACAGAACAGCCTACACAGCTACCATGGCCATCCCGAGCTGGATAGTGCCTGGCCAAGGAACTTGAAGTCATCCTTGGGGTTTCTTTTAAAATACTAAGTGAAAAAGAGTATGATTCCAATTCCTCACACAGCCAGGGTCAAAATTGTCCTGTGACACCCTCAAGAAGATCCTGAAGAGTTTCAACTCAGCTTACTGTATGTTGACATCAACTAAAAGGTTCTTCCCACCCCCCCCACCCAGATTTGTCCTACTTTTACTTAAGCTTTACATTGTGCTGGTAGTAAGAGGAATAGCTTGCCTGCCTTCTGAGCTGGAGCCCCTTTCCAATCTGTTTCCCCAGAGGGGTGCCGAGACCAGTACCATGCATGGGCTGCAGAAAATGAGCTACAGATCTGTCAGGACAAGGGGGGTTCTTACGTACATTTGTGTAATTCCTGGCATAACACAGCCTTAATTAAACGGGATCACTAAGCATTGCTAAAAATGCAAGAGTTCGGTTAAAAAAAAATCAGGAAATAAACAATGAGGGGACTTACACTGCCTCCTTGGGGAGCTCCCCAAGTTTGTGACCTACAAGAGTCCATTCTCAGGTTCTTTTAACTTCTCACAAATTGTTTCTCCTGACTGTTTTTTTAGTACAGACCTTCTAAACTGACAATCTAGTGAAACAATCCAAGCGAGTGGCCTTCACAGGTCTTTGGTTGCAAGATAGATCTGAAAGTCTGGGTACCATTAGCTGGGCTGTGGCACAAAGGCTCAGTTCTTCCTTGTACTTTGCCCATTCTTTGTGGCATACAAGGCATAGAAGCGTAGTAGATAAAAGCAGGCCAGGATCCTGGCACGTGAAAGACTAAATACTTCACCAGCATTATTGCTATGGCTACGTACGTCACTTAGGTCACACATATACATTCCTAGTGTTTACCTGAGGAAGCACACCACAATGACTGTGATGCAGGTCAAGCAGTGCAAAATACAAGCTTTGAGTGACTCTCTCAAAACCTGAATCGTGGAAGAGAACACACTGAGGACAATTCGGTTTGCCTAGAATTTCAGGCTATCTAGCCACTAGAGCCTTTAGTCCCCTCCCTACCCTTCCATTCATTAAGGCCGTATTAGCTCTAACACCCCAAGTACCACTCGGTGAAATCACCACTCCAACACTGTACGTTAAGGAGTTTCAGATACCTAGGCTCACCCCCTACGAATTCACCCCTTTCTTTTCCTCAAATCCACTTACACTTTTGACCTCTAGCACATTCTGTCTTCCCAATCTAATTACGCACTGTATGAAAACACCCTGAGTCAGGATGAGTCATTAGAGCTGCCTTCATTATAAGCGGCATGCCCTGTTCAGGCAGCATTTTACAGCCCTTCGCTTGCAGCAGGAAAGCAACTTCCTTTTGCCCAGTTTAAGTGATGTTCAAGTTCACTGTAAATTGAGCGCATCTTTTCCCATGTAAGGAAAAAATACTTAATATTTGAAATTAAAACTTAAAAGTGTAATTATTCTTTAAGTTCACACTGAAAACAAGCTGACATTGATGATGTATTAAACTGGATGCACAGGTGCATACTGGGATTTTCCAGAAATTTTAAGATACTCAAACATACCTGAGAAAATCTGGAATTGGAGAGGCATTTGCAAAAATGACTTGAGCAAGGCAGGCTGTTTTCTCCCAGCTATCTCAGTCAGTGGAGAGGCTTATCCAAATCTGAGCACCTACAGCTAGACACATCACACTTCTCCTTGCCTCCATCTGTTTTCCTGTCAACTTCTGTGCAAATGCATGTTCTTTGGGCAAAACAGTAGAAGAATGAGACTGAAATGATAAACTTTCCTTTGAAGCACTCCTGTTCATTCAAATTTCTAGTTTCACTCACGTTGACTGACAGATCCTGGCACACAGAGTCCCAAAGGAGGTACCGATTCATCTTTGAGCATATTCTACATCTGATGCGCTTTCTAAACCCTTTCAGTAAGCGATAATCCAACATGCTTACAAGTCTTAGAGAGGACTGGCACTTGCACAGGCCAGGCAGAGGAGGTCAGACACCACTGTTCCCTCCCTTCCCTAGGCAGGGAGCTTTCACATAGCAGCAGACTGGCCCCAGGGCCATTTCGTCCCTCTCGGAAGTCACACATTTGCTTTTAAAACACTGCCTTGAGTTTGTCATACACACTGGCCATAGGCTGCCTAAGCAGGCTTCTACTTTTTCATGGGTAATATTTATGGCAGTCAGAGCTTTGCACAGGAGCAGACACCATGACCTTGCCTCATTCTCTTTTCTGCGTTTGGCTGCCTATGAGTAATGATTTCTGTGTGCCACCACATTACTGAAGAGTGAAGGTTTTTGAGTATGTACTGGTCTTTCACTGAGACTGACCCTGTGCTTCCATAGGGAGAATAAGCACTTATTGATCTATGCTGTACTATAGGCATGAGGGGGGTGGGGAAGGGGAGAAATAAAATAAAATAAATCTTTTTACCATTCTCAGACAGGAATGCTTTGTGCCAACCCTACTATGTGAGCTTTGTTCTGTTTGATTTTCTAATTAGCTATTCTTAGCAAGCTTCTATGCTAAACACACAGCTGTGACTATAGAGTGAGGACCCAGCTGGCAGTAACCAGTGGTGCCTAATACTGAGCTTTGTTTCAGATAAACAAAGTACACAAATACAAACATAACCAGGTTTAATATCCGAAGCTTTCCTGGTTTCAGCTGCTCGATTCAAATGTGTAATAGCACAAATGTCTGTTCTTTGAATATGGTTGCAAACCACCATTCCCCAATGGGGAGCACAGGCATACTATGCAACTTCTACTACAAAATGCTGCTTAGAGTAGACAAAACCAGATCTATTTCAAAATAAATAAATAAGCAGCCACATGAAGCCATCTTTAGAAAGGAGATACTCACTGATAAACAAACAGAAAGGTACACAGAGCATTTTTATTAGTGTCCTAACTTGTCTGGCATCTTCTAAATAGGACTCCTCAAGTGAAATATTTAAATGCTATATTAATATATTTTTAACCTCATTTCAAATTTTACTAACAACAACATTTCAGCACAGGCAGTTAAAGGTCATATACACACTGTTACACAATCTTTACTATCACTGAACAAATGAGGTCCTATCACAGAATCTCGAACTTGTAAAACAACTTGTCAGGCTACAACAAACCTTGAGAAACACCATCACTTTAGGCAAAGTATGCTGTATTTACTTGCCACAAATTTTTAAATTGGTTTACAACCAGAAACAAGGGGGTTTGTATTTGCTCTAGCAAGCAAAGGACAGGGGACACCACAGCGAACACCCGACCGCACTGAGCAGAGGACAGCTCTCACCTCCCTGACTCAACACATCCAGCCTTCTGCTGGCTCAGCTGAACATCTCCGCATCAGCTAGCATGGGTGTCACCCTCTGAAGGTTATTTTTCCACTAAATTCCTGCCTTTCAAAAGCAACAGCCACAAGGCAAACAAGTTCATCCCATTTTGTCAGGGTTTGTTCCTTTTCACATCATCAGGCTCAGTCAGTTCAGTTAACAGCAGCCACATTGCTCCCAACCAGGACAAGATTCTTTCCCCACCCCACCATTTCCCTCTGGATTAATCACAAGTTAATTCTTCTCTTTCCTCGGGTGTAAGCTGCTGTTGGTGACCGACCTCCTCTCTGTTGCAAAACTATAACTAAACATTTTTCCTGGTCTCGCTCCCTCTCCTCTCCATTTATTCTGCTGTCTGAAGTCAACTTAAAACTTCCAGAAATCAAACAGAAGAGGTGAGGTATTAGTCAAGCTTCATATCTTGTCTTCCCTCAATATACTGGTGTTGGCTGACTGGCACCACATATTATGAAGATACTGATAAATCCCATTCTATTAATGGGATCTACCATACACAAAGTCCACGCAGTTAACATTCACATTATTTTTTCATATTTTGTAGTTCATATTAGCATAGAGTAAAATAATTCCAAACCCAATACTTTCTGGACATTAACAACGCATACTCAGATTATGGCATTAGACTAAATTCCTCCGTTCTCTTGCTGCTGAAAGCCACATTAACACTCTCCGTTGGGAAAGAAACTACAATCTGAACTGTTTCCTATGAGGACCCCAACCACTGCTAAGCGTGCTGTCATCACATATTAATACAACAATGCCGTTGGTGAAGTGCTCCTGCAATGATATTAGACACAGATTCAGTCCCGTTGAAATACAGACTTTTTCCCTTTATGTTTCTCACTAATTATCTGGCATATATATACTCCATATTTGGCTTACCAAAATGCCTTGGGGGAAAAAGTCCTTAAAGCCTTATGAAGCTTTTTAATGTCTAAAGCATTGCATTTTCTTGTCTCTGACCTCTACCGCCTTTCCCATTTCACCTCCAATACCGACAGAACATTTTAAGTCCATTTAACTTTAAAGAGGAATGAAATTCAGACTCAAAACACAGGCAAGAAACAGAACCGCAAGCTTTCGTCTTTTCTGCCGTATCTCAGCCCTCTCTAGAGTTACAGGCATATCCAATGAAGCCCCCGAGAACACAGTCTACCTAAAACTAGAGGTCAACCAGAAAACTGCCGTGCAAGTACTTCCCTGATGCAATACCCTCTGTCAAAATCCATTACTCACTGGACCTTTGGCAAGCACCCTCAGAAAGCAACCTTGTCTTGCAAATGAATGGAAGGTAGTGGAAAATAAGAAGCTTGCCCTTCAAGAGAGGTTATTAAAATCACTGCATAGGCTGGCAGAAGTATCCTCGAATCCGGGATTCAAATTAAAACCTTGTTGATGTTATCCCACAGGCAATATTCTGTTAAAAAAACCCCCAAAACCATGCACTTTCCTAAGCATGAAGCCCTGTTATATAACTTGTAAGCATACTCAGAAAGGTTTATAATTATTAAAAACAAACGCAAACCAAGGTTTTGCCAATCCTCCTACATTTGCAGTAGCTGCATGTGTTCTATAAAAGCTGTACAAGTAACAGTTAAGATGAAACAGTTTTAAGTATGGAGACTGTTTTTACTTATTCCATCTATAGAACATTGGGTCAAACTAAATTGCAGTGAATACAGTAGGAAAATTGAGAGGCTGGATTTTAAACACAGACCTCTGCATTATAGACACTGACATACAGCCCCATCCATAAATCCACACTGTAAACTAATTTAGTAGGTAGGAAAGTTTTTCATTGTTCTCCTGTGTCACCTGTGCTCTGTGGATGGTAGGAGATAATTCTAACCTGCAGCTTTGATTTAATAATGGCAAGTTCCTTGTCATTTCCTCTTCAGATGAAATAGCTTTTCTTTCTCCCTAGAGCTTACCTCCTCCCTTCTCTTTTTGATATTTATAAATATATATACACACACATATACAGATACACACACATAATACATAAATATTATATGAAAATATATGGGTATTTTAGACAGCCATCAGTCATCACCCCTTCTTTAAGAAGCTTAAGATCAGCTGGCCTCTGAGGCTACATTTAAGTGGTACCATCTCACATCCTTCAATAAGACCTCCGTAATCTCCCTCTTCCGCTCTGCACTTGGTTGGGGTGATCAGAATCGCCCTCAAACTCTCAGGAGAGCCCCACTCTACTTGTGTGTGTCCCCCTCACCCTTCTGCAGAAAGCATGAAAAGAAACCAAGCATCACAGCAGCACTCGCTGAGCAATTCCCCATTACTCACCCGCCAGGTTGGGATGCGCTGAAAAAACGCCATTACTGTACACCAGGTTTCAGCCAAACATCCCTGAAACTATGATTCCCTTGAAAGAAAGTTTTTAGTGAGAATGGCATTATTTGCAAGACAGGCTTTTTTAGGCAGAGAAGCTGAGGATGCATTTTTTGTTTTCCCAGCACGCTTCACAAGGTTAGGTAAGAAGTGCTTGAAGCCATACCACGAAGAGGTTACCTACCGCATGCTCTCAGCCACCGACACCGGGGTAGGGAGCCAGGCGTGGGACTATCCCTTCTCCTCCCCATCGCATTCGGTTCTTCCTCAGAAGCCTCCATCCTCTCCCAGAGGCCCCTGCCACAGACACCTCACCACCCCAAACAATGGGTGCTGTCTAACACTAACCCAGCCAACGGATATAAACACCCAAGCAGGTGATTAACCAAACACAAATTATTCACTTAAATAGCCTTCAAACAACTAGGACATCTGAAAAGAAGACTTGGCTTGATTAAAAACTTTTTAAAATCAATAATATATTCATATATTACCTTTGCTGCTCTTAAATATCAGCTTTGAACACATCCCAATGTCCCGAACTATACAAATATGGCATTCAAACTCAAGAACATTATAAATACTACAGAAAAAAGTATGCCTTTGGGAATAAGTCTTTATCTTCTGTTTCTCCACATAACATTAGAAATTATCCTACAGTATGCTAGAGAAGGAGACCATGGAAAAAACACTAGCTCATTATTTGTCCTACGTACAGGTCAGTCTTAAAAACTTGCCAAGTGAAACTCACAGATAAAGCACTGCAAATGACCAAAATAAATTCATCTTGTTGATTCATATGTTTCAACAAGAAAATGATGACTTGGAATACCTAAAACCAGAAAAAAAAACTGTTCAAAATAGCTTCATTAGCCTGTCTGGGTTTTTTTTGTAAATTTTACCTATAGTAAAGTAACTGCTGTCACTTAACTTTCATAATCTCACCTATGCAACATCCAAGGTCTGAACCTTGCATTTCCCCCCCCCAATACACAATCATTTGGTGTTTGTTCATCAGATCACTGGATGCCAGCTTACATCTGGCACGTACTTGTGGAGGGCCTGCCTTCCTGACCAAGTTTTACTGGGAATACTTAACCAACCTCTGAAATCAGCCCCGCATCCTCTTCCCTGCGTCTTACACCATACAGGTAGATGCTGACTCCCATACCTTCCTGAATGTAACATGCAGCAGTACAGCAGGAATAGACATGGGTCATCAATCAGTAGCTAGCCCTACTGGAGTATCTGAGACTGAAAGCTACCATAGTTTTACAACTGTGGGTACCAGAACAGCTCAGGCAAGGCTTACTCGTGCAGCAAAAGATCAGTTGGTGGCAGGGAGGAAAGCTTTATGTGGAATGCTATTTCAGAGACAAAATACACTATCATATGGTTCAGCACCAAATTTACACAGTGCCCCGTAATCTCCATCATCCTTAAAAGACTTTTTGCTGCCTCAGCTGACAATTGCATGCATTTTAAAACTGCTCTGGAATTGCTTCACATCACCAGAAATTTATTGTCAAAAGTAGCTCTAAAAAACTACTCCCCAGACTAAAACCAGATGATGCTATGCCATGTGCAAAAATCTATTGCTACAGTCTGCAAAACCTTATAGACAGTGTCCTTGAATTTGAATGAAGGAGGAAAGTCTGATCTAAGCAATAAAAGTCTCTTTCTTGCACCTAATTTTAAAGATAAGTACCCATTATCAGCTAACACACGCCTAGTAAACATACAACTGTCAGCAAGACTCAGGAAAAAAACCAGCTTTGTAGTGAAAATATTTCAAAGCCACCAATTTGTTACATAGATCTAGATAACAAAATTAGATAAGAGACCTACAGGGTGGAACAAGTTACTGTAATTACTATTTGTTGACAGCTATAGCTGAAAGGACAGCTTCTACTTCTGAAACGTGAACACCTTTGGTAGTATAAGTTTAGTTTACTCAGATACGGAAGAAAAAACACAAAAAAACTGTCATTTGTTTCCCTTTTCCTATCAACAACAAATGGCATTCAGCCTAAAGTACCTCAAGATGAGCACTGAAAAAAGCCTTGTGTTACACAAAGGTAGTTATTAGTTATGAAACTAACAGCTGTACAGACAGGAAAACATCAGCTCAACTTACAAACTGTCAGGTTGCACCATTTTAGTTTGTGATTTTTTGTAAACACCAACACATGTTATTCTCAAGTACAACTGGATCCAACCCACAGCATCCAACCTACATCCAAACACACCTACATCATCAAGTAGTTGACAGAAAGGAGTCCTCTTGAAACACTGTTCGGCTGCTTTTCTTGCAGGGAAGACATCTGCTCCTTTCCAGCGTCCTCTGTCCTCTCCCCACCAGAGACCAGGTATTTCCTGAGGCAGCTGCTTGTAGCACTCTTCAAGTTTCTACCCTGATCCAAGGACATATCTTATCAGGCTGATTAATGCCTAACTACATATTAAACTAGTCTTAAGATAAGAAATACCATAGCAGAGGTTTCCCCATTGTTTCTTAAAGTATGTGTTACTTCAAAAAGCCAGCTTCAGCTTCATTCAGCTTCAGAAGATCCCTCTGGAGAAGCATAATAAAAAAAGAGGCAGAGGAGCCTTTTACCTTCCTAACAGTCACTGCCAGTTATCTGGAAAATACTGCCAGGTAACACCATGCACTTCATAGCTTAAGTCAGCAACGACCTTAAAGGCTTGATATTCAGTGCATCCCTAACTTTTGATCTTTTAAGGCTAACTCTGCTCACACTGTCCTCCATGCAATTCAAAAATATGCTCTTTCTGGAGTTAACTATGCAAGCCCTGGACACTCTCACATGTAAGACCTCATTCGTCACTTATGGGTAATGGGTACAGCCACAGTAACCTTCTCCTTTTACAGAGCACACTATTTAAGCAAGGAGAACCTTCTAAATCCACGCACTTTGACCAGCAAAAATAGGACACTAGCTACCACGGAAGACAACTCCTAAGTGCGTGGTGTCTATACCTACACTGAGCTTTGCAAAGCCACAATCAGCCCTTCCACCAGAATGAAACACAGCAATACCAGTTATGCTCAGCCTCATCCACCTGCAGCAGGGAAGAGTACAGGAGGAAGTGTGCCATCATGGGGAATTTCAGTCACCATCGGACATACTGCCTCTCTGCAAAGGGCAAGACAAACTCTGCTACGCTGCAGAGAAAGCTCCCAGCTGCCCATGCCACGCTGCAAGGCACTGCAGAGCGGTGACCTCCAAAGGACCCGCTGCTCTCCTCACTGGCACACTCATCCCTGCAACCGCGCCGAGGGACACGTGCCAAGCGCAGACGGACTTAGAGGGACAGCAAAAAGGAGGACTGGAGCCTGGAGAAGGCGTCCTGAGGCATCTGGGCAGGCTGCAACCCCAAGACACATTTACAGCTTGTGTTGCCACAGCCAGGTGTTGCGGCCGTAATTGCTATCGAGCTCAGCAGCAGCTACAAATCATGCCTGCCACACAAGCCAACTGCGTGATCAGCTACTGCTGGTTTCCGATCTGCGCCAGGCAGTAAGGGTACACCCAGGTAAGGCCAGTTCCCCTCACAGATGACGCACAAGATGAGCGGGTAACATACAGAGCCTGCAGGGACTGCAGCCTGCCCCTACCCGAGTACCACGCAAGCTCCAGCAGCTTGACTTCACCTGCATCTACTGTGGTCCCCAATACGAGCGTGCCCCCACGAAGCACATCACTTAAAGCCCTCCAAATTGCCAGACTGCTACAGACCCTCATGTCTCCTATCAGACACCAGCAAGCATTTGGTTCACAGGTGAAATAAAGCTTCCAGCTTAACATCTTCCAAAATAAACCTAGTTTACCTGCACCAAAAATATTCCACAAAGGAAAGCCACATGCAGTAAGTGGGGATGATTGGTGCATTGACAAAACCCTTCCATTGCCCTGAACCAATACATTAATGTAGATAGAGTAAGGACAGAGCAAAGCAAGGGTCAGGTTTGTTTCCCCCTCACACATGCACTGTTGCATGACATGGATATTCAGCACCTCCTGCCATGTGCTACCTTTAAAGCTGTGTTTTTCTAACTTTTCTTTAAAGAAAGTTTAAGGAAGACACAAGTGCAAACGCTGAGCAACCACATCCCCTAGAATTAAACAGCCATCCCATTACCCTTTAAAAGGCCTTGATCTTTGACTCCTCTGATTTATTACTCTGCCTTTTCTTCTTAAAAAGTTACTTATTGCAGAAAACTGGAGCTTTTCAGTTATGCGTAGGAATTCCTATTTGATTGAACAAACTACTTACTCCCTTTTTCACCCTCTCTCCAAAAAATAAACTCTGTGCCTACAAGGCAGCGGTGCCACTGCTGCGCTGCCTGGGTAGTGTGTGTTGAGCACGTATTTCAGACTTGAACACAGCAAGGATTTTTTCCTAGTGCTTCACCAGAAGTGGACTAGGCTACTTACAAGCAGTTTCGGAGAATGTAGGAGACCCGAAAGGCTTGTAATACTAGCTTAAATTTGCCTGCTACAGCTGTTATCTCCAGCCACGTGCCCCTCTTCTCTGATGATCGCCTCTGGGCAGGAATATCACTTTAGTTTATGAGACAGCTCCTGAAGCATCACCATTTCCAGCCCAGCACAAAAACAGCAACCAGCTCTGCTTCTGACTTACCTTAATGCGCCAAGCTAAAAGGTGCAGAAAATAAATTAGCAAAGGCTCCTGCCTTAGAGATGCAGCAATAGCTGAAAACAGTCACAGCACTAGCTAAGCAATTTTAATCTGCCAGGATCAAGCAACACTTACAAATTTTATTTAACTGTTCAGTAAAAACAAACTGATTGCTGAATAATTTACCTACAATACATACCACAGTGGATTAAGTGTAACAGTTTAGGCATGGACTATTTATGCGATAAAAGATGCACACACTCACTTTGTCTCTCGCATTCAATCAAATCCCACGCTTGAACATTGTAAGAATGAATTGCCTGATAAACCCGAAGGTAAATAATGTCTCAGTTCACAAATAATTACAGGGTTTGGTGTCATCGTCCCCCCCCACTGGAGCAAGTATTTGCCAGCATGTACTCTACCTACAAGTCTATTTCAAGCTCACTGTCAGTCTGGTTGTGTTAAACATTTTACTGTTCCATCTTCTTGCATTGCAAGATATTGTAACAGGTTAACATCTGTTGTTCCAGAGTACATTTAGAAAGTACACAAATATAGTCTCAAAAGGCTCCAAATATATATTTATACCTCTGTGTACAAATATATATCTCTATATCTACACATACACATCCCTATAGCAAAACACTGAAAGAAAACTGCTCCTTTCATTGTCTTCCACCCCATTTTATACCGAAGAAAGTATCTGCTTTGGGGACAATTTTTTACCCTAAAGACCAATCTACAGAGAAAATAAACAGACAATGTTGACATCATGCCCAAATTAATCACGCAAAGACATTTTTCTTCTCACAGACGGAGAGAACATCAGTTTGGAAAATTAAGAGCTGAACCTCAATCCAGCCAGCAAGGTTTTCCTGGAGAGACTAGGGCTGAACTTTGTTTAGACAGCACAGGGCTCCTTTTAGTCTGCTTCCTCAGGATATCTCTGCAGCTTGAGACTTTCTAAAGACAAACGCATTAATGTACACATAGGAAGAAGCAGCTAAAAGCAGCACTGCTATGGTTCTCTCTGATGACACCTTGGAGAACAGAATAGCGTCTGTTGGGATGTAACCAACAGCACATTCACTGTACAGTTCAAGTGCCTGCTCTCGTTCAGCTCAGATGCATTGCAAGTTGAACAAGGGAGGGGAAAAAAGATGAAGGAATTGGTTCAGTGCTGCACATCCTACAATCCAAGTCAGAATTGTCTCATGTTTTCTGAGTTGGTGAAAAGGTACTGCTAAGTCAAGATACTACCAACAGTGCAACGAATAAAAAAAACCAAAAACACAACCAGAAAACCTCAGCCTTCCATAACAAATTTTCAGGCTAAAACAGGTGAAGAAGGCCTGCCAGTTTTCACAAAAAAAGCAAGATCTGAACAAGGCATTTTTAGAAGCAAATTGTTGAGCACTGCAGGTCTACCTACCATTTAGCACCCAGCCAGAAGTGTCCATTAATTATTATCTCCAAGTCAAGATCTATGTGTTTATGTGTACATAAATAGAAGTCCAAGTGACACGGTTTTCTGTGAAATTTTGTTCTGCCTGTCACTCACCATTGTGCTGCTGAACAGAGCCATTCTTGGGTATCAGGTCACATGGTACACTGAAGTAATCAAACTTAATAATTATCTGTGCAGCCCAGATTTCTGGAATCCATCCAGTCACTATCACTATTTCAGGCTGAAGTTCAGTACCTGATGGCCAGTAAGTATATAGTAAAAATTCATATCCGAGTATAATAGCGGTACCATTTATGTCAACTCACATAATCTCTAGTTCTTAGCCTATACAGACTTTCTTTATGCTTATACACACCTAGCTTTAAAGGCATTTTAACCTACCAAACCAAGGGAAGCAAACTCTCCATAAAAACACTACTAACATGGAATTAGAGTATAACCTATCAGCAAGCTTCTTTAAGCATAAGCAGTATTCATCCCTTCTCCCTGTTTTAACCCACACTTGGTTAGAAGCATGCGCTGTTTTTTCCTTTACTGTATCACTAAACACCTCAAAGGCAAAATATTTCCCTCAACCACAAGAGACTCATTTTGATGAGTTTGTGTCAGAGTTTCCCTCAGCACCACCCCAAGCTACTTCCAGTGACTTCAAGGGTCTATTTGACCAAGAAACAACAAAATTAGATTAACAAGCAACAGCTAGATCCCATTTGAAACTCACTGCTTAAAAACTGCCTCTCCTGACACAAGGTCAACCAGATAGCACAGAAATTACTGCAAAGCTCAGCAAACCTTACTTCTGGCAGAGGGCTAGCCGGTTTGGTTAGGATTCCTCCCACATAAACAACGTTGGGTAGCGTAGGTCTTGGAAACTCCAGTGCTATATCAGTACAAAGCATCCACAGGCTGGATCCATGAACCAAGTCATACATGGACCTCTCTGGCAGAACCTTGTATTTCTGCATTATCCTTTCATATTTTGGCAGAACCAAAAAACTGACTCCAAATCTTGAAATAAGATAAACAACAGTATTTTTAATCCTCTCAAATAGGTTCATGCGATCTGTGAGCAGCGAGTTAAATTCTGGAACATAAGACAGGGGAGCTGGAGCACCCACTTCTGCTGGATACCAGAGGCCAGTAGAAAAGACGGCATATTTAACCCCTAGAAGATGAGCTATAACAAATCCACACATCTCATTAGGATCTACAAGGAGCAGGTCAAATTTTTCCTGTTTCAGAGCACGCAGGAGGTTTTGGTTGCCAACGATCATGTCGCAGTTCTTGGAATAGTGGTCCAGGATATCGAACAGTTCGAGGGCTGTCAGTCTCCCAGAGAAGATACTCCTCATCTTGGACTGGAGAAAATCATCTGAGGTGCTGCTGTTAAAGATCCCTGGGTAGCGCTGGAGTCTATAGTGATTAGAGGGAGGAATCTCTCTGCCCTCAGAGAGGAGAAACACTGTCTGGTGCCCTTGGTCATGCAAGGCTGAGGCCAGAGTCTTGAAAATATAAAGATGGCTTTCAAACATTATTGGCGGCACAACAACGATTTTGGCAGCCCTCGCTATCCCGACAGCGCTCCACAGGAGAATGAAAGCTGGCGCGTACGGCTTCATAGCTGAAATGAGAAAGAAAAGCATTACATCAACAGAAAACAGGCTTGTACGCTACCTAGGAATTTAAAAAAGTTATTATGTGGCTGTTGCACAAAAGCTAATGACATCTCCCTATTATTCTGAAGACATCTTCGCAGTGGTCACGGGGACCAAGAGAGCCACTCTGCTTCAGAGTGCATTTAGTAGTGCTCAGTTTCTAGTCAGATCTCTCTTTTCCCCACCCTCCCTTTCCATCTGGCATTAAGGGTAGACAAGAGAATTCTTCCAACATAGATACTGATATGACACCTGCACTACACAGCAGGAAAACCAACTGAGACAATGAGGTTGGTACCCTCCATGGGAATACCGTGTCCACCGCTTCCAAATTACATATGCCATCCAACAGCCAGAAGATCTTGAAATCAGCTCTGAAAGCTAGATCCTGCTACTTTTGGGATTATATCTAAAAGCACTGCTGCAGTGTTGTCATTGTAATGTATTAGCTGAATAAGAAAGATCCTAAGTTCGAAGACCCAAAGGCTAAAATCCTGTATTTATTTACATGAGACCTAAAAAACACACTGGTGATTTTAAGCACATGAGATATAAGATGACTCTTACAATTCAGCCTTGCCCCCTCAAGCAGAACTTCTAGTATGTCCATTTTAATTTAGTAGTTTGAAAGCTTCACGCTACTGTTAGCATGGTTATGAGCATTTCTACCACAACGTCCTGTCTGATAGTCACCCACAGCTTTCAAGCTGTGCTCCCTGCAAGTTACAACTCTCTACTCTGATTTAAGAATAACATTTTCTGCCATTTAGTCTTCATATCAGCCAATGGGAATAGAGAGGATAAAGATAATTTTTTTTTTCTCCCAAAAGGACAAATTCACACAATGGTTTTCTTTAGTGTCAACACTGATCAGACATACAGAAGTAGAGAGTCAAAATCTGGCAGGGAGATGCTACCATCAAATAAGAACCAACTGAACTACTTTGAGCTTTCCAAAATTATACTTTGTAGAAGAGAACAAGTGCAATAATAGGAGTTAGCACTATTTATGTGAACATTGCAGCTTCCACTGAAGCACTTTTAGAAGTCCTTGATTCTAAACCTACTTAAGTCAGCACTTGAGCACGCACTCGAGCATCAGCTCTAACCTATGCTGAAAACCCCACTGCCATCCTAAACACACACAGTGCCTGACAGTAGCAGGCTGCCAGGGAAAGGGAAAATAACTTTCCCTCCTGCTGTGTTTTCGTGAGCAAAGCCTATAAAACATGGTATGCACCAGACAGAGTGCATTAGAAGCAGGGAGAGGGCATGTCAGAAAGCTCCTCAGTCACTTTAATCCTCCTAGGACAGAGAAACAAGTACAAGCCAAATCAAACAATCTGCTCTTTTCTCCTGCCAAGCCAAACCACAAGGAAACCTGAGTCTGTTGCAGTGTCCTTTATTAAAAAAAAGGACAACAGAAACAGCTACCACTGCTACTCAGTACTTCTTGTCTCCTTACAGTGTAGTCTTACAACCCTCTTATAACAGATTGCTGAGGACTTGAAGATATTTCTTTAATGTTATATGGCTTACCAGCTCACCAACAGAGCATCTTATACTCGTATTGCTACTATATAATATCAAACTTTCTCAAAGATGTCCAAATTTTCTCCTACTCCAGCTTCGGCAAGTGGCTCGACTTTGAAACGTTAATAAGTATGCACCAAGCCCAAGTAAAGTTGGAAAATCACTGCAAGGTACATTGCCTATTTAAATCAAGTTTCTCACATGAATATTTTCTTACTGGATTTGAAGCTTCCTCCACACTTGTCTCCAGAAAGTGTTACCTACTGCCTATGAGTTTACTGACCATCACTTAGAGAACTCTACCAATTTTAAATGAATTCTCACCAGCAGTTATGTGTGCATACACATACATATATATGCACAAAAAGGTTCATTTGGGCAGATAAATTTTTTTGTGAGTTCTGGTTTTTTCTTTGCTAAGACAAAGCCCACAGCATGAAGATGCAGAGTAAAACCTTATGGTACCCATGGGCAAGTAATGACGAAGCGAAACATGGAGAATGAGATCTCCACACCATCACCACCACATTCACAGGCTGACATAGCATTCTGGGAAGTATTTGGAGGCTTCACTGTTTCTAACCACAAAGCTCAATTTTACAGAGATGACACTTCAGGGGAAGATGGAGGAAATTACTTGCTGCAAATGTGACCAGTAGCTTATGAGATCTTCACTATACTGCACCATTGTCATCAACATCAGGAGAGATTGATTTGTTTAAGCTGTTTCAATTAAGGCATTAGAGACTACCCTATAACATCTTATCCTCAGCAATAATAGTAGTAGTTCAATCAACTAAACAGCAATCCTATTCACTCTCCAATGAAGTTGGAAAAAGCATTCTTACTACACAAGAAACAGCTTAGCTCGCAGCATGACGTCTGGCCTGCCAGAGAGTTCACAGTATTAAATGGCCTTTTCAGTCAAGGCCTTTGCTTTCACTGGAGGCTTCCCCAGAGAGCTCAGCTGCCCTCGCAGGAGCTCCCATTAAAAGGACTAAGCCCCACTCACCATCCCACTTTGCTCCCACTCGCAGGTTTCCAGCTACAGCAGAGGGCTGTGAAATGCAGACGCGCACAGGCTTGGCCTAGCGTTCAATCTTGGTACCAACAAGCCATGCTCACCTACCTTCAACAGGGCCCCACTGGAAGATAACAGTCTTAGGTAAGCGTGGTTTGAAAAAATAAGTAAATAATGGTTCATCAATGAAATATCCAAGAAAAATGATTACTCAGACTTTGAAAAAAACATTGATTACATCTCCCCGTGCTCTAAGCATTCCCATGGTATTAAGTTACTGCTCCCATCAACAGCAGCAGTATTACAAAACAATGAATGGAGGTGTAGGATTGGGAAACACAGAAACAGTTAAGGTTTCTATCAGCAGTATAAAGCAAAGGTACCAGAAGCCTAAGGGCTAGTCATGATCCAACAGGCTGCCAGATGCCGGCCGGCCAGGCTGTACTTCAATCTCCTGACCCAATACCGGCCCAGAGCACAGCACAGGAAGATACACTCCTTAGCCGTAAGGCTTATTTTCCACAGCCGGGGTTACGCACGTGCCACCAAAAGCCATGGGAACTATGGCTGTACTTCCCAGGGATGATGATAGTACCACCCCACCGCTTCCTATCCCCACCCTCACCCAGCAGCAACGCTTTAAACAGGAATCACATTGGGTATTTTACTCTTCATGAGGGTACTACAAAGCACTACCTAACATGAAAAATCTGTCAATTAACTACCAACAATTCACCCAGTTTTTCTCCTCTCCTCTCTCTCACCATCAAGAGATGACACAACACCCCTAGCCAGAAGTCTGTAGCTTGCAGTATCTTCAGAACTGATAAAAATAATCACTTCTCAAAAATGTATTAGGCAACTCCCCTTTTCAATGCAAGCATCTTCTACATGGACAGGAAAGATATGTACAGGACCTGCCAAGCCATAGAAATATTAAACACATAATGCTATTAGAGAAGCGCTTATCAAGTGACATTTTTACTAGGAAAAACAGCATTGACCTTATATTGAACTTTTGGCAGGAACTGTGGGACAAAGCCTTATAATTTCATCCTCTGACCAGACAGAAGCAGAAGGGCAATATGTAACAGCACTTGAAGTCAATTAACCATGAGCATAATTCCCATTTGGTAAACTGGGAGGGGGAGAGGTAGGTGCTCAGTGCCATCAGCAGGGCTACAACACACAACTATGCAAGCTCAGCCCCGGATGCCCCTTCACTCCGACCATCTTCAGCAACGAACTCCTCTAGCACATTAACCTTTCCACCAAGACAGGGAGTGCTGTGGAGGTTTGTCAATTTTAGTGGGAATTTCTGATTCTGCTCATCTCCAAAACCAGTGAGCAGTGCCCAGGCAGAGGGGGCTTTACAGGGGTCAGGGAAATTATGAGGTGGTGCTCAGCTGGAAGCCAGCTAATCCAAAACCAGAGCACAGGGACTCTTCCCACTAACTTCCAGCCATATTCCAGCAGTGAACTCCCAGAATAAATAATTTGCCAAACATAAGTAAAAAGAATCAACATCCAATGCAATTGCTTTCTGCTTTTGAGTACCAGAAGCATGAAAAAAAACAGCAAGTGTCCTGACAGAAAGGAAAAAACCAAAACCCAAAGCCAGAGGATGACACATTTCTCCAAGACAGAGGTAGAAAATGGTAGTGTGTTAATTATCTTAAGTCCTTCTGCTTAGGATTTGCCTCCTTTAAATAAGATGGGTTTGATGTCTGAGCTGGTATATAGCATCCTTTTATAATACAAAGTGAAGAGACAAATCCGGATTTTCTACAACAAAAAACCACCACCAAACACCCCCCCCCCCCAAAAAAAAATTATCACTGAATTGAAGCCATTACTACTTTCAGCCAAAAAGCCCTAAAAGCAGTAGTATGGACAACAAAAAAAAAAAAAGATGCAGAGTGGCTTTAAAGGAGTGAAACCAACTGTGGACTGCAAAGAGTTCATCCATTGGAGTGCAGCAAGAAAAAGTTAAATATTAAATAAATACCAAGAGGTTAAACATTAAACCTATTCCAACGGCTTCTCATCAAGTTAATGACCTACATGTGGTTTGTTTCAAATGAAAGAGAAAGTACAAGTTTTCAAGCATTACAGAAAACCAAGCATATCCATAGAAGACTGCTGGAGGTATGTTTTCAGCTGACCAAAACAGTTCTAAATCCTGATTTTTATATATTTTTTTTTCAAGTAGTATTTCTCCATTCACCCAGAAAGACCAAACAGGATCTGGAAAACGAAGTATGACTATACAGAAATTGGCGATTTTCAGAGTTAAAAAATAAGGGGGAGGATCCTTCCCCCCATTGTTCAAAGGGCTGATACTTGAAAATGTAGAAAGAAACTGAGTGACATTTACATTTATATAAATTAAATGAAAAAGTCTGAAGGTTCAAATTAATAATATAAAGCTGAACTAATACTACAGTTATATTTCAATCTTAAAAATGGTTTTTAAATTGTTCCAATTAATAATTTCTGTAACACTCAATTACAGTACTGGAATACATACCAAAGATTAGATTTACTGCCAATCCTTAATAATCTGCTAATAACTCCATAATTAGAACTTCCAAGCATGTTTAGCTTTTTCTGCTTTATACCACTGGCTGACTACCTACTATTTCTGAATCTTACAGAAATAACCATTTTCAAGCCAGCAATACCATTGTCAGCGTTTTCCTCCATTGTTATGGGATCTAGAAGCAAAAGAGGCTCTCAAGTACCTCTGTACGCAGCACAGCTTGAATTCAAGCTGCACGAATATTTATCACTACTCCAAAGAGTAAACAGTTCTTACCCACTTACACATACCATAATGATATTCACTAGTAACACATAACACTCCTGACTTCTAGAGCAACAAATAAGGTTTTACCGAGATTGATTTCAGTGATGCTACGTTAGCTTTTTCAAGTTCTTCCCTTCCTTTCAGCCTTTCTTTAGATTTGCTAAGGTTTGTTAAGCTTACCTGGGCAGTTTGGTCAGAAGCCCAGGACCTACGCATAGAACAGTGTCCTTCATATCAAAGAGCAGCGCTGTACTGACAGCAAAGGAACAATCTTTCTAGCTCTCACCTTACCCAAAGAGTTCAAATTACTCATTACAATTTAACAGATACCACTGCACATTAAAAGGAGCAGGCTTACCAACCAGACTTCCACCTCTGCAAACCCAAGCATGGGTGCCAAGCGGCAGTGAAGCGACTATGCTGAAACGGAAAGCTAACCATGTGCATCACAGGAGTATAATTATCAAAAAGGGAAGAATTTTGAGAGTTGTATGCATTTCAGCAAACCATGCATACTACAAACTGCCAAAGTTCTGGTAACGTGCACATTCATTACTTTATCTTGCTCACCTGTATCACCTTCTTTTCTATCAGTTCACTACACAAAATCAAGTATTTTAGAAGGGAGAATAAAAACCCCGCTTTTAGAGCTGTAAACTCTCCAAAGATTCACACTACCGATCTGAGCCAGTTCATAGAACCACAGAAGCACTGGAACAAAAGGTAGAAAACAACAAGAAAACTTTTTTGGACAAAAGAAGGCATATTTTATCAGCAACTAAACTTTTAATACGAGGTGCAAATCTGATGTAGTTTCCACACAGGGAGAGTGGATCTTGCAACTGCCCGCAGTGGGCTCCAGCCCAGGCTGCTGCAAAGCCAGTTGCTGTTCTTTCACCGAGTAAAACTGGACATCAGCTATCCCACCTGCTCATATCTCTGTAAGGTCAAGAAACCAGAACCATAAGGAGTGCGGCATCACCTCAGCAGCCAATCTCCCCTTACTATACCCAACGGCAGCATTTACCACAAGTAAACAGATACTATCTTAAAAGAAATAAAGGCACTGTATGTATTGTAGCTGTAAGGAGAGGCATGTGGTCAAAAGTATGGAAAGAAAAATGCTGAGCTAGGTTGTGAATGAAAGACAACTCATTTACTGAGAGCACTACAAACTCCCTCTGAAAAGCACACAAGCAGCTACTGGCTATGGTTTACTACCACTCTTAATTAAAAGGAAGCATTAAAGAGGAGAAAGAAATGAGCACAGATTTCAGCTTGTTACCTGATGCATTACCTGTGTTACCTGATTAATCGGAGTCCCAGTTCTGCCCTGCCTACCCAAAATCCCCATGTGCAAATCTGTTTGCTTTAGCTGTTATTAAACACAGTTTTACAGATAAAGCATGGTATCCAGCCTTCACAGGCTTGTAAACATTTCAGTTAAACAAATACAGAACCAAGCCCTACAATGCTAGTTGCATGACCAAAGGCCCTATAGGCAAAGCATTTTATCAAGCCTAAGATAGCAAGGAACAACTAACAAAAAGCACTTTATACTTAACCATAAAGCTGAAAGAGGAAGAAAATATTCCAAGACAAATAAAAGGTTCTCTAATACTGCTTACAGGATGATTCAGTGATAACAATACATGCACCCAAACCAAATCTTAACTGTATCAGCCAGACACAAGCAGCTGATATTAGAGACAAAAATATATACATACACACACGCATGAATACAGTGCATTGATTCAAAATTGGGGAAGAGTGAACAGAAAAGAGGTCTGTGTCTTTCTTTCTACTTGTGACATCCTCCAAGACATCTCTTGACACAACACAAATAATTTTTCAAGTTCCCCTCAAAACATTTCCTTTAAGATTTAATACCCTTTTTTGGCCAAGCACTAGAGTAAGGAAGTGCTGCTTAACTGAGGAAATGCACTGATCAAATTATGTATAACAGCAAATCTCAGAGGATGATCAAATTATCACAGACACAGGAAGATTTTAATTAGTGGCGTAACAGACAACAGTAAAAGACTGCATTCTTCCAGCTAAAAGTACAACTTGACTCCTAAACCCTTTAAGCTGGCAATTGTAAGACATGTTCTTAATCTATAATACTGCTTGCTGCACTGTACATATTCCATGGGTAGTAGGAAATACCAGGCCATAATCCTTTAGGAGCATTAAAGTCAGTCAGCCCCATAAGCTGACTTCAGGCAGCAAATTGCAGTTAAGGATTAGGAAGCAGTTGCTACTAAGCAACCCACGTGCGGTAAAACAGATGAAAGCATCAGAAAAGCATGAATGCAGGGAGCCTTGGAGCAGAAAACCATTACATTATCTAGGAAGAGACTCTGATAACAGGTATGGCACAACCTTTGGACTTACCTTCTTCGGTTTTTCCCTATCACACATCTTGTTACTAATTGCTGAGGTAGCAGACGCTATGATCATTATTTCGTGTTGCAATGTTTTAAGGTAAGTGGTAAGATTTAGCTTGTAACTACAGGCTCCTATTTCAACCAAATATATTAAATTAAGAAGTTAATGGAAATTATTAGAGAGAAATCATGTGCATATAAACAAGGGCAGGCTTTTGCATTTACTCTGCATAATTTAACTACATCCTTCTATCCAATGCCTGAAGGATTTTAGTGCGCACAAGAACGTCCCATCTACAGATAAAGAAGAAGGAGATTTATAGGCATTACAAAGTTGCTGTAATCATCTGTCAGAGACTTACTGTGCCAGTTATGCAAACAGCAAAGGGAGTCAAAAGGATATGCAATTTATGAAACCCCTTTTAGTAACAACTTCTTATTTGTGTAACAGGTTTTAACAAACACCGAAGGATTTTTGCCTAAGCTTTTGTAGTCAAGAGTTGCAGAAAAACAATTTTAAAAATCCTTGCTCAAAAGGTAGCAAGGTAGAAGAGAAGAGGTACTTCTCTTTCAAATACAGGTTTTACAGCCAGTACACAAAATATTTTCAGTAGATATGCTAGCAGATAGATCTTTGGGAATAGAACTCTTATGCAAGGCATGATGTCCCATTAAGATGAATTTGTAGCAAGTCACCAAGGTACAACATTCTTGCTAGCACTTTGGCACTGGTTTTCTGAAACAATGACATTAAATGAGTCCTCACGGTTATGGAAAACAATCCTAAACTTCTGAAAAGATTTATTATATCTAAAAATATTAAAGACTTAGAAAGTTTGCCTTTATTCCATGAGTAGAGTCTAAATTCGTACAAGATTTCTAAAGTTGTTAACAGTAATACATTCAATCTTTTAAATGAAGTCACTTATAATCCATGGCAAAGCCCACATACTTCAGGACGATAATACTGCAGTATTGACAGCATCAGTCAAGAAGAGATTTACCTGAGGTTAAAGGATTAAAGTCTAATTAAGTGTTGTCATAACATGAAGTATGTTAAGACAGGGCAAAGGCACATTCCCCTTCACATAACTTACATTTCTTAACACTCTAGAACTGAGCAAGCAGTATTCAGTTAAAAATATATACTTTATTTGTACCAGTATCCGTTGTCAAAATTCAGTCTAGCTAACCGCATCATCATAAAGTTTTACATCCAATGAAACACTAATGTTCATAGGCCTACCAGATAAGCCAGTTAATTCACAATACCTCAAGAATATACTTTAATAACCCAAGTCAAAAGGGCAAGAGCAATAAGTTCTCTTCTGCCCTGCTGTGCACTGGGCAATTCAAACAGGGTATTTTAAGGTTTGTATAATCTATAAGCCATTCACCCTACGTAGCAGGGATTAGCATTTGCAAATACTCATCTACCTGACAACGTTTTGGTCAAACCGCGCACTGTTGCAAATTCTTCTGCAAGGCTTAGCCAGGCGTAGAAGCACCGCATGAAGAAAAACCCCATCCTTTGTGCTGCTGACCTAGTTCAAAGCAGTGCAGCAGGACCAGAACAGGCTCCTGGCCCCAGCACCTCCGCAGCTGCAGAACGGGGAGAGGGGGGAAGATGGCACCAAGACACATCAGTGTCAGCTCGAGTCGAGCTCTGCTTCTTGCTTCAGGCCCTGCACCAGAGCAAAGCTGACCACGTAAGCACACGGTGCTGCAACAGAGCTGCTGTGCCATCCTGGACCTCAGGACAGAAAGGAAGCACACTGCAGAAACCTGAGAAACGAAGAGCCTGCTCCAAAACCTGTGCACCTTCAACCCAAGGCAACCTGATTCAGTGCACAGGCAACTCAGATTTCTCCACACTGGCGCAGCCTATTACACAGGTCTCTTCCTTGTGCCCACGGTTACTTCACCCCCAGCACCTCGGCAAGATAAATTTTGACTACATAAGACAAAGCCATCTATTTGAGACACAAATATTCCTTGTGGAGAAATCTGTCTAGTTCATCTCAAACAATGTGAGAGTATTTTCTGACAAGTTATGCATCTTCCTCACAGGTATTGTGCATTCAAAGACACAGGATTTTAGCACCACAACACACGTCCCTTGACAGAGTCCTCTCAACTTCTGGAGACCTCTCCTCCAAGTACCAAGATCTGGAAGGGATGTTTCTCAACCTTCTCCAGCCATTTTGCACCAGAAAGCAAGCAACCAGAAATCATGTTGTGACATGAGGGGGTGGGAGTATTAACAGAGAAGCCGAGAGGTTACTCCACAATTCCTAGAGACACTAGTGCTGTTTAAGATGTTATTGACTGGCTCACAAACCATTGGCTCTGCTCCTGCTGTGTGACACCACATTGCTCTGAGGAGCCCAGTAATGGAATAACTTCTCACATCATCTTTCATGCTGCACAGTCAAAAGCTACAGGAATAAGTGCAGAAAGAAAAAGAAGACAGACATCTAGCTGTACAGAGGACAAGTGCCACAGTAGCTGGTGGAAACAAAGATGCCTCCACTGAGGGGTCAAAGCTGCCCAGGAAGCCTTCTCTTTCACACTGCTATCAAAAAAACAGTTGAAATACTGGCTGAATGAATACAAAAAAAACAGGAAAACCCCACAACCCTACCTGATTTTAAATACTTTCATCAGTGACAGATTCTCCTTTGATAAAATGACTCTCCTAAGAAGGGGCTGGAAGAAATTGCAGAACACAACTGCGTAGTAAGCTTAGTACGTTGGTGCAACTAATGCAGCCTCTAAGTTATAGGCTACCATCATACAAGCATGAGTTCTGCCTCATAAATGACCTTCAGGATCTGAAACAACATCAATTTTAAACAAACACATTTTATTGCGATTTTACTTTATCTTCAGTAATTGATTGAGGGGATGCTTCTTTTCACTACAGCTAGCTTCAGCTTGGTACAAGCTCTCCCTGGTCACGCCATCACATGACACCTAGAAGCACTGAATTATTTCTTTGTTCAGTTTCTGACTTCATCCTATAGCAAATAACTACATTTTAACAAGCCACACAAACAGAATCACAAGGGAAACTATAGGAGGCTTGTTTCTACAATGGGAAATACAACTTTGATTGAAGTTTAAATACTTGATAATACTTTCCTCTTATTTAGCTCATTTAAAATAATTAAATTCCCTACAACTGTACGCAGCAACAACACGCTCCCAACAACATTCAGCTTGTTCAGGCTGTTCATCATTAGGTTCCATTTTAAAATTTTTTCAAGGTTTTTTAAAGGAAGTTACTGTCTTTTGGTTTCAGATTGTGTTTTGTAGTGCCTGCTTTGAACTACCTCCTACAGAACTCAAGAAGTCCTGCACCTAATGGCTTATCTCCCCACGTAGTTTAACCCTCAGACCGATTTCAAGAGCAAGACCACATCACTTACCAGAGTGAGAGGGGACAGAAACCAACTCAGGGACCTTCTACAAGGTGCAGATTACACTCCAGTAAGGGTAAGAAAACACTGGGCTTTTTTTTTCCAGCAGCTGTATAAAGATTTTAAAATACACAGAAATTCCCTTGGAGGTATCCAGGACTTGGACAAGGGAGAGCCACAGCTGACCCGATCTATGTTGCCAACAGTTCTGTATTGAGTGGAAATTTGTAGAAGACCCTCCAGAGACCCTTCTAGCCAACATTTCTGACCTACTGACTCTGTAGGCACCAGAGCTGGTTAACCCTTTCATACCCCAAGGGTAACTCCTGCAGAGGCAGTGCTGCCTACAGTACATGCTCCATCCTGAGTGCTGCCAATGACAAACCTTATCCACAAGCTCTTCGCTGACAGCAACCTCCTAGTCAAGAACCCTCTTGAGAAAGACATTGCTACTAAGGTCCAAGTTCAACATCAGCACACCCATGCTATTAAAAAAGCATACTTTTCAGCACCTGCTTGTTTTAAGTTGATAGAACTGGCTTCCCAAGCAAACTTACAAAATAACCATTTAACTACTTGCATACCGCATCCACATTCTCTAATGACTATCCCATTTAAAAAAAAGCATTAATTCTTATTCATCTGAAACAGATACAACAGACTACAACCACAGCTCAGTAGCAGCTGTTAAAGTGAGAGGGGAGAAACCAAATTAAGCACTCACTTGAAAGAATATTTCATTGTAGAATTTCCAGCAGAAACATTCATGTATTCAGTAGAACATCTACCTTTGCATTGTTAGTGTTATTCCTATGTGCATTTGCCATGTTTCATCTCAAACAAAAATATTTAAACAAATTGCAGTGGGAGGAGAGAGAACACTATTTTCCATAAGACAAACCAGATTCAAAGTAGTAACTAAACCTGCATTCTCAGTTGGTTCAAGGACAGGCCTAGTCAAGGGGAGAGACGTACAACCGCATTCAAAGAGCGGATTCCCTTGCCAGGCACAGCCCATTGCAGAAAGCACATCCTGCTATGCTGCTAGGTGACAGCTTTACCTCAAAAGCAAGCTGTGTATCAATTATTCAAGTGTTTAATGCAGTATTTGGGCCAAAATTCCTGTTCCTAACCCAGATTCCACTCCAAGAGATATGCATCTTGGATCCTGTTCATAGCATCAACTAGGAAATACCCAACTTCTCTCCAAATTTGAGATTTTCTCATTTTAAATGCTGAATTGGGAGAACAACAATGGTCCGAGAACAAAGTTAAGGGCAAGTAAGTAAGACCACATGAGTATCAGGGTTGGTTTTTTTAATGCTAGTAATTTTGTTGAAAGTTTTTCCAATTCTTTTTAAAATACCTTTTATTTATGAATCGGTATTCTTGGCATTAAATCACAAAACCTTATTCATTTGACTTAAATAACTTCCAACATCCAAGTTGGGAAGGGTAGGAGAGGAAAAGAAAAATCACCAAATTCAGCATATATATAATTGCATTTTAATCAGTATCTTTACAACTGAGGCCTTGAATTTCAGAATTTAAGGTTTGAAGGTTGTGCCACCGCTATGTGCTCGATCCTCATGTGCAACAGTACAAAGTAATTTTTTGAAGACTAGTGTTGATGTATGGGTGAAAACAATTTGTCTAATGGAATATAGTACCTTCAACTAAGGAACTTGGAAGGTCTTCCACTTTTTACCTCCCCTTAAATACACTGCAAAATAACCTTCATAATTTTTAGCTTTGATTTTTTTAAAAAGCACAATGTGTCACCAGGCCATCAAGGCTCGTTTCCAACTCAATTCAGAATCTGAAGCTGACTCAAGATTTCCCATTAACTCTTCCTTCGGTTATTGAGTAGGAAAGAAAAGTAGTCTTAAGTCACTTGTCTCATGAAGCTGAACCATCCATTCATAGGAGGAACAAACAGCATAGAGCTAAGAAGCTATACTTGTTCCCCTACACAAATAAAATCGTGCGCATGACGACCGTGCTACCTAAGAAAAATTGTCATAACAAATCAGGTTGTAACTTCTTTCTGCAACTCTGAACTGTAAAATTTAGAAGATAGTTCTCTACATTGTCTTTCAAGGTCCTTAAGTGATAACTGCTACATTTACAGTTTGTAAAAATGCAAAGTTTGGTAGTATTTTTTCCATTTACCATCACTTCACATATGAAAAAACTTTTTGAACTGGACTAGTAGCTAAAAAATCATCTACTGAGCAAAGAGTTCAAGACTTAGCAAGGATATAGTAAGTGTCCCTTAGTCCCAGGTATAGTCGATTAGGTATACTGTTTCTAACAGCTAAACAATTAAGTTACTCCATAAAACCAGAGCTAACATCATCAACTCTTCCCGTATTTAGGAATTAAGAACACACACAGAATTCTAAGGTAAAAGCTAACAATTTCAAAACATTCCAAAAGAAAGGACTCACTACTACTTCCACACACTGGCTCCAAGTCAAGAACTGTAGCACAAAAATCTTTCATGTAATCAACAAAATAAAAAAATTAATTCACAAGTAGCATGTTGTGATTATGTAACAGCAAAAAGGAGAGCTGAAAATCCTTCTCCTATTAGATGATAAAATATTGTGAAGAAGAATATTTTAAGGGACTTGCAAAGAAAAATAGTGGTAATCCATTCCTAAGAGGCTTTCTTTACAAAGCTACAGAAAATTTAAAGACTTCTTCCCTACGAGGAGTATTAACAGGACCTCACACGCTGAGCACTTAAGATGTATACATCCCCAGTGTCATAAAACACTAGAACCATTTCATCAAAGGATTCAAGAATTTTTTTGTCACAAGTCTTGGAACTTCACTCCAAGCATAGTTGTCTGGGGGAGAAATGGAAAAAAACCACCACACAGTTCAGGACAGAGAATTATATTAAATGCTTCCAGTGTATTTTACTTCCTGGAAAACAGGAAGAGCCCTCTACAATGCCTATTCACAAACACTTTGAACTGTATCAGAATGTCAATTTTCAGCCCAAAGATACTTTCTAAAACAAAACAAACAAAAAAGATAAACCCATGCTGAAAGTGTCTTGAAGAATAAAAATCCCAATAAAAGAAGGTGAAAGATTTCAACTGCTTCTAAAGCACCAGTATTTCTCAAACAATCCTATTCAAGTACCACTCTATAATACTGAAATAGAAATAAAAGTATTTCTGTTAAGATTTAGGATCTGGAGAGAAAAGGTATTTCATTTAGTAATCACCTCTTGAATACTCAATATGAGAGCCCAAAGTGGAAAGCATGAAGGAAAGCAGGCGAGGGCAAGAAAATACTCAGCAGTTAAAGTCAGAAATAATGTAGTTCATGCCCAGGAAGGTCAATTAGAAAATAATCAAGTCAGGATAAGCATTGTTGTTACAGCTATTAGTATAATTAATTGCAAAATATTTTTGAAGTGGTAGAAGGAGTGTTGCAGCAAAACACATCCTCTGTACAAGTCTCAACAGGTACAGAAAAGGCCATACACAAAGCTATGCTCAGTGGCATTGTTTAATGGATGACAAGGCTTACCACAGTACCTGCTCACCCAGTGTCTGCACACACAGTAGCACACCTACCACATGGAGAAGACCTTGATAAATGTGATTTCCCCCCCCCCCCCCATTCCTGGAAATAAAACATGTTGCTAGACATCAACCAGGTCAGTCTGTAGCAAATTATCTACAGCAGAGATTTATGACAGGACCTCTTACTTTTTCTTTACAAGCTACTTCGATCATGCTGTCACAATCCACAGCACCGCTGGCATTCATTTACTAACCCAATACAGTTCCTCCAACTGAACCAACTAACACAGTTATCGCTCCAAAGGGCTGATTTGGCTAACAACCTCTAAAGTGTTTTAGATATGATAAAATTTTAGATATTTTAAAATTTCATGAACATAGTAGTTCTGACTGCCTTCAATTTCTCTAAACAGTAACTGAAACAGCTAAGTTTACCACAGGGTACCAATCTGGAGTTATGACAGATTCCCACCTTGATCAGAGGCCAAGCCCAAACTGTAGCTGCAATGACTGCCAAGGCCACAACAGCTAGTAGCCATTCACTAAGCGGAAGTTGCCACCAGCACATAAAAGCAATCCACTGGTTTGTTACACTTCCTTAGTGAGTCAGCTGCCCTGCGCTCCACTCGCCCGGGCAAGGAGAGGACTCTGGTGACACCACCCTGCAGAAACGGAAGACATGGGGATTGTCCCAGATGCCCTGTCCTTGAGCCCTGGTTAGTCTCATAGGTTTCTCCATCCAAATCCTGCTTCAGAACAACCCAACTGCTTAGAGAACTCCAAGAACATGAAAACGTAAAGGGCATTTACAAAATAGTCAAACATTATTCTCACCTTAGAGTCTTTATACTTAATAGACACATATGACAACAAGTAAGTGATTTTATTGTCTTCGCTTCCACCAAAGAGCTTCTGTTGATGGCAAATGTCACCTAAAAGCCAGAAGTAAACTGCAAGCCTTTAGTACTCATTTCCTTGTATTTCAACAAAAGTATTTTCACAATACCACGAAAGCTGTCTGAAAGCATGCAAGACACTAGCGCGAGCTGGTTAGTAGTTTTGAAAAAAACAGTCACTGCAGTATCCAGTGTTCAGCCCGGATCAATGACCGAAACAAAAGAACAAAAACAAGGAAAAGTGAAGTAAAGGTTAATTGCATACTGTGTTGTGTTGGTGCTATAAAACTAGCTCAGCTAAAATATGTAAGTGACCTTGTGTGATAATTGCTTGGAAAACCAGACAGGCAGCTTCAGATAGGAGACGTAACCAAGACGATTTTTCAAATCCATGTGTAGAAACAAATGATATTACGTGAATTATTCCCAAAACTACGTCGACTAGTCATAACATGAAAAACAAAAATACTTGTGAGGTGTTTGCTGGGGAGGGTGGGGGGAGAAGACCTTCAAGGATCTCTACTACTGAAGTTAGCCACTGCTGTTCATCCCCAGGCAACTCTGATGAGCATGCAAAACGGGCTGCGTATTTTGAACGATTTCCTATTGTTCCATAGCCAGGACTAAAAAGAGGATGTAAACAAGTCATAAAAGACAAGATACCATTTAATATCTGTTTAAATACCGCAACTTTATTGACGTATCGCCTTCCAAGCGTACGCTTAACCCTTTTCCTCCTTTTTAACCCCACAGGCGAAGCTCAGCAGCAATTACGCAATGTTCTTCCTCCACAGGCAAGGCAGCTTTGATCGAAACTCGGTTAACACTCACGGAAGGCACAGCACACCCGAGACGCGTCCCGGGCCACATACTCACACACAGGGGTCCCTCACGTTACACCTCCCGAGTCGGCAGCAGGCTGACAAAAAATATTGACAAGGCGTCCACAAGCAAGCTTGGCTGCCCGACTTACATAACTTCGGGAACGGCTGTCGGCGACAGCCCCTCACGGCGATACCGCCGGCCGAGCGGCCGCTCCAGTCAGTTAACGCGAAAGAGGCACAGCGAAACGCCAAGGCTGAACTAAGCCAAAGCCGGTGACCGAAAGGCAGCGGCCCCCTCGCCGCAGCAAGGGTCGCCACGCACACCCCGCCGGCCCGGCTCCTGTCCCGACGCGTACTGTTACCGCTTGCTTCATCCCCCCCGAACTTCTCGGAGGCGCTTGCCCGCTCTCTGCTGAGGAACAGCCCGAGCCAGCGTTCGCCCCGGAGGCGGCAGCGCTGCGGACCCCGTCCTCCCCCGTCCTCCTCACACGACTCGCGCCGCTCAACTTCCTTCAAGGCGCAGCTCGGGCACCTGCCGGGCCTCCGGCGCTGGCGCGAAGCGACCCGGAGCCGCTCCCCGCTGCGGTGCCTGAGGCGCAGGGCGGCCGGCCGGAGGGACCGCCTGACTCCCGCCCGCCCCGAGAGGCCCTGCCACACAGGTGCCGTGCCCGGCGCGAAGAGACCCTCTCCTAGGGACGGTCGCGCTCCCCGCCGCCCCCAAATCCCCGCTCTTCTCGCAGCAGCGGCAGCCCAGGCTCACCTCAGGGTAAGGGCGGCGAGCGGGGTGTCCTTCCTTCGTCCAGAAATGACGCCCCTCAGCACCCCCGCAAGGACACGGCGCTTCTCCCCCACACACACGCTCCCAGGTCACACCGTCCCCTCCGCGCCGCTCCCCTTGCTCAGGGACACCGCATCGCCACGGCCTCCCGTTTCCCTGCGGCTTCTTTCTAGTCAGTCCACGGCTCTCTCCCCCCGCCCCCGTTCTCCCTCCTCCCGCCCCACCGCACCCTCTCCAGACCCTCCGCCGCGGGGTGATGCAAGGAGCCCACGGTTTCCTCTTGCGTTACGGGAGGGAGGAAGGAAAGCAGCAGGAGAGGGGGCACTGAAAAAACCAGAAAGGTGAAAGGAAAGTCTTTCTCCTCCTCGCCCACCTCCCCGTCCGAAGCGCCCCGGCAGGGACCCTCCGCCCGCGCCGCCGCCTCAGAGAGGGGCGCCGGGACTGCCTCGCCCTCCCCGACCCCCCTTCCCGCTGCCCCCGGGGGTATCGCCGAGCTCCCTCACCGCTCTCCCTTCAGGGCCGTTTCTCCGCGTCGCTGCCTCTGGTAACGAGCCGAAGACCGGAGCGAGCCGCGAGCCGCTGCTCGGAGCTCCGCTTGCCGCTCTTTTCCTTCGGTCGAACGGGCGCGGGGGCTGCGCGGCTCCGTCCGGCCCGGCCTGAGGCCCTGCTCCCGCCGGAGCCCCTCCGCTGCGGCGCCGGGAGCGCCTGGCCCGCCTGTCCCCTGCGCCCAGGCTCTGCTGCACCTGCTGCGGGGCTGGGCTGCCCCTGCGGCGCGGGCCGAGGAGAGGAAAGGGCACCCTCGCTCCGTCCTCCCTCAACTTCTCATCACTTTCCTCTGCCCTCGCTCCGCTCCGCCGCGCTGCCGCCCCGGCACCCCACCGCCCGCCAGACGCATACACCGGCGGCTGCCGTCGACCCCCTTCAAGATGCTTGCCAGCGGGGTACCCTCGGCTACACGAGGAAAGACTCCCCTCACCCCTTCCCCCTCGCCGGTGCGGAGAGCTGCCGTCCGGGTCCCCGGGCGCCCTCCCGCCCCACGCACTGCCCCTGCTCCCAGGCCAGGTCCCCTGTGCCCGCCTCTGGCGGGTGGGACCGGGGCCGCCCTCCGCCAATCAGCCCGGGCGCGGCGGCCAGGCCGCAGGAGGTACCGCCGGGCCCGCCCGCAGCGGGAGGGGGCATGCCCTGCCCCCGCGGAGCTCCCTGCCCTCGACCTGTTTCCTCGGAGCTTCGCGGACTCCTCTCATGCTCGCCGGCAGCCGAGCACGCTGCCATTCGTGCCTTCAAGTGCGCGCTGCAGCGTGGAGGATTTAGGAGGCGAAAGCCGACACCTCTGTGGAATCTTCATCTCCACCTGCTGTAACCGTGAGAGGCAGCTCGACGGAGCCGTGCCCTAACCTCGGCCCTCCTTTTTCGTTACTAGCTGGCTTCAGTTAAAAACCCAAAACAAGCAAAACTCCAAAGCCTTTCCCCGCCCACTCCCCCCGACCCACCTACCTTCATTAAAGCTAAGGGCAGTTGCCCAATTGATCCTGGCTACTCCAGTGATACACAGTCATTTTCTCTTTTTCCCTCCTTCTGCAGGAAAGGGCACTCAGCTCCCTATGGCTTTAGCCCCTGCTTGTAAAAGGCTAACTGAGAGAAATATGACACTACTATCCTCCTCCATCATCCTGAGAAAGACCTACCAGTAGGTTTCCAAGCCATCACCTGACAAACTTTAAATACTAACGGTAATTCTGCAATTAGGTTTGTGTGTGTGTGGTTTGGGGGGTGGGGGTGTTGGGTTTTTTCCTGTTATTCACTTACTATATAATAAGTGTAATTTCACAGCTGACAGACAATAAAGTTCTTTGAAAGAACAAAATTTGCCCCCTGCCTGCCATGCACTTTTTAAAATCCAAACTTTCCCCTCCTTGCTTTACGTTATGAGTTCAAAAGTGTTTTATGGACCCTCCAAGGTAAATGCTTCCTTAATTGAAGGTTTTGTAATGAACTTTGAAGGAAAAGAAGTTTCAGTCTTCCTGATTTGACAGATCAAGTTACTCCTTTAATAAAAGTGAAGGTTTAAGTTTCATCAGACAAAACAAGAAAGTTAATGAAATTTGAATGATAAGTTAATGAAATGCATGATAAGAAGACACCATAAGCTTTAAATTGATGTCTATTCTAGTACAGATGGCTTGCAGAAGAAAATGAAACTTTACTTTCATTCCAATTAATCCAATTTATTTGGTACATAGAACTTCTCCTGATACTCATTATAGAGCCTTTTAAAAGCTCTTCTGTTTCTCACATATAGAACAAATCATTAAAGTTTCTCAAATCTCATGCCCCATTTGACATCTAGCTAACTTTAAATTAGGTGTTAGCCTTTAGCAGGTGATACTCAAATCCTACAAGCTAATAGTGGCCTTTGGCTTTGAGGTAAGTATTGAGCTCCTAAAAATGAGGTTCTGAAGTTAAATGTCCCAGAATCAAGCATACAGAACCACTATTGTGTTCAAAGTTTTAGTTACTTCCAGGCAAAATAAATTTCAAACTGTAATGCCAATTGAAGACAATAGGTAACAGTTGAGTAAATTCAGCTCCTCTGAGTATCTGAACTACCTTCAGTCTAGATTTGAAGCCAGTATAAATTTTGTTCAGACTTCCCTGAAATACGTTCTGCATGTCTATGAGCATTCTTTTTGTTTCTTGGGTAGAAGCTTTAATAAAGCTGTTCTTGCTGTGGAAGTAGCAATACTGAAAGGTAGGCATTGGTGCAATTACCTGGGGAATTTTATTAAAATTACTTATCAGACCTTGGTAAAAAAAGTCTTTTCCTGGACTGTTGTACTGAAAATGTCTCACAGTGATGGCAGTATTTTGAATTTAATTCCTGTATACTACGTAATACTAACTCAGGAGAGAATGTTACTTCTAGGAGCTTTTTTATTGATCCCCGCACCTCCTACCACTCCTGTCAGCAAGTCAGAGTTGCTCGGTTTTATCAATGCTCTGCCTGCCCAGTTTCCTATCCTCAGCAGACCGGCATAGGTCAGCTAAAACATTTTCTTGAAAATTAATGTGTTAAGAGTTAATGATCCTCATAACATCATGCATTTATTGTAACACGATGTAGTGATCTTTCTTTGGTATGAATATTTCAACTCAGAGTACGGGATATTGTCCCGTCTTTGGCTGTTATCGTTACGTGCTATTGTAAAATTGTTTTTATTTCAAACTCCAGATATGCGTATAACATGACAGCTCCAGTCTTTTATTTAGACTCGTTATTTTGATAAACAATATAGTGATGTTCATATACTTCTTTTATCGTTAAAGAGATGCAAGCGAACTGTAGATTGTTTTCAGAATAAAAAATGTGCATAATGCAAAGTAGTTGGGGTTTTTTTCTGTGTTTAACTGTTTGTTGTATTTATTTCTTGGTGCATACTTACAACGACCCAGCTGTGCAGACAGTAAATATACGGTATCAATTATTAATTAAGCTATTATTATAAAACTATGGTATATAAGCTATACAGCCCAATACTGAAACATGGAAATTTTGATCTCCAGTAAATTCCAGAACATAACACGCAAATTCTGTGTTGCAAAAATTTTGGAATCTTGGAATTCCAAATTGTGATAAATCAGATTGAAATAAAATAATGAAAAGTCACAAAATGCTATAAATACGAAGCACTTTTAATTTTCATGTAAGTTTTACAGGGCTAATAAACACTTCAGAAGTGTTTTTGAATAACCTTCTATTGCTGTCCAAAGGGACACCTTCGTATTATTTTTCAAGAGAGTAATTTATTTCATTTGCTTTTAAGTTGGACACTGATGGCATCAAAGTTATTTTTACCACCTGAGGAACAAGAAATGCATCTTGACGTGAAAATGTTTCTCTGAGGGATTCAGAACTTGACTGTGTTAGATGAAGGCAAGAGAGCAGCAGCTGGACAGCACCATGTCCTGTTGGGTTTTCTTCCCACTAGAGTTTTTATTGTAAGAATATAGAAATTTTACGCTGTGAATTCCAGATTTGTGTTTCTTCAAATCTGGTTGATTGGACCGGACAATGTATGTAAGTTAAATTGAAGATGATGTCCCTTGTGCTTCTCTCCTGATTTGCACTGGTCTGTTGGCAAAAGAGAGCCTGATGTGTCCAGTGGGTTTTTTTGGATCAAGATGATTCACATACTCTTCTTTAAGTGTTTTTTGCCTAGTGACTTGATTAGTTTGACTATACATGTACATTGAGTTTCTACAGAGCAAAGTAGAAGTATAACCTTCCTTGTAACTCATCTAAGACAGGGTTAGCCAATTTTGCTTGTTAATTGGTATGAGGTCATAAGCAGCCAAACTAATTTATTTAAATAAGATCTTTAGTTCTATTGCCTTACCAATTTGCCAGATGGAACTAATCACCTCAAATGTATATTACCTAATTTACCTGCGGTATGACTAGACAACCATTTCTTCCAGGTCTGCTTGCCATGCCTTTTGACCTTGTTCACAGAGCCCACAAACACAATAAAGGTGTACAGAAGAGTCTGCCTTTGCTGTAGGCAGCTATTGGCCTTATTATCTCACGTAATTGACCCTAACACAAAGTGGTGCTTATTCTACCTATATAGGTGACTCCCATAACTGTGTATTGCAGCTCTGAATGGTGGTTCCCAGCAGAAGCTAACTACTGTGTGATTACACTCTGTTTTTCAAATCTTGTAAGTGTGAAATGGTAACTTCTAGTTAACTGACGTGTATCTGGATAGCAGTAGAACATGGAATGTCAGAATCAGTTTTGCTCTTAGAAGAAAAGTTGTTCTCTCAGCACAGCCTGTGTGCTTACAAAACAGCATGTTCTATTTCATTCAGCAAAAATTTTAACAAAGGAAGAAAGAGTCATTTCTCAACAAACTTAAGTGAGGTCTCATCTCTTATTATTCCCTGTCTGGCAGTACTGTTAACTGTCTGAGGAGGTTTTTGTCCTGGGTGTTTGTCAACCACAGGTTCAGAACATTTGCATGTAGAAAAGTGTTAAAACCATTAATGCCACTTCACTGTGCCTTGTTAAAAGGACATACTGGGGTTAGAGAAGGTACAGGGGAGAGCTCTTAAAGTGTTTAAAGGGATTGAGCAGCTGCCTTACGAGTAGAGACTAAAGAAGCTGGAGCTCTTCCGTGTGGAAAGGAAACAGCTGAGAGAGGATATGGTTAAGATTTGCAACACCATGAAGAAGCAGAGACAATAGGTACACAGCTGTTATTCACTAGACCCTGTAATCCAAGAACCAGGTGATACTAACTGCAGCAAGAAGCAAAACAGATTAAAGAGATGGAAAAGCAGCTGACCTTGATTGTTTCCATTACCACAGGAAGTTATAGATGCAGGCTCTTTCAGCAGGTTCAGAAAGGGACTAAGAAGCCTTGTGGGCAACAGTCATCAGAGGCAGGGGTTTACCCTGTAGCTGTCTAAATATGATAACTGGACATCTTGGGTGAGTACTGGGGGAATTGATTGTAAGAAGTGGCTGTGTTCTTTCCAAAGGGTATTTTTTTTTTCCCCACGCTATTAAAAATGAAAGAACAGCTTAGAGGGACTTCATTTACCTGTATGGTATTTCTTGTGTTGAGAATTCTCAGCTAGAGAGCATACAAACTTATGAATTAAGTTCTCTTTTTTTTTTTTTTTTGTTAGTTTTATGCTGATGTACCCAGAGTGCTGGATATGAGAAGGTACTTGGAAAATCTAAAGACTTTTTTTGTTTTTCTTCCTGTTAGTAAATGGAGGTGTGTGGTTTTACAAAACTTGGCTCTGGAAAATTAAGCTAGTTTTGTGTCTGGGCACTTCAAAGTCTTAAGGTGGTTTAGATGTTTGGTTGAAATGTAATAAGTAGCCAAGAAGTGCTAGGGGTGGTGTAGATGTTTGTCGATTGAGTAGGGTTTAAGTTACTTATTTTGGTGACTTTTTGTTCATTTACTTGTTCTATACTTAGCTATGACTCATTGAAGTTAGTTCAAAACCTGTGCAACTCTCTGTGTCACTGTGATGTTCTAACACTCTGCTTCTGGCATTGCACGCTTGGTCACTTCTTGAATTGTGCAACAACCGTTTCCTCATCATGCTTTTAAAAAAGAAACGTAGAAATAGCAAGGTGGATGTTGCGTTCACATTTTGATAAAATTGTTTGCTTCAAATTCAATTTTGGAAGAAAAGTCATTAAGCATATAAAAAATCTGCATGTGAAAAATCATGCATGAAGTTTTATTTATTTTTGTTTCTATCCATAAACTTTGCCTTTTGAGTTATGATATCTTCTTTAATTCTTTGGGAGTTGAAATTAGAGCCAAAAACTGAAAAGCTATTGGTATCGTTCAGATGAAGGTTCAAATGCCATATGACTGTTACATCTCTGAGCAAGATGATTCGTATAAACTCACAAACCATCTCTGTGGATTTAACCTGATTAAAAGATTGCATTTTTAGTTGTAATGAAAAAATGTTTTAATATTTACAAATATAACTTGTTATTTCGCAAGTTTCTAAACTGTGTGCAAATAATGCCATTTATAGCCATCCTTATTCCTCTGAAAAGAAGATAAGGACTACAATTGTATCCCATTAAAACGATACAAAAGGAGAAAGGAAATGCATAACAGATATTGGTGGTAAATCCTTTTGTTATTTTAAAGTATTGAAAGGTATTCTGAGGCCGTCACCTGATGGGGCTTGCTTAATCTGATGAGTTTGTTAGATATGAAGAAGCAATTACAACATGTTACTACAATAAAGTTTCCTTTTAGAAGGAAAAAAAAAAATTTTAAATACTTGGCAAAGCTTGCAGTGTGTGTATATATATTATTAAATATAATTTTATACCTAAACAATGCAAGTTACTTTATCAGAACCACTGACATTCTTCAGGTCTATATTACCTACATATTGTAACAAATACCAAGTTCAAAATCTGACTGCAGAGAGAGTAATTCAATCCAACGAGATGCCAGAATGTACTTTGGGTTTATGTTTCCTGGATAAGTGACTTTAGGAAGTACCGATTAGGCTTGCAGATACAATTATAGCTTAGACAATATGTGATGGTAAACTGTGGCTTATGTAGTTTTCCTGCATAAGCAGAAAAGGTTAGTAGTGTATGACCATAAATAATAGTGCTTGGATACTCTACTAGAGCATGTTATTGTTTGAAAGGAAAAAAAAAGGTAACAAACCAAACCAGTGTGTTACTTCAACAGTGGTTTATTATATTTGGTTCTTGCGACATTGCTCATAATAAAAGCACAGTCCTACCACGCCTACTAAAAAAACCACCAAACCCAAAATGCTCTGTGCATCTTGTTTGTTCTCCTTACCTCATTTGAAAGGCAAGAGTAATGAGCAGAGCTAACATGTAGAACCTCAATAGGGAATCAAGGAAGTAGTTAACTGAATTGAGCTCGAGCTGGTCATTGGATACTGGGATAATTGACGGGGTGTGGTATGGTGTGTGCATATGTATGTTCAGTTTTCTGTTTTATAAATGGTTGTTAGGAGAGTATTCATAGCCCCAATCGTAGAGTGCCAAAAGCTTGACAAGACAAATAGTTATTAATCTCCTTTAAATGGAGTTCTGCATTTCCTCTCTGTCTCATGCAGGTGGGTAGTTATCTTTTTCCTTCTTTTTTCTTTTTCCCCCTCTTGTCAGAGGTAAGAGGAATAAGGTGAATAGGCCATATTGGGCTTGTGTTGTTGTGTTCTTGCAGTCAAAGATGACACTAAGCAGTAGTCTGAAAAAGTTTGCTAAGCAGTGTTAGGGTCTGCAGAAATGAACTCATGTCCTCCTTTCCTTAGATGTCTGACATTGTAGGACTGAGTTCCTCCAATAGTAGGATAATAGTCTCAGCCCAGGAGGTCCCTTTCAATCCTAAATTGCTGATTAGAAACTTATAAGACCTGAGAGGGAGGGAAAAAAAACCAAACCACCCACCCAGAAGGGGACTCTTCAGCCTTCTTTTTAGGATATTTGCAAGGGATACAGGGCAAAGATCCTGAGGCCAAGCCCCAGTGCCAGGTGATCATTTAATATAAATATGCTGTCTTGTTTACACACAAAGCTTGGAGAGGTAGGGGACAGTGATTTCCAGCAACTGATCCGAAACAAAACAACCCAACAGCATGATTAATCAAAACTGCTAAAGTAATAAAACATGGTCACTGATGCAATTCCACAGAGCATGGAGGGAATGTGGTGTTTCAAGTGCCATGAGCATATCTTAACAACTCTGCAGTACTTTGGTAAGTCAGTACTTCTAGTATTAAATTCCTTGCGACAGCTGTGGGCCTTCCCTAGCAATGCCTGTTAATCTTGTTCTAACTCTTGCATTGGGTGTGATGGGAAGCATGCCAAAATCATCTATACCTACCACATACCAAGAAGTTGTTTCCCAATGTTTGGGTAGCCACTGCCACATCCTCGTGCCAGATATTCTAAACAAATTTCTCACTTGTAGATCTGTCATTCAGTCTGCAGACATTATGACATGCTTTTAGAATGTCATACTGAAATCACCACCATCCACCATTTTAAAAATCAGAACACTTTTTTTTGTCTTTTGTCTAGAGAAGTAGTCTTTCCAGCAAGTTATTCTTTTTTGTTCTTCAGTTTCTACAGTAGTAGGCATCTTCACAGAATTTCCTTGTCCCTACTTCACCTTTGTGCATTCCCGTACACCTTATGAACTGTTTGCCATCTCCCTTGCTTTTCAGCAGTCCTGGTAATAAAAACATTCTGTCAAGCTCTCTTCTGAATGCCGCAGAAGCCTTTTCTCATCTTGCACCAACTACCAACCCCTTTTTTTCATCACATCTACGTGTTCCAGGTGTCAGAGTAGGTGTCGCTTCTTCCACTCACAACCAAGAAATGGGTCCGTACTCTGCCATTCCACCATCAAAATCTGCTTTAGAGACCACAGCCATTTGCAACTAAGGCTGTCTCTTGATTTTGTAACTACCCTTTTTGGAGTACCTGTTGTCTAACTTTACGTTGCCCCTTCTGTACAAGTGGCGTTACAATTTCTTACAAATACAGTGTGTAATTATTCAAATATTAGTTCTGTACTACTTGATCTGTTTTTAAGAGTGTATCTGGTACCATTTCCTAAAATGCTAGGTTTTTCCCTGACCTCCTACCTATTTTAGGCTATCCCTGGGCATAAAGCAATGAGAAAGCTTGTAGGCCTGAATGTATAGAATGATTTATTTGGGGCAGGGAATCTGCTTTAGAACAGAGAGCAAATGGAAACTCCTTTTCTCTCCAAACTGCTTTCAATTTAGTTTTCAGTGTAGCCTTCTTCCTGTATTTTTAGGAGGCAAATGAAATACCAGGAGGAGGATGGCAAAGAAACTTCTAAGACGATCAAGAATCAATTTCCATTTCTCTCAAAAACAAAGAATGGTCTTAAATCAGAACTCTGACAAGCTATAAAGAGAATTGAAACTTTGGGTTACATGCCTAACATCTATAGATACTAGAAATCTGTGTTGTAGTTTGGGGTCTTTTCCCCGCTGATGGCATACTTACCTTTGGCCTGAAAAAAATAAAGGTCTCAAATGAGTCATTGTATGGATATTTGTCCGCAGTTTTCTTTATGAATATCCCACATACTAACCTTTGAACTTATTTCATACATTCAATAGTTGACGTAATTCTGAATGTCAAAGGCTGTATTAATATAAGAGTATCAAATAGAGCGAGGAAATACTTTTTAAATCAGTAGAATGTATGTATCACTGATGCTGATATTCTACGCAAACTAACTGTGGAAAATTGGATTTAAACAATTGCAGAAAATAACTAATACTTTGCATTATTGAAATGTATTATCCCTCCTTTTCAAATAAGCATTTTGTCTGCTTTTATTTTCCATGTATCTTCCTTTCTCCTCCTGGAGGGGAAATTTGTCTTGTATTAATCCTCTTAGTTTGTTTTCTTTTTGTTGTCTTTCCATTAATACATTCTGAAATGTAGTTGTCTGGATATGGAACTACTTAGCTTGTATTTTGCTTCTATTTATGACCAAGAGAAGAATTTATTTTCTACCCAACACTGACATCTCTGCTTAGAAACAGTCAATTATTATGTAACCCTCTCTGTGCTTATGAACTACCAGGGAAATCCAAATTGGACAGGAATAGTAGCATGGATAGATAATTGCTGATAGGCATGTTGACCCTATCTTTGGATGGAGGGCAGAGCAGATGCGCCATTTCTTGGTACAGAAATCTTCTAGCTCCTCTGCAGTCCTGTGTTGATGCTATCACATAGTGATATGTTTCCTGTGTCGTCTGCCTCATATAAATGGTCTTCTGCAGGGCCTTGTCCTTTACTGTACCTTCAGTGATTTAATTGTAGCTGTTAAGTGTCTCTCACCATGTAGGTTTATATTAAAGCCCTCCTGGGAACCTTGAATAATATATTGAACGTTTTGCTAAGGGAAATTGAATCTTCTTAGTTTCATTCCACGACTGTGTTAAATAGATGCAAGAGGATCAAGATGTTTGGAGCAGTGACCTGTTACGCTTTCATTTGTCCCATTATCATATTAATCTAGTAGGAACAACTGAGCACCAGCCAATCAAAAGTGTATGTTTAGGGAAGAAAATCTGTCATTTAATGACTAATCTCTCCTTCTACGCTGTATTCTACCAGCAGTTTTGGAAAGTTGGTTCTTTTATTGGTAAGGCATAGCAAAGCTTGATCAACGTGCGCTTAATGTAATTTTTTCTTTCTCTGTGGTGAGAGCTGGGTTTGGTCCGTGTCTCGTTCACCACCCGGCATGATTATAAACTGAGATTTTTGACTGTGTGCTGTGAATGGAAAAGTGTACCAAAATGGATTACAGAACTGTGTCACATCTGGATTTGAGTATTTGGAAGCCTTAATAAATGTTCCTTCTGCAGAAGAGGGGGCCTGCTGCTTCATGTTGCCCCTGTAGAGGTTTTGGAATAAAGTTCTGGAGATTCTGTGTATCTAGCATAGCTATAGCCAGAGAGATCCTTGAACATGGGAATCCTAAAATAATTTAGGTTGGAAGGTATGTCTGGAGGTCTAGTCCCACCCCTACCCAGAGCAGACCATACTAGTTCTGGGTGCTTAGGACCTGACCACTTGAATGTTGAACATTTCCAAGGATGGAGATTCCACAGCCTGCCTGGGCAACCTTCTCCAGTGTTCAACACCCCTCATGGAAACAGATGTTTTTTCTGGGTATCTAATCAGATTTTCCTGTGTTGGCCTTTGTGCACATTGCCTTTTGTACTGTCGCTGTGCCAAAAAGAGCCTGGCTCCTTCTTTATGCTATCCTTTAGATAGCTGAAGGCAGCAATAAGATCTCCCCTCAGCCATCCCTTGAGATATAGGGCATTAGAGAAGCTATTCATCTACGTTCTTTCTGTCTTTGCCCGGGTGTGGATTTTGCGTGATAGCATGCAAATATCTCTCCACACCTACTCAAATCTTGGTTTTATTTTGTAAATCTGTGTGCAGAGGGGTTTATGTGGAACAGAAACAGTGATTCCTGGAAGGACAGTGTTTGGAGACTGAATTTAAATCCTACATTCTTGACTCAGATCAGATCTTGAAATCTGTGAAGGCTGGAGAGAAGACAGAAGTGGTTCCTTCCTTTGTTTTTTTTTTTTTTATATCTGTGAAATAGCTGAGAAAGCACTCATGAAGGAACTCATTGCAGAGGAGGCAGTTTGAGGGATGGAATAAAAACCAAACAGGAGAAAGGATTAGTGAAAATGAAGGCATGGGTAGTAGCAGGATGTGACCAAAAGTTAAGTATAGATCATGCAAATGCAAAGAGCAAACTGGAAGTACTGTGGGCAAATGGTCACAGAAATCACTGTGTACATCTTAACAGGCTTTGGTTTTCATGGATCTACCTCACAGAGGAACAGGAAACTCCTTTTTTGAACTCGACAATAACTTATTTGTGGACAAGATAAGAGTAAAAAAAATTAATACAAATATTGCAAGAGAGGAGTCATAGAAACCATTGAGTTTCATTTCTCTAGAGTAGTGGGGGAAGATTATTGGTAGAAGAGGGAGGAGTCATTTGCTTTTCAGCCGCTGCTTTGAGTAATGAAATGTTTATTCCCTGGGAGAAGAAAAGCTGAAACAATAGAGCTGTGTTTATAGAAAAATGGTCATTTGTCCAGACTCTGATTTCTGGTTCATCAATACCTCTTTGTGAGAGGTACTTCCCTGAAATATGCCTTTGTTTCAGATGGAATGCAACCAGGGGCGTACAGTGCAAGGAGTCTCAGTTGGACAGGCTTAAGCAAACAGTAAGAGAGTGCAAAGGCTGAAATTAAAATGTATATATTTTTCTGTGCCGTGTTCTATTCATTACGTGATTAAAGCACAAGGCAAAACAATATGACTTGAAGCTTCCAACCAGATGAGCTGTATGTCTTTACAGCAATGTTAGGTGTTATTAAAACATAATGCAACATCATTCAAAAGGTAATTGCCAAGCTCTTCATACTGTTTGTTTGATGAGGTTCTAAATGATGGAAATAACCAGCAAAGCTCTCTTAATTTGTGTCTCTTCAGAAGGACAAACACCAACTCTTTCCTCTTTTCCCAGACCACTGAGCGCAGTGATCCAGTGTTACGCTTGGAGGGAACGTGACAGGTGGCAACTGAGATGGCTTTAGGTCACTTTCAGTGTAATACATCTATGGTCTCAAAATGACATCTGCTTGCCCACAGGCCACTCTAGCTTATTTTCTTCTCTCTGTGCCCCAGTTTTGTTTGTTGGAAGCAATTAAGAGCCACGAATATTTATTAATACATTATCATTGGTCATGTCCCCGTTGTGATGATGGTGTGTGTTAAGGCTTCCTCTCTGTCACAGAACTGCAATGTGGCCTGGTCTAGCAGAATTTTAGGACTGGTAGTTTAATGGCGTACGGGATATGCTTCTAGTTGGATTTGTTGTAGTTTTCTTCTCTGTACTGGCTTGTTGACCTTGACTGGTGTTTTGATTCTTTTTGAAAGCACCATCTAGTGGTAAAAACTCACAAGGCGATTTAGGAACAGGGTTTGTTTCGGCTTCAGTGTGTGCTTTCTGTGGTACATCTGTCTGTCTTGTTTTTTCTTTGGTAAAAATAAGGTGCAAGAACATTTCCCCATTCCTCTCCAGCCTAGTTCACGTTTGGAGACTAATTGGCTGCATTCCACCTCTGTGTTACTTATTTTTGCCGGAGGCTTAAGTCAGATGGAATGATCACAAAGTGAGCTGTGATTCGATGATAAATATAAAAGATGATCAGTTAGGTGGTACTGTGCCAGTGGAACCATCTATTTGCTCTAGAAGCAGATCAGTCTGCAGCAGGGCTAGATGGAGGCGAGCTTCCGTTCTCTCAACTGTTTGGATTTTGTGAGAGAAGTGACTTATGTATATTTTTGGTACAAAAAGTAGTAGATAAGATGCAAGGATATTGCAGTCTCCCCGGCAAAGAGATGCATACCAGAAGAGTGGCTTCCAAGGAACAATGTGTGCACAGTTGAGAAGCAGGATGTGAAATAAGGATAAGGATGGCCATTGCGGGGAGAGACAGCTTCTGCCATCTATTGTAAAAGCAACAAGTGCCATAGGCTAGAGGGGTAGAAATAACCAAGAACCAGAAAGTAAGGAACTACATAAATGATAAATCATGGAGAATATGAAGGTGAAGTCAGTGAATTAAAAGCAGCTGAATACAACAGTGTTCATATGTGGAGAGTTTGTTGAGAAGTCAGGACAAGCCTCAAAAAACTTGTGAAATCACCCGCACGTGTTCATGACAAGGTTGGCAATAGTTGCTTTACTGCATCCATATGATGGCCTGGTTTCAAGAGTATGAATGTCGTTATGTCTGCACAAATAATTGATTGGTTCTGGTTGCTGAACAAAACATAGATACATGTAGCTCAGCGAAATGAACTATATTTTATTTTGACTGCTTAAATAGAAAATACTAAGGTTTTTCTTACAAAACAGAAGGCATGTTTATGAACAGCTAAAATTCATTATTATTGACAACCACAGTGATGAACAGATGGTGTCACACCTTGCTGTCTTGCCTGGATCAAATACTTCCTCTGACTAGTGGGTTGTTGAAAATCTCTCCCCTTCCCAGAATAACACTACCTTCCCTTCTCATCATCACCACATTATAGAGTACCAGAGGTGTCTTTCAATTTCATTAAAAATATCAAGGAAAAAGTGTTTTTTCTGATGATCAGTGAGTATGCAAATACCTACTTAAGTGCGACATCTTAACAGATAAAGCATGAAAGACTTGCCCTACGCTATGGTATGACCTGCTTTTTTTTGAGCATTTGGAGAGAAAAACATGAGCTTGAGCTCCTTTAAATAGGAAGGGACTTGAAATCCTGCCTTTTTTTTGACCCAGGAAAATGGCACATATTTACTAAGATTAAGATCTTTAATGTTGTTCATTCTAGAAATATTTTCAGCCTAACCTGCATTCAGCTTTGAATCGATACCATATTTCTGGTATAATGAAGAATCAGCAGCGAAAGAAAAAAGTTGCAGTGTTCTTACTGTCCTGCAGGCAATACATCTAAAAGGTAGGGAGCCAAAACACTCCTCGGTTTTATGTTTACCGATCACAGCTATTTGTTACAACAGAGGTATAACACACAGATATATATGCATACATTAAGTTAGGCATAAGATTCACTGTTAGCATAAAGGCTTTGCTGAGTTCTGCTGTAGTACTGTAAAATTGTATTGCCGTGTATCTTCGAGGCACAGATGTGAAAAAGCTTGAAAGACAGCTGTATGTACCTCCTTCCCTTTGAGCAAGGTGCAGGTACTTGTCTTTAAAATACATAGCAAGAGAAACATTACTTACAGGCCAATTTCTGTCTGCTGTGGGATAAAAGTCTCATAAATGTTTAAGTCCTAAAAGACAGCGTATCCTCACAGCAAGAAACCTTGAGCTATCACCAGATCTTAATTCTGGGCTTAGCCATCTGAAGGGATCCCTCCTTTCTTGCCAGAGCAAATGGGGCAGAGGCAAAAGGTGTTTGAATAAGTCAGGTCAAGTCAGCAAAGCAAATAACGAAACAGTGTCTTACCAATATGTGACGAGTAAGGACACGATAAGGGTGGTGACTCACAAACCCTTTGGCAACCCATGATGCACTGTAAGTGTTGATTAGAAATAACCCTCCAACTTAACTCCAGATTATAATTAGGTGTGAATTATCACACAAATCTTAAGGCATCTGTGAAATGGCGTGCAAGTGTGGTGATTAACGTGGCGATTGTGTAGTGAACTGCAATTGTGAATTGTAGGCAGGAGTTGCTGAAATGCTTCTAAGTTGCATAGTCAAGGCACATGAAATTAAACTTATGTTACCTGTGATTTCTGATGTATAATGTGTGGTTATAGCTTATGTTGATCAAACCATGTATCTGGAGTTCAGCAAGTAGTGCAAACAGTGAGAGAATGCATTGCTATCTGTTTCTTGAGTGTCAGTGATGAGACTCTTGCAGAGCAAGTGTTCGGCTTCTATTTAGCCAGAAATATTTGCAGATAGTAGTACTTCTATATCTTGCATGCCTAGTGAGTAGCTATGGTGCCTACTGCAATTAAATACAGTCAATGTCAGGGGTGCTCCAAACAAATCTCTGCATAATAGTAGCTGACTCCACTTGATATTGCGTGTTTTGCTAGGTCACTAAACTTTCTAAGTGCAGGAAATGGAATTTTAACTAACTCTTGCATTATTGATCATTAATGTTGTTTGTCTAACGGGGGATTTTCAAAAGGACTCTGTATGAAAACAAACAATGACTCTTGGACTAGAGCCTTTAAGGCTCCTTACTACAGAGGCAAAAACCTGTAAACTCTCTGGTCCCAGGCCGCAGGTATAAGTGTGAATGAAAATCTGGGCTCAGTTTGCCCTCTGGCAAGTCAGACAAACTTCCATTCCTTCTACATTTTGAAATAATTTTTAAAATATTAGTACGTTATCATAACATACTTTGTTTCAAATGAATTAACATTTTTCCACTGAAAAGTCTGTTTTGCGTTAAACCTTCCGAACATCTCTAAACATCCTCAGTGACTACGCTTGTATACACGTATTTATGTTGTATTCTGATATTGGCTTCAAAATTCCACCATGTAAGTTCACTGTGGTTCTGAGCAAACTTTACAACAGTATTAACAGAGAAGAATATATATATATATATGTTTGTTGCAGGATGACACCTATCCAATCTAACAGGTCTTTGGATAGCCATGCAATGGAAAGGAGACGGTTTCATTATTAATCTGGAAATATGTGGGCTTTGTCTAGCACAGAGGATTTGCCACTTCCACTGACAATAGCATCGTAATTCTTTCAGAAGAAAGGTATTAAAGCTTTTCACTTCTGGCATAGCTATGATGGGGAAGTGACCATAAAGGTCTATTGAAATTTTGGCAAACCGATAACATATATTGTGCATATCATAGAGAGGAACTGTATAACATGGCACTTTTTCCTCTTCCAGTGGACTTAGGCAACAAAATTCAGCCAGACTACATTTATGTTAGTTCCTGTGTCCTTTCAGTAACGGTCTGCCAAGCACAGTCCTCAGAGGATGGTTCTTGATCGTTGACATACGGTTACCAGAAAGTACAGCTATTCGGGAAATTTACTTTGGCTCAGAAAACAACCAACTCTATTTCTTGGTGCTGTAGGTGATGTGATTTACTCTTCAGGAAAATGTTCTACTTGGCAGAGCCAAAATGTTTTAAACTGACAACTTGTTTTCAAAGACATACTTAAGCAAGCAAGAGGGACCAACTGTTTTGGCTGTAGACAGAGGATAGGATTGATAATAAAGATGAAACAACCATCCTTGGTTTGTTTGGGGGTTTTTGTGGGTGCAATGCATGGCACCGCCACTATTTGACGGATGGCGTTAGCAACATAAATTAAATTACATTGCATTTCATCCTTTCATGCAAACACAGAATGGAAAATCTACTGATTTCCAGTAGACTTGACTGAAACAGGGAAGACAAAAGTGCAGTAAGCAGAACCTGTTGTGGAAATGCATTATACCTAGAACTGAGGCAGGAACAATGCAAGTAAAATGTAAGTACGTGAACCTTGCCAAAAAATAATACTAATTTCTGTTCCAAAACTGCAAGTGCCTAGTAGATGGAGCCTTAGTAAATAGTCACATCATTAGAAACAATGAATGCTAAAGGTTGGTACAGAATACAGAACTAATCTTAAGATTTGCATCTAAAGGCCAGTGTTATGTAGAGTTGCAATGTCAAATAATGTGCTAGAAAAAGAATTAATTAATATACCAGCTATGTGAGATGGGAAGTTACAGCTAATGTTTTGATGTCCCTGTTATTGTAGACTAAGCCCTTGGGGTTTAAGGATTATATTTACCTGGTCAAGTTTGAGCTCATTTGGGGCCTGCAGCAAGGCTGATTTAGCCCTGAAAATCAAGGAGCTGTACTGGTATCCTGCTCTTTGTATGCCACCAAAACAAACAAAAAAAACCCCAACCCACCACAAAACAACAAATCCCCCGAAAATACCACAAACAAACTGCAACCCAAAAAAACCAAACAGGCAAGAAAAAACACACACAGAGACAGAAACCGACTCTCTAAAGCAGAATTACTTGTTCTAGCTAACATTTCATATAGTTGCAGATTCTGATCAGGTTACAGACTGAATAAAAGCAAGTAGTTTGTTTAAGGCCTTGTGTGTCAACAAGGTAAAGGTGCAGTAGTGACTGTTGTTGTCTTCAGTTCTGTTTGTGTTCGAGTCAGTTTTGTGCAATTTCTTGTTTTGGTTGGGTTGACTTTTGTCTCTGAGGTGGTGTTTGCAATACCTGATGCTTGTGATGTGGTGGTTGATAAATAACCGAATTTCCCAGTCATGGTTGTATTGATGCTCTCTTTTTCTGTTTGTCCTTTCTTGGATTGTTCTGTGTAATGGCTGTCAGATTAAGCTGTTAGTTTCTTATTTTCCATAATGCTGCTAGTCTTCCATTGGAACGGAAGGATGTGATGCGTGCCCGTGGGTCTGATGCTACTATAATGTGGCTAGGCTAAAAAAAAAGTTTATGTCTCTGTTGATCTAAAAGCGATCAGCTTAGCTAGTCAGAAGAGCAGGCTTATTGGCAAAGATCTTCCCAAACGTGATTTTAGCGATGGTTTTGTTCAGACTGATATTAAAAAAAGCATTTATTGATATTTCTGAGAAAGAGGGAGTTGTTATGCAATATATCTACACATCTCCATTCAAAAAATGGATGAACTTCCAGAAATATCTCAGAATTAGCTACCATATAATGCACTGAAAACAGTTATGTTGCAAGAAAAACAGGGTTTGTGCTGGAAGAAATGATATGGGAATAAAAATATCTTCTTAGTTGCAAGCTCCTGCAATAGTTTCAGTTTCCGCTTCTGTACCTGAATACCTTATCAGACACATGAGATTTTGCACGTGTATCACTGTATGCAAATTGTTTCATTTCCTAACTTGCAAAACACTTACCTACAGTGGCATCTAGATTTATTCTAATGAGGATGGGACATGTCCTAGGTAGATTAATAGTCCTCTTTACTTACAGGGCAGAACTCGTGTGTGGCCCCATTATAAAGCTTCACGTTAGGAAAGAGACTTTTAGATGCTCAATCACCTTATTCTGGTATTTTTCCAGTCTGTGTGAAGTCACACAGGTGACAGCTTTGCCTAACAGAAGACCTTACCTCTTTTATGTCCTTAGCCCACCACAGCAGCAGAATTACTATCCGAATTTGTTGTGAAGTTATCTTTAATTGGCATAGCTCTTTGGATGAGTACCTGCATTTCTTGCTCCAAAGAGCGTCCTAGCCATATGAGGCACTGCCCCAGAAGTTCGTGGCAATTATTAGAGACAAGGCAAACGTTATCTGAGAAACTTTCCTATGTTCAACCAAAGGATTCGGGTCAGGATGAGCTGGATAAGTTTGCAGGAAGGCACTTCCCTCCTTGTAGTGATTTCAGGAGCAGAACGCTGAAATGCATTTCTTGGTCATTGTGTCCTTGGCGTGAGATCCCTGCGTGTGCGTGTTTATATACACCCATGCAAGTTTATGATTTTTTGCTGTTCTTTTTCAGAATCGCTTTAGTCAGAGTTGTGGGTAATATCTTCGTATAAATGAGGAAAATATCTTCCTCGGTTCTTCTCCTTCAAGGCAGATCAGCTGTGAGGGAAACACTGAAATGTGTTTACAGACACCTAGCAAGCAGATCTCTCAAATGCTAAGCATTGTCCCTGGGTGGTGTTATCTATTCCTATGCAATTTTTCTTTGTCATATTCAAGATATCTTTCTGCTACATGCTTTTTACTTGCTCTGTTTTTTAACTGACTCATTTTCCAGTTCTACCCATTTTGGTTTTACTTGATTCCATTTTAACTTGTGTTATTTAAGATTCCTCTGTCTGTTGCAAATTAGAAATATATATGTGTAAGTATTAATATATGTACATTTAAGAAGATAATGTTAACTGAGAGATGGATCTGGACCCAAATGTTCAATCTCTCTCTCCCCTTCATTCGGTAGCATTTTGGTGAAATTAAGATGAGAATATAAACGTAGAACCATGAAACCGATAGGGAATTTATCTTTGTGAGATACCAGAAGGAATTTGGTGAGGCTTAAATATGAGCTTAATTCTGGTTCTCTGCACAGGGGCAAACTTCCTGCTTTTAAACATTACCTCTTAGACTTGGCAGGGGAAGGAAAGGGTTGTTGATATGTGATGCTGTGTAAGGAATCTTACAGGAACAAGCTCATGTGATGTGAGCCATGCTGAGCATTCAGATTTCCTGTACAATATTCAAGGACATCGGGCACTGGGTACCACGTAACTTTCTCTGGGTTTTAAATAACCCTCCAAGTCATCTAGTCTGCCAGTCATCTGTACAGAGAAACTGGCTTCGAATCCCAAGGAAGATCTGAACAACCATTTCAATTACTCTAATTAATGGTATAATAACAAATGCTTGGTGAAGACAATTCCCTCCTTAATCCCCATGCTTGACATGCAGATTCTTAGGCAAAAATCACTGGATCGTATCATGGCCTGGTATTTGCCTCAGCAATCAAGGCAATCCTAATTTGTTTACAGTGGCCGGGCTGGATTCTCCCCTAGACAGGCCTGTGTACGTCAGCGCACTGATCTATCGAACTAAAGCATCTTCACTGTAAAAGAGGCATTAGCTTTTGTCTACGTGTGGATCGCTGGATTCGTGGACTACTCTTCGGAAGTCATTTGTGTGTGTGACAAAGTATTGTGAGGACTTGGAGAGGAATCGTAGTCAAAGATTCACTATTGTTTGCACAAGTACTTGGAGGGGGGGAAAGCTTAATGACATCCACGTAATTTCTTTCCAGCAGAGAACGGCTTTCTGGGGAGTGGGAGGGACATATAGATTATGCGTCAAAATGAAAATACAAATGCCACAGACCATCACGGGTCCATCACAGTAATTTAAGTAATCTAGTCATAGGAAGTTCTCAAAAAATACTCTTTCCTAGTACATTTTTCCCTGGGAAGAATAGCATCTTCCTTGACACAGGAAGCTGGCTGCTGGCTGTCCCTTCCGATACATCTTTTCAAGATGTGAGTAGTGAACTGGGGACCTCTGAAGCAGAGTGTTCCAAAAGCGATATATTAGAAGTGAGCACTATCTGAATTTTGGCTTGGAACACGAGTGCCCTGTCGTCTTATTGTATGGCTTTACAGACTTTGGGTCAGATAAAATTACTCTTGGACTTTATTTCAATGTGTGTGCTAGGTCGAACGGTTAAATCGGTGCTATTCCACTGACAGAGGAGCTTATTGAATGTCTGTGAAAGCTAAATGAAGCTCAGATGCATGCTAAGGCTTATCGTGGGACGAGTATGAATAAGCAGTAAGTCATATCTTACCTGTTGATAACTGAACGTATCTCAAACTGTTGTGTGCTGAACGTATGTGTATAATAAAAACATTGCAGAACAAAATATTGGGGTAGGAGGCACTTTAAATCATATTGGGAAATGTGACATCCTTAACAGCATTTTACATGAAATGGAGCTTCAGAGGTGTAGCAGATGACAAATATGATAAGATCAGGTGAATCAACCCATTTTCTCTACCTGTTGTCTTTCAATCTTGTGAACCAAAGCTGTTGGGGATCCACCTTAATCAGGTAAACAAGTTGGGTAAAAAGCTGCTTTGCCTCCACGCAAGAACACGAAATGGCTGAGTGAATGCAGTTCTGCAAATAGAAGTAAAACAATAGGTGAACGCAACCTTCAAATGATTGGGCTACAAGGAAGTCGGCGAACCAAGACTTCAGTTACTGAGATTATTGTTGCATTCAGTCTTTAAATTTTTTTTATTCTTACTGAGTTAGGAGAAATCTGAGAATAAATGGTGGTTTACGAGAATCTTATAGAACTTCTACAAGGTAAAGTGGCTTGATCCATAAGAAATTAATACGGGTATAATAGGAGTGAGAATCCGTAATATTGCACATTCCCAGTGTATATCACTTATGTCGTGCTTTGCTACAAATGTTTTTTAAAAAGCCTTGGACATGGAAGTTTATGTATTGAGTTAGTACTCACGTACTTACTAAAGTCTGCCAAGCTTGGGACTGCCTGAAGTTTCCACAACAGAAAAGTGATCCTAACAATGAGTAAGTCAAGGTAATTGGAGTAATGTGATAAATCGCGCTAGCTGTAGCAGAGACTGTCTTCCCTGCCATTTGCTTAGTCATTGTAATCTTTTGTAAGAGAAGTATATGATCCGTATCGGGATTTGTCAAGTGAAACTGAAATCCTGTGTCATAAGTACCTTGTTCACAATGCTGAATTAGCCTTACTGGTTTTATATGGGCTTTTTGGTTCACCTCTTCGCAAAACTGTAGTCTATGAAATAATTTTAGAAACTGCTCCAGCAATATACTTTGGAAAGTATTTCACATAAGACTTGTACTTATCTACTTCCCCCCCCCCCGCCCCCCCCCCCCAAAAATTAACTGCAATGTAATCATAACTTAGAAAGTCTTAATGTATTTCTGATAGAAGCTACGTTATCATGCATAATCTCTATTGTTAACTGTGCACGCTTTTGTGTACATTGCTTTTGTGTATGTAAATAGTAAAATCAACAAACTCATAGCTTAAGTTCAAAAGGCTCCAGGTCGAGAGATCTAGTTCAATTTTTTGTGACCTCATATTACTTGATCTTTTGCTGTCTCAACTGAGTGCCTTTGAAATTAACATAAACCCAGTTATTTCTTCCCTAAACATTACCCACCTATCTCTGAGGCACAGAAGATAACAACTACTAATTTTAAATCTTCCCTTTAGAAGGGTTGGGATGGAGTGCTGTCAACTTGGCAATGTCATTCAGGAAAGGTATTGAGGAGAAAAATGCAAAGGGTTCCTTGCAAAAGCAGAGATTGTATCGTCATCTGTGCATTGAATAGTTATTCTGGTCAGTGTCTGGCATCAAGATGAGATCCCTAGACAATCAAAGTCTATGTAAACTTTATCGAATTGACCTTTTCAATATCTGCTTCCAGCGTTATAAGATAGTTCTAGATATGCAACTACTTCATATTCTGACTACTAAATGACATTTATTTGTTTTAAATATAAGGTGACCAAAACTAAAAATCCAGGGGTTTGGAAGTTTTATTATTGGGAAGAAACTTTTGTTATAATGTTTTATCTTAGATTTTCTATATTGACCTATACAATTAAGGAACAATTTGTTTTAACCATATTTAAAGTCTGGGTTGGCAAAGTGGTCAAAGATCCTTTAAGTGAAGTCAGACAAGGATAGTCTTCTGTGGTATTAGAAAACCCTCCCTGTGCTGGAATGCTTTCAGAAACGTTGACTTTGGTTGACGTGTTTCGTGTATGGAGCCACTACTGACTTTGTAGCTGTTTTTTCTAGTGTGTTAAGCACTGGTGAGGCCACACCTGCGGTACTGCATCCAGCTGTGGGCTCCTCAGTATGACACACATGGACATACTGGAGTGAGCGCAGCAAAGGGCCTCAAAGATGATCAAGGAACTGCACCATCTCTCCTGTAAGGACAGGCTGAGAGAGCTGGGACTCTTCAGCCCAGAGAGGAGAAGGCTCAGGGGAGGTCTCATCAATGTGTACAGATACCTGCAGGGAGGGTGCTGAGAAGGCAGAACCAGGCTCTTTTCTGTGGTGCCAGGACCAGAGGCGATGGGCGCAAACAGAAGCGGTTCCCTCTCAACGTCAGGGAAGGCTTTTTTTACTGTGAGGGTGACTGAGCACTGAGGTTGTCCAGAGAGGCTGTGAAGTCTACAGTGTCGGAGTGTTGGATCTGAGCGAGCCTGGGACAGCACCCAAGTGCCCTCAGAAGGCATCGGAGCATAACTTTCGGAGGTCTCTTCCAGCCTCAGCCCTTCTGGGATTCTGTTAATGATTCATGAACTGTGACATTGCAGGACCAAATTAGTTATGCTTTAACGCTTTAAGATCTGACTCTCTGACATGGCTATACTAAATCGATGCATTAGCATAGGGAAGTGTGACTTAGCCATTATGCGTAGTTAAAATAGTACTAGGAACTTCTAGTTAAATTATCTCACCTTTCTGAATCTGTGTGTAAGTCAATAGTTTGTCCGGCTGTATAGTTTAGCCTCTTCATTTTTAAAGTACGGAATCCTGAGCTTCCGGAACCTGGCTGTTTGTTTTGCTGACTACATTAAGAGCTCGAAAGTGTTGTTTGGAAAATCTAGTCCAAAATCAAGATACAACTTTGTCACCTTTTTTTGTTGTTTTGTATTTTAAACATGGCGAAGTGGGGGTGGTTCCAAAGTTACTCTGTATATTTACAGAAAACCACTCTTGTGGTGATGCTTATCTCATGAGGAAAAGAAATTGCTCTTTTGATGAAGAGGGCTGATGTCAGGGCTATGCAAGTAACTCCTTAGTTGCTTTTGTCTGTAGAGCTCTGTAAGGTTTCTCTGCCATTAACTTGCAGTGAGAATTCTAACTGTTTTTCCTGATAATAGAAATTGTATGCATTGTCTAGACCTCTAAAGAATAAGAATGTAATAATCCAATGTGCAATTGAAATCTGAACACCCATCCATTTGATACTATTTTTATTTTTCTGTTGCAATGGGATTTTTTAGAGTAGCTTAAAAGCCTTTTGCTGTACCTCTTCCCTGTCTCAGACTTTACTATGTCGTTAAACACAGTGTGCTCCATATTAGATACCAGGAAGTTACGCTTTTCAAGGTTTTACAAACAGCAGAGTTATTGTAATGTCACTCATTAACCAGTCATATGAGCTATTAAAAGCCCGCTTTGCATTTGCACGGTCCTGCTCCTCCCAAGCAGGACTGGGAGAACCCTTGACTTCACCCTAGTTATGGCTGTAGAGAATAAGTGTGTGGTGTTTATGCCTGTTCAATGAAAGGTTAAGTAAAGAATACAACTCGAAGTATATTTTTGTTTGTAAATATACTTAGTAACGTTTCATAGAATCATAGAATAGTTTGGGTTGAAGGGGATCTTTAAAGGGTGGGGTGTTTTTTCTATCTTTGAGGTCTTAAAGATGTGGCTATAAGATTGGTCAATAATAATGCCATGAAATAACAAAAATCCTTTGTATAAATCTTTATTCCCTTGGCACTGTATTAGTTATATACTTGCTGCTCTGATTAGTGACAGCATCCAAGTAAGATACGTAACATAGTAGGTAACACACTGGGTTTTAATACAAGTCACAAGCATGCGCTCCTAGGATACCTCAACTTTTCTGTTCAAGTCAGTCTATACAAATTTTCTACCTTTCAAGAGAATGCTCTCAACCTTTCTTCTAAAGCCATGGTTTTGTCAGATTTTTTATTTTTCAGAGACATCTGCTGCAGGTTTGGCTATATAGTTGTTATCATTTCATTAAAAAGGTCATGCAGATAATTGCAGTGGGTTTTCTGGATTGCTTTTCCCAATATTTTATAAAATGGGGTTTTTATATTGGTTCTTCCAAATCTGTTTTATGGTGATTGCAACAGTACTAAATGTAAAAACACCTTGTTAAATATATTAATCAGTAAAGGACAGGTGAACTTTATTCATATCCATGGGAAATAATAGGTATCATTGTTATGATTCGGAAAACCCCAGAAAGCACTATTTAGCCAGGCTGTTTGTAGATAATGAAGACAATTGTTTAGTTTTCATTAGTGCAGTTGTTTGTACAAAGAGTATTGTGGTACTGCTGCCTTGGGTGCCTGGTTTCATGATTTCATGCTCACGTTGCTGCTTATGTAGTAGACTTCTCTGTTACATATAACAAACTTGGGAAGTTCAAAGAATGTTCATTAAAGGAAGCACTTCACGCTTGCGCAGACCCCGTACTGATGGTGCTTCTGTCTCTTTTCAGAAAGAGAGGATATATAGTGTTATTTCATCGTGATATTATGGGAGAAAAGGCAGTTTAAAAAAAACCAAACAAAACCAAACCAAACCACTTAGAAAAGTATGAGATCTCATTCAGCTGGTCTAATAAAACTCTTCTTGAACAGCTCTGAACTAGCAACCCTGAAGATTTCCAAATGAATGTGAATACAGACAAGGTATTTAGCAGCTTCCTCAAAATTTGTTCAGGAACACTTAGTGAGAGGATGAGCAATCAGAACAGTGAGATGAAATATTTTCTTAGAAATTCTTCTTGTTTCTCAGAGCTTACCAGGGAGACTCCAGTGTAAGCTAAACAATGGGGGTAGGAGTGGAGCAACTTAAACCACTGACAGCTTTGGCAGTGATGGCTTGTTAGCTACACTATGGGGAATTTTGTTTGTGAAGAGATTTTTGACAGCAAAACTTGGGTCCTGATGCTCTCAGTCCTTTTTTTTTTTTTTTTAATTACAACAAATTCCCCTTCTTGTGGGATAGTTAGTAGCTGCCTACCTGGCTTTACTCTAGTGGTGTTCAGCCCACACAAGAATATAAGTAGGTTTGGTCTAGATGCAAATCAGAGTTGATTTTTCCCAGGAGAGGTGTGAAATAGTCTTTAAAACTTAGATTTCTTTAGGCCTATGCTGTGTGATTTTACAGCTCTGTCTCTCTGGCCTTGCATTAACTGTCTTTCAGTTAACTCTGTCGTAGGGTAGAAGCAGCTAAGAATGTTGACGTGTCAACGTTATCTCTTCTATATCTGTCTATATAGAAACAGATAAAAGTCTAGATGATTTTCTGTGCTCCAAAGTAACAAAAAACTCGAGGTGCTCTCACTGCCCCACTCCTTTTTCCCATTTTGAGGGCACTGAGTGAAGTTTGTTCCTTATGTTCTGCTGCAAAACTTTGCAGAAGTTGATGGCAATGCTGCACTGGAGAACAGCGTATTCTGCCTCTAGCCACCTATTGAACCTCTCTCCCAACTCTCACTTTAACAGAACTGTTACAACTGTCAAAGATTTCTAAAAAAAAAAAAAAAAATAATCTAAATTCCCATACTGTAGATTGAAATACTCTGGATGCACCGAAGGAATATACGCATGGTAAAGATTCTTGGTAAAACAGAATGACTGTGAAAATTGTAAAATAGTTTTCATGTCAGATGACTTCAAAACAAACAAGCAGAACACCTTCTATCTCTCCCCAACAAATTGGATTCTCATGAGTGCTTTATGACTAGGTCCCTTGGTAACTTAAGGTATTATATGTGTTTACAGCAAAGTTTGATAACTTGCCTTTATTCCTCTTAAAAGAATTACAGGCTTGGGGTTAGTAAGATTTGAAGTAAAAGCCCTAGTCTGGGAATAGATCTAGATTTGGTGAGGAGTCCTCAAGATCATAAAAAATCTTATTTAAAAATCATGAAAATGTGGCTTAGAATAACAAGAGATATTCTAACACTTATAATCAATTCAGATAACCTGACTGTCTAGGGACACTTAGTTTACCACTTTCTTCTGACACCTGATGGTTGAATATTCTGTTCCTTTTCACAAAAAAAAATTTTTTGCTACTGCCGTGCAATACCCAAGGTTTTGGACCCTGCCTTTGCAAGGCTGAGCACATCCTCTGCACGTTCAGAATGGTCACGGGAATAATCCCACCTCTTTCCAAAGACTCTGCATATCCAACATGGGAGCCTGTTATTTCCTCTGCTGCTGTGCTGTCTAGTGGACCAAGCAGAGAGAGGACATCCAAGTCAGCTGGCTGTGGTGTTCCTTAATGGCTCCTCAAGAGAAGTCTGAGGTTGAGTTTGGTATCTGTGGTTAAAGCTATAACTGAGACGAATCCTTAATGCTAAAGATAGGTAGGTAAGCAGAGGAGGAAAGAGGTGGTAAAGAAAAGTGATCTTTGTTTAACTCAGCAAGGCTTCTAGTGCTCTATCTATAAATGTTACAGCATGTTTAGGAGACTTGTTTTTTAATACAGCCCTCTGAATAGCTCGGTTACCTCGCCCTACCCAGGATTTTCAGCTGTTGGAAGTAAGCAAATAAAACTATAGTTTCAAAGGTGCAGACTGCATTTGACTATTCATAAACTGTGCTTTTATGGGTGTTGCCACTGTACCGATGAATAAGTCCGCAGGGGATGTGCTCTTATCTTTCACACTTCATTCTTAAACTGTATTTCAGCTCTGTGTTGCAGGGCTTTCTTCCCTTTTCAGATCTAAATCTGGGAGTTTTTGAGATATCACTATTTGGAAATCTGCTTCAAAGATTAAAAAGTAGATATCAGTAATAAAACATTGATGTTACTTCCACTCACATTTTAAAAAAAATTGCTATACCCTTAGAGTTAGTGACTTGGAGCTTTGCCATGCTCCTGCTTCTTTTGCATTCCTCTCTACAAAGTAATTGATAGCCTGACCTGGTTACCTTGCAAATCCTGTCAGGTGTCACACTAACTTCCTCACAGAATCACATATGGGGGGGTGTGTGTGTATATGTGCATGAAGACTTTCTCACAGGATTAAGGGTTCTGGGTTTGGCCAGAAGTCGTGTCGCTTGTCTATGGTCCTTTGTCTAACACCTGATAACCAGGTGTGTCATAGCAGGAACAAGCCTGAAGAGCAAAGATTACACAGCAGCTGAGAATCCAGTCCGATAGATTTACATCCATGTAATCAAAGCCAAAGTTTGTCTTTCATGGGATTGTTATTACACAAGGTATTTCTCCGGGAGTGGGTCAGTGTAAGCTCTCTGGGGTGTTGGTAAAGTGTGGTTGGTTAAAACTGAAACAACATGCTATAGGGACTAAGCTATGAGTAAGATATTATGTACAGATGGTGGAATCAGGCACTTTAATCCCCTCTGACTTGCTCAGAAGTAAATGAATGACCTACTGAATGCCTTTCAATTCAACATAGTTTGGTTGAAAGTTTAATGTGCTCTTGGCTTCCGCTGTTCTGGTGTTACATCTGTAATTGCTGAGGATTTTTTTTTTAGTTCTTTGATGTGGTCCTAAAAAGATTAAAAAAAAAAAAAGTATCAATCTGAGCAGGACAGTCGCATCTAGTAGAATAAAGTGTACTTAAATGTTTGATACTTTTCACTTTGTGTCCTGTTCCCATGTAAACAGCAAATACTGTTTATCTCGTATAAGCAATCTCTTAATCTCCTACTCCTGTTAGAAGATTTGTACGAAATCTATCAAGGGATGTTCACTCTCCCACAGTGGCCAGGAAGGTACTAACGGGGTCCCGTGAGTCCCAAGCTGTTGCAAAATACCCTTTCTAGGTATCGTGTTGGGTGGAAAAACCATTAACAAGGAAGAGGCAGAATTACGTGAGAAATTAAGCAGGAATGAAAGGGAACTTCCAGCTTTCCAGGCCATCTGATTTGGGTCTCTTACTGCCTGCGAATATGCTCAGAGTCTGTTTTGTCCAAACCCAGACACTTCCTGGGACCGCAAGCTGTTTTAAACTTGAAGTGCCAGAAGATGGCTGAATGAAGCTAGGCCTCGCGTGTCGCTATCTGAGTGTGCTTTATTATTCTTGCCTTTATTGTTTATCAGAAACACACCAAGGCGAGGCGGATTCCAGAGGTACAATAATGTTGGGGAGCGGGGGCTGAGAAACCCAACTTCGTTTCTTATGTGTGAACAAAGGGCACTTGTATTCTCCTGTCTGTTTGGAGCAGAAAACGTCATCGCAGGACTCAAGGGCATATAAACTGCAGCTTTAATGCATCGACGCATTCACCTGAGCTGCCAGAACTGACTTAGGGCATGCCAGTAGCCCAAGGCAAGCTATGTACGTAGGGCCTGCCGATGTGATCTTCCGTAGTGTTTCCAGATCCTTGGCATTGCAGATCCACTGCAGCAGCGGCAATAAGGCTCCAGAGGCGTGTGGTTTTGTGTGAGAAAGTGTGAAACGCTGCTGCGCTCCTGGTCTGGGCGGATCAAAGGCGAGCTCTTCCTGATGGGGAGGGTAGGTTTGTCTGCAGCTTTCTTCCACAAGGGAAAGCCAGTTGTTTAGCTTAATAAGAGTGAAGTTATATTATCAGGGAAAAAGAACCCCAAACAAAACTAGATGGTACGAAGGTATGGGTTTTAGTGATGCAGTACTTCAGACAGGTGAGCGATACTGAGGTGGTTTTTTCTTTTATGATGGACTGTGTAGCTTTCATTTGAAAACTTAGGGGTTTTTTCCTTGATTTATTATTTTGGGAGGAGGGTGAGGGGGTTGAGAAGAAATGAGGAAGGTCACTTGAAAGATTAATCATGGCAGAGCCAGAACTGTTTCAACTTTGCTAGTTTTCTGTTGGATACTTTTTTCTGTACTGAGTAGTAAGTTTAGGATGTTTGCATTTGCACTTATGTTAGTGCATAGAAATGAAAGAGTAGAGACAATATTCTGATGTAAGATTACATTTTAATGAGTAACTTGCTGTACAGTTGACAATCATTAGCAGAGGTTAATTTATCAGTCAAAATCCAAAGTACAACTTGTGATTGTGTATACGGCTGCTACGTGTCTCTGATCTGATGCTAGACTTGTAACGTCTTGACCAATATACACATTTCTATGTATTTACCAGAATATGGGTGCTTCTCATTTGAAAAATGTTTGTACAAAAGTGTCACTTTCTTTATTTCTACAGTCACAGCTGTCTAGCACATTCAGCTTCAGCAAACCTGACAGTTTTCAACCAAAAGTCAATTCACAGTGACAGAAACTCTGTTTCAGTTAAAACAAAATTACTAGTGCTGCAAAGAGGGTAGGCAGATGTTAGCTGTCGTTTGGAGAAGTAGCCTGCTGAAAATCACGGATGTAGTTGACTCTGATCAGCAGAAGCATGACTAGGAGAGCTGCAGCTTTTCCACCTGTGTTCAGTCCAAGGACTTTAGCATGAAACTCGCCCATGTAATACTGGACTAGTCATGTCATCTTGTGCCAAATCAAACAGTAGATTTCAGGTTTGAATGCCAAAACCGCCGTTTCAGGTGGAAAGGTTTAATGTGAGGATGTTTAACAAATTTATAGATTGTGCTTTAGTTATGGTATGTTTAGTAGGTCTGGGGTGGTTAAGGATGCCCTTTGGATTTTTGACTGCTCTAAAAAAAAAAAAAAAAATTCCGGGAGAATTGCCTGAAAGGGAAGGTTACTGCAGAGGTAAAGGCCATCCTCATCCTTTATTGTGCTGCTACACAGATTAAAAATTACTCCCCGGGGGGGGAGGGGGCCTTACAAGTAAAGAGGCAGACAGTCAGTCAGATTGACAAAGAAAGTAAGAGTATTGAGAGATATATCAGTAATGTGATTGAGTGCTTAAAACCAGGTATTTATTACCATGTGAGATCGCCTAGGATATTAGCCATTCATGTAGGACTGGCAGACTGCACAAGACCTCAAGAAGTGTGTACCCTTCCACAGTGAAATCTGGAAGTTGAGCAGGAACTCCCAAAACAGCTTTAGGATGCCTCATTGAGTCACAGCTATGCTATCCACTGGTTGCGGAGAGCTGGATAGCCAAATGTTTGGGCGAATTAGGCTTTTGTTCCTGTTGGGTCCTATTCCGACCAGAATTTTGTCCTTTCGGAGGTCTGTTCCAGCTCTGGGATGTGTCTACCAGATGTTACACAGCGATCCTACAAACCCGACCTATATAAGTGTCACCATTCCAGTTTTTGCTTCCATTGGGATACGTTTGGGCCTTATCTGAGGTATTGTATCTTATTGCAAATTAGTGGGGGGAAATAGAGAGGATGAACTCAAGTGGAATATGTGAGAAATTGCTGTCTGATCCCAGATGGGACTATTAAAAGATGCTTTATTTTTCCTCTAGTGTGAGCTGGTCAACTTCTGACCTACTCACCTTAATTTAAGGTCCAGAAAGCTTCCTTAATATTGCGCAGTTATTGTAAAAACAGTCAAGTTAGTAGAAAATTATAGATATAACTACACACTTGTTCTGAGCACAACTGGTCGTGTGTAGATTGTGGAAAAAATGATGCATGCTGAATTCTTAGTGCATCTCTAGTTGTTTCCAAATAGTCCACATTCAAAATGAATGTTGTTGGGTTTGTTTTTTTTTTTAAAGTTCAGTCATGCATGCACCCTGGAACTGCTGTCACAGCAGGAAGAGCCTAATTTGAACAGCTTGAGTAGCATGATTGCTCACAGCATTGCAGCAGACTGTAGGTCAGTCCTCTCAAGGTCTCACAGCAGCATTTCGTTCAGTACTTTTTTTTTTCTTCCAGGGAATTATAATGCGTTGGCAAGCTTTTCTATATTGCCTATATGAATAGTATTCAGAAAACTTTCAAAAATGTATTTTTAACATGCCTGTTGTCTTAAAATCATTTCAAAAATAATGAAACAGAATCTTCCAAAGCTCAGTAACAGGGATGTGGTGATATTTTGAAAATAATGAAAGGATGCAAGAATTTTAGAAGTATTCAATTTTTTTCCAGCTAAATCACTTCTGACGATACAGCACTTCTATCCATCAATTCTATTTCTGCCTAGATTAAAACTATAGTCCCTTTTCTGTACTCAGTGGTACTCCCTAGGCAGTGTAACATGTAAATTTGTGCATCAGAAATGCTGAAAATAGTGCTGCTAGACTCAAAATGGAGAATGATGTTATGAATGAGACAAAGTTCACATTAGTTGTTGACAGCTATAGTTACATTTGTTAATTTACTGTCAAGTTGTACAAAGACACGTTTGTGTACAAAAGGGATCTTTCCTTTTTCCTTCCTCGCTGGGGAGTGAACACCAGCACTTCAGTGCATGTAGAGACTGACTGTGGGAAGGGGGGGGAAGTCAAAGTACATGCTGTGAAAAATAATAATAGATGGGGTCTAAGGCAGAATGCAGAGTTAAGGACCTTATCACTGCTTTTCAATATGTAAGAGGAGACTTACAAAAAAAGACAGAGAAAGACTTTTTACCAGGGCGTGTAGTGACAGGACAAGGGGCAAAACTTCTGAACGGAAAGAGGGTAGGTTTAGATGAGACATGAGGCAGAAATTCTTCCCCGTGAGGGTGCTGAGGCCCTGGCACAGGTTGCCCAGAGAAGCTGTGGCTGCCCCTGGCTCCCTGGCAGTGTTCAAGGCCAGGTTGGATGGGGCTTTGGGCAACCTGGGCTAGCGGAGGGTGTCCCTGCCCATGGCAGGGGGGTGGAACTAGGTGGGCTTTGAGGTCCCTTCTGACCCAAACCAGTCTGGGATTCTACGATTCCAACCATCTCTTAGGCTACTCCATCCCGCCTATGGGCTGCTTTCTGAAATAGGATTTTCTCTTGTTTAATTATAAATTTTGCCATACTCCAACATGAGGTACTTGAGATAGGTCAAAAATTGCAGAAATAATTAAATGCAACTACGTCAGTGATTACTGCTGATAGATTTAATTTATGCGTTAATCACAATTATGTAGTATTAAGGACAGGCAAAGTCACAAGGTAACAATTAAATGGAAATTGTTTTCCCTATAATTAAATGGGCAGTGTTACTTTTTAATAAGAAAATTTGAACCCTGAAATAGTAGGAAGCATTTCTTCACCACTGTGATTATGTATCTTAACAAAGCATTTTTATTTTGGTTCTGGAAGGTGTCTGAAAATGCAAATGACAGCAAATTATGCGTAACTACTTAGCCTTAGAAAAGCAGAGGTTCGATTTATGTCTTCATCTCAGTTTTAAACAAAAATGTTATTTGAGGAATAAGCTGGCTTAGTTTGTTTACAAGACTTAGAGAATTGAGGCAGTATGATCAAGCTGTAAGTATACAGAATACTTTATCAAGGTAAACTTTTCTAAAATGCCTTCATTATTTTTTAATACCCTTTTGGGTATTAATCTTTTTCGGTAGCAAGTTTCATAGGCTTGCATCATATTAATGCTCTCATTGTTGTAATAGCAGATGCAGCTCTTTCTGTCTCTTTAAAAAAATGCTTTCATTGCAGAGCTAACACTGCTATACCCTCCTGTGGAAATATTATGTCTCCATACTTCTCAATCCTTATAGAGAGTGTGCAGCTGAAACCTATATAGCCTGTGAAAGGGGAAAAAAAGTGGCATCTTCTCAGATTTTCTGGCTATTGGGCAAGTAATGCCCTAACATGCAGATAACCAATGATGTCCTTGTATTATGTGTACGTTATCTTTTCAGGCAGGTGCAGAAGCAAAAAATAAAGACCCAAAGAACTAGCTGTGCTGTCAGCACTCCCCAGAAAACATGCATTAGTGTTATTAGGCAGTAGCTACGTTTCTAAAGTTCAATCTGTTCCAGCCTAACTCAACTGCAATTGAGGTTGCTGGGGATAGGAGTTACCTACGTAGTTAAAAATAACACCTTGTCATTTTTAGTACTTTTGCTCCTTGGGTAGGAAAATTACTATCATTCAGAAGACGCTATATAAGTACTATTCAATACACAAGTACTTATCTGTCTTTATACGCATTATAGCTAATAATACATAGTATAGAAAATGGCATGTAGGTTCTAAAAAAGCCCTAAGGAAATTAAGATGGATAGTTCATTTTTCTGTAAGTAAAAGGATAATCTTCTTGGCATCACACATTTAAAAACAAACAACCATAGACAGAAGTATGCAGAGGTTTTTTTTAAGGTATAAGTTAGTAAAGAAAAGTAAAACCTCACAATATTTCATCTGCCACCCTAAATGGATGTATAGATTATTGTGTAGTTTGGGGGTTTTGGTTTGGCTTTTGTTCTTTTTTTTTAATCATTAGGACTTGACCTTTTGTTTGCTCTAATTTGGTGTGGGACTAGGGGACTTAATGTGATACAGTGACATCAGCTTGTGCAGAGGCCTAGGTTGGATCTAAACTTGTGTTGAATCTTCTTGTTGCATCAGTTTGACAGGATTGGCTTTTATCATCTTGAATTCTTAAATTAGTAGAGCTGTAATGCAAGCTCATTGCATTCTCCTGATTCATGTTCAATCAAAGTTAAGGCATATTATTTTACTGATCATGGAGAGGCCATATCAACAATTAAATATATGGAAGTGTTTTCTAGCAACAATGCTGTTATACTGTAAGTATTAATTGATTCCAGCTCAGGTGTGCTCAGCATCACACCAGGCCGGACTTCCTAGCCATGATCTCTACTAATACTCAGCCTGTTGCCGATATAGCTGCTGCTATGTAATGGGGAGTGGAATAGTTCTCAGCTGTATCCATAGTTAAAGATGATTTGTCAATGCAGTTCATAACTGCCGAATCAATAAAAACAGAGGGTGGCCCAAACCAAAGATTTGTTCTTCATGGGTCACGGTCAGTAGAACCAGCAATGAGACTTTTGTAGCTCAGAAGAATAGCTGCGCTGAATGCAACTGCTGCCCTTGCAAACCGATACACAGAAGGGAGTAGTAATCAGTTTACTCTGTCTTTAGTTGGTGTTCTTTCATTAAAAGTGAGCAGCTTTAACTTTTAATGTGCCTGAGAGGCACACTGTTACATCCTAAAGTGCGTTTGGAAATTTATTTGTGTTGCTGGCACAAGTGTCGTCTGAACAGCTTTATGACTTTCTTCCAAAGGAGCATTAAATCCACGACAATCACAGGACCACCACGTTCATTTGTAATATATTTCTGTATGTAGTCCTTAGACGAGGGCTTGATTCCATGCTAAAAAAAAAAGTAACTGCTTGCCTTCATGATGGAGGCATACTAAGTAATAGAAGGGACTGCCCTGAAAGGAGTCAATACTCAAAAACTTCAGGCCTTTTTATAAGGAGAAAAGGGGATTCTGAGGAAAGGGGATTCCGAGAAAAGGCCTGAACAGTGAATGGCCCTGAAAAGAGGAAGAGATAAAAGCGGTAAAGGTAAGCTACCTGGGTTTTCCCCCCATAGAAGTTGTTATTATGTAGGAGTAAGAGGGGTAGGTTTCCTGACGGGTAGCTTTTCTGGTAGAATACATGCTGTCTGTAATTCTAATCTAATTTAATTGATTTCTAATCAATTGTATTTCAGTAGATTGCCTTCTGTTTCCTCCCTTATTCATACTGTAACTTTGACTTGCATAGTCCAAAAATAGCTCATTAGTTGAAGAACTGTCAGATGTAGAACACTAATCTTTGTCCCTGTAATGTGGAAAATCACTCTTTTTATCACAGCATTGGTTATAAATACACTGTTCAAATTATTTTACCAATACTAAATCGGTTGGGTGGAAATCTATTATTGCTTAAAAATATTTTGAAAGCAGAAAAAGAACACATTAATGAAAGATGTTAGCCTCTAGGAACAAAGTGTGAATTGTGATTTTCTTATTGTTAAACTGTTTGACTGGAATTACTGTCGTTTTAATGACTCCCCCTTTTATTCAGTTGGGGGGGGGGAAGGAGGAAGTCTCTGAGTTTTGTTCTAAAGCTCCAAAGCTAAAAGGGGAAAAACAAATGAGTATATTCACATTTTGATTAAACCCAGCCCAGCATCTAGAGCTTCAGCAAGGCAAATGTGCTACATGTCTATCCCAGTGTAACTTTTGAGACTTGCAGTGACGAGTGTTCAGAGCCCTTTGCCTGGGAGGGTTAATTCCTCCCTCCAGAAGTTCAAGATTTAGAAAGTGTGTGAAGTGAAAGTAGCACAGAACAAAGTGCTTTGATACTGCACTGGATTTTTTTTTTGTCTGACAACAAAGAAACAGATTCATTGTATATAATGAATTTCTCTCACAGTTCTGGAAAAGCTTATTGTTTATTCATGAAGGAAGGTCAGTAAGGCCTGGCTAATCCAAGCAATTTTTTTTAATTTCTCTTCTAAAAGGGATGATTCTTGCCTCATGAAATAGATTCATAGGAGAACGTGTGGCTTGCAGAAAAGAAAATGAATGGGAGATGCAAAGCCAGTAAGTGTTTAGAGGAATTTTAAATCAGACCAGGTTGTATTTTTTCAATTGCATTTTTTGTTCTTCATGATCACCGATATCAGTTGCATTTTAATTTTCTTTCCTGCGTTGTAACTGACTTCGGGTTCTACTGAATAGTTCAGGGTTTCCTTGTTTGGTTTTGTGGGTGTGTTTTGCAGCTGGTAGGGCTGGGTCCAGTGACAAAAAACTGTATTTTGAGTCTTCTGGGGAAGAATCATGGGATAGGAACTGGCAAAACCCCAGAAAGATGTAAAAACTAGAAAGACTGGAAATGGGTATTAACAAAAGATAAAATGATGATGAGCGAAGAGAAAAATAAATTACACACCAGGGAACAACTCATGTGCTTTACCATTTTCAGTTGGGAGAACGGGTTCTTAAAAGTTTCTCTGGAAACACAACCCTGAGGTTACGCAGACATTATCTGCATTGTTTTAATGACCGAGGAACACAGGTTCCATCCAGTAGGAAGGAAGAGGCATGTGTAGTAGATGCCGTGACCTCCAAGCTGCTTGGCGCGCTCAGTGCGGCCTACTGTTTCCTCGACTGTGACTCTGGATGTGCATGTATTGCCTTTTGATTTGTGCCCGGTGTAATTTCTGTAGCGACCAGCCTGTCCTTTTTTTAACCGAGTTGCTTCTTACCGTTTATATTGCCCTTGAAAAATTAAAAAGCCTATTAGATAGTTTAAATAATTTAATTAGAAGAAACCAAAGGGCCTGAACTCCCTCTAATCCTACTGAAATGAGAATAAAATGCCAACCTAAAAGAAATTTCAGCTCCCTAACATTTCTTCCTGACAAGGTTCTAGCGCACAACAATAAAATTTTCCATTCTCAATTATTAAAATCCACTTAGGCAGCAATTCACAAGCATTATGGAACACTATTGTCTATTCTTAATAATTTCTTTCTAAGAGCATGTTATAAGACTTCAATCTTAAAGGAAATGTAGCCAATAAATGCTGATATTTTTTAAACTTTATTTAAGGCAGCATTGAAGCCTTTTTTTATTGGCATTGTTAGTGCAGTTGCCTCTGTTTTGATTTAGAGTTATTGTTCAGTGTAGCTAAGAGTGAACCGAGACACTGAGCGTGGGAGTATGCCTCGTAGACAGAGATATCAAGTGAGCTATTTGAGCTGGTTATCAATTGTTAATTGTCTACTGATCCTTAAACTAGATACCTAAACTGAAAAGACCACTATCAGCAACAGATGCAAATTATATGGATCCTGTAGGTGCGCAGGCCCTACAACATAAGTGGGATACTAAATTTTTTATTGCCTATTTGAGCTTTCATATCTAGGCAGTTCTCCTGGTGTGGGCCTCCAAACCCAATGTTGTTCTAAATTGACTCGTAAGCTAGAAGATAACACTTGAAATGAAACTGCATTTAACGGCTGCATGTTGACCAGTTGTCCACAAAGGTATTTATTGCTGGATTTCCTATGTCAAATAGGATCGCCCCGTACAAAATCTTGACTTATTTGGTACTTATCATGAGAATGATCTCTATGCTGTCTTGACTTTTCCATGTCTCTTTTGAACCCTCTGTTCTTTAAAATTCGCAGCCTGACAGTTTTGAATGCTGTGGTGAATTTAGAGCTTGTTGCTGGTACATCTCCATTCAGGTACTGCCTACCCGCTTTTGTGATGTAGTATTTTACTTTCCAGGAGAATGCTTAGCGTCTTCAAATGGCAGAAGGAAACAAAAGAAACTGAACATTGCTCTTTGCAATTAGCAGCGATTACAAGCCCAAAAGCTGAAAATATTTCTTCTTTGGAGGTTCTGTAACTGTAGTTGTGTAGGGTCAAATATCAAAGCACAAGACTTCCTCGGGCTGACCAGTCATTTAGGATGTCCTCCAGCCCCCAAATCAGCCTGCCTCACCTTGTCTCTGTGGGGGTAGTAGTTAGAGAAGCTTTCTTCGGCTCCTGCTGAGTGAAATAGCTGAAAATCTTCAAGAAAACTTGTACATCAGCCTTAATGTCATCTCTTAGTGTTGCTTGTAGTGATGTGGATTGGGGTAGGGAAGCAGAGTAGGCAACCTGGAGACTTCTATCAGATAAGGGCTTTAAAGTAGAGCGAAGCAGATCTGAAGGGGGCTTCTCAACAATAATTTTGTGGCTGTCCCTGCAGTGTGTGTGGAGCAGGAGAAAACATTTACTTCCTGTCTCTTTTTAAAATGGCCAAAACCAACTCCAAATTAATCATCCTTGCACAAGCATCCACAGCAAAACTGTCAAGTTATAGTGATAATGGCTGGGAAACCCACTTAACTGAAGAGATGGAGATCTTGTAGGTCTTCGTCCTAAACTGGAAATTCTCGGTGGCTTTTCAGCTATGCTCTTACTGATACTTCAAGACAATACTTGAAGTATTCAAGCTACTGTTGTTCACAAAAGTTACCAGTACAGTTGTGGTCAAAGTTGTTACAGTTTAGTGAAGGAGTTTTGTATTCAACCTGATACAGATCCCGTATTTAATGCTCAAACTCCTCCGAACGTCACCTTTTTGCTTTCAGTGCTATGAGATAACATGCTTGCGTTGGGACTTCGTAGTACTGAGTTGGAGGAGTCCTTAATTTATGTCTGTGTATGCTTTCCTTGATTATTGTGTATGCCAGAGGACAGAAGCACTGCTGGAAACGCATTACATGATCTTGTTTGGTGACAAGATACGTTGTTCCCCTAAAATGAGCCTGGTTTTGACTTCTTAATTAAATAAAATTAAGTATTTTGCGGCTATGCATTAGATTTTTTTGGACAGAATGGTGATAGCTTAGGAGAAGAATAGGAGCTAAGAGAACACCCGAAGGGATGGATCAGGCTGTGATCTTTTAAAGCCACTATGTTAGGGTGGAGTAAACCTCAGTAGCCTGAGTCAGCTCAGACACGGATGAGTGGGCTGCTTCCTGCCCTTGGACATAACTCTCTTGCTGCAAAGGGTGGTGGCTGTTCCTAAGGTGAAGACATCAAATTGCATGTCCTCTTTTTTTCCATTCTGACAAATGATACCTTTACTGTCCAAAGATTTTTGCACTGGTACCTCACCTGTCCCACAGTAGCCTGTCACGCATGAGCCAAAAGGGTTTGCTATTGGCGCTGCTCTCCGTGTTACGCAGATATCTGAGGAGAGAATTTTAAATCTGTGATCCTTCCGGCTGCAGCAGCGCTTTTTGTCAAGTCACTGCACATACTGCTGTTCCCTGCGACACGGAGACGCGACTGAAAAGCTGCCTTGCCTCACGACACGTTAAAAGTCTATACAAATAAATACAGACAAACCATTCCCTGAATGACAACTTGATGAATAAAACAGGAATTTGCCTGAAACCATGTGGATTTTGTATTTGGTTGGGTTAGTGGTTTTTTGGGTGGTTTTTCTTGTGGGTTTTTGGGTTGGACTGGGGTTTGTGTTTGGTTTGGGGTTTGAGAAGCCCTGGATGACACACTTGCAGTGAATCTCCCACATGCGTTGGAGTCTGCTGTTTCTGAGGTTTAGGTATAGATGTATTCAGAACTCTCGAAGTTACCAGTTGACGTCTATTAACTATAGCTTTGTGTTGATAGCACTTCCAGTAGTACAATGTATCAAATAATTCCTGTTTTCTCCATCTCACCTGGTATCATAAACTCCGTCTATTTTTCTATTTCAAAGTGTAGTGCTGTGTTAAACTGAAAGCCAGAACAGTCTTCTGTGTTGCCCTTTCCAGTCTTGCATAAAGGAACTGCAGCAATTTCACTTGTTTCCTTATTACTCTTTGATCCAGTACATCCACAAGTCCCCTTTTGGAGACAAACCTCAGTAGGATAATTAGGGACTCTAAATGTCTTATCTCAAAGCTTAGCTATATATAGCTAGTTAAGGGGTTGCATGTTTTGTCTGAATCACCTGTATTTTAGCTTGGCTGAAGACATTCTTGAGTCTTTTGAAGATAAACCAAAACTCACCCAAGACTACCTCCTGGCTGTGGTATCAGTATTCATATAACAGTGCCAAAGAGCAATCTCAACAAGAACGCAAGCAGTAACTCTAATGTCCTGTTCCTGATTATGTGCTATTTCATGCATCCACATAAAACTTCCTTTGTAGAGTACGCAGTAGTGTCTTGGTTTGCTTTACACCCCAGTGAGCATTGTCCACAATTTGGTGCTTGATGTCCCAAACAAGATTTTTTTTTTCATTGAATGTTTCTGGTTGTGTATCTGCTCTGGTTTATCATTCTGTAATACCTATGTTTAGTCAACATGTGTCTTTGCAGCCTGTTCTATCTTTAAACGATGACTGGGAGGGCTTTTGCTGCTTTATAGAATGTGTAAAATTAGGTAAACTCTTCTTGTCTAACTCGTAGCCATTTGTATCTTCAGTCAGAACTGGGACCTTCAAGGTGAAACTTATTTATCTGTACTGCGAGGGGATATAGGGTTCATTGTTTTCTTGGGTTTCATTGAAAAGTAGCAGTTAATATCTACGGTGTCCTTTTGGTAAGCGTCAACTTCACAAACTTTTACTCTATACAGTCTGCACTGTCCTTTCTTTTATGTTTTTTTCTTTATCTCCAACTGTTAATTAGAATATTGAGTTTTTTCCCCTCACCGTAATGGGCAAATATTTCTCACCAATTCAGATATTTGAAAATAAGCAGACATCTTTCGCGAGCAGAAAACTGATGCCCCTGTGATTTACCGTAGTGTGCTAAGAGCCCCTTAAAATACAGTGGTAGTTTGTTATCAACAAAAGCTGCAAAACAGTTTCTTTTGAAGAGATAAGTGCCAATCTGCTAATTGCCTTCCCTTCTCCTTTGATCTTTTTGACCAGTTTTTGTTAACATCATAGAACTTCTCTGAATTCAGAAATGAAGGGAGGCGTCTTCTAATCAGTGTTAGTGCTCTGCATAATTCTTTCTCCCCAAAGAAGCCAGTTAAGAAGCTCAGTTGACCAAATGTGTTTAAAACCACAATCTGGGTCACCTAAACAATAAAGCAGCTGGATGTCAGGAAGTACGTTCCTTTCCACTTGGCTTTCAAAGGCAAAATTAAGGAAGTTTAAAGCAGACTTCAGTAGGTATATTTGGGTGGGTACGAGAGATTTTGTAGCTCATTAAATAGTATATCCTGTTCTGGTTGTACCCTTGATGGTGAGGATATAGGCCATCGATGGGCTGGTTCCACTAAGACGCTGTTGACCTCCTTCCTTTGGCGTAGGAACATGCAGTAAAGACTAAGTTGTGAAGCTGCTGACAGATGCACTTCCTATCATTCATTTGATCTGAAGAGGCACTGAATCAACAGAATAAAGATCTTGGAGCTACCTCACTGCAAACAGTGATGCCCTTCAGAATGATACCTTTGTCCTTCAGTGTTCAGTCAAGACCTTCTGGAAAAACAATAGCCTGAGCATTAAAATATCATCCAAGCCCTCCAAGAGAAGGGAAACCCCTCCACATTTAACATACAATGATACAGCATTGTTTTTTTTTTTATCCTTGTCTTTCATTTAAATTTTTTATTGATAAGGCTATTCCTTCTATGACAGTGTTTAATTGCTGATGTTCTGTGTTGTGTTGTATATAAAATTTAAACCTATGCACACGCAAGTCCCTTCTCTACTGCAACTGCAGAAATGCGCAATCCAGTTCAGATGCCATCAGTGACCGCAAATGAAAGCGTGACAGCTTACGTCTCAGAAGCTGATCTTGTTAAATCCCTGTCTGGTCCAAGCCCATCCATTAAATTTCATCTACAGCTGTTTTCCAGCTAAGTTGGATTGAAAATGGTTTCATTTGTAACTTACTGCAAATCCCAAATTATAAATGTGAACTTAAATTATAGGAAGGAAAAAAGCAGAACTAAAACCTTTGATGGATGCACCTTCTTATAGGTGAAAGGCAATTCTGGGATTATTGTTTTGCAATGTAATGAGAGGTAACGCTGCTATGGGGTGTCTTCTCTAGAAACAGGGAATGCAAGTTTGACGGGTAAACATGTGTTTTGCACAATTCCTGAGTGACGGGCAATGAATGTTCCCTATGTGGCAGAGCAAAATGGGGTGTAACTTCCTTTGTAAATAATTATCATCTGTCTTTTAATAGGCTATAGTTATCAAGTACAGTAACAGTTTCCACTAAGTGGGTATTGCCGAGTGGTGAGTAACAATGACATTCCTGTATGATTATGTAATCTGTGTGTTACATGTACGAAATCAATACTACGTGTTGTAAGGAACGCTTCAGCAGGGGCACTTAACAGTTTGTTGTTTAAAATTGAGTTTATCAATTTGATGTCTCTTATCAGCATGAAAAGGAGCGCTGCTGAGATGGATGGGTGGTGAATGCACCCGCTATGCATCAGCGAGGTGTGTACATCACGCTGCAGATTGACGTACTCCTCACGCTGGTCCCTTACGCTAAGCGGTCTTGTTAAGTGTTAACAACAGTGCGAGTCATCTCCTCATAGCTCCTTTCTTGGCTCTCCTTTAATGCACTAAAAATTGTGGAATACATAGCATATTGTCATTAAGAGCTGTATATGTTGACAGTACGTATCTAAACCTTATTTGACATTGCCCTTTCTGCGGGGCAGCCAGCTTATCTCCAGCGGGGTTAACGCATTCCCTTTGGTGTGAGTACTGTGGCAGAGTTTTAAAGAGCAGTGTGGCACTTGAATAACTTTTCCTATGACAGTGTGCATTTCTATTTATTCCTTTCTAACAGGATTTGGTCTGTAAATCAGACTTTAGCCAGTGAAATTGATGCAAGAGTGAGAATAGTGTGACTCGCTCTGGCCATCACTCACACAACCTACGAGTTAAAGTGCATGTTGGTTTTGTACATCCTTTTTTTCCATCTGTGTGTATGAGAGAGGGGCAGAGAAAATCGTGAACTAAAATTATTACTTGACGCATATTGTGTATAACATTGCTAATGGGTTCCAAGTTGTAAATGTGATGTGCATGGTTGTCTTGACTGGAGTCCTGTTTCTGTCCCAAAATGATGCAGTGGAACAAATGAAATGCTAGTATTTATTGTTGCTGTTCTGCGCTCTCTTATGGTAACGCTTCTTTTAAACTGCCCAGCCCATAACTATATTTTGCTTTGTAAAAGAGCGGGCAGTGTTTTGTCTGTAGGCTGTATCTGAGTTTGAACACTAGGGAACTTGGATGAGTTTTTCTTCTCGCAGAACTCTGAGATCGCTTCGAAGTTTATCCCTGCTACTTGGTCACGCTACCTTGAGACTTTTCTCTTGTTACGTATCCACACATTTCTGGGCATCCGCTGAAGAATTTTTCAGAATTGTAAGCCGCTGTCACAAGGACCAATGTTTTCCTACGTGACTCTATGGTTTGATTTTTCTTTTTTCTTTGTCTCTGCATTGGGACACAATAACAGTTTGGATCTGGTAATGAAGCTACCGAACTCTGTGGTTCCTTGTCTTTCATCTGGTTACTTGCAAACAGATATTTGGCGAAGGTGAAGATGTATTGCTGATGTTTGTTTCCAGCTGTGACTGCAAACACAAAGTCTGCATGCTTGAAGTTGCAGCAAGCAGGTGTGGTGTTACCATTTTATAGAGGTTTTGATACCTAGTAATGTGAAAAAAGAAGCATCAAGATGATGGCAACTTGCTAGTTCTGTTTGCAGAGTAATTTTCAAGGCTGTGCTTTTTGTGATTACTTTGGTGGTGTAAGTTAGTGGCTTAGAAATTGAGTAACCCTAACTGATGATGTAGTTTTGGGGTAAAAATTCATTCACTTCTCCTGACTGGTTCTTTTGTTCTTACTGGTTTATTTTTTCATTAATCTCGTTGACATTTAGTTGAAGATGAAACTGTAAATCAGAGTAGGCTTCCTAGTAGTCTTCTGCACTCGATAATGCAATAGGTCTGTCCATCAGGTAACATATTTGATTTCTGCCATCTGTGTAATGCCAATATTTGGGAAAGAGCTTGAAGAGGCAGTCCGCAGGAGAACGAACAAAATCCGCCTTAGAGAACGAAAGTGGCTAGAGATGTTAAAGGTCACTGATGGCTGTTGATTTGATAGAGCGGGGAAAATAACTTTTTTAAGCTGGGAGCCTCTAGATCCCATTGTGAGTGTAGCGATGAGAAGAAAGGGGTTAAGTGGTAAGGAGACAGTCACGGTTTGAGCCCTACCGCCCGGTAGCAGGCAGACGACCTGAGCAGAAGAGAGGTAAAATACCTTAACTCCTTTCTCCAAGTAGTTGCAAATAGAGCGCAACACGCTATCTGGCACGCCTCCCCTGTAGCAGCATTTCCAAGCTGGCTGCTGCCCTTCCCTCACAGCAGTTTGTACAGCTGTGGGAACATAGTGACTGAAGTCCTTTTGAAATCTTCTCTTTAGACACAAGGGCACTAGAGGGTTTCTTAATAGACGTGGGGTTTTGCTGTTACCTGTGTGAATAACTGACCCTCGCGTCTTTATTGCGCTCCGTGATGGCACTGATCACAAAACTACAGTGATGGTAGGGATCCTCTTAATGTCTTGACCTCTGCTACTACTGTTAGAGCTCCTTTCATTGACTTGTCATCAGAAGCAGCTTAGGGGCACCTCCTTTTTTGTCTGCTGAATGCTACCATGGAAATACCTGCGTTGCAGAGTCTCCTCTGTGCCTGGGATTGAACTGGCAGGACTCCAGCGAGAGCAGCCAAGTCTGGGAGTAGTTTTCATTACAGAATAGGAAGAACAGGAGGAGAAGAGGGGTGGCTTTAGTAGGAAGGCAAAATGACCGTTGCCTGCTGTCGCAGGGGAGATGATACCTAGTTGGAATGATCCCGAAGCAGCGGAAATCATAAATATAAAAAGGCTGATCAGTTTGCTTATAAAACAAAAATAAAAATACTGACCTGATTGAAAGAGTAGTAAGAGTAGTTACAGGCACATCCCTATGAATTGTAATACATACAATTACAACTGTAATTGTCAATATTTTTGTAACGAGCATTGCTTTCTTCACTGTAAGATGTCTCGTCATTGGTTTGAAAGACTGCGCTGTGGGTATGGTCTGCTTTCAGACTTGCCAACTAGTTTCTCAAATGCAACGTACTTGTGGAGAGAAAATGTACTGCGATAGAGCTGTGGTTCTGTAGAAATATATGGTACATATTAAAATAATTTAGAAAGAAGTGCTTGAAAGTGGGTATAACTTGGTGACATCTGTTTTTTCAAATTAACATGCCATCCTGCTTTTGGGGGAGGAAAAAAAACCAACCACAAACCAGCGGCAGGATATGTCAGGTATTGTTAAAACTGCATGAGCAGGAGGAATACAAGAAACTACCCTGTAAAACAGCACCAGGCAAAACTGAGAGCATCAGGGTGGTGGCATTTTAGGACATGAGGAACATGCAATTATTTTTTTTTGTAAAGGACCAATGGAAAATGAAATGTGGTTCAGGGTATTTTAGAAATGTTTATTAATTTTGTGAATTTAATCTGAAATCAAATGTTAATGGCGTTATTGGTGTCACGATACCCACTGCAAACCTGTTACAAATACTGGGTCTCCTCCATACTGTGCCATTCTGTACTACCACCAGGAAGTGCTCTCTGGTGCTTAATAGCTTATTTCCCAAAACCTTTTGCAACTTGCAATTCTTCCATGCTTCTTTAATGAGTCTCTAAGCTATATTTTTGGATCCGTTCACCAAAGCGTTGCCAACTTCTGTCTATAACTTCAGCAGAGAGGAATGCACGCTTTTGGGTGCTGCTTTCGGTAGAACAGGAAATGTGAGTCTTGACTGAGGCACAACCTTCCAACCTGGTGTCAGGTGGTTCTTCAGTTTGGGCTTGTGCCAGGCAGGTTGCTTCATCACTTGGATGAACGCTGTAACTTAAGACAAGCTCCTTCCCGGTTCAACACCAGTCAAACGTCTTCACTATCTCTTTTGCGTCCTGCGTGCTTCGCTGTTGGAAGCGGTCTGCGTCTTCTGTCTGCTTCTGGTTTATGCTATTCAGTACAGATTTGGTTTCATAAAATCGATTTCTCCTTTCTCTTCTTTTAAGCTATGTTTAAGTATACTCTGTGTAATCCTTTATCAAGATGGTGCAGTTGTTCTGCGTTGCAAGAAAAAATTGCTATGTGTATGAAAAATCTAGATCTTTGTCCTGCGTAGTGTAATCATAAATATATGTATATCACAAGTATTAATTACAGAAAAAAGTGGTAGTGCCATCTATTGTTATAACTGCTTGGTACTTGGCATCCTAAAATGCTGTCTTATAGCACATCACAATATTTCCTCTTTTCAACAGCTTGATCTGAAATTTCCTATGTATTTTTGCCTGCCTGTGGCTAGCGATGTTATAATTTTGGCTACGATATGTAGGCCACTTGAAAAGAGAGATCAGGAAGAATATGCTGCTTTGGCAATGTGAAAGAACAAAATGTTGGGGTCAGTGAAGTTTTACTACCTCTATTCTGAAAAGCAGGAGTTTGGCATTTGATAGAGGAATAGTTCATTGGAAAAATATATCTACTTGTAGGAGTTTGGAAGCTAAACTCCCTGCTAAGATTGTGTGCTGTATATACCACAGCCCAGGACTGCAACCATTAAGAAACTCTTTCTTGCAATTTAATCTCCTAATAGGTAGAGGTGATTGTAGCACTGATTGTTTCTGGAACTGAGAACCCCAGGAGTCGGTTTCTGCCTGTAACTGAAGACTGTACTGTAGTGCCTGCATACAAGGGAGCAAAATTAACTCCAGTGCTCTACAATTCATCTTGGACTTTGCAAAGTTAACATTCCTTCAACTACTTTCTGGCAGTAATGCGTGTCTAATCTTGGGTACGTAACTGTTCTACTCTAGCATTAGTATGCTAAGGAAAGTGCAAGAAAATGAGAGAGTTCATGAAAAATAGCAGGAAGTCAAAAAGTAGAAGAAAAACTTGAAGCTGCTGAGATCTTTCTCTGTTATTATCAGTGTCATTCACTTTCTTACTGATGCTTTGGCACAATTAATGTCAGGAGCCTAGTGCCAAAAGCTTTCTTTTCCAAATGGAGAAACAAAAGGCAATTGAGTGGGTATGTCACAGGGATTTGTCATTGTTTCTGAGGTAAGATTATCTTTCGTGAGGTTTTGCTAAGGAAAATTTTCTTTATGGGTGTGTCCCATCATCATGGGTGACACTTAGTGATTGTTGCCCCTGTCCTGCCCACTGCTACTGTTCCCTCTGGGCTTGTGTGCTGTGTGCTGTTCCAAATCCTATCTAATAAATTTAAAATTATTAAATACACAAAGCTTAAGATTATGTTTAAAGGCAATTAAGTAGCTTTTCTTTTATAGGTAGAGATTTGAATGGTGACTTTCTGTTCTGAAACTTGTACACAGAATAAACTCAAACAGGTTCATCTGTCTTAGTTAAGAGCATCCTCCAAACCCTTGCTATGAAAGTACAGGAATCGTATCCCAATGTGGTTTCTCCAGAGAGAACAAAAGATAAACTAGTATGAATAATCAATTCATAATGTTAGAGATCCCAAGTATAAACAAAGCGGTGTATTTTAACTGCAGCTGAATTTTACCACTGACAGAGTACGCGGATGGGTTTTCTCTTACATCTTTGGAATTTGCTGATTATGTCGATATATAAGATATGTTTGAACTACAAATGTAGATTGAGGTTGTCGTATGCGATTGTGTAGCTTGTGCTATATGGGAGGTCATACTGTACTTTTTTCTTCTCCTGACCCATGAATAAGGGGTGGGAAGGAATAAAAATTAGAGTAAGAATTATGTCCAATAAATTCTGAGATGCCAAGAGTTCATAAGGAGCATTGTGGAGTTGGCCACATTCACCACCTTGGTTTTCCATGGAAAGTGCATGCCTGAGTTTACATGTACATTTATCTGCTAAGATATTAGACTGCAGGAACTGTATCATTTACCTCTTGATTTGCTTTGGTTCCCTTTGAATTAAATACAATTTCATTTGAAAAAAAAAAGTTTAATAGCTTAAGGAAATAAAAGTGATGCTGCAGGCCAATGAAGAGAAAATAGGGATGAAATTTGGAAGTCAGAAGACTGTAGCAATGGATGAAGGTAGCACAGGGCACATCTACACCAGCTGCAGAGGAACAAAGCTGGTGATGCATGCCAGCTATAGATGTGGGCGAGCTTCAGCCTGGAAGCTGAACCTGTTGCACTAGTAAGCTCACTCTGCCGTCAGGATAACGTGAAGCTGGACTCCACACGCTGTACCCTGTGCCGCTTTGAACCGGGCGATTGCACGGGGAAGAGAGTGCCTTTGGTAGCTCAGAGTACTTCCTTTGTGTCACAAGGAAAGAGGAATGCAGAAATCTTTGTTCTTCAATCAGCTGTGTAACTAGAGAAGACCTGTGTTAGGGTAGAACCATATTGCAGACCCAAACTGAGGGGTTTTTTTTTGGGGGGGGGGGTCCTAAATACCAGAAGTCGTTATACTTCCTTCCTCTCCTATTTAAGTATTTAATACACTTACAGTGCTGAAAGGTTGCTCTCATCCCTAAACGTGACTGGGACGACAAATGCCCCTTGCATCAACCTGACCTTCAAAAGTATGAGACGCAGATTTTATTCAGATTCTACGTGGCTACCTAGTGTTTATTATGTAATTAAATTGTGACTCATACTGTTAGCTTTATATGATCATCACCTGAAAACATGCATATGGGATTCTTTTGCTACCAAAATAATTGGAATTGTTCCTCTGAGTGGTATGTGGCTCTCTTTTGTATCCCCGTATTACTACCCTACATTGTATTCTGTTACACTATTGTGTGACAGTTGAACTTGATGGAATACATTATGCAAATCTGTGACCGCTTCTTGTGTATCAGCGAGAGAGATCTCTGAAACGTAAGCACTGCTGCAGAGTTACTGATTAAAGTCAGACCCAGTCGAGCACTAGCACAGTCCATTCTTTGTGAGAGGAAAGGGTGTCGTGGATAGTATGGAGCCTTAACAGCTAACTTATCCTTAATAACGCAGAACAACTTAAAAACTACTGATCAGATGATTAAAATCATCAAATCTCAGTCACTGAAATAGGTAATGTTCTCTGGGGATGTTTGAGAGAATACTGTAACGCATACATAGCAGTGCTGAGGCGGGAGGAAAGCAACTAATGGAGTGCCAAAGAGACAGCCCGAGACTTTTGGAAAAAAGGTATGTTAGAGAAGCAAGGAAAACCACACCACACCAGCTTGATCCTGCGTGCTGATTCCTACCGCTGGACAAGGATAAAAAATAAGGAGGGATGCCATTAGAGAATCATAAAACTGCAAGACCGGAGAACAGGAGTCGGAGGAGAGATGGTGGGCAGCCCTCCATGGGAGTGCAGCGAAGAAGGGTTACCTGGGCAAAATGGGAGAGGCAAAGCTAGGGTTGTGCAAGGTGCTAGAGCTGAAATAATCACTGGTTAGGATAGGCCTACTTGATTTCAGCTGAACAGTGCCTCAAGGAAGAAGATGGGGGCACAGAGTACCTGCACAGCTGAGCTTGCCTGAACCTCCGTTTGGGCTACCTGTGAGGGCTGTCAGAATTTGATTATGAAACTCTAAATTGTATGTCAAAGCAAATGTGAAGATGACAATGTTGAAAAGGGATAAACACTTAGAAATCACTTGGCAAGGCTGTAGCTTATTCATATTTGTGTACTTAGACCAAACAAAATGTAGGACAATTCTTGATATCCTATAGTTGTATTCTCAGTCTGAACCCTTCAGACCTGACTTAGGTCAAGATTAAGGTCTTGTGTTCAGCAAACAAATTTGTTGCAAATTCCTTTCCTCCCAGCTTATTGACTACCATCAACACCTGTGACAAGTTTGGGGATTCGCATCTACCTGTTAACCAAAAATAGTGGGAGCAGAGGAGTTGTACAAGACAGGTACGATAAACTCGATGCCCTACATGGATCAGATACTGTCATTCACAACAGTCTGTCAGGTCTGCTGTGCCAAGAGGCCTCCTAGGCTTTTGAAAAAAGGTTGCTGAAATCAGTCTCCTGTGCTCTTACTTTAGGGGGGGTTCACTTGCTGGGTTCCCCGAGCGGCTGTAGTAGCAAGGAGACCCTTCATGCTCTGACTCCACGGTTTTTTTTTTGTTTTGCTGAGTGTTGATCAGTAAGGTAGCCTATGCATAAGCACAAACTTCTCAAGAGTATGCAGATCCTAATGGGATGTAAATTAAGTGCTTGTGAGGCAGAATTGATTTTCTTTCTGTTTGTGTGTTATCTATTTCCATGCGTATTAGAGAAGGCTTATTGTGGCTTCAGAATCTCCTTTAACAAGGAAATAATTTTTCTGAGAAAAGGACAGAACTCTTTTTGGCATTCACACTGCCCCACCGTCCTCTTTCTGCGGAAACTCTTTCCTTGAGCACAAACCAGTGCTTGCACTTAATGTGAAATGACGTGAATCACCCACGCTGGGTCTAGGTTATGAACAGCTCCAAGGTCCCGCGGCACGGTCGGTTACGTGGATCTTGCTGGGTTGCTGCAGAATTGAAACAGTCAAGCGGGTTCTAATATTAAAAGTTGGTTAGTGGTCTCAATAATATCGTTACCAAATTAAATACCTTTGAGGAAAGGTGTTGAAATCATTCTTGCCCTGAAGAGTGGGTTTATATTCCCTTAGATAGTGATAGCCTCTGAATTCAGGCTTCCATAACCTATTTGAGGCTGTAACCAGCCCGATGTGGAGGAACCATCCTCACGGCTGTCCTTCTGCTTCCACGCAGTGTCTGATTGTATCCCTAGGAAAAAGAAATCGGTCCTGACTATTTGGGGAACTCAGGCCAGGATCTCAAACAACTTCAGGCTGACTGCGTTTGCATTTCTGCACACGCGCGTGCGCGTATGGGCGGACACGCGCAGAGGCTTCTGCTTAGATGCCGGTCGTTCTTCTGCAGTTTATTGCAGTAGGCTGTAGATGATGCTGGCTCTCCGAAGCCGGAAGAATGTCTTAGCGAGGCACATTCCCTCCCAGAGAGTCGGCGTAGGTTTTACAGGAATGTACGCAGCTCTCCCCTGCTGCTTTATCTTCCAAAGAATACACAAAGTCTGTCTTGGAGATAACTCACACAATTAGGCACAGTTTGTCTTGTATAAAGGAAGCGATTATATTTTCAAAACTTAGTAGTTTCTTTTAAGACCGTCAACATACATGCTGTTTGATATTTTGACTGAATATTGGTCTGTAACAAGTGTTTGTGATCGCGTTCTTTAACGCAGTTTAAGGTGCCTCTTAGCAGCTTTAGTGGCCAGAAACAGCTGCCCACTGCAGCAAGTAGGCTGAAGGCATTTCTCTTAACTTGAAAATAAAAAAGGGGGAAAGAAAGAAAAAGTATTGACTGTGGTTGTAGGAGTAAAGCTCTATGCTATTCAGTAATAACAGTTTATGAAAGATTTCTTCTGTTTACTAAAACAAATGTTACATATCGTGGGGTTTCAGCTAATTGTTTCATTCCACAGTACGAAAAAATGAGTAGGTGTCCTGGAAAACAAGTCTATGCCGATGTCCAGACGGGAGCAAATGAACTCAGAAAAATGTGTGTAGGCCACATGGTCATCTGAGGATTTGTTTTTATTTTTTGTAGTCCTTCTATGTTGCTCTGTTGTCTGTATCATGATAAATGGTTGTTCTGTCAGCAGGGTGAAATATTCTGAACAGCTGATTTAATCATGCATTTATTAGATTCCATTTGCTTCTTGAAGACTGGAGAATTTAAAAAATGGTGGTGATAAGCACAGCAAGAAACCCTAACTGCATAACTAAGGGGGAAAGAGAGACCAAGGGGAAGAGAGAGGTATTTCTATTTCCCTGGAAAAAGCCTACCTTGGCAGCCTGTACGTACCCAGCCCCGTAACGAGCGGAAAGGTCCCTTAGGACATCTCCCTATTTGCATATCTTGCTGTGGTGAGGCAGAGCGGTTTGTTCCTGCAGCTGCAGAGTTACTGTACTGCTGGAAACAACCTTAGCTGTCACCCGAGCTGTCATCGTCTCCTGGGGCTGGCAGCCTCGGTCCTCTTCTTCCTTTTATTAGCCCACTTATCAAATTTATTACTTATGTCCTTTGACTGAGATTGCTTGTGCCTTAAAAAAATACATGAAGGAGGGGTAGAAAGAGGTAGAGAAAATACCGGGTGATGTTCCTCAGCATGCTGTTTAGGGACCCTGAAGAGTGACACAAGGACCCAGCAGTGTCGTAAACTAAATTGTGGCTTCTGTTGTACTACTCATATTCTGATACTCTACTGCATTTTCAAACAAGGGCCAAGGCTTAACTAGCAGTGATTTGTTCCGGGCTCAAACGCAGCTCCGTTATTAATTTTGATCGGGGCGAATACGATATGGAAATCGGGTATTTATTCTGATCTTTAATGTTTTGTATTGCCTTGCTAGCCAGACAGATCAGCCGCTGGTTTTGCTGCTTCGTGAGAGAAACAATGCGACTTCTAATAGCAAACCCCATCGTAAAATACACGTTAAGGAAATAAATACAAGCGTGCTGACACTAGAGCAAACAGTGGGTCGCGATAAAACACTGTGGTCGTTATACTAAACAGTTTGTAACGCAGCACACTGTCTCTCCAAGTTGGGAAGTCAATTTTACCACAAATACTTTTGAAAATGCCAAATAATAACTTTAGATTTAAGTAGGGCGTGCCTGAATCACAGCCCAACTGTCACCCAGGATGGACATCCAAATAAGAATGGAAATGAACATGTAACAGTATTGGTGCTCTCAATCTTTTTTGGTTCCCCCCCCCCCCCCACTGGCTGCAACCTGCAGGGTAGTGCTGGCGGTTCTGTGTCAGCCTCTACCTAATGGGGCACTGTCTGGTGAACCCCTACGCTCTGCTTCCCGGGTCATCCAGATCAGACGCTTGCCCGAGCGCACTGTGTCGTCTTTCATCTTACGTGTCTGGAGCGTCGTTCGTTCATTTTGCACGGAGGTCACACCACAGAATACGTAATGAGGTCAGATTGCAACACAATGTTGGGATGCTGTCAGGGTGTGCATCCAGTATCCGGAATCTGCAAGCACTCCCAAATTCCCTAGTCTAGATGATGTCATAGAAAAGGAATGATATCCCTCAAACACGTCACAACTCACCAAAACAAATTACCATATATTTATTGCAGCCTGTCTTATTGACTAAGAGATCTTCCACTGAAGACTTAACATGGATGTGTTTGCCTTCTGGAAGAAAGCTGCTGGAAGTGCCAGAAATTTGTACGTGCTCTGTGGGTGTGCTCATGCGTACAGCAGACCGGGATGCAGACCAACAAGTAATGGGTGGGGTGTCAGAAAGAAGGCTGTTGACGTTGGCAGATGTCAGAGCACAAGGCAATGTGTCATAAAGCAGCAGAGAGAATAGGGGCAAATCTCTGTCCACCCAAGAATAAAGATTGATTTGTGTGGGGGGGGAGAAGGGTAAAAGGAGCTAATAAGGTGACACGATCAAGGTGAGTGTTACAACATGCATAATAAGCCATCCCAAAAGCACTGCTATGTGGGAGGGAAGACATTGACCCGCAGCTATACCCCAGGGAATAGCCATTCATGACTCCTGAAGCTACCACTAGCGAAGGCAGATTAGATCCTACACTGCTAAGGAAAAATCATGAAAACACGGGGAAGCTATTTCTGTGTACTCTTTTCTTTTTCGTCTGTTTACTTGCTTATTTTGGATCTCTTTTCTCGTATTTCCAGAAACAAGAAGCATGTGTGATTATCGTATTAATCTCTAGTAACGTTGTTGAATAAATGCCAGTTTATACAGTATTTAAGAACAAGTTTGAACAGAGACCTTAAACATTTACAAGTTTGCTTTTTAAGTATGATCTGCCACTCTAACATATATAAAAGAGCATGTGCGTGGTGTCTGAAATGCACACAAATTCTTCAGAAAGGGCTTTAAGATCCATAAGAGTTTCAGAAATGATGTTGCGGTTAGAATTAAAATTGTGTTCATTTAGCAGCTTTACTGCTTTCTCCCCATAGTGCTTTCTCAGGGAAGAGACAAATATAAAAATCTTTCTTTTTACGTTCCTTCAATACCTAAATGTGCTATTTCCCAGATTACCTGGGGCGGTAGGTATAACTACATAATTCTAGACGTGCGATGAGTTCCATACCCCATGGACTAAATTGGAACATTCATATTCTTGTGAATCTTTGGATTTTTCTAACCAGAACTTTTGTGTACACCCTTGAATCCTATAAGGTATAGTTCTATCAGAACTGTTGAAAAGCTTTGCCCTTTTTAGGAAAGGGTAAGCAAAACACAAACTGCTTAAGCATTACGTGACTTATGTTCTCCTGGTGGAAAGTGTATGCCTCCATACGTGCGTTTGTCACAATCAGCATTTTCATAGTCCTGTAGCTGGGATGTGAATTCAGAACGTAAAGAAAGAAATCACAACTGTTTCTGGAATTTTGTTTTAAGAGGGGGCCGGTTCATGGAGAAAGTACAGTAGATTTGAGAAGTGTCAGAACAGAAGTTAGGCAAGAGCTCAATTTGCACAGAGGTGGTAGCAATTGGAAAAAATGACTTCCTTATCTTTAAGACATGCGAAGTGTCCTACGCTGCTTCACCTGGAGGAGCAGACTCAATGTTGGCCAGGATGTGGTCTGCTGTTAATGGTAGGTGGGATAGCATTGAATGTTTGCAAGCTTCGGTTAACTAAGCAGTGCTCTATCTGAATTTCAATGCCCAACTATTTATCTGCTTCCTGCCCCCTATTTAGGCTGAATCTTAGAAAATATTCTGCACATTAGTAATCTGTAATCCTTATCCATGGGTTGTCATGTCAGTGAAGACGGGGAGTTTGTCTTTCATTTTTCTGAAATAATGGCTTGGGAAGCAAAACTCGTTATGTTGTACAATGTAGTGTTCAAAATAATTTATTGTCAAAAACTTCTACTCTTTTCTCTTCCATTTCTAGAGAAAACAATGTAACCATTTTTCTTAGGGGGGGAAAAAATTTATAAACTCCGTACTGTTAATTTCAGAGCAGCATAGCTATAATGATATCTTAGTGAATGTTAGGTATTGATATTTGTTTTGTAGGAAATAGAATCTGATTTCAGTAACAGCATCCTTCATTTGCTTAAATATTTCTAGAGGGGGTGTAGTCCTGCTGATGAGCAGTTGAACTACTTGGAGTTTCAGTTCTCAGAGTTGCTGTGCTTGTTGTGCAGTGTTGTAGCTGAATCCTGCAGCACCCTCTTCCACATCTCCTTCTGTTTCATCCTGCCCTAGGGATACAAATATTATATAAAAAGAAACAAACCCAAGCAAACCTTAAACTAATAGTACCTCATTTGCTTTAGTAGCAGAAGTAGGAAATTAATGCATTAAAGACTTTTTTAAAATGCTGGGGATTGTAGGAAAATATTGAGAGAAATGTCAAATGCTGGGAAAAGCATCTTGGACATACTGAGCTATAGAAATAAAGTGCTTTGGGATTCTATAGGAAGGTCACAGAAATCTCTTTTTTTTTTTTAGACGTTTCAGAAATAATTAGACAACGCTTATTGCAAGATTGCATTAGAAAACTTGATCCTACTTGTAAGGAAGGGGAAAGGCTTGATTATTTGGACTTACTTTTATAATTCTCTTGAATCTATAACATGCAACAGCTGCTTTATGAAGTTGAACATTAAAGACAGTGTGGGTTAGTCTCCTTGTCCTGAATTCTAGCTTGAATTTACTTGTGGCTAGTTTATACCCTTTTGCTATTGCTTTAACAATGCTCAGAAGCTTAAATAGTGTTTCTCTGGTGTTTACTGTAACGGATGTCAGAAGAAACACACTGTGTCTTCATAGTTTTGATTTGCTTTATTGGTACAATTTTAACTTGTCATGCTCATTAATGAAAATATGAAGTGAGACAGTTCATAGGAGAATATCAATAGTCATCCTACTGCCCCTTCTGCTTTCAACATCTGTTATTATCTTTCCTTTAGCCAGTTACTGCTCACCCAATGTTGCTTGTTGTAATCTTTCTCTAACGTAATTATTTGTAATAGAGCATTACATCAAAGCCTGAGTTAAGTTAAATTAGATTTACTGTGTTTCCTTGATTTCCTTTGATGTTACCACTGAAATATTCTGCTTTATAGATTCTACGTTTACTATGTTCTACTTGTATCACGCTACCGTTGCACTGACGGAGCGTTAAAAGTTTTCACTAGAGTGTTGTTGTAATCTGATGTTCTAATTCTTTCAAACTATTCATTCCAAAATACTGGAGGGAATCAAGAAAAGTGATTTCCCCCACCCCCATCTTTTTCTGTTGATTTTCTTGGCTTTATTTCCTAGGAAATTTCTTCGATATTTACTTCTTTTTACCTTTGTGCCTAGCAGTAGTATGTTAGCATCTCTAGGACTAAAAACTCTTTACAACGGTTAATGAATACATGCCCTGTGCTTCTGAGAGGCCACAAATATTCTGTCAATCTTTACAGACCGCTGTCACCACCACCTACGCTAAGTGTTGCTTGTGACTACTTCAATACAAGTACTTTATTTAATGTGCAAACACAGAAGGAAAACACGTGCTCGTCCTGAGGATACGGTCTGCAGTGCCGATGCGGCCGTATTAGAGAAGGATCTGAACCTTTTAATTTAAGGAGACATTGCCATGCATTTGAATAGCTCCCAAGTTTGACCTACTGAAGAATATTTACATCATATCTGTCCCCTTTGATTTTTTTCAATTTGAGAAGTTAAGCAATCTAGCAACAAAAACTGTAAGAAAAAAATTAAATAGTTTTGTCAAATTATTGTAAAAAAAAAAAGTCATATGGGGTTATATGCTAACCAGATTTCATTTAAAAGACCAAGAATGATCCCCGTTGCTGTCCGTTGTGATGCGCAAAGGAGAAACAATTTGATTCTTTTTTTAATATCATGATGATGTGCCTTTAGATAGGGATGGGCTATATGTTTTCCAATTGTAAAAGGTAATGTAGGAAATAAGTTTACAAATTTGACGGTATTTTTTAGAGCGCAAGAGGAGGAAGAAATTTAATGCGTACATAAAGCCATATAAGTTTTAATTACAATGCATACTTGTTATAAAATATTGCACCAACTTCTTATTTTTCTATGATGGCTATAATGGGGGGGTGGCTAAAGGGGTTTTATCTTTTAATTAGCCATTCTACAATACTCGTTGACTTCAACTGATGGATAAAACTAGATTCCAAATGAAACTTGTCTGTGACACTTTTTGCATAGTATTTCCTATTAACCAAAGTATCGATTTGTAAACGAGGATGACAAAAGGAAATTCAGTATATCGTAATTTGTGCCAATAAGAGAAATTGAATTGGTACTCAAAATCTAAGCGTATGCATTCACCTCGAAATAGGCATGGTGGAGTAAGTGTCTCTATGGATGTTTCTATTCTACTTTACGTTTTGTGGAAGACAAGATAGTGTTTGGAAAAAAGTAATTAGCATCTTTATGAGACTTTAATTTTAAAGTTCAGAGAAATCCTGATACATTCTGGTATCAAAGTGTAATTGAATTTCCTTTCTTTAACCCATCAAATAGCAAAACTAAAACACCTGTTTGCTCTAATACTTAGGCTTTCTTGCATCCCATTGAGGGAAGAGCTGTCTCCCTCTCTCCCCTCCACTCCCTTTGTGTTAAGCAGGGTTGGGGCACACAGAATTTTGGCTGGTTTTCTGTCTCCAGCATGCCAGGGAGTAGTGTAAGGCAACACTTCAGGGTGTTTCTTCACGAATATTAAGATCCATGCATAAAATACCGGCAGCAGTAAGACCCATATTGGGCCTCTTAAAAGTTTCATCAAGTCCTTATCTCGCTCCTCGACCAGATTATAAAAATAAATCTTATTAAAACTTGTAATAAAAGTTCAGTCAGGTCTTCATAAGTAATTAATGGAAAAACACTTCAATTATCGTACATCAACTGTTATTTCTGCACCTCTCTTGTACAATTGCATTACTCGGGCTACTCGTGTAGAAGATACGGATTTAGCTGCCCTACCCTGCTTTAAATTTTCAGTTCTGAAATCTGATGGCTCCTTTTATATCTCCTTGTGAATAGTCAAGCACGTCCAGAAAATTCTGGTTGAGTAGGCTAGCATGGTACAAAGTATACATTTTGGATTTTACAAAGTCACAAATGTCAACATCACAAATATTCCACACCCCCATGCTACATAAAAGAAAGCTTATTTGTGAGAATAACTGGTTCTATTTTACAATCTGTTTCTTGGAATGTTTTAGACAGTCTGAAATTCAGACATAATGGAGCAAGTCAAAATACTTGAGGGTAACAGAAGCTTTCTAGTAGAGTAAACTTTTGCTCTCAGAAGAAGTAAGGATAATTAACTTCAAAGGAGTATAGAATGAAGTGCTGGCTCCTTTGTACACTGGTTAGGTAAGATAGGGGTGTCCTTTAAAATTAATTTTCAGTGACAGCGAAGCTCTCTTTCTCTCAAGAGCACGTGAGAAATTTATTAGAATTCTTTGTCATAGTTGCTTTTAGGTAGCTTGCTGCACATGTTGAATAGTTGTTAGAACGGGTTTCACAGTATTTATTTAGGATAAATAACTCTCAATGCCCTCTTGCTGCAGAATACTGCAACATAGAACAGCATCGGCCAGCCTCTGAAAAGACATGTAGCAAAATCCTTCCCATTTCAAAGTGAACTTTTAAGGTAATTCCGGTCATGTGAGATAGCAAGAGATGGAATGAGAGGTTTTTTGCTTTCAAAACAGCTCGGAGATCTGTCACTACATCATTGCTATAAGAAAAGAGGAAGGAAAATAAGCCAAGAATCATTACCGGTGTGGTATGGAAGTTTGTATATCCTAATAGTTTGCTTTGTGCCCATTTCAGATACTGGCGTTTCAGACTTGCGGTGTTTTGCTAAGATAATCCAATAGGCACACACAAGCTAATTGACAATTAAGATGTCCTTTCAGTATGAATGGATTTCTAAGAGAGCGCCAGTCCAGCACTCGAGGTACATTTTCACAAGTGCTTTCTGCACTTTGTCGTCCTTTGCGCGTTCCCTCATCTGACAGCCACACTGCGAGCGGTGGCTCGGAGCAGTTTGATAAACCTTGCTGAAGACTGAACGCTGCCTTTGCAGACTGCGGTGTCTGCAGGGGCTAAGGTTTCAACCTCTGCGTGCTATCATTAACACTGAATAGTCAGAACAAGTTTTCGCAGGTCTCGGTCAACACGTTGTGTATTTATATTGCATGTGTATCTGTCATATTTGTATATTCATGATTTTATATGAGTTACGTTGGTGCTTTTGTCAATACAACAGCTTCAGAAAAATCTGGGTCAGCTGATTTTCTTGATCAATCTGAAAGTTAACTTGATGGGGAAAAGGGAAAGAAATCCTGAATAAACGAGATGAAAATGATCCTGACCTTTGTGGAATCGTTTAGATGTTGTTTGGTTGTTTTTTTTCTTTACGTGGTATATGTGAAGAGGGAGGGAAGAACTGCCAATAAAGCTGCTCTTTTGGAAGGGTCATTGTGAGGATGCGATGCAGAACTGAGTCCTTATATTAACGCTTCCGTTAAGACATTTGGTACAAAACCTGTGCTTAATATACTGAACTCTCCTGTAGTAATCACTCTTATGACTAGAATCTTCCAGTGTAACAGCTGAGGTCGATTTAGTAATTGAATAGGAAAGGATACAAGGTTTGGATATAGCTTCCATTATGTGAAGAATTTTATGGCTTTTTCAGTCCTGTATTAGATACTTTATGTATCCCTTGAAAGTAAAAAGTCATGAGAATCTGATGGTTACCTGCTTTAAAAAATAAAACAAAGCTCTTTATGTTAACCTGTGTGACAGCCGGTAAACATTTCATTAACATATCTATTAAACAGAGGGTATGCTTTGTATGTTAATTAGAAGCCTATGTTATCATTTGTATTGCAGTGACGCCCAAAAATCAGAACTGAGACCCTAGCGTGCAGGCTCTTGTAGGTGGAGAGACGTGGTTCCTTCCTTCAAATACCTCCCATCTAATTAGAAATGATGTATGAGTGTGAGACATTATAGGTGTGAAAGATGAGATTGGGGATAAGAGTAATTGACAGTCTGATCCAGTTAGGTTACCTTTGTGCAGCGAGCAAAAGGCTGTAATTATCATAGCTATTAGCAAACACAGGCTGGAGGAACATCTACCCTACCACCCAAGAAGCAGTGCTGTATAGGGAAAGCTTGCCAGCTGACCAGGGCAGAAGTTAGCGCTCTTCCAAGATTCCCATTTCTCAATTTGATGGCAGGGAAGAGATCCCATGCCATTACTCCAGGGTAGAAATGTTATACTGCTGAACAGGAGCTCTGATGGCTCGTCAGAACTGGCACTCAAAGATCTGAAGTGGGACTCCTGCTATGCAAGGAAGTCTATCGATGAGGAAGGAAGAGTACTCTTGGGGATTAGGAGATTAGAACTTCAAACTCCAGAGAATTAGAATGAAAAATTGTTACTTTAAATTATTATTGTGCTTTCTGAGTGCAGAAATGCCCAGGCACATCAAGCCTTTTCTCCCCATCTTGTTGTACGTATGAAGGTTAAATGAGCAGATTTAAGTTAATGGAGCTGTGCATCTTCTTTGAAATGATTATTCCATTCCACTTATTTCTACTTAGTGATGGTGAAGAACAGAATGTTTACAACAAGCCTGAGAAAGTTAAACCAGTTGCTTAACAGGAAGGATACCTATGATATTTCTCTGGGTACTTGTGCTTTGATGGAAAATGTCCTACCAAAGTAGGTGGTTTACTCTCAGTTCCCATGGTATCAGAATTGGTGATTATAGAGACAGCATAGATGTTCAGCGATTTTCTTTTTTTTTTATTTTTTTGAGATGAGGTTTGATCAGTACATCCCAAACATGCACAAGAAGAATAAGTGACTCTTGACATCTGAAACCAAGAAAGGTAAGGAAATCATAACAAATCTTAGACAGCAACTAGACTTTGTTTAGATAGCACTACAGTAAATATGAAAGGAGAACACTCCATGAAATACAAAAGGCAAAAAAAGGGATTGCATTTGTTTGTCATCTGCTGATGACTAAATGACTGCAGTCATCAGACAATAACCTATGGGAGCTTTGCAGCATTTCCCATATCCTGCTTTACAGTCTTTATTAGGAGGACAAATTTCTGTACTGCACTCTTTCCTTCTCTCTTTGCTCTATGTACCCTTGAGTACTCCTGCTGCGATTCATTCAGAAAAACTTCCATTTTTAAGTGACTTTTCCTCAACAGATGTGATATAGCAGATGTAAGAGAGCATCGCAGTCTTTATTCAGTGGTTTCCATGGGCACCCTTGCTTCTCAAATAGTGTCATACTTTCAGGCTGATACAAGCAGGGGCAGCTTTGTGCTGCCATAGCTGAAAATGAAGTCGCGAGGCAGGACCAGAAAGCATCTTCCACTGGTGAAATGGAGTTCAAAAAGCTGTCTTCTGTATTAGTGATAACTGCTGGTTTGGGGCATACATGTGATGAACCGTGATGGTCATTGCCACCATATTCTTACGATTGGTGACTTACTGAAATGCAAGTATGATGAGTAATTGTTTAGGTGAACGCAGAAAGAGAGATGGTATTTCATGTTCTGGATACAGAGGCATGAAGTTGCAGGCCTTCGGATGCTGCTCATCAGCATAAATCTGTACAGAACCTTAAAGTAAAGGCAATTACAACTCGTGGAGGACCTCTAGAGAGCAAAAGTAGTATGTTCTCATTCCTCCGGAGAGAGGAAGTCAGTCATGTCTTAGTGTCCGGTGTTTGTGCAGTACATAGAACAGTGAGTCAGACTGTACAGTACTTTGATAAGAAATCTATAGGCATTGATGAGTGGTTTTTTTGTATTTACATAATAGTTGAGCCTCCTTGTCTAAACCTGATTTTTTTTACAGTTCAGGCATTCATGCAAATTTTTAAATCATTTTCAAATTATTAAAGTGTCTGAGCACATAAACAACCTCTTTCCTTCACTTTGTACTGTGATTTTCCATGAGTTTGGATGCTAGAGGACCTGCACTGGTACTTGAACTTCATCTTCATTTAGGACTAAATTTCACAATCTCATAAGTAAATGCTTGAGGATTTCAGTGAAATTACAACTTACGCTAACCATTATCCTCTAAGTGTAGCTGGCATTTAATAGCCTATCGCTCTTCATTGTTGCTGCAGCCTTGGGGTTAGGTAGGATGCAGAAGGCCCAGGAATACCATCTACTGCATTGCACACATCACCAAGAATGTTCATATTTAAGTTCCTTCTCTGTCTTTAGCATGCCTATTTCAACTCCTTTATCTTTTTTTTAATATGGTAAAGTGAATTATATGCTCAATTTTACAATTTATATGCTTTTACAAACATAGGATTAATAATATTAATGATTATAAAGCAATCATAGTGCTGTAGAAATGAGCTTTGCAAACAGGCGCAGTTTACACTTGACTTTGAACTTCTTCAAAATCCTAAGTAACGCCAGTGTCTTGCAATACTTTGAACAATTAACTGACAGCGTAATGGAGCACTGAAACGTTTGACTAACTCCAGATGTAAAAGTGTTTTGGGTTTTTTCCTTTCTTCCTCTTGCACATTTACAAGGGGAAGTAAGACATTTGAGAAAAGATGAGCGAGAACAAATGACAAATGTAGGGGCGCTGGTTCCATATGGTGAGTGATTATCACGTAGTTTTCTTTTGAAAAATCAGCAGACTGATCTTCATGTGTTGTTTTCACGGTCGTTTAGCTTTAGTGTGTGAAGTCAGAGCTTTCTTGGAATCCTGAAGCTCGTAGACTGTGTGAGAAGAAGTGTTGTGTCCTTTTTGTCAGTAGTAAGTAGAAGCCAGTGGTCAGCAGCGAGCCTTTGGCCCGCTGAGCGAGGTCTTACAGGATGGTCCGAGCCTGCGCTTCCCTGACCTTGTAATTCATTGAGAGGAATCGCATCATCTAGACAAGAAAACTAATAGGCTGCTTGATTCCTCTGCAGGGAGAAAACAACGCCTGTTAAAAGTTTAAAGAGGTTTATTCATCTGAGTGGTGTTTGCTCAGGCAAGCCCCGTTGTGTCACTGCGGCTGCTGCGGCCCAGGAACGGTGCTCTGCAAAGGCGAGCTCCTCCGGCCGGTACCCCTGGCGCAGTCAATGCTCTGCGTTTTCTTCCTTTTTGATATTCTGCTGCCTGTTTTATTCCTCTTCTGTCACTCTGAATGAGGAGTCAAAATGATACTGTCCGTTGAACTGATTCCAGATAAGGAGAACATTTAACCGAGTTCCTGGCTAATAGGATTCTGTTTAATCGGACACCTGCAGTGTCTGTGTCCGCATGGTCCCGTGTTTGTGGTAGTTCTATTCAGGGAGATGAGCACTTGCTTGTTGCGGTTTAATAAAAATCGTTTGTGCTGATATTTTGGCTTAGAGATAAACAGGTTAAATATTAAAAATGCTTAAACTTGCAAGGACTTTAGGAAAGGCTTTAACATTGTAGGTTAACTTGTCTTGAATTTCTCAAATAGGGTAACTTTTCTCAAATTGTCTATTATTGAGACATCTGAGAAATATCACTTACTTGCTTTCCCATATAATTATGGCTTTCAAATCCAGAACAAAATTCACCAAAAGTCCTTATTATGAAAAAAACCCTATTTTCCCTAAAGATTTCTACCTGAAATGTCAGATAACCACCTATGTACTGAGGCCAAGTGTCAAAAGTCTATATTAACAGTTCCTTGGATGTATTAAAATTAGTGCTCTGGACAGGTACAGATTTGGAGATGAAAGATAAATTTTCCAAGTAGGCAAGGATTTGAGAGTGTATTGATGTTCTGCTGTAGCTCCTCTTGAGGCTAAATTAGGCCACGTGGATTTTTGCTACAGGAGTTGGGTATCGTTCCGTACTCATTCTAGATGACGCAGCTGATCGGGTCTGTGACAAGTGGCCGGTAGTTTAGAGGATGTATGAATAAAGGGGTGGTGATCCCTTCTGCCCTTGAACTCCACCTAAGGCTAGGAAACTGAAGAGAAGAACGGGACCACAAAGCTGTATTTTAATTGCTTTGTCAGGACTGTAAACCCAGACTTAGTCTGTTAACCTGACTTTGGTCACATTCATTCAACTATTGAGGGTGCACATGATTAAAAGGGCCTGCTAAAACAAGAAATTGAAGCAAAACTAGCTTTTGTTCCCTTGCGTTAAGGTTATAAGTTGACGAGAAAAAGTTGGCTTTCCCATAAAAAGTAAATCCTTTGAAATATCTTTCCATAAAGACCTGTTGGTTTTATTGACACTCTCTAGGATATTTTGTGAAGAACCTTCATGTCTTTTTACATCTATTTAAAACATTACTCACATCACGTATTGGAAAGGCAGCAGGCATTTTCATATCTATGTTAACGCTTGGAAAAAGTCTATGTAGTTATACATAATTCATTCAAAGAGAAAAGAGCCAAATTAAAATCTTCAAAGGAAAACTTCTCCTGTTTCAAGAATTATTCCTAATTTGAATGTTTTGTATTCAGCCTATCATATTATTTATGTACTCCAATAGCTCTTCTACCTGAAGATGTCAGTATTTTACAGTTGTTGAGCTAAGCCCTTGTGAAATAGATATGTAAATGATTAAAGCCCTGAAAATTATTCTTGTCAAAATAAATGCCTAATACTTTCATTTTAATATGCTCTTGAGAGAAATCTACTGCTGTTTAAATGATTTGTCTTTGCGCTTCCTCTATTCTTTTTTTCTAATTTTCTTACTTAATTTGCTGCAGAAGAACATTTTTGTATTAGGCTTTAAAAAGCAGAAATGAGGATTATTTAACACCTGCTAAATATCTTTGGTAATCTAAAATGATATAAAAGCTAAAGAACCTAGAGGGAGAGAAGCCAATCTGGAAGGCTGCTGTCAAATATTTGATGAAAGCTGTCAGGTTCTAGAAGATAATCAGCTACCAAGTAACTTGTCCTGTGATAAAAATTGAGCCAGCATGAAGAAGTATTGAAAATTAAAAGTGAAGTCACTTGTGCAGGAGTTGGTATGGGAGCTCAGATTCCTCCCCTCCCCTTCAAAATTTAACAGTGCTCTGTTACTATCATGAAGATAAGAAATTAGCAGAGATTTTTTTTTTCCTTATTGACCCTGGCTTTTCAGTTAGGCAGGTCTTAGGTGATCCGAGGGTACCAGCAGTGTCCAGTAGGTGACACTCCAGCAACATGGATACAGTCAAATCATAATTCACTTGGTTTATGTTACTGTATTATAGAATTGTAGTGGGTTTTAAATGGAAAAATGAATATTTTTAATTGATAAAATATAGTTTTTTGTTTTACTCCTTCACCAAACTACAGTTTGTTCATGCAAAACTGTTTTCTATTAAATATATTAATTCCTGTTATGATAAACATTACAAAAATGTTTATCATACTATTATAAAAATATTCTTATGGCTACTCACTTGACTAGCTGGAAGTTGAAAGAAAATGCTAAACTTTGTAGAAGACCTTCAGCATATTTATTAGAAGATCATTATATTTGTATACCAAAATAAGTTCTTGTAGCAATTTTTAAAATGACAAGAGTTCCTCAAATAGTTGAGTCAATCACAGAAAAAAATCCTCAATGAGAAATGTAAGCTAGAAAAGATCCCTCCTGGCGCTCCGAGTTCAGAAGTTGACGCTATCCTATTGTGTGCAACGTAGCTACGTCAGCCTGTCTATACAGTTTGGTGAGATCCGGACTTCAGCTGACTGGCTGCTCTGTCCCCCAAACTCCTATGGATTTTTGAAAGCTTAACACAGAATTTCACGTCTTTAGAAAATTTGAAATTATTCATTTCTGCCCTAAATGTAGTAATGATCAGTTTATAACTATTTCTTCTTATGTCTGCATGGTTTTACACACTCTGCACGTAGCGAGTTGTTCACAGAAAGCTGTCTTGTCTCAGCTTCATCTTGGACATCACCACCAACTGCAGCCTGTTTCGAGTTCCCTTTCTTTTAGTTTCCTGTTTGCTGTTGTAGGAAAAAGGCATGGCTGGTTCATGATTTGCTGCTGGAAGTGTTTGTGGAACTGGAGTTAATATATCACTGACCCCAGAATAGTTCTATTGGGTACAAGAAATAAATTAAGGGTTGCGACTGCACAACAGGAATAAAAATTGCAGGACTGAAAGTGAGAGAAAATAAAAACATCTACTAATCAAATACAAGCTGGTTCCAAAATCTGTCTGTGATTGAAAAAGATAGCATTCCATTCCTCGAGGACCTTACCCATGCAGAGTTTTCCAAGGTAGTACCAGATTTGTTGTGCTTGCTTCCAAAGACGTAATTCCTTTAAATCTCGCACGTGCTATAGCCAGGAGATCCCCTATGTCAGGAGTCCCACCTACGTGGGTTTCTACTTGATGTGTTGCTACCAAATCTCATAAATGCACGTGATAGGACTATGAGAGTGAGGAGACTTTAGCCGCTGTTTGGATAAGCAGAAGAAATGCGCTTCATAAATCTTCGCTGTTCTGGTCTCGGAGACCAGACTCTACTGGTACTTCAGCATTTGTGCAATTACTCTAGGTTTACACCAACAAAATAGTGAATAAGTTCTCCAGAATGTATATGTGCTGTTGTTGTTGATAGCAAACTTGCATGTTGTTTTTATTCTAATATGTATGTGAGTTGATGTAAACTCTGATTCAAGCACCCGGAAATAAATGTGATTTTATTTTTTTCCCCGTTCAGTTCAAAGGCTGTTGGAATAAGCTTTTTATTCAGCATCTTTTCTTTTTCTCCAATATACATTCAGTAACTGTAATGAGACACAGCGAATAAGATTTCTCCTTTAAGTGAGGAAAATTTGGGACAAATGCCAATGAAGGTTGTGTCCTGTAAAGCTCATGAGTTGGCTAAATGTTTTATCCCATTCTCCTCTTCGGTCAGCGTTCGTATCCCCAGTTACCCACTTGTGAGTGCTTCGTGTCTGTTATTTTTCCAGACAATGGTTTGGGAGAAGAAAACATGTTTAGGAAAGGGGGGGGGGGGGGAATACCTGGGAGGTAATTAAAATATCTGGTAGCTGCTGCTTGGTTTTAGATAGTGGGTTTGATTATTTTACCTGTTCATGATAATTAGGTCCACACAACCTTCTGCAAACAGAGTTGACTGGGAAACCTGAATGCCTGGTATTGAACTGTTGTAGTTTGAAAGAGAAGAAAATCCCAAATCAAGATGAAAAGGCAAAAAGTATAGCATTTTTGTAGGACTCAAATCCCTCACAGGATTTTGTTTCACTTTATGAAATCCTCGGGAATCTCAGCAGTTAATCAGGCTGTACGGATTCAGCCTTGTAGGGTTAGATGGTGGTGTGCGGTATGGATTGTTTCTTAAACTAAGCTTGCCAAATATAAAGTCGGAGGTTAACGTCCTCTTACGCAGAAGATATCAACAGCTTTAAAGACGATCACCGGAGGCTGTGGCTTATGTGGATTATTTTTTCTTTTAAGCTTTATTATCCAGGCAGGAAAGCTTAGCTTTTCTGTGCCCAGTATTAAAAAACCCTTCACAATGTGCTGTGTAAGAGTAGAGGTTTACCTCCTCGTAGTTGCCTGAACTTCCCTTTCTTGCTGTAGCCAAACCCAGTTTGCACGAGTTCTCTGGCCGCTTTCACCCCAGATCTCTCATCAACAGCAAAACTCTACCCTGCAAGCCCTGGAGCTTTATAAACGTTTCCCTCTGCTGTGTTTGCCACCTCGCAATATGGTTTTGCTCGCTGTAGTTGTGTTATGTGTTAGAAAAAAAATATTCTGACATCTTAATTGTGTGGAGTATAGTTTCACTCCTTCACTTTTGTTAGGTCACTGTAAGCGACGGCCAAAAGAAGGGTGGGAAGCAAGAGATCTAGAAAGATAGCTCACTTGTGAATTCACTTCACATCAGGGAGGAATATTCCATCTATTCCTGAAAGAAAGAGCCTTTATAGGCTGTCTGTGGCTTCTCAGCCTGAAAAACTGGTGGTTTGAAGTCCAGGCAAATAGCAGAGGGGCTTACCACATCAGTAAATGTGCCTTTATCTCGTGTTTGGAAAGCTCAAAATTGTAATCGGAGGGGACTGTGTGGACATTATTTAAGGCTATAATTTATCTAGCACCCAAAAACATGTCAGGTCTTTCTCAGAGTAAGAAAGAGGTTTGCGGCCATACAGATTAAATACGATTATTCAGATAGGTGTGCTGGAATCTTATGTAAGCGTAACAGTATCTCTAAAGAAAAATCATTAATATCAATTTCTTTTTTGTACCAGGATTCAGTGTTTGGCATGCAGAGAGATCTGCTGGCACAATAAAAACTCATAAATGTCATTGCATGATATGACATGACTAATATATTTCACTGCTATGGAATGGTCATAATTTACCAGCCCCTTTGATCCTTGCGCACAGGATCTGCTTCTGAAAATTATTATTTCTCACGCAATTAATTTGTTTTCTCTCTGCTCCCCAGCTGGCCTTGGATGCTCTTTGAAGAGCTGTTTTTCTAGTTCCTGACCAACGTTCAACTCAGTCTTCTGAAAATCATATCTGAGTGTTGAAATTGTGTTTGAAAAATGACATTTCCGCAGTTCCTTTTTTTTTCCAGAAGACATAAGTATCTATACGAAGAAGGGTTACATTTATAAGTGACTGGGGAAAATGTGTCTATTAAAACTGGATGCATGACTGAAAATGGTGGTAATTTTCAGTCTGGGAAAGACAAGGCTTTCTGCATTTGTGCTTTCTCCGTGTTCAAGGTCACTCGATGTACAATACTGATGCTAGCACTTTTGGTATCTGACTACTTCCTATGTACGCGTTTGGTCCTGAGGGATGTCTTAATTTTATGCACCTTTGCTAGTCTTTCAAGCAGTCTAGTGAAGCCAGTTAATCATTTTCCGAACAACAACAACAAAAATAATTAAAATCAGAAATTCCAACTTGTAAAGCTAATTGAAATCAACTAAAAAAAAAATAGTGTCTTGTAATTGCAGCTAGGACCATTGACCTTGCCTGGGTTTAGGTGGTGGTTTCTTTTCTCAGAGACTCTTTACAAGTTCCCTTTTCCACAGCTTCAGGTTGATGATTATTTCCTTCATCCTGTCAAAACTCCAGCCTTGCGTCCTTGACTCAGCTTTAAAAAATGCCATTTCTATATGAATTCCTATGAAGGGGCTGAAGTTCCTCACGTTCTTTGGGTCATTGCCTCTGAGATCTGTACTTTACCCTGAATATTTGTTGAGGACTGGGGATTACTAGTGATTTTGTAGATGGTAAGGAGCAATTGCTTATTTCTCTTCAGTTTAAAAAAAAAAAAAAAAAGAAACCAAACCACAAAACAACAAACACCACCAAACTGCAGAAACCCTGCAAATGATTCTGACTCACGAGCTATGTACGACTCAATATAGAAACACAGGTTATAGGGAGTAATTAGACATCTATTTTTCCTTTTTTATTCAGTCACATTAATTATTATTATCATAGCTTGAGCTGTCAGTGCTTAATCTCATCTTCTGCCACCAAGGGATTCTGATCCTAAATCGATCTCTGCAGAAAGAAAGGTGTGGGGGGAAAAGAAACTATTGAATTTAGTGAAAGGTCATTTCCCAAGTATGTGGGTTTTCTTTTTTTTCTTAGTTCTTCAGCATAGACCTGCCACTTGTAAATAGATTGCTTCTCTTTTACTTTCTCCAGGAAATCTACTTGGAATACTCCAGTAAACAGAAAATGTAAAAGGGCAGCTTGGAATGCTTAATCTGCGAAGAAATGGCATGAAATTGTTGTGAAAAAAACACTGCATGTTTAATGTTGACGTAGATGCCCATATTATATCTTTCAAGAACACTTTTGTATCTGCCTGAACTTCTCAACCTTAGCAAATTTATTTGCTCCGGTGTTAATAAGTAGGAGAAGATATACTCCAAACATTCCTTTATCTTAAGGATGGAGGAAAAGGAATGAGAAACGGTAAGAGAGGATATTTCAGGGTGCAGTCTTCTGGCAGATAATTCCAGGTGGGTGCATACTAGTTTCTCTTCTGTTTGCCAGCAGAGAAACAACTCTTGCTATGAACTTTTTAGCTGGCAGCTACAGTAAAATGTGTGAGCATCATTTAATTATTTCCCATTGCTTGCTGGTAGACTCAAGCTTTTATACCCGGTTCAGGGTGTCCTATTCCCGTCAGTCTAACACACACAGAATGCCATTCAATAGGATGTACACCGGGTATTTAATTTGACGTGGTTTTGAAAGAATTAGTTAAACATATGTAAACGTATATGTCAATGTCACTCCTATATAGGTTGAGAGCAGATATAGATTGGCAGACTTTGATTTCAAGTTGAATTTCTATCTACAATAGCGGCGAATCAGCTCTATTTTTCCACTGTAACGACTTCCGAGGGTCAGGGGAAAAACAAACTTGAAAATCACCAGAATTTGAGATAGATAGGTTGAAGCCCATAGATGACACTATTATGTGGTCCATAAAGGCCAATTCTGCCAGTATACCTTGCCCAAATGTGCATCTGCTGTGCATTGCAGAATAGGAGATTTCTAATGTATATATTGGAAAGTTATTGTCAAAGTTCTTGTTTGTGTCTCGAGAGAAAATTCTGTTTGCTTCTGTATTCTTCAGCTGTTTCTCTTTGTCTCATTCTGGTAGCACTGCAACTCTTCATTTTGCGTTTGATCACTGCAGAGAAAGGAGGGCAGCTGGTATATCTCACCAGAAAAAAAAAGAAAAAGAAAAAAAAAAACCAAACCACCCAAAGAAGACTTAAGCATCCTAGCTGTCTTTTGAATCTCTGACATATTAGGGGTCTGATTTAAAAAAAAAAAAAAAAAAAATCCACGGAAGCTAATAGGACTGACTCTACTAATCTTACTGGGTTTTGAAGTAGACTTCAGTATCTCCTCTTATGTTAGCCAGTAGGCAAAAAGGAAGCTGTAATTTTTTTTTATGTGCTGCCAGCAGATGTCTCACACATTTTCTTACAAAAGCAGGATTAATTATTTAACTCACTTTGATCACACAGTTCCAAGAAAGTGAAAGTTGATGAAATGTTTTTCATTATGTTTTGGACAAATCTTCAGTAGCTTTAGCACCAACTATTTTGAGTTCTTAGCTGCAAGACAGGTTTACATAGTAATCAGAATTTCAGGGGGTTGGTTTTCTTGTAATGTTTTCATGCTCAATGTGAAACTTTACCTACAAAAATCTAACTCCTCACATTAAAATTTATATTTCAGGCTTTCTCATTTTTTTATTTATTCTTATGCCCTTCACACCACTCATGCGAAGGGACTCTACAATGGCCTGGAAATTACGATGTGCCACAAATGTAAGGAGTTTGGCAGAGCACCGTTGGTGCAAATGAGGTTGGCTGCGTTCTTCCATAATAACCGCTTGCATTAATTACTCCTTCTACTATCAAAGGAACGCTTTGAATAACACTATATTTTAAGCCGTTTGGCTTTATACAGAAATTGCTACTAAGAGCCTGGGAGCTCCCGTTCTGCTGTGCTCCATCAGCCATTTTGACAGGCTTGGTGCTCACGCTGTACGCCTGAAGGCTGTGCAGACTGCCATCTATTTGGTTCGCTTAGCCATGGAGCCAGAGAAGGATTCATAAAAAAAGATGTACTCCTTGAAAAATTCTGATTAGCCTGATTAATCTGATTTCAGAGATGTAATGCAGCAGTAACAATAGACCGAAGAGAAGTAGAAGTGTTCTATCTGCTCACCTGAGGTAGGAGAGTGATTATACAAAATTGAGACATCCATTTTCTCTAGAAACAAGAGAGATCTGTCTTGGAAAGAGAAAAGCTGTTAAGGTGCTTTTGTGCTATAGGAGTTGTTGTGCTGCTTTCAGACCCAATGCGCTCCTATATACCTGGAAAAAAACAAGCTGTGTAACATAACCCAGCTGTCCTTATTCATGAGAAAGCTGGTGCCACAATAATAATGATTACTCTGAATATATTACATTTGCTTTAGTTATTTTATATAAAGGGGGGAAATAAATGAGAGGATGCGATGAAAACGGCATCCCCGACAGTCTGAGGTGCAGCTTTTCAGATAGGCAGATAGATAGATGCCTCTCAAGGCATTTTATGACTGACTAATTTTAGTTGTCTTATTTTGTACACCCCAAATTGGGTCCAACGTTTCTAAAAAGGGGAAAGCAGAGACCTGGATCAGAGACCAAAAAAATGAGGGAGGAGGGAAATAAAAGCAAGTGCAAGAAGGAAAATGTAAGAATGCAACTCCATTGTTTTGCTTGTATATTATGTGCCCTTCTGTCCGTCTTCTCATGCATTTATCTACACTGTAAAGTCTGTATTGTGAGCTTGATAAATAACAACAACTTGGTCTGAAGCAGGGATGTACAAGGTTGGTGTGGTTCCGTCCCAGCGGGCAGCTGAGCACCATGCGGCAGCTCGCTTCCCCCCGCGGTGGGATGGGGAGGACAATGGGAAGACGAAGGTAAAACGCGTGGGTTGGGATAAGGATAGTGTCCTGGGACAGCAAAAGGAGAGGAAAATAACAATACTAACAAAAGACTATACAGTGCGGGTGATGCACAAGTCAATCCGCTCACCGCACAGAAGCTGATGTGCAGCCCGTCCCTGAGCAGTGATCCCTCCTTCCCGGCCAGCTCCCCCCTTATGTACTGAGCATGACATCGTATGGTACGGAACATCCCTTTGGCTGGTTTGGGTCACCTGTCCTGGCTGTGCCCCCTCCCAGCTTCTTGTGAAAACTAACTCCTTCCCAGCCAAAACTCAGAACAATGGAGCTTTATAATCTTAGCCTTTGGTAAATATCTTATTTTGGATGGAAGTGCCCTGAGTTGCGTTGCAGTGCGAACACTTGTGCGTGTAGCACCATCAATGGTTTGGGAAATAATTGTCTTTGGTTTGATGAGGCAGCTGGATTCAAAGATTATACGAAGACAAAGGAATCATGTGCAACTTAGAGCCTCTCCTTCATTCTACAGCAATATTTTATTCAAATGGGAGCAGTAGCCTCAAAACTCATTCAAGTCTATTTTACAAACCCTACAGAGGTCTCCCCCTGCGTTTGTGACTTTTATGTCATTGTTTGAGTAGGTGACATATATTGTGGTTTGTACTTCTCATGTTATTTCAGCACTTGTGCATACAATACATCAATGTTGATGAATTCTATCAACAAAAAAAGTTCTTTAACGTGTAAATATTTTCATTTGAAAGACTGAAAAAAAACCTCAAACCAACCCAAAGCAAGAAAACACAATCAAAAACCCACCCAAACAAATCCCCAAAATACCCATCCCTAAAAGCTGTAAGTTTGGGTGTCTCCAGTTAAAACAGCTTGTAGAAGAAAATACTAAATACTTCAAACCGAGCTATTCCATACCATCAGTCCTTTGTAGGATAGCAGCAGGCAGTGGCGTCCCCTGTATCAATGTCAGCGGTGCAAGGCTGTACCTGTTTCCCCAACGACGTTTTGTGTCTGGTGTGATTTCTAATAAATTATTTCCAGGAAAAGTAATTTGTCATAAACATAGCCTCAGGTTTATGTGCATAAAGTCAAATATTTGCTTCCTATTTCCACCGCTGCTTTGCTGCCCTACTCTTCGTCCCTGAAAGCGGAGGCAGGTCTCCAGGCATGCGTTGTTGCTTACGACTCCGCAGTCCCACGTTTTATTTGGGCTTCGGTCGGGCATAAACGTTTGGTCTTGAGTAACTTGAATTGTGGACAAAGGAAATATCCTTGAACCACCGAAATGTATCGGCATGCTTCCTAACTTTTGAAAAATGTGCCGAAATCTCCAAGTTTGAGAGGGATTATTATGGTAACAAGCAAGATGTAGCAGCAGAGCAGTTTGTGGGCAGTAACGCTTCAGTCATGTCTCCAGGACGTCCGTGTCCCTGAGGAAGTGTTTGGTGCTTCTTGGCTAACCTGAATATTTTAGAAGTAATCAGGAAGTCAGATTTATGGACAGTGTTTGATCACGTCGATATTCACGCAGGCTTTTTGGCTTAGCACACCGCTTTTTTTCTTGAGCGCGTGGTCGTGTTGCTCAGAGTTGCCGCTCGGAAAACCCGGGCTTCCCCGAGAAGGGGGTGTAGCACCAGCGCGCTTGTCCCTGTTGTCAGATACAGCCTCGAGCAAAGTGCACCTACTTCATCTGACTTAAGCTATTGTTTGGCTCAGCCTTTTCACCAGTGCACTGAAAAAAAAAAAAGACTAATTGCCATCCAGTTGTAAAAACAGATAATTTAAGGTCAGACCTGCCCTTGTGAAGCGCCATTTCGAAATGACGCCCGCCAACCAAACAAGCTGCAAATGACTTAGATGTTATTTTCTAGCTATTCCCCAAGAAACGGTGCCCCGGCGCAGTATTTGGCTGGTGAACGTAAGCTAACTCAGCCTGACGCGGTGGTGCACGGCTGGCGTAGCTCGGTGCCAGCGTCTCGAGTCGGGCAGGCTCGCAGTAGACCTGGTGGACGTATGCGGTCTGCGCTGTAAATCCAAAGAAATTCCCCGGTTCTGTCAAACAGGATTGCGCTTCTGCTAATGATAACTTATTCCGTGCTGAAAAAGAGATGACGCTCTGAGAGGGGTCTCATTGGGGGAAAGGAAATCTAATTTCTACGTGCCGCCTTTGCTGTGTTTCTGCATGGATGTTTTCTAGGGTGGTTTCCAGGTAACCACTGAAATCATAATATCATTGTAGGGTACCAATTACGGATGTTCTTTAATTATTCATTGTTTCTGGATAAGCACGAAGAGCTTACACTATGCTATATTATACAAACACGATTAGAAAAATATACGATGGGAAGAAATGAAGTCATATCTCTTACAAAAGATAAACTTAAATTTTTTTTAAAATTTGTATAGATTGTTGTCTTTACAGGTTGCGTCTTTCTAGACGAATTTTGTTGTAAAAATGCAGTTCGCGCTGAAGTATAAGGTCAAACCAGTAATGTAAACTTCCTCAATATTACAAATTCTTGCACTTTCAACTGCAATTCAACATCCCCTACTTCCCTTTATTTGAAAAACCATTGTGGAAATTATTTTACCGAGCGAAATGGAAAGGAAGGAATCTGAATAAAATAGAGTTCATAAAAACACACTAAAGTTTTATGATGCGGTCTTTAAAAGCACAAATATTGTTAGGTTGATAACACCATTAATATAGCATGGAATCATAAGCATCTGTTGGGCTTCTACTTCTTCTATAGGCTTTCCATTGTCTGAGGACATTTTAAATTACAAATTGTAATTTAAAAAACCCAGCACTTCGGCTGTGGTATTAAAAGATACTTTCCCTTCTCAAACTCTTTTGTTACTTAGATGACAATCTCCATAGAATTTCTCACTTAGAAAAATCTCATCCAAATACATAAATTCAAAAAAATGATTTGTAATAGAGACTTCCTCCAATATAAAATCAGAAAATCATTATCTTTGTTCTCTTCAGGAACAACAGTTTTAAATATTTTTTTTTAAAACATCAAATTCGGTTTGTTATTGACTTGAGACTTATAAAGTCATGTATTTTTCTTAAAAGCAAAATAAAGAATCCATCTACAACTGAGAAGAAAAAAGGTGAGAAAGAAAATGTTAGTGCAAAATAAAAGTCGAAAGACTCCTTTGTAGTTCTTAGTGATTTAGGTATTGCATAAATATTTAAATATTCAATGTAACAGCTATTTTGAAGCTCAGAATTTTGAGGTGGCATTTTAAGGTGAAAAAATTTGCAAACCCCACAAACAGGGAAGTGTTCTGAAGGAAAGCGTTTGAGCCAACTTTGCTGTCCAGTAGTACTACGTGCATTTAACAGCGAGAATGTTCAGAAGTCCCTCACCACGTAGTGTCCTCTTTAAGCCCAAAAGTTTAAATAGCGGGAAATGTTCTAGAGATTTGGGGTTGAGTGTATTTAAAACGGCTTTTTAGAAAAGTGGTATGATATTGCAGGCTGTATTATGGGAGGGATTATGAGGAAAAAAAGGATTATTCTTTTTTTAATTAGTTGATCTTAAATCTAGACACCTCGTATCCATGAGTTTTGAAACAATTGGCTGCAGATCTGTCTGTGCTGTTAATGTTTATTTGAATAGGTCTTGGAACACTTGGAATGTTTCAGAGCAGTCTTTAGATATGAAAATGAGCCAACACAGGTATGTTAAGGCTGCTAGTCCTATTTAAATACTAGAATTACTGATATTGACTTGCATAAAAGAAAAAATAAATAATATTGGATGGAGGAACTTGAGGAAGTGGTTCTTCCAAAACTAACTTGGTGTCTTTATGTGTAACTACAAGGTTGTTGGTAAAAGATAATAATGTAATATAAAAGTAAAGTAACATGCTTAGAAACCAGATATAATTTTAATTTTAAAAAATAGCGCAATATAAAATCAATATGAATTCTATTTCAGCTTATTTCAAATAACTATTAAGTATTTGAGCGAAGAATGATAATCAAAAGTATATGGTGCTAGTTTCTCTGGAGTTAGCGACTGTCCCTGTAATTGTATTGGAGGTATTTTCATGCTTATGGAACACCAGAATAGAAAGTATACTTTATCATACAGTGCACCTGTGCACGTGTGTGTACATAAAAAGTCCAAAACAAAACATTGCTTAATGGAGCAAGAAGAATTTAAAAACAAACCAAGCAAAATCCACAAATGAAACCTATTTTGGGAAAATCAAGGTATTGTACTTAGAGATACTGCATAAAGAAGGAGAAAAGATTTTTTTCCCCGTGTTAATTTCTAGAATTTCTTTTAGCTTCAGATACAGCAAATCTGTACGTACGTGGTGGGGAGTGGGGAAGCTGTAGATGTGGTTGTCTGCCTCAGCTGCCTTTCGTTAGTAATTCTCCTGATTAAACCCTGTGCTTTGAGTCCTTCATTTCAGTCAGCGTAGGAGATGTAGCGACTAAAACCTTTACTCTCTATTTCCAATTCTCCTCTATTTCCCTTGTGTGTCATAATTAAAACTAACATTATTTTGGAAGCATTCGTGTGTCTGTAGGGCACTTGAGAACTGCCTGCTTATCTTTTCAGATACCTATATTGCTAGGAAAATTAGCACGACCGTGTTCTGCTTTATTTCTGTAATTAGTCAAACTCCATATATTAGCTAACATTTATTAACTAAATCAAATTTTACTTCTAGTAGCTATATTTTCGTCAGGTCTGAAGCGGCAATCTTGAAATCTGTGCTGAATGTTAAGCAAAGACTGTATTTTTTGTTTGTTTGGATATAATAAGTCACGTAGAGCAGTAGATCTTTTCTGTCTTTTCCTATCCAGACTAATAAAGCTGAAAAATGTTTCTGCTGCACGTGATCATAATTAGCTTTTCAAAGTGTAACAATTAGACTGAAATGACTTCACTGACTCTCATCAATAAATGCTAAAATATACCTATTTTTACAATTCCAAGGCCCATGAATTGAGGAATTAACTGAAGCCTGAAAAAAACAAGAATAAAAATGACTCTTTGGGAAGATTCAGAATGAAAACGAAGTTCAGGTTTCGGGGACGTGCCGGTTCAGGCGTGTGGCCAGCACGCGATTGGCTATAGCCCTGTCGGATGTCAGCTTGCCAGTAAAGACCATCAGCCGTTAGGAGGTATGTGCCGAGCAGTTCGGACCCCAGGCAGTAGGCAGTGCTGCCACTTATCTCGCCCCTTAAGGCCAGAATCATCCTTTTATATTTTTACATCTCGCATTTCAAACTATGACAAGTTTAAAAAGTGAAACAAATCTATTCAAAGCTTTTTGTGTAACAACTGAGGCCTGCTAAATGGAATTAGCACGGGGAGTGTTGGCACGTTAAGCCAAATGAAACTATTCGATCCGTGTTGATTCATGAGCTTGTCATCAACTAATACAGAAAACTGCAGCACCTGTAAATCATGGGCTGCTAGGGGTAAATTGCATTTCCCAACTACCTTAAGAATTGCCCCCCGTATCAAAATGTAAAAGAGAAAAGGAAGGGAAACGTGAAAAGGTAGCAATATATTTAGGGTATGGTAGTGCTAACATAAAATACTGCCGCTTTTCCGAAGCCATTAATGAAAACGGAGACTTTTTCAATACTACCCACGTCACCGGCACAGCTGTTGTAGCTAATGGAACGTTCTCTACATGCTCATAGAGGCAGCCAAGGAAAAAGTCCACTCTGTTCCCGAGCACGCTGTGGGTTTCCAAAATCACCGTGCCAGCAGTGGTCACGTTCCTGCCGCACGCAGGAGAAGGCTGTGTTTGAACCATCTTGCTCTTTGTGACTGTCTACGTTCCTCTAGCAATCCTTCTCTCTCATGACCTTGAAACTGGACGTTTTCTGGCTATTGTCCTTTAAATTATAGCCACAAAGCTATAAAAGCTGTGCTTTTCAGGTACAAAGCAGTAAAAGGGAATTTAATGTCTGTCTCCTATTGTCAACCTCTTGACGCCAAGTTTGCAAACGGTCTTTGTTATAAAATGCACAAACTTTGTTTCAGCCCCAAATTAAGGTTATTTTTCCCTGAAATTGGATACAGTGCAAAAAAAAAAAAAAAAAAAATGGGGGGAGCAGGAAAGAAGGGAAGGGTATCGTAGGAAGAAAGTTAGAAACCAAAATGCCTACTGATCGTCCCTGGACGGCTATTCTCAGAAGAATCCATTATTGGAAATTATTTGCAACGTTTTCTAGAATCTTTTAGGAGACTAAACTCACATAAAATATTCTTCTTTCTTTAAAAACTAACATGAAAGGATTGACTTGGGGGTTGGTTGGTTTGTTTGGTGGGAGTATGGTGCCAGCATGCCTGTTGTCTTTCCCCGGTGAATGGTTTTGCCAGTGTATGGCTGCTTATGCTATTATTTTGCAAGTGAAATACTTTCCGGCATTGCCTCTTAAGCTCTTCAGATTTTTGTTAGCTGTGGGATAAAGTAGGACAAATTCAACTGTGCTGGACTTAGAAGCCAAATGTGCAGCTTTCCGTTAATTGTTGAATCTTCAGTTCTTTGGGTCAGCTCTTTTGCCTAATCTTTTTTTGAGGCTTTTAATGCTACCGGTCCCTAGAGAATGGCAGGAATTCATATGGGATTTATTGGCGTCGGCCAGCTGTTGCCATCTGACGCTAATGCTGTGATCTATCAATCCGCAGGTAAAGTAATTTAACAAATTGCATCATGCTTTGGATGGATTATTTAGGAGCTCTCCATAAATGTAAAAAACAAATCTTTTCTTAATTGATTATTGGATCTTTTAGTAAGAGTATGTGACGCCTTTTTGAAGAAGAGGCGTAGTTCTCTAAACAGACTTGTTTTTATTTTCTTTGGCTCAAGAGGTATTAGTTCACACTAAGTATAGCCAGATGTACTGGTCACTGCCAAGAGTCTTCTGACATCACATTCAGGAGTTTTCACAAATACTTTGCTAAAAATGTAAGCTATAATCTTGGACGTATTTTTCCATATCAAACAATATAAAACATCTGTGAGAGAAATTCTGTGCTGTTACTGACAGAGCTAAATTTGTGCTGAAAGAAAAAAAAATCCAGTGTTTCTTAGTGTTCAGTCGCTCCTACACTGGATGTATAATCACGTCTACGCAAAAACATCATAGAAGCTTTTTATATTTGAAATATAAGTAGCCCTTCCTAAGAAAGGGAAAGGTTTTTACTGAAAACTAGCGATACGCAGCTTTCACAAGGCAAACAAAAATGGTCACTGAGTCATAGGAGACGATCTTTAATGGATTATTGCAGCCAAACTGACAAGAAGGAGCAAGCTGGATGAATCCATTATATAGAAACTTTCCAATTAGATTCTCAGTCCAAATCCATTCAGAATTTGTAATATTTCAACCCATGTCTGAAATTAATAGTCTGATCTCGCCAACGGAAATTTTGTTTTATCTCCATCTGAAGAGCGGATGTGGAGTTGCGCTAAAGAACCGCTTACAAGTCTCTGGGCACGTCTAGCTCCCGAACAGAATCTTTTCCTTGAGTCGTCGTCTTGATTCCTTTTACTGAATCAAGATGAGAATTTTTGAATCTCAAGTCAGATTCTTTTTGTCGTGTTTACAAGTATGTAGAAGTGTCTTGCATGTGGAGTCGTATCCTCACAGGAGATGTCTCACACAGATTATGCACGGGGACGGAAAGTTAGAACTTTTAAATTGCATGTCTAAAAGAAAAAGTATGTGGAATGTGTCTTTGCTGCACAGAGTGCTGATATTTACTTTTTCAAATGAAGATTTGGAAGACGCTGTCAAAACTCGGGCTGAGGCGGTTGTATGCCTTACTGCTTTCGTCCAGCCAAACTCCGTCACAGGCAAAGCACGAAGCGCACATGTACAGGGCTCAGAAAGAATTCCAAGTACTTCAAGTGATAGGAAGGAACGTTTCATGCTAGATAAGTTGTGCCATTGCCAGATTACACTATGAGGATCTCTGGGAAGGTTTTGCATGACCTAATAGCAGAAAACACGGTTACGTTGGAAGGCTTGGAGCGCAAAAGTGGTTTGTGATCAGCAGAGTTTTTTACCTTGAGGGAAGTGTCAGCCATTTCTGGCCTATAACATTGCAAACGTGCCTGACAGGAGGTTATCTCTGAAAATGCTTGTCCTGTTACATCTCGTTAGTCATAAACGATATGCAGATCATTTTTCTGGGGTCGCTCCCCCGAGCTGTGGTGTTGGCATTGGCGAATGGCTAGGTACTGGCAGAGGAAGGGCCTTTGATTTAGCCTTCCCCACGGACACTGTTGGGATCTGTCTGTGTGACCACCTTCAGAATACAGAGTAAGATACGTCTGCTCCGTTTGGCTTTTTCTAGGTAACGGGGAGATTTATTGTCAATGCAAAGGACATTTAACTACTTGGAAATCGCTGATAACGAAGGATGAAAAGCAGGGAAGGATCTATTTTAACAGACAGATTATTAATACTGTTTTTAAGGGGTTTTATCCCTCTACCTGTGAGCTATGCCTAGAATAAAAACAAGAAATACCTCAAATCGTGTATGACTCAGCTTTTATTCATGTGTATATATTTAAGGTTGAGATGATAATGCCTGTACTGAAATCTTTCCTCAAATGGCTGGGCTTCTCTCCAGCTCGAGGCCACTGCTAGCCCGTGTAAGCAGGATCAGAACAGCCACACGGAGCATTTTTAGCTAACCTGGGAACCTAGAAGCTGTGGTGTTGCCCAGGAGGTATGCGGGTAAATGTATAGTCTTGACATATATGTCAACACATATGCGTGTCCTTTTGCTCCGTAAAGCATTGATTTTTCTTGTCACAGTCCAGCCATAGGTTTCATTATCAATATGAGGATTTGCTTTTCTGTGGAAATGGCTTTGGAAAAAGCATAAAAAGGAAGAGGAAATATGATGCGTATCACTAGGATAACCAAAGGGAGCCATGTGAACTAAAAATGAATGTTGAGATGTCTATCACAATTTGTAATTACGCCTTTTTAGAATCTTTTTGGCAATGCTGTACAACAAAAAAAAAAATGGATACTCTCTATTTTTACATAGCACTGCAGTACAGTTTGCCTACTGAATTAATTTGCTAGTAGTATGGATTATATGGTGTCTGATACGGTACAGCTCTGGGACATGAAAGGCTTTCATTGCACCATGGGGGGGGAGCTAGAAAGAGATGAAGAAAAAAGAATGATGAAAGGGTAGATGCTCAAAGCTTGCCAAAGGAAATAGAAATCAGATTTCTGTTTCTTTTTGTAGTACTAAAAAAATAAAAAAGATCATTTAGTAAAATGGTACATGAGGAGCTCCTCAGCTTATTCCTCAGCAGAGATCTCATTAAGCCAAACAAATTGTACTTAAAAGCTCTGTGCATAAGATCAGGCGTCTCAAGATACGAGTGCAATAGTTTATATTTGTATTAGGTTTATTAAAAATATGAAAGATGTTTTTTATGGCTTGTTGTAATGTTTAAAAGCCATCAATTAAAAATAAACGTTATTAAAAAAAAAAATACCAGGATCAAAGTGTTCCCTACTGGATCCCACTTTGGAATGGCATGGGTTAATACCAATTTCTTAAGTGGCACTAGGCAAAAGTTCCAAGTGCAGTAAGTACCCTTACCTACCCAAAATCAAATGAGATGTAAATCTTTAAACTCTCTATAAAATTATCGGTAAGAAAGGTTGTTTTAAGATCTATGCTATGAGTTTGGGATCCGGGAGACCTGGGTCGGTTATTTGCTCCGACTTCCTGTAAACCTAGGCTGTATTTTTGTGTTCTTCTGCAGCGACCGAAGCTTGCTCCATGCTTAGCCCAAAAGCATGGGCTTTTGGCCATGCTATGCTTGCTCTAATTGTATTAACCTGGCATTCTGCTCCAGATACTATGTGCTCTCCAGCGATGTAAATGTGGGGAACTGTATAATTCCCTCTCTGGAAGTGGTTTTTTATGTCTGGCTGGTTTGTAGCTCAGAAATACTGAACTCGGATTCATCTGCAGCAGAGTTTGCAAGCAGGCACTTAGCTTCTCCGTGTATCTTGTTCTCCATGTATTGCTATTAAGGATAATTATACTTTCCCACTGCTGTGTTTTACTGATAAGCACCTTTGTTGTGAGGTACAGGGGAAGGGAAACCATAAATGTTCATTTATTAATTTGCTAAAAGCACAGCCAAGGAGATTATGCAAAATATGCATTTCTAAAAGCTTAGGGTTTTTTAATTAATTCATCTAATCTGTTAATAAAATAGAACTAATTTATGGTTTATTAAATTTTTGGAACATCTGTTTAGTGATTTTATAAACGTAAAGGATACAAAATACTTTGTGCATTCAAGGATACCAACTTGAAAATAAGAGGTTTTTAAGATGCTTCTGTGTTCTCTTCAGAGCAGTAATATTTGAGCTAGGGACCTACAAGATGGCAGAAGAGCAGGTACGTACGTTGCAGGGAAACTTTCAAGTTCTAGACCTAATCTCGCTGACGGCAGCGGCAATATTGCTGCTGACTTCAGTGGGAACAGGTATTCGTTCTAAAAGCATCTACAGTATGCCAACTTCATGCAAGTGAATAGTTGTGTTGAACTCAAAACCAGTTTTATATTTAGCCTATAAAAAAACCCCACTTGTATTCTGCTTACAAGAGCTGGCCTTTAGGTTCTACGCTCTTTAATGTCACGGACCACAACTTTTGTGTTGTATTCAGCGGCAAGCACTCTGCTTGATGCTGCGGTTTCCGCTAATAAGTGGAAACGCTTCAAAATGTATTCAGGGTAGAAATAGCATTTGCATTTTCTGCTAAACTTGAGCTTCAATCTTTTCTGTTGATTGATTTGTATTGTTATAGACGATTTAGGTTTGTCAATCCTGTTTTTAAAATAATACACTAACAGAACATTTTACTAGGCTATGCAGTGATTTTTTCTTTAAAAAAAAATGCTGCTAATTCTGTCCTCTCTGCTGCCAGTCCCCTACAAGTTAGTAGCAGCTTTGTGTATCAAAGCTCATTCTGAGAAATTTAATTGCTCTTTCTGTACAACTCTTTCTCCTATTGTGTCTTTTCCAGCAGAAAGTCCCCGCTCGGAACACATAAAATTAAAGGATTTGTTAGAGGTTCTGCTTCCCCTACGTTTATGAGGCTATAGACAAAATCTCATGTAAATCTGTAGTTCTGGACAGAGAATGAAGCAGTACGGAAGAAGAAAATACATTTGTCATAGTGTGGGTTGCTGATGCATGTTTTGATCTCTTTCTCTTGACTTTCAGCTTTATCTTTGCTCTCACAAATGTCAGTTCCATTAATCTCTCCTTAACAAGTGACCTAAGAGAAGGGTTTTTCAGCCATGGCTTGTCTATTTAAAACAGTATGATCAGGTCAGTAAGAACTCGTCGATGACTTACACTAGGGTACTGGCTCCACTGAGAGTTGAAACTACTCTTTGGTGAGCAATACGCTCAAAAGAATATAAAGGGATGTCATTTCCAGTGCTGTAGATCTCATTGTCAAGTATTGCAGAAAATGCTTGACGTGTTCACCCATCAGTTTTAACAAGCCATCAGAATCAGTCTGGAGTAAGCCCTGTGTTCCTACGGTAAGTCACGACTAATTGTATGCCTTAAGTCATTCCAAGTTACCGAGATTTGAAATGTCAGTCTGGTTCAGTAATTGCTGCAGAACGATAGTGCCACTCAGACAATCCACGAGAGTTATGCTGGCAAATACCATTCCTGAAGCTCAGATATCATTGATGCCACTGTTGGATAAATAAGGCTTGCTTACCAATCTTTGAAAACATTTTCAAGAGACACCTGTCCAGAATAGGTCAAGATACTTTTCCATTTCTTTGTGGACTTCTGTATGTTCAGATGGATTTATGGATATTTTTAAATGCCTGTATTATGTTTCAAATGAGATAAAATTTGAAAGATCTTCTTGTTTTATGTGTGGGGTTGCTTTTTGAAAAAAAACAAACAAACAAACAAAAAAACCACACAACACCTGCAGTCCTCACTTGCCTGGGCATTTACTTTTATTGTTGCTTATATGCAGACATAGAAGCTTCACAGCTTTGGAAGCAAAAAGGAGTTACCTCTATAAAATCAACATTCCAAAAATTGCTGCCCACGTTGTTACACACAAAAGCAGGAACTTGCCTGAAAATAGGTTAAGCAAGGGGGATAAAATCTGCCTTTGAAAGCATCACCTAGATAATTTTCTGGCTTAGCTGTATATATAATAGTTGCCATCTAAAAAAAATGATGATTATTTATCAACCATGGTGTACAGCAGGATTTGGGGGAAGAATAATTTTTCCGGCACATTCTTTGGAGAGGCGTGTGTTTCTGAAGCAATTGCTTGATTGATTCTCCTTAGTTTTAACATACCGTTCTGTTCTACTTTTTCTATTCGCCTCAAATCCCTATCTCTAGCTCTTGTGCCGTTCTGCAGATCTTTTTCTCCTTCATCTGTATTTGAGTCCAGCTGCACTACGACACATTTATTTCTAGATAAGATAATTGCATTGGTGGTATCTTTCTGGGGAAAAAAAATTCCATGTGAGTGAACTTGCCCTGTGTGAGACCACGTTGCTGATGTCACCCCGCAACCATCGCCTGGTAATTTGTAGATGGAAATACCAGCAAGCCTTACCTGTAGCAGGAAACATGACATCATCATGCATGCAGTATCCCTTTTTTTTTTAATCGAAGCCGAATCATACATAATTGACTGTCTGTAGTGCACAGAAAGTGTTTTCATGTCTGTATAACAGTTTAATACTGATTTGCATGCGCATTGTAATGTATTCTGGTTGAATACGTTCTGAGCAAGTATTAAAACAGAAAACATTGGAAAACTTCACAAGTAATCAGAAGGATAAAAGAAAAGCAGAACGGAAAAGAACAAAAAGTTCCTGGGACATTTTAAATCTTTTTCTAGAAAGCTAACATCTGTAAAATGCTGTCAGTCTAAATGCAGAAGTTGTTTATTCCAGTCTGTAAGAAAGGATAAGTGTTATACTGGCAGAATTAATCCTTTGATGCTATTACAGACATAACCGCTAATTCTGTTCATTTTGGTGTGCTAAAGTTAGGTCTTTGAGAAATACTCTTCTTCAGCTGTAATGCAAGATTTTACAGCTGTGATGTAGTTTTCAGCGAAGTCTCTCTTTAGTCTGCTGTCTGAAAGAAATGCTACTGTATGCAGTTGGCTTTTGCGTGGTCTTTCATCCAAGAGACCAAGAGCCATTGCACGGTTCCAAAATGAAACGATGACCAAAGCAAATATTCCAACGCTTACTTTTAAATGTGAGCAATGTTGAAACCTATGAGGGCTTAATGCCGATGGCTAAATAACTTGTTGATGTAATTTGATAAAACTCTATTCAAACTGAATGATTGATGTTCGCTCACACCAAAAATAATTTGATCCAATGTACATTCTACTTGTGCTAAAAATCTAAATTTTAACTTCCAAATTATAATGACCTTTGAGAGAAGGACATCCTTCTTATTCCCAGCAGGGGTTTATGGTATTTGTGATAAATGACTTCTCTCAAACATCTATGAGTGGTGATGTATTTTGCTTAGGCTAATATTTCATAAGCTGTCAAAGTGACCACAGACCCTGTAGGAGGTTATAAGAATAAGTAAACCGAGCTGTTAGTTTATTACACCTTAGCGGGGGGCTGAGCTCCTCAACACTGGCCATTGTTTTTCAGATGTAAACTCAGGACTTAGTGACCGAGTGTTTGCATGCGGCAGCTGTTGTTATATGCAAAAGGGGCTGAAATAACGTGAAGGACCTGTTAAATTGGCAAAGCAAGGAAACCTACAGGAGGACTGTGTGCCTGTGCATCAAAAATGAATTGCAGGATGAGAAGCAGCACCACAGAATCTCTATGAGGTGACGTAGGGGCACGACTGTTTGATTCGGGGACGATGTTGCAGCAGTTCTCGCATGTACGTGCTTAATTTAATTGGAACTGCTTGTCAAGCTGCACTTTGAGAAAAATGGGTGCAGCGTTGGGTTCTTTCCAACACCTTTTAACTAGTAAACTGGAACGGCTAACAGAACCTTACAAGTGGTGTAATAATGTATGCAATGAATTTGGCTGCTGTTGAGAGCTAGCATTTTGCCATTATTGCTCCACCTTCCTTGAGGTTGTGCAATATATTTTAATAGATTCGTTTCATTTCAAGGCTTCATCAGAAACTTTTTGGGTATGTTACCACTGGCTCATGGTTAATTAGAAAACATTATTAGCACTTTTGTTTGCTGATTTTATTGGAAGAGTGGCTTATATCCTTTCCGCTAGTAAGAAAACCTATGAAGACTCTTTAAAATAGAATACACGGTCTTGTCTGAGAATCCATGTAAGACAGAGGACTCAAAGGTAAACAGAAATTGCTCGTATATGTAGGACTAAGCCTGATTTTATGCAGATACTAACGTATGTGGAAATAGCACCACCATCTCCAGCGAAGCCAGGGGGCCTGCTGGCCTCCAGCACTTGGAGTCTTAGTTTTGAGCTGGCCAAGAGTTGTCTAGGTGTCTTTTGATATCAAATGTAAATTTGTTGAAACTAAAACTAAGGGAAAGGGAGTGGAAAGAAAAGGGGGGAAAAGGTTTTGTAATCAGAAGATTTTGAGTTTGTCAGAACAAAGTGTTTGCAGTCTCCAGTATGAAAGACAACGTGGGGTGGATTTTGGATTTTTTTTTTTTATTAAAACAGTGGTATGTTTATGATGGTTGAGTTCAAAAAGTGTGTGAGAGTTTAGCTTGCAACAGTTTTTGTGATTTTCAACTTTAAATACATGCTAAAAGTGGAAAAAACAGTCTCCAAAATGTTCAGAGACAATAAAATTACTTTTCTTCCTACTCTAGTGCAGGATCTAAATGCCAGGAATCATCTGTGTGGGGTCTGATCTCTCCATCTGATCTTGTTTATTACAATAAGATAAGTAATGGAGTTGAGCGCCCTAACCTTTCCATAAATGAAGCAAAATATTTTTTTAAAATCAGTTGGCTGCCTCTGTACCCATTACCACTAGATAGTGAACAAATAAAAGTGTACATTGGAAATGAAAGGAGGCAAACAGAAGCAAGACATGAAAGCATTTGATAGTCTGTCAACAAAAAGTGTAACGTTTTAGAAGCAACTGAAAGTTTGCTATACAAATGACAAGGGAGCAATAGCATTATGTTGATTTGGAATATAGGAAAATTAGTCTGGAGGCTTGGATTTTATTTGTGGCTGAACTGTTGAATTATATCGAGTTGGATGACTTCTTTGGATTTCAGTTTCATTTCTGTTTCTTATCTCATCGTTAGCCGTGTATATTTAGATTGTGACTGAGGAAGAATTATTTCTTACTATGTGTCTTGCTGCAGAGTGACTAGTACGAGTGAGTCTTGAGCTCAGCGTAGGATTTTGAAGGACCCAGTCATACATTAGTAAGTAATCCCCTGATTTTATGGATCAGCTGCCATATGCTGACGCATGTGAGCGTGGCCCAGCAGCCGTTCTCAACTGCAGAACGACCTGTACCCAAAGGCAGACAAAATAACAGTTCCAGGTCCATCTGCGCATCCGTCGCCCGGGGTTGTCACCGGCAAACGATTATTAGAGCCCGCTTTCAAGAGTATTTGTTCCTCTTGAGCTGATCAAATATGCTGGTTTGACCCTAGTGTGCAGAGGTGTGTTACTCTCCATATATTTCTGTGGCTTGCTGTTTATTAAGAATTAGGGGACTCTCAGGGTCAAATTGTGACAAATTGGATGGCCATTTATTAACATGCTCAGTCCAGTAATTTTTACAATCCTGACCTCAGTGTGACCGTTCTTTTTTTTTTGCTGTCAGTAAGTAAAATGGAAGTATTATTTAATTCCCAGAGAAAACTGAGGTGAAAATAATATCTGTGGGGTGCTGTCTACAAGATGCTGTTGTAGCAAGCAAATGACAAAGCCCCGTATTTGCTGAAGAAAAAACGTGAGTTGCAAACAACTGCGTAGCTAGAATTTTATGGATTTGCTATTATCACTTTTGAAGGTTGGAGTAGGCCAGAGACTCAGTTCTGTGAGGATTCTCAGGAGCTGGCAGAAAGGGTTGGTTCTTAACTTTGTTCCTGGCCTTATTCTCTGCCCATCAAAACTGTTCTCTAAATCCCAAGAGGAAGATGGCGTGGGAAGTAACGGGTTTTGTCACAGACCTTTGTATCTGTGTTGCACTAACTCACTATAGTTCCATCAATTCTTGATCACAGGAGACAAAAATGAAACAAAAGAGCAAATTTAATTTGGCTGCGCAGGGCAAACCCGTCTATCTTCAATGTGGATTATCTATGCCACATTGTATACTTGAGACTAGGTGTAGATTACAGATTAGTTAATATGCACACTGTAGGCTGCAGGTGCATATAGCATAATGTAAATATGACATGCTATTTACCACATACTTATGGAAGAGTAATTTTGGCCTATATGAATTTGGATAAGCTCCTAAACATTGACATGTTTACATAGCACCTGGCCAGAAGTGTTGGAAGGGGAGAGCTTTCGGTTATGCCACAGAAAAAGGAGGACAACCAACTATAAGAGCTCAATTTCTGTGTCTCAGGTTTAATTGCTTTCTGAAGTTTCACCTTCAATTCTCCAATATTCCACCCTGTCTCTTCCTGAAAGTGATTGTATTTTTATTTTGCCTGGAAGGTCTTGGGTGAAGGCAATTCAGCTGTTCCTGAACCTGCTGAAACTGAGGGGGGGGGGGGAATCTCTATGCCAAAGTAAAATGTATACGTATAGAATTTATATGCATTTATATTTATAGAGAGACAGACTTCTTTTTAAACACGTTTACAGCCAATACCGCTGGGAGTTGAAACTTGAAATATGGCTTGGAAATTGCTCTAGCCAAGAAGAAAGGCTTTTGAGTTCTCTAGAGAAAATTGGTTTTCACTGGACTGAGTTAAGAGCGTTTCAAATTGAATATTGAGAATGCACTGGGTTTTGCAGGAGCTTTTCAAATGGGTTCATAAATTGAGCAGATAAGGATGGCTTGGGCTAGCGGTTGGTGCAAACAGCTCCTTGGAGGAGCTCTTTACCCAATAAAGGTTTCATTGGTCCAACAAGGTCTGGCACTAAGGTGTGTGTAGCTGAACAGAGAGTGTTTAATCTGGTTGTGGTCAAGCTGTAAGTTGACAGCAACTAGCTAACTCATTCTTACACATGAATTTTCCCCTCTATTATAGTTATTTAGGTATATTTAGTAGAAAATATTGAAGAACGGGTTTTTCAGCTTAGTTTACTACTCTAATCCAGCTAAATCCTTAAACAACCATGACATGGCAGGTACGTGGGCAATGCCCTTGATCTCGGGTTTCCATCTTGATGGGAACATTTTAGTTTTTATGGCCTCTGGTCTTTTTTTTGCTGAAGGTCAGAAGTCCGTTACAGGCACTAAAAGAGAAGTTTTTGCCTGTTCTGTAGGGATGGTTGCCTCTGACTGCAGGAGAATGGCTTATGACTATGCAAACCGTCTCTAGAGAGCAGGCAAAAACCTCCTCTCTGAGTTGTGTTACAGACTGGAGGACTCCTTTCTAGAGCTATGTCCCTGAAAGCTTTTCTTCACAAACATGGGAGTTGTTTTTCAAAGAGGAAAACATCTAACTCTTCAGAATTTGGATGAGGAGAGGAAGGAGAGATTTGAAGGCAAGAACAGACCAGAAACTGCTACTCCTGAGGTTGTAGGGGGGAAAAAAAAACCTTCTCCTCTGCTTCCTCTCCCCAGATAAATATGAATCAGAGCTTTTTCTAGAATGAAACCTATTTTTTGCTTCCCACCACAGAAACCAATCTTTATTTTATTAATGACAAGAAAAATTCATACTGACAGCTGTCGGTTCTTTCCTGAACTACAGACATCACAAATTTCTTTTCTTCACTACAGCAGCATGGCTATTTTCAGACTATTTTGTCAGCGCTCCAGCCTTAAATCCAATATAAACATACACCAGTATACAGTGAACCCAGCTAGAATAAATTTTGCTCTGCACATTTTTCTTTTCCTTGTTTAGACTTTGGCTTAAAAACGTTAAGTGAAATCCTGAACCTAATAGTCACAGGTAGAATTCTCTATTGACATCAAGGGAATTAGTTTATAGCTACCACGTTAGCATTGTAAGACAAGATTATTCAGGAGCCAGTAATGAAACAAGACGAATTAAACCTTAAAATTATAGTAATAGGTTACTATTTGGTATAAATAATTGAGAAGTGTTGGTTATTACCTACTATGCTTTCTTGACTTAAAGAAAAGAAACACCGATGTGTTAGAAGTATGAAAGGAAAAAATTCTGACCACAGGAGTGATAAATGTTTTGATTATTTTTTCCCCTAAATTCGAAGAGCCCAAGTAGATGGAAAGAGATGATGTGTGGGTTTTTTGACAACTAGGTACTCTGTTATTCTAGAAGCCTCACAGGAACAACAAACTTTAACAGGTACCACCTTGAATTTGACAAATCTTTGGTGAAAGTCTTTATTATCTGCCAATTTCTATAGTAGTCAAATACCCCCACCTGCAAGCACCTTTGCTTCTATGTAAACTGATTCTGTCTGGTGAAGGCAGAATGCCTTCCATCAAAGTAGATCTTCAGATATTTTCCAAAAGCAGAATGCAACTCAAAGAAAATGAAAACTAATGTGTTTTGATTTTTAACTCCTAAATAGTTTTCTGCTTAATAAATAGAGAAGTTAGGATAAACACTATAAAGCATCCATTTAAGCTGGGCTGGGAATAATAGCACTGAGAGAACGAAGGACTAGCAAAGTGTCTGCTAGGGCATATAGAGGATGTTTGCTAAATAAAAGTGACTAGAGTGCTTTGAATTATAAAAAACATTACGAAATAGCAAAATCCATGCCTTATGTCAACCAAAGTTCGATTCCTCTGAACAATACAACTCCATCAGGAAAAAGGAGGATGTTATTTAAGCAGGAGACCTCAGCTTCATCACAGCGTCATAATGCTACTCCAATTAAGACATGTAAAACCGTCTCTTCCCCATTAACTATATTTGTGGGGTTTTATATCTTTTCATGTGTTTGAAAGTGAAGCATCTGTGATAAGCTGGCATGTCTAAACCGTTAGGCAGGAGTACTCCAGTACTTTTACCCAAGGTTCTGCTTGCTTTATCCCTCACGCTGGGGATGTTGCTGAAGCATACACCATGGCTATCTTCAGCCCTGGAGGCTCAGGGTTCCTTCCCATGAAAACTAAACCACGTTTAGACTAGCTAGAGAAGGAAACTGCGTGCTGAGCCTTGCTTCAGCATGGCACTGGGACGCAGACCATGTGTGGATCTGGACCTAGGGCTTGGAGAGTACACCCAAGTCCCATTTTTTTTAGACCAAGAGACTTCGCTTTCATATTTGATCAAACAGTCTTGTTCAGCTGTTTGTTTAAAAAAATGGCTTTCAATTTAAATACCTAGAAGCTAAATGTTTTAGATGACTCAATAAAAAAAATGAACTTTTCAGTCTCTTTACTCTGAAGAGCAAAGCCCTGTGTTCACTTGTATCTTTGCTTCCTGCAGCCAGATACTGACCCTCGCCAGACTCATGGGATTGAACCCAGCTCCTTAAAATACAAAATTATTCACTTCCTAGCAGAGACTAGAATTGTCAAGCTCAGTGTTTCTTTGCATTCCTATTTTGTTTTAGTGTGATTTGGTCATTTGGTAGTAACTTGTGTAAATAGAACTCCTGGTGTAGCTCCTTTCAACAGCAGCAAGGAATGCTGCAACAATTAAGGCCAAGCTTGCAGTCGGACTTGCTTTTGCAATTTTAGCATCAACTGTATTATTCTCATGTTATTTCAAATGCTGCAAAAATAGACTTTAAAGACTGCTGAAATAGGCAGATGCTTTTTAGCAAGCAGAAGAGTTCGACTGATCTTGCAAATTTTATTAAGCTCAAGCACTTTATTTCAATTCTAACCTTTACTCCTTTCTGCTTTTCTGAACAGAAATGAAGCACAGGATGTCTGTGCACTGACAGATTATTCTTAAAGATACAGTGGTCAGTTCCAAATTCATTTCTCCAACCCCAGACTCTCAAATTCTCTGAATTTTGGTCAGGAGGTGCTTTTCTTTTGTCTCTCGGGTCTCTGTAGTATAGCATAGTCATATAAATCAGCGGGGAAATCATTCTAGCTGCATTAAACACAGACCAAACAGCGAGATGTTGGCCCGAAACAGACATAAAAAAGCAGCACTCCATGCATTTTCAGGATAAATCTACCTTGATGATCAAAATAGATAATCGCAGCAGAACTGAGCAGGCTTTGTGAAGGAACACCAGTTGGTTGTATGCCAAGAAATTATTTTGCAATGGGAGCAGGAGTTGGCACACTGATGGTGCTGTGTTTTTGTCATTCTCCAGGGTTCGTAAAATGGGGAATTTGAGGTTCCATCAGATAAACAGCCTCAGAGAGGTCCTAGGGAATTCTGTACGGATAAATCATCCCGTGCTAACATCTGTATGGTGGTTTGCAACTTCTACAGAAAAAGAGCATGTTCTAATAAATGCTACAGGATTATGGAATCTCCCTAATTTCTATATAATCTAATTTCTATATAATTTTATTGACTTCATCCTTGCTGACATTCAAAAGCAATAGTTACTGTTAGGAAAACTGGAAATTAGGGAATACTGTCCAGGCACCACATTTCTCTTGAATTACATCCAAGCAGCTTCCCCGATTTGCACCTTCTATTCCTTATTTCCTCAGGAATAGTTCAGTATCGGTCTCATTGGAGTGTTGGGTGGTTTGGGGTTTTTTTGCACTTCTCCACCCTCACAGGTATTCTTTTTCTTTAGCACAATGTGTTTATCAAAAATATGAAGCTGCTGCCTTGATACTGGAAAGATTTGGTGAATAAACTGCAAACAAAAAATTGTACTATAAAAATTTTTTTCCTACCTGATTTATATCTAAAAAATACCAGGAAAGTGTCAGGGTTTGACTGCTGCGTTTTATTTGGAGTGAAACAGCAACAAAACCACAGGCCAAAAATCCGGGTTGCGTTTTCCATGGGTATGAGCTGAAGAAAAAGATGATGCTGATGCTATAAACAACCCAGAGTGCAGGGGGGGAAATTATGGAGGAGTTGCAATGTCCCCTTTTCAATAAATGCAAGTTCCTGGCCAGTCATGGTCTTTGACAAAGCAAGTAGTTTCACAGTTGTTACGTACACAAAAGTAGGAGAACCATAAGACACTTGGTCTACGTTGGTATCCTCTAGCTACGTTTTTCTCTCTGTCGTCAGCAAACTGCTACAGTTCCTTGTGAGACTGATTGATTTCCGCCCCACCAGTTCATAACTAACGTGCCAAAGGATTTGCAGGGCAACAAATGAGCTTTCCGAGGAAGGCTGGCTTAGATGTAGTTGTCTGGTTTCCCACTTTATCATCTGAAGAGTCTCTCATGACAGTATTTCACTTGTTTAGGAACCGTTTATCAGCGCAGTGCTCGTAATAATGATGTTCTTTGTGCTTTTGCACCAACGTAGCAAAAAACACTGAAAAAAAGATGAACTATGTTTTAAAAAACTGGAAGAGAGGGAGAATTTTGATGGGGCATCAAAACCTACACCAAGGGCTGTTGTGCTCCTTCAGAACTCCCTTCTCTACAGGTATGAGCAGAAGACGGGTTGCAACTTGTGAAATTTGGTTGTTCTTACCTATTCCTTTGTGTTATGAGAAGAAAGATACTGAAAGGGAAACTGGCATGCGGAGACTAGAAAACTAGAGTGGAAAATGGTTCAGAACAGACCTGTGTTGCTGGAACACCAGGTGTGCGTGTGCGCTCTGCAGATGCTTTTGAGCACGAGAGCTTCTGCCAAAGGCCTACATCAAAAGAAAGGAGCAGCCTAGACCTCTGTTGTGTAATGTTTCAGGTGCACTGCATTCAGCCACCCAGCTCGTATGAATCAGCAGACGCTTGCAAATTTGTTTGTGAACTGCACTGCAAACAAATTAGGTTTGTCCTTCATCTTCCTTCTGTAATCCAAACCCAAATGGTGGGTAGTTTTTTGCCTTTCTTCTCTAAGAAAGATTTTTATTCTGTTTGCTTTCTTATTTTGTTATTGCTATGTGATCTTTAATGTTGTCAGGGGTTTTTGGTGGCGTTATCGAGGAAAGAAAATGACACAATCATCCTCATCTTCTTATACTGCCTTGGTTGTTTATTTGCCCTCCTGTAAATCCAAAATTGATGTATCCTCTATGTCGCGTACTCCAAAGTCACGTAGGATGCTCACTGTAAAATCTATGATGGCTTTTATATATGATCTCAGTATCCATCTTGTTTCAGCTACCCTGTTGCTTCTTGTTATGCTCATTGACACGCTGCTCAGAAGGATGCTACCTTAACCCCCAGGAAAACACAAAACAAGCTTAATCTGATAAAAATGCTCTGTAAGCCAGCAGCTAGGCAGACCTATACTGGCTGTTAGTTTGTTGGTTTGTTTGGGTTTTTTTCCTTGTATACTGTTGAAACTTCGAAACCACTACAGTTATAGTTGTCTTCCGTTTAATCATTGGGTTTCACGCTACCTCAGCCAGCGTTATTACAAGTGTGGAATGTGAGCAGAAAATGGAGGGCTTATACGGAATTATGGATTTTAAGGGCAGAAGAGATCACTTTGATATTCTGATGTCTTGCTTAACTCAGCATAGAATTTTGCCTGGTGATTCCCACCATAATTAATGCTTTCTGCTGGGTGTGAGGAAGCTGGCAGCTTTCAACAGTTTGATTTTTAAATACTTATGGTATCTATTTTATACCTAGCACCTAACTTCTATTTTCTCTTATTTCTCTTTCTTTAGAGTAGGTAAGACAAGGAAGAGTATTTCTTCAGGTACAGATAAATGTAGGAAGTAGATTGTCTAAAAGCAGACAAGCATGAGATACAGCTTCACGTATTTAACGCCGATTGCATATCACCAGGGAATTATGCCGAGGGTGATGGGGATCTGTGCGGACCGAGGATACTCACTGAGCACCCTTCACAGGAAAACTACGAGAATAATTTGCCTTCATGAAGGAAATGAAATCAAGCTTTAGTTTCTTAATCTTGCAAGGTGGTATTTCACTGACGGGGTTGTTTTTGCTAACGGGGTAAAATTAATTATGATAAAGGATAATCATTTAGCTACTATCCAGGGCCTTGTATATTGATAAAATGAACTAAATTGAGAGTAACTTTTTGAAGTTGTAGTAAATTGTCCTGTGCCTACATCTAAATGACCGGACTGACCGCTAGATAGGGCTGCATGTTTTGGCTACATCCCAACTTGGAGCGTTTCTCAGTGTCTTTCCTAAAGAACGTGACACATACTGTAAAAATTAGGCAGGTATTAATATCCTCAGATCTATGTGCCATCCTTGCGGGTGCATTGTGCTTTCAGTTCTGTTAAGTTTTTCAGCACTAAAACTAATCTTGAAGTAAATTTACTTCCCTCAAAGTAAATAGGCAAAATCAGACTTTGAAATGTAGATACTTAGAAACAGTTTAGTTAAATAAAAAATGCTTGTGGGAGCAATTGAGTAGGTTGTAAAATTCTTCCATTAACAGTAAAAAAAAAAAAAAGTTTTGAAGGAACAAAAAATTACAAAGAGAACCATGAATTTTTCAAAGTTGTGATGAATCGAGTAATTGCTCCTGCAAAATGTTAGTCAGAATTTGCCTACAAATGAACAGAAAGAATTCTATACATATGTGGCAACGTAGGCAGTCGGTTATGATAAGAACGCGTTGCGTAGCATGAACTCACCTAGACAGATTCCTGGGCAACAAAACTATTTCTGAGAAGTGCTGTTGGAGTCTGTGCAGCACAAGAAGTGACTCATACCCAGGTACATGGCTTCTGAAGGAAAATGTATTCAAAGGGCCTGATCTGACGCATAGTCAAATCAATGAGAAGCTTTCCATATGAAGCCCATAAAATCACACCTGATTTATATTAAATGCTTATTTGACCTGTTTTCTCATTTTACTGGAAACCCCTTTCTAGGTGATGAGAAGACAGGAAAGCAGGTCCTGTAGGACATTCATTAAAGATGAAGGCATCATGCAGAGATTCAACATCAGGCAAATGCATTCAGACAGAATTCTGAATAAATCAGTATGGTGAGTAAAGGGGAAAGACAAGTTTCATGTACGGAGCTCCTGTGCTGAGATATCAGCTGCTAGACAGCCTTAATCTCTACGCAAACCCTTATTCATGGTTAGGACAAAAGAATGTTGAGGTTTAATATCCCATTACTGCTAACACGTGTAATTAAAACATATGCGTAGTCTAGTTGAGTCAAATAGAGGTTTTGCCCTGTGCTGCTTCTGTTCATTGTCTCTGTGCATCTTCAATATTGCAAGGATTATGTCTAAAAGAAGCTGAGGGATTGAACAGCTATTGAATGCTGTCACATGGCAGTGCTATTATTAAAAATGAAAGCCAGTATATGCTGCAAGGCTGGGCCAAGAAATAAGGCGTGAGGCGTTATTACGGTCCAGCTTGTTTCTCCTCCGTTATAGTGGCAGGACATAGACCGTAAAATGTTTAAGGAACTGGCAACCTGGATTTTGGAACTGTGCAAAGACAGGGTTTCTTTTAGGGGAAGACTTAGAAATTTTGAAGTCTGGCTGCATTAGTGTGTGGAACAAAATGCTAGCATTTCAGAATTCTTCATGAAGAAAAAATGTTTAGTATTTTAAACATAAAAATGTTTTGTTCTTGTAGTGACATGCATATCAACTTTTTTTTTGCTTTCTCTTGAAACAAAAAGATGATGAAATCCATGTGTTTTCACAAAGGTTTGACTTCAGAAGACCTGCATATTCAAATAAAACATGCTTCCAATGCTGTTTTTCCAACAGCTCTATGAATTGACCTTTCCTTTTCAGATGGTTTAACCCAGCCCTATGATGTTACGTATTTTTCCTTTATGTATATCTAAACGTGAACAAACTTTGATATATCACAACATTTTCCTATTATAGGCTCAGGTTCCAGGTTTCCTATGAGGAGGTCAAAGTCAGTTTTCCACAGAGAGGTCAAAACCCCTCTGATGAAGGGCCTCATCCCCAGAGGGAGGTTGGCCATCCATCAGCGTGTAAGACCTAAGAGCCACAAAGAAATCGCAGTGGTCTTTGGACCACATGCATAGGAGTATGACATCTGCGTCTACATTTGTTTATAGAATTCCAGGCCAGTTCTGGTCAGTCTTTGAGCCAATTCCAGCCCAAGGCACCTAGAAGCAGAGGGGATGATTTGGCTCTCAGCCTCTCCTTTCTCTGATTCTCGCACAGAGCAATGTGTATCTTTGGCTCTTGTCTCCATTCCCCTGAGACCAGGCATCAGCCAGCTGGAAGCACAAGTAGAAACTATAATATAATGCAACTAGCTGGATTTTTATGCTGTTATTCAACAGCTGTCCAAATACCATATAAGAGTTATTTAGGAGAATCTTTCTCTCAGGTTATAAGGCAGATTTTCAAGCAGGTTTGTAATCTCATATCTTTATTTAAGAGTAGAATTATGTTGAACTTGTATTTAATTCTTTACGCTTGAGAAGGATTTGGGTTGATTGTTGCATGGTTGTAAATGGGAAGTGAATTTGAACCATTATGTGGTGCGTGATGCTTTATTTGGTAGATATTGGCACAACAGTTCCATGTCCTGTAAAAAGAATACTTCATACCACTGCAAAATGTTAGTTGTCCTTTATAATGATGTAATAATTTTTTTCTCTTAAGGAAAGGTACTTATCCAAGGAATATTCATTCAGGGAAATAGTGGGATACTTTCTAAGAATTATCTGTGTTTTCTCTGTTATTTAGTGCTATGGCTTTAATCTTCAGGATTTCTTCATGGTGTTGTTAGCTAAGATGTCAGGTAGCACATGAAACAAGTAACCCACCAGTTATGCCTCTCGGTGTTCTTTTTACCCGGAAGGGGGGCGGGGGGGGGGGAAAGTGGTTGCTGGAAAATATTCAGAGTTGAATCCTTTTACTTCTAACAAAATCTGACACTGCCTCTTAATTCTAAGTGGAGTTGTCTGGCATGCATGCCACATACTGAGCCCACAGCCGATCACAGAATTATGAGCAGAAGGGAGCACCGTGAGTTTGGGAATGGCAAAGCTGGGGCCAGGTTCGCCCTCTGCACCTTAGCACTACCCCAGCAGCATCAACTGCCGCGGCAGTTCTTGCCGCAGATATTTCAGGCTTCCTCTTTGAAACACCGTGTCTTGCGATGCTAAGGAAATTGCTGACCTTTCCACTGCGTATCAAAATATCAGCCTCCTCTTGCTTTGTCCTCCTTTCGGTTGCTAAGAAAGTCATCTGTTCTAAGCTAAAGTTAACGGCATCTGGTTTGTAAAATGTCTAGAAACTTCTTGGCATGCCAAAGCATATTAAAAGAACATCTTACCCCTTCCACGGGGCCTCAGCACAGCTCTGCGTTAACGATGGCTTGTCAATTTGAACTTCAACCCTTCCTCTGGATTATTTGACACGGCCACCCTAAGAGAAAATGAGAGAGATAATTGCTATGTGGCTTTTTAGTTTAATTTTCTGCATTTAGTGCAACCTTAGACATAGGTCTTTTTGCTCATTATGATAACGTGTAGCGGCGCATTTCAAGAAGGGGGAGGTCACAAAACAGAAAAAAAAACCTGCAGAAGGACGTATGGCCTGCCAATATGGGATAGACAAGTGTAGCTGGGACTACCATGAGGATGTCTCCACTTTGCAATGGAAAATACACATTAAGTACTCACAGAGATGTCCTGGATAGGAGGTAGTCTCCAAAAGTTGAACCTGGTATATATATGAGTATCAGAGCTGGCTTTCTTTTCTCAGTACTGCTGAATATTTCTGGATAGGTTTCACCTTGGTGACTGCTTTGAAAACAAACAAAAAAATACCTCCTATTAAGAATGGGCAGACTGACACAAGTATTTAGTGTTGTGACATGTGGGAGCCACCAAAGTGAGCTGTACAGCTTGGGAAAAGCAGACCTCTAGAGCAAAATCTTCTTGAACTAAAAAGAAAACATAGTATGTATTTTTAGCAGGAAGAGAAGCACTTTTTGCAAGGTCTGCTCTTCCCCACTTTGCTGCTCGATGTGTGTGTTTCTGGGAAGTTTTTATACTTTGGTGTTTGCCAGGAGCAGAAACATTAGCTAGATTCTCTGCTAGTATAAATAAATGAGTTCTATGAACTGCTGTCTTTTACACCCACTGAGAATCTGGTCCGTTTTTTGAAGATATATATGGGCATATTAAAGTGACTCATCTTTAAAAAATGTTCTGTTCAACCATTGCCCACCCTTCCGCTTCTCAGCTGCAGATTTGCACTTCAGAGCCTTGTTTTCAGTTTATTTTGGAATAATAAATAAACTGAAGGTACAAATCCATTCTATCTTTGTGACCTATTCCAGCTACAAAGATTTCCCTTATTGCTAACCCCTTCCCCTTTTTGAGCTATGATTTAATTGTTGGAGTTTTTTTAAAAAAAATCATATCCCTTTTGCTATCCGGTTCCCAGCTGCAAATTCCCAACGTTATATTCAGTGTTTTCACCATATGTTTAAAATAAAGAGGCGTCCTTTCCCACCCCTTTGGAGAACAGATCACTCCAACTCAACCAATAAGAATGTGGGGAAAGGACTTGCTAAATATCAAAAGGCACGGAGGGGAAAAGGCAGCATTCACAAAGATTCTCCTGTTTCTTCTCTCAAGCAGCGCTCCCTCGTTGCAGCTGAGCACGGTAGGAAGTTACTCCCGTACGGCTGTGCTTTCTACAGAGTCAGAATTTACATCATGCCAGCCCTCTTCCTTCCCACGTGTGCACACACAAAGGAGATTCTTTTATCTTTCGAATCTTGCAATGTAGACGTTAGCAACCTGTCTGAACAAATACAAAGAGGACGTTTCTTGGCGTGCAGTGCTTTTCTGCGTTAAAAAAGTGAAAAATCACTGCATTTGCTTACACCTTCCCTCTCCTTCGCAGCATATGGACGCTACTCAAAGACCTGGAAACTAAAAATCACGTTTTCAGAGAAACCTCAGCAGTGGCTGATGTCGTTGGGAGATGTGGTTAACGGCTGCCTTGTCAATGAAGACTCCCATATGTAGGATGCCTAAACTACTGGCTCTGCTAACACCTTTGTGTATCAGAGCTCCCTCGGTTTTGTACTCCTGAGAGCATTCAGATGGAAAGAATCTACGAGTCATGGATGACAGCAGGGTCCGGAAGCCAAACCTTTCCTTTGCAGAATGGTGTGGGCTTGTCCAGGACGCTCAGTCAGACCACGGGCTATCCATGGGCCACGTAACTCCAGCAGTCCCTTTGGCTGACTCACTGCCTTTGCTAGGAAGTTAGATTATCCGGTCAGCTCAATGCCTCCCATGGGAACTGCATTTTAGGCTACTCCCTTAGCAAAAAAGCCCCACGGTGGCCGCTGGCATGTGCAGCAAACCTATGGTGTGCTCTACAGTGCTAGTTTTCCAAAAATCACAAGATTTTCTCGGCCCACAAGCATCGCAATGGACGCTTCAGGCTTTTAGGCACTGTATGGCAGAGTTAGTTATAAGGGAATTGGGAGTGAGAGAAGATCTGCCTCTTTATCTTCAAGTGGTTGCTTTACCACTGTCAGAATCGTTGATCTATCGCTTTTGCTGCCATCCTTACGTTCACATCTCTCTCTCTCTGTACGAGTTCCAGTTGCAGTTATTCTGAAGGACATAGATTATATCCCAGAAACTGTTCTGCAGCAGCTGTGATTGCAGCAGAGTGATTTTTACCCTCTTTGGAAAACCTCGGTGCCAGCAGGTAGCAGCCCTCCTCCTGTATTCCACCTGGCCTCTTCAGTGCATGAGTTCGGAGTTCGTATCATAGAATGCACCAGTTAATGAACTCAAGACTTAAGACACAGCTGTCCCAGTGCACTGGACACCCCCTGTATCGGCAGCGATAGGAACAATAAGCTTAGTGCTTCTGCAGCCCTTGATTAAATGAAATAAAATTATTATTCTACCTTAAAAAGATATATCCTGCTTTTCTTTCAGAATATCTCTGTTGTCTTTTGACAAATTCCAGACGCAGCAGATCTGGTCCTGTATCAAACAGAGACATCCCTGCTGAGCTGCTGTCGAAAGCCACCTGCTGTCTTGACATTTCTTGGACTCTTGGCAAACTTTGTCCATCTCTTTCCCAATTGCACCGGGGGCAGTGGAAGGGAATTCCACAGGTCCGTGCCAGAGTCCATAACTCTGGAGAAGAACCCGCCACTGCCCAGGGTTACAGACTAGTGATACGTAGCGTGAACCGCCGTTGCAATTCTGATCCTTGGAGAGGTTTCATTTACAAGTCAATTGTTGGAAAGAACCACACGCCTTTGAAACTCACTTCTCGTTGTTGGGTGACAGCTGGCCGGGTTTGTTAACCCTCCATCAATTTTTTCTTCCTAGTCTGCAGGCAGTGAAGAGCAGAGATTATCTGAGATTCTGGGAATGCTTTTAAAAGTATAGGCATTTCAACTGTAGTTAGGGCAATGCTACAAGCGACTCGCTGGCAGTGTCTGGGTGAAGCGTATTTTCAAGAGCTTGTCAAAGGTATCTAGAGGAGCGGGGGAACAGGCTTTATTTGCAGTCATAAAGGCATAATGGACTTACCAGCGGGGCACCAGTATTTTTACTTCCTAGCAAGTGATCTCTGGAAAAAGCTAATCTTTGTGTGCTATAAAGTAGAAAAGAGCTATAGCTTATTTATAACATAGTCATATTCTTTTGCAGAGCTAGAAGATGTATTATTGAAATAGAAATAATATTTCCTTGGTCTTGTGAAATGAGGACTTAATTATTTCAAAGAGTAAAAATATTTAAGTCAGTCCTTGTATAGCAGAGACCATTCTTCCAAGTCTTTGTAGTTACATCAATGTGTAATTTTGGACCAAGATTAATAAATTACTATCTCATAAAATACTAATTAACAAGAAAAAGAGGGCAGATGATGTGGATTGTTGTGAACCAAAATACCTTTTATATCTCTCTCACCTTCCTCTGCAGTCTTGAATTATGAAAGAGCAAATTCAGCCTTGGTGTAAAACCGGTGATTTTCATGAGGCTGAATTAGGATTTGAAGTGGGGAGAACAGAAGCGATCTGTTAGTCTTTCTCAGCTAAAAGAAACTGATAAATTATGTTTGTATCAAAAGTATGGAAATAGTTTTCTGGGTTTAAAATGTTTTTACTTAGCAACAGTAATTACTAAAACTTTTCCAAAATACTGATGTTAATTCCGTTGCGTGACTGTACGTAGGTGAAAAAGTCTATTGTTTGAATCGCGGCCCTCTTGGACAATTTCTGGGCTAGCTGGGTAACAGAAAAAGGCCTGTCAAATAAGACTCAGGCAGATGTTACGGACTGTAGGTTCCGTACGTCTGCTGAATTGTCAGGGTGACTCTTAGCTGTGGGTGGAAGTTGACCCTGTGCGTACATGGTGAAGCCCCATAAACCCCATCTGAGCTCGGTGGAGTCAGAGTAACGTAACCAGGAATAGAACTGGATCCAGTCTGATGTTTATCTAGGGGAATGGTATGTTATTCTTCATCTCCTGTTAAACAGGAGACATCAATTTTGGTCTGCAGCTTAGTAAAGTGGTGAAAAATCACCATCAGCTGAGAACCTGGTCCAAAGTCTGCTGAGGAGGTGGAAGGGTATCGCAGGCAGCTGTGATGCTGCAGTTGTAACGCGTAGTTAGGTGGAAAGGTACGACTGCCTCTTTACAGCCACACAGAAAGTTGTCTAAGCCAATTCCTCTGAAGGAGTTAACCATCTAGATATGGTTCTGGTAAGAGCACAGATATTCATAGCCGTACAATCCATCACCTATTTGTGGGGTGTTGGTTTCTTTGTGGGGGTTTTTTTAAAGTAATACAGCAGTGAAGTGTGGATAAAAATAACATAATATTAGCTTCTGTTTTTCCATAAGTCCTAAAAAATATATAGATAAGTAAATCATTAGTAGCTGAAGGCTGTTTGAAATGTGACGCCTCGCCTTTGATTTTCGTGTCTTTGTAAAAGAAGTACAGGAACTTTAGAGTTTGGTCACTCTCATACCAAAACCCTGGGCAGCAACGATGTCCCTCATTATTAGGTATGCAATTGCCAAAAATAACATTACATAAAGAGCCGGTTGGCAGGAATGAGTTTGCTTGCTCTTAGTACAGGCTTTTTTTTCTTCCTTGAAGCTCTAGAAAGGGGAACCAATTTCACTTTCATTGCAATAAGCGACAGTTCCCCATTTGTTTCATCGTGCCTTAGATGATACTGTGTCTTGATAAGATCTGGTGAAGCTTGATTCTTTTCATCTCCATGCTATGGGTGTGTTGTCTCAGCGAGTATAGCCTTGTAAAAGGTGGAGCCTTGCTTCATAAGGAACCTGGTGAAATAACCGAGGGTACTGCAGACGAAAGTACAATTCAACGTGCAAAGGAACGTCAGAAGAGACCCGTAATCCTCCTCGAGGTAATGGTTATGTGTTATTAAAGATCAGGGGGATGACGACCCCTGGAGAACCACAGAGGTCTTTTTGAACACTGTGAAGTGTTCAGTCTTCTTTATAGACCTGTTCCCTTAATCTACGGAATAAAAGTATTCTTTGCATTTCAGTGGAAGCAGAATTGAATTTATATCATGAAAAAGTGAGTACACAGTAAATTCTGAGTCACCAGAGGGCAGTTTGAGTACCGAGGGTACACGTTCACCTCAAGCAATGCTTAGTTTGCAAACTTAAAATTCTACTAAACGTACTCAAGCTTTCTGCCAGTGTCATTTACTTTTTATTGAAACAATCAGCGAATAATTCTCTTTTCTCATTTGCCAAAAACCCATTTGCTAAAGCAATACGTTCCAGCACGCAGAGTTAGGAAAAAGATTTGGGTTATTTGAAAGCAGGACAAGAAAGTTTCAAAGCCAAGGAGAAGTCCCAAGAAAACAGCAGCCTTTTGATTCCTGCCAGGGACTCCATCCATCAACAGCATCAAAACAGATAAAAATAGTGCATCTTTCCATTAAAGTTCCGTACAGGGGAGATAAATCCTGACACAGTTACTGTTCCCTTGGTTTAAAGCAGTTCTGGCCACTGGAGGGCTCCTGTATTTTTCTGGCTGGTGGGAGGCTGGACTGTGCTTTTTGCCTGTGATACTGGTGCAGAGGATAGCTCTCAGAGCCCTCGGTACCGGTGAAGATATCTCCTACCGTGTAGAAAAAGAAGCAAAGAAAATAGAGTACTTCAGCTCAATCATGTTAACGTTCCCTCTACCTGCAATCAAAAATTAGCTTCTAAAAACTTGAAGATTCCTGTTCTCCTCCTCCTTTCTTCAACTCCAATGTCATTATACCGAACCTCTGCAGCCTGCAGCGGAAAGATGTTGGACATATGGAAACACCTGGCTACCCTGGGGAAGAGGATCCAAGATAATGCCAATGACCCATGCTAGCTCCAGTCCTCCTCTTTACTGAGAACATCAGCATCACCAGTAACTATGTGTGAAGGTATTAGCACAGTGACATATATATTAAATTCCACGTTTTGGAAATGGCACACGAATTAAAATGCTTGGAACAGAGGATTTTCAAGAACTTTTGGCTGTGCTCTCCTTCCCAAGCTTGGGGCACTTAACATAACGAGTCCTTGTGTGCGATACTGGCAGGAGCAGACCTGTGCAGAAGACCTGGCAAGAGAACAGAGCTATGTGGCAGGAACTCTTGGGGCTGCTTCTCCAGTGCCTCACAGAGTGCCTGGGAAACTGTACTGGTACTAATATTTCTTTAAAAGTCCTTCCGTGCCACATCTGTTAAGGAGAAGGGGCAAGAACTGAACTGTGGTCGCTGAGCAAAGACATGGCAGGTGTGTGGCTAATGAGTTACTAGTTAGGCGACCAGATATGATTAAAAAGAAAAGCACCTGCAGGATTATTATGTGAGTCTCAGAACAGCTTCAGTGATGGAAACTATCGAATATTGCAATAATATGTGTTTCCTAAATCTGATTGAGACAGTCTTCTATTATTACAAATTTGCATTCCTCGCCCCTAGGAGCTCTAGCCACAGATCGGGATCAGTTACGTTACACAGTGTAGAGACTTCAAAGAGAAAGACATTTACAACGAATTTTACTGTTCAGTTAGGAGATAATTAAATACAAAGTTGAGTACAAAGAACCAGTAGGACCATACTGACTGCTCTGAGAAACAATTTGACACAGATACATTAGAAAGTCCACCACAGGTTATCTAAATAAACCTGCACAGGTTTTCCGCTTACTGCTGTTTACTTGCTTTTTCTTAGTCCTTAGTGAATCTGATAATTCCGAGATCTCAGCGTTGACTAGATGTTTGTGTATAATTGGGATTTTCATTGGAACTCTTTATCTTATTTTGGATTCTCTTGCTAAGATTTTACTAAGAGCTCGTCACGTGAAATTTATCAGCAGTTTCCCAAAAGGCTAAGTGAAGTACGCAATGCCTTCTGCAATTTATGGCCTCTCTTGAATGTAATCAGGAAGATTATTTTAACAGCATCTTCCTCTGCTGAAGCCGTGCTGGTTACAGGATGACTGTACATGCTCTCTGTACTCTCTCATCCCTCAGGATGTTATTATTTTTAATGTTATAAATATCAGGATAATGACTCAATGGTCTATTAGGTTTTCTTAAATGTTCTAAAGCACAGCGTGGTCGGGAGCTTCTTTGAACTTCCTACTTCACTGATTTTTAAAAATATACCAAAGCCGACATCCACTTCTGAACGCATCAGAGAAGCACCATAGATTGAGTTGATGAAAACCACAAGATCTAAGCTTACACGGGTATCTCAGTCTTTCTCCCTGCGGACGGCAAAATGTCAGACTCGCAGAACCTCTCCTGATAGAGGAAGCAGACAAACATCTTCATCGCTTCTCTGTCTCGTTCATTTTGCAGATCAGGCGCGGATTTCTCACTCCTCGTACGTTTATTTCATCTGGTTTTGAGATTACCTGATTTCTGAATTGAGAGCGTCTTTGTGTAGAAACACAAAAGGAGTTGCTCCTGCAAGGAGAGGATTTTAGGGCAGATGTATAGAAAGCCCGTGCGCCTGAGATCTGTCCAGTTCCCACTTAGGGCATCAAGTCTTAAAATACATTAAAATCCTTCTGCTTTTCTGCTACGGTGCTCTGAAAGCACCCGAACCTTTAACTGGTATTTCACGCATTAATTATAACAAGCTGTTATTCTATAGCCTCAAAATGAACTTCAACAGGAACCTACTGATGAGTTGTTAGCCTGGCTGAGATATGATAAAGGGTTTATCATAAAATTCAAGTGATCTTTCCAGCATCTGAGTAAAAGCTCTGACAACTCTGTTGAGATAAAACCAGTCACTTCTCTTACCTTTAAAAAAAAAAAAGGGCTAGATCCTTCACCATCTTGGGGAGAAAAAGCCCAAACTTGCTCAGCAAGTCCTTTCAAGGCTGCAAAACTGAAACGGAAGGAGAAGTCAGCATACATTTACATTTTTACACCTACATTTTTTACAAGGTAGAAACCCTTTAGTTGCTACCTTTGGTGTCTTGTTAGCTGACGTGGTGGCAGCCTTTGGCAGCCCTTACCTCTGCGCACTCAGTAGAAGGGAATACAAGGACTCAGTTAAGGACTCTGAACTCTGCTCTGAGCTTGCCTAAAATTCAAGTCTTGCAGCAATGGGACTTGAATTACCAAAGCCTCTAACATTCCTTACTGTATTTTGAAATGCTTTATCAAACCAGACCAAAAAGTGGATGATTCCAGGTGGATCTCCCATCTGACACTATACTCTGAGTTTTCTGAAACCCCTGAAAATTTTTTCTTCCCTCTAAGCTCACTTAGGACAGGAAAAAAAAAAAAAAATTTACCAGTTTCTTTTGCAAATGTTGGCATCAGTGTAATAAAAGTGGTATTTTATCTGCGTGTTTTTTAAAGAAGCAAGAAACCAAATTGGATTTGGAAGGAAAGAACTTCTTCAGAAAGACAATTCTGAACAAGTTCTGGAAAGCCAGAGCTTCCAGCTCCTTAGGAAGCGATGTTCTGCGCTGGGGACTGTTAAAGGTTTCTCCGTGAAACCTTAGTCCAAGAAAGAAGGAACAGGCTGAGATAAAATGACCTAGACAAATATGCATACGTGGTATTTCAGTGAAAGGGAATGACCCCTGCGTAAAAAGCGTTAAATGTAAAAGGATTTATGTGCTAAAGATATTTTGAGAATCCCAGGGATATGTTTAGTGAGGGCTACAGCAGTAATGGCAGAGTCTGGGCGAAGAGCAGTTAAAACCAAGTGTTCCCATAAGTTCATTCTGTTACTCTGAAAAATCACTTACCTCCTCTTGCGGTTTTTTTTCTCTTGTCAGTGATCTGTGCATGGGGAAAATGCAAAAACAGTATGAGTCTTCATTCATAAATATTAGTAAAGCGCTTTCCGTTCCCTGAACTGAAGATGTTATAATTCTAAAAGTTCAAGATTAGAGGACTTCCTTTTTAGTGTGCAGTGTTCCCCCGTTAAAAGATTCAACGTATTTAAGATGTGGCAAAAATTATGCTGTGTACAAAGGTTTCAAAATTCGATCCTTGTGTGATCTAAGTTTTAAGAGATCTGGCTAATCAACAGGTTTCGGTTTGGGCCAAGACTTGCACAGTGAAAAGAGGGAACAGGAGCCACCTCAGAAACGAGGTGCAGAGTGAAATGCCAAGAACGTTTGGAAGAGATGAATGCCGTGTTATTAATCGTACGCAGGCTAGAAAGAAAAGGCAATAGCTAGGGGTGAATCAGCAGTGGGTGGTGGTTGGGTTTCAAAAAGTGGTGTCACCTCTTAGGCTTGCAGCCACTATGTTTCAGTAAGATTTCTTTTTTTTTTTTGGTTTCCATAAACACCCCGCAATGTTGAAACTCTGCTTTTCTGTTGCTGATGGATATAGTGAAATTTAATCTGAACTCTGTGACTTTTACCCATTTGGCAGGGGTACCGCTTTAACCGTAGAGGAAGTGTCAGTAGGAAATTGTGAGGTATTTATTTGAGTCTGGACTATGAGAGCGTTTCCTGAACCGCAGCTGTAGGGACAGGCTTAGGGTTTGCACTGGTGAGAGGGAAACGGAGTTCTCCTGTTGGAAATAAATTAATTGAATGTCTATGAAACAGGAGAATTCCTCCTGTTAGATGATTCCCACTCCAGCTCTCCTCTTGCTGTGGGTCATTTATTATTGCTGCCGTGCTTTATTGAAAAGGGTATTTTACACAGGGAAAAGTTTAAATGAAAGCAAAAAAAACCTCGAGTAGGAGAGGGCAATATTACAATATTTATACTGAATGTGAAATGAATGGACTATAATAAGAGTAAATAATAAAAGAAAATTATACAATTCCTGAGAGAACTGCGCTAAACAGTAAAAAGTTAAATGTGTAGCTCTATGGTATGAGGAATGTACCATGAAATCAGAGAATCACAAGGCTGGAAGCAACTTCAAGAGATCGTTTAGTCCATTCCCTTTCCTCCCCAAGGACGTACCAAATGTATTTGTCATTCCTGACACAGTTGTCCAGCTCTTCCTTAGTTTTCCAGGGGAGATATTTCTAAACCTCCTAAACCAATCTTGCCATTGCAGGGCTTTTTATAATGTAAGGATTTTCATAAATCTTCCTTGATCCAATTCAATCCTTTTTTTTTAGCTTGTCTACCCAACATATTGTGAAGAAAGAGAATCACTCTCTTCGGTTTTACAGCACTTCCATTATTCTTTCCTTGTGAGCCATGTCTTCCAGACCTGTTAAAATTTTTGCTGATTTCCTCTGAACTTTATCCAATTATTCCAAGTTTTTACTGAAATGCAGATATTTAAGCTGATCACAGTGCTCTAGCGGAGGGTCTAATCAGTGTTAAGTTCAAAGATTTTTCCATATATCTCAGGAATATGATAATACTGTTTTTAAATTCAAGCATAACTTGCGTTCTCTTCATGATCCTAGATCTTTTTCATTTCTCTATCCTGTATTTTTAGGCTCAAGATATCTAAATAAATAAAGTCTATTGCACTGGGCCCTGCTGAATCACAGAGAAAAGGGGGGTAAGCCCTTTCACTTGTATTCTAATTCTGCCCTCTCAACATACCTCGGTCACCCCGGTTTGACGTCACCTTTGTAAGCATATGCTCTGTCCCATTGTACAAGTCATCACTGGAAGTACTGAATAGCACCAGAGCCAGCGTTGGTTCCTTGGGAGCTCACTTGATGCAAACTGCCCTTTTGATAATGAACTATCGATAACAATTCTATGGAAAATTTTCTAACAGCCTCTCCATCCACCCTGTATTAGCTCTCTAGTTCAGGCCCTTTTTATTTGTTCATGAGAATACCAGTTCAAAAAATGTTGAAAGCTTTTGCAAATTTTTCTCTTTCTACAGGACTTGTTACTTTGCTCTACATTTGAAATTGAATTGGCTTGGCATTATTTCTCCCTAATAAATTCATGCTGGCTTTTATTCATCTTTTTCTTTTGGCCACAGTCCCTGGTTATCTATTCTGAGATTTGGGGTTCTTCTTCCTAATAAAGTATGCCATTCATTTTTATTTGAAAGTTCTGTTTGTTTCTTCTCTTATTTATGTGAGTCTTAAATAGCGCTGCTTTTTTTATTTGCACTAGTGTAGAGGAAGAAGAAAATGTAGCTCTCTGTATGTACCCTGACAAAAGTATTGGGTGGCCTTCCAAAGCTTTTAAATGTAAAAGAGAAATAGAATTGAGTCTGATATGATGTAGATTTTAAAGCTTTTTAAAGGAGAAAATACATCTTCTGTCCAGTGGGATACTACAGAATTAAAAATAAGAGAAGGCTGGAATCCTATGTACAAGTTAGAGCCTTGTGCTCCACGTAACTGGGACCCCAATCCTGAATAGCAGTTTCCCTCACCTTACCGATGTCCGAACGGCAACCACCACATCGACGTACAAAGCAGAGATGGTACGCCTGAGATCTAACAACCCTTTAATAGAGTGTTCTTACTTGCTGGCAGAACCAGCTAAATAGTATTTTTTTTTTCTCCTTAGTCTACATTGGCTTAGCTTATTTTTATTGCTTTTCATTCTGCGGTCTTTGTGTTTTGTTTCCTTGTGCCTGGCAGAACTCTTGTGGTGTCACGAGTCCCTTGAGTGTGACTTTGTTGTTGCAGACGTGCTATCGGTGTCTGATCTGGCTTTAGAACAATGGGGAGGTTTTTCTTCATGGAAACGATACAATGAAACGTGTGTCGTCAAATCTCTAAAATCTGTCCAGTTTCATGTGTTATGTTCGTATACAGAAGATTTGAAGAAGATATTCTTCAAATATACCGGTTGGTTTATAAGGGTAACAGGCATGTTAGAAGCGCGTTGCTCCCTGAACTAGAAAGGAGAAACACAAAATGGAATGGCTTTTCAGTGAGGAGATGTGTTGTGCCTGCAACGTTTTGGGAGCATAAAGGTTCGGAGTTTGCTTATTTTATGATCTCTGTAATCACGAAGGGAACTGCTACTTGTTTATGCATTTATTGCCAGGTAGGCAGTGTCTTCTCAATTCTAAAGGAAAGAACATCTTGTTCTTTCTGTTCCAGTGGCACAGTACCCACGTGCTCATTTGCATTTCTAGATATTCATTATAATCTAAAAAACAAAAAAGATTTGTTTTGCATAGCTAGTTTTCGTAAATATAAAGAGCCATAGCTGTCAAAATTCATCCTTTTGGCAACCTCCCACACTTGTACCAGAGGGAAAAGGAAGGATTGAAAACCCATCAAGTAGATAATAATTATGAGAAATCAGAACTTTTTGAAATATTTAACGTTCTTGTGAGGAACCAGATACAAGATACATAAGTTTATATGTTCTGAATAATTTCTCAGTGACCTCAATCAAAAAAATCGAATGCAAAGAGTTGTAGCGTAAATGTAATCATGATGCAGACAATACATCTGTATTAGTGAGCAATTGGAGAAAATTTTGGGGTATTGTTCCTACATATGCACTATCTTCAGAAATCATTATCTACTTTGCCTTACCCCCGATCTACGCTGCTGATTTGGCTAATTATTCAAATGCTCCATAACGAGATTGCTAGCCCAGCTAGAGATTGTAGCACGGGAGTGAAACGTTTGCTGGTTTGGTGGCCTGCTCAGCCTGACCACAGGTGAGGTCACCCCAAGGAAGACAGACGCCGTTCATAACGGAAATTACAGCCGCTACTGTGGCCAAGCTTGGTTCTGCTCTCACCTGGTTGCACCAGCCTATAATTTTACAGCCAGAGGCTTTCCTACCAGGGTTTGATCATCCAAGAAAGCACGCGCACGGTAACCAAGGGTGTGGGTCTACTGCGTGTAATTACCGTGTACTAAAATCTTACGTGCGTATTTTTGTCGCGCCGTGGCATGAAGCGAACGGCGCTCCACGGAATCATTCTCAGCTCACGTTAATGCCGTACGCAGGCAACGGCGGCGTGGTGGATGCGTGCCACAGCTTGCTACCCGCTGTACTTGTTTCCTTTGCAGATTAGAGGTTAGTCTTCCCCAGGAGTGACGTTTAGTTGAGAGTTTTTGCTCACAAAAGCTGATGAGTAATTTTCAGGGAGCGAGAGCAAAAGTCGCCATGGAACTGTCATTGTTTTCCCGAGCAAGTTTGGAGATGGGTTTTGAACCCATCAGATGGTTTGAATCCAACTGATGGGTCAGTTGAAATGAGCAAAGGCGAAAGGTAAACATTGGGTTATGGACATATTTTTATTCAGAGAAGTAGTCTTTCCAAAACAGATTTTTGATTTACAAGATTTTTTTTTTTTCCCCTCCTGTTAACATTTGTAATCAATATAAATTCCCACATGGAGCAGGAAGATCTTTATACGTACTTTTCTGATCTCTTGGTACTTACCCACGCAGTGACAATGTTTCCCTACATGTAGAGAGGAGTGGAAGATACGTGCCTCTCTGTTCTCTAGCTGCTTTCCATCTCTGATCTCTCGCTAAGCCTGTTGCTTTTTGATGGGCAACCTAGACCCTGGTAGTGGGCAGCACTGATAAAAGTGTATGTTGAACTGTATCAGTTATAATACATGTATTTATCTGCAATCTACCTCCTTGTGATCTGTGGAGGTATACTGAAATAATACAGAGCCTAAAATAAATCACGTACAGAAGAGCAGAGGAGCTAGCCAGTGATTTTTCCTCTTAAGTGAATCTTTCCTTCCTTCCTAAGTACCAGTGTCTTATGAAGGGCTGCCTCCATTCAGGCCAGAGATTGCTGTATTACAAGGATGAGTGAGGTATTCTTTTTATATGACCAGTAAATCATTTTTAATGCCAAACCCGATCTGGCGGAAGGTAGGACTTTTCTATCTTCCTGTTTTATGAACCTCTGCCTAAGCTGCTGAGGATGCTTCGGTGTAGCACAGGTATTTACAACACTGTTAAGACTATTCCCTTTCTTTTCCCCTCCGTTTGTCTCAACCCTACAAACACACTGTATTGTGTAGAGTGGCTGGCAAGAGTTAGGCAAATTGTTTACTCCATTTACTCAAGCTTTGCTTTCAGTGCTGGCTTCTAATGAGAAAGTTTCTCCTAGTAGGTACCCTGTCTGTTGTAACTGCGAAACACAAATACTGGATAAAAACCCTAAGCTTGAAAGACAACTCTTTTTTTTATTATTATTATTTATTTAGCCTGTTGTTCTTCCTAGAACATATGCTAATATTTGTCACAGTTGGATAACGTAAGAAGTGGAAGCAATTTGACCTGGCAGTTCTGAAATGAAGCTCTTGTCTCGCATAGCCCGTGGCCCCAAGCTCTCCCTCTCCTTGTGAAACAGTCCGGTTATCTCCCAGATAATGAGGTCTCGCCCAACGGCGCCAGTGTTACACCGTAAGAGGCTTTACAGAGCAGGATTCTGTAAAAGAAATCCAGCTGGGTAACAGAACTTGGTACCTTTATAGGCACTGAATCATTTTATCCCTGAGGGCTTATTTTCTTCACTGGCTTTTATATTTTTGGCAGTCTTTAAATCTGTTGATGCGGTCTTCTGTCTTACAGAAACGCTAATGAAACCTGGTTCTAATAAACAAATACAATGACAAGAGCTTCCAACTTAACTACTCAAGCAATGTAATTGTTTAAGTGTAAGATGCAAATTGTGGGTTACGGAGAAGAGACAGTCTCCAGGCAAAGTGATGTTCTCAGCAGTGATTTGGAAGCAGACACTGAGTTGTTGGTGATAAAATGGGGCCGATGACATAAAGACTCATGGAATGGAAGACAACCATAGGGACAGGACAGGCGTATGGTGCAATCTGGACTTTGGGAAGCTGGGTGGGTGGATGTAAAATATAATTAAATGCAGCCAGATGCAAAGCTGCTCATCTAGCAATAAAAAACATCAGTCATTGTAATTTCTACAGAATGAGGGATTATCCTAGATTTTTTAAAAAAAGCAGTAGGTAGAAGTTTACAAGTAATTTACTTCATAGCTATTACCACGTTTTTTATTTATTGTTTTATTTCAGTTTGTGTGTACATATCCTCTGTGAGGAGGTACCTATGTCGTGCTCTGTGAGTTCCTCATATACCTTAGACACAATATGCTTAAAATGATTATGTCAAAATATGTTTTGCTGGAAGATCTGAGGTTATAAGCTTGGGTCCTTACAGTAGACTGGTGTTTAAATAAAATCTACTTTTTACAGGTTTCATATGTAGGAACGCGATATGCAAATATTTTATGTGTATTGTTTGTGCAGGGACATAGGGAACACAGTAAATAAATTGCAAGTCATCTGAGATCTGCTGTTGAATCATTTGTAGGACTTCAGTTAAAAATTTTTAATGATGACTTGTTGTATGTCAGGCAGTAAGCAGTGGGTGGCATAGGACCCAGTCCTAATGAATTAGCAGGTAAGAATAAACCGTGAATATATGCTCAGAGTTACGTCAATTAAAAAAAAAATTAAAAATCTTTGTCTGGCATTTGGTAGTTTAGAGTTTAGTAATGAGATTGTAAATTTGAAATCAATTTTCTGTAAGTTATTATCTTAATCAGATGAAGTCACTAAAGAACAAAACTATTTCCGGTAGTTTTCAGAAATGAGCTAAATAGCCCATAATATAAAATGTCTGATTCTTTGTGGCGTTCCTACTATCAAAATGGCTAAATACAACTACTTCACCTAGCAGGTAGCATATTTCAATGGTACTGCCATTAAAAAAAAGAGGAGGAGCATAAGGATTTGGCTTCTTTGAGACTTTACCGTGTCACCTGGACCTAACTTGTGCTTTAGATTTCTCCATCTCTCAAAATGGAACAATACTGCCTATATTTTTAAGATTCGCCATAAAAGATGAGGAGTTTAGAATATAAATACAATCTGAACGATGTCTAGGTTTATATTTCTTCTTCCTCAGCGTCAGGTAATCTTTCTACCCTAATGATATGGTGTGGAATAGCGATATTTGATGTGGCGTGACATGCGATATGATGCCGTTGATATGATGCCGTTGATATGATGCCGTTGATATGATGCCGTTGATATGATGCCGTTGATATGATGCCGTTGATATGATGCCGTTGATATGATGCCGTTGATATGATGCCGTTGATATGATGCCGTTGATATGATGCCGTTGATATGATGCCGTTGATATGATGCCGTTGATATGATGCCGTTGATATGATGCCGTTGATATGATGCCGTTGATATGATGCCGTTGATATGATGCCGTTGATATGATGCCGTTGATATGATGCCGTTGATATGATGCCGTTGATATGATGCCGTTGATATGATGCCGTTGATATGATGCCGTTGATATGATGCCGTTGATATGATGCCGTTGATATGATGCCGTTGATATGATGCCGTTGATATGATGCCGTTGATATGATGCCGTTGATATGATGCCGTTGATATGATGCCGTTGATATGATGCCGTTGATATGATGCCGTTGATATGATGCCGTTGATATGATGCCGTTGATATGATGCCGTTGATATGATGCCGTTGATATGATGCTAAAGCCTTGGCTTCCCTGTGTAGCGGATTTGAAGGTAGAGAGCTGAGGGTGCCAATCAGTGCTAGGTGAATGCACTTTACACTGCATTTCTTTGCATTAGGATTAGTGCATTTGTATCAGGGGAATAGTATTTGTATTAGGAGAATACGCTAACTCTCCTCGATGGTCACAGACCTGGTGCAGCTCAGCAAAGACATGAAAAGCCTGGAGAAGTGAACCCAACATCTCCATGGCATTTCAACCAAACGTGGGCAGCCACGATGATAACTTCCCACCCGAGGTTTGCCGATTTCCTGAATTCTGGTGTAGGGAGACCAACTGCCCCAGCAGTCTCAGCCAAGGTCTCTCCTTCTGCTTGCCAGTCCGCTGTGTACGTAGCCCAGCGTCGCGAGGGGGCCCATCTTCATCTACCTAAAAATAGATACGTACACCTTCCAGTTCAGGAGATGAGGGGAAACACGTATGCCTGTGCTAACCTCTGTAACTTGATTCTGAGAGGAACTATCAAGTGTTGTTGGTTGGAGCAAAAGTTTTAGTTTGTAATTCTTCTTCCCTGTATAATTTTGTTATAGAATATTTCCAATGACTTACTGTCTCCCACTGCTTGGGTTTTTTTTCCATGGTAAACACATATTTGAATTTGTGAGAAGCTAGTTCTGCTCTCCACAGGTGCCTTCCGTCCTTAACTATTCTAATTCTGGTTCCACAAGCTGCATATTTTCATTTTAAAAAACCCCAAACAACATGAAAGCAAATATTCAGCTGGTTCTAGCAGACATGTAGACATGTTAGATTTCTTCATAGTGTTCTTACCAGCATTTCTGAGGTAGAAATTCCCAGAACAGGCTCATTCCCAGGGTGTCTTTCTCCGTACCGTTTACCCTGCAGGACCACCTATTTGAGGCTATATCGGACTCGGATGGAAGAGCATTTGGGACCATTTTCTGACCCTGAAAATCTCTCCTGATATCGCGTATTCCGTCATCTAAAGTTAAGGAAGGATTATAATCTAAGGCCGTTCTCTTTTGAAGTCAGTGGCCTTACAAGGTCTCACAAAACATTTAATCTCCCTTATGAATTTTTTTCCTGCACTGTTTGCCCCATACTTCTTTGTTTTTCTTTCCCTGCCACCATTCAACACACAAATAGTAGTTTTTCTTCTGCTTCCTCACGGTGCATTCTGATGGATATAAGATGCCGCTTTTTCTTGCCTCTGGTAATAAAGGAAAGGTTGCTTAATATCAGCGCCTCAGTGATGTGTTTGACTGAATGCTGTCTCAGAAGGGAGAGTAAAAAATTTGCTAGTGAAACGTCCCTTCCACAGAAATACCCAAGCTGGGTTATGTCTCTAATGTCTGTCTGTTAAAAACAATTCAGCCGCTCGCCTCGTGAACAGGAAAATAACTAGGGTTGTGAGAAACGTGATTTCATCAAAGTTCCATGATACGAACAACAAAAACTTCTTAGCAAAAAACATCGTATTTAAAAATATGTAAAGAACAGGGCAAATCCTTTGAGAAAGATTTCATAAATATTTATTACAGTAAACCTTGAAATTTATCTTGCATTGTTCGTTGCTTCTAACAATGCCTTTGTAAAAATTCTTAACTTTAACTAAAAGTAAATGTCTGACTGTCAGATATCCGTGGGCAGCAGGTAGGCATAAACAGTTTATTTTTGTTTGATGAAATACTTGTTTAAGAATGAGTACATAACAGGGATGATTTGAAAGAAAAAAGTATCCTTTTTTTGAAAAATATATTTTTAATCTATTAATAAGTTTGAACTTCAGAATCTTTCAAAAAGTTGCAGAAGAGTCTCTCAGTCTAACAGAACCAGAAACAACATTATTTGGCATAGATGATTGGAGCAAATGCCATCTTTTGCTAATCTTCTGACATATTTCTACCGAGGACTATACTGTGCTCACGAATATAGAATTGGTAAAACAAATCTGGATATAGGGATCTGACATTTTTGTGCTTGAAGTTACTTGCTTGTCAGAGCTTGTCATATTTTCTAATGCAAATGATGCCATTACGAGACTGTAGCAAAATGCTTCTACCTCATGAATTCAGCATTGGAGCCAACATCGCTTTCCTATGCTCCTGCTGTTCATTTTGAGTCAAACATATTATTTACTCTTTTGAAAATCTCCCAGTGGTTAGGCCCAGTTTCTCCAAATCCCAGCAAATCTAATTTGCTATGACAAAGTGAAAACCTTAATAATGTGTGAAAAGTGTGGTTTGTTTTCTCTTGACTGTCTTGCCACTGTGAACATTCCAAAAATATTCCTGCCATTAAGTTCTGGCTCTCTTTCCCTTTTTCTAAAGCCATTACTCAAAGCACGTCCCGTTCTTGCCACTGCAAGAATCTAAATGCCTGTGGATTTACCGTGGGGTGAAAATGCTCTATGATAATTAAATGTCAAGCATTGCTTTTCAAATACCAAAATAATTAAACTTTTTGCATTCAACATAGCAGCAAGCCGTTCTGTTAACACAGGAATCAGACACCAGCTTCCATTTTACCCTTGACAGTCTTGCCGCATATTTTGCCCTACAGACCTGACAATATGTTTTGCGCTCAAATCGCTCAATAACAACCTGGGACAATTTCTTCTTTGGTTCACCGGAACCAGAATATGATTACAAAGTGAACAAATTGCTGTAAAAAAATCTGTCTGCAAAAGCAGGATGGATGCCTTGTGGTCTATTGTTAAATATTTCAAAAGCTAGATTCTTCCAAACGTGCCAAGTCTTTATTCACAAACTATCTAGGTACTTCATTCTGGCTAGCACCGCTCTCTGCTGGGTAACAGTCCTTGGGCCCCTAGGAAATGAGAGTAGCCTCGATTCCTGAGGGAAGGAGAATTTCAAAACAATTGCTCAAATATGAGCTAAACCAACGTGTGATGTCTTTGCTGAAGGGACCGGTCTTTGCTTTTTGGTCCTGGTATTGCAATGTATTTACTGAAGTCAATAGTTATTTTGACTAGTGAAGTATCTGATGTTTTAGACTTTCCAAAAATTTCAGAGTAATGTAATTACCATTGGAGTATTAAGGAATACGCGCTTGGTAAAAATATAACACCAACCATAACACTCCATTTTGCGTAAATCAAGCAAAATGCAAAAATAAAAACTGTAAATAAGAGAATGTAGAAGGAAGTAGATTGAACATCATTGTTTATTCTTACCCCAAGTTCCTCCCCCTGAATTGATGTTCCCTGGCCAGGAATGAATATCTAACATTGGTTTCCTATCCAGAACAGCTGAATATCCTGCTACTGAAATAAAACAAAATTCCTTTGAATGGGTACAGATGTTCTGAACCTCCTACAGTGGAGAAGGATACCAGTGAAGAGGTGTAGGACTAGGCAGTTATCTCACAAAACAGGCAGTTATCATAAATCAGTTGGACACTGGAGCCGGAGATGCTTCATTAAACTGGTATGTCAGTTGATTCACACTTTTATGGGTGGTTTCCATGGCTGTATGTGCATCAGAGTCTTCTGTGTTTCTGAGACAGATTTTCTTCTCATTTCAGCTGTGCTTAATGCTTTCCTAAAATGGCTCTTTGGGAAATAGGAAAGGTCCTAAGGGTCTCGGTCTGGGTTCTCAGAGGCATGTAGGCATTCCTCTGAATTATTTCAATTAAGGCAGAAATTTTGTAGGTGGTCGGTGAGCTCATCTCACCGATCATCGCTGCTGAACGGGGAATTTCCCCTCAGGCCCTCCCCTCACCACCGTACACCCTTGCTTTTTACCTCGCACCGTCACGTTCCTCCCAGCTGACCGGTGGAGAACTAGCCCGGAAGGTGGGACCATGCAGCAGCAGCATGAACGCGACCATCTGTGGTGGCAGATGATGTCAGACTGCCTCAGCCATTGCAGAGACCTTCCCTAAGGTCACACAACTCTCTAAGCTTTGTCCTCAGATTTTTACCACCCAGACAAATGGAGAATGCCAAAGAAGTTACACCCATTTTCTTTTCTTCCTTTTAACAAAAACTCTGCTGGATGCACAGCAGCAAAGTTCAGGTCTGAATAGAAAAGCCCCCACCCAGCCAATGCCATGAGGGAAGGGTGGGTTTAGATTTACTTACAAATTCACTGTCATTTTCAGAAGATTGCACGGGGCTGACAATCTGCTTCGACTCACAGCTAGTAAATACTGGTGGCATTTTACGTAGCATTTCACTGGAGAGCCAACTTCAGGGCAGGAGAGCTGCCACGCTGACGTTAATGTCGTTGCATTTTGGAACCCAGGGTTTTTTAGGAACTCGCGTCTCAGAACGAGAGGCTCTTTTACTGAGCCAACGGGTTGCCTTTAATAAGGATCCCATTGCCAACCGTGGTCCCTGTTATTTTTATGAGTACGTTAACCCAGTCAGTTACCAGGGTACTTCTGGAATCTTTCAGAGCAATTCAATTCTTCTCTAATAACTTGCAAAACACTGTTTGGGTTTTTTTTTTCTTTTTGGTTGAAGGGATGTGCTTCTGCCACTGAGGGGGTGCGTGTTGCTGATGGCCTGATGAAAACGGGTGACCTGCACAGGGTCTGCAGAAATGGACCGGAGGCCTGAGAGGAGAAGGCAGGGCTGGAAAAGGGAGGTGCGAAATAGAGCACAGGGAGGCTGGAATACAGAGAAGATGGTGTTTGATGAGAAGCATCTTGGTAGACTTAGGAAAAAAAACAGCAAATGTTTAGGCCAGCTCTGAAAGTATTGCACGTGTGAATGAATGTATGTGGAGACTGCACCCTAAATGGCCTCAAGGAGATGGACGCTTGCAGGTAGGAACGTTGTAGTTCACGAGTGCAAGTATAGTTCTTCACATAGATTTCTTACTCGAGGTTTCCCATTAAGGTAAAAACATTTTTCAGTTGCGGTGAGCGTGCAAAGAGCCATAAGGCTCTTGGCCTCAGGTTGCATTCTCAGGTTTGGTGACTGGCAGATTGAGCACGGAGGAATCAAAAACGTCAAGCTTTAGAACCCCAAGAGATTTCTGACGCTTGCAAAGCGTGGCCCACTTTCAGGACTGTGTTCAAAGGTTCGTTCAGCTCTTAATTTTCCACACGCTTACAGTGCACGCAAGCTATTTCTTGCTCTAACCGCTGCTGTGAAATGATTCTGTTTGCCCTGTGGTATAATTCCATGTAAGTTATCCCAAGCAATCTGTACTTAGTAGTTTATAAATGCAACATTTATACTTTGTGAGGCACGCTCCAGGACTTACATTTACGTCTATCAAATTATTTCACATATACTGGAAGTAGCACTTGCAATAGTGTTACATTACAGGCAACGGCCATAACTGGGTGCCACCAAAAAAGGCCAGTTAAAAACATTTCAGGTTCATTTAAATGCATTTTATTATAAGACTTGCTTTAAGAAATGAAAAAACAATCTATTGCGCACAGAAATTATGCTTCTCAATAAAACACACGGTTAGCGTATACACTATCTAGGACAGGCTGTGAATTAAAAATGGCTAATTTTAGGAAGTAATCTGAGAACAAGAAATATTATGAATCATGTTTTTATCAACATGCATTTTAAAAGACATGGCATTTTTGTATCTTAATGGTACAAGTGGACCAGCATTTTCTGCTGCTGTAAACATGAACATGCTTATTGCTTATGAAGTCTGAAACGTACTCATCGGTCTCCCGTAACGGGTTTTTTTGTATGCACATCTTAAAAGTATGGATGAACTTTATATAATACATATACCTATAGTTCTAATAATAAATAGGGTGTGATATTCTTGGGGGTAAATGAGGCTCTATTTAATAATGAAGTAGACCATATATATTCCTCTTGCATTTCACCTCTTCCTTTAATAATATATTTAAGAACTTTCTTTTGAGTTAAGCAGTCAGTGAAGCATTAAACCTAAACCCAGAAATTATATCTAAAATCCAGCTTCCTAGCAACTGGAAACAAGGACAACAACATTGAGTCATTTATTCTTCAGTATAAGATCATCTCGGCAAATTGATTACTTTTGTGAGTGTTTTATAAGGTTACTAAAGCACGCTTTCCAGTAGGAGAGAGATGCTGAAACTTGAAAAAACATATATCTCATATAGATTTATTTTTCAGGAAGACAACCACCTGCTATAACTTTATAGGACATTTCTGAAGGATTTCTGTGCCACTGGAAATAAAATTAAAAACAAACAAAGAAACCCCAGAGCAAACAATGGCCTGGAGAATCCCCTTTGAAAGGATGTTTTATAAATGATTTAAAGTGAAGCGAGAGCTGTAGGTTTGGTGGTTTTCCCAGAAAACTATGTATTTTGTTACACTACTTTATATTTTTCACTCATCTTGGCATTTTTTCAAGAGTATTTCTGTCTGCAGGTGCTAATCCAGCCTATAGCAATAACACAGAACAGAAAACTGAGTGCATTATGCTGGTCCTAAAAACGTAAGGAAATTGTACACATATTAGAAAGCAGTATGAGATGTTTGGTCTTTAGAAAAATAAGCATTACTATGATTAATGAATGTCAGTTCTTGGAGAGGATGTATAAAACTGATTTTCTCAGAAACCTCAAATAAAAAGCAAGATCAGACCATTTTGATTATTAGCGTTATTAACATAAGTTCCTATATTTGACTGCATCCTCATGCTAGAGTAAACTATAGCTACTTTTGTGACCATTAAATCACAGAAAGGGAACAAAAGAAATAGAAATTAGAAGAAATAAACCTCTACTGAAAATCCTTCTGGATTCTGCTTAACTCCAAGGTGACCCTGACTCTTCCATAAAAGGAAGGAAATTGCTTTAGGCTCATATTCTTACTTGCACTGGAGGAATCTCTAAAGGCTTAGACTTTTCACTTTAACTGGATAAACGGACAGATATTCACATGCAGCAAACTATCTTTTGCACCTGCCAAAATGTACTGGAAATCCTGTGACAACAGGTTTTTTGGCAAAAGTCACTCTTTTGCTTCCAGACATGACTAGACCTAAAAAGTGCAGAAAAATTAAAAAAAAAAATAGTGGAAAAAGGTAATACAGGTTTTGAATATGATAAAAAATTGCTTTTTGTGATTTTTTTAGATTGGTTTACATTTCATCTTGTCCCAGCTCGAGTGGTTTTTTAATTTGTAATAAAGCACGGCAGTCTCCCGCAACTTGTACGTTTGCTCATGTTGTCATTCCCAAGCGGTCTTCTACTCCACACTCGGCTCCCAACGAGGTGAAAAGGTGTAATGTGAAAGGGACCTCTAGCCTGATATCTAAAAAGGAGAGAGAGGCTTTCAACAATGATCATTTAAACGTAGTTCCTCGGTAAAACTCAAGAATACAAATGTGCAGAACGTCAAATGGTTGCTGGTACGTTCAGGGTTTGGGGAGAGTTTCCTCACCAGGAGGGTTTGGAAGAGTGTCAATCATTCGATGGCAAAACCAAGTGCACCTCCATTGACTTCGGTGAAGTTACGTGGACTTATAGAAGCAGGATTTACCCAAGCTTTGATTTTCAAATTTGTCCAACCCATTTTATTGCGTTTTGGAATTAATTCACCTCTTGCCCTGGCCCTTCCCCTCAGCGACCTGTTCATTTTTGAGCAGCTATGTGCAGAAGCCGTCTTTAAAGTACTGTATTTACAAAATAAAAAAATTAGAATACTTTTATAAGAACTGTCCTATTTAATCTTGGAAACGGCTGTGTTAAACAGTTTGGGTTTGTTCTTAAATTATTTTGTAGTTACCAAAGAGATCAGGGAATGGAACAGGAGGAGGTCTGGCCTTTGAAGCAAAGGTAGCTTTGTAGAAAATTTCTGGTTAGCTGTGTCTATGAAACAGAATGTGCTGTGAATGCGTCGTATGATCCCGTCAACATCACACAGCCACGGTTTATACTCTTGCTACTTTAAAGAATTAACTATGAGATAAGTCATGCAGTGCTTGCAGTAACTTGCTGTTGATGATGTTGTTGTTTTAAGAGTAAAAAACATTTGTGAACACTCTTGTATATGCAATTCCCGAGCCTGAATTACTCTACAGTATTTGTCTGGGTTTATTTTGGCACTGGTTTAAATATTCCGGTCTTCAGCATTTGTTTATTTGCTTAAGTCTTATCCTGAATTTCCAAAAAAGCAACCCTCAATTTCCGTTCAGTCATTCAGTTGCTTTTTTGAAAATCAACACCGTTGTGGGTTCGGGGAATATGGTAACAATGAAAATCTCCATGTTTGCGTAGATTTCTTTTTATTCTTATTGTGACACTGTGACAAGTAAATCTCTCAGACCGAGACTCTGAGTATCCAAAGTCAGCCAGAATTCTGCAGCGGAGCATCCTGGACTCTCTGCCATAGTGAATTCCCTACAACAAAACAAAGATGATTTTACAGGCCAAGACCAAAAAGATTTATTAGAAATAAAAATAGGAGTCATTTTAAATAGATCTGGAACATAAACTCAACAGAAACAAGAATAGTTTGTACACAAGTCTGTCCCTGCCCACCACGCCTTACCAGACAGGTCCCAGCTTGTAGACTTGATTTCGGTGGACTCAGAAACTACAACAGAAAAAAACAAGGAGGGGAAAAAAAACCAAACCTACTCAGAAACAACACTATGTCAAGTCCTTCGGGAGATTTTCTGTTGCTTCTTTGCTTCCAGTCGTGTCTCGTGTACCTTGTGGCTTCTTGACCCCTTTCCTCCCAAGCCTGCTGAGGCAGCCCACCCGCGTCGGGAGGAGTTTCTCACCACCTGACCCAGTCATCTCCTCAAGGAACCTAAGACAATAGTAACATAAAGAAGGGTTTAAAAAAAACTGTTTAAAAAAAACAGTTGTGGATTGGTTTTTTGTTTTGCGGGTTTTGTTGGTTTTGTTTTTTTTTTTTTTAAAAAGAACCACTCCAAAATGTTTGTCACACTGTGTTTCATAAGAAAATAAAAGGTTTGTGAGCACATACTAGAAAATGAAAGCTCAGAAGCAATACCCGATTTTCCTAAGATATTGCAGAAACACAGCTGCTGAAGTACTGCAGCGTTGTTATTTTTGCAAGCAATTGCAGGGAAGCCTAGAGATGTTTGCTGACATCCTGAGAGTAATAATCATGTTACAGAATTCCCAGGGAATTGATTTCTGGTTGATATCACACAGCATCTTGCTCAAAAGTTGATTGAAAGAGGACATTTCCTCTTTTTCTGGCACGACCATCGCCTATTAGTACTTTTCTTCAGTGTAGCTTTACTACTTTCGAGTTATTTTTCCTTCCAAATGCATGTCCGAAGAAGCTCTGCCTCAGGGAAAAGCAAATTTTTTTCCTGCTATTTCCCATGATGCTGGCAAATATCTACTTTTATGTGCTATTCTGTATCCTGTTTTATAATCTCCTTTGCCACTCGAAAGTTTGTTCTTCAAGATGCATCAAAAGAGCTACTGACCATTTTCATCTTTTCTTTACCACAATTTTACTTGAAACCATTCCTAATTTCTCCAGCAAGAGAGGAAAATATGACGGTATGGTTCTCATCACCGAAATCAAGGTTGTGTCAGCCTCTCCATTATATAAACCCTTGTTTTGAAGAGTTTCAAATTCAGCTATAAAAATTCAGTCTAAGCTGGAAAGTGGCAAATTAAGTCTCAGCATGGGATGTGTTTCTTTCAATAAAATTATTTTAAAAAACCTGCATTTGATTGCCTTTGTGTTCCTTAAGTCCTTGAAAGACCTTTCAAGCTACACTTGGAATGCTCTTTATACGCTCGCAAGACCAATGTTCAGAGATGCTGAGTGGTTTTAGCACTCTGTTTGCTGCAATTGCTCAAATTGAGATTTTCAATATTTTTCTCAAGTATTTTGTTCTTCTGGTTTTTATTTTTACTGTGTTGATCCTCCCACAACAATTTAAATAATGCTTTCTTTCCTTTTGCATATTTACATTAAGAACGTACATTAATTTCTTATTCACTTCTATTCCTATGCTATTTTTAAATAGTTCCAGATTCTGGGTGTGCAGTTCTAGCTTTGACAGTTAAATGCCACAGAGAAGTGGCACAGGAATAATTTAACTGACTCCTTTGTTTTGACGGGCAGGAGCTTTTATTGCAACCTAGTCTGCTGCCAAATTTCACCCAATAATTCCTTCGCCAGAATGAGTAAGGCGCGAAGGTCAGGAGCTATACGTCTCAGCGTGCTGACCGGTGCTTGCTCCAGGAGATCAAAAAATCAATGTAGCTCAGATGTTGAGGGAGGACTTCTCTGTTCTCAGGCAGAAAAATAGCTGGTGATTGATGTGGAAGGAAATAAAAGAAAGGGGAAGGCGTATTTCCCGGCAAAATGTGAGCATTGATAATCCTTGTTTACAGAGAAAAAATATTCTTTTGTATTGAACTTTGGGTTAGGTGGTGGTGTCAAGTTCTTAAAACATGACCTTTATTATTTTACCCCTTTTTTTTTTTTTTTTATACCCAATGTTGGTGTATCCATGTTAAGTGGAGAGGTGTTTTACCCAGGTAAACACCCAATCACTTGTGGAAGAAGGAAACAAAGCGTGAAATTACCCCGCAGAATGGGCAAAGAGCCAAAGGAGCGTAGGTTGCAATTCAATAAGCATTTAAGCATATGCTTAAGTTTATCCCTTTCCACCAAAGGACTTACATGGGCTTAACTTTAAGTATGTGCTTACATCCCATTGAAAGCACATGATTAAGTGCTTTGGTTGAATGGAAATTACTCGCAACTATACTGGGACAACTAATAGAGTTTCGTACTTTGCAAGACCAGACAACGTACGTTAACGGTAGGTTACAGGTATGCGCATAGTGTCGCCATGGAATTCCTCTTTTGTAGAGAGATGCGCCTTTCCACCGCCACTGGGTTTTAATGACAAAATCTTACGTTCCTCACGCACCCATCGATTTCAGGTCTTTCCTCATCTGCTTTGCTGTTTCACAGCTGGACGTTCTGGTTGGTTGGTTTTGTAAAGAAAACTTTTCCTGAAATCACAGAATTACTAGATTGTTTTTGAGAACGCACCCGTTTTTGTTCGAGAACTCATTTGTGGACTTTGGCTCCGAACTTTGGATATGGAATTCCAGAACTTTTGACCTGACAAAATAGCTAAAATAATTGAACTTAGATTCTTCACAGGGAACAACTAACATTAATCTCTCTGTCAGTATAGCCATAGAGCTTTTGTGTCATTTTAAGTATCAGCTGGTAAGCGATAAAGCCTCACTTCTTAATTGGAAACTATTATTTTCAGTACAATGCTTCTGCTATTTTTAATCTTGAAGTTTTGTATTTCTTTTGCTAATCTGCATCTTCTCCCTGGCAATATCTCTGTGTTCTACTGTACTTCAAATCATTTGGCAACTCAAGAAGTGTTTGAAGCTGGTTTAATTCCATTAGCATGAGATGCCTATTAGATATTTGTAGAAGGATTTTGCTGAATGTTATTTCTTGAATAGCTGAACAAGTCACACTGACCCACAGTTACTCAATTCCAGCCAGACTAACAATAATGTAAACCGAATCTCTTTCTGCACGTAGCCACTCCGCACAGAGAGTAAACAGTGGATGCTCTTTAATTCAAATGGTCTCTTGTTTTAATCATTAAAAAAGATAAACTCCCATGAAATCTCCTCATTTAGTTGCATTTTGCCTTTGTTTTTATATGAAGCCTTGGCAGATTGACCAATTTCAGAGATGAAAATTGGATAACTTAGAGGGAAGGACAGGAAGCCAGCTTCCTTGAATTCTCTTCCAGCTAGGCTATTCACTCAGAAACGATATATCAAAAACTAAGTCTATTCAAGTTAGACAGAGATAATGAGGAAGCACAGCTCTCGTGAAGGCTAGGATGATAGATTTTCCTAGTCTGTTTCTAGTTTTTATGCAAAGAGGTTCAAGAATGGGATTGAAAGCTAGGTCTAATATCCATTCAGGCTGTCATCATAATGCTCTGATTCCAATAACGGCTTTTCTCCTAATAATTCCTAGCAAATCCCACTCTACAGGCCGAAGGGCTACAGAGTGTTCAGCAGCTCTACGATATTCAACTTTTATTTAGGAGGCTGGTTATGAATTTCAAAGCCTATGTGTGGGCACATATTTATGAAAATCTTTTACCCCGAGCAATCGTAACAATACTGTTATTAAACTAAGTCAGGGCAGCCTCTCTATAGTTTCAATATATTGGTATCATTCAAAGTTTAAATTTGAATATATAATATTGATACGGCTCTAAAGGTGCTTGGAGTCATCTTAAAATTAATGAATTAGCATTTTGGTCTCTAGTCTGAAACCTGTGGAAGCACAAGACTTGTATGTGCTGCCTTAGGTACTGTTGTTGCTGTTATTCTTTGGTCACGGGAAGTTTGTCTTTGGAATTTTGCGCCGAAAGAATGAAGGGATTTGCGCAGGGGAACAACCCAGAGGGAGATATGGTTCTATAAATAGCAATGGGGTTTGGGGGTCCTTTGCTCCGTCGTGGCTGAAGTAAGAGTTTCTCATCTCTGATCTTTCGGCAATATCCTGCAAAGAGCCGTGCTATTGTATTGCATGGTCTGTTACCATGGAAACAAAAATATTTTTAGTAGTGCTTTTCAGCCGAAAATCTCAGTATTTCTCACGAAGGCTGTCTGAGCCTCACAGCACCTGTGGGGCAGGTCAGTGCTCCACAAGTGGGAGTGAGAAGGTAGCGAGAGCTACGTGACTCCTCCGAATTCACGGATGACGCCGCCCTTAGAGCGGGGTCCCTATCTCTGGTCTTCATCCCCTGCTGTAACCGCCCCTGCGGACCACCTTTCCCCCATCCATGTCAGCTAACGTGCAACTCGGTAGATTTCATGAGCTAAAAAGATAAGCTGGATTTAAGTAATAATGCATTTTATTGCTAATCACTTGAATTTGGGGGGCGTTGGGTTGGGTTTGGTTTTGTTTTCTGATTTTATTTTTTTTTTAAATTAAGAGTAACAATAACTAAGTTAAATGTTTGGGGTTGGTTTTTTTGTCTGCATTGACTATTCGCTTCTGTCTACAGAAATGTGAAAAGAGAGAATGTCTTCTAATGAGAGAAAAGAAACTATTTAAGGTATGTTATTAGTGGATTGGTCTCCTATCCTTTTTACCCTTTTCTTAATCAGAATAACTTCAGCTTTGCTGATAGTCTCTTTTTGCTTGCCGATTCTCGTTCTAATCCAATCTTTGTAATTAACGCTTGCACAAAAACCTGTTTCTTACGGTTCCTCGTTCCCTGTACCCAATGCCTGGTATTTTCAGTACAGCTCGGATGCATCAGCAAACGTATGCCAGTACGATCGCTGTAAATATGCAGTTTCATCACCAGTTGCTGTAGATCATATAGACCAACGTGTCGTCGTCTTTGCGAGCAGCCTATCCAAAGCAAGGCTTGCATGATATATGGCTGAGAAACCTGTGTTGATGCTATCTTTTATTGTTAGGGAGTACACTTAATTTTTAAGCTGACTTCCTGCAATACTACTTTAATTCTTCTTTCCAAAAAGAGCTGCCTGAATTGTTCTAAAAACTAGGAATAACTCTACTATAGAAGTCATTTTATAGTCTTATAAAAATGACTCCAGAAAACACCCTCAGAACTCCAACTACGTTGGCAGCTCAAGGGGTGAAATGAATCCAAAACATAGCGAAAAAGCAATGACAAAACAGCGTTTTGGCTAAAATCCAAGAAAGCTGTTAGCTATTCTGCAGCGATATGGCTATTCTCCCAGCGCTGGTTTAAAAAAAAAAAAAAAAAAGAAAATTGAGAAGATACTAAGGATTAGGAAAGTGATAATTTTATCTGGAATGCCATGGCCAAATTCTGAGGAGAGCATGTAAATGTCTGTAGAGGGAGAAAAAAGACCTCACTTCAAAATGACCTCATCCAGAAGAAGTCGGACTGCCATATGTCCGTCTGGCCTTCATTCGATACCATAAAGATTCTAAGATACGTGTAAGGAGGAGACAGGGGTCATTTCTGGTTTTTTTGCAGAGGAGGAACCATATAACGAAGCAGCTGTAAATCTGTGTCTTGATTTGTTCGCACTAATTTTCTAATCTGTTCCAGAGGCTTGCTGAGATGTAAACCACAAAATTTTAACCGGAAAGAATGGACATATCCTACAGCAACAGTTTACTGTCCTCCCTCTGCCAACCGGAGACCATCTAGTATGTAGCAAGCAAAGACCAAGGCACATTTGTCCTTCTATAAATCCAGACAGCAGAGGCAAAACAAATTAATGATCCCACAATATTGGGAAATTTGGTAATAATTTTTCCACTGATTTTGTGGTTACCCTTAATGAGTTACAGGAATATGACTTGTGATGTAATCTTTTTTTTTTCCTTTGAGTTTAAATCCAACTGCTATGAAAACAATGATAATTGGAATGCAAATTCGCTTCCAAAATATTTCTCTAATGAGGGAGAGGCCTCTGTTCCCATACCCTTTTTAAAATGAAATGGCTTATTCAGAAGCAGTGCTGCCGAGGGGCTCCCACCCAAAACACATCAACACTTAATTAAATTACGGTGCTATCTGAGAAAAGAGGTGCAGTGATTTCAGTGGCTGACAGCTGAATTTACACACATTGATTTCTATTAGCCGAGGTCCCGCTTTCACCGTGCCCAGAATTTGGCGGCGATGGGACGTCATGGCACCGTGCCCTCGGCACTGCAGCTCGCTGCTCCTAACTTGGGCCAACACAATCTAATTTGTCTGCAGGCTCTTTTTCTGATATGGATGGGCTGGTGTGACTTTAAAAAAAAAAAAAAAATTTAAAAAATCTGTATTTTCTTTCCTCCAAAACTTCTCTAAGACAATCCACAGGCCCAACCTTTCGAACTGTTGCAGGAAACGCGCCCTGGAACCTGAAGTCAAAAACAGGCGCTAGGAGGAAAGCTGGGAATTGTCACCAAACCCTTCGTAACGTGAAAATGGGGCTACGCGTGCTGGTTTGCTCTGTAAATGAGATTGTGCTCGAAGCTGCCTGTCAGTTCATCAGGGGAGTTTTTATACCACGTTCTGTCATTGAACTTAGCTGTCATTGTTCCTTTAAAAAAACAAAAAACCCCAACAACCCACAATAAAACCAGTCTTCTCTATCTTAGGACGTGCCAAAGCTTGTCTTCGTGTAGTAACTGAATATTTTCTTTGAATTTGCTGCTTCGTTTCCATTGCTCTTTGTGGTAGATACTAGAATGATGATAAAACATTGATTTCCCCCCCCTCCCCCAGATTTTTGCTGGGGGAGGAGGGGCTGTGAGTGGAGACGAAATAATTCAAGGTTTTCAACTTCATGTGATCAATAGTAACTCGCAAACGAAATCCACAGATATGTCCAGTTTAGACTTCTGGGCAGTTGATGTTGGACAGTATCATCTAATACCGTAACTCCGGCGCGGAAGGTAGTTTGGACCCCAGGAAAATTCAGAGCGGTGTTGGATCCCAGCGGAATTCCTCTCGAGTGAAACAGCCTTTGCAGGATGCTCCAGCAGCCGGGGGTTGCGGGCTTAGAAAACGGCAAGGAGCTGCTGTCCTACAACAGATAGGAAAGGCAACGAGGGACACCAGTTCTGTTGGACCGGGTTTATGCCAACCTACACGGGGGGGGGGGGAGCTGCAGAGCCTGTTAATAAATTGTGTTTTCATGTTTTACCCTTTTTTTTGGAAGCAGAACAGGGCAATAAGAGGACAAAGTATCTTTTCATGTCCGCGGTGATCATTTTTAAACAGGATTACACAAGCGTTTGGGAAGTTACTAAAAGGTTCTCCTATGAAGTGAAAGAAATATCAGTATATTTGCTACGTAGTCTGTGAAGGACTGGTGGAAAAAAGGACGTAGGCACCTCCTTTGTGGTGCAACCTGGAGCAGGTTGTGACGATAATGCTGTGGAGTAAACCCAGTAGGTTAAGCCTAATGGCCTTGCTTACATCACGGCCGCTGAAATAATTTCTTTTCAAATGCACCTGGAAAAAGGGATGTATTTATTCTGGCATGATCCAGGGGCGGTGGGGCTGGAAGAAGACATGGGCTACCTGGACTGCGTCCCCTCCTCTGCATGAGCAGCCAAGCCACCGCGTAATTTAAAGGCAAGCGAGCGCGGAAGGAGGGAAGGGTCTCTTGCCCTCACCACGAAGGCAGTCGTTTTCTCCAGATCCTTTCCTTCCGAAGGAATCACAGGTATCTCAGTGACCTGCACTTAAATAAGGTCTGGAAGCTGCAAAGCTATGTAACAGTACTTGAGCTTAAAACTTCTTTATATATATTTTTTTTTTCCCTTATCCCCCCCCTTCCTCCACGTTAATGTCTATGTATTCTCATTTGGGGAAGATGTTGGTCCTGATTTTTTTTTTTAACGGTTGTGGTATTTCATTGAAAAAATTAATTCATAACACATGGAGTTTTCTGCACCTTGTTTTGAAAATTGTTTCGGAATAGGAAAGACACGATGAAAACCTAATTCATTAATATTAAAAATAACAGCGTCTTTGATTATTTTTCTTTTTAATAGGAGTTCTATATTTGTTCTTTTTCTCCTCAGAGAGCAAAAAAACATTCAAAATTGTTGTCATTTGTTGCATAAAAGATTCCTCTAAAACACTGCATCAGTTGGGATAAGCAACCAGATCTGCCCCTCAGGTTCTCTTCTTGCTGTCAGTTCTCAGTCCTAGCAAAAAATACCACCGTGTTTCCTTAGCAATTGCAAATCCCGCTAATTGCAGCTCAGGTTAAGGCAGTGTAGTAATCAGTGTCTGCGTTCTCACTCCCGCGCCGTCTCACCCACGTTTACCAGGCGGTCTGGAACGAAAGAAATCCAGGGAGGAAGGTCTCCAATCGCTGCTTTGCAAAGCGAGTAAGACCTTTCAGATACTCAGTTTAATAAGGTTGTGCGTAACAGAATACACGTGGCGTTCATCTCTGTACTTTGCGAGGGTCAGGTATTTAACAGTTTCTCTTCCTCCCAAATTTTCATCCGTTCACGTATTCGCTTTCCAGCACTTACCTCGGACTCCCTCCTTACGCGTGCTTTGAAACTTTAATATCAGCTCAGGCGTAGTTTTAAACGTACAGAGTGCAACTGGTTGAATCACCTAGTCTTTTTCTTTTTTTTTTTCTTTTTTCCCCTGCCCTCAAAAAAAAGATGTGATCACTAATAAGTCTGTTCAAAGGGAAGGGCAACTGTGCCCTAGGTGCCAAGATCCCTTTTCCCAAATGGCAGAAAGGGTTCAGAAAACACCGCTCGGGAAGTACGTCGCAGATTCAGAATGATGCCGGGGCTCTGCGGCTGTTCCAGAGTATTACAGCACCTCTGATGAAAAAAAGAAAAGATCCTTCTACAAAAAAAAAAATCTCCTCTCGGTCGGTGATCCCCATGCTGTAGCCCACCTATGGCAAACGGCAAGTTGGAAAGGTTCACTGTAACCCGCTGGCTCTCACGCAGCGTATTAAATATACGTTAAATGCGTGACGCTAGTGGGGGTAACGCTTGCCATCTATGAATGCAGTCTATCCCGCTTTCTTTTGCTTACCCTTGAAAATGGAAAGCAATTATTTGGGTTTCCAGCAGAATCTCCAAATGTTGTTTAACAAATGGTAGTACCAGCCACTACCACTAATTTTTCTCTAGAGGCCTGGAACACTCTGCAATTCTATATTCATTTACTAATTAATCTGGCAAACTAGAAAGCTCTCATTGTTTCTAGAAATTGAACTGTATCAACTCAAAATTTCCTTCCGTTTATAATTGATCTGTTTTTTTCCTTACGTAGTCATTACGCCTGGTTTATTTTTTATGTTTGCCATAACGCTTTCTTAGCATCTGAACATTCTCATGGCTCTCTTCTCTCATTAGCCACGTATTTTCCATAAATTTTGTCCGGTTCCCAAGTTACTCTTTTAGTCCATGAATATAACTTCTTACTAGAGAAACTCTGCCAGTTTTCTTCTTGCTTTTGGTTTGCACACCTGTTTGCCCCGTATCACATTTGAGCACCAGAAAGCGTGCCAAATTTGCTCTTTCTTCTTACATGATGCTACTACTTACTTCCAGTCGTTATCTCATTCTGAAAATATTTCAAAACTAGGAAATACCTAAGATTTCTTCTATACTTTTGGGTTTGTTTTTTTTTTTTTAACAGTATCTGTGTGAACAGAATGATTCCCATGGGGACCCTAGCTTGTACTGTTGCGATATCTCATGGCTCACCGTCCTACAAGAAATCCGTGCCAGAGCTCAGAAGCGAACCCCTAAACCCAGCCCACTTTTTCAGCCACATCCTTTTGTTCAGCCACAGGGGCTGGAGGGACTGTAAAAGGAGAAAAGAAAGGGGGAGAAACAGGACTGCTTGACAAATAAACCACTCCCTTTGCGCTTTGTTTTACATTCCTTTCCTTCTCACCTTTGCCAGATATAGTCTCCAAGACCGTGATTGTGTTTGGAAAAGCAGCAAGAGATCTCGCCGAAATGATTTGGGTCTGCCAGAAAAGAGAAGGAAGGATCAGGCCAGTGATTATCCAGTATTTACTTCTGCCTGTGGGATACTTTGTGTCCAGAAGGATCCAGAGGAAAGCGTGACCCGATCTGTTTTAATTAGGCGGTACTAGTCGGATCTTTTCTCCTATTACTTGTTTTCCTCTTTGTTAAACCTTTTTCTGAGAGATCTTTATTGCTGGGTGAGAGCGCTGTGGCTGGTACTGATTTTTCTGATTCAAACACAGATTCTGCAATTTGTTTTTACCTCACGTTCTTCTGCATTGTAAAACATCGAAGGACCCGACCCGTTTCTAACCTGTCGGCAATGAGGTGGTAGCCCTAAAGAGGCACGATTTCCCCTTCTGCCAAAAATTGCGCGCGTGTTTTACTTGCCCCCCACGAGTAGCGGGACTGGTTCTGGTAGAAATTTTGAGCTCGCACGTAAGCGTTTGCAGGATCAGGGTCGCAGTCAGCGTACGGTCCAGGAGATGGTGCGGAACGCCGATTCCGTTTCATTGCTCTCCCAGGAACTGTGAGGAGCCAGCAGGGAGACGGTGTTGCCAAATGCCTTGAGGCAGCACTCGTATCTCATGAAAATCCATATTATGCTGGCAGACTCACCCTCGGGTTACATATGTACCGAATTACGTGAACTTGCTACGTTTCTGCAAATCAGAAAGGTGTTTTCTGGTTGCATCGGTGTTTCTGCTTCCCTCGTTGTAGATGGTACGCCGAAGAGGTTGCATTTGTGTGTTATGTTCCATATAAGCTGTGATGGGTTTCTTCCGCGCCTGTAAGAATTTCTACAGAATTGCACGTGTAGCATTTACAACCTACGGTAATGAGGACTGTGAAGTTGTTTGTCTTTGCAGAATTAGATATAATCATAATACATTTGCCAGCTCAAATATGCTGCGGCAATAAAGCAAATTCCTCTCACGTTACTCGCCTCAGTAATTCCCAGATAATTAGTTTGTCAGACTAGGTAATAGATCTGTGATGCATCTCAATCATAAACCATATAATGCATGGTGCGGATATAAAATGCTGCTGCTGGAGAAACACAAAACCAGACATCAAATTGCTTAAGTTCAGTAAGGAAGCTGGCTTCAAACTTAACCGCTTTTCATACCCTGTTGTGGAGCTTTTCTTCCGCTTCTAGTGTAGGGAAAACCTAGTTCCTTTTTTATGACTTCCTCTGGGCAGAAGAACCCTCTCTAGCGCATCTCCGCCGTTTGGCCTTGCACGGGTCAGCCAAAAAACATCTTAGCAAAATCTCGCCTCTCTTGTATATAATTGTACTTATCATACAGGTTTTGTCACTCAAGGGAGAGCATCAAAAACTACGCGACTGTTGTTAGCTGTGGTGTTCTGCGAGCAGGTTTCTCTTAGACCTCGCTTAAATGGATTTCCTAGGTTTTTCCCCTTCAAATTGCTTATTTGCTACTAATAAGCAGTTATTTATATGCACGCTTGTTTTATTTTCCCCTCTCTACAAAGAGGAATATCAATGCTTAAAAGCAGGAATCCGGGTGGGGTTTTTTGCCCCCAGATTTTAACCTTTTGGCTGACTTGCTTCTATCCTGGCATAAAAGACTTCCCAGGGTGTAGGTCAGCCTGTAGAGTGTTGTACATAGTGCTCACAGTGTTTAGAGAATGCTACATGTGCAGGAAATTTACTGTTGGAAAAGAAATCATCCTGAACTGATTCCAAACGCGCTCAGCAAGTGTGCGTGAATGTGTTTGTGCTTCGATTTGCCTATGTGAATTTAGTTTTCGTATCCTGAAACCGGTGCTCAATTACCATAGAAACAGCAATATTCATACATACACTAAAATCAGTTCAGTACACGGTATTACAGCAATTTGCATCAGTGTTCAGTTACATTTTCTTCCTGAAGAATGTCTAAAACAAATAAATGTGGCCTTAGGCAAATCTCTACCATCAGCGCAGTAACAAAAAAGGAGACAGATTGCTTGGAGCACAATGTGTCATGCAGTAATTTCCAAAGGGGGCTAATCATATTAACAGAGAAAACACTGGTGCCGGTTTTACTTTTAACTAGTGCAGTTTTATTGAGGGCTACTGTCCCTAGCTGCTGCCCTTAACTTTGTATGATTATAAAACCATCTACAGTTTGAGCCTGGTTTTATAGTTTACCTTTCCTAAAGGCGAACAGCTGGCAAAAAAAAAAAAAAAAAATCATTAAACACCACCACTTCAAATGCAAAATGTGGAAAAAAGATGATAAAACATAAACCATATTTGGTTTTCTCAAATTTCTTGTAATGACCTCACTGGGTTCTCCGAAATGCAAAATAACGTGGATGTGTGAGCCTGCCCCGAGTGTTATGGAAGCCGGTGGAATAACTTCAGTCTCGGTGCAGTCCCACGGGGAAAGTCACCTTTCTAGCTGATACCGTTCCACAGCCAATGATAAATTGGGGTGGCGGGGTGTCCCCAAAAATGGGCATTCCCCCCGCTTGTCCCGTGCACTGGGACGCAACGATTCGTAAGGCTGGGACCCAGACGAACGACGTCCGAGGAAACATTCTGGAATGTCACCGTCACGCTATTGTCAGACCAAACCTGTAACGGTCCCTTCCAACCCAAGCCCTCCAGCTTTCTGTATCACGGCTTCTCCGGATTTGCATTTCCTAATTGTGTCGGGCAAATTACAGGGACCCAGGAGCCTCATTGGTGACTAACGGCTCTTTACAAGGTATAGAAATGACTCAAAGAGGATTTGTGGCAGAAAATGTTTGGGGTCCCGTTGCTTCTAATTAAAAAACCTGCCTATAATTGTTTTCTTGTTAAACTCATCCAGCTCGCCGGGTCAGCATAATCTATTTGACTTATGTTAACTGATTACATAGGAGAAAAAGCAGAGACGGGCTCTCTAGCGCAAACAATTACAAGTGAGTTACACGAGGGTATCTTGGCACTTTTCAGGTGTCCCTCTACATCTAAACGGTCTTGGAGCGATCTAAATTAAATTGAGGTCATTTTGACTATAAATGACCTCACGGGGAGTTTAATCCATTTTAGCATTCCCAGCTGCAGCTAACTCAGGCTGAATTTTCTTGCGTATCCCCGAGCAGACAGCTCGCTCTGTGTGTGATATATTGGAATTCTGTGGTTCGGCGGTCTGGGGAAACCATTGGCAACCGACAGGTGAAGAGAAAGTCCTGTAGTTTGGAAATCATAGGAGTTAGACACGCAAACCTTCAGCAACTCTATGTTAAGCGATATAAGAGTCTCCACTGACAGTATATTACTTGTCACTAGGAGCTAGATCCAACCTTGCACACTTAAATCTTTTTACCCCCAAAATTTTACCCAAGGGACTCTTTTCCTGAGTATTATGCAGTACATTGGAAACAGTAGACTTGGATCAGGAATCCAGCCCAAAGGCTGATCAGCACAATACCTTCCATTTGAGAGTTAATACATCCGCAGTATTAGTCATAAAACATGGAAAGTAACCAAGTTTCCCCGTTTTGTGCCACCTAGCATATCCAAGTTACCGTATCCGCGGAGTTAGGGCCTGCAACCATGGGATGTTTGGTGGATTTGAAATGAGCTGTCTAAGAGGAGAACTGAGCATTTGATATTTCTTGTTAATAATCGTGAGAGGTCTGCTTTAACCAAGAGATTAGTCTGGTTTACTGCAAATTTCAAAAGCAATTGAAATGAAAGTCTTCATCAGTACGGTTAAAATTAGACAAGAGAGGAACAGGAGGTGGTTGCGTTCTGGAGGAGACCTCCTAGGTTTTTGGCTCCAGGCTTCTGAGATAACGGGCAATTCTGTTTTCACGTCTCATTTATACGGCTGCCAAGTCAACCTTTGGTCAGTGGCAGCCTGTATATTAAACAAACACGGGCCGCGCTGCTTTTCAGTAAGCAACTTGTGTGGTTAGCCTGTGTACACACCCCAACTGTTACAGATGAGTTTGAGCATGCAAATAATAATTTTAAGAACTAATTTTAATCTATGCATTCAATTAATCCTGAACCCATAATCAATCATAATAAAACTGTGTGTTTGTGGGTTTACCTTGTTTAGCTCAGTCACACGTCACCTACTTCTATTTCTTCCTTGATTATTCTAAACCTAATATTTTGCTTCTCTGTAAAATAGATGTCTATTTTTACCATTAATGCTGGCTATCATATTTGGATTTTGCCTCTGATAAGTATTTCTATTAGCAAAACTCCACAGAGAGGAAATGCAAACAGAAGGTGAAATACAGCCAGACGCTGGGCTACTGGCTTTGACAGTTTTAGCACTATCTGAAAATTGACTTAGAGCCTCAAACCTGAGCGTGAGAGAAGAAAGAAATGTGACTTGAGAATTATTCATGGTAAAAATGACGGAGGGGTGAGGGAGATGGGGGGGTTCTAGCTTTTTTTCTTAAAAAAAGTTGAAAATACAATGCGTTAAAAACCTCAAGTTTCAGAAGACACATAGGATCCAAAATGTATTAAACAAATACATTTTTTAAAATCCCATGAAAAATTAGATGCCTGACCCACGTTCGGAAGGCATAGAGCTTTGGCGATATTATAATGTCCGTGAATACATTTATAATTGTTTCCTTTGGAGTATCTTAATATCTCTTTTCCTTCAACCGAGAGAGGGATACACCTTTAATGGAGTTGAGGTATACATTTCTACCTGTCAGAAAAAAAAGGCTTAGACGTTCCTTCCTGATTCTTGTATTTCACACAATTTTAGCGCACAAAATACAATTTATGTGTTTAATTTATGACAATTGCAGGAGTGGAGGTTTAGACCCTACCTGCTAGTACTGTGTCCAAACTTCTGAGGTTTTATAGTAGCAGGAGTTATTGGTCTTATAGTGTGAACAAAAGAACCTGTGGGATAAAGAGCATCAAAAATCAACAGAAACTTTTTTTTTACCCATATGTTGTATATTTGTATAAACACGTGTGTGTATATACACAGAAAGAGCGTGTACATACATACACATACATGCAAACATTGACCTACCAGCAGCTGCAAATTATTTCAGATTTAAGAACAGAGTTTACCAAACACGTACAGTTTAAGCCTATTCCCAGGGAAGAAACGTGACCTGTAGATCCAATAATTTGAGGCTTTTGTCGGTTGATACTGAAACCAAGGAAATGGCAGCTTCTCAGGGTTTTATCCTCTTCTTTCTCCTCTGTTACATATGGTGATAGGGGTGAGTTCACAGCATTTATAAGGCCTGTCTCTGGGAAACGGAGGAAACCAAAAGTAGTAAAGTTCTTCTAAGCCATGGTAATTGTTCCAACGCCTGCAGAACCATGATGCTACAGTGGCTTGTATCGTTCCAAGGGCTTCATCTCAGCGGGGAGAGGACCGTGTCCATAGACATCAACAGGTTTCACTTCTTCTGGACTAGACTAATCAACCATTCCTTAGTCAAAATACGTTCCTCGTATCCACGGGCATCGTGCAATTCCGAGACTGTGTTTGGGAAGCTACTTGAAGCGGTCGGTATGCCCACATCTGCTCACACGAGGATATCGGTACAAAATTTCAACTCATCCGCAGCCCGCGGCACAAACTCAAACATTTATTGTGAACTCGATTGCAGAGAAAAAAGAGATGCCTGATCTATCTTGTGAGCACTCCTGAAAGAAAAGGAAATGGTTGCTCCCCAGAAACACATACAGACTTTAACAACGTATGCTCTTAACGCTCTGCCCATTGCTTTTTCTGCGTGGGATAGGTATTTGTTTCCCTACGTAACGCGCGACTCCACAAAACTCATTAGGTAGCATAAAAGTATTACTGTTTGGTGTATAAAAAGATGTGTCCCTGGTGTGGAGCTGAGGTTAACGATGCTGTCAGTAGGATGGAGCTGGCAGTGAAGTATCTGGTGGGTAATTCCTCCCGAACGGGGAAGCAAGGAGACAGGAGGCTTTCGTTGTAGTTACTCCCTATCTGCGGCGGAGGAAACGCTAACCCACCTGGGAGAGCATTTTATTTTATTGGGTTTATTGCAGGACTGTGTCCATCTAAAGTCTTCTCACAGCAGCCGGCCAGCGTGTAAATGAGTCTTGTACGATGCTGCTTGCTTGGAAAGAGGAGGGAAGGAATGAGTAATTAATGAGAATAGGTAAGATCTGCTCTGCGCTGAGGTTAGAGGGCAAGATAACAGACCGCGGTGATGGTTCCAAGTTTGTTTGTATAGTAAAAGAAAACTTTCTTTCTGTGATCTTCCTGAAACAGGGTTTAAGTTTCCTCTTTGCCCCGCAGTGTTTGGCAACTTGCGGCGACGTTTCAAAAGGCCGGCGGGTAATTGAAAAGACGGCCCGATGCGCGTCGTTAAACGTGCTTGACAGGAATTTGGGGATGATGGTGGTGCTGTTTGGAAGGGAGAAGCCGTGGAGCTTCCTCCGTGAGCCTGGGACGATGCTGGGGTTGTAGTTAATTAATCTACGCAGCCCTATGTGTGATATTACCAAAGCAGAAGGCTGTAAAGGGTTCTCAGAAAATTCTTCCTTTATTACGCTTTCGCTTTGGGGATGGTGTGTTTTCATAAATCCTGGCAGCCGCCCAGGCCCAGCTGAAATCCCCATTAATGTATGGAACTATTGGTTGCTTTCTGAACGCTCCTGAATTCCCGGAGGAAGTGACAGAAACATGCGCGCACACACCCCCCCACACCCCCCCCCCCCCCCCCCCCCCCCCGCAAAATTTAAGCTCATTGTTATTACTGACACTCTCATAGTGCCTCGAGGCTCTAATTTGCGTGACGTGCTCTTATGCAGCATTGCGGCTGGAACGTATTGCCCTCTGTAGAATCCGAGAGGTCACGTTTTATGCTTTTTAATTACTAATTGAACTCAATCGGCAATTTTTGATTGTCCTAGCGTTCGGAACAGGCTGCTGCCTATGGATTTTGCGTTTCTGCGTGATACAGAGTTACTCTGAATTTCATTCAAGCCAAGTTTTGCGGTATAGTTTGATGAATGCGTTCTTTTTCTTCGTTACCTTTTGGTTCCTAAGCAACGCTTATTTTCTGCCGAATTGGTTATCCCTTTACCTGATGCTCTATGACTCAAAATATACGGTAGTTCTACTGAATACCATAAGCGATTTTAGTGTCGCAAGGGGTTTTTTTAAGAAGGTTTCCAGGATTGGATCTGAATTGATGTAAAAATGGTTAAATGTCACTTACATGTGTAGCTGTTGTATTAATTTTGGAGAATTGGTGATTTTGCCCTAGATCCTAGAAAAAAAGGCACGCGCAAGCATTATTCATCACAAGCAATAGATTTAGCAACACAAGGCAAGATAAGAGCTTAATAAAACAGTAACTCCTGTCCGTTGAGGAGTCCCTTCCCAGTGGGCTATATACTGGGGGCTCCAAGGCTCTATCTGCACAGCAACTTTAAGGAATTCTGTATGTAGCATACGTTATCTCCAGTTATATCACCTATCTGTGCCCTATACATGGTCAGTGCGTAGGCATAAGAAAGATAGGTAGCGGGGGGTTCAACCTCCTGGAAGAGTTGGCCAAAAAAGCCAAGGTCCTTTCTACTAAAGAGCTTTCTAAGGAGCGATAGAGCCCGAGTCATACAAAAAAAGAATACTAACCTAAGGAAATTCATACCGCAAACCAACATTTCTTTTCAAATTCATGCTAAATAACGTTTCCTTTGAAATATACTGCGTTCAGAAGTGCTTAGATGATTTACCAAACTTTCATGAAGTGCTATTTCATTTAAATATCAAAGAGAGATTTATAGCACACTTCTCCTTAAAAGTCTCGTGTTGGTTTATTTTCTTTTTCTATTGTGTTTTCCTCTTCTATCATGTTTTCCTCTTCTATCATATCCTATCATAACTTTTCCTCTTAACGTGCGTTTTGGTTATGCGTGTAAGCACAGAGTTTGTGAATGGAATACAAGTAGTTGCCTCGTGGACTGAGTAGCGTCAAATTCAGACTGGAAATGAAATACAGAAGTTTGAGTGATGTTGATTAACGGCTGGAACATCAGACCTATGATGGATACTTTATAATTATAACCTCTAAATTAAGCCTGGGTTTGTTTCTAAAATGTACGCTCAGACGTTCACAAGAGCATAAATTCAGGGAGGTTCTGTGCTCTTTATTAGATGAGCTACTACGTAGATGATCATGGTGGGCTCTTCTAGCTTTAAAATCTAGAAATAAATCTAATTCTCGCTGTCTTGGTTAAGTGCAGCTGTGACTGCTTTGAAAATCTCCCTATTAAACTCACAGCAAACAAAGCAAATGGAAGTTCTTACAGTGTGTACCTGCACAAAGCCAAATAGCATCGCTAGAACGCACTAGTTCCCTTGTGCTATCAAATAAACAGTAATTAATAATGTATGAACATATAAGCAATATAACAAGGGGATATGTGCCCTGAAAAGAAATATATATATATGATATATATAAAATAGCTCCTATTACTGAAATACTTAGATGACATTTATGATAGATTCCCTAACACTTTTCTACAGCAATGATATTCTAGCAGTTCATAATTCTCAACTAGAAACCAGCTGAATGAAGGGGCCTGCTCAAAGTTGGAGTGAGGTGTTGGGGTGGGGGGGAAGACTGGGTGTTTGGGGATTTTGGTGGTGGGTTTTTCTTTTTTTTTCTCTCTCTCTTTTTTTTTTTTTTTTTTTAAATCTGGAAAAGGACAAAACAGTAGAAAGGATAGGAAGAAAGGCTATTAGTAACCTAAGAGCATTTTCCTGTAAGACCTATGATCTCTTTGTGTTTTCTTTATTAACGTTCCTCCCTAAATTTACAGTTAGCGATGTCAACGCTTTGATATTGAAATAAGCAAATGAAATCTCGGAAAAACAACAGCAATTGTCCCGTTCAATGCATCTATCTTCATTTCATTCCGTGGCTCCAAGTAGCGTCCCTCCCCCAGCCCCACCTCTTTGGCAGGAGTGGGGCGAGGTGATTTTTCCACCCACCCACGAAGAACAGGGATGACATAAGAAGCGGCGAGAAATTTAGGCGTTTCACACAACTCCCCTTTCACACAACTCCGTTGCACCGTTCTCTCTCAGCTTAGAGAAAAATGGGAAAAACCTCCATGAGAAATTTACTATGGTTTGTAACTTCCTACCTTTGTAGACTTAACTGATGGTCAGAAGGCAGAACAGATGGTTTTGTTACACAAATCATTGTGGCCTGCGCTCAGTCTCGTGTATTCAAAAGAGAATACTCTGAAGGGCTGCAAGATTTTAGTGAGTTTGAATAGTACTCTCCCGTTAATTCATATGAATGCCGACCTAAGGCACTGCTGCCGCGAGCCAAAACGGTGGGATTTTCCCTCCGCTTGCACCAACTCCATGAAAAAGATTGCGAAGCAGACGAAAGGAAGCGCTTGGTCCAGTATTGTTGATGTGAGTAATACATCCTGGGAGCGAGAGCCCAGTAACTGTTCCGTCACGCTTTTTTAGCATACTCGCTGAGACGTTCTTGCTTAATCTTCTACGTAGCTAAAATAAAAATTCATCTGTACCGTTGTTTGGAAGACGCTTGCCCGTATATGCTCACTCTATCACGGTGGAAGCAGGTGCATTCATTTAAAAAAAAAAAAATTATTTCTTGTGTCAAATTGAGTCAGAAGGTTTTAGAGATTTGCATAGGAAGCAAAGAACGAGTCTGGTGTTGCGCAGAGGGACTTGCCAGACCGAAAAGAAACACGTGAGCAAGAGAAACTGTAGGATCAGTATTATGAAATAGGAAGGCAGGGGATTTCAGGCTGGTGCGGAGAGCGATGGTTGTGAGAGTGCGAGTCTAAAGAAGAGAAGAGCTGTTACTGCTTTAGGCTTTTGAAAACGGCATAGTTGAAATTCCCTGCAGATATTACTGGCTGGCGGTACATTCTCTTAGCACAAAGCGAATGTGAACATTATGCTTCGCTCTGCTGTTTGGTAGGGTTTGTCGGTCAATGTATTTTCCGGTATTAGCCTAGAATCAATGCAAATCAACACGACTGCGGGGTTGAAACAGTCTGTATAGTACAAAACGAGGCCCAGCACAACTCCGATAGTTCCAACTGGATCTTTAAAATGACATTTTCTGCTTTGTTTTATCACAGGAAAAAAAAAATAGGGGAAAAAAAAAATAGGGGGACCCCCCCCCAAAACAATGAACTGCAGAGTTTCAAGTAGACCTACGTTTAATAAGAATCTTCCGCTGTTACGCAGAGCCTCGGGATCTCCTCAGACATCCGCGTAGCTGCTGTCAGACCTTGGCAGGCTTTGCCCGATGCCAGGGCTGAGCCACCTCTGTCACCGACTCCTTTCTCTTTACGTACCCGTGCCCGCCGAGCGCGTGTTACCTTTCTTACGGCATTTTTCTTGGTACAAAGCTGCATTCTGCAACCTCTGTCGAGTAAGCAGTGAATATTCTGTGAAATATTTATTTGCAAACCTTGAATCTCCCCGGTCAAACGTAGCTTTTTTGTTTGACTGTATGATTAGTTCTTAAGCATCCACGCTTCCTCAATGACACTGAAATAATTTCCTAACAGCCTGTGTTTCAGTTCAGGCACAATTATTTTAATTTTTCACCAAATTAAATGTCAACACTGGACTGCTTGTCCTGCACTGGGGCTTTTGTGTGACACAGAGCTATTATATTCAACCCAATCTTTATTAGCAGTGCTCTTTGGGGAGCAGGAGGGCATAAGAAGGATAATGATGTAGGGATACTGGGAGCAGTAAAGGCATAAAAGAAATAAAACTTAAACCTGTTCGTCTTTAGTTCTAAGTCTACTTGTCCAACAGGCAATCTGTAACAGATGTCCAAGAGTTTTCTATTTATAAATTTCTTTATAAGCTTTACCTGACTGTTAGAATTCAGCTGAGCGATCCTGTCCTGCCGCATCGTTTATGAAACTTTATAAGCTATATCTGTGAAATACCCTTCCTAGTCGCGCTAAAACATCGCAGCCGCCGATGCCTCACGTTCCAGCCGTCATCCGCCTTCCCAGGCCGCAGCAACGCAAACACACGTTGCGTTCCTCCTCTTTAGCAAACGCACCGGGAACCATCCTCGTTCCAGCTGTGCGTGACCCTCCCGGAACTTTTTTTGACTTCAAATTCTGAATTAAACGTGAAAGAGGGAAAGAACGACGTCGGTTTTGTCAATTAATATCGGCAGGCAGGCAGAGGAAGGACGGATGGACGGACGGACAGAGAGTTCCCGCGGCAGCAGCAGCAATTCTCGCCCGCTGCCTGAAAATTTTGCAGATTCCTAAGAGGCCGGCAGCCGGTGAAACATTTTGGGGCTGGACAAACTATAAATATTGTAGTAGATGCGGGTCGTGCCAGAGTATTCGTCACCATTTTTAAATGCTCCTGAAAGGATGAAACCATTCTTGGCTATATTTCCAAAAGAACTAAGGAGGACCACTGATAGAAGTGGCACATCAAACCATGGAAACGAAGAACGAAGCTGTTGTAGATGAATCTGTGAAAAATCTTTCCCGTTGCCCTCCAGGTGAGTACAGGACAGTAACTATAGGAAGCACTTACAAGCACACGCAAACGTATTTGCACGTGCCTGTTATAATGATGTGGTAACCCCCCTTTCGCCCAGGCACAGCTGGTTGAACTACGGGGGCTGTCTGAAACATTTATTTAGATTTGTTTTAATTGCCAATCGTTATAAGGTATCATTCCAATTCAGTCCCGAAGCAGTTTCTGCCATTACAATCCCTGAAGTTCTATACGCCTGACCTGAAGCTTGGACTTTGGACGGCGGTGAGTCATCCAAATGCCATCTCTAGTATTTAACAACTATTTAAAGCATCCCCAGCCTTACAAGCGCTTCGTTAGCATTCTTCCTTCTGCAGACGGTGCACCCTTCCAAGTTAAAAGCATCCCTCCCCCTAAAGCTCACGCCACGGAGGGACAGCTTTGTTGCAGCCGTGCACCCGTACCCATGAGATCAAATACTTCACGGGGCCAAAAGCAATGCTTAGAATTATATTGTAGTGCAGTTGTTTCCTTTTTTTTTTTGACCAATCTGTATTTCCAGCTTTATTGGTGTCTGGGAAAAAAATAAAAAAAGTAGTTTTGTGACTGACAGGTAGTTGATAACACGCTTGCAGCAGGCTGGGGTATTATCCCTTGTGAAATACAAAAGTTTTTTTCTTTACAGAGAGAAAGGTTTCTCTTCCACTGTAAAACTTTAGTTATTCTGAAAAGATCCATCCTGTTTAAATTTTCTAGGTTTCTGTTGCGTTCTAAGGTCGTGCCCTGCCCCAGGTCTCTTGCTCTGGCCTTTTTCACTGTGCTGATATTAAGACAAGTTTTAAACAAGACGGGTGACCTCGTGTGTCAAAGCCCGTGACCTAGGAACAAACGAGCCTGTTCCTTCGGGGGTATTTGTGGCAAGGAAACCACGCTGGAGACGATGGCTGCTCTCTGAGGTGTTTTAACAGCAGCGTGCCACAGCAGTGACACGCCAATGGCTACGGCAGCCTCTAACCGTGAGCTGTAACCTGTGCAGATTTTTTGGCTCTTCAGAAACTCGGTCAAGCCAGAGAAATGCCCATGCCCCTCACGAACATACACTGCAGCGTTAAAATAAAAAAAGAAAAAAAACCAAAACCCGAGGAGATTTTGTGCTTGCAGTTGGATCTGAGGTGCAGGGCAGCCGTTGCTGAGAACTGAAGCCCACCACCAGCGCTGCCGTCAGAGGCGCTGCCCGGGGCTGCTGCCCGCGGACCGTGGCGTGTTGGGGACGGCACGTTGGGCCCGTGGCCAGGCAGGGCTGGGACGGAGCACCCCGCGGGCGCTCGCTTTTCGGTCCCGAGAGGTGCCTGGCACGGCGTTCAGAAACGTGCCCGTGCAAAGAACGTTGCTTTGTCCTCAGCCTCAGGGCAGCAAAGTTCTGTTTCGCTGTTACAACTCAGGAGCCCGAGCTGTGACTCGACGGTGTAACCGCATAAACGCAGCTCCTTCACTTCGTAATCGGTAAGTAGATCTAACTGCGCAGCCACGTCATGTTGAGAGGGGGTCCACCACCTCTGATGTCACTGAGAGCTGTGTCACCCTCTTTTCAGTAAGGGCTTTCCCTGGCATCCGCTGACGCGTTCCCTCCTCCTCAGGAGGCACGCTGGGCAGCGTACCATCCCATCGCCGTTTCCAGAAGCCGTCGTTCCGGTTGGATTACGCAAATTTAAAGAGGTGGCTCTGTTTCATTTGGGATGGTGACCCTTACGTACCTGGGGGGTGGGAGGGTCCTCCGGGAAGGCCACCACCAGCTCCAGAGCTTACAGGGACTGGCGTGAGAGGTATCGCTAAGGTCAGCTCCCGAATTTCCAGAGTGACTTTATCGGCATCGGTTGAGTGACTGCGCGTTTACGTCACCGCAGGCAGCTGAGATCGGAATCTGGACCTTTGCCTGTGACATACGGCAGGGGATTGGGGAAAATCTGTGTTAAATATAGAATAAATTAACAGCAAAGTTCTGGTTATGTCATCAGAAACCAGGGAGTAAGCTGCAGGTGGAATCTGGTAATTCACGAGTAGCACATCTGTAAATTAATTACCAGGGTCCGCCAACGAAGGCGAAGGGAATGATGTACGTCCCATGACTCACCAGGCTTTGCTCCGTGTTTCGAACACGCCGTTTCCAGCGATGAGCGCCTGGCAAAAGCACAGCGCCCACCTGGGAGAAGCGGAACGAAGTCCCGCTTTTTCCTTTCCCCGCTCGGAAGGTGCGCTGAGGACAGGGGCGTGCAAAAATGAACCGGGGTGGAAGGAAATGCCTCGTTTCGTTGCCTGCTCTCGGAAACAGAAGACTCTTGACGTGTCTGTAGGCCAAAGCCTGCTTTGCTCTTGCTGTAGTTGTAGCTATTAGGCTAAAAATAACAGCTCAAAAAGCTGTTCTTTAGGCAGACAAATTTTTCTGGCCTCGGGCATAAGCGGGAAGAGCGCTGGGATGCACATCCTGAATTGCAACCTTCCTTTTGCTGACAGCTTTGACTCGAAGGTAAGAAGAAACGTAGCCTCCAGCTAGTAAGAATTACCCAAGACTGAACTAAGCGTTAGAAAAACAGTTCTAACATTATCACTGGAGTGTCAGCACTTGAATCTATTTTTTTTTTTTTTTTTCATCCAAACTGTCTTCCCAAGACCTCATTTACCGTTATTATCGCCGCTTCTCCTGGGCGAGATCCCCGCTCGGGATGGGCGCTGGCACGAGGAACGCGAGATTGCGTCTTCCAGCCTCAGGACGCTGCTGCGTCTCGTTTCTGAATCAGCTCAGCAGAAAGGGCCGGTCAAGGCAGAGAAGGAAAATATAACGCGTGTTATCATCCCTTTTGGAAAACATTCTTATCTGCATCCTCCAAGGTGCGTCTCATTTTAAAACAGGGGTTTCCCCCCCCCCAAAAAAGCCCCACCCTGTTTAGATTCTCCGTTCCCTGAACCTGAGCCCAGCGCAGCAGCGAGCAGCTTGGTGGCACGGAGGGAACGGGAGCGGAGCCGTGACTCAGAGACATTCCTCTGAGTCGCACTTCCCGGGGCCGTTCCCCAGATCCCAGGCTTCCGACGGAGCCTCCTCCGACCCAGCTCACGCTCTGCTGCCCGCGCCAGGACCGACTCTTCGCGCTCTGTCCTCGTCGCCTTGGAAGGGACGGTCTCCTTTAATTCTTCAGTTGCGCTTCGCTTTAGAAAGCCGCTATCTTCTCGGGCTTGTATTTGTGTGCCGAACATGCGTGGCTCTGAAGCGGAAAGGTGAGGCGCCAGCCTGGTCTGAAAGAAGGAGAAACGGGCACGTGTAACAGCCGACGAGCCTTCACCCAAAGTCACCCTCTCGGCACATCTTTAATTGAGTTAATTTTATGGTCCCAACGCGCGCAGAGACTGTACTAAAAATATAGCATTTCCTAATGATATAATAAATGCAATTTTAACTACTGTGTATTTGAATGAACGTATTCACGGCACTTCAACTGCCTACGGAGGTTCTGCGTGTGGTTTCCCCAAGGGAAAGGCGCTTCCTCCAGCCCTCACGACTCCCCTGGTCCTCTCACTGAGCATCCTGCAGAAACCACGCATGCGATGGTTTATTTTCTTAAGTGGGATATTCATTGCACGTTATCTTCCAAGGCCTCTGTACTCGAAGGCCGTATTTTGCTGACATAAGCCTACTTTTGTTTTTACAAAAGTGGGGGGGGGGGAAAAAAAGAAAAAAAGAAAAGGAAGTTTTGGTCAGGCCCGTAAAGCAAGCAAGCCAAGTTTATAGATGTCTGACAGAGATTGCCCTCGATGTTTTCATTTGCAACTGGGTGGTGACTAACAGGGTTTGGTATGGCTAACGGGGCACCGCGCTGGAAAATCGAAGGCTGCGTTCTCCTGCTGCCTGCTAATAGCCGTGCTCTTTAGGGAGGTAACCTCTGATGCATCTGCGTAATGAGAGAGAGAGATTGATTTCCCCCCCGCCTCCGCTATTCAAACAATCTTATTTCCACCCTCTCTCTTCGATGATTCTGTAGTTCTGCTCCCCGAGTCGGGAATGATCCCCTTTAGCCAGCCTCCTGCCAACCTGAGTGGTTTGGATGCGTTGGAAATATTTTGATTACAGAAGCAGAATCGTACAGTTACCTGTAACTAACCGTATATGTGGATATCATAACGCGTGGGTTATCTAACAAGCGTACTGTCATAGCTGGTGTCTGATATTTAAAAAAAAAAAAACCAAAAGAACTAATGAAAAATATATTTAACTACTAGGAAATACAGATAGATTTGCTCAGCTATTTAGCGTGATGCTCTAATATTTGTCTGCGCCCGTGGTGCTGGTGCAGCTTACGTTAAGAGGACATCGTCCCTCGTTGGCCGTCTTGCAGTAGATGGGTTAAAGGCACGATAGCATTACTAATCCAATTTGCCATTTGTAGTTTTAGGTTTCTATATACGTTCTTTTGGTCTTGTAAATGTGGGGGGAAAGCAGGAGCAAAAAATTTGAATAGAGAAATTTTTTTGAAGGGAATGCCATTTCAGCATGTGAAAATTTAAGGGTTTCTTCAGTTTAAGGTTTTGGAGGGGGTTTGAGTTGTGGTTTTATTTTGTTTGTTTGTTTTGGGGTTTTGGTTTTTTTTTTTTTTTGAAAAGAGCTTGAGTTAATGTGCTGTAAAGTTCCTCTGATTTCAGAAAAAGATGTTCTACCTCAGGAGTTAAACTTTGTAGGCTTTACAATGCAGATGTAATTTTATCAGTATGATTTCCCAGTGTGGACAAGGCCTCAGGTAGCACATTAGAACCACTAAATCCACTTTTATTGCCAGGTTCTCCCTGCTGTAGCATTATAAACTGCAGCACAAGGCTTAGTTTTTTCTGAATAGTTCTTTTTCAGTGGAAATTTTAGCACGGGGACGTTTCTGTTCACATTAGGTTGCACAAAATGAGTTAGATTTGACCCAAATTAAAGTTCCCTCAAGCCAATATTACTTTATTTTTTTTTTTTCCTCTCCTGAACAAGGACACCGAGTGCTGTTACAAACCGAATTACGTTTGTGCAGACATCCAGGCAGGCAAAATGCAGCCGCTTGCATTAGACATCGTTACTGAAGGTAATTAAAGCGCGTAAGCCAACATGTGACATCTAATCCGCACGCGCTACGGCCGTCAGCTACGAAGCCGCATCTTGCGTCCGCTCTATCCATTTAGCGCCTGGAAACTTCTTCGAAGCATCCATTGGAAGGTGTACCTGGGAGAAAAATATTAACTCTGGGAACCATCTCGTCATGGCACTCCTTCTGTTCTGATACGATAGTGCAGGCGTTAGGAACTTTTCCTCAGAGAAGCTACTCCAGCTGATTTGATTTTTCATACAGCGCCCGAGCGAAGACCGCGCTGTGCAAAGAGTTGTGCTCCATGAGAAAAGAAGCTTCCCCTGCTCCCTCCCCGTCCAAAAATATTCCTGTGCTCTACAGAAGGCTGTTTGAGGTGGGATTATTCAGAGCTGGCGGGGCCGGGGGGGGGGGGCTGAGCGAACTTTTTGAGAATCTACCGCACTTTTAGCACTAGGATCCGGCAGCTCTTCGGAAACGAGCAGGAGCGATACGGCTTGGTCCGAGCGGCTGCTCAAGAGTTAATGCTTTATAAAATCTCGTTTGAGTAAAAGTTGTTCCTGTCTTGATGACTCATGCCAGACAGGTCAAACCTGCACATTTACTTCAGTTTAGCCTAATCATGCATGAAGGATAGTTTCTGCTTGCTTCAGTGTCTTTCAGGGCCGGGGTGAAGTTGTATTTTGCAGCTGCAGCACATTCATACTTTAACCCAAATTTTTTAAAAAATGATAGTACTTTGAGAAGGCGCATTCCTCGCGTTTGCCACAACCTTACCAGAATTGGAAGGTTTGGGATTGGGGGACCGGTTTGTGGCTGAAAACAAATCCGGTACATTCATACCTTCCAGATGTTTGTGGCGATTTCAGAAACACTGAAAACAATCGAGATTTCGGGGATCGGGGGGGGGGGTGGGGGGTGCAGGGAGGGCAAAACGACCACCTCGCTTTGGGAAGGAGCCGTGGGGCTCTCCGGGGGAAAGGGCTGCCCTTCCCAGCGGGGGGGGGCGGGGGGGACACAGCAGGCCCTGCCCCGGGGCGATTGGGGGGGGGGGGGGGGGTGTTCGCCGCGGAACCGGGGGGAGCAGCGGGGGGAGCAGCGGGACCCGAGCGGGGGCTGCTGGGCGGGCGGGGAAGGGGAGGAGGTGCGGGGAGAGGGGAGGAGAGGCCGGGAGGGGAGGGGAGGGAAGAAAGAAGTTGCCGGGGGGAAGGCGCAGGCGGGAGATGGGTTTGCAGAGGGGGCGGGCAGGGGGGAGCGGGGCTCCGGCTGCTTCCCGGGGTCCCCCCGCCCCCCCACCCCCAGGGGGGCCGTGCGCCGGGAGCCGTCGTCGGGGGGGGGGGGACGGGGAGGGGAGAGGAGAAGAGGGGCGGGGAGGGGAGGGAGCGGCCCGGCAGCGCCGGAGGGGGCGGGCGGAGGGCGCGGGGCGGCCGGTGTGCGCGGAGGGGCGCGGGGGAGGCGGCCCGGCCCGTCCAGCCCCGGCCCGGCCCGTCCAGCCCCGGCCCGTCCCGCTGGCCGCGGCGGCGCTGCGCCGGGGCGCCCTGACTCGGCCCGCCATGGGCACCGGCCCCGGCACGGGCAGGCAGCGGCGCCCCGGCGCCGGGCCGGAGGCGGGCCGAGGATGCTGTGACCCCCGGCGGGGCCCTGCCCACCCGGCCGGCACCGGCACCAGCCCCGGCTCCAGCGCCAGCCCCGGGCAGCGCGGGCCCCGCCGCCCCTCCCGCGGCAGCGGCCGGAGTCGTTGAAGTCGGCGGTGGCTGCCGTGAGCCCGGCTCCGCTCCCCTGCCCGGCCGGAGCCCTCACGCTCCCTGCCCCCGCCTCAGAGAGCCTTTCGGTTTGTTGGCTTGGGGGTTTTTTTTGTTGTTTTGGTGGGTTTTTTTTTTTCTTTTTCTTATTCTTATTTTTCTCTTCCGTCTGGCTCTCGCTCCAGCCGGGGTGAATGGCCCGCGGTGGGTGTCGCTGGCCTCACCGCCTCGGCAAGGGGAAAATGCTGGCCGTGGGGGTGCTGGCCGGCCTCTCGGTCCTGAGCCTCCTCACTTACGGCTACCTGTCCTGGGACAGCCTCGGGCTCGGCCCCGGAGAGACGGAGGCGACGAGGACCGGGCCGGGAGAGGAGCCGGGGGCCGGCGGCCCCAGCTCGCAGCCTCACATCGTCTTCATCCTGGCTGACGATCAGGGATTCAGAGACGTAGGGTACCACGGATCCGAGATCAGGACGCCCACTCTGGACAAGCTAGCTGCTGAAGGGGTTAAACTGGAGAACTATTATGTTCAGCCTATGTGCACACCATCCAGAAGCCAATTTATCACTGGAAAGTAAGTTTACTACTACTTCATCATTCACCTCACCGGCTTAAACGCTGTCCCTGTTGAAAAGAGCACGGGTCGAACCTGGCTAGGTGCGCCTCTGTTTTATCCTCTAGGCAGAGAGGTGCCTCTCCGATGCACTCAAAACCCGTGAACATAAACAGACTTTCGACTGCGTTTGAAATAGGGAAATAAAAGCTCGCGCTGGTGAGCCAATAAGGGTTCAGCACCGCGAGCCACCCCTATAGCACATTTACATTTGCTGCGTTACTAACATACGTGCTAGTAGTCAAGCAATGCTGCTGTTACTGGGAAGCCATCGGCTTAGGTTTGCTGGGTGGCTTACGGGAGGAAGAACTTTGCAGGCAGGGAACTGAAAGCGTTACGTTTCCCCCGGCGCGGTCGTTGCAGCCGGCACGTCAGATCGCGGGTCTCGCTGGCTCAACGCGAGTTCTCTCTGAGGGTGATACCGAAGTTGTGAGAGGATTTGCGGGGACAGGAGCAGGGAATCCCGACTCTCCTTCAGGATCCCCTGAGCTACAAGATTGCTCTCGTTGTGATGCGGTTGCCGCTTTGCAAGCGGTCAGAAACTTTTTTTTCTTAAGCCGCTAAAAGAGGTGCCTCATCAAGACGGAAAAACGCGGCGGGTTGGCATCGCGTACCTTGGCACCTCCGGTACATCGTGCTTTACTGGGGTCTGTTAATAACCGATTGCCCGACCTAAGGGTCTTCCGACACGGGAAGGTTAATAAGGATTAAAGGTTGGGGGGATGCGTTTGAACTGTAGGAACGGTTTCCAGATAACTCCAAGCGTGGCCACGTTCACTCTGGAACAAAACCACCTTGTTTCTGTTTAGCTTAACTCACTTTGACAGGAACAGAGAGCTCTTAAGAGAGCAAAACAAAAGGAGAGGAAAAAAGTTACTTAGTTTATTTTCTCCTTCCCTTAAGTATAAACAGGAATAAGGCAACGCTAATATTGCTGGTAAAAGAAACACATGTTTAAATAAAACAAGCAATTGGCCTGGTGTCTCGCATCTCCATATGGCAGAGCTGGAGATAATTCCTAGTCTCGGCCTAGTTCCCAGACTACTTGCTGGACCAGGGAGATTTGCACGGAGAGCTGACACATTATCTAGAGCAAGACTTCCCCACGCGTGTGAGGGTCGTTTGGTTTGGTTTTTCCTTTTTTTTTCCTCTTTACGTGGAGCGTGCATTAGGAGAGAAGTTACTCCGAGACACCTACTCGCTCATTCGCGAGAACATAGCTGCCCTGCGGCAACTAAAGGAGCAGCTTACAAGGGCAACGCGCGTCGGGATAGCGTTCAGTGCGTCTTGGTTGTCTGGAGAGCCGCACGGCGGTTGGAAGCGAGGACCTGCGCCAGCGGCGCGTAGCCGGCCAGCTTTCTGAGGACGGTGGTTTGGGAAGCAGCGCTTTACAAAGGGAACGCCGCGCTGCACACCAATGACTCACGCAGCGGCTGCGGGAACGGCACGACGGGGTTCCAGGGCATCCAGGGTGCTGCTTTGGCTCTGGGAGACTGTAGAGGTGGTCTAAATGTGAAAAAGAATAAAAGTAAAGAATAACAGCAGCTCAGTTTAAGTATTTTAATCCTTCCTTAAAGGTGCGGCGGCTTGTGTGTAAATATATCCTAATAGTAAGCCGGGTTCTGAGGAACCCTGCTCTTGTCATCGGCTCCTCGGGCGGAAATGGCTCTGCAAATCTGCCTGCTTTGGTTTTGGAACCTTTTATAGGAAAAAAAAAAATTTGCTTATACTTCGTTTCTATTTTCTTAGTCTGCTGGTCTAAAACCCTAAGAACATTTTTTCATGTTGTCCTACTTTGGGAAAAGGAGCAGCAGAGAGAAAACTGCCTCACGTGACCGGGAAATAAGGGAGGGAACGGTGAGGGGTTAATAGGCTGGGGTACAATATTGGCCAGGCAGATTCAGAGGATGCTATTACCCGTTCTGGCTGAGGATAAATGCTAGTGATAACTGCTTTTCATGCTTTCTTAGTAGAGGCACCTTAATTAAAATGCCAGGACTCAGAAGCTTCTAGTCCAGGAGAAGCGCTGTTATTTCTTGAATTCCAAACCGCGGTGGTTCAAGGCTAAAAGCCTGCCGGTCCACCGAAGGATCGCCTGGATGCTCCGTGCCATACGTGTACCGTGCATACCACGTTCCAAACGTTATCCCATTGATCTGTGAGGAACAGGGGGACTCGTGTAAACCAGGCTCACTGGGGAGCACTGACTCACGTTGCCAAGTGGACGTTAGGACTTCAGGCAAAGAGGCTTTGAATGCTCCAAATTCTTCGTGGGTCTCCAGACAGCCCCTCGAAGGCCTGCGCTAGTAAAGAGACCCTTCTTTCGGTAGCTGTCCTACGCTGGTGAGGTGGAGGGGCACGGGGAAGGAGGTCGGAAGCAACACGTCGAAGGAAGAGGTAGAATTAGCTCCGTTTGCTTTCTCACGGCCTGCGCTTGAGGCTTGAGCCTACTTTGATCTCTTGCTTTCCCCCAGCATTACCTCGTTCCCCATCTGCTCCACTAGAAGCTATCGCTTTTAGGCTAACAGCAAGGCAGGCTTCCACAGCTTTTTCTTATTTCGGGCTTTATTTATGGGTGTGGGGAAGGGGTTGCAGCTGAGCTGAATCTTGGGAACAGAGCAGGAAAGTGCGAGCCAGCGGGCTGAACGCCACGTGTGATGTGCTCGGCCGGCCGCGCTGGGGCCAACGCGGGGAGGCGAGGCGACGCAAGGCAAGGCAAGGCAGGGCTGCTCTCGGGAAGCGGCTCGTCCCGTGCTCCGCAGCCATACAGCTGCGATCCCCAAAGGGACCTGGGGGAGAGAGAGAGACTTTGCTCAGGCTTCTGCTGCTCCTGGGACCGCTGCAGTTTCTGCCTCAGCTCCTACAGCTGGATTGAAACGTTGGGTAATCAGTGGGGTTTGGGTTTGGGGTTTTTTTTTTTTGGAGGCTCGGCCCTGGTGGTGCTTTGTGCTGGTTTGAGCAGGGCAGTGGCCTGCATGTACTCAAGAGGTTACTGACCTGCTGATAAATGGTAGGCATGTTTGGCTGGGGTTTTTTGGGTTTTTTTTTTTTCCTCTCAAAGGATGCAAATTGAGCGTAAGTTGTTTTCCAGACCAATTGTATTGTGTGATACAGTATGGTTTTTTGTTGTTTTTTCCTTGAAAGTAATAGGCATGCCTCAGTAAACTAAATTTAAGCGGAATAGCTCGGGATACCTAGCTTTAAGCTAGTGCTGAGGCAAAACCAGTCTTACACAGACACTGAGTTAGGAACTTGCATGTGTGTGTACATCAGCCACGCTGGAGATAAGAGACAGACGTGGATGTGGAACAGAACACAGCTAATCTAAAAGGCTCTCTTTAACTCATCCGTGAAAGGAATGAAAACCAAACACATGTCTGTTGTATACGTTTTTGTCGTTTACATAGAAGAATATAAAAGATAGTGGCTCAGACCTCCCGTCATCACGTTTTTCCCCCTAGGAAGAGGAGTTAAGAACGCACGAGGATGCTGAGCCGGCTGGCCGGGCGTTTACTGAGCTACCCGTTGTATCTGTTTGGTGGCTTTTCATTGCATCAGTTAGCTCACAGACCAGTTTGGTAGTACGGTTTAAGAAGGTCTTGATTTATGGGACAATACAGGCCACATAACGTACTAAGAATGTCTAAGATGATTTGTGCATGAAGTTTTCTGCGCGTGCGAGAGCGGATTGAGATGAGGTGGAGAATACGAGATTGATTTCTTATGTCACATGCTGTATTGCTTATTTAGATAATTCGTTAAGTTACGTTATCATGAAAAGTCCTCTCCTTTTTAAATGAAGAATTACTGAAGCGTGGTCAGTGTGTGGACAGTTTCCCAGAGTATTTTATGAAATTTTGAAAGACGATGACCTAAAGGAGGAGTATCCCTTGGAGCTGGTGAGACACAAGGACTGTAAGCCTCGACGTACGTCTATTGGGCTAGCTGACCCAATTCTACAGGGGGTATTATACAGCGTGGCTGGAGTTGCTGGAGCAAAACTTAATTTAGCACAGGAATTTGAGAAATAAGGCTGACTGATGAGAAGGAATCTAGACATAATATGCCATACTTTTTTTTTTTTGGCGTTATGTGGGCAGTTTTCTGCTGACCATTAGACTGGTAACCTTGGGACCCTTAGGTGCACTGGAATCCCTTTGGGCCACAGGAAGGTTCCTGACCCTCGCAAGAGTAGGGATCCTTTTCTGTAGAAACCAATGTGCAGCTAGGGTTGGAGATCGCTGAGAAATCTGAACTCCCTTTTACAGGGAACACTTATCAATCACGGAAGCCCTACGCTAATCTCAAGAATGATCTTTGCATGATGGGTGGAATGTGGAGATGGAAGATGTTGAGAAATGTTGAAGGTCTGGGGAAATAAATCCTTTTTTTCTCCCCCGCCCCCCCCCCCCCGGGATAAAATGAAATGTTGAGAATTTGCTCATCCAAAGCAGACAGAAATAGATTGTGTAATTAGTAGGCACAATCAAAGTGTTATTTTAATATAAGTATCTCTAATTATAGAAATATTACGCATTTATAAATACATACCACTAGTTAGGATGTATTCTCTTGCAGGCATCCCTGTGTAGCAGTACATAGTTCACCGTTAAAAGTGGCAACGTCTCACTCCCACCAGCCCTCCTCCGAAGGAGGTCACGGTCGCTTGTGATGGAGAAGGGGGAGGACTCCACGCTCGCAGTCTACCTCTCCGCACGCACCCATAAGTTTAAGACGAGGAATCTTGTTGCACAGAGGGAAATCTAATGTTATAACGTGTATTCAGCAGAAATTGGTTATACTAGAGAATAAGTACTAGGAAATGTATGTAACACTCCATTATACGTATTCCCTATTTTGTAGTTAACAAGCTATGAAGGACTGCAGAATATCAGCCGTAAGTTTGGAGAGATGGACTGATACTTTATGTGCTCTGAAGTAAAGAGACTTGGCAGTCGTCGGTCCCGGGTTTAATTCTGATCAGTGTGTCCATTAAGAACCTGGCTGATGAAAGAAAAAGTTCTGATTAAGTATGCCACTAAGATAGGAAGGACCGTAGTGATCTCGCAAATCATTTTGACAAATCAGAGAAATAATCTGAAAGAAAGCAGAATTCAAGTCATTAGCGATAAATAGGAGATGCTATGCTGAAGCAGGGATAACTGTACAAGCAGAAGATGGTGAACAACTGCTTAGACAGCATTTCTTTAGAAAAGGAGCTGGAATTATAGTGACTCATGTACGGAATATAAGGTCAGCAGTGTTGTGCTGTTACAAAAGAGGCAAACACCGTACCAGCTTGTGTGAACGGGGGAGCCTAGTAGATACGTGAAGCTATGTGAAGCAGCCCTTCTGCTCCACGGCTGGAGAACTTGTGCCCAAACTTGGGCATCGCTCTCCAAGAGCAATGTGCAAAATTGGACGGTGTCCAGATAAGGGTGATCAGATATCTCGGAAAGATAACCGCGGAGAAGAGGTCAGAAGAAATGGAGTTGTTTAGTCTAAAGAAGAGAAAAATGAGAGGGGACGTGATAAGCCCTCAGTATTTTAAGAGAGAGGGCATAACGCGTTTCCTGCGTCGTGATGGGTGGTACAAGGAACGAGGGGCTTTCTGGAGTAGAGAAAAAACTGCAGGTTAGCTAACAGGGAAAGCTCTCAAGTGCTAAAGATTGTGAAACACTGGAATAGCTGGCTTTGGGAAATTGCTGAGTTTCTTCGTTGGCAGTCATTAAGAACAGACAAGACAAATATGTCAGGAATGACATAATGTAGTTGAATCTGTCTTGGGGAAAAGGGTTGAACTGGAAGGCTTCTCTTCCAGCTCGTATTCATCTGTGGCTCGTTTCAAGTACATATTAACTACAGAAGGCGTTCTGAAGGAGAGTGTGCATGGAATATTTTTAAACACTAGAAATTATTTCAGCGTTCATTCTGAGAGAAAATAGTCTGTGCGAAAGTTTCGTTTCTGTTTTCTCCTAGAAATTCCTGTTTTCCATATCTTCATTTTCTCTGAAAATTTTCAAGACTTTTTCCCCCCCCAGGCCTTCATAACTCTTGCAGTATGTAATTATTTATTTCTGCTGACTTCTTTCAGGACAATTAGTGGGACCGCTGCCAAAGATGTTGAGCTATCTTTTTCCATGTTCTTGTTAGGTCTTTCACTGACAATGACGTTGTCCATATATATACGCGTACGCAGAGAACAAATAAATAATTACTTCCATGTCAAAGGATTTAGACCAAGATAATCAAGTTAGATGGGACTTAACATTTGGACAAATTAAATTCATGTTTTCATTAAAATACTTTACATTTCATGGAAAGACTTGCCAGGTCTATGAGCTGAAGGTCAGAAGAAGGGAAAGATCTGTCTACTGTCGTCTTCTCTTTGTGACGCTTCTGGCGGTGATACTATCAGACCCAGGGGGTTGTTTTCATAATTGCCTGCATCTTAGTTCTGGTTTGAGTTCTTCTGCACTTCTGGTTTTAAATCAATTTTGTATTAGTTTTGTTGAATCGAGGGCCTCTGCACACATGAATACAATATTGTTTTAAGGTAGTGGAGATCTTTAAACTCATAAAATGTTTGATCGTTCTTGTATCCATTTAAAATGTGCCTCTTTCTTTTGTTGTTGTTGTTGTTCCCATGATGCGTGCCTAGCAAAGCAGTCCTCATAGAATTGAGGACATTCTTATTGTAATATTTCATATCCTTGGAGTAATATTTCATTAATATATGCACAGGCAAATAAAAATCACAATAAAATACGATAAATGAAAAGTATAAGCATGCGTCAAGAAAGATGAGTGGATGAAAACTAAGCCATTAGATTAATGGAACTTGTGGTTATCTGTTGATATTTTTTTTTTTTCTGTTTGACAAACTAATACAATAATCTATTTCAAATTTGGGGGAGTTAGATTTATTTATGTTTTCTTGTGTTGTAGCAATTAGTGTGAATTGATTTTTTTTTTAATATGAAAAGCTTATAATTTGTTGTGGAATCTGGTAATTTCCATTAAAACTCTAAAATGTTAATGTTTAGTATTGTTTGACACACGTGAGCAAATGCCTCTTTGGTGCGCGACACTTCACGCCGCTTTTTTCGGGTTCTACTCCAGACCGGCGCGGTTTCGTGCGGCGTGAGGAGCTGGCACTTTCTCATTCATTCTGCCGTAAATCTTTTGAGATTTCCTATTTCCCCTGTATTTTTTGCCTTGTTTTGTATTGATTCACAGTCAGATTTTCTATCCTGAAGTTCGCGTGCTTAGTTTTAGAATGTACGCTTAAGAATGAATGAGGTAACTTCACCAGCCTTAATTCATTAGATCGATATAAACAGTAGAAGGTAAACGAAGATCTGCGCCTGTGCGAGCGATCCTCTGTAGGATGTGTTTGCTTTCTCTGTATCAGTAGTCTTTTGAGAATAGCTGCCCAATTAATTAGTTTTCTTACTTAAAAGCCGGTAGAGCTGGCTGGTGACCTCAGCTTGTCTCTGTAAATGTAAATCAGTAGGCTGAAAGAGTTCAGAAAGAAATCAAGGTAGCACTAATGGGTAACAAAGTTAAAATATACCAACTTAAGAGATGTTTTAACCACTGAGGTTTGACTAAAATAGCTTTTGACTTTTTGTGGCCTGTGATGAAACTGAAAAATTTTAAATAGGGAACTTTTACTGTACCTGCTGGCTCATAATGAGAAATAAGTGAAACGTGTTTCATGATTCTAGTTCAACTGCAATTGTAATATGTTAATTAGCTGTGTCAGCTATCACCTGCTTATTAATTCAGGCTGTTATCACCATAGTATCAAGCTCCAGGTTGGGGGGTGGGGGTGTGGAGAAACGTTGCTCAAGTTAGAAAACAAGTCTGGGATAATGAAGTAATTTCGTATTTGAAGCATATTAAAAAGTACCTTCCCCAGTGCATGTATGAAGAGAATGTATTGGATAATAAGCATTAAAGTACACGCTATTAATATCGTACGTATGCTGTGGCCCCAGAGCCTTCATTTTAACCTAGGGAGCCAGAAAATCAACGTATAGGAACCGAACCTATATCTTAATATTCTCACGCTTAAACGCCTGATTAACGAAGACGTGTGCCGTGACAGCACGGCACGTAGTCTTTGTAGGCGGTTGGTCGTGGTCTGTAGACGAACGGCATCTCGTCCGTGGGAGGAAGGGGGCAGGCTGCTGAACCAGCGGCACCGGCAAGCGTACGACCTGGAGGGAGGAAGGCGAGGAAGAGCACGGAGCTAATCGTGGTTTACACCTGAGGAGCCAAACGGCCGTTCCCATCCCGTGTGTTGGAGGAAAAAGCAGCCCAATGCCTCCTTTAAAAGGCCTATAATAAGTCGTGGAAATGTATTTGGTCATTAAGATTCACAAGTGTAAGCATGGAAGTGTTTATCCCGGTATTTGGAAGCTTTAAACCGCCTTGCAAACAGCACAGAAGGAGGTCCTACAAATCTTACTGGTGCTCAGAGTCACGATCCTCCGCAGGTCGGTGGGATCCGGGCTGAAGTCCCTCCCCCCGTCTCACTTTGCTTGCGACGCGACGTGAAGGACAGACTGCAACGCGCCTCGGTTACCCCTTTCCAGCTTCGGTCGTACCCCTCGCCTGGTCCGATTTACCATTTTGTGCCTCGATCCACGGGATAAAACTACTTCAACGTACGATTCAGTCCTGCTATCAAGTTCTCTTCCTCTTAAGCGTTTGCTGCGTTGTGGCACGCAGTGACGGCATACAGGCGGTTTCCAGGATGGACAGCGGAACCCCAAAATTTCCCGTTGTTGAACATTAAAATAGTCAAAAGAATCAAATGCGTTTCTTCTAATAATTAAAAACACCCAATATTTAGCACTAAAAGCAGAACAGTGTCCTTATTTCTTGATGATGTTTTAATGTGATTATAGAGAAATGCAGGATTCTAACTAAATTGCTCTGGCTTTTATTTTGCTTTTATTTTTACTTAAAAAAAAAAATTGAAATATTAATTCAGCTTTGTGGAGTACATTTTAATTCCAGTACATTCATTTATCGGACTGTTAGCTGTTTTCTAGATAAATCTTTTATGCCCGTTTTCAGGTTTGGTCCATCTTTCTCTTCATTTTTAAGAAGATAGAGAATATTGTACCATGATAAGATAACATTATGTACTTTTTCTTAACATGTATAGAACATAAGTGGGTACCAAGGTAGTAGCGTAGAGGCAATCTCTGTGATAATAAGCTCTCCTAAGAAATGAGTTCCCTTCCGTTTCGAAGAACGAGAAAATTACAAATTTGATGAAACGCTACATTTGGAGGAAAATGTGAAGCTGGAGGGAGTGGAGAAAATGAGTCTTGGGGTAGGGAGAAGCAGTGTTGCATCTTTAGACTAAATGTACTCTAATGGATACGCTCTTACCTCACAAATTGCGCCTCTCTGAATTTAATAAACTTTGTCAAAGCAACGCTTACCATCACATTTTATGGACTTAGTTTTAGTTGTCGTGTAGTGTAGTCCATAGAATCATAGAAAATTGGGTTTGAGGGGACCTCTGGAGGTTGTCTAATTGGGCCTCCTGCCAACTTGTATTGCACAGCAGGGACACACTGACTTTATAAACTCTCTTTTATTGTTTGTTTCCTCCTAGAAATAAGAGAATATTGCAAAGTATTGAAGAAACTGGAAACTAGAGTGTCGTTAGGGAATTCCCTAGCTTTACCAGGTTATCAATTCTAGTAAAGTTAAGAAAACTGTTTCATGAACTTTTTCATATTTCCATTCATCTCTTAAAAATAGGTGGGTGGGGTTTTTTTCCTTTTTAAGGGCCAACTGATGAAATTAGTGTAGTGAATTCGTTAATGACGACAGCACAGTGGCAGCTCCTTCCTTACCTGTTACCATGGTCCTGTTTTCAAGAGACTTCGGAGAAAGCTGTTCTAGTACATTTGCTGATTTCTCTTACGGCGGAGTTTTTTGAATTTTGTACTCGCTGGCATCATGTCAAATCCCTTCTGATTTTTCTTTCGGAGGTGCCCAGGGAAAGGAAGAAAGGCAATGGGCACAGTTTGCATCAAGGCTAGATCAGGCTGCTCGGAGAAGTCGTGCTATTTGCATTCTTGGGGATATTTAAAGTCAACTGGAGAGTGCGCTGAGCATCCGGGTTTAGCTTGGGATCAGCCCTGCTTTTATAGGGGCTTGGACCAAAGGACCTCCGCGAGTTGTTTCCAACTTAAATTATTTTCTGGTTCTAATTTGTCACAATAAAATTCCTGGTGGAAGGGGAGGAAGGAGCAACTTCAGTGTTGTTTCTGCCCCTGTAGAAGTACTCAAGGCAAAAAAATAAAGTGTTTGGAGTGTTTGCCCATTGGTTTATGGCTGCCTTAACCAGTCTGAATGCTCGCTCTCCTGAGTCGTCATAATTACAGCCCTATTAAAGTCTGGTTCGTTAAGAACGCAGCGTACTGGTAAGAATATAATGCCACTAAATTCAGCATTGCATCTCAAATTCTGAACAGTCGCCTGTACTTCTACCAGATCTATGCAGGAAGTATAGAGAGATAGTATCGAGAGTATAGAAAGATAGACTTACACGTGTCAGGTGTGTCCTTCACTGAAGCGGCTATACAAATGGTGAGATTTATTTCTGTCGCCTTTCTTCTTAACTTCGTTGTTGCTGCTGTTGTGATCTGGAATTCATTTTAGTAGGAAGATGAGAATTCGACCCTGCGTGCAGTGCAGAAGGAAGATAACATTTCCTTGGTTCTTGATTTTGTAACTATACCGTTTTGGCCCGCTTACATTGCAAAACCTTTAAGGCTTCGTTGAAGATGAAAAAGAATGAGCCTCTGTGATAAACTGAGGGATGTTTGGCCGTCTGGGTAGCGCGAGGTGTATACGCTGTAAGTGATGCAGTCTTATGTGATGATTAAGAGCTTAGGTAATGCAGTTTGGCACTGTTAGAGCCCTGTTGAGTCTTTACTCTGTCACAGATTTCATTTTATAACCTCTGGCAGTGATGTGCTTCCCACGGTGAAACTGCACGTAGCATCTCTCGGAGTTTTAAGATTCTCCGATTTCAATGTTTTGTATGTTTTTGCCGCGCGAGACAACCACGTGGTTTAGGTATTGGGTTTCCATCGTTGCCGGCTTCTGTTTTCGTGTTCCTTGTACCCATCTGAGATTTTGGGGCTGGTTTTTCTTGTGGCCACGAGGCTTTGCAGAACGAATCTGGCCAGGGTTGGGTTGACGGCGGAGTGGAGCCCAGCAGCAGCAGGCTTTTCAGCCTCCACTTGAAGAAGTCCAATATTTTCATGGACATTTCCAGTAGAAATGCTTCTCCTTGCTTTGAGCTCAGAGCTTTCTGTACAGTACATTATATTTCTGCCATGCAAAAACATTGGCTATTTTCCACTGGGGAAAAGTAGCTGAAGTCGCATGTTGATGTCTTCTCCGCTAACCTCAGGGCTCTTATCTGAGTTGTTACTAGTAGTTTTATTCAGCATCCTTTTGATACTCTGCCTGCTGCTACTAAACGTGACCTTGAAGTGCACTGGAGTTTAATAGTCTGAATTCTAGCTGTTATCTCCTACGCTGCATTCGTTAACTAGGCATGATCTTTACCAGTGAGCTGATTTAATGGGTTGGTTTGTATAGACGTAGCTTTTCTGTGCAAGTCCTTGCAGTGCTTTTGAATCTGAAAAACTGTCATGTCATCTTGGTGCTTTATTATTCAACGTGCTTCCCCTGTGTAACTGAGTCATACCTGCTCACTTCAGTAACAAAAACATATATTATGCTACCATTAACCATGGTGAGTCAGCTTAGGTCAGGCAAATTAAGATTGTGGGCAATTTTGCTTTGGTTTTTTTTTTTAGTAAGCAGGTCACAGCCCGAGACATCTTAAAAGAAAAAAAAAAAAATCAGAATAACGCATTTCTGAGTGAAATGATTTCATGTCATAGTTGGGTTTTGGAAGGGCCTTGGGGGGCATTTCTGCTCCTTATAAAATGATTGATCTTCATAATAAATGTATTTAGGGTCAGAAGTCGATACAGAAGGAAAAAAAAAAAACCTAAGCAGATGACAAAGATTTTGCTCTCTAACCTTGGGACCATTTGCCCAGGTCCATGTGTCTGGAAGCCCTCCTTGTAGGGTGGAGGCACCGATCATGTAAGAGGAAGAATGGTGAAGGATCCCTCTTCCTTCCCTCTGAACCAGGAGAAAGCTGTTTCCTGGTTTGGGTTTCTCTTGTGATGTAGGCGTGTTGCAGAAAATGACAGTAGCGTAGGCATGGTGGTAGGGACGCTTGTGGGAGAAGAGGGTTTTTTGGGGTTTTTTTTTTTCCAAATTAACACTGAATGCAGTTAAGTTGATAGTAATTGTAAATTAAGAATAAATTCCTGTGTTAGAATCGTTGATTTAAATTCTTATATGGAACATATGAATGGAAGACAACCCACAAACATTTTGAACGTCTTCACATTCATGCGTTCGTGCCAAACGTTAACTTTGGTATTCATAATGCAAAGTTTTGTGTAAGAAAACCAGCAATGGTTAAAATAATATGGCTGGCACCATGAAAAGCAGCTTTTTTTGTGCAAGTTCACCCTTTAGGGAGTAATCAAGCCATTACACATACCCTACTCCTGGCGTCTGGTTTACGTGCAAATGAAAGCACCAAAGCGGGGGCCCTTTATAGCCACTCGTGTGTGTGTGTATATATATATATATAGTCAGTGGAGATAAATGGACATCTCTGAGGAGGTGACTCAAACCACCTTAGTTACATACTTAAAGTATATGACTGCTCCTCCTGTGTGTAAAATGTGCTGAATAAAATTCTTGGAGCCTTACCATGCGTGCTTTCTGACAGCTGGAGGAATAAATTCCAAACGAGGAGCCGTATCCAGCAGAGTTCTGCTGGATAAAGTCCTTCCAGGAAGGACAATGGCAGGTTTATTTACTGGGGCTGGGGAGAAGTGGGATAGCAGCTAGAGCCTACTACATGGATTACCACGTCTGTCCTGGTCTAAATCTTCTCTTGGGTTGCCTTTATGGCCGCAGGCAGCATAACTTGTCCCAGCTTCCGTTTGCGCTTCTGCATCGATGAACCTTCTTACGACACCGCTGTTACAAGTTTGGAGCGGGGGGAGGTTTCCGAAATTTAATCGGCATTTATTGACTGGACCCATTTGTCAGTTCCTTCTGCCATCTCCAGTCCTTGTAGGGGAGAAGCACAGCAAATGATCCTGTCCGTGGTGGCGCTGGTCCTCCCTCCCATCCTTCAGGATGCCTCTTTGACCTTTTCCACACTATCCCCCAAGAACATTTGAGCTTTCTGGGTTGTTCCGGAATCAGTTGTGAACCTTTGCAGCCTCCCAAACATCTTCCAGGCTTTCCTGGAACCGCCAGGTTGTCCTTTTGGAGTCTTCTGTCTGCTTCCAAGGCCGATCGATTCGGCTGCCTGGACTGAAACCCATTTCCTTCATTTCCCTCCTTCTCCTGTCCCTGGCACGAAGGGGCAGCCAGACCAAGTCTTCTCCACAAGAAAGAATCAAATCACCCTGTCCTTTAGTTCTCTAATCTTTCAGGTAATTTTCGGCCAAATGGCGAGCTTGATGTGTCTTTTGGGCACAATTGGAATTTATGTTCGTGTTAGTCTGTCACCGGCATGCACGCGTGCAGCTTTTGTGTCTGTAAGGTAAGAACATCTGTACTTGCCTTATTGGGGTATTTTAAGGCTGGGTTAATTATAGTTGATCACAGTAGTAAATACACTTTAAGGAGCGTCATAGTTAATACTCCTTGCAGTTCTGAAAAATATCTTAAAACAGTTTCAAAGCCTGCTGTCAAAGGAGATTCTCTCATAAATATTTGATTTTTACCCCGTAGCTTGCTATCAGCATAGTATTTTAAAACGAAAAGGTGATACTAACAGGGAGAAGATGGAACTTCACGAAGGGTGTGCTGATCCTGAGAATGTTTGAAAAGAAAACAAACCTAAGGCACTTGGAAACAGCTCAGGGGTTTCTAATCAGATCTGACATGATATGATATGTGATGCGATATGATCTCTAGGCAAGATTGTTCACCTTTTAAGTTCACCCTTGCGATTCAAACCAAACCGTGCTTTGCTGATTTACTACGAGTCCTGGAATTTAGTTCTCTGCTCCTGCCAGCTTGTCTCAGCAGCGGAGGGAAATGTGTTACGCTCGGGTTTGCAATCCGACCCAAGGACAAGGTGATTTCAGAAAAGCAGATGTTCTTTTTACAGCTGGGCTCAGCCCTTCTGCGCGATGCCGGGCTTTGCCGGACCCGGCTCCCGCAGGCGCTGCCGGCGTCCCGGTAACGGGGAGGAACTCGCCGTCTTTGTGCTAAAGGAAGAAATTTAAGGCTGTGCTGCTCAGGCTGGTTTTTCTCAGCTGTTCTCTGCGGGTCCGGTCGTTTTTGCTGCTCGGCACCGAGTGGGCTGTGTTTAATAGGATCCCAGCTGGACTCGACTGGCTTCGGCACAGCTCCGGCTCTCCGGATGGTTTTCTTTACGGCTCCTGGACTGAAGCTGGCTTGCTTCTGGCCTGTTAGGAATCGCGAGGACAAACTGGCATTCACTGCTCTGCATCCATACAGACACCTCTAGAAAACGGGGATTTAAGAAATCTTAATAAATTACCTCGTCCATCCTACTTCAGGAAACTGTAACAAAAATATTATTAAAATGTGTGGGAATAGCTTGTTCCTGAAAACCTTCAGCAAAGATTTCCACGCTCTCCCCAGGCAGTCCTAGCTTTCATTTCAGTTATACAGCTGTTAAATTGTCTAACTCCCATCTTTCTTGCTGCAGTTTAAGCCTACGATCTCTTGACAGTTCCCAAGTGAAGAACTAACTTTGCCACAAAAAGGCGATAAATCGCCTAGACGTCTGAAGTCTGTTATCATGCCTCTGCTCTTCCCTTCTCCAGCCTGAGTAAAATCAGTTCTTTCCATCGTTCCACATAATTCTCGGTTTATATACCTCTGATGACTCTTAACGTTCTCCTCTGGACTTTTTATACTTGGGCCTATTTGTCATGAAAAGTGACACCCGGAACAGGACGCAATGTTCCAGTTGCAGTTTGACCAGTACTGCCTCGATATTTTGTTTTAAATCCCAAAGTTTCTAAAATATTTTCGCTGTTGAGTAACTGGAAGGCAGTACATCAGCTCCTTCACTGGCATGGATGTACCTCAGCAGAAAATCTGGCCAAAGCATCTGTGTAGCAAAGAGCGTATGACTCTTTTTTTTTTTTTTTTTTTTTTTTTACACTGCTGATGAGTAGGAAATGTCACAAGAACAACAGATCTTGTACTATTTTTACCAGTTAAGCTGTGATCTGCAAATTAAACCGAGATGATCATCCTTATGGCTTTGTTCCCGTTAGAACACCCACATTCTGGCACGGTGCGGGTCAAAGTCCACTCGGGCCACCCCAAACCAAACAAGATCACGGCCAAGGTTGAGGTATGTCCCCTCTCTGAAGGTTTGCATATGAAGCAAATGCATTTCCTTTTCCTCTAACAGACCTGAAAAAACCTTGGTCAGCTGTTTTATTTGGGGTCTGTTTTTTTGTTTGTTTGGGGCTTTTTTTTTTTAACCAGGACATCATACGTTTTACTTAACCAATCACTTTTATACGTCCCAGTAAGATGATGCTTTTTTCCGCAACATCAAGTCATCGCTGACTCACCTTCACGTTGAGTTATCACTAAGCCCAGATCTTTTTTTTTCCTGCGAGAACATAAGTCTGTGCAGTTAATTATTCCTACCTAAAAGGGCTCCTTTGCAGTTGTTCTAAGTGAATTGGCTTCTGTTTAGTTCAGGCTGTTCCTCTAGTTCAAGTTCACTTTGAATTTCAACTCTTCTCCCCAAAGGGCAATGCAGAAGTTCTGCTAGCGCAAATTCACACTCTGCACAGGTAACGAAATTTAGTCCGTATGAATTTCACCTTACAAATTTATTCCTAACCCATGTGAAAATAATCACTATAAATGCAATGAACCCAATTGCTTTTACTTATTCTTCACAGGCGTATGTTAAGAATGAAAAACGCTATAGCTTAAATATATTTATTCCAAAGTCTTCATTTAGAATTTGAAACTGAATTTGCCGAATAGATTTTTAGGATTAGTTAAGGAAATCGTACAGGCGTTTCAGCCTTGGGCTTTTGGAGTCTTGGGTGTTTGTTTTCCTTTTGAAGTGTTTCTGCTCTCCCTTCTCTGTGTTTCTGGTTCATCAAACAAAATAATTATCTCTGGTTTTGGCATTACAACGTCAAATGGACCGTGCCATTGTCAATGCATCCTGCTGTGCTAGAGTATTACTGGATGTCATCTGCAGGTATTACATTAAATAGGAATAGCTCGATTGTTCGATCTTAGTTTGTTTCTATACTTCTCTGAAAAAATAAGGTGACCACTTCACCAAAACGAGTCACCTTCTCGGTAGCCGTGGTGGTGTGCTGAAGCTGGCAGGACGAGGCTGGGACAAGCTGGGAAATGAGGGTGTCCTGGTTTGAATCTCAGTTGTGCACTTCCCATAGCGAGCAAGGAAGGATTTCTCTTCTACAGGCTGTAATTTCTCCATAGGTGGGGCTGAGCCTTGCGGCTTGTAGGCCTTCAAGGTAAAGTTGCTTGAGTATATTTCTTCACCAAAAAATTGTCTGTGTTAGAGATCGAGGTGATCGTAAACCGTATGCAGGGCCAGAGAGCTAATATGCAGGTACCGCTCTGGTATTCAACAATACAAGTAGACTTGTACTCTTTAATGTTCTCATTACTTTGTTCCTCTGCTGAGGAAAGACCAATTTAATGAATTAAGGGACAATGACGTATGAAGGCCTTTTCTTAAAAGACCTTTTGAAGCTTTCAGGTCTTTTGAAGTAGACATATGGTGTTTAACAGCAAGGACGTTTTCTACGAAATTACTGTTAGGGCCTCATTAGGTTTTTAAAGATTAGAGATGACCAATCAGGCATGCTCCAGGTGTTTCCTCTACTGTAGCTAATACCCATTTTTATTAGAAATATGACCTTTATTTTCTTTTGAATCATGTCCAGCAAAATGGAATTGCCCCTTATTATCAGCGAATTAGATTTTGGTTTCGGGAATAAACCATGCGTGTTCTTAATTGCGCGTAAGAGTTTCTTCTCTTCCTCTCCGAAAAACCAGGGATTATGATGACGAAGGTAGGAAAAAATATTCCCTTACTAGATTGAAACCACCCAAGATTATATCACAAAAAATTGAAATTGTCAGTTTCTTCATTTAAACTCGCGTTATCGGAGAGGGCAACGTTTGTCGCTCGGCCAGGGACTCCTGCTTTTTGTACATCAGCAGGTTTTGTCATCTTTTTTTCTTTTAACGTGAATAAGACGTCCTTGTGAACTGGCCAGATTCTGTGCACAGTACTGGAACTTAGTAAAAAGTCAGTCTTACTCATAATTTTCAGAAGAGAGTGCTGACGATTTTAAACATTCACTATTCAGAATAATAAGAGCTATAAAAGTACCCAGCCTTTTAAAAAGGCTTCCTAGCAGAAAAACTTCCATGCTGAAAAATACATTACTCCTAAAAAGAAATGCTGTCGTTTTCCTGCAGTGACGATAGAACGGTCTGTAGAATAGATGTCTGTTGGCCGCCTTAGTCTATCGCCTGACCTAATTTTTGTAAAGTGCAACTACTGTATTGAGAATCCCCATCCAAATGAAAATTACGGCAGAAGAGTTCTAGTTTTAAAATGATTGATACCAAATGATCGCGTACATAATTGGAAGTAGTTTTTAACGGAACTGTCTTGTGTCCAATTTAAAAGGGAAAATAGTGGAATACAGAATGCCAAGTAAAGTTTTGGTATCTAGAAAAAGATTAGCAAGGGAGACATAAAAGTTTTTTTATTTTCTCTACCACCGTTCTTCTATGGAAAATAAATTTGCTGCCTCACTTGAACTTTGAATCCTCTGGCAACAAATGTACATGGCCATAGTAGCTGGCTTAAAAAAAAAAAAAAAAAAAAAAGTACAAAAAACCCCCGTCCTTGTCTAGCCTAATTCCCTTGGCTTGCATGTGGGAAACTTTGAATTTAGCAAATGGAACAAGCGTGGTCTGAATCTGCTCTGTTTGGTAGCAGTTGATAAGTTGTGTCAAAACAGTCCTGCGTACTTGGAATTAAATACTGCACGTTTTTGAAGGAAACACTTGCAAATATTACCACGCTGCGAAAGTGTCTGAAACAGTTGGTGCTGGTACAACGCTGGCCAGGCAGGAATGGAATTAAAATATTTCCCCTCTGCCGTCTGCTTTAGGCTTATCAGCTGCTAATGCCATGCAGAAAGTGCGTCTGTCTAGAGTACGCTGATCCAACCGAAAAAATCTTTTCCTGCATAGTTTTCTTTTCAAAGGAATCTTTCAGCAGTTTGGGCTTTAACAACCATGCTTTAATTGCAGTCAGTTTGTCTCGCCCCAAAACCTCCAATGCATCAAAATACGCCGCCCTTCACAATTAATAACTTGACATCAGTTGCATTGACACGAATGGAAATACTCCAGGTTTACAGTGGTCCAGCGCAGACTGGTTAATGACTTCATATTGGAAAGTATTCAAATTCTGAGTCTAAATGAACTAGACCCAGAGCATAAATTTAACTTCACATCCTTTAAAAGTATACTGAAATATTTATGCAAATAGCCCGAACACCGCAGACTTCGCGTCATAAACTTCAATCCTTTCTTTTAGGAATCCTTAGCAAAGGAAAGAGATCGCATGGAAATGAACTCTAGAAGTGTTTACTGTTAAAACGTACAGCAGGATAAACAAGGACTTCTTTTAGTGATTCTTCTGGTTCAAAGTTGTAATTTTTCAATTTTTTTTTTTTTTGGTGTGTTTTATTCCTTCTGCCAAAGACAACCAGTGACTGTACTTCATCTCCCACCCCTGTGCTGGGTGTATGGGTTGCGCTGAGTCAACGTAGGTAACTCCTGCGGGAAAACGTGCTTCGTGTTTTCCTCTGCGTTCCCACCGTCCCGAGCAAGCGATGCTCGCGACTAGGAATGCAACGTGCTCAGCCCACGCCACCTCCTGTCGCGGCAACGTCCTCTCTGTTCCTGCAGAAAGAAGGGGGGGAAAAAAAGTTATATACAATCGTATAGGAGACATCTACATTTTCTACGCTCGCCATGACTGCTCGGGACAGCCTTAAAAAGCCGGTCAAGAGCCAGAGATGCAGCGCGGGATGCCGCTCATGTCCGGCACGCGGGTCCGTCGCTTGCATGGTACGTGCAGGAAACGAAGCAAGGAAATGACCTTGGCCAGAGATACAACTTCATCCATCTCTGGAGAGGTGGTTTAGAGATGATTTACTAATTTTCTTGTTAATGACTGCACTCTTCCTAGAATTTGGTGTGCCTTTTGGAAGCATCATTTTTCCATTACTGTATTTTGTTTTGTTAGCTAGTTGAACCTAAATTTAAAAGCCAGTGAAGCTGTTATTCGCAAGATTTTATTTAATACACACGCACTGTTTTGCCATGGAATACTGAAAAAGATAGGACTTACTAAAATAGAAATAATTGATTAAACATAAAATGTCATTCCCTTAAATCTATAATTGGATATACCGCTTAGAAATAACAGTGTGCATTTTCTTAAATTAGTTGTTCAGTTAAATAAATCTAAATAAAGCCAGACGGTCTGTTTAGGTGAGCGGTAGGCACTTGAAGACAGGTAATACGCAAAAATCAGAGAAATGCATACAAAAAAAACCTGACTGCAGCTTAACTGTATGTCCCCTCCCGTTTTCGGTTCAAGAAACTGAAAATTGGGGGTGAGGATCCTGGTGAAAAACCTGAGTGTTCTGAGTTCACCTGGTACAACTGGAGATCGGCACGCCGGAAAACACGACTGGGAGGGAACAGATTGCTTCCCTTGCCTGAAATAGATGATTTAACCTATTTACTATGTGTGGAACACAGTCTTTAAGAAAAAAAAAAAAAAAATTCACAGGCTGCGTGCGTTTGCTGATACCACTTGTTTCTAAATTTGCACCTCATCAATTCATTATTTAAGGAAGCGAGGAAGGAAAGAAGCCATGTCTGAATTTGCGTAGGTGGATGATAATGCAAGAGCCAGCGAAGCAAGAGGACAACCTGCGGTTGAGCCAAGAGCAAAACTCCTTCTAGGAGGGCGAATGTGCTGCCGCCATCATGCTGCCCGTGTTCACGCGGGGCAAAAGAAGCCCCGGTAGGACGGTTGGTGACGTGGGTGAATGGCGAAAGGGAAGAAGTAGGCGAGATGGGCTTGACTTCCCCCTCTTTCTGCCCTTCTTTGCTGTAGCCTACGCTCCCACCCTGGAACTCACCCTAGGAATTTTTGAAAGCCATTTTCAGAGGGATAACAGGCGAGGAAATCCAGTATTTGTAATTGTCGTCGCAGACCTCTGAGAAAGTCACTGAACCATGGAAACTGCAGCTACTTCAGTCTTAAAGCTTTGGCCCTCCACGGCCGCTTCTGTCAAAGGATTTCCCACAGCTTTCGAGGCACGAATGAGGTTGGTGTCACAATGCTGTGACAGGAGGAGAACTGGATTATTATCCTGGTTTGATAAAACAGAGAGCTGTGATGGGCAAATTCATTTCAGCTTGGCCATGTGGCTGGAGATACTTTTGCCTTGCTCAAATCTGTCCCCTTTCCGAAGTCAGAGGTGCCGGAGGGAGCAAAAGGGAACGTAATTTTGGCTTTGCCAACTCGGACCACAGGCTGGGGTATTGGCTTGAACTCTCATTGAAGCTAGGTTTCTGCGAGGGCCAAGGTGAATTTTCTCTGGGGTGGACAACCTCTGAGAGAGGGTAGAGAGAACAAGATCTCAAGAGGACACCACTATTCACTAAAGAGTCTGAGTCCTTTGTTCTACGTCTCAAGGGAAGTTTGAGTCAAATCAATAGAGATTCCACCTTTCCTGGATCCGTATTTGGCTTCTTTAGCTGCCAGTTTACTTTAGGATGGAAAACTGCAGTGTGCAGGCATAGGTGTTTCACTGTTTGGGTTTCTTTTCTAGAAAAGAAACTATCTGCAGGTAATAAAAGGCTATCAAATGCTTTTTTTTAAACAAGCAGCTGAAAATATGGCCATAAGTGGGAAGAATGTTGAAGTAGGAGTTATTGAGTCTAGAGAAGTGGAATTTTGTAAGTGCATTCCTGAGGGAGTGAGTGGGAGAAATCATTCTTTCTGGTGAGAGCACGGAATTGTGTATATGCATTCGGGGGCTTTATTAAAAGGTATAGCATGCTCCACGTGATCCCACTTGTTCAGCAAGCTAATTTAAATCTTTCTTTTCCATCTATAGGCTAATCAAGAGCTCCATAATAGTTAAGCACTTGAAATTTTTAACATTGCGAGATTGTTCTTTTGTTTCGTTTTTCGTGTCTCAGTAACACACCTTGGAAATTGCAGATCCAAGGAGGGAATGAGAAATGAGAATTTTTATTTTTTTTCCATCCCAAGAGAACTTACCAAAACAGAAAAATATTTTTTCATCTAGAAAAGCAAAAGAAAAACAGGTGGATGAGCAAAATACAGTGCTTTTTATTTGGTTGGCTTCAAGATTCTCTTTCTTACTACCAATATCTGCAACTCTGTTAGAGGTTGTGCAAATGTCTGAACTGTGCCTTCCTCAGTCGAACTCCTGTTTTGCATTTCTGTTTATGTCCTTCTCCTGTAGTAGTGCTAGAGGTATTTTTCTCATTTTAATTCTTGTGAGATTTGAAAAGTGTCCCACCTTGTACTGATGCATGAGACCAAGAGAAAAACAAGAGTTTCAGGTGGTTTGGGGTTTTTCTCTCCTTTTTTCTCTCCTCTCTTTTTCTTTCCTCTCTTTTTTTCTTTCTTTTGGCAACAGACATAACAAACTCTTAACTTCTAATGTTAAACAACCTGAGTTTGAGAGTGTGATCAGAATCAGGAACCTGAATGCAGGAACTTGATCCTGTCTGTCCAATATCCCTTGTAAGTCCTGTAGCTGTCAAAAAAAACAAACAAAAAAAAGGTCTCTCCATTTCACCGTGAAAGCTGTGGCACTACGTTTTGACTTGGAGACTTAGTCTGCAGAGGAATAGTGTGAGTTCTCGCCTGCAAATTGAATTACTCTGACTTGTCAAAAGTGCTTTTAGCGTGCTGGAGGAGTCTAACATGCAGTGGATAAGATAGCAACCTGAATATCCATCCTGACTGTTTACTTGATAGGCTATTTGAAATGTGGGAAACTGGTAGAAGATGCACCAAATTCTGGAAGCCTTGCAGAGAGCTAAATAGGTGAACTCGGGCAAAACAGTGACATTCGTGCAGAAGAAAACCGTATAAACCAGAGCAGAAGCAAAATGAGAACTTTTTGTAGGTGAATCTGTGAAGCTCTTATTAGTTTGGTCCCAGTGACCCCAGTAAGGAACCCCGGCGACGCTATTATTCCAGCACATAAAATCCTTAAATGTAGCTGATGCAAAGGGTATTTATGTGCTCAGAAGGAATACCGATGAGAGACTTTTCCGGAGCAAATGAACCAAAAAGGAGGTTTGTTCATAAGCGAGTGCTCTAAATCATAGTGAAGCTAAGGTCTTCATTTTGAGTTCAGCCGAGAAGCAGCTGGAACAGCTATTTCAGATCTTGTGCAGGGAATGCAGGTAATCTCAGCAGAAAAGTAGATATTTCCTTGTCAAACCAATCATAGCAGCTTACAGTCTAGAATTGCAACTGGCTGTAATTTCAAGCATGGGGTTTTATCCTTCGTCCCCACAGGAATGAGAATGAAGACAGATGGGAAAAAGTGGAGGGGAAAACAAAAAGACTTTTTCTGAACTGGAAGAATTTGGGGGATTCTAGGAAGTGTGGTTAATGCAGACCTACTTAGCTGTGTTGGACTGGGATACTTCAATGGGCCGTGTAAAATGTTTTGCATTAGATATTTATTTTTCCATACTACTGTGAAACCTTGTGCACTTTATGAAGGACTGAATGTTAGCCTGGAATAGCCTCAGAACAGCCTGCGCATCTGTCATCGATAATTCCAGATATGGAATAAGATATATAGACATACACAACCACATTTTTATTTTTCTGGTGGAAATCAGGATTTACATTCATCCACAATGAAAGACAAGATATTCTTCCCTTATTCCTTCTTTAATTGTATCTTTGGGAGTGGCTAACTTAAGATATATAATGACTTAAAGCTGTTTGAGCTTTACTGCTTCTAATATGTCAGAATACAATTGTCTCCACGCAACCTTTATATTAACGTTAAGCGGAAATCAATTGTCCTTCGAGTTGACTTGTAGCATTGGCAACCAACAGAATTACTGTTGTGGGTTTTTTTGTTGGGGTTTTGTTTTGACAGACAAGGATGATGAATTTCTCCTAGCATATGAGATACAGTTTCAGAGACAAATGAGAATCAGTCAATGGGTCAGAGAAACGCAGTTCAAAGACCTATCGTTTATAAAATATTTATGCGCTGTCATGAAAATCAAAGGGAAAGGGAGCTTATGTAACCCACCGAAGAACTGAAGAGCCAGCATAAAACTTTCTTTCCCATCCCACAACTGAACCTAACTTACATATTTCAAGAGAAAGTGTGTCCAGCCATGGCTTTTCTGCAACTGTCCCAGGGGGTATGTCATTTCCAAATATAATAACCCAATTCTTTGCTGCCCTATTGTTCCTAGGCTGATGCGTCATATCCAAGCTATGCTCATTGTGACCAAGTGCAGAAAACTAGTTTGCCACAGGATTTTTTCTTTTTTTTTTTTTTTTTCTGCATAATAATGCAATCTGCAAATGAAAATGGGGCAGGAGGGAAGCAACATCAGAAAAATTACTGGACGGTTTAAAGTTGAATGACATTAAAAAAAAAAAACAAACCCAAAATACCCATCCCTAAAGCAGGAAAAAAAAAGCTTAACTTCCAGGCAATACCAGCCTGAGAAGGAATTATGTTGTCTGTTGGCTAGCTCCTGGTGTCCTTTACGCTGTTATTACATATCATCATATCCGGATTAAATGCTTTTCAAATTTCTTTTGATTTTAGTTAAGTAGCTATTTGTTTTTAAAATACTGCACTTACATAATAATACCTACTGCTGGCTTTATGCCTAAAATGCACTGAAACTTGTAAAGGAAAGCGTACAAAAAGTAATGAAAGGGTTAATTTAAAGTTTCGGCTAAGGTTAATAACTGGATCAAGCGGTAATGAAATCACTAAGTTCCACTCTGATTCTAATGACGTTTCTGTGAATTTTCCATCTTTCCCTTCTTTCTGTCATCTCCTTTCTTCCCACTATGGTGCGGCAGTCGCCATTCTTCCCAGGAGAGATTGATGTGGTTTCCCCAAACGACCACCAGTACTGCTTCCCTGGTGGCTAAATAGGTTACATCAGAAGGAGAGAAGAAACTTCATTTTCCCAAGTCAGAGCCAAAATGCGTGTTTAGCCCAGAGTCTTGGCTCGCCGAGGAACAAGTCAACTGGGACGGTCGGTGAAAAACTGCTGCGTTTAGGCTGTGTGGTTAAATTGCAGGGGCACGTTCACGGAACAAGTTGAAAATGTGAGAAACCTGGTTAATTGGCCCTTGATAAACCCATTGCTCTCAGACGCTGTTTGCCAAGTTGGCAATGACGTATTAAGCTCAAGTTGTACGTAGTAAGGAAATGCCGAGCAGGAAGTTTCAGATTTGGTTAACGTAGATGGACAGAAATCTGTAGAGAAAATTGTGAAGACACAAACTCGATCTAGTTTGTAACTGAAAATCAGTTAGCCTGATGCATCCAACGATCTAACTTTCTGTAGTTATGCTTTTGGTGCTGGGCTACTTCTGTGAGGTGCTTCATTTTTCCCTGTCTCGGAGTGCCTACACTTAAAATAGGGATGCTGATTTGTCCGTTTTGTGGGAGGCTTTGAGACTGAAAAGGAAAAGCTGTGTGAGTGAGTTACATATTGTTATTACTAATAGGAAAATCTAGATAAGGATTTTGTTACCGAGTTAGCTGATGGGCTCCCTGAAGGGTTTACAGCTTCTTCTGGGCTGTTTCCGCCGATGTGACCCATCCGAGCTGCACTGAGAAGACAGATTTGTTTAGTGAGTGGAAGAGTCTCGCACAAACAAAACCGAGCAAATGCGTTGTTCTGATTTTCAGCGGTTTTATTAACGTCTTAAATGAAGATAGCTCTGTGGTATTGTCGCAACTCATCAGCTCTGTGTGGTATTGTACAGTCGTAACGCAGACAGTACTATACAGCATCAGCAAATCACTGTGCGTGCGTTCAGTTGTGCTGATTTTTCTCCTCCTTTAACTCTCTTGAACAGGAAAGAAATATTTTGTCTTGTCTTTCACGACAGATACGAAGCATGCCTGATTTTTCTTTCTTCTCCTTCCTCCTTCTTCCTTTACAATCCCCACAATTCCCATCTTGCTCTCCCCATGGAGATGAATGTTGACAATAACAGACTGTAAATGGTGATGCTTCATTTCTTTGGCATGACAGCGTTTTGTTAATTTTGACGTTATTGCCACGATAACTAACCACCGATATCCATAATTTCACAACCTTGAAAGGACATAAGTGATTTGGGAGCCACAAGTTATTTGCCACTGATTGAGTAATGTTCCACATAGTTAATTCCGCTTGAAAAGGAGTGATGGGTTACGGTCTTACTGTCATCGTCTTCAACGAATGCTTGGTTCCAACGAGAAACCCTGAGGTTGAACATCAAATGTGGAGGAGTTGCTTTGCTGTGATGATGATAATTTTGGTTTGGAAACTCTGAGAAAATGGATTGTGCTCTTTTAATTTCCCTTTTGCAAAAGGGAAAAAAAAAGAGGGGAAAACTACATCATTCATGTATTTACTTATGTGATGCGCAGTTTGTTTTGGGGTTGTGTGGCAGGGTTTTGGTAGCCACCCAAAACACTGTTTTACTGGGGCAGGAGGATTACAAGTCAAAATAGAGAACAACTTACTGATCTCCTTTGCCAAAATAAGCATTTTGGGCAGCGTACTTATTTTCTCTTAATAAAAAAGCTGCCGTGCTACTCTAAGCACCTAGATGTCATATTAGATCTCCCCATGCATACACGAGTATACCTACGTTTGTACCCACCTTAACAAATCCTGTTGCCCAGGCTGGAGTGCAAGGGTTACAGAAAAATCTTGAAGGACCAGGTTTTTTTCAAACGAAGCTTAATGATGCAGTTAGTGGTCTTTTTTTAGTTGCTGTAATTTGCGTTAATTTCATGGAGATTTCGGGACATGTTTTTGAGAATCCCATTAGGCACCTATTTGGTGCCTTAGCTGTAAAAACATTTGTAGACTGGTTTCTAAAATTCTTGTGATGTTGCAAAGACTGGAAGTGCGTGCACCTAAACGTCAGTTCAAGAACAGGCAGTTGTTTAAATCTGTCTCGTTCGAGAAAGTTCTTCTATCTCCAAGGAATTTAAGCAGGTGTGGAAGGTCTGTCCATACAAAGGGATCTTCCCGAGTCAGAGCTCTATAGCTATTTGATGAAACAAACACTTTGATAAATGCCAAATGCCTTTCCCTTTGTCCTTAACAAGTAATGTTTCTCAAAGAACCACTACTTCTACCTTTTTACTTTTCATTTTTTAAAAGGGTTTTATTTCTCACGGGTCCAAAAGAAATCTTTGAAAAAGTAAACGCCTCACATTTTAAGAGATCACGATTTAAATTACTTCAGTTTTTCTTAATTGTTTTTAATTTACAGTATTACGTTGATTTTGTCTTTCAACTGTTGAAGTTAGTGATGGAAATTTATGGGGTATGACAAAATATGCAATCAATTAGTAACACAACACCATAATTTATGCTCATTCTTTCTGTATAAGATACACGGGTGGGATGTAGCAAATTCAAGAATGAGAGCAGCGTACAGCTGAACGAGAGAAATGCAAATGTCTGAGCATCCCTTGGTTTGACTGTAGGACAAAATGGGTTACCATCAAGCGTCCTTCTGGTCGTGACCCATTTGAGTTCCTTAGAGCATGGAAAGGGCAGCTGGGTGCAGAGTACCAAAACAAGAGATCGGAACAAGGGCCCTGTGAGGTCGGTGAAAACTTCACCCTTAGTTTTGATGTCTGAATCAGGCTGACAATCCCATCCGCTTCTGCCAAGTTACTCTTTGCCTCAAAGTTCTTTCATGGTATAGTATAGAATATTATACATATGGAATGATACACCTCCTACTTCGGTAGGAGTCATCTATGTTTTCAAGAGGGCATCTGTCCTTACATCGCTTATCACAGGGTATGTGATGCTAATATCACGCGATTAAACAAATCTTTTCGGGGGGGGAGGGGAAAGCCCCACAGAAGGCAGGCATACAGTGTTGATGGCATCGATACGTAGGTTCCGTGAATGTGCTAGGATTTAATTGTTTAATATATTGAAGGCGTACTGCCAAAACTTCGTGTGTGTCCGATTTACGCCTCACGCTTATCCGACTCGCTCCGTTACATGAGTCATTCTAGTGGTGTTTTGCCTGGGATCAAAATCACCTACTAACATCTTAAATAAGGCACGGTTTTGTTAATATAGTAACATTTTATAGCAAATATTTTACGTATGCTTCATCTGGTTTTAGACATAACTGCTGTACACGTTAAGAGTCATGGCTTCTAGATTTTTGTTGGACCGACACTGGTCAGGCACCAGTTTCCATTCACCCCCCACCTTATACTCCATTCTGTTCCCAGCCCTGTTGCGCTGCGGCCACGGTTTCCGTCCGGCTTTCGGACGCTCCCGCAACGCAAACAGGAAAGCAAGACGTGACGGAGGAGCGGGATAAATGAGCAATTGCCGATCGTTAGAAAGGATCAGAGAGCGCAGCGGTGACATCTGAGATAGCGCTACTTGTTTTGCTAAACCGGATTTAGGGGGGAAATAAAGAAGCATTTATCCAAATCACTTCATTATTCAGTCGCACGGCGCCTAGAACCAGATGTGCCGTTGACCTCCATCCCTTCGTGGTCTCTAGTTCGTTCTCGTCTGTGTTTTAGCGTTCGCTGCTCTTACAAGCGATGGCTTGCGCTGAGCTGGGCACGGTACCCGCTGAAGCGGTTTGGTTCCTTTTCAGTTCTAAAATACGGAGCTTTTAGGAGAGAGAGAAACCGATGGCCACGAGGGTTAAGAATACGTGGGAGGAGAGTTCGATTTGTCTTTGCGCTTTTATTGCTTCGCAGAAATTTGAAAATCCCTGAAGTAAGAAAGGCAACGTGATTTGAATACAGACGTTTTGCTTTCCTTTTTATGCCGCGTTCTACGGTACACAATATCTCTGGTGTGTTAGTTAAAAATTGTCACACCAATGACTGGCAGCCCTGAAACGCCGCTCCCCGCTCCTTCCTTCCCCCACTGCAAAAATGCTCCTACATCTACATCCACTCAGGTAGCGGCAGCGAAAGCATTTCATTTCCGCGTTGAAGCTCCCCCGTGAATAAACAAAGATGTTTCATTTCCCCGTGTTGTCAATCAGGAACCTTTCATCTGGGACCCAGGTTAATGAAATACTCCATCTTCTTTATACGTTATTTCTTTGGGAACTGCACACGGTGCCTTTAACACCGGCCGTTGTCTTCATCAAAAATGGACTTGCGTGCTGTGGTCAGTTCTGAAAAATGGATTTTAATACAATAATTTTCAAGTGAATTGGGAAGTAGGAAAGAAAACCCAGTAGCGCTAACAACAGCCTGAATTTAATGAGGAAGTAGGGTCTGGTTCAGTAGCCAGCAATACGTGGCAGAATTCACATGACTGCCGTAATCGTTGTACGTAAGTAGATGCGTGTAAGTGCTGTGATTTAACAAATCCACTTACAAACTGGGTGTAGCATCAGGGTGAGGCTCCTTTGCATCCTGCCAATGGTTTTTACCAGGCTAAAAAGCCCATTTTGAGCGTGATGTTGTATAAGGGACAGAGTACCATCCCTGCTTAAAGCAACGAGAAAGGCAAAAGACTAAGAAACTGGTATCAAGGTGTCAGCGGGACAAAAGAGTTAGAGATCAGTTGCAATGCTCGGGCTAAAAAAACTATGCCAAACCTAGAGGAGAGCGTGTCTCTTGGCTCCCAGCCCTCTGTTTTAAGTCAAGCTTATTTCTTTTGCTAATGATTCAGTGTCGCTTCTTGTTGCCAGTAAATGTCAACCCAAAAAAACTATGTTGTTGAAAAGTCAATATGCGGTTTTTTCTTCAGTCCAGATAAAGCTGTTGTTCGTACTATCAGGCCTGTAGCTTTTCTTGGAAAATTGCTGTAGTCCTGGAGTGGCATGAAATGATTTCTGCCATGTGCCTGTCCCAGGATACCTGTAGAGACAACAGCGAAGGGCATCGTTGCCTTGCTGAGAAGAACGCTGGTGTTCAAGGTCTCAAGCAGGAGGTGTCTGGTGGGCGTTGCAGCGCGCGATAACCTCAAAGTTCCGGTGCTTAAGTGGATTGCGCACTCTCGCCTTTTCAGGTTTAAATGACGGCTTATTTAATGTGCAACTGATGTCAGCAGTATCGATTACAAGTCTCTAGAAATGTGCGATTAAGCTTTAAATGTAAATGCTCATCTATATCCCATTGCTCTAGGTGGATATCCTGCCATGTTGAGTAGCCGTGCGATACCGGGGAGGTGAAGGAAGAGATAATAATCTTTTTGATGCAAATGCACATGTTTTACAATAATGTCATATGATAGACCGCCTTTAGCGGAACAAATAGAATGGCAAAGTTGAGGTGAAACAGAAAGAATCATCCAAGAATATTTCTTAATTAGTCAGCGTCCACAGTGAATCTCTACACTAGAAAAGGGGTTTCATGAATTAATTCAGGGATTCATTTTGATATTTCGATGGCACTGAGCAGAGATTTATCTAAGAGAGTATTCAGTTGAAATGGAGGGAATTGATCCTTCTATTTAAGTAGGTACATATTAATTAAGGGGGCTAGAATCTGTTCTCTCTTTCCTGCAATAGGTGCTTTGAGACAGTTGAGCTTGAGACATATCCTAGAGCAGGATAATAAGGAATATTATAAATACTAAAGAGAGATTGTGGCCATTGCCACTTGAGTTGCATACTCTAAATAATAAATTATCTCTAATTTTAAATTAGAGTCTTAAAGGCTGATCTAAGATTTCAAAAGAAACTTAATGGCCTATGATATACTTAAGCTCAATAAAGCGGTGAAACTCTGACATTCTCCAATGTCATGCTCAGAAATGGTATGTTTATGTAGTTGTTCAATGGTTAATAGAAAATTATAGCTTTCGCAAAGTTTGGATGTTGTGCGAAGGTATATAAAACTTCAGATGTCTCTGAAGCTCCAAATAATCTTGATTTTTTTTTTTTTCAATGTCATAATGTTCTTTAATTATAAAGCAATTATCTCTCCCAAATGATATCACATAAAACCACGATGTGGTAGTTGTTAACCTATATTTTACATCTTGTCACTTTGTCCTCAGTCATCCTTGCTGTCAATTCAAGGGCATTTTACAACATGTAGATGGATACAGACTCTAAGTACTGGATATATGAATAATACACAAGGGCAATATTCATTCAAAAATAGTAATAAACGGTCAAAATGGGTACTCTAATTAAAGCGTAAGGCAACAAAACAACTGTTTGGCTGCTACCTTAAGGACTGCTATCAAGTATGTCATATTTATGAAAAATGTCGTCTTGTGAAAGGCAACCACATAATGAATATCTTTCACATCCCTCAGGTGCATTCACCGAATACATTCTTCTTATATAAAGGTGAACTAATTTTCCTAAACTGTCCCAGAATGATGAGTTTCAGCCTTGAGACTTTTCGCTGAAAAATATTTCGCACCTGTACATGGCAAATTTTTTTAATTTTTTTTTTTATTGTAATGTAATAAGTGCCCGTGTTATTACCAATTAATGTATTCTTTGAGGCAGAATGCTTCAGTGAGACACGGTGACGTTTACCCTATCTGTAAGAATGACTAGTCCAGGATATTTATAGCCCCTGAGGTGGTGTTGTCTCCAGCACCGCCGTGAACACACAGGTGAAAAGGAAGGGCACTTTTACACCCTCCCAGCGCTCAGGAGTTACCCAGAGCACCGAGAATGACCTTTACAAGCTGATCTGTGCCGTGTCCCGGTTGTGACGCGCTGGTCTCGCTCCAGCCTCGTGCGGTGCTTGCGGCAGGGTCCGCGGACCCCTCTCTGAAGTACCCGAGGCGGGGAATTCTTCTGCGTGCCGCTTTGTGGCTTTTGGACTCCAGTTATCTCGTTTTCTTCTGGTTTTCCTCCTGTAAAAATGCCTGAAGCAGGGCTAAAAAATAAAATTATTCTCTTACTAACAAATTGGTTTTCCTTTGCCGTTTGCTTGCCTTAACTTCAGAGAACTACAGGGGGATAGTCAGTTTGTGAGAACTTCTCTTCTTGCCAGCGCAGCTCCAGCCTGCTCCTGCGTTTCTCTCCCTCGTAACATGTTGATTAGGTGTAATATCCGATGGGATCTGGTTTTGCTGAGAGCCCAGAATTTGGTGGCAATGTCTGGATTTGCGGTTGGCATGCGAAGTATTTAGTCAAATTGTTTTCTTTTCATGTCACTTACATATAGACATGAAACCGAGAGCGCTGATTATGCAATTGCACATTTCCCCCCCCCCCTTTTTTTTTTTCCCCTAAATGAATACCGTGCAGTGATTAAGTTGGAAACGTTGTGCTCTGTTTCCACAGCTGCAGCAGACTCGGAGCAAAGAAAACAATAGCTGGGTATACACATCTGCATTCCAGCTGCTGCCCACTCCCACGTGCTCCCTTTGTGTCCTCCCATTTGAGCAGACAGATTCTCTCAATGACAGGAAAGGTTAGTGGCAGACACGCTGCCGCTTCAGTGACGTTTCGTAAAAGATAGGAATTTGCGTATGAAAATACTAATTGCAACTTAATTTGCAGGGTGACTTAAAGTTGAAACTTCTGCTTGAGTTTCATTATATGATTTTTTTATTTTTTTTTTTTAATTTTTTCCCTGCGCTAACCAGCCCTTGCAACCAGGGCGAGTAAACAGATAAAGGTTTCTGCTTCTTTTTTCTCCCTGCTTGGTTCCACAGTCGGCTGTTTTTCCTTTAAAGCTGGCAGCTCTGGAGACGACGGTTCCTTTCCCGCTGTTCACCAGGCTCTGCCTTGCTCCTGGGGTGCCAGTTGCGTCCGCAGGAGTTGGGAAGATGAAAAGAGTAGAGCTGGTGCATGCCCTTGAGATGCAAAATTGGTCGAAATATAGAGTCATAAAGAGCAACGTTTTCGGGTTCCTCAGCTTTCGGGTTCCTCAGCTTTCGAGCAGCAGGGTCTGTCGCTGTACCCGGACTCCTGAACCACCACAAGATGTTCACCAGAAGTCCCTCTGGTTCTTGCTATTGATAAATGTTTATTTTTAAGTGATATAGCGGTGTGAAGACATTATTGAACTGGCTAAATGTCAGGGCTTGCATGAGATCAGAATTTCCAAATTTATTTTGGGGTTGAGTTAATGCATCAAAATCCAAATGGCTTTTGGTTAAAGAAGGATATGTCAACTCCTGTAGGTCCTTGGAAAAAGGTAATTGGAACAAAAACTGTAATATTATGAGTCCATGAATAAATAGCTACTATTTTTCTTTTCCTGTATTTGATGGAAGAGCCCTAGCTGATTTAAAAAACAAAAACCCCAAAACCCAACACCCTCACCCCCAAAAACTTAAACGTAGGGCAAAATTCAGAATCTTTGAAGTGAAATGTTTGCAGTAGCGCTGCCAGAGTGATAAAACAGTAAATAATTTGAGTTAAGCTTTTTATGTAAACACTTGGTTTAGAAGTGGATATTTTTCTGCCGTGATTTATAAGCACATAAAAATTCAAGGAATACGGCTGAAGATGAAATGAATGCCTGTACGTCTGCGTGTGAAAACTTCAGGTTTGTTTTGTGTGGGCCGACACGGCGAAAGTCTGCAAAGCTTTAGAGTTCACGTTTTAGTCTTTAATGTTGCATTTGCTTCTCCACATTAACCCACCTTCCCCTCGCCAAAATCTTAAAGTTGTAAGCCAGAAGATAAAAATTGTTTAAGGATAGGTTCATAGAGGTTTTGTGGGTTTTTTTCTGGCATACGTTTAACATTGACAGAAGACTTGAGCAGAGAAAATGTTCCGAGGTGCCTGTTCAGCTTCGCTCGTGCTTTGCTCCTCTTTTTTTTTCTACAAGGAGATTTTCTTCTCTAAGTCACGCACCCACCGTCTTGGAGAAGTAACTCCCTAGTACCGTTTGCACGTATCAATAAAAGTATTTCATGTCTAATTCAAATCGCCGGGAAAATATTGTAGATGTGCAGAATATCTTGCCCACAGTCTTAAGCAGGTAGAAAAATAGGCAGCATAAGCTAATACATCCTTTCTACCCTTCATTTATATTGTTCAGCAAAAAGGTACGTTTTGTGACAGATTGTGTTCTAATGTAGAAGGCATTTCCTTCACTCCTTGGTGTTCTTCAGAATTTTAACCAGGGCAAAACACTGCACGGCTGACTTGAGAGTTATTTCCATACCTATAGCATCACTCACGTTCACGGCGCAAACTTCGATTGCTTACTTTGGTCCTGTTTCAGCCAACTACCTGGCTGAAATCGCATTCCTATTTCAACTATATATTGAACCGAAGCCTTAGCTGTAACTTTACTTTGGAACCAAGTACCTGGAACTTAGGGCAGAAAAAAAAACAAACCCAAAAACATTCTCCCACGCTGCTGCGTAGCTGCTGGTTTTGAAAGATGGACTGTTACTTGTATAGGCTCGAGGCTCCTTAAGATTGGTCCTGAGAAGACTGTATAGCGTGAAAACCAAACCTTTTATGCTAGCATTCAGAAAACGTTATCGCGTGGAACGGTACGCGGTTGCCGTAGACCACCAGTACTGACGAAAGGTGATTGAGGGAGTTCAGCTCGCCCTGGTTTCGTTTAGAACCGACGTTTCAACTTGGTGCCGAGATGCCCGCTGCCTGCTTCTGCTCTTGTGGAAGCACGTAAGTGGAAATTAGCAAAGGCAGGACTGGCTACATTATGTCTAGTTTCTCTTGCTGGTCGTTGAGTCCTGCTTCTGATGATTTGTGGGTGGCAAGTGGGTATCGACTTGCTGTATTTTATTATTTTTGACAAGGAAATGCATAATCATCAATAACGATCCCTTTAATTAACGTAGCACACCTCAGTGCTATCGCTCTGTTTGCAACTCCTTCCGGCAAATGATTTTTTTTTTTTTGCTTTAAAATATTCTTTTCTAAATCCTAGGCTAGAGTTTATTATTTTAAAAATTGAGAAAAAAATTTTTGACATATCCTGAGCTATGTAAGCTTAATAAAAATACATTTTCCACATGTACTAACTAGAACTGTGCTAGCAAAAGTTCCTGAAATGAGAAACTTCAAACTGTGCTTCTTCAAGGAATCTCAGTTTGAAGACAATTAATGCAGCATTTTAAAATTACGAAAGCTTAAAATCAATAGTTTTGAACATGCACGTTGCAAAATTAGAAACATCCCAGCTTCTTTCTCAGTGCAGAACCCCCCCCGAAGTTAAGGGGGAGAACACTCAGTAGAAAACTCCTCAGGGCAGCTTTTTTCAAAGGAGAATGGTTCAGCCTACTTATGTCGAAGACTGCAGAAGCACTGCGGGGACGTGTGGCACGCGAGGAGAATCCCTTCTGCTGCACAGCGCTGAAGCCTTGCTCTCTGCTTCGGGGGAATAGCAGTGCAAATGTGTAAAGATTACTGTCATCGAGCCACTTCTCTGCTTTGGTTCACTCTCCGGATGAGAGGTGGGAAACTCATTTTTAGCTTTACTAAGGACATCAGAAGGGGGAAATTAAGCCTCCAAATGTTAATGCATTCCTCAAGCTCAGGTCAAATTGACCGTAGAGTCCCCGTGGTGATTTACATCCAGAAGGACTCTGGCACTTGAGTGTCCCATTGACCTTTGACAACTTCGTGGTCTCTGCACCTTGAGGCTGAAGGTAGGAGTGACGTAACAGCCACCCGCTGAGCTTCGTGTCTTTCTGGGTTACAAACGGGAGGGGAGATCATGTTGGGAAGCAGCGTCAGGAGCTCAGACTCAGGATGGAGGATTTATTTGTTTGTTTGTTTATTTAAAGAAACCTCCGAAATATTTCTCTCGGCATCCGAGAAGCAAAGGACCTATGAAGTCATCGAGATACTCCCTCCGGGAGTCCGTTGCTTTAAAGTTTCCACTACAAACAAGTAAACAGAGCGGTGCAACAGTCCACCAGCATTAAACAGCTGCCTTAGCTGGAACAGTTATCACAGTGGTTTTGCTGTAAACATCTGAACAACTTCCCCACCAGTAAAAGAGAAGGAAGAGTAGAAAATGCGCAAAGAAGAGCCAGCCCCATGTAGAGAGGATGAATTAATTTTCCATACGCGTCTTATTAGCTGAACTTTTCCCATAAATTTTACTTAGTTCCTTGTTCTGCAAATTTCAGGTGTTTAATAGAGACGACAGCCACGATCTAAAATCTTGGAGGGACAGGGAGAAAGAGAGCACAGTACACGCCCGTAAAGTATTCTCAAGTCTTCAAGCCCTATACTTTATACAGAATATTATCAGTCTATTACCTTTATGTAAATGCTGTCCATAAAGGTCAAAGTCTAAAAACCTATAAAACTAGATTCTGTGGCCTGTCAGCATTGGCTTATATGGAACTGTTTCCTAGTAGTGTAATTATCATAACGAATTCCAGACTATTCGTGATCATAACTTGCTTTCTACAGTTGGCATTCAATTCAACCAATTTATTCTAAGGAATTAGCTAGTCTTGTGTTGGAAAGCGATGAAATCTATAGAAAGTATTTCACAGACATTTATAAAAAGTATTTCACAGACATTTCATGGCAGTTTGGGCTGGTGAGGCAACTCCCCCAAAATCAGCATCTGCCTCTGATTTCCTTTGTGCTCAAAGCCTTGTTCAGCTTTTTTCTTCTTCTCTTGCACAGTCTAAATACAGTTTCCAAACACTAAGGTTGAGACACTTTTCCTATCGCTATTAATGCCATTTACTTCCATATAATCACCGTCCTTTGCTCAGATTACTTTGTTTTCCCGTGAATGGTCTGCAAGTCCTTTGAAAACAAAATACTCCCGCTGCAAATGTAATATTGGCCAATAATGGGTCAGTTAGGAAGGCACGTGGCACAGAAGTGAACAAATTTTGACCCTTGTTGTAACAGTGAAGAACACTGATAATTAGAGGTTGATATTTCTTTGCAACGTTTCTACAGTTGACGTATTTTTACTTAAAACTGATTATTTTGCAGATCCCTTTTTACATATATGGATATAAAACCACATATCTCTTTATATGGGTGCACATATACGTATATTCAGAAGCGTGGCGATGCCGTAAATAGCAAACGCACACACGCGTGTGGGAAGCACGCCAAAGTCTCGTGAAAAAAGGCAGAGAATTGAGGCAGGACTGTGTTATAGCCAGCGTGTTGAATAACTTACCGAGCAGACCGCTGAAATAAGTCAAAATTGCTGTATGCCAGATATTTTCCTAAGACAACTATGTATAACTGAGGCTAATTCTGGATTTTTTTTTTTTTTTTTTTTTGGTTCAGTATTTGTCAGATTAACAGTGCAGGAATTTCATGCTTGGATATACAATTAGGAAGCCCTAGCTGGGGAATCTATGCGTTGTTGGTGAATTCTTTACGAGCATTAACTTTGTAGGGATATCGTACTTTCTGTGTAGGCTTTGTCAAGAGGCAAACTGGTTTTGCGATGCGTCGCAAACTCTGTTGCCCGTTCCCCCCGCCCAGGCTCGGCTTCTGTGTCGAGGAGGAGGGTGGAAGGATCTCTATTACAACAACATTGCCTTAGAGAAAATTCTGATATCCAGCAAAATTAGCTTATTAGGGGAAAAACTGTCCAGCTGGGACTGGGAGGTGATCTCAAGATAGAGGAGGCTGTCAAGGTGTAAGAAACCAGAAGCTATTTACCAAAATAGCAGGGTGGATAAAATAAGGGAGATTTACCCAGCGTTTAGCAAGGCAGAGGAAAGAGAAGAGGAAGGAAATTAAATGTCTTGTGAACATATTTCCCCGAGGACTCTCAAAGACGGAGTGAACCGAAGCGTGGGGCACTGCCGTTAGCCTGCTTTCCCTATTGTACTTTTCCTGTTTTAAATGAGAAGAATATTATACTTGAATCACGGGAAAGATGTGGGTATTTATGCGCGCGTGACGCGCTTTTTTTTTCTTTTTTTCTTCTACAAAAGCAAAGCGTAGATCCCAGAAATCCATAATTTTGAGATTATGCTTTAGCTGCTGCAATATTTCGGGTGTCAGCACTGGCTTGTGAGTTTGGGGACAATTGGGTGGCAGGGCTCCAGGTCCACCAACTGCTAACGGAGACGATGCTCTGAAAAAGCGCCGGAGAGACAAAGAAAAGCGGCAGCGGCGCTGGGTACGGGCTAGCATAAAGCAGAGGAGTGCAACACCCAGAGCTTCTGCAATAAATTACCGAGACTAGAGCTTCTGGTGCTGTGAAAATAAGTTCAAGAATAAAATGGGAGTTACACAATTATTACAGATTGGCAGGCATTAAAGACATCTATGTTGCCTTCTAAGATCTTGGCCAGGAAGACATCGTATAAAAGCAGACTGTAAGTTATTTATGGACAGGCAGAGCGTAATGGTTTTAATTTTCTAGATAGCTCAGGAGGCCCATCGGATTGGCAATACCAGCAGAATGTGTCAGGAATCCCAACTCCTACTACCACAAATTAATAGAAAAGTGGGTTTGGGGAAGATTCACGGTATTGGGGGGCCCAGCTGTTCAGTCAGGACTGGGAATTTAATCTATTCTCACACTCAGGGAGAAGTCTTTAATTTACAATGTGCTGTTAACGTTTTATTTTTTAGAGTCAAACCGATATAAATGGATTTCTTCTTGATTTTTTTGATACTTACTACTGCCCATGCTGAATTCATTTTCTAATCATGTGGAGGCCATATGTATTCTTTACACATAGACTGCACTGCACTGCAGAATTTATTATCCTACCCTTTAAATATACCGCTGTTACATGCTCAAAGTCCAGCATATTTCTATGCCGTCGATATGTTTACCACTAGCAAATTATGAGGCATTGTAAAAATCGTATTTATGCCCGTAATCTTCTATAATCATTGTGAAATGGGGACATGTGAAAGCTTTCTGTGGAGGAAAACAAGTACCTCAAAATACCTGTGCTCCTGTATATATAGGTATTTTGGCTAACTCGGCCCACGGAGGGAAACATTTCATCCAACAGTTAGGCAAGGACAGAAAATGACTGCCGAACAAGAGATGCAGTGATGAAATCATCACTTCCCTTCGAGCGATCGTTCGTCAACCTCTTTCACTGTAACTGCATGTGCATCTATGAGTTTTGGCCGGGGTCCTTGCCATCCGCGCACGCTCACGTCTCTTACTCAGGAGATATACGCCGGAGCCAGCCCCATCGCGTGCATGCTGACCACTGACTCGGTTGTTACAACATTACTAATATCTCTCCTAAGTCACAGCCCGTACACGTGATGGATGACCAGAAATCAGACTGTCGGAGGTCCGGTATCGCGTACACCGCGAGAGCTGGTCCCGAGTCAGAGCTGTAGAACTTGTTCACGCTCAGAAAAAACAAGGCGATCGTTCTGCTTTTGAGGGTTTGTGCAATACGGAAGGGATTTAGTGAGTTTGACTGCTAGCTTTAAAATAGTTGTGCCCAAGTAATGGTTCCCAGGCAGCGCGTGGCCTCTGAGATCCTTTGGCGTTGCTCACAGCTACAAGGAAATGGGGCTGTTAAAAATGAGGTCAGCAGGGAGAGCAGCGTGTGATGCTGCTGTGTCCTGCTTGTCGTTCAGTATTGCTGCCCACCGGCCAGAGGAGGTGGGGGAACCGCTCTTCAACGCTTGTGGAGTGAAACAGGTGCCGTTTTCCTGTTTCAGCAGATTTAATGGTATGACCTCATTAGTTTTTGACATATGCACTTCAAAATATTTCCAGAGAAACTTGCTGCGTGCACGGGAATATTTTCTGTTGCGGTTATGCGCGCGGGTGTCCGTGCACAAGGGCCTGAACGTTTCTTTCCTCCTCCCTGCCTCCAGGTACCAGATACACACCGGCCTTCAGCACTCCATTATACGGCCAACCCAGCCCAACTGCTTACCTCTGGATAACGTCACGCTACCTCAGAAGCTGAAGGAGGTTGGTTATTCAACACACATGGTCGGCAAATGGCACTTGGGGTTTTACCGCAGAGAATGCATGCCCACGCAGAGAGGGTTTGACACTTTCTTCGGCTCGCTCTTAGGCAGCGGCGACTATTACACGCACTTCAAATGTGACAGCCCTGGGATATGTGGCTATGACCTGTACGAGAACGACAACGCAGCTTGGGATCACGACAACGGCATCTACTCGACGCAGATGTACACGCAAAAAGTACAACAAATCTTAGCTTCTCATAACCCCAGGAAACCTCTATTCTTATATATTGCTTACCAAGCTGTTCATTCGCCTCTTCAGGCGCCAGGCAAGTATTTTGAACATTATCGATCGATAAATAACATCAACAGGCGAAGATATGCCGCGATGCTAGCTTGTCTGGATGAAGCCATAAACAACGTAACCCTTGCTTTAAAGAAGTACGGTTACTATGAGAATAGCATTATCATATATTCTTCAGATAATGGTGGGCAGCCGATGGCCGGAGGAAGTAACTGGCCTCTCCGAGGAAGCAAAGGGACCTATTGGGAAGGAGGTATCCGTGCTGTTGGGTTCGTCCATAGCCCCCTTCTGAAAAACAAAGGGTCTGTGTGTAAGGAGCTTGTGCACATCACGGACTGGTTCCCCACTTTGATCACGCTGGCAGAAGGGCAGATCGATGAAGACATCCAGTTGGATGGCTATGATATATGGGAGACCATTAGTGAAGGCAGGCGTTCTCCACGGGTAGACATCTTGCACAACATTGACCCGATTTACACCAAAGCCAAAAATGGGTCCTGGGCAGCTGGCTACGGGATCTGGAACACTGCGATTCAATCTGCCATCAGAGTGAATCATTGGAAACTACTGACGGGAAATCCAGGCTATAGCGACTGGGTACCTCCACAGGCCTTCAGTAACGCGGGCCCCAACCGCTGGCACAACGAACGCGTTTCTTGGTCAGCTGGCAAAACAGTGTGGCTCTTCAACATAACTGCTGATCCGTACGAACGAGTGGACCTCTCTGCAAGGTACCCAGATGTAGTGAAGCAGTTGTTGCGGAGGCTTTCACAGTTCAATAAGACCGCGGTTCCCGTTCGATACCCACCGAAGGACCCTCGGAGTAACCCGAAGCTGAATGGAGGAGTCTGGGGTCCGTGGTTTAAGGAGGACGAAAAGAAAAAGAAGTCAGATAAAAGTAAAGGTGTGAATAAGCAAAAGAAGAACAAGAACAAGAAAAAAGCTAATCGGAAAAAAGGGCAATCGTTACATTGCCGTTCACGTCTTGCTGGTGGATAGACTCTAGGCATGCTCTTTTGCCAAGTCTAAGTCAGCTTGGCCCAACTTGCTTGAACTTCTGACAGAATATACTAGAAATGCTAGCTCTGCACTATGGATGAAAGTTGTCATCTTTTAATTTTTTCTCTGACTTCACCAGCACAAGATATCTCAACACTCTGCCTTGAGTGTACGTCAACATCCCCACGACAAACTTTCTCCTCTACAGGATGAATGGTGCTCACCCATCGCAGCTACGTTCCGGATAACAACGGCAATGACACCTGATTTCAGTAAACTCATTTTCCATGGACAAATGGTGGTTCCTTGCCTAAATTAGTTGGAATGTTTGGAGAGTATGGAGATGTTAATGGCAGATATTCTCATACTGACAGGTGTTTCAGAGAGAGAAAGGAAAAAGAAAACTTGAGAACCTCTGTGGGTCAGAAAGAGTTAGTCACCAACCTGTGACATTCTTGATACAACACAGCAAAACCATGAAGCCGATAGGGTAACTTTTTAGCGGTGCTGGGGAGGGGGGCACGATAGGAGGAAAGCTGCTTTGAATTGGACTTTGTCTGTCTTACATAAATCAGAAATATTGTAAAATGTCCTGGATGTGCTGAGCTCCCCCCATTTGTAGTAAAACCGGGAGGTTGTTATTCAACACACGTGAACAGCTAGCACACGCCACGTATAATTTATTATAGGCATAGACCAATAACATCACCAAAGTGAATGTAATGTTTAAACACTTTAAGAAAACTATACAACAATATGTAAAAGACGTAATTTATTTTACAGCACAATACTTATTTCTCTTCCATTAAAACTTTAATTACTGGGTGATGCAAGGTACCCCTTTGGGTGCTAGGGTTGGCTGGTTTTGTGAGGTTTTTTCCTTTGATTTTTAATTTTATTTCCACTCTTATCATTCAGAGTTTTATTTAACAGATCCATATCCTCAGAGTACTGTAAAACAAGAAAATACTGTATACACTGCTAGGATGAGAAAGGAGAATGATTCAGGTGCATCATTTCATTATGTATTTGCCTCCAATTATTTTGAATGTAACAAAGTGATTATTTAATTTAGTAGTCACGTGAATATTGTTCAGTTTCTGTACAGAAGCTAGGCCATCTTTATGTTTGGGGGGAAAAATTCTACTTTAAACCTTTTATTTATGTATGTATTAAAATAGTTTATTTTTATGGCATTCATAAAAGTAATCTGCCTCAGCAATTCTGTCCTTGTTTATTTGAAACGAACCCAGTAAGCTTTTTTTATTACTATTATTTTTGGTGCAGGGATGATTTCATGACATTTCGCTTCTGAAACAGATTTTCTTCTCCCAATATGTATGTAGTTTGAGACATGGTTGAAACTTTGCCCTTTTCCAAGGTGTCTCAGTGGATGATTAATGGATGTACTGACTGCATATTCCTGGTGATCTGTGATAATTGATGCAATACATACGCACATATAAGTTTCAAGATGAATTATGTTAAGTAAAATTGATGATTCATTTGTTCAATAGCTATAACGTATTTTGGCGAAATTTAAATTCGGCATGCTTTTCAACCGCATCTCACTTGACTCAGAAATCACCTTGATGTAAACGGCTTACAGTTGAAAAACGCAGCATTCGTAAAATCAGCGCACACTACAATCTGAATCGTGTCCAAGCCTTCAACACCCTTGGCCTTTTTTGAAAAGAAACTAACTGCAGGCATATACTGCCAAACCCTAGTAAATTCCATATATTAAGCTATAAAGCAGAATAAAACTGTCATTAATGAAAACTTAGAAACAAGTTGGTCATATTTTAGAGTTACTTTTGTAATGAATATACTGGGGAGAAGATAGAAATGGACTTCTTGTATAGTTACGGAGAAATAGTAGTATAAAAGGATGATGTGTATCTGCATAAGTGTTTAATATTGTCACTGTTATTTTTCCTTTTGTGTGGTCCTTAAGAGGACTAATTAATATTCTTAGAAATCTGTCCAGCTTTACTTAAGATCCAGAACATTCAATGAGTAATCAGGAACTGAAATGTTCTCTAATTTCTCACTTTTTTTTTTTAATGTACCGTTGATGTCCTTCAAAGAAATGATAATAACATCTTGAGACATTTTACTCCAGGATGTGACGTATAAACTCATGTCTTTGAGAAAATACATGTCTTTTTTGTCTTTGAGAAAAAGTGAGACCTTATAAGTTAGTCTGGATCATCTATCAATACACAGGTGTATGTACAAGTTGGACAAATGTAGAAATTATAACTTTTTATGATGCACCTTTTCTAGTTGGAGAAAGAATCTACATTTCAGTAATAAACATTAGGAGAGAAGTGAAAGAAGCAGGAACTGATTTTGGAACATTATACTCTCTAGTTTACAAGTTATCACATAAATCACGATGTTTGTGTTTGAAATACCCCTGTGTTGCACACTGAGTTCAGCATTAGAAAGAAATAGTAATGTTTCTGACTTTCCAAGGTCATTTAAAAAAGGCCAAAATTAGATATGTATGCTACACTATACATTTAAAAAAAAAAATAAAAGGACTAAGATATTTTACTTTATTTTGGCGTAATAGAAACGAGGCACTGTAATAAAGTGTTATCCTCATAGAATCGATGGTCGCCCTTTTCCATGAAAGTCTTAACGATTGCTTTGACTCTTATTGGACTGAAGCCACCAGAGAGCATTATTCTCTGACAACGCTTTATTCTATAATTATTTATATCTGTTCTCTCCCAGGCAAAATGGGAGTCCTTGAAAGTAATCGGTGCAAGGCAGAACAGCAGATTACTTCTTGCATGCCTGTGCATTAAATAAACGTGCCACAAGAGCAAGTGTTTGCAGAGTACACAACGGGAGTACGTTTTCTAAGGCTGCACTGGCTCTTAAGCTGATTCCCTTGAAATTGATACTCTGATCTGGTATAGGGCAAAAGTTGGATTTAGAGTGGGTTAGAAAATACCCACAGTTTGGAACCCTTCCCGAATCTTTTGCTGTACAGATCCTGATGTGAAAATACCGTGCTGCAGTTTTCCTGTCTACTCTCACGCGTTACTCCAGCGGTACAATGGTCTCTAGTTTTTGGCGATACCGTATGGCTCTCAAACCTGACTTGCTATTTACAGAGCGGTAAGGAGTTCGTACACGCTCGCAGCAGGATTTCACAGGTTATTTACGTCTCAGAACGCCTTACGTGCCCAGCCTTGGGGAAGGTGTGAGAGGTAAAGACTGCAAACAGTTGAAAAAGGGTTACTGGACTTACTGAAACCACAGTCCTCTGCTCTGAAGGAAAGCCAACGGTCTTCCTAATTGCCGGGCAGGCGTAGCGAGGGAGTTACCACTTTACTCTGGGTGATATATTTGAGCAAAGGCACTCTTGAAAACTAATGGATATTTGGTTTAAGTCCATAACTGGTTGCTCTACCCACATTTTTGAGAGAGCTAGAAAAAGATTGGGGGGGGAGGAAAGGCGGGGAGCATTTACTTATTATTTTTAAGTTGGCTCAAGCCTTCTATTCTCCACATGCTATATGGGTACAAGAAAAAGGCAGGTCTGCTATTAACTCTCTGGTCTGGTGATAGTGCCATGCACACCTTTGGGAGGACCCGCCTGAGCAGGGAGACAATATTTCTTCCTTTTCCGTGTATTGTTAATAGCTGTGATCCTGGATCACCATTTCTACGCCAAGGCAACCTGAAGAGCGAGATGGATAATAACAGGGAAGAGAGGAAGAAAGAAAAACTTGAGAAAGAAAAAACCCCAGCAAACCAGAAGCAAGAACGCCTTGTCTTGTAATCTGCGCTCCCTGAACGTGCTGAATATCGTGCTGAATTGCTTCTTAAAGTCTTGTAAGTGTGAAAAATATTCGTGTTGTCCTTTTCAAGTTTTCTCAAAATTTTATTCTAAAGCTCTTTGAATTACTTTTCTAATGGTTAGATGATTTTATCATCTTAATATTATTATTGTGGTGGTGGCGTTACTTAGTTTGATATAACGTTGGAGACAAAACACTCTCCTGGCTACAGGTAAAGACCGGTGGAAGGAAGTGCCAAGAACGGTAAGTAAATCTAAAATGGCAGTCTTTATGTACGGGTGATGTTGTAAGATGTGAAGGAAAGTCCATGTGGTTGTGAAGCTCAGTCATGGAATGTGAGTTATCATAACTAACGGAGTCATTAGTGTCTGAAGACATCCAAAAGGTTCCTCTCTCTGCTGGGACATGAGGCTTTTTGGAAAGTGAATTAGGCCATTAAACCCCGCGACTTCCTCTTTTTCCCTGGAAGTAATGGGTGCTGATTGGATTTCCTGCTGATGAAAGAGCACTTGCGTTCCCATCATTGGATATTGTACGTAATGGGTTATCTGAGGTATCGTCTAGACAACATTGAAACTGAGGGGTTTGTGATCACGCTGCACACAATAAGCTGCTTTTTCTTGCTCTGCGTTGCATGCACTGCACGTTCAGCAAACGCCACTCACGCTTTTACACAGCCACCCACGTTTTGAAAGTTGCCTTGTGTAAAGCAAGTGAGACGGTGGCAAAAATTCGAACATATGAGGTCAGAGACTGGGCTGCTGCATTTAGGCAATAAACTAGGAATGGACTTGCTGTTAAAATGTCTTTGACTTGAAGGAGCTTCAGAATTGGTTGATGGCAAAGAATGGGAGTAGTTTGCGTAATGCAATTAGAGAGAAGAAATGAGCATGTCTGAATTCTCCTTAAACCACAAGGAGATACTGGCTTCCTCCCAGTGGCATTCTTCAGTGCAAATGGGGGTGCTGGAGCTACCAGCTTCTACTCCAAAGGTGGTTCAGAAAATCTGAAGAAAGAAAAAGAAAGGAAGAAAATAACATACCGTATGTTTTATATGATTTTTTTTTGTTGTTGTTCAGATACAGATCTCTATGAACAACAGATTGTACTTTAGCTGATTATTGTTGTACATTATACACAAGTCCTGGAGAAAAATACGTGGTAATTTTCAGTATGTAACATTCACAGACTAACTACAGGGTCCTTTTGTCATCTTGCCTTAAACCCAGTGACTATTCATCAGCGATGTTCAAGCAAAGCAAGCAAAATCTAGTTTATTTCATACTACATATACTATAAATTAGACTATCAACGTTAGGTCCGCTTGTCCAAAAGACGACGTTAGGTCAGAGAAAGACGCTGGAATATACAATCTACCTGTTGACTACTGACATAAGGAGCTGTACTCTCAGGTCAGCAGTAACTTTTGCTGCTCTCAATCTTGTATTTTCTCGTTTCCAAGAACAGGCAGAGAATGCATGTTCTCACAATAAAAAAACAGCATAAGATTAAATATAGCGGTTAGATAACACAAGCTTCATTTCAGCATTCCATTCCTGGCCAGCAGAGTACTCAATAACGTACTTCATTTCTGGGGAACGTTTGTCAAGGTCTAGATGAAGTGGAGAGGTCGTGTAAAAGGCAGGCCAGGGTGAAAATACCAAAATGTTCTGTTTCCCTGAATTATGCTTGTTTTCACCTCTGCCGAGCAAGTTAATAATAATAGATATAAATACAATACAATATAATACAATGTAATATAATATAAGTTAGCAGCATGAAAGAAGATCTAATTAAGTGCCTGGATTTGAATTAATGTTGCAACAAAAGTATATTCCATGATATGGTTAAAAGTTATTTCATAAATTCCGTTCGTTTCAGTTATAATCAGGGCTAAAGTTTAGCTTGCAACTGAAGTAACAGAACTGATTAATGACTATTATTGTGAATTTCCATAACGAGCGGAGAACAGGGTCCTGAAATGTCACACCAACATAGCCGGAAAAATATATTTTTAAAATTCCTTCTGAACATCTGAGTCTCAGTAAAAGTCAAGTATTTAATCACCTAAAATTAGCGCAGGGCGTGATGTTTGTTGTCATTCCCTAGATCTGCTCAAAAAGATCACTTTTGAGATTAACTTGACAAGGCTGTGTTTATTCCTCCTTTAAACGCAGCTTCGCTTCTGCTAGTTCAGATTAGCCAGCGCCGAGCTGCAAGCAGGAGAAAGTCAAAGGGGATGTAAAAGTAAGAACGGTTCTTCATTTTTCATACATAGAGCGCACTTTGGGAAAGGACATTATTATTACTAGTATCAGAATCCGGTACATTTGGAGAGATGTGCCAAAATCTAACGCGATAGACTAATTCATTCCTTTCAGGTAACCAAGATACATTTGTATTTTTTAAGATGGCTAGAGAAGGAAACGAGAAAATGAAGAGTACCGAGCTGTGACTGGTATCAGACGTGGAATGGAGAAATTGCAGGTTGCTTACAAGGAACGTTGTGGGAGGGTGCGCTGAATGTTATTAAAGAAATACTTCATCTATCATCGCCTGGTTTTCTTCTAAAAAAAAAAAAAAGCCCAAACCCAACTTTCAGAGCTCTGAATATTGGCAAAACTTTAAGGCCAGAGGTGTAACAAGTGGTGTCTTACCTTTGGGCAACCCTCTTAAGTCTTTCTCTGACAGCATACCTTTTTTATAGTGATTGCTTCCAGTTTTATTCGGGTTTTCATTAGCAGATTTCATTACGTTTTATCACTCTGGACACAGAGTGAATATAGGTAGTGTTGATAAAGAGCATATTGGAGCTTTTTGGTCGGTGTTGTTTATCTTGACCAAATTGCAATCTCTCGGCAAGACCTATTTCTAATATACTAGAATAATTGATCTCCTGTTACTGTGCGTGTAGCTGTTGAGGATTTGAAAATTACATTTACATCTTCTCCATTGCATTTGGACGGCAGAGGAAAGTACCTGCAGTTAATAAACGTTAACCTCCACAAAGGGTTTGCAGAGCCTTGGCCTTCAGCCCAGATGACTTCAGCAACTCACAACCTTTTGTCTTTAAACATGATTTCTTTCAGATTTTTTACTGCCGCTAGATTTTTACTATTTCCCCCACCACCACCACCACCTTCTCAGAAAGGAAAAAGGCTAAATGATTAATTTTGCTTTCGGCATAGGATGTGAAAGCCTGCTTGGAAACCCCCCTGTGTAGCGAGGCGGCAGCAGCAGAACAAGAAGTGCTTGGTTTGCGTCGGGAGGAACACGCCGTGCTGCATCCACTCCCGCTGCTCTCCTCAGCCTCCCCGGCCCCCGCCACCGAGACCTTAACAGGAAAGTCATTAAACCTTAGCACGCGAAAACGCCGGGATCCAATAGTTATCCGCAGATAATGAGCAGGTTTCGATGAAACAGTACCCGTTTTCTGGTTCCTGGCCTTTCCAGTCACTCTCTCACTTCCACGCACTGACTAACCGTGTGGGATAGTTATATTAAAATCCGTGGAAGATTTTCTCTCGTGCAGATCCAGCAGGCTGAGATCTCACTGACATCCGTTTCCTTCTCGTCCACGCCAGCAGACCAGCACGAGGACTTGCACTCAGAGACGGTCCTCGAAGTCCAGCTAAAATCACGTCTTTCTCGTATGAGTCGTGGTTGTTCCTCAGAGCTAGGCAGGAAAGCATTTCCTATAACGTAATCCTATATTCGGCTAAATCCATAAACAAAGAATAACTGTTCTCGTTGTCCTGTCTGCTTACACAGTAGACTTGTCAAATAGGCAGTGTCTTGCTAAAGACACAAGCTTGCCAGGTTGCCATTTCCTCTACTTTTCTTTAATTCCCACTTTGTTACTCAAACCTCATAAATTCTGTTTAACCAGAAGATAACTCTTACTTGAATAAACATGAAGAAAAGCATCCATTTCTGATTTAAAGCAGAAAAATATGAAGAATCTATTACTTCCCGTTGTAAATCTCTTGCAGTAGTTAATATCTGAGTTAGAAGTATATATGCCTCCTTTCTAATTTGATTTTTTTTTTTTTTTTATTTTGTCTGGCTACAGATTCCAAACTTGCATTATCTTTATCCCCAAGACTAGGAGTCCTTTGGCACCTGGTCTTTTCCTTTTATGACTTAACGTCTGTATTCCAGTCTTTAATATTTTTTTAGAAGCTGAGCAGACCGGGTCCTTAGAGTCTAAGCATTGTATGGCGCTTTTTTCCAGTTCCTGAACAGGAGCTGAGGCTTTTTTGTACGCCTTCTCATTTTTCAGTAGACTATGAAAAATGCAGACATCAAAAGTAAATACAATATTCCAGTATTAGTTTCGCTCAAGCTATATAAAGGAAGAACTGTCACCTCCTGAGAAGAAAGGAGTACTCCTCTGCTTCTAACGAACTGCATGTCCTTTGTGACTCTCCAGTTGATTTCAGGTTTCTCAACGGTCCAGCCGTTCTCCTGGTACGCCTTCATTCCTCGTTTCACGTATTCCGTGCGTCAGTCCGCAGCTGCTTTCAGCAAAACGTGTTTTGTGGAAGATGCTGAGTGTTTCTATGAATTTTTCAGGTAATCTGCATCGCTTGGCAGCTGCACTATCCTTGTTGTATGCCACTCCAGCAGCCTTCGTGTCACCTGCAAGTCGCGTCTGCAGTCATTTTGCAAGGGCCGGACCCGACGCTGCTTCCCGTGAAACCATCTCCTTTTGATGATGACCTCTCGTTGACAGCTACAGGTAGCCGTCACTCATCCGATCTGGCTTGTACTGTCAGAGTTATTTTAACCTGTTGATTGCTTGGTTCAAGTAGCAAACCAGTTTGGCACCCAGGAGGCTTGAAAGTCTCAAATCTCGTGTGATGGAAGGTAGCTGCAAGGTTCAGGCTCTGCCCTGCAGGCTGCACTGAGCCTAGAGCATCCCCTGCTGCTTCAATCTCAGGAGGGCACTCCCAGTCAAGGATCCCGGGCACGGAACTGGCTGGGTAGTCTGTGTTTCGTTTCGTTGTTTCCTGTGAGGCAATCTTTTACTCCTTAGGTGTTGTTTATTCTTATACAGGGAAAAAAAAAAATAAAATCAGGTTTGAAACTGTCCTGGAAAAAGGATTTGATGTTTTTGCACAGCAATTCCATTCTTTGTCTCAACTTCTACAGCCATTTCCTAAGAGCTCCCTGTGCAAAACAGAAGATGAAAATGTTTAAAATACAGAGGATACAGAATAAACTCTCTAAGTATATTTTATATCCCAAAACAGCAGCCATGCCTAGAATGTCCAATTCAGGAAAAATATGGGTGTCCTCCTCTAAGGAGTAAGTTTTCAAAAGTCACTTTTTCACATCATGATTCCAGAGGGTGGGCACCTTTTAACTCGCACGTATTTCAATCAGATACAGTATGTTTATTCAGATATAGCCTTCAGGGTAACATGCATAACCAAAGTGTTTCAGCGGTTGCATTTTCCCAACAGAGCACGTTGAAGATCACGTAGGCGAGTAATCGGCGCCGTAAACCAGCGACGCCATGTCCATCGCTGCGGGCAAATCCTCATTCTGGTTTCCTGGTTCTGAGTGCTGGTTTATCACCGCTGGATGCTGAAATTCAGTCCATCTCACTGAAACACTGCTGGGGTATACGTACCTCGTTACTTCTTCTACTGTTTTCCTTCCCCGTGTGCACTCTTGGTTTTGAGCAGTTTCTGCGAGGGCTGGCAACGCTGAGTCGAAGCCTGATGTTTAAACCACGACGCCGTCATCCCTCAAAGGCTGCGTCGGGTGTGCGCCACTGGCGTTCTGCAGCAGCGGTGTTTAAATCAGCGTGCAGTAGTAAAATGATAGGAGCCTCTCGATTGCCTCGCTTAGCTGCTGCGTACTGAGTTTGGAGACGAAGAGCAGATTTGGACGTTCTCACCATCATCCCGATGGAGCTGGGAGGCGAAGGTCACATTCTAGAATCAGCTGCTACCTGGGCCCATGGTTCGGATGGGAGGGGAACGCTCGGGCTGACTTAATAATTTGCATCTTCTGCTGCATCTGACAAGATGAATGATATTTTCCCTGTGACAATATCAAATATATTTGTAGACCTGTCTTCTAATTCCAGAATTTATTCAGTCTGTAATTGCCTAGTGATATTATTTTCCCAAAGATCATTAATTTTTTTTATTTTTTTTTCCCCCACCGAGTACTTTCTGGAAATACAAACTAAAGTAGAGTTGCACTGCAAGGGCATCAGTGCTGCTGGAAAAGGTTAACAGCTTTAATAATGAAAATAGGCTGGGTCTGAGAGTTTGTCGTTACAGCTGTTTACAGGTCCAGGTGAGAGCCTCACTGGCTTAAATGGGAACCTTTGAATTACTAAGGTAGATGTGACAGCAGTAAACCAAAATTGCAATTTGTTTATTACAGGGAGGGTAGATGGAAGAAAAACCCGCCGTATGTGTAATGTTACCAACGCTGTCTTCTATTCCCAGAGGAAAAGACATCTCAGTGACTCTCTTCTGCATTGTCTCCCAAGACAGACGACTTCCCAAGGTAGGAAAGCGTGTTGCTGGTGCTGTCGTGGAGATGGATCAATGCTGTAACTGTGTCCTATTGTGATGCCTTAGTTTACCTTAAAGAAACAAAGATAAACTTACTTTTTATTGTCTATTAAAAAGTCCTGCATTTCCCCAGCACTACTTCCACTGCAACATCTCAGTGATATTTTAGGTATCTACCATTCATTATAATGGTGTTAGGTTAGCCCTCAATCTCATTCTTTTCTAGAATTTTGTAAGTCTTGTTTGTCTTTCTCTTCACTTGCAATGTGAATTTATTTTCATTAAAAGCAGTAACGCTGTTCACAATTCCGGATCTGCACTGGTCCTGTAAGCGTGTTAGTTTTTCAGCAATGCAGATATTTCCTGATCCGTAACACGCAATAAACAGGTTACCCTGTGCAACTAGATGGAAGATTAAATCGGTGCTTTTGTTAGCCAGTTGAAGCACAAGCTTTTGCTAAATTATCCAGAATGCCTTTGCCTGACCATCTGTTTCAAACGGAAATGAATCTTTGGCTTTAATTATAAATCTCTTAGGAATATTATTTTTCTTTTCTTTGCTAACCCAATCTGCCCTTTTGGAGATTGCTGGAAATCTCCCTGTGTTGTATGAAAGGTGGGTGGGTTTACCAGCGTGGCCGACAGTGTGATTACATTTTTTTTTTTTTTCATTAGCCTTCCGTTAATGATTTTAAATGTATTCCTGCACTTGCTGCAAGTTGAAGCAGAAATCTGTGTTACCAAACGGTGTTTACAAATTTGCTACAAGAGAGCAGGTTATGAAGCAGTCTAAGTACAAACATGTTAAACCATATGGAAAATCCACCCCAATCTGGCTAAATTGTTCCAATGTTTAATTACCCAGATCATTAAAAGTGTGCACCCTCTTTCTAATCATCTTTTTCTAATTTCATGGTCTGGCCCTCAGCTCATATTATAATTCTTTATGCGTTCCCCAGGAGGGTGTGCGTAGATTGAGACCAAACACAAAAACCTTGTAGTTCAGGTGCTGGTCTCCAACAAAGAATTACTCATCTCAGTAAGGATTTGTCATTAAAGTGCTTTGTAGATTTTTATTGTTTTTCCTCCAAAGAGTGAAGTCATTCTTTTTATTTTAAATTAAATGAGGGGAGGAGGAAACATGGGCTGGGGTGTCGAGGGAGTTCTTAGTATTGGTAAGATCCTCTCTGGAGCTCTTCGCTTTCATCTTGTAAGGAGCGGGAAGGGGAGCTCTCCTTCCCCTTCCTCTGGTGGAACGCCTTCCTTTTCCTTCACCTTGTCAGCAAACCGTTCTCCGTTTGGTTTCTTCTAGCTGGGTTGGCCAACGTGCCCTGTGCATCCAGCACATACTTTTCTGTTCCACCTACCCAGTCTGAATCATAGTACTGTCCTAACTTGCATCTTCTGAGGTGCAGGGCAGCAACTGGGGTTTTTTTATGACCAAGAAAGAAAAGAAAAACAAACCGAGTTACGCTTCTTGGCGCATTTTCCATCTCCATTAGAGAACTTGGCCCTTATTAGTTAGTAAGAAGACCTTGAGCAAGCAGAGGAGTCTTTTTTCCTGCCAAGCTGCCTTCCCGAGCAGAGGCCAACTTGTAGCAACGCACCGTGGAGTTGAGTCAGTGAAAAATGGACAGAGGTAAACACCGTTAACGGATGTTATGGAAATTTCTGCCGTGTCTCCAGAAACAGCTGCAGTTATTTTCTTCGTCCAAGAACCACTGAGATGGGGGAGGCGTTTGGACACTCCTAATTGAAATCCTAGGATATGTGCTGGTCTTCTCCTCATAATTTTCACCACTGCAAACTCCAGTTCCCATCCCTCCTCATCATCAGCTGCACGTGCGTGTCATCACAACGCCGGCCTACACGTAGCACTGTTTATGAAAAAGAGTTTTGCTCATTCTCTTCGAAGGATTTCCAATTTAGAAGGGTGCCAGATGACCTTTTTATCTTCTTGAAGGGATTTTCTCTCCAGAATGGCCAGAGGAACTTTTATCAAAACGTGCTTTTTTTCAAATGGTTTCATAAAATTCTTAGATTAAAAGCAGTATTTTTAAAAAATAAAGATAAAAAGAAATGAAAATTAGAGGTATTTCTTCTTTCGTATAGCTAGCTTTCACTCTGCAGAAGTTGATCCAGACAAGCCATGCATAGGATACTTGCATTAAATAAAGACCTTTAATTTTTAGGAGAGAAATTTCTCCACTCTTCCCTCCTGCTCAGGTAGGCTGTACTTGTTAGGCCAGTTCTAAATGTACATTTTCTACCAGCGTAATTTGTTGATGTGTAATTAAACCAATACAACATCTCCACGATCCCTTCTACAGTGGTGTGAAGGTGTTCTATAGTAACACCGCAATCGTTTTTCCCCTTTCCGCACAGAATATAGGTAGATATACCTATATGAGCTTCTTTTGGGGGCACAGATATTCTCTTTGCCCTCAGAGGGCAAGTTGCCTTATTTTAAATTACGCTTGGTGGAAGGCGGAGAACCCTTTGGAAGTGTTGGACTATCGCGACAGTTCTGTCACCTTTGAATCGCGTCGCTCTGCCTCTCCTCGTGATCTGTGCAGTACTTCTCCGGCTGCGGACCACCCAGACCTCGGATGCCGCGTCCCACCTTCTGGCGTCCCACCACTGGCTGCCACGAGTAAATCAGCCCATGGGTTTTTCCCTCCTCCCATTCTGTACTATGTTCAGTGGGTGAAAATGATTCGCTCTGATTCATTCTCGTTCCCTCCCAAGCTGTGTTCTTGCCTGAAAAGTACAATATTTCTCTTCATGTTCTCCACGAATACTGTGGCTGTGACTTCTCTCTCCTGTGGTTCTCATAGAGAAGTTTAGCAGCAGCTCCTGTAGAGAACAGGCATCTGAGGAGCACGAGAGAAAAGCTGGTATTATGTCTGGAAACAGCCTCTTGGAGAATAACATATCAGCTCTTGGCAAAAGGAAACATGCTCCGAGAATTGTTGGGCTGGACCTTAAAGTTTCTGGGCTATGAAATGCAGAATAATAGGGTTAGGGAAGCAAGAGAGGGAAGATACCTACAGAGTTCTCGTCATTTCCCTGCAAATGAAGGCTATGGCTTTACACACTTGGCCTCTGAAAACATAATGAATGCACCCAGTTCTTCATCTGTGTTTGAATGAAGACCTCCAAAGAGCAAAAGCATTCATCTGGATTTTTACGCCGGTAGGTGCCTGTTGAAAACACGTATTCTCAATAACTGCCCACGTGTCTATTTAGTGCCATAAAAGACATTCAGGCAATAAAAGCTAAGCCAAGAGACTTGCAAGCATTATCATATGATGTTAGCAGAGTTACTCTCACAGCAAGACAAATAGTTGTATTAAGCAACCTGACCCTGGAATTTGGGCACCTTTACTTTTCCATTCATAAATTCTACTAAATCGACGGCTTCTGAGCGTTTATCGCTAGCGTTAGGCCCTCTCCGTACATGCGGTCCTTAGGAAATGAAGCTTTGAGTGTTCGTTTCAGGTTCCAGCTGCTCTGCTTTGGGATGTGAGAAGTGTGCTCAGACTCATTAAATCTGCAGGGCTTGGAAGCGGTTCTCGCGCTTACGCCGCAGACAATATTGCGTGTGAGACCCAAGTGCTGTAACTCTTTGGCACGGAGCGCAGCGCATGCAAAAAGAAGTTCAGCGGCAGTTCCAGAGCCGGCTCTAACACGTATCCTTGTTTTTCAGCTGCTGATGATGAAAAGGTGCCTTTTTTTTTTAAAAAAAAAAAAAAAAAAAGTCAGAAGTTAAACAGATGTCCTCGGAGAAGCTGAAGATGGAAATATTTCTCATGTGAGCAATTGCAGAGACACAGAGCAGCAGCCCTTCCTATGGGTCGTGGGGAGCAGAGCTGCCTCGAGTTTCATGGGTAAAACACGATACGGTGCTTGGCGTTGAATTCTTAAGCACACGGAGGATAAAGTCCTACGGGACTAAATTTCCCCAGGCTAAGAGGGGACGGTACTTTTCAGAAACACGGATAAGCCAGCTATGCTACTGTGTCCCTTCAGTTGCTTCCAACGGCAAGCACCCGTATTCCGGAGGCTATCGGAAATCCACGGACTGTATGCTGACGGACTTGGTATCTGAGAGGTCAAGCTCCAGTTTGCCAGTAAATGGCAGATAAAGCAGAAGCAACTGCTGTGCCGCTGTTGGCAGGGAAATCAGAAGGAAATATGAAGTAGGAAATTATTAGTTGGTGAAGGGAGGGAAAAAGAAATTCGAGAAATAAGCAAGCTTAAAGGAAAAGATTGTTTAACACTGCTAACCTGAAATACTCTATTTCTTTTTAACTCTGCTTCTCCTTTGCTTTTGCATTGCTTTCATCTAGAGTGTGAAATTCCAAGTCACCGTGAAAAAGCTGCCTTAGGAATATTCTTGGCAATACTGCAAGCAGAAAGTACAGGAAACCTCACAAGAGAGTTTGTTCCAGCAACGCTGCCATCCACGTTTCTCAGCCGCAGGGACGCTCCAAGCGAATCTGAACGCCGTCTTCTCCCTGCTACAGGACCTTGCTGAGGTCGAAGTACCTGGGATCAGAAAAGTTAGTTAGGTTATGCCACAATCACGACCCACTGAAAAAAAGAACAATAATATAATAATCCATGAGAAAAGTTTCACAAACCAAAAAGGGGGCAAGGCAGTATAAGCCAGAAAGTTTAATTAGGTTATGCCGCAATCACGACCCCCTAATAATAATAATAATAATCCATGAGAAAAGTTTCACAAACCAAAAAGGGGGCAAGGCGGTATAACCCCGTTACCGCACGGCAGGCAGAGCAGGAGAGCGAAGGGGAAAGATGATGAAGGGCAAACGTGTCTCTGCTGTGTATTGCATGTTTAGCGGCAAACGTTTGTAAGCGAAGACGAGACGGCACGGCGATGAGTGCTGGGAGGGGGAAGGTAGCGCTGTCTCCCCCGTTCGCCGCGTGCCACCGCGTCTGGTTTCAGTGGGCACGTGAGGTGGTTCTGAGGACGTCCTTTTGGTAACTGATGCTAGGCCACATTTCTGAAAGCGTATTTAAGTGAAGAGAGCATACACATTTACGGGGGAGGTAACCTTTCCAGTACTCTTACACGTAAGCCTAATTTAGCTGCTGAGCTTTCCTGCGCGGTTATATTGGCTTCATCGGTGTACGAAATGAAGTCTATTAATGGTACCAGAGCTCAAATATCATCTTAAGCTCTATGCTCCGTCTGAAAAGCAAGTGAGATGGAAGGGGCCCTACCACCCCATCTTAATCAGGAGATGATTCCTCCAGAGAGGACGCGATGGAGGAGACGTAAGGCTGCGTTGCGAAGGCCTGACCAAAGGAAAGGTAATATTGCCAAAGAGATACTGAGAAGTATACCGGCATAATTGCTCTTCTGTTTGGTTTTAATCTCAGTTTTGCTTCAAGTTCACAATATGACTAACACTTTTTAAGTTCATTACTTTTAGAATTATTTTGCTTTTAGGCAGTAGATGTGTTATTTATTTATTGGTATTACTGAATTTTCTCAAGTCTCTGTTGGAATTGACAGATCTCTTTTTCTAATCCTGGCAACCGTAATAACCGTGTGACCCTGAACTCGCTGATTAACCCACTTGTGTTCATTTAGGAAAAGTCATCAGAGAGGTCTCCTACAGTTTAAACAAAAATATCTGTAGAGCAGTGTGATTGTGCACGTGTGTAAATAGCGAGGCTTATCGGGAAATAGTTTATCAGTAATTTTTATGCAGAAGTTTGACTTATTATTTTCTAACAGATAATAACGGAATCATACAGATTTCACTAGGCAAGTTAAGTGCTGAGTAAAGCTTCTGTGAAAATGCAAAGATTTGGCTCAATAAATTAGAATGCTCTGCTACTAGCCAGAAAAATGCAGGAAATGGTCAAATGCTAGGCTGGTGAATTTATTGTAAGTAAAGTGTAATCTCTGAGTAAGAATGACTGTCGATGGGCTAAAGTCTAACTGGCACAGGGTGCAGGAATTAAAAGCTGGCCTCAGCATTAAGAATAAATCATGTATAGAAATAGAGGTTTTGGTACAGTTCTATTCCAACTTTTGAGGATACAGCAGCGGCTCCAAAAAGGCATCTCGGAGATTGTCTTTGTTTTGTGAAGCCTCAGCTCCGGTTCGATTCAGAGAGAAGTGAACAAATAGCATTTAATTATAGCTGCGTCAAAGGCTTGTGTCAAACAGTGCAGGTAAGTCAAAACGGAATAAAAGTCAACAGATACGCTTCTGAGACAACGTTTCCAAATAGCTTAAACCCAAGAAAATAACTGAATGTATTCTTAAGGTATTACAGGAATAGGAGTTAAAATTTTCTTGCCACAAATGACTTTCCAACAGAAAATAGTAATCATGTAGAAGGGGAAAACATTAACAAATACTTGATTGCACTAAGTAATCCTCTTTAAAAACTTTCCTGATTGTCGTGACCTTTTCTTTTTCTCACTTAGCTGATCTGCATGTTGTGAGTTACTAGCTGAATTGGGTGTAAAAACAAAAAAAAAAAACCCCAAGTCTTTCAGAACGACTTAAGTAAAAACAGATGACAGAAGATAGCTATGCTAGAACAACAGTATTCATTATTAAGGAAATAATATATAGCAAGCTATATAGAGCACTGGGGAAAGCATTGGGAAGAGGGAGTATACAATTTTTTCCAGTTGTTACGTTATCGTCCAAAAAAAGTGTCACACGCACATACTGTGTTTGCAGTAAAACTGACACATGGAAAGAAAAAAAAAGTCCTGTAAAAATTTCAGCATTCAAAGAAAATTGTTCCTTGTACGGTGCACGCACACACACATCACCAGCAGTCCGCTTTTGTTGTTAATAGTAGCTTTCCTTTCACTTTTTTTAGTACATAAGGATGAAATCTTTGAATTATACCATACTGGGCAAACTGTTACAAGAGGAAAGGAGTATTCTGTGTAGTGACATTTTACATAACTGAACTGATATGGCAAGGAAAATAAGCAAATCTGTGCGGCAGGGTAAAAATTAGGCGTGCGATGTCTTTATGACCTCCACTTCAAAACCAAATTCTGTCCTTTCGCCAGCAGTACCTGTGCCAGGTGCTTCACGACGAGATGCAAGAACCTACCTACAGCTTCCCATGCTGTCGTTTGCAACAGTTACACGTTGGCCTAAATCGCTGTACACGGCATTTAATATGATAAAAACCTCAATAATCACGATGTCTTTAGAAACGCGTAGTTCCTCCCTGGGAGTTTTGCTAAGCCGTTGGGTTTGGTAACTTTGGGTAGCGTTGAGTTCCGCGGTTCAGTTGCTATGGAGAGGTATTTTTGTGTCGGTCCTGGTTTTCACACCTTTAATTTAACCGAGTATCATCTCGTTCCTGGGCAGTGAGGTGCAGGGACAGAAGCTTCGGAGTCACCTTCTCTCTCTGATTTTCTTTAACATAGCCATCTCTTGGGTTTCTCTGCAGAAAGCAAAGCCTCCGTCTTTTCTGTCCTTGGTCATACCAGAGGTTTTATAGCCCCTTCATCGCTTTTGTTCTCTTGCTCATCTTGCTAATGCTTTTTTCAGAGCTGCACATTTTGCAGAGACTTCCCTAAACCTTATTGTGTAGTATCAGTGAAGTATGAAAAACGGTTATCTGATTAGGAAGAGAGACAATTTACTAAATATATTCAAGATAAAAGAGACTTAATAACGTTTTTTTGCTCCCAGAGTGGTTATAACACCGCAAAGAGGAAACATACACTTTCATCTTTTGCTCAGGTTTTACTTTTTTTTTTCTTTTTCCTTTGTTTTCCTTGTACGTAAAATAAATCATCCACGCAGAAAATGAACAGTAATGGTCTAAGTACTGAAAAGTCTAGGCGGCGGAAGGAGGGAGGTGTCTGGAGGTAGAGGGTGCCTGCAGAAGTTATTACACGTATCCAGATTATTTACTTTTTTTGAAAGAAACTGCTTGAGTGTCATTTTAGGTCACTTTACATTGATTATGCTTGATTTGCATACAGATTCTCATCTTGGGGATTGTACAAAATTATAGGAAGATGCTGGTGAGACAAGCATCGGATCTGGGCAAGCTGTACCTCCTCGTCATCATGTTGGTCGCTAACCGCGACTGCCCGCTTTGGGTTTAAACCGAAGGCTTTTGGCAAACGCGGGAGCAAAGACAACCCGGGTACCAAGTGAAAGCAGCATCTCAAGGCAGCAAAAGCTCCAGGCAGCGAGGCAGGATTTGGTATTATGAGGTGCAAAGGTCAAGGGAACGAGTTGTAATAGGCAGAAATTACCAAGTATTCATATCCGCCCCGTATAGGAAATGTCTTCTAATATTGTTTTCATATGTGGCATCTAATCGAGTGTTTTTTCCAGGGAAGGAATGGGAGCTCTAAGTTGGGAGTGGCGATGGTTTTCAACAACAGCCTCATTCTTAGTAGGAGAAGAAGAAGTTTGGAAAAAAGTTGGTCTATCCAGTCGAAATGCGGAGGAGTTTGTAGGCAGGTGAGACGTCGAGATTGTAAACTCTGATTCTGCGTTACTAAAATGTTATGAGACTTCTGTTTAATAGGTACACCGTGGTGAAAATGCAGTTTTACATCTTTGTGAGGTTACGTTTATGCTTTCCTGTAGCACTACCGTAGCACTACGCAAGAGCGGGCTCTTCCTGCCGGCGTAGAAAACCGTTTTACCTCCTGCAAACATGAAAACCCTTGGAAATAAACAGAGCTAGAAATGAGTTCTGCAGACGCTGGATCAGGTACAACGTGCTGCGGTTTGACACGGTCATCCGTACGCTTGCACAAAGGCTTCTCTTCAGTTTCGCTAAGAAACTCTTATCGGCAAAAACTTCCAAAATCTCCGTTGTTGCTCAGAAAGGATCAGTAAGGACTAGTAAAACCAGTGGGGTTTGTGGGGGTTTTTTTTTTTTTCAAAACTTGGCTGGAATCACCATAATGACTCTCAGCATGCAGTAATATTTCCCCCTTGGAGTTTGTAAGAGTTAAGAGAGCTCAAATCCTTTATTATTCTGGGCAGCTGTAAAGGAAAGTATTTTGCGTTTGGTTGAGAGAAACTACTTGAGCTGGTATTTTGAATTGAAAGTGCTCACCAAACCGAAGCGATCTAAATTGAAACTATCATAGTTGTTCACAAGCTTTCATATTTCCTTTAATTTGATCAAGGAAGGGGGGGGGGGGAATTATTACTAACACAGCAAAACTATACCCCCCCCAGTTTACTATCTTTGCACTTTTTTAGGAAATTATTGTACATTTTATTTCTAGAAAAGTGAATCAAACCCCTGTTTAATTCATGTAGTGACCCGAATATTGCGACTGCAACATTTTCTATCAAATTTCAGTGGAACAGCTATTGAGTTTGTGTAAACTGCCAAGGGTTACCAGGCTTTCTGGTTTTCCTCGTATCGGTAGCTGGGCTGTTGAAGCCTAGAGCTAAAGGGAACTTTTGCGTGTAGCAATAGAGAAAACGTTCAAAAATACTTATAGTTGAGAGTAGTGCAAAGAGAGTAAGTGAAAGATAGTATATAATACCAGGAACGTCATAAAATTATTATCTTTATAGAAAGGGAGAGAGAATGGATATACAGGTGGTGGCTTAAACCCTCATTTATTGCTCTGGTTTCTACATTTCAATCAAGCACGTAGCTAAATCCTGCTTTTACTGAGACTTAAGCGTACGGGTATCTATCTTTACTCGCGTTAGCGGCCGAGAATGTTGTCTCGAGGCACGGTACGACCGCGCTGCATGCAGCGTTTGCAAAAACTGTGATGCTTTTCCTTCCAGCCTTGCATGACCCTGGAGATGGACCTATTCCATTTCGACCGCAGCTGAGGTTTTCTGTTGATTCCCGTACTAGGGGACGTGGCGGCGGTGTTTATCTCCTGAACGACACACAGCAAAGGGTAAGAGCAAACATCCGTTCCGTGGGGTAGTGGCTACAAAAATACTATCCTACCTGAAATGCCAGTAATTTAGTGTTAAATTCATCGTTATCCCAGGCAGAGAGTCAGCTGCGTTCTTTCCAGTAGAGGCTGATGAGGTGATTTTGCATTTCTTGTGCTTTTACTTCATCTCCTCTACAAAAAAGCAGCAAATTTCAGCAGCTGTTACAGTCCTTCCGTTATTTACGTCAAAGGGAAAGGAGAGAAGGAAGAGGAGGATATCTGGGGAAAAAAAGAAGAAACGAATTTGAAGCTGTAGGGAAAATAATTCTCCTTTCTGAGTACAGCACTTCAAACGCATCATGAATGGGGCCAAATACACATAAATGTAAAGAACCGTACCAAATACGACGCGCACTTGTTGTTCTGTAACGTTATGGTTTAATCTGTCTGCCTTGATCCGGGAAGTGCCCCGTGTGCCGCGATTATTACTAGTGACAGCTGTCATTTCTTGGTAGTTCCTCCCGGATTGCTGAAGGCGACCGGATAAAGAAACCTGCTCCCCTGCTACTACCGGCTCTCACTTGTGCGGTTAGGCGTTTTCCTTTACGTCAGAACGCTCTTCTCCAACCAGCATGCTCAAGCGTTCCATTTGGAAATGCAGCCGCGATCTGCGAAATCTTTGCAGACAGTGAAGTATCGCCTCATCGCTAAATTATATTTCTACTTTAAAATAGACACGCTCGTGAAGTGTAAACATTTACTCTCTTAAATATCGTCATTATTTTCCCCCCAGAAACCTTTGTAACTTTTCTGTAGAAAGATCCCTGTGTCAGATCGGGAATGGCTGTGGACCAGTTTTCTTTATCTGCCTCATCTGCCTACAGCAGAGAGAAAACGATAATGCTTGATACTTTTTTCATGACCCATCATCAATCCATCACTTTGAGAAATAGGAAGAAGAAGGTAAATTAATTATTCTCATCTTGTTTCCCCTTTGCCAGATTGATTAGACTATCCTTCCCCTGCATAAAAACCCCCAAATACCGGTCTGGGTAAAACTTGGCAGAAAAAAATGCATTACCTCCACCAAATGACTCATATTTCATTGTTTTAAGAGGTTTCCTCTGTAAATATTTAATAGCTGATGTATATATCTAGATGAATATTGAAACAGAAAACTTTAAAAAAAACTCCTTCACTGCAAACTTTCATGGTTCCTAGTAAGATAAAAGTCTTTAATCAGCAAGGAGTTAACAGCTCACTCCTAGCGCAAGCCGATCGGGTTTTTTTACAAATCGTTGCGTAATTGCAGAAATACTAACAACTGTCCAAACACTTGCCATTAACAAAAAGCATGAATTAGTAAGTGCTTGCAAACAAGACTGTAGCAGCGGTTCAGCTGCGTTCTTGCAAACGAGCCTTACTACCCACCCCAACAGCAGTAGGCACAAGTTCCGTTCTTGGAATCCAAACTGAGTTTGTATCTCGCGATGCAGAACAGAGGAGGGCTCCACGTATTTCTTCCACGCTTCCAACACTTGACAGCAAATCCCTGAACTGACTATTTATGGGCTGTTTCTTTACATTTCAGCCGGTTCAGAGAGACCGGTGTGCTTCAAGCTTACACAGAGGATGAGGACGGCTACACCGTAAGTACAGCCGTAGTAGCTCACAAAGTATTGACTCAGGAAGAGAAGCTTACGTGGTAACTGATACGAAATCCGAACATTAGACTTGTAAGCATCAGGGAAGTATGCAGGGGGGGCCATCAAAATTAATTGCACTTGAGTGTAAACTGTTGACAAGCTAAATCTCTTTGGGGAAGGATTTGCGAGAGCGCGGTATTCTTTGGGGGACCGTGCAAATCTGCGTTGCAACAGCCTGTTTCCTGAGGTTTCCTGAGGGATGGGAGAGCATTTATAGGAAGGCTGTATTAATTTTTTTTGTACTTACACTGCCTTTACCAGCTGCACAAAATTCCTTCTTGAACGACTAGGTTCCATAAAAGCAATTACAGAAAATTCTGGGATTCTTATTTTCATTTCCTTTAGTAACTCCGCAGAGACAACTTTTCTTGAATAAATAAGCAGAGCGTGCACACGCAGCAGCAGAGGATGCTATGAGTGAGCCTCCGCGTTTATCCTTCTTCACACTGACAATATATGGAAAATGCTATTATGTTTTCATGCATGCTGTGCACTACTCGGTTGCAACCATGTACGTGATTTTATAAGAAATATTTAAAAGGGCGTAGAAAGATTTACTTGTTGTGCATGTGGAACGCACAAGGGGAAATACCGGAAGCCTTCGGCGCAAACGCTTTGAGGAGGAACTGGATACCTAAGGCCACGCAGACCAGAGATTTAATTTCTACTCGTATCTTTTCTAGTGTTGCTGCTTGGGAGTGTGGTACTCTTATCAATACAGGATTAAAAAAAAAAAAAAAAAAAAAAGGGTCTTTTCTTGCAAAGCACCAGCACAATAAAAGAAAGCAAGACCTGACCTCATTTGTTGGTGGCAGTGTCGAGATGAACTGCAGCTCTGACCTATTTCTCCGGAGCTACAATTATCTGCTGTAATGGTACCACTTTACTTTTTAAATCCTGGATTACTGTACTTTGAGATTGAGAGAAGTTACTCTCCTTCTGGTGACAGACCTTGTTATTTCGGGGGTAAGCCAGCGTGAAGAATGACTGACTGAATGAATGCACGTCAATGAGTAAAGACAAGGCAGGGGGTCAAGTCATCGTAGTGAACTTGTAATTTTTATTGGAATGTATTTATACATATAATGTTATAATTTATTTATATAATTTTGTTTATTTATATACACTTTTGCGTGTGTGTATATATCTATAATGTACATCTATATCCGTACGTGTCCCCACACAGAATGATCTAAACTGAGGTCGTGTGGTGCGGGATTTGGGTTTGGCAGTTGTTTGGCAGACTGCGCTTCGCTGTGATACGATCAGCTTCTCTATGCAACATGGGCACGATAAATATAAAAGACTTCAAGAAACCAAGTTCTTACAGAGTCAGGACCAAAGCCCTTGGTGATAGCAGTTGACATAGCTGCCTTTAAGTCAATTTAATACTTGCTTCAGTGAATGGAAGGAAAGTGAATTACATTACATGAGGATCTGGTATTTATAATCTGATTATTTTTTTTTAACTAACAGTGTAACTGTTACCAGCATCCACAGCAACGTTGTGCCGGTAACAAACATTGAGTCCTGCCAAACCCAGTCACGCAGCAATCGGGAGTCAGGTTCTCCCAAACCATAGGATTAGCCCTAAAACTGAGTTTTCAGGGAAAGAAAACCAAAACGCACCAAACCCAAGTCATATCTTTTTCATTCCCCCGCTGCTTTCTAGCCCATTTTAAGCTTTGCCCCAACCCATAACACCGATAGCTCACATAAACCACGACTCCTACGCAACCACGTGCCAACTGCTATAAGCGGAACTCCCCACTTTCAACGAGAACAGCACGCGGTCCGTTCAGGCCATTCATTTCACATAGGTTAGACATTTTATTCAATCCTCTTATTTTTCTCTGCCTTCAGTTGAATGGCAAACCATTCTCTTTTTTGGTCACAGATCTGCTCTGTACAAGGTGATCAAATAAAATGGTTGTTCAGGGCTTGCCCTGTCGCCTTTCACCCCTGGCAGTAGGATGCTACGAGCACCGTCCCCAGAATACATGAATTTTAAAGAGAGAAAGCCTTTCAGTGGCTGCAGAAGGTTGAGTTCAAGCAAGGATAAGAAAGTAGACTCTAACTTGAATTCCTTAGTGAGGGGCCTCATTTGTTTTTTGAGTCCTATGCGATGTCATTAAGTGTTGCTGCGAGGGGAATGGTACTCGATTCAGTTATGAAGACGACGTTTATGGCTCCATCCCCGGAGGGCTGACACGCAGGCTAAGCATCTGCTAGCATCAGCTAAATACACAGGGGAGAGTACAAGTATTTGGAGGAGCGTTAGGATGAGCTTTGGCTGAGGAAGATGAAAAATTGCTGCTGTTATTGAAATTACTTAAACAAATTTTAAATCTTTTTCCTGTCCTTTTCCATCGAGGTGGCAAAGAAGGGATGCAGATTCAGCTAATGGAAAGGTTTGGAACAGAAGTGAGCAGAAGATAGTGCCGTGGTTTGCTCAAAAATGAGAGAGAACGTTTTCATGACTCCTGAGGGAAGTTTCTGGAGAAGAGGCAAAAGGTGGGTGCATTTGAAGTGACAAGAGTGTTTTGCTATAACAATGAGAACGTGCACAAAAATCTCCAACACGAAGAGCAAAACAAACATTTTCCTTGTTTTCTGAACAAAACAACTCAGAAAATAGATCAGAAAAGGCAGATGACTAATCTATTCAGTCTCGATTCTCATCTACCCAGGGAATTTCATGTACTCTTTGAACCTTGTGGCTCATAGCATAGCAAAAACGTGCATTTCTTAAATAGGTCTTTTCTAACATTTTCTTCTTCTTTTTGTCTACGTACAATTATTTTGTGATAGCAAGATATATACATTAAGATGTAATATAATCAGATGCTATATAATCAGTTACCTAGTTGTTATGGTTATCATCATCATCATCAATTAATTTGCTTCCCAATGAAATACATAGTTACTTTCATGGTCAAGATGAAAATTTATAAATGTCCAATATTTCACAATTGCTCAATATATATTCAAGTGAAATTCCTAAAAGCATCAACAGAGATCTTGATAAAGACTTAAAATTGTAAAGCTTGTTATAGAGATTGCACGGCGGATAACAATTTCAATTAGAAGAAACACACATTTAACCCTACCATCGAGTCGCACCAAGTCTTAGAGAGACCTTCGGAGAACGAAAGTGTTGACTCCGGCTGAGTACAGTGTATTTATTGCGTGTATTCAGAATAAAACACAGATATCAAAACGAAAGCTGTGGTGAAGCTTATAGCAACAGGAAACAGCTTGTTAAGTTTCAGCCCAGAAATATCACCCACGTCCAGGATACCACCAGCAATGTAATAATCTAATAGGGACAGACAGACGGACAAAAATATATGTCTCCATTTGTATAGATGTAATATAAGTACCAATTAGCCCTTACATGAGGCAATGTTTAAACATGAGGCAATGTTTCTAGACCATACATCAAATTCTGGATTATGAAGTGTATCGCACAGACATTTTTTTCAGGTCTTTATCTCATTTTCCTGGAAGAGAACACTTTGCTACAAGGAAATTGTAGTAATAGCAATTCCTTGCTAAGAAAAAATAGAAACCCATGTTTTACAATGTAGCTTGCTTTAGTTTTCATGATTAAAAATTTACAGTAACCTACCAATTGTATTTTGACATCGCTACGTCTTAAAGACACAAGCAGATGGACTTTATAAAGTAGTAAACAGTTTGTCAGTTTTGAATCTGACTTCAGAGTATAAAATTTTGACCAAGATAGGGGAAAAAAATTGCAATTAACATTTAAAACCTGACCAGTTCTATAGTCAAATGCTGATTAAAACCAAATACGTTTAAAATCTGAATCATGAGCCCCGCTCTCGCCTTTTCTCACCTGTTCCCTGCTAGCGCAAATGGTAGATTTGGAAGAAGAGGAAATAAAATTTCTCTTTGCCATCTGTTATCTGACATTTGAAAAAAGTCATTGCTTGACCAGTAATGAGACAATTAACAGCATTTGGGCTATAAATCATTAGCCTCTAATTTGCAAAGCTGGTACATTTTTAAAGGCAAAACAGATAATGCCCTACACAGAAATGGCCACATCACCCAAGACACAGAGCTTCATCCAAGCATTAAAATACAAAACAGATGGAGGGAAACTTCCAAGGGAATATACATAGGGGAAAAAATTGCTGTGAAATATAAGGAAAGAAAACTCTGCCAAGCTCAACAGGGCCATAGAAAGTGTTAATGACCCAAGGATTATCTTTTCCAAAACTAAACGAAAAGATGCAACTAAGAAGAGAGATGTTCTCCTAACACAAACATCTAATCAGGAAATAGCATATACCAACATGGGATTATCCCCGAAAGATGAAATTGGAAAGGATTTCCCATGCTAGTTACATCAACTTTCTAAGGATCAAATTTAGACAAAATATCCCAAAGCTGACTTGACAACTTCAGAGAATAAGGAAAAAATAAAAACCAAAACCAGATGTTCTGTGTTCCGGGAGACTTCATATTAATGAATCATATGCATTATGTAAGCAAAGGACCAAAAAAAAAAAAAAAAAAAAAAAAAGAAGGACCATCTGAAGGTCACAAAATAGATCGCTATTGTGCTAGGCATCATGAAAACGCGGAGTATGAGACAGCTCCTGCCTCAAAGAGTTTAAGTTGTAGAAAGAAATTGGGTGGGGAAAGTGGTAGGATGCCACAGCAAGGAAGATGGTGGTGCAGCAGTACAACTGACGGGCGGCCGGGCTTACTTCCTCTGCACCGGGGCGGTTTGCCTGGCAGGGGATTATAATCAATATAACGCAATAGAAGGGAAACGAGAACGGAAGAGAAGACTGGGACTGCCGCGGAGGAGTGATGAGAAAGGGCTGCGGGATCGCAAAGCAAGGCAGAAGGAAACAGCCGGCCTTCCCGAGATGGTGAGGGGTCAGTCGGGGCTGGAGAACGTTTGCTGAATGTCCAGAGTTTTGGCTTTTCTGGGTGTGCGGCTGCGCCCGGGGTCGGGGCCGCTGCCTTTCCCAGGGGATGCGTGACGATGAGGAAGGAAGGTACTAGCTGGGTCCTACCTGGCGTGAATGTTGTGTTAATCCGATGATGGTTATAGGGATTTGTGGTGCTATGCTATATCAGAAGGTGATGGACAGATGGACGGACAGATGAAGAGAGAGATATATATTCTTCTTTTTTTTTTTTCCAGCAGAAATAGAAAAAGTGGATCTCATTGACTGCAGCAGAACGTGATTTCAACAAACGTAAACAGCATTTGGGTAAGAAATCTGTGAATAATTTTGTTGCTGTTTCTGCAGTCTGTGTTGTAAGAGACGCCGTCGAAGAGTACGGGCTCCGAAGGTCACTCTTGGAAGCCTGCAAAGGTCCCCTCTAAATCCTCCACTGATCTAAGGCACGTAGGAACGCGTCTCGGTGTTCTTACAAGAGGGTATGCCTGTAGAAGTATTGTTAGCTTAGCAGATCACTCATTGTCAGCGCCTTATAAAGACAATTCCACAATGCAGAAACGTTTGCAGAGAGTGTAGTGGGTACGCTGTGACGATGGAATACGTTTCTTCTTCAGACACCCAAAGCAGATAGATCTTTGCCCTTAGGGCTGTGTTAAGAAGGCAGCAGGACTCGGTGACTGGCAGAGAAAATGGCTGTACGAGCGGGGGTCCCTTCTTCACCACAGTGCCCTCCTTCTCCCGTTTGATACAACACTGTGTAAAGGATTAGGTGTAGCTGTTTGGCTCTGGGCAGAGAGAATGTAGTGCGTAAGCTGTGTAAAGTCATAAACTGTTCAGAGAGGAGCTGTGCTTTGCTTAATCACAGTATCTGAACTGTCTCTTGCTCTGAAAGAATAATTTTCTTTCCATTTTTTTTTTTTTTCTTTCCACCTTGGCTGTGGCTCTCCTCTCTCCTTCCTCACTACGGTTTTTATTTGCTTGCTCATGGGGGAAAAGCAATAGGTAAGAAAAGCCTAATTGAGGCAAGATTAATGCAGTTCCACTGAGAATAAGGAAAAGATTTATTCTTTCCCTCTCCTTCCCTTCCACAGATGTCTTGTTAGGGACTCAGCCTCGCCTAACATATGTACCTTTATTCATGTACTTCCTTCTCATCCTCTGGGAGAAGCCTGTCTCGTGTAATTTATTGACTTGGCCGCCTCGTTTGTATCCACGTTAATAGTAAGACGTACTGAGTGCTCACACATTAGTCTCGTCCTCAGATGCGAGTGAAGGGGGTTTATCTATGTTGAAAAATATGTACGTTTGGCTTGCCGCGACTAGGAGTTACCGTAAAGAAAATGTTGAAATTGGAGCCTCTGAGCTGGCAAGCAATGGAAGAGTTTGAAGGAGTGGGATCCAGCAGAGTTGCTGAAATAAAGCATCAAGCTCAGAAGAAACGGGCAGCCTTGCGATCCTGCTCTGTGATTTTCTCTCTCCTAGTTGACTCTCCCTTGGGCTGATGACTTCAGCTAATGCCGACAAGCATTAGCAAGCGATGGAGGAAGGAAATATTTATTTTACGTCACTGTTTGATGAAAGGCTGTGAGAGGAGGTGAGGAGGACAGAGGAGTCCAATCTAGTTTCAATATAATTGAGTTGGGCAAGAGGAAGGAGCTGGGGCCAAGCACTGCGTGCATTGCTTTCTTGCTGACCTTGTACTCCAGACTCCGGTCTATCAGAAGATCCCGTGCAGTTCCTTCTGGAGAGGACAGCTTTGAAGGTGGCATCACTGCAGAATTTTACTCTGTCCAAGGGACAGACCCTTACGTCAACCCTGAAGAGGAGAGACTGTCTCTGCTCACGGTCAGATTCAAGAACCAGCCGTTGACGTTAATAAGCTCGAAGGAGGCACTGGGCCGTTTTACCAGACTGCTGGTTTTACTGAAATCGGCTATAAGTTTCTTTATTCAAAATGACGTTTTCATTTTTTTTTTTTGCCTTTCCGAAGAGGAAGGCTGCTGGTCTTTGCTTTCTAATGTTCTACCTACCTTTGATATTTCACCACTTCTCATCTTGCGGAACACGTAATTCCTGGAAACAAAGCGCTTTTGGGGTGGTATAAGCCATACCCCCGTTGCTGCTTCCCAAACTGGTCTGACGCTGCCATGGACTGCCGAGAATACGTTGTAAAAGCTTTCAGTGTTTCAGCTCTGCTCGCCGCATGCATATTTTCATGCCCTTTGCTTCCCTTTCTTTAAAGCGCAAGTTTTTACTTGTATTTATTGCTATGGCTTTGTCCTCCTGTGACGTGGGTTAGCCCGCGCTCGGGAACAAAGGGTGTGCTGTTTAAAGGAGCAGCCTGACTTCCAAGGAAATGAAAGTAGCAATATTTTTCTGGCTTTATTGTGACTTTCATTTATTTCAAAGCCAGGCTCCTTTTTAACCTGCATTTTTCTTTTTCTTTTTTTTTTTTTTTTTTTTCCAGCCAAAGCTTGTGGTTTTGGGGGCACATACTAGAAGGGTTTTTTTAATTAAGTTTTGGGGGCATCTACTAGAAGGTTTTTTGAATTAAGTTCTCAATTGTCTCTCACTTCATTTTAATTCTTTTTCTCACATTTCATTTTGCATAAAATTGTTTTTGGCTCGAAAAACTGTCTCATAAACACCAACTAAAATATAGCGTTATTCAGTGCTGGAAATGACTTTTTGAGTTTAGGGACTCTTCTATAATTTGTACAAATCCTACGGCTGTTTCAGCAGTAGAGGCCCTAGGCTGCCATCAAACTATAGATAGGTACTTACTCCTACTCTTAGTGCTCAAGGATGTTCTTGTGGCAGAAACTAATGATGAATTCCTCTTTGTCCTTAAGTTTGTAGAGCTTTGCTCAAGACAGTAAGTGTCCAGTTTGTTGTCATCTCAGGACATGATTGCCTATATTTTGTTTTATAGGGTACTGATCTCGCTGCCCTTTTACCAACTTGATTCTGGCTCCAACCAGTCATTTAATAGTTCATTTGTAAAGAACAAACCCAACCAACCAAACCCCCAAACCCCCACCAGATGCAAGGAATACTAGCTAAAATGGATGTCTGCTAACTAAATACAAAATGCCAATTGTTTTTCTTTATCCACTGCAAGAGATTTAAAGTACGTCTTCACTTTTGCTAAATGATTCCTTGATATTTTTTCTTCATCTTGAGTCCTGCTAAGTGGTTTTTGCTTTCTCTTTCCTGTTTCTGCTTTTCCATTCTTGGTTCACCATAACATGAGAAGTATCCAAGACGTCTTAAAACTTTTTACGCAGCCAATGGTGCGCTTGTGGATTTTCCCTTTTCCCGCGGGACAGGGAGGATTGCTAATAGGATCCTTTAAATATTCTTTTCTTCCACGTTCTTCTGAGCTATCCGAAATTTTATTGGGTAGTTATGAGGCCATAAAGGCCGATGTGCACTGTTATCCATCCCGATTTGCCTGTTAGCTCCAGAAACGCAACGCTCCTATACACTGACCACATGTCCTTGTTCGAGGAAGACCATTCATACTCCTCCTGGTTTATTTTTTTCACTGCAGAATCTAAAATTAATCTCAGTTCACCGTAAGGCACGCTAAACTCTCTCAGGTTGGGATGCTGAGCAGTCCATGGTTGCACGTTATAAATCTCTGCGCTTCAATCCTCCGGGTCAGCCTTCTGGGATACTTTCTGCCCAGCCTAAAACCAAGTCAAGAAAGCAAACCTGCCCTGTGCATCTCTTTGTTCCCTTCAAAACTCCTATTAGTCAGTCTGTTTGCTACGGACTAATTGTCTATCATTTGTTTGATTCCCTTTATGAGCACACTGATCACATTTAATACCTTTTGGGGAAAGCAAATGAGATGGTAATTTGGGAGTGATTTCTGAACAATGATGTTCATTTTAAATAGAGAATTCTGCTGCTGCAAGGAATTAGCGATTGTTTTCAGCTCATGAATAATCAGTAGTATTTGAAAATGATTTCCACTGATCCATCTCCAAATGAAAAAAGTGGCATTTCTCCTCTCAATCTCAGATCAATGCAGAGAATTTCTCTTAATCTTTCCTCAACCATCCAACCTCCAAAACTAATAGTCGCAATCAGGCAGCGTGCAGGTCACAAATACCGGCCCCGGGGGGGTTGTCATGACTGTGAGTAAGCAATTTTACTGCTCGACAGATCACCAAGAGACGTTTTAACCTTAGCAATTATTTTTCTCAAGGTCAATGACATCATGAAAGGAGCCAGAAATGTATTTCTTTGGACAATTATAAGCAGAGATTGCTCCTGACCTTGCTATTTATGGGGTCCCAACCATCAAGAGGTTTGCAGCAAGAGGTTATATGGGTCTCCAGAGCAACTCTGCCAAAAGTTTGGAAAAGTTCCAAAATAGCAATAATCCATGATTTCATTGTGCATGGCTAATTGTTTTTCCTGAAAGAAAAGCTCACGTGTTTGGCAGGTACCTTCATAACAAAGAGATAGCAGGGGTTGTAAATCCCTGAACAGCTATTATTGCACAATCAAACTATGTAACTCATATATATCTCCCCTGGAAATACAGTAATACGCTGTTAAAGTCAGAAAAAAGTGGGATTTGGGGCCATGGTATTTCATTACAAGATGTACAGCAGAAACTTGAGACTATTTTTAAGAAAGGATTAGTTAGGAAATATATCCGTATGATATATATCAGTGTGTATATATGCAATATATATACAGTCAAGTGGTCTATTAGTTCACTACATGGAAAAAACCATGATGTGGACTGTATTTTTTTAAACAAAACGGGGGACAGAAACACACCTGTTGCCCACAGAAACAATTTCTTTCTGTTTGTCACTGTTCACGAGTGAAAGGAGAACACAGGTAAGAGGAAAAACTTTGATGAATCAAAAATCTGGTCTGGTCTGATCTGGTCTACTCTACTGATGCCGGAGTCCAAACTCTTTTCTTTCCTGGGGAAAGGGGAGTCTCCTCTTTTCGACTAAATCCCTGTTGAATCTTGGCTGTCTCTAGTTAGATGTCTGAGCATCTATTTTCCTTCATCACTTGGAAACAACTATTTGGAGCTAGGCTTGGCTTTATCTTATTCAGGTGATGGTTATATGGGATTTGTGGTGCTAGAATTTGTCAAAATAGATCTAGATATACATGTGGGTTTATATTTTAAGCAGAAATAGAGACGGGCTGGTGAGATGTCCCCCCAAGTAATAATTATAATGAGATTTAGACGTGTAATTATGAGTAATATGTAGAATTTGGCTTTACCATAGTTGAGAAAGAGAAAATCCAACTTGAGCAGCTGCCAGGGGAAGATTGGAGGATGACAGGGAAAAGGAAAACCCATCTTCTGATGAGAGACTGAAAACAAAGACTGAAAGAGGATGGAATTGCACTCTCAACGCAGAAGTGGCGTTAACAGCATTTGGGGAGAACCTTAATGGAAATTAAAGGACGACATCGGAACAGAACAAATGGCTCCAGGCTGAAAATGGATATGTGTAGGCTGGATATTAAGCAAAGTTTTCTAACCGTTAATGTTGTATTGGCATGGAGTAGAATTTTTATCTGATGAGCAGAGGAAGATGAGAAGTGAAGCCCGGCCATATTATAAAAGGCTGCAAAGGCCCAGAAGCATCCTTCTGGTCCTACCTGTGTAATTCCTACGTGTGGGGGGCATGCCTAGAATAAAGACAAGGCCTATAGACAGGCTTTCCTGCAAAGGAATCAGATATGGAAAGCTGGCAAGAAAACCAAGTAGCTCACAAACTTGATGCCGAGGTTTCCTGTTGCCTCAAACTTTGTCATCCGCATTGCCATTTCATAGATCAGTCCTTTCTGTTCATTTTTATCGATCTGGATCAAAAAGAAACCAACTAGCAAATACTCCGGTCAGCAAGCGTATTTCTAAGTTAATTAAAGATGGGACAGTAAGCAAATACAGACTGTTGTCAATGGCATGAAATACAAGCACTTTTGCTCCGCACACTTTGCTCTCATCAGCCTGTTTCCCGTTTACCCTCTCAGAGGCCATTAATTTGGTACCATCGTAACTCGGCGTGTGCATTTGTGCATTGTAGGTGGCAAGCAAGCTTTTTGTTTTGGGCCGCTACAAATTATCATAATCAATTTATTCATGCTTTTTCAGTGTAAAAGTTGTTAGAAATAATCCTTTTTTTTTTTTTTCTTCTCCAAAAATGCATTTGAAAAATTCTATCAAGAATACTTGGATGATTCTTTGCTGAGAAAACTTATCTGAATCATTGCAATGAATACAAAACTGAATATAAAAGCTGAAAATAGTCCTTCATACAAATAGATAATGACCTTATAAATGTGTTTTTCTGTACGGCAGTACTCTCAGTGTTTCTTTAATCATTTCCCATTTTTTTATCAAGGAAGACGAAACCTTTTCCCGGCTCAATAGGAAATAGATCCCAGGTTTTTTACACTGTCTTTTTAAAAGTATTTTTCTTTGTTAATTTTTTTATTTATTTTTAGTTTTTAACTAAAAACGTTGGCCACAAGCTTAACACGCCAATCATCTCTTGGCTTCGGATCTGTTGCAGGGGTTATCTGTTTCCTACATGATTATCCTTGCAGATTGCGTACCTTCAAATTGCACATCAACTGGAGTTTTTTATTTTCCTCTGATCCAGGATTTCCTACGGGAGCCCATTCATTCCCTACCACTATCCTTCTAAATGAGCTCTTTCGGTTTTCGTGATGACCAGGTAGTTTCCAAGCTCTCAGCAGATACCCTCTCCAGAAGTCGTGGCTGGAAGGGCAGCAATTAATCACAGGCAGGACTGCACCCTGAAAAGCCAGGTTCTCTGTGATGAACTCGGTACCCCCTGGCAGCATTTGCATTCTCTGGGCAGAGGTATTAAAGCCAGAAGGGATCAATAGCTCTCCGCGCCCGACTCCCTCCATAAACCAGACCATTTGGTTTCACGCAGCCACCTCTGAACTCAGCCCACCTACTCGGATACGATGAAAATAACGTTGAGAAGAGCAGCCGGTGTTGGCTTAGGAGCATCTAAAGATGCTGAGCAGTTTCCCTCCTGTTTAATCATTAGGAAAACTGGGAGGTACTTCTACCTTGAATCTCCCTGGTTTGCGTTCCTCCATTCACGAGCTTACGGTAACTAAACTTTTCAACTTGATTAAAAATTTCAGCTGACAAGCAGTAGCTGTAATGCCCATAACTTCAACTATGGCATTTGCTTATAAATAATTTGCATAAAAGCATTTGCCCTCCTTCTATGAAGCCACATGAGATAATTCCCTTGCGAGTAGTTCAGTTATTAAACGTACTCATCTACCTTAAAAAAAAAAAAAAAAAGAAAAAAGTCTGAAAGGGAAAGCAAATGTGCTGTACTGGGAAAAATATTAGGGGCTGATATTCAACCCTACCTGTTAAGGACAACTAACTATGAGAAAGTGTCTCAGGCTCGCCCGAAGCCCTCCCCTTCGTATTATTAGCATGTCTCTTTTTCAGACCAGAAACTTGTCATGTTTCCGTGAGCTTCCCGAAACGTGCGTAATTGGTAAAGCCAGCACCATTACTGATCCTTGGTGGTTTTAATCTTTTCTTCTCAAAGGAAAAAAAAAAAAAAGTAAACCTTGAAAATGACGGTAGGGAGGGCAGAGAACTGCGTAGAACTATTTTGCTTTAATCATCTAGAAAATATCTTTTCCTCAGGTCAGAGGTTCCAAGGTCAAAGAGGTGTCTTGTTATTTTTCAGCAGAGATGATAAAAGAAACGATAACAACTAGAGTCCCGTCTCCACGTCCTGAAGCAAAGAAGTGGTCTTACATCATGGATAAACTTATTATTTTACGGAAGATGGGTGAGTTTATTCATAAGCTCTTGTTGTTCAAGCTTCTAGAGATGTTAAATTGTAAATGAGATGAGGGCTGTACTTTAACGCTCAGGAAGCAGCTTTTCTAAACCCTTTGGCAGGGCTGTTGAACGAACCACAACGCTTTTCTCTCTCAGAATCTCTTGGGGCATATTAATCCTTCACTTGTAGGTTTGCCAGATGAAAAGCAGCTCGAATGGTTTGATTTTTTTTTATTTTTTTTTAAATTGTGTCTGAAATACTGTCGGTACCGTACACAAAGCCGATAAAGCCAGCGGTCGGGACGCCCAAAAGCTTTATGTGATGCCTCTTTCATTTGCAGGATCCCCAGCTCAGAAAAGCGGGGGCTGCGGTTGAGGAGCAGCCCATCGCTTGCCGTTTCCACCAAGAAGCCCATTTGTGGTGGCTGGCAAACAAGACCACTGGGGAATAAGAAACGAGGTTGTCTGGGAAGGTAAGCCAGACAATTATATGCAAATACATGACGGCTGCCGCGGGCTACCGGTGTGCTTTACCGAATTGGTGGCTGCGACACTGGCTAAAGTTACCTTCGTATCAAGGGTGCGGTAATCTGCGGAACGAACTCTTAGAATCATAGCATCTTCAAGGTTGGGAAAGACCTCTAAGATCATCAAGTCCAACTCTCTGCGAGTGCTTTGACTGCTTTCCTTTAGAGAGACATCTTCCCGGACACAATATAGCTCTCTGTCAACGGGAAAATTTCACGTTATCCCCTTGCTTTCTTCCCATCCCCTCTTGACTATTTATATATGCGACATATAATACGTACTCTTATAAAATTCAGCTGTGCGTGCGGTCTGGGGACGGCACTGGGCGCTGTGCACGGCATTTCCTTCCGCCGCCGCGAGAGACAAAACACGGGGCGAGACGGGCCGATGGTTGGACGCAGGAGGGCGTTTCTTCTGCTCTTACGCTAGTTCGATCCTACAAATCCTTCCTTATCAAGCAATCTTCTCTCGTATGGATAGCTTTGAGCGCTCCGGCAATATAAGATTCTTTAGCTGAGCAGCAGATCCACATTTTCTATAAAACAAAATGGGTCGCAGCCATTTTTCTGTAAGTCTTTCACTCGACAGATCTACGCCAAAGGTGAATCCGGTGTAAGTCTGCTTTTCTACGCCAAGTACTTTGCCGGCCGTTTTTACAGTTTATCATACCCAGGTATTCTACACGAAAATGACACTCGTTTTTTTTCAGCAAAATGGGAGAATAGCAGCCTAATTTAATGAAATCCCTGCAATGTCTCTTTTGAAACTCGGACGCGATTCAGAGTTGTTCAGACTGTTCCAGTTCTGAATGCCTTACCGAGTATTATTCAAATCTTCCTTTGCTTTTAATTTAGTTCCTCCTCCTTTTTACATGAAATTTGTCAAAATCAAGGCAGTATCTTCCAAAGTTTTTCCAGAAAAAAAGAAAAACTCGACCGCTGTTTTCTACCTAGTTCTGAAGTCAGAAATATGATCAGTGGGCAAGAAGTCAGGCTCCGGAGCAGCATTTAGTTCTGGTCTGTAAGTAGGCAGAGAAGTAATTTTGTGCCACAAGGAAGCTTTATCTCCATTAGATACCCAAAGATACCAGTCCGTTAATGGCAGTATCAGATTTTCAGCTTGCCATTTGTACATTTCTTCATTTTCACACGTTGGAGTAGTTGTACCTTCAGGGTGAAAGTACCAAAAATACCGTCATCTCACCTTAAGCCCAATCATTTTTTTCTCCACTTTCCCACCGGCAGCCCAAAAGAACGGTGATTTCCTTCACGCAGAGTTCGCCAGGTGCAAGGTGAAGAGACCACATATTCACCGTCGTTGTGGGCAAGTCGCTTGGGACTCCTGCGGATTCTGCAGGTATATAAATGCGTAAGACAGGGCCAAATATAGCGTGAATCTCATCAAAATGGGTGATTCATATGTGAACATACAAAATTAATACCTTGTCGTGATAGCAAGAAAAACGCAAGAAAAATATTTCTGTTCGTACTTGTGCGGAACAGTAGGGATTGTGTAGGGACATAAACAAAAAAAAAAAGAGTTCACATTTCACATTTTTGTATATTTCAGTTTTACATTTTACATTGATTATTAACTTTAAACAGCTTCCAGTAAGAGAGAGGGAAGCAATAACAAGGATGGGAAACAGACCGAAGGAAAAAGATTGTTAGTGATTTACCCTCTATGGTTCAATATGCCCATGAGAGAATGTGCCGGTTCTTTTTGTGTTTTAACTAACTCGTGTAGGTGACTCTGGAAATCTTTTTTTTGTTTTGGTTTTTTTTGTTTTTTTTCCCAGGGAGGACATGTATCTGTAGGTCAAGTAAAGAGGGTCTGAAGAACAACTTCATCAACAAGGAAGCAACGCAGAAACAGAAACCTAAATCAATATTCAGTCGAGCCCATTAATTATGCAACTCATTTTGTACTTAGATGTAAGTAGATCTTTAATTCTGAGGCAAGTTGCGCCTAGGGAAAAGGAGTGGAAGAGGCTGTTACGTCCCCGATGACAGCAGCTGATGGGGAGCATGATACAGTGGAGAGATGGAGAGCGTGAGAGATGCTAAACCTCAAACAGTCTGAACTTCAGGAGCAGTGGAGATACCCAAGGAGAGGACAATATGGACCTCAGGAGAAGAAATTATTTCAGAAGCATGTATATGTCTGAATTTGACCCATCTTTCTATCAGATGAAAGATCTGACATAAAAGGAAATTTCTGTGATGAAGAGCGGAAGGTTGTCATCAGGCCAGGGAAAAAATCTCTTCACAGAGTCATTACTTCCATGTTGGAATTGAGGAGCAGAGGAATGTAAGATCAAACTAGCTCACGTGCCGCAACTCTTGAAGCAGCTTTTTTTAAAGAATAGAAATCATTATCTCATCTCTCCTTTGGGGGGGGAAAGTTTTGTACAGAAAGTTCCAGAAAGTTGTGGATCAGATTCTGTGGTCAGCAGCTCCTGCATGAGATGCACGTAAGGTATCTACGTACATACGAGGGTTGCGGCAACGGTCCAGCAGGTCCGAACGTCCCGCGTGAGCACGGAAAAGCAACCAACCAGCCCTTGAGCAGGCAGCAGCCTGGCAGCTACCAAACAGCACCTTGCTCTGCATCTCCTGAATCTCCCTGAAGTTCATTTGTTCTCTTCTGAGAATGAATAAGTAACGTGAAGCCTCTTCTTGCCAGATATTGTAGCACCGCGCAGGGCGATGTAGATGGGGAAGTTGCTATTAATAGCGGCGAACGAGCTACTAATTGGACGGTTATGTAATGGCATTGTTACGAAACCTAGTTTGGGTTTGACACCTTCTGTTTTCTAAAAACAACGTTAAAACCCCCAAACAAATCCAGGGTTAGCAGTAGTAAGGTGAAACAAAGAGTAAATAATTACCAACCTTTCAAAATTCAAATAGGATTAATAAAGGAAAAAGAAAATCAATTCCTTTATCTGAATTCTGGCAGAAATGAGCTGGAAGTGAATCATTCAATAGATCTGCTGTTCAAAGGGATACTTTAAAGTAACTTTCTTTAATACCTGCCCTGACAAAAAATTCAAAGTGGCCTGTTTCCACGACTTGTGAAATCACAAAAAAGGGGTTTTTTTTTCTATTTAAAAAAATGGGCTTTGAATGAGTACGAACAGAATATAGTTTGAGGAGCAAGAACAACCAGAAAAATCTCTCTCTGCGATGCACACTGATACAAATCATGTACCAGGACTAGGCATGGATCTCTGCTTTTGGAAATGACAATACAGATGTACCTATACATTTTGACGGTTTTTAAGCAACTTTAAAAGAAAAAAAAAAAAAAAAAAGAAGCAGCAGCAGGAATAGGAATGACATTTTGTTCCCTGCCATACAGAAGGAGCGAAAATTGCACTGCATTAGGAGAGGAGCTTTTATCTGGGGTGGCCCTTTGCAGTGCCTCTGTTCTTGGTGATTCTGAAGGCTGAGCACCATTAATGCGACGTACAGCACCGGGGACTTCTCCTCCTGATGAAACCCAGCTACCGTCCTCTAGTCGTGAGGTTATTTTCCTTTTGATACATCAAATGCAGCAGCACACAGGGCCTGTAGGAAGAAGGTTTGTAGTTATATGTCTATAATTATATTTAAAGAGATTAAAATTCTTGGTCAACGCTGCACAGCTCGAATGCCTCTTGGTTTAATCTTTGACCGTGAAATTACCTCTCAGCGTGCACGGTGCCAGCAGTTGTTGTTTGATCAGGGTTATCTATAACCCTTTGTCGCCGAGGTAAATCAAGGCCGTCACTCCAGAACTGCTTCCTTAACGAAGGAGCCCGGGATTCTCACACGAGCAATCTAACGGACACTTCAGCCGTCGGTCTACCAACGCACCTCCTCGTGTTTCTGCAGGGAAACGCCTGAAGCTGCTTCCAACCGAGTCCTCTTAGACGTCGGGAAGCTACGAGAGCGCTGGCAGCAGCGCGGGAGGCGAGCAGGGTGCGGTGGCAGCGCCGGGACCCACACCTAGAGGAACTGAGCCCCCGACGCTGAGCGGGTATGGCAGGAGCCGGACACAGCCTGTATCATCCCAGCTATACGCCCGCCAACGTATGGGTTGCTTCTGTCATCTGTAGCGGTTTTGCAGCGGGTAGGATATTTTGGGTTATGCTTTTTTTTTTTTTTTTAATTAATTGCTTTTTATCTGGCAGCAGATACTGTACTCAGCCGTGCCGACTCCGTGTTATTTTCCGCTCGTTGTCATTTTACGTCGTCTAGGTGGGGATAAACCCCCTGATTTATGCAGCACAGTATGTTAGGAAGGGTTTACATCAATACTGGAAAACTCCTTCAGTTCCTTCGTCGTTAAGCGCCCAGAGGAAGCAGCCAAAGGGCTCACAGAGATTTGGTGCACCGTGTCCCAGCACGGCGCTAATTACAGCAAGCGTGCCTGAAAAACTGGGATGACTTAGGATCCAGCCACTGTTGAAAGGAACGTTATAGAAACCAAGCAGGAATTTGGGTGGTCCAGATGTCTTCCACATGTATCCAGTTAACGATCAAGAACTAGAATCTCTTATCCATTATATGCCTGTGTACATTTATAAGGCATATATACGTGTATGTATATATCTCTCTCTCTCTCCCCCCAGACTATTAACTTCATTAGAACAGTTTGGAATCAGAGCGTGGCAAATAATACCAGAATCTTCTCCTAAAAGAAAATATCAGCACGCTTTCCTACTCCTACCCGTCAGACGAAATGAGTTTTCTCTTAAATGCGTCTTCTCACTAGTAGTATAGTTTGTCGGTATTGTCACTGCTCGTCTGTAATCTCCCTTGCAGGAGGAGGAAGAGGGACGTAGCAGCTCCTCCGAGTAGTAAGGCTATTGTGTGTTTCTGTTGTGGTGGTACCGAAGGGTTCCAATAGGATGCGAACTTACTCTGTCACGCCTTTCACTGTCGGACAGACTTCATCCGACCTACAAAGTTCATTCACAGTCCTATGAGCTCTCCATTCTTGATTATCCTGAATTTATACTGGTATAACTTTATACTTCAAAAACTTTAAAAATGCTTTAAATGCTGTCTAAATCTTTAAATGCTGTTTACATTTTAAATACCTTAAAAATATTTGAAAGTTACCTTTAAATGACGTTTCGATGTGGGAATTTTTTGTCCGATGTCCCTTTTTTTCCTTCCGTAAGCGGTTCGTCTCCACCCTTTGCCTTGCCGACCTGCAGCGATCGTACACCTAGCTCCAGCCTGCTCCCCGTACGTACTGCTCATCGCCGCTTTTCCCAGGGTACGGCAGGCTCTCTCGTCGGTGAGCGCACGTAATTGTTGTCCGTCTATTGTCTATTAATACCTGTTATCATTTCCTGCCGGGTTTATATACACTTCATTTCCTGTGTCGGCCGTATTTTAATTGATTTCTGGCCTTTTCTGCTGATGGCCGAAATTCCTGAGAGAAGTGAATGAGCCAGTAATTGCCAATGATAATTTTGCAGTCAGACGACTCGTTTGCAGGGAGTAGTAGTGAGTTTGTTTGTGACATCACTGTGATGCGATGTTGGGAACCCAGCTCAGAGAGCGTTAAAAACCCAGACGGTTCCTGGGCCTTCTGGTATTGTCGTTCAAAGGAAGAAACCCTTAGCTAGGTCCTCACCACAGCGTGACTAAGCCTGGGACAGAAAAGCCTTCCAGGCTGATTAAGCTTTTTTTAGGTGTTTTTTTGGTTTTGGAGTTGTTTTTGGTTTTTTTTTTCCTGTGGAGTATTTTAGCCGGGGAAGGTGGAATGACAAAGGAAAAATATGAGCTGAAGGAAAGATGGTTTTCCACTGGAGAAACCGAGAAGCTGCTTCTCTACAGAATATCATCCAGGAAATGCCATTTTTTGTTTTCCTTTGGATTTTACCAGGTCTTTTTTTTTAATAAATCAGAAAGATTCTCTAGATAGAAGTCAGGATGAGGAAGCAGCTTACCTATAGCTTGTGTCAGCTGGAGGAGAAGGTGCTGAATATTCACTTATCGTAAGTGAGGGTAAAAACCAGACTGTACACGAGTAATTCCCATTGATTTTAAACGACCAAGCTCCTGCAGTACGGACTGCGGCTATCGTTGCACTTGTGGTACTGCTCCATGCCAATAACCAGGACTATGAGGTGTGGTAAAATGTATTCAGGAGAAAAAAGAAAAAAAAAAAAGAAATAGAAAAAAAAAAAGGATAGTTGATTAATTCTGGTGATGAATGTGTTAAATCTGGATGTACAGACAAGAAAACTAGTAAAGGTATACATAAAGCATAAGTGAGAACGTTGCCTATGTCTAATCATTACTTGGGGTATGAATCACACTCTATTTCATAATAATGACAGGAAAAATATTTACTTGAGCCAAAGCTTAGGTACAATTAAGGAGATGAATCTAATTCGGCAGGTTTCAATGCCCCGTATTGGCCATCAATTTTGCTTGAAATAAAACCGATAATAGCCCATCCATCATATTTCACAGTTCCAAGAGTAAAACCAGTGCTCCGAGCGTGAAAAATTCCTTCTGGTTATTTATACAAGTTCTTTAGTGCTAATACATTGAAAGGAAGGTAGCGCTGTAAAGCCGATAAAGACCCAGGCCGAGTTCAAGTGCCTTCCTGTAACACAGCATCTCCCCAAGCTATTTGCCACAACTTTTGTTGCTAGAATCTCCGAAATGAGAGGTATCCGTCCCACCCCAACACGGGGAGCCACAGCCTTGGAGCTTCTCGGTGCTCCGCAGGTACGTCTGCGCCCGGCCATAGGGGCTGTCAGAGCCAGTTAGTTGTTATTTGCTCTTTGCAAACAGGCGTCTAATAAAGCTGGCTATTAATTCTGGTTGCAGCAGAGGCTCATGCACGGCATCGTCTCCTGGCTACGGTCACCCTCGGTTTTACTCCATTCCACTGCACGGGAACGGCTCAGCACGGAGTACGTTTGGATGGCTGCAAGGGACAGAGCTGCCTTCCTTCGCTCCTGTAAGCTATCCACGCCGCTTCGGAATAGCAAAGGCGAGCAGAAAAAAATACTGAAATTGCTGATTTTGCCCCTCGCCTGGAAATGCGCTCGCTTGGTCAAACGTCCCACTGTGAAACCTCTCCCTTTGTTTCAAGCCAAGGAGTGGCCAGGGGCCAAGCTGGAGAAGACACTTGCCCTCAACCAACCCAGATGTAAGCAAGAAGCAAACGCTTTGCGCTTCAGTGTACACCTGAAGAGAACGTAGGCGGTAAAGTCTGTTAGAGAACCGACGGGATCATCTTTAATTTGCTCAATAAACAGAGAACGGTAAAGATCATTATAGTAGCCTTTTGTACCATAAAAGCAGGGAGAACAAATATCACGTTACACGCAAGTGAAACCCAGCGGTCACATTCACAGCCATGCCCTTATCACGATCTTTCGCGCTACAATAAATGTTCTGTGGAGCCGGAGATAACACGGTAGAGGAAATGTTGGAAAACGCTGGCACTCTTGCAAATGATTAAAACAAAAACAAAGAAAAAAGGGTTTCTTGTATTACCGATTTACATTTTGCAAAGTAACTCCACTTGGAAAGGAAACCAAAACTTCCCTTAGTTAGTTAGTTTTGTTCCAGTGAGCTGATTTAGATAATTTGCACTTAAGTCATTTGCACATTTAATCATTTGTACTTGATAATTTTTTGGCCAGTAAATAAGAATATATTTGTTGCTCTGAGCATTCTGAAGTATGCTGAGCGAAGACGTAAGAAATGGCATTCTGACAAAGTTAAATTAGTCTAGGGGCTAGCTGTCTGGACGTTGAACATAACTTTATTCTTATTTCCCTTCATTTTTCTCTTACTGTTAGCACTCCCTGCTGTCTAGGTCATGAAACCAGTTACCGCGTTTCTTCTCTACTTATATTTAAAACCTCCACAAGTCTTACACCTGTGTTTTTCTCAAAAGCCAGCCTTCTTCCCAGTCAACACGTCTCAACACCAGCCTATGCACTGCTTCTTTCAAGATCTTCCTGATTTCTGACCAAATCTTTCCTCCTCTCTTCGGTTCAATCTGTCCAAACTATTGCCGTCAAAATATTTCCCTTTTCTCGCCACTCTCAGAACGTTTCCCTACTTCTAAAATCTCAGTATTGACTTGTTTGACTTTCGGTGCCCGGTTAGACCAGCCAAGGGTTTGCTCCTCGTTGTGACAACCGGCAATAATCTCCAGCAGGCTTTTGAGTGACTTGGGAATAACTGAAGGGCATCATATTATTGCCATTACTTTTCACCGCCTCTTCCCGTTCCAGTTCTTGTGCGAGCTGTGGTACTGGATTGCTCAGACCAGTATGTGGTCACGGTGGGTTTGTAGCGTTTTGGAGTTGCCTGCGTTCTCTGATGACTTTATGGAGCTTGCTCAATGCAAGGGGAGCACAGCAGAAGAGCGAACGCAGACTCCCGTGTTTGCTACTTCATTTGTAAACTTGTGAGCTTCTATGGAGTCTGTCAGCTGAGATCACAGTTAATTCATAATCTTGATGATAGTGATGTTGTCATAGCCGGCTTTTCCAGATGCATATATTTATCTTGAATTTATATGACAAGGTAACATTAAAATCAGACCTCTTACCACGCCAGAGAAATGCACGTATTTCTGAGAGTCTATCACCGCTGAACCAAAAGTAACAAACTCCTGGGAACTCCGGAGGGAAATACATTTATCCTTTCTGAGTCATCCAGTCATACAGGGCTCAAGGCTGGTGCTAAAACTTCCAGAAACATTTGGAAAGCAACCACGGAAACCAATCAACCGAAACCCTCGAAGAGCAGTAAGAGCCCATCGGAGCCGGCACTCACTCGTCAGGACGTCCCTTCTCCGCTCATTCGGCTTCTGCCACGCACGCCACCTCCTCCAGCACACCACCTCCAACATTGCTGTGCTTTTTGCTCACACTTTGGTGGCCTGATGTCTCCTGGAACTCTGCAAGTTAGCTTGTGATGACCCTCAAGTTGTGTCTCACTTAAACAGTGGATCTGCTTGTATTTGTCAGTAGAGGTTTCCCTGAAGTAGTTCAACTGCTCCTACACGAGACGTGAACGTTGTCAGCAACAGATCTCTACCCTGATACCGACAAGATTTCACGAGCAATTTTCCAAATGTAACTTTGAGTTTCTGGGGTCTGATCAGGTGAGTTTTGTTGTTCCTCTTCCCTTTACTCTCCTTGGCAGGAGCTTTGTCTCCCTGGCACCCTTCCTACGGTTGATTTGTCTACGTGGGCAATCTCTTTCCCATTCTTCTCAGAGGAGGGCGGGGAGGAATTTAATGAGGTCTGGGTCTATATGAGTTTCAGAGAAATTTGTAAGAGTCATGTCTGTATTTGTCACATCTATGTTTCAGACCAGAGCGATTCTTTTGTTAATGTTGGCAGCTCCGAACAATGAAAGTCTTAAAGTTATTAAATGTAAACTGTGTTGGCCAGCTGATGGGGAGGAAAATCCAGACTTTAGTGGCATCTTGGAATCGTTCAATGTTAATTCTTGAAATTAACATCAAAGATATTTTTGCTTTACGGAAAATATTTCATCGTTTTCTTTCTTTTTTTGTGCTTGTTCCTCACTGAACCATCTAACTGCAACATAACCGTGCGCACCCCGATATATAGCTGTTGACAGCATTTGGGATATCAGTCCTGGATGTTGGACGCAGCAAAGACGGATAAGCAGTTTACAGCTTAGAGAGGTCTTACAGAATTCAGTCTGGGAGCTCTCGTGGCTCTGGTGCCCAGAAGAAAAATGCAGTCTGGAAAAATCTGTTCTGTCCTCCTCTACAAAATGACTTTTGAGGTTCAGCAGTAATCTTGGCAGACCGTGAGCTAGCCTGTCTGCTTACGAATATTTACAGCTCCACTTGTCCAAGCTGTTCTCTTTACCACGTCCACCAAGTGATCTACTGAAAACAAGGGAACGAATCCCATTAACTTCAGTAGCTACTGGGATAACTTCCTTATTCAACTCAGATGGGAGGGGTGATTTGCCTACGGATAAATATAACTGATGATGAAACCACTAATAATCCAGCTGGTCAATGGCTCAGTGTTGAGAAGGAGAAATATCCCCTTCCCTTTTTTTAAAAAATATATTGTAATTATGCAGTAATGCTCCTAAATATCATTTATATAAGTTTATAATACCTTTACTGAAGGATTCTGGACTCTTTCCATTGAACACTAGTCTTCCCTTTGTTAGATCTGAGGATTCAAAATGTTATTGTTAGAGCAGTGGTGTTTGTCTCTGAATTCCTGAATTCAGCATCCCATTGACATGGTTTCAGTCATTAAGCACGTAAGGTCGCAACCTCCTGCACGCTTTTCTGTGTTCTGCTCTTCCTTCTCACCTTCCAGTCCTCGCTCCATTGACTAATTCATTCACGGCTTGAAGTATCTTTTTTGTAATAATATCTGTCGTTCAAATCCACGTCATGCAAGTCAGTGGCAAGAGGTGTAATTCTGGGAGTGTTGCTGACTCTGCTACTTGCTTGTATGAAGAGCTGTGTAAATAATGTAATATTTTGTTTGCTAGGAATTCATAAAAAATTACTCAGCTCAAAATTAAAGCGCATTAAAAAGAAATCACTCTCTTCAAAGGCATTATTTTAAAGGAACATTCTTAATTAAAAATACCTTCAAATAAAAAAGAAGAAAAATGTTTTATTTAAAATCCTGAGAATGCATCTTATTAGAGCATTTCTGTTTCCTTGCCAATGCAAACAAATGAAAACATCCCAGTTTTGCTAAACCCGTACTTTTGTCCTTGCCGCACGCACGCACAAAGATGAAAAAGCCGCATTAATTTTTCACCTAGCTCTCCCTGCAGTGCTTCCCGAGTTGGAGTTAAATGGCCAGCAATGCCTCCTACTCTGTCAGGCCTAAAAAAATGCTTTTTTAGGCCAGAGAGAAGTTTTGGTCTCCCGCATACCAAGAGCGTGACAGAATCACTGAGCTATCAAATCAGTTATTCTGCCAACATCTTTCCGGTTCACTGGAGAGTAAATTAATCCTACGTAAGAGGGCTCCAGCAGGAGAGTAAGAGCGAGCGCGCACGCTGCCGTAGTCAGGGAGCAAGGTGCTTGCCAGGAGTGTAAATAATGGATAAATAATTCATTTTCTTTGGGGAACCTTCAAGGATCAACTTCTCTGCTTTATGCGGACATGGTGGAACAACTGCAGCCAGGGGTTGAGCTAGAGAGCTGCTCCGTGGAAAGAAAACAAGCCCTTGGGCAGGTTGCTCGGCAGCTCCGTCGCGGCTCTTGACCACTCACTGGGGACGTGGGATGTCTGGGACTGGCACCAGGTTCTGGCGTCAGCACCGAGCAGAAGGTGCTGGGGAGGGAGCTGCTCCAGCAGAAGACATTAGGATGCACCTTAGCCCACCACCATCACTTGGTGAAGGTACAACGAGCCATCTGGCACGCTGGCCGAGTGACGTTACCAGTGCTTCTGCAGCTTCCTTTAGGAAAGTCCAACAGCTCCAGTGAGAAAACGAGCGAGACACAACTCACGGTGCAACAGCTCGTTCGGTACTGACCTGAAATCTGCCTCCGCTTCACCGCTGCAATCAACTGCACACCCAAATACTGTCTTCTGTGTGATTTCTCACAGTCGATACTTTTTTTTTTATCCTGTTCTTCCATCTTTCCTTGTTTCCACATTCCTGTTTGATCTTTTGATTAACCTCTCTCTGTTTTTTCCTTCTCTCTTCAGCTGTTCACTTGTCTATCCACTTTCACATCAATTATTTTTGTTTCTGTTGTACTTTCTTTCCATTTTCCTTTACTTCTTTTTCTTAGAAAAAAGTTTTCTCCCTTTGTTCCCTGTCCTCTTCATTCGTTATATTTCTGTGATTCTCCATTCCTATTATAAAACTCATTCACTCTGTCGCATCTCTCGCTACGCGTAACTCCACCAGCCGCGGGTGCATCGGTCTAATTTCCCCTCTCCATTTGCTGTCTAACACCTCTCCCTTCCTCTCGCTCCCACACACCACATTCTCTTCCTTTTTCGTTCCAAATTTGATATCTCTCCTCTGACTTTTCCATTGTACTCCTGCCCACCGCCCTCCCTGCTGATCGTGCTGGCAGAAAACGTTTCGCTTTGGTGCTTTATCCTATAGATCTTGGGTTCCTTCGCCTCCCGGACGCTCCTTAGATCAAGCCCACAACCGCCTTCTTGGCCAGTTTGGGGATGTTTGTCGTGCGTTAGCAATGTGAGCCTCTGTGGAACGACGACGAGTCTTTCCATGTGCCATTAAGGAGGCATTTGGATCACATTTTTAAATCGACAAGATAGGGATTTTTGTTGTTGTTGTTGATGATGATCAAATGACGGTTTTTCAGCTTTATTGCAGTAACGTACCCGTAACTGCTTCAGTGGTTCCCACCAGTTGCCCCGAGGCAATCAGCGCTTAGCCGCAACAATACGCCCAACCTGGGGAAGGACCGAGGATTTCTGTTCAAGAACGTCTGGCCGTAAAACAAGGATTTATTGAAACCCAAGATTACTCAGGTTTTCAGGCCATTTTCTGTCTAGCCCTCGGCTGTCAATGGCTGTTGCGCTTGTTCACGAACTAAATATACAAGATTCCTAGCAGTCCTCCCAATGAGAAGTCTACACGAACGACCTTTCGACAGCTCTCCGACTCCTTCAAAACGTAAGCAAATTGAAAAATCTCTATTTGCAAGCTCAGAAATAAAATGAAAAGCTCACTTTGCCCGTCTAAAAATAAAGCCATATAAAGCAAAGACCTTGCTGAATAGCAAACTCTTAAAATAAATACCGTTTCCTTTGCCACAGGAAGTGTTGTTTCAGATTCTGAAGTTGAATATATAATTCATTCCACCGAGCCGTAGCATTTTGTTAACCTGCAGGAACTTTAGTGGAACAGCTCTTCACTTTCTTACCGACCTGAACTGCTTACTGCTCTCTTAAAAAAAAAAAAAACAACCACCAAACAAAAACTTCTGGAGAAGAGAAACTTGCTCTGGGATGTTTTTTAAGCTTTTTTTTTTTTTTTCTTTTTCTTTTTTTGGTTCATTCTTGAGATCTGACTTTCTTGCACCCGCTAGATCCAGCACAGATTGATTGTTTCTGGGGCCTCAACAGAAACCTCAACCTTTGAGACGTTACCCCAGCGGGCCAGGTCCTTGGCTGCCGCGCCGGCTGCGCTGGGCCGCTCGGGAAGAATTTGGAGAACGTCTGGAGTGCTTAAACAGCAGCTACAAATTACGGTTTTCTTTCAGCGCAAGAGTGAACTACATTTAAGAGATAATTGTCTTGAGAAAGAAAGGAAAAAAAAAAAACCCTGAAGTGTTTCCAAGCCGTTCATCACTTCCCTAGTTTCTCTCCTTATGGAAATTGTCCAAGTCCTATGGTACTGATCTTGTAAACAATTATTTTCCTTCCTTAGCTCCTGTAATAAAATTCATACTTCATATTTCTGTCAGAACGCCTTGGCCTCTTCTTGGACTCTTTTGGGGTTTTTTTCCCCCCCCCCAGATTGGGAAATGGAGGAAAAGAAAAAAAACAAAGGAATTTTTTTTTTTTTTTTTTAAATCTCATTTTGGATCATGCATCCCTATAATGTCATTTAAAAAAAAAAAAAAAAAAACCACAAAAAAAACCAGCAAGAAAATGAAGTGAATTGACTGTAATAATTTCTTCTGAACATTTTATTAATTAAATAGTAAATGTATGGCACAGTACTAACAGATACTTTGGCCAAATACTTGGTGTCAGAATATCCTATTAGGAAAAAATGACAGAGGGCAGGGGAACGTGTTTAATTTTTGAATGTCTACGCATATATGGATAAGGAACCCGGCAGACGTGCCCCCCGCCCCCCCCGTAAATACAATCATCGGACCACCCTGGGGTTTCAGTACTCCTGATTGCGTGATTTATGCAGATATATACAAAATTATGCACAACCGGCACGTTGTATTTTTGTTAGAGGGAACTAAAAAAAAAAATCCGCTACCGTTCTGAAGGCTTTTTCACGCGCGTTCCCTTCGCTGATCCGCGAACAGATTCATTCTTGCTTCAGTCTAAATTTGCTGGTGTAAATTGAAACATCCTCCGGTCTTGTCGTACGCGCGTCGCTGCGCGTGACGTTTCCCTGGAGAGGAACTTACGGAGTAAACGCTTTGTACTTGCTCGCAAGTTCCAAAGACTTCTATTTAGTGTGTTCGGGTGAGGTGCAGCTGCCTCGGCCAGAGGAAAATGCCCCTCGGACGGAGGCTTACGCATCCACGTCGTACGCGCGGAGGCGTCCGCGATAGTTTTGGGAAGAGTTGGCAGGTTTTTAACTCTTCCTACGAGATCACAGCTCCGGATCCTCATTCTAGAAACTCCGGAGCTTTAAAATAAAAGGATGTATTTTGTACGCGCGTCCTCTCACGTACCAAAATAAGGATTTAAGACGCTTTAGATGCTTCGACTCGAGGCACGTGATTCCTTTTAGAGCGGAGCTCTGGTGGTACGGCAGGCTGACATCTGCGCAGATGTTCATTTAACTCATTACTTATCTCACCGCCGCTTTGTTTATCGGAAAATAATAAAAGCAAAATGATAGGAGTTGCCCAAAGCCCGGGCCGGAAAGAAGTTACAAAGGCAGCGGTGGCACAGACACGCTCAAAAAGCTTTTTAAAGGAAAAATTGCAGAGCGGGGAAATAGCGAGTTTTGGGTCTGGAAGTGGTTATAGTTCCAACAACTGGCATTTCTTCATCTGCCACCGTGACTTCAGCCTTGAGTATTTTAGAAAAGGAGATGATACGGCGAAACCAAATCTAAACACGCAGGCGTTTTTCACGTACCTCCCCCCAAAATTCCGCCACGCAAACCGCTTCATGTATTTCAACAGCGTTTTCGGCATTGCTTTCGGAAACATTAAAACAATTGCATTCCTAAGGCACGCAGTTCAAGTATCTCGCAGAATTACCTCCCGAATTTCCGTACGATTCAGGCGGGCTGGTCACCCCTCGTTTTGTGTTCAGTTGCGGCCTTTGGTGATGCGGTTGCGCGCTATTTTAACGGAGAAAATGTCCCCTTATTTGGGACAGAAATTAGCCCAAGGTCAAAGAACCGAGGCAGCCGTTTACTATTACATTTCCTCGCCATCGCCGCGCACGCGCTCGCTATCTGCGCGGCAAATACAGCGCTATGCCTATTTATCGCAGGATGTATTATTTTTACGCGCTGGGTTCGGCGCGTGCCGCGCTCCCTTCGCGGCGCGCGTATCTTCGGCGTCTCCTGAAAGCCACGGCCGACTTTCGGAGGGGGTCCGACTGCCGGGCCTGGGTTACGGCACAGAAACGAGTCGAGGGGCGCGCGCGCGCACGGGTAGCGCGACCCCCCAACGTCACCGTGAAATACCCGCTGGCGCGCGGCGAACCCGTGAATTGTTGCGAAGCTCTTCGCGGCCATGACGGCGGGCGAAGAGCGGGGCCCTCCGGTACTGCCCGTGACCACCTGCGGGAAGCCCCCCGCGCCCTCGGGGAGCACCGCACCCGGCTCCGCACCGCCTCCCGCCCCGCAGCCCCCCCCCCCCCACCCCCTCGCCTGAGGGAGGCCGGGCACAGCGGAGCCGCGCTGCGGGGGGCGGCCGAGGCGGCGACCCGAGGGCTGGGGCGGGGATGGGCCCTTCCTGGGGAAACCGGTCACGGTCACGGTCGCCCCGCACGCGACCCCCGCGCACGCGCTGTCCCCCCCTCCTCTCCCGCACGCGGGCAGGGCCGCTGTGACGCCACGGGACGGGGGGTAAGGGGGGGGCGGGGCGTTCCTCCGCCCGCTGCCGCCCCCGCGGTGGCCCCCTGGCCGCGCTCGCGCTTGGCGGCGGGCGGTTTGTGACGTCAGCGGTCGCCGAGGAACGAACGGGGCGCAGGTGCATCCGTTTCCTCAGGGCGAGAGGCGCTGGGCGCGAGCGCCTCCCGCCGCCGTTCCCCGGTGCGGTGCGGAGGAGAAGAAGGGAAGGGAAGGGCCCTCCCCCCCCCGCCACCCCCGGTCCCGGTGCGGGTCCCCCGCCGCCGTGTGACGGTCCCCTCGCTACAGCGTCCCCGACGGGCGGGGCGGGGTGGCGAGGGGGGAAGAAGGAGCAGAACCGCGACGGGGCGGCCGCGGCCGGTGTCGCTAGGGGGAGGCACGGCACCGGGAGACGGGGCAGAGGCGCGGCGGCCCCGCTGGCTGCCAGTCCCCGCGGGGGGGAGCGGAAGGCGGAGGCACCCCTCGTCCCGCGGCACCGTGCCCCCCCCCCCCCCCGCCCCGGTTTTGCTTTCCCTTTCGGCGCCGGCTCCCCCCCCGGGAGGGAGACGCTTATTTATTTATTTGTTTCCCGAAAGGGCGGGGGAAGACCGAAGACCTGCGCGGGGAGGACGCGCCAGCTGGCGGGAGGAGGGCGCGGAGGCAGCCCCGTCACGGGAGGAGGCGGCGGCGGGGAGGAGGAGGAGGAGGAGAAGCCGGCGCGGAGCCTCGCCTCGCCTCGCAGCCCCTCCGCCGTCACCGCCTCGCCGTTCCTGGCCGCCGGAGGTACCGGCGGCCGTCCGTCCTCATGATGGCCTCAACCACCACCTGCACCCGGTTCACCGACGAGTACCAGCTCTTCGAGGAGCTCGGGAAGTAAGGACGGAGCTCGCCGGGTGCCACCCGCCGATGGGGGAACGGCGCGGGGCAGCCGGCTCGGGGCTGGGGAACCGGCGCTGCCGGGGCGGGGGAAGGAAGGAGGGGAGGCACTGCTGGCTGTGCGGGCTCGGTGCGTGAGCACCGGCGGAGGGAGGGGGGGGCTGCCTTACCGATGCTGGTTACCTGGCTCCAGCCCTACCCCCGGGCGTTATTTGCGGGGTGGGGGACCGGGCTCCGCGCCCGCCCGTTTCTCCCCCCTCCCCCCCCCCCCGCCCCGGGTATGCACGGCTGCGGGCGGGCGGCGGGGAGCTGCCCTCGGCCTGCCGCCGCGGAAGGTGGGGGGGCTGCCTCACGGTTCGGTGTTTTGGAGGGGGGGGGTAGTAGCGGGCGGGGGGGGCTCCGCTGCCTTGAGGGACCGGCGGCGCGCGGCGCCCCTCAGCGGCGGGGCGGGAGGCGGCGCGAGGCCGGGGCCGGCGACTCTCGGCCGCGATCGCCATGTTGGCGGCCCGGTGTCACCGGGGGTGGCGGGGGGGGGGGGGGGACGGGGAGACGGGACACCACGACACACAACGGGGACGGCCAGAGCCGGGGCCACCGCCGCACTGTCCCCGCGGTGTGTGCCGGCCCCTCCGCCCAGCCGCCAGCGGGGACGGGTTCGGTCGTCCGGCTTGTACCCGCCTTTCTGACCGGAGCGTACTGCTTCGGTGAATAAAATCAATGCTGCCCGGCGCTCGCTGAAAAAAAAAAAAAAAAAATAAAAATTCCTTTTTTTATTTTAATTCTGCCGGCATCGCACCTCCGTGAAATCCGCTGAAAGCCCCGTGCCGGTAATGGCAGCGAGCTGTTCCAGTCGGGCTGACACTTTGTTCCTTCTTGGTTTGCAGAGGGGCGTTCTCCGTCGTGAGGAGATGCATGAAAATCACCACAGGACAGGAGTATGCTGCCAAAATTATCAACACCAAAAAGCTCTCGGCTAGGGGTGGGTATTTTTTAACCTAGTATTTATGATGCCTCCTTCCCCTCACCTCCCCCCATTTTTTGCATTCTTGTGGTAAGCGTTAAAAAAAAAGTAATAAAAATAGCTAAATGATTCAATAAATTCCATAATGCATTTCTTTTTAAAATTTCCTTGGGGTTTTTTTTCAATGTTAAGGGTTTCTTGGTTTGACTGCATGGAGGGTTCAGGTTGCTGTAAGGCATTTCAAGAAAAGATGTACGAATACGAAACAATTTAACACGGCCCTTTCATTTTTCTATCTAAATAACTTCGAATATCAGCTTGCAAGCATTTTGCAAGCCGATTTTTTTTTTTTTTTTTGGTAGGAAGGTTGGGAAATAATAAATTTCAATTATGGCTTTTATTTTAAATATTATAGCTTGACTGAATACTGTGTTTGCATTGCATTTAAACATGAACATCAAGGCCTGTCTGACGATAAATGCATGAGGAAAAAGTGCACTCCTACCTCATACTAAACTTTGTCATGAGAAGAAAATCACGTTAAGGAAGAAAATTACCATTTTATGAGCTAACCATTTGTGAAGCAAGTCGTTCCCATTAAGTGATGAGCTGGTTTACTGTTACAACCCAACCGTAATACCTGCTGTACAGCTTGTTTATCCTTTCCATGGGATGCGTGTATTTCCTAAATACTTTCAGTGGATACTCTTTACGATACATTTGAGGTAAATATACACATACTGTAGGTTACTCTTGGCCAAAGCAAGCCTTAAGGTGATCTGTCAATTGCTTGTTAAGTACAAGGATGTCGGGGATTAGGGATTATTCTCCCTTAACGCTCTCTGTGTTTCGGTATAAATTTGTGGTGTGGTAAACACCGGGGAATACGCAAACAGTCTCAGAGTATAAACCTCATTGTGGCCTGCTTTGCTTTGGACGCAAAGGAGTCGCTGCAGGTAAAGAGCAGTTTGGATTAATTCGTTAAATTTGCACGTAAAATATTGCATATGACATTATGGCATGTTCTGGTAACATGCTGGTCTTTGATAAAGATCTGTCAACATTGTGTCAATATTCTTATTTTCAGCTGATGAACCTTGTGTGAAAATTAGCTTTTTACCTCTTGCTGAATTTTAGTCTCTGTACTCCCACGGCGAGATTTGTTTTCCTTTATTTTTCAAAAGGTACTTAAATTTGAAATACTCCTTTGTGGAGTTATGGGTTTAAAGGGAGAGAGGTTAAGAAGACGGTAATACTTGAGATAAAATATTTTCACAGGTTTGCTTTTTTCCTGTGTTAGCACAATAACATGATCTGTTGAATTTTGATGCTTAAAATAAACCACCGCATTCTGTGTGATTTCTTAGATCTGCACCAGGTTACTTAGGTGCTGAGGGTTTTATGTATGACGGATAAATCTTGAAATGCTAGACTAAATTAATAAAAACTAAATTTATAAAGACTAGATTTAATTTTGTACTACTTTGACTGGTCACGCAGGACCAAGTTGGTCCTTGGTGTGGCGAGCAGATGCAGATTTGGGAGAATTTGGCTCATACATGGAATGAGGCAAAATTCCCACAGGGATTTTTCTACAGGTTTAGCACGTAAGCCCATAAAGGAAAGGGTTACGCATCAAAGCTGGACCGTGAAATACCTTTTTTTAATCAGAACGTGATGATGCTGTGTTCATGAATGCAGGGAATGTGTTTCCATCTGTTTTCTGAGATCCCAGAAATATTTGAAGGTGTTTTTTATTTGCTTGGATGTTTTTTGTGGTGGTGGTTCTGGTTTTCAGCTTTTTGAAATCTACACAGCTTTTGAAGACCAAGCTTCTTAGAGAAATCTTTAGATTCTTGTTAGGCAATTCCTTAATTGCAGAAAGGTGCTCTTTAATTGCACTTGCAGTGCAAAAATTGAACATTAAAAAGCCTCAAACTGTGATACTTTCTCCTGGCTGATAATAGGTATACAGCTTATAACTAAGAGACTGTTTGTCAAACCTAAATTGCAAGTTTCATTCTACTTGCCTCTGAACTGCTTCACGATGAGGTAGCCGTTCACTTTTGTGTTTCGTACTTCTTACATGAAATACCAATTACAACGTAAATCCAAAGGACTGTTGTTTGGGTCAGCTTCGTCTGTGGGCGGAGTTAAGAGGTTCTTGGCTTGGAAACGCGTATCCCTTGTGCGGTGCCTGGCTCTCTGGAAGTCTTTCAAGCACAATGTTGAATTTGGGCCTTCTGGCTTGCAAGATTGAAGAAGAGCAGGTTCAATGTCAAGGAGGAGTCAAGACTAAATAAAACTTCCTTAAGGTTGCTTTGAAATTAAAAGTTCTTTAACTGGCTTCGGCCCAGTCCTAACAATACTTGTCTCCCCATCCCTCCTTCTGGTGAAGGTGTGTTCTCATCTGTTTCCTTGCATAGCGACAGGGAAATCTCAGGCTAATTGTGTGTGTGTGCAGAGGCGTAGGCTTTGGTTTTAATTTGGAGGGGAAAGGAAGCCTTGCCCCCTGTTCTAGCAGAACTAGCCTTTGTGCTTTTAAGTTGATGACCAGTTACTTACATCTGCCGTGCTCTTATTTACAGATTGTAGTCCGAAATGTAATAAAAACACTTAAAAAGAAATAAGAGTTTTAAATATTTGACTTTTTGTGGCAATTCCAATTCCATGTTTTTCTGATTTTAGTAACAGAAATAATAAATATTTGCAGTTGAAATCTCTTCAGTATTGCAAAAACTTTTGCTTATTAGAATAACATATATTCTTTTCTTAAAGTACTCTGAAGCTGCGCTTAAAAGTTCTGAGCTTTGACTTTACGTTTACTTAGCTGAAGTATTAAAATGCTATTAGAAAATCGACAGCTAGCTTTGTATCAATAGAGTATGTTCTAGTCAAGCTTACACAATTTGATTAGGCTGCTGATTTTTAAAAAGGGGGGGAAAATGGGTATGTAACATTCTCCTCTGAAATTAAGTGCAACAGTGAACACACACACAGAAAGCCAAGAATAAAGTGAAGAATGTGTGTTTGCTGCTTCTGGGTTCTGTATTGTTTCATCTGATGGACCGTTGGATTTTGTCATTACTGAGTTTCTAAAGTATGTTGGTTTGGGCTGCTTTGTGGTGTTTTTCTTGTGTTGAAAGCAATGTAGATAAAAGTGAACTTCTGTGAGGTGACTTGACATTCCCCCCTCCCCGCTCTGTTCCAAATACCAAATAATTAACAAATCATCTTTTCTTTTTTTGTCATTATCTGTACATCTTTTATCCTCTCTTTGGAGAGTCTTCTGGCTTTGATCCAAATTGATTTCCTATAAACAGATCCTATTTTCTTAACAGGTTTGGGCCTCGTTTTCAGACTTAAAAAAAAAAAAAAGAATTAGACGAGTGTTTGCTTCTCTGATCGTACTTGAAAAGATCAGTTACTAATATATTTTCATTGGGTGTAATTTTTGCAGGTTACTCATACTGACGTTTTCTCTGTAGCGACCAAAAGCACTGTGCCTTTGATGGCAGTTTGATTGTACCCCTGAGAGGCGGATGATGTTCCAGCCCAGTTTCTCTTGTAAATGCTGCCTAGACACGCCTCTCCCAGCCCTTAGATTGCTGAGCAGAAATACAAAATCGCTTTGTTTATGGGCATAGGTATTTTTAAGAGTAATGTAAGAATCAGCTGGGGGTTACCGCTGCTTAGTCTGCTGCTCTCATAGCTTTCAGGGAGCTGCTCTCATAGCTTTCAGCTATTCCACTATCTTCAGCGAGCTTTTGAGCTTTAAGCCTTGGAGGCTTCACTGGTTATTTATCTTCCTCCTTGGCAGGAAATTTCCCAAATCTTTTTCAACATCTACCTATTCTTCAGAGAAGAGAGTATTCCCTATGAGCTTGTGACTGCCAGTGCAAGGCATAGCCAGAGGGGACTAGAGGGATTGCCCTTCCCTGCATCGAGCTCTGATGGGTGAGGAGGCTGAAAAGCCCAGTATTGTACTTTTGGAACAGTATTTTAGTGGCAGTATTGAGTAATCTCACTGTGGGAAGAGTATTTCTGTGTCTAAAGCTGCCCAAGTAGAGCACCTCATCATCCCTGAAGTGATTTAAAATACATTAGGGAGATGAATGAAATGTGAAGCATATAGAGTGGTGTTTTTCAGCTTAATTTTTCATGACGCAGAGATAACGTTTTTGTTGTGTCGCTAGACCAGCATTTCCTCTAGTCAGGTAGGCTGTGTCAGTGCCAGATGTTTTACAGGAAGGCAAGCTCTAATAAGGCTTCCTGCACTCCATCGGAGGAGAAAATAATTCTTCCTAATCTACCTAAAGATCTTAATCTCTGAAGCACACATTTACCTGTGCAAGTTTATTATAACACATAGGTTTTTAATGCTTTAATGTTTTTCTGTTCTTAAGTACACATTAAATTATTCCCACACCTAGAGTACTATCCTTAAGGGCGTTTAGTTGCCAGTGAAGCAGCAGATTGTGTCTTTGTGAGGACAAGAATTAAGCTTGAGATTTTAGCTATTTTCTTCAATATCTTGCTGTAGTCTGTTTCTCAGGTTAATTACCTGTTCAGAAGCAGAGCGTTTGCCTTCCTACATGTGTTAAGAATGTTTTAAAAAATGTTTTTCCATAGTATAAAATAATGTTTACCTGCTACCATGTGGTTGCCCTTTTTTAATGTTTGTGCTCTTCAGGTCAGTCATGGCATGCTTTTCAGTTTGACGCAGATGTTGTGATTTACCATGGATGTGCTTGCATATTTATCTGCAAGTGTTTCAGTTGCAAATTACCGTATTTTAGCAGGCTATTGGTTCTATCAGTGTTAAAATTGAGTCCGTTCAGGAAGCTCAGAGTAGTAGAGAGCACTCCTAAGAGTGTTACTTAAAAATCATATTTTTGGTTAGGTGTTCTATTTTGAAGGTTTGGAGCTTTTGTTATGTTTTGGTTTCGGTGAAAATCTGAAGAGCTTGCAAATACCAGTGAGAATGAGGATGTTAAAACTCCTCGTGATGAGCGCTGCTTGGTAGTAATTTATCCTAACGGTTTAAACTAGATTTTAAATGATTTTTCCTGGCAGTTCATAGTTAAATTATCCATAGCAAATATTACATGGTTTCAATAATGCCACCTCTGGGGTTTTTTTTGCAAAGGATTTATTTTCTCTCTCTGTTGTGACTGTTGCTGAAATTACAAAGGGAGATTCTCTTTCTAGCTCGTACACTGATGGGCCTTGAATTACATCAGAATGTGAAGATGCATGTATTGCTCGTTATCAGTAAAGCTTGTTGTTGATGTTCTTACTGGGAGGTACCTGCTAGAAAAAGTTAAAACTATGGCACATATTTTAACATGGAGGATGGGGGAAAAGGAATTCTATACTCTGGTGCTGTTCTTGTCACGCACTTCAGAGAAACACCCTTGACATGTGGCTTCGTAGTTTGAAGCAGTGCTCTAAAAACGGTGCTTAGACGTTATCCTGGAAGTTGAAGTTTGTGGAAGCGTAGCCGTTGATTGCAAAGAATGCATGACCAAAAGCCAATATGTAAAATAACTCAGGGAGGCATGGAGAATTAAAAAGGTGTTCGCATCATCTGTCATCTGAGTTTGACCAAGCTCAGAGGGGAGGGGCAGGGGGAAGTATAGAAGAGATTTTTCTGTCCAAACTCCAAGATTAATAAGCATGCCTGAAAAATATCTATCAGTTGAATGCATCCATCCCTCTTGGGAGCTTCCCAATTTCTCCCGCTGCGTTTCATCACGACTTTGGCCTGGACCCCCTCTCCGCTTTCAGATCCCCCCCACTGAAATGTTCACAACAAAGGGATTCTTGGGGACTTGTTTGGCTACCACTTCCCTGCCATTTTCTGTCAGAAGCTACAAATCCCGGCACCGATGTGTGTTGGCTTACTGCAAAGTAAAGACTTAACCGCACACCTGAACAGCTCCACTGTCAGAATTGGGAGAGAAAGGACAACTAGGCGCGGGGGAAAATGAGAACTGAATACCTTTACTCAGCTTCCACTTCTGTGCACTGAAATCTGGGTGTCTTCTTTTCCTCCTGGTCCGAGAGGAGTTGTGTTCCCTGGAAGCGCTTTACTACTTACATCCAAATTGCACTTCCAAATGAAAGCTTTTGCTCAAATACGAAAACAGGGAAATAAGCACAATGGTAAACACTTAACCTTTATTGGAGATTGGTTCTGTCTGTTTGCTCATAGTACTGTACATAGAAAACATTGGTTTATGGCTATTGTAATCGGAAACCACAGGTCAGCTGGGGTTTTTCAGTGCCTCGCATCCGTCCTCGTTGACAGCAGGGTAGAAATACACGTGTTGCCGGAAGAACTGAGACTGAATTGCTGAGGGTTCGTTCTGCACCCAATTTCAAAACTTCTCTTAGTCTTAAAACTTATCTAAAATAAAAATGGTATTGTAATGTAAAAGTTCTACCATATGTAGGTAGGTGTTTGTCCAAATACTAAGAATTATTTATGCACTTTTTCTGGTTATGATTAATGGTTTGTGAAGTCATCTCTGCTGCTTTTATTTACGCTTTTATGATTCCAAGGTTTGGGTTTTTGTGGTGTTCATTTTGTTTTTGGATGGTGATCGTTTTGGCTGTTGCTTGGAAGATAGGAAAGGTTCTTTTTTTTTTTTTTTAATTTAATTGGCAAGTGCCTGCTCTGAGAGATTGAAAGAAAAGTTAGCTAAATATTTTGCTTCACAAATGTAAATACTGCCAAAACAGTGCTTTTCATGTATCTGTCCTTCATTTGACCTCCTGAGAAATGTAGGCCAGGGTGTTTCATATGTCAGGCTCCAGCTTCCTCCTTTGTATACATTTAGTGCACGTTTGTCAAATGCTTTGCAAGGGTATTGTGGGGATTTTTAAAAGATTATGTGGAAAACAGAACTTGGTCTGTTCACTGGAAAAGGTTTATAGGGAACAAAAACCTGACTTAAAGATGATCGTTCTTTTTGTTTAATTCCTTATTAAAAATAATTATGCCTTGAATTTGAAGAAACATCTGCTATGTTTTGGAGAGACACAGAAATCCAATCTGTCTGTTTATTCCTTGTATGCGTTGAGCTCTGTCTACATGCTTGTGTGCATGTTTGTGCAAACTCCTCCTCTGTTTAATCCTGGTATTCTGAGAAGTGTCTTGTGCACGGTATCAGAGAGAGTGGAGAATTTGTGTGACGCGGGTTTAATATTTTCTTCCAGGGGAGAGAGTTGTGCTGTTACCCGGTGTCGTTTTCTAGATTGTCGTCAGCTAGTTCTGAAAGGCATTGAGTTTCAGTTGTTTGAATTGGAAAACTCGTTTTAAAGCTTTGCAGCCCTGTTAATTCCTGCTGCATCTGATTGGAAGCTGCGGGATATAGTCTGCTGAACTCCGAGTTTACTTAATTTCTCTTGAATCTGTTGCTTCCATAGATGCCACTGGATAGAAGCGCTGGCTATAGCTGAGAGTCAGGAAAGCTAGGGAGGGAGGGGGAACTTAGGCAAATTTGCAAATATATCTTAGCCCCGATACAGCTTTTATTCTAATCCAGGGCCTCTTTAGTGGCAATTGAGAAGCATAAATTGTGCTACAGCATATATTTATTTTTTGTAATTAGGTTTTTAAGTCTAGAGAATGATAGTTAATATGCTAAGCAAGCTATTAGAGATAGGTCTGTGCAACTGTTGATTTAAGTTGCTTGTATTTGGTAGAAAGGAAATTTGCCTACCTGGTGATTTGTGGTAGCTTCTATTACGTGAATTCCTGACCTTTCGTAAGTAGCAAATATATCACAGGAAACTTGGAGAGTAAAACACGCAAGCCTAATTTAAAAAGCAAACCCCAAAACCTCTCAAAAGCAACAAATTAGTTTTTATTTAATATTGGAAATGTGATGTTACGGATAGTTGCTGATCAAGGTGGAACATTTCATTTTGTGATGGGAGGCTTTTTTTTTACTCTTGCCACTGACCAAGAATTTATACACTGCTACAGCAAGTTAACATCCTGGTGATGCTTTCTAAGAGAACTGCCTGGCATTCATAAAACCAGAATTAATTTATGTTTTGGCAGTCACTTTCACCTTGAACGTAGAGGATGCTTGTTGAAAAAGTCCACGACTGGCCACGTGTTTTCTTTTGCTCAAATGAGTCGATTGGGTTGTCAGTTGGACAGCCTCTGCCCCCATCCTAAGTGTAGGGAGCTGATTCTTTTCATTGTGCATCAGCTTTTACTCTGCCAACCCACAGCTGGCAGTGCTGTGCAAAGCATCGCTGTGGTTACGTGCCACTGGATGTAGAACTTTACCCAAACCCACCTTTCGTCAGAGGTTATTACATGCAGAATTAAAAGCTTCAGAATCTGATCTAGAAGTGAGGGGGGGGAAGATGGTATCAACTGAACGTTTGCTGGATTGAGCGAGCCTGTGCATGAATTTTGACAGATGTAAGCTATATTGAAGAATATATCAAAACCTGATGGTAAAGTTAGTTCACGGTTGTTACGTGTGTAGTCTGCAGGCGAGTACAGAGTCCTGCTGAACAGTTCGTCCAACCCTGCGGGCTCCAGCTGGCAGCTGCCCTTACCTGTGAAACTGCTCAGTGATTTGTACAGCGTTATGGGCAATGCACTGGGTCACGGGGCAGAAAGCCATCTTCTGCACGCTCGCCTTTCCCTGCGCTGTGATGAACAGTGTACCTTGCCCAGCAAGGATGACTAACAAACCTCGACGTAAGTGGAAAGGATAACACGCCTCTGCTGTAAAGTCTCATCATCTCGGCACCTGAGAGGAAAAGAAACATAAACTTAGAGAGTTGAAGCTCGTCTTTGTGGCAAGCAATCTATTGCATGTGTTTGCAGAACTTTGTTCCCGAGTTAATTGTAGTCGGGAACTGCTTACTGGTAATTTTTCCGCAATGTGAATGCAAGTGTTGCAGCAACAGTCACGTTGCATATTCATGTTGCTGCATGAACAGATGGGGTTCCTACATAATATCCATATTTGACAATCTGATGGGATTTGCCAAGCCTAAGCTTTTACTTAAATTTTAACCTCTTGGAGAGATAGGTTTGCGATTTAATCAGTCAAAGGAGATCTTGAAGTTATTTGTATTACATAGAGGAGTTCGAGCTGGTGCTTAGGTATGATTTTGGTTTGGGAGACTTCTTGTCGGAATGTTTTTTGTAGGCTCTTGCTCATTAGAATAAATAGTCACCAAATTCAAAGATTTTTCTTGAAAGCTTTTTTTGTCTGGCTGATTTTATTCGTGTCCTTCAGTAAGTGAAGATGTATTTTTGATTCAGTTAAAACAGCATGTAACGTGGACAGAGTTGTGTTGCTGTGGTACTGCCTTGCAGGGAGGATTTTGTACTGAAGGGCAGATTCTACCTTTTTTTATAGAAGGATGTCACAAATCTTAAGCGTCTCCAAGATGCAAGTAAATTTCAGTACAGTAAGCAACCTTCTAAAACTACCCTTGTTGGTTATTTATGAAACACTATGTCTATAAAAATAGAAAGCTCACCTTGGTGCTTTTCATACTATGTATACTGCTTTTCAAATTAAAAAATGAAACTCAGGCGTGAGGTAGATTGTTTAGTATTTGCTTGCTTTATGCAGCATGGACAGCTCTGAAATTGTGGTTAGGATTGCATTGATGAATGTGCATGGGACTAAATGCCCTGATGATCATGGGGGTAAAAAACCAAACCAGAACAACTTTTTCAGGGTTTTTACTATCGCCACCCCAAAAGTGGTGGGAAGAGTTTTTCTGTGAAATTTCTGCATCGTTTCATGATGCTTTTGCTGATATTGATCACTTAATACATAGTGAATGTTAAAGACATTTCTAGTTGCTCACTCTTTCAATTAAAGCCTCCCAGTAGTCTTTTAATACTGGAGAAACCCACGTTTTGGGTACAACGATGGGTACTGCTGGTACTGGATGGAAGAGCTTCCAAAACCCACTGGCGTTTCTTTTATACCTGTGACACTTGATGGTCTGTCATATCTGTTGCGTTTTGGGGGGGGAAGGAAGAAAAAAAAAAGGCCACATGTTCGATGCAGAAAAAGGTCCAGCAGAACTTGTTTGTACCCAGCCAGCTTGTTTGCTGTAGGAAAATGTTTCATGCTAAAATTCCTATTAACTAAAGTAATTTTACTTGTAATGAGGGCAAGAATTGGTGTCTTTAAATTTTTGTTTATTTGCGGTTAACATGATTTATCTATCTAAACGAAGTAATAAATTACTTTCAATGCCATATTAATCAAAACATGTTTACTAATGAGATTAATTTTTCCCAGAGTAGAAGTTGCTTATGTGTGGTCCATCCCCCCTCCTTGGAGATGTGTGTTAATATTTATTACAGATGTTTTGGGGAGCGGATCGATGATACAGCTAACCTTGTATACTAATGCTGGTAAGCTCAGCATCTCTTGGAGGTGCTTTTAGGAAAGCTGAAGTAAGGGGACAAGGACTCAGGAATTAGGTGTGTTTCAAAGCTGTAATAGGTGGAGTTTTGGTTTTTTTTAAGTCTCAAAATCATGAGGTTTAATATTCTGTCCACGTTTTTTGTATTAATTTTAGTTTGGTGACAGGACATTCTTGTAGCCCTATAAATCTCGCAGAGTTGGTACATCTAAATAAAGTTCATACTCCTTAAAGTCCAAAATATTTGGAAAAAACCCAATTCCTTCATCCTTTAGATAGGATTGATTCTTCTCCATCCTCTTTAAATAGGATTGATTCCCCTCTGTCCCCAACAATCTTCTTGCTTAGATAGTTTTGAATGGTGGTGATTGATCATTTACCAATACCCGAAATGAAAGTCAAATTTACAGTGATTTCTTTTTTTTTTTTGGTGTTCAGTGGTCTGTTTTGGTTTTCTTGTTTGATGTAATAGATTCGGTCTAGCTAAAACTGATACCTTCCACTTTCAAATCACGTTTATCCACTATCAGACTTCTAGAGGATAAGACACCATTTGAGCATCTGTCACCTGGGCTTGACCTTAGGTGAAAAATGGGAAATAAAATTACGTATCCAAGGTGAAGTTGAATCCTTCAACAGAGTAAAGAGTCTCATGCAGTAATCCAGCTGTATCTTAAAATGAACTGGGGAGGTGAGGGGCTTACTTCTTTTGGCTTAACCAAAGAAAGAATTTAGTACTGCGCTCTTTTACTTTGAATATTTTTCTGATTTATAGCCCAAGTTTATTCATGGACAGTGTTTGTTGTCTGTGCCTAGGTTGTCCTTCAGAGATTTCTTCATCTTTCATCAGTGTATTTACCGGGGATGATCTCGTTTCCATTATTTTTTTTTAACAGCCATCTTCCTTTAGCTTGCTCTTGTATGATAAACTTGCTGTTATTGTGGCCATTCTTCCTTATGTGTACTTTCAGCTAATTTTATATGTATGGATATGGATATTTGGAATGGGGCGTTGGATTGACCAGAGAAGACAACAAAGTCAGGTGAGGTCTGATGGGTGGCTTTGGTAATCATCTCTGGCTGCGTGGGAGGATTTGTCTGGTGAATTCCAGTGTTGATTTACAGATTCGTTTGACTGATTCTGAGACTGAGACAGATTCGGCTTTCCCTTTCATCACTCCATTTCCTGTCACCCCTTTTATCAGTTTCCTCCCAGTTTCAAAGCTAGTTTGGTAATCTCCATTTTTACTAATCTCCAGATTTTTTTTTCTTTTCTTAAACAATGGAGCCTTGCAGGAGGCATTGATCCCTGTCTAGCAAAGTTTCCCAGAGTAATGTTTTAGAGGATTAACTGTACCCAACCAGTAATCAATACGCATTTAGGTAGATGCCTTTGTCTTTTTTTTGGTACAGTCTCTCAAGATCATGCATATTTGAGACCTAAGTCAAAACCTAGTTCTTTCCATCGCAGGCGTGTTGTTCGGTTTCTGCCACAGCAGCTTTCTACAGCCTGCCATTACTTTCACCTCTGTGCAAGGTCGAGTGGAAACTGCTGTGAAAATAGCTCCACGAAGTGAAGCTAAATTAGGAATAGTTTCTGTGGAGTGTTGACTTTTGTTTCTGCAACCACAGATGCTCATCTATTCAGCAAAATGGCTGAAGAACGTGAAAACTCTGCGAATGTACTTGGAGCGGCTTAGTTCATTGTTTGTTTAAAGGACGGTTGTATTGATTCACACACTAAATAAACCAAAACACTTTCAAAATGTTGCTAATTGTTGCTGACTGGTTCAGTCAACAAAATATAGTGTGTAAAAATGCTTAACTAGCTCAAAATGGATTTTGAGGGTTTTTTTGAGTGAATCGCATGGCCATTATTGTTTTGTTGTGGTGTTGTTTTTTCCCTTAGAGGTCCCTTCCCTTGATGTTTCTCACTCCTGCTACAGATAACTGGTGTTTCATAAAGCTGTGATAGTGGGGCAGGAGAAACTTCCTGAACAGGGAAAATGTGGTGAACTTCCAGTTAGATGAATTGCGCTGCGCGTAGTTCTCTTGGCTGGTTTGAATTTACAGCATTTCTGAGGGAATTCTGGCAGTTACCAGTAAATCTGTTGGTAGGAGGCCAGGGATGCCGCTTGTCCCGGGGATGCGGGATGGGCAGAGACGTGGCGAGTGAGGCACCTCGCTGCCCTTGGCTTCCCGTCGGGGCTGGGCGCTTGATGCCCGTTCCGATGCCACGGTAAAGCGCATCTAGAGCTTCTGGAAATAAGGGCTGAGTAGGCAGGTTTAAAATCTTGAAGTTGGTGAATGCGTCTTTTGGAACAGAAAAGTTCATTATAATTATATCAAGTCTCTGCAATCTGATGTTGTAGAGGAGATGATTTTACGTAAATCAGCAGTGGTTGTGTATTTAGCGGTAAATATAACAACTAACGTACTGAGTTTTGCTAGCAGGTGTAAGCGTTCATGAGATCAGTACTTAGGTTTGCATCTGTCATGTTTACTTTCCTCCACAGAAAATAGTCATTTTTATTAAAAACTGTATGAAACAGGTTTTCAAACAAAAATATTTATCTGTAGCAAAGCAAAAAACTTCACCTAAAGCCACATGCTGTTTGGCATAACTTTTTTTTTTTTTTTAAATTTGAGTAGTGTTGTTATAAATATGGGAAGTATGTGTTTAAATGAATGGAGCATTAAGCTTCCTTGCTCCTGTAAGTATTTAGGTTGGTTGACCGATAGGACTTTCTAAAGTAAAAGTGTGTCCCTTGATGCTGGGTTTGTTACTTGATCAATCATTATTAAGATTTGTTAAAAATTGATGCTAGACAGGTTAAAAACCACCACAACAAAATTATTATTTTCAGTAAAGTGTTTTGATAATTGGTTGAGATTCTCCCTGCCTCTTTCTCTGTCCTGGATCCTCCTTGTTTAGAAGGAGGAAGGGAATCAGATCTCTACAAAGACAGTAAGTGATGCTCCCTTGTAGGACGTGTTACAAGCTGCAAGACATAGTTGTACAGAAAGGGGGGGGGGAAATAATAGCTTATTTGGAGTATTAAAATGCACACAAGAAGTATGAGACAAGTTTATGTTAATTTAGAATTAGCACTGGCTCCTTTAGTAAATAATATAATTCTATAATCCTACCAAGTTAATACTAATATTATCAGACTTCAGCAGCAAAAGTTGATTGAATCAGATGCGTATTCTTAATATCTCTTAAATTTTCAGCAGACTGTGCAAATTCTGTAAAGAAAATAGGATTATGGGAGTGCGAACAGAGGTATATACCTAATGCTACAATTGTGTTCCTCTCAAAAATCTTCGTAACAGGTAAAAGCTCAGATATCTAAAGTTGCCCCACCTGAATCTGTATTACTATCTGAATTACTCAAAGTGTCCAAAATAAGAGGTAAAACCCCCAACAATTCTTTTATTAAGCAGAGGTTGTCAGCTCCTTTGGGAGTTTAACTGCTAATTTTACCCAGAAGGTTTTTATGACATCGTGATATCCAGCTATAGGAAATTATCTGTGGGAATTTGGGGTATTTGCAGACTAAATCTGCTTTCGGACTTGCACACTGGGCTGCACAGAATGCAAGCATTTGCATTTGATGTCTTAAGTCTTCGAAGGCTTTTCCCCCCTGCTCTGCGGTGTTCTTAACGTACTGATTATTTCTTGCCAAGAAAAGAGTGTAGGAAGGAACTATCGATGAAACTTGGTCCGAGAACCTCAGTAGGTGATGTTTAAGCTAATGTGCTGTATTTTGCAACTGCGGCAGACTTAACTACATACAGTCAGGAAATTCCACTTGTGGGCAATAATTTTCTTCTACTGCTGTAACCTGATGATGTTTAGTCTAGTACCCGTATCCTTAGCAACTTCGCGTGAGATAATAGAAGGATATGGATAGTTTCAGTCTGTGCTATTCGTGTAGCCTTCTCGTGCACGCTTATTCCACCAGTTTGGTGACGGTACTAAATAGCTCGTGGTTTGAGAACCGTTGTTCTCAAGACTGATGCTTGAGAAGGTTTCCAAAATAGGCCTCTGGGTTTGGCACGTGTAGGTTTGGTGGGGTTTGCGGTTGGGTTTTTTTTGGATTGAAATTGTTACATCCCATCTCTATGAGATGGGGCTCCGATAACCTTGTTACAGAGTAATCTGATTATTTTAAAAGCTGTCTCTTTCATACTGTTCCTTTTGCTTGAAATGTGCTTGTTTCCCTGTTCTGTGTTATGTAAATAGCGGAACAGAAGTTTTTGTAGCTATAATGTGAGAAAAATCCTCTTTTAAAGTGCATGCTTATTTGAACTGAATGTGCTTAAGGTTTTGGATGCGTTTCAATTCCGGCATACATTTTGACCGAAATAATTTCATGTACAGCATTTAAGCACCTGAAATGTGCAGTTAGTACCACTGCAAACTCTACACTTATACCAGAACCTTCTTAATTTGCTCTGGTTTTACTTTACAGTCTTATTCTTTGAACTCAAGTCTGCTGCCATGCTGCAAACATATCCTCAGCATGTGGTAATGTTTTCTGAAGGTCGCTTTTCTTTCATGGTAACGTTTACGTGTTCCTACCAGAAATCCACGCTGCTTTAATTTTAGTTCAGCTTTCTGAATTTCCATTTTAAAATGGAAAATCCTGTAAAAATAATATGCGGGGTGCCAGCCACGATCTCTTGGTGTACCAGGCCTGCCAGATAGAGGAGAAGAGGTTCTGAAGAAAAGGAAGCATTGGCTTGAATAATAGTCACCAACAAAGAAAAGTTCGTGTTTTTTTAAAGGATTAAAAATCTGGAGGGGGAAAAAAAGCTGGTTATCTTATCTGGAAAGTGCGATGTTCGTTTAACCTGGTTTTTGTTGGTGGTCTTTCCTCTTCAAGAGTTGAAAATATTGTCCTGGCATGCCGTTATGCCGTCATTCTAGCATAAGAGCTAAAGAAAAATGCATCGAGGAAAAAATCCTGCTGTTAATAGAGGATTCAGTATTGAATTATTAAAGGTTTATCATGAATGATCGCAAAATATAAAGCAGAATAAGACTTTGCAATGTAGTTACCTTTTAATTGTATATTGACAGCGATACCTTTACCTTATTAGTGTGGGAAGTTTCTTCAGATTTTCATGAGACCTTGTATGAAACAGCTCAATAAAATGGTCCGTCACTACTTCAGCCTGATTCTCATTAAATAAATTGATATTCTGTGGTGGATTGTTGAGTGACAAGCATTGCAAACGCACTTGAAGTTTTCCTTAATGACTAAGCTTTCTTGCCTAATATAAAAATGAAAGGCTGCGCAGGAGAGAGCGATGTTGTCAAACCTGTCAGCAAGTTCTCAGAGTTGGTTTGAGTGCTTGTAATGTTCTTCCTTTAATTGACTTGGAAATCTGCGAAGGTTGATTATAAAAGGGGAAAAGCAATTTAAAAAAAAAAAAAAATTAGCTTCATGGTTAACCGTGCAAAGGCCTAAATAATGAGTTAGGGTTTTATTGCCTGCTTATGGCATTTGGTTGAAACATAAACCTTTGTCAGCTTGGGTTTTTATCTTTTTTTTTTGGGTAGGACTAAATAACTTCACAAAGAATCTGCAGTCCTTTCAGAGTGTTTGGAGGTTGAACTAAAAAAAAAAAAAAAAACCAAAAAACACTTAAAAATCCTCTATTGATTTGTTCTGTTGTCATTACCTGAATATCACTGGTTTTCTTATTGACAACAAAGGGGAAAAAAAACAAACCACCCCACTAATAAAGAAGTGTAAAATGGAAAGTTTTAGTGTTTTGACAAATGGCAAAGGGCAGTCATTGTAGCAGTTTGACAACAGGTTGAAAATTAAAAAAGATTCAGCAACTGTAGTCTTCTTGAAATCTTAGGTCTTCCTCTGCCACAGAGGTGGTAGTTAGAAAGCTAAGGTGTACAACAGCAAGAACTTCTTTTAATGTCCTAATAATAATCCATGGCAAAAACCTGTAAAGCTTTGGGAGCACAGCAAGGAGGGGTCCGAGGGGAATCCATGATGAACTCTGCTTTATCGGATCTTTGCGTTACAATAAATACATCACCGGTGTCGTGACCAACACTTAGTACCGCGCCTGTGTTGTACTCTTGTGGTGGGCTGGGCTTGATGTGATGGTAATGGTGCACAGTTCCTCCGCAGAACTGCATTTTTCTGATTCGTTGTCTCAGCAGAATTAACTTGAAAGAATAATTTGTGAAACCGTTGGATTTATAGAATTGCGCAGTGCCAAGGACAGATGGGGAGGCAGTGCTATTAAAATGGCAGATGGCTGTCTTGTACCCTCTGCCAGAGAAATTACAATAGAAGACCAAGTATTTCCTTTAACTTTTGATTTCTGATGTTTCTTTTAGGAAAGAACATATTTTTCACTCTTTTTCATGAAATCAGGAATCAGATAATTGCTCTTGGGAAGACTGTAAAAATTTGCAGTATAGAGGGCTGATTTCAGAATTGTCTTTTGAAAAAATGAGCAAACGATTGAAATAACATCAGTAATTCGGCTTATATGTTTGTAACTCTGCATCCTGTGTCAAACCAAGCATAGGATTGAGGGTGATCCCTTCACCAGCTTCGGCTGAATCCAGGGACAGTTGAAATTGGTCAGGACACGTGGGTGAAATCCATACTGTAATGCTGACAGGTGACAGTCTGTAAAATTGCCGTTTCCGTTCCTTTCGAAAAACATCCCGGTAACTCAAACAACTACTCATGCGTTTTTCAGATTTGGAATGACGTTACACAGCAAGTGACCACGAGAAGCTTTCTTTTTATCAGGGATTTTTTCTGAGTCAGTCTCAGATTTTTCTAGTGTAAATCATGCTGCTCTGTTAGAGGACTAGTATTTTGTTGGGGTTTTTATTGTTGAGGTCATGTTGGTAGATTTGAAACGGGACATCAGATTTATTTTATGTAGTAATAAAATTAAAAGTAAGTGTCCCGAGTGACACTTTTCCACCGAAATCTGGTCTATATCCAGCCATTTTTAGACTAGAAAATTAGTATACTCTTTCTCCTTCTTGAACTGCACTTGGGTTTAGATTTTTGAGATATCTGCTACCGGGCTACTTGATTAACGATTTGCATAGAGTTTTCCAATGAGGGATTTGAATTTTGAAGTGAAGAAGCAACGCTAATATCTTCCCACCTCTAGAATGCTAGTAATATGGAAATCTTCTGTATTGTATGGGATACTCAGTAGTAGCTTGGAAAGAAGGCTTACTGCAAGAAAAAGATACGCACTGTCATTTTACCAAAGACTTTGGTGATAGTGCTTTTAGTATTAGTGAAATTTCATATTACATAATGTTAAAAATCAAATGGTAAGGTGGTGAAACTGTGTTATTTAGGAAGCTTTAGATCCTTGTTCACCACGGTAATTAATTCTATATCTTGACACCTGTGAATAATCTATGGTACTAAACGTACCTTAAGTCTGCTTGTGTTTACATGCTCTGCTAAATCATAATTTGAAACCCAGAATAGCGATCATCTTGGTTTGCTCAGTGATTGCATAGTTCTAACAAAAACAAATGTGTATTAGTAGCACAGGTGATTAAGAGTATGGGATAGATTTGGCAGATAACGCTAGTTGGTCATTTGATTCATTCGAAATGTGACATTTTATATATTTTTGTATATCTACACTACATGGAACAGTAACCAGGGTAATTTATGCTTGATGGATATTCCTTTGTTTACTATAAAAATCAAGAGGCAAAGAAAGCTAGTGCGATATTTATTAATGACAGGACTGAGCATGAGCATCTCTACTATCTTTTTTTTATAACAGTACTGAAAATCTTATTCGAATGTGGCCCTTACAAGGAAACCTGCCACATGGCTCTTTAGTTGAGACGAAGGACGAGACATGAGATTTCTGTCCTCGGATCTTAACGTAGGTTAGTTATATTTTTTTTCTCTTGCTGCTGATACGGCACGAACATGATGGTCCCTATAAGCTTCACTTATAAACACTGTTACATAAAATCCATGAAAAATTTGAAAGGGCTGAGGTGTGGTACAAATTGTCTTATTTTGGATTAGCAGCTCTGAGTTTTAGTGACACGCAGAAGGGAAATGTAGGCTTCCGGTTTAGTCGAAGGTGTTTGAAAACCAAGTGATTAAGACGTCTTTTTATCTTCAGAAATGAACTACTTCTGATGACCATATAATACTGCATTAACCTGTGATACTTCTTAGTCTTTATTTTCATATGCCCTAATAAAACATGCTTTAAATTGAGCCATTTTTATGCCATTAGTTGACTAGAAATAGCCTAGAGCAATATTCAACATTTTAAGAGGATGAAATGCTTTGATCAATATTAAAAACTCTGACAAACTAGGAGTAATTAATGTTGAAAATATTAAGGGTGTGTTTTTTCTTCGGGGGGGGGAAGGGCAATGGTGATGAAAGGAGAAAGGCTGTTTTGCTTTTTTTCCTAATTTTGTTCAGATTTGGCACACTGTATTTAAAATGACTGATCATCTGACCATAAAACATCTACAGCGTTCTTTAAACAATATTATTTCTGACAGAATTTTTCTTGAGACTCGGGGAATAATGTGCAGCTTAACTGCTGCAAAACACTCGTTCGAGAAATGAGCTGTGCTGCTGCCCGGGATGATGCATTCCTGTTTGCAGGGAGTTTTGTGAGTGACGCAATCACTGTGGGTGAAGAAGGTACGTGATGCAGGGGAGATTACCAAACTGAGCTCCTCTTAATGAAAGTCTGAAGTAGGATTCTTGCCGTGGTTCCTGGTTTTCAGATCTACTGCTGCAGAGGTGCCACATGTTCTCCGTGAAATACAGATCTTGTAATGCTTGTTCACCTTTCTCAGTGTCTTTGCGTGTTCTTGAAAGGGATTATCTCTGCCTGCTAAGCTCCTTAGTTGCTCTGCACGGCCCTTTTCCTTCACAGCTATTCCCTCAAGATATTTATAGGTACAGCGTTAACAACATATGCCGCCTTAGAGGGCTGAAATGGATATTTATATAGGCTTTCACAGGCTATTGGATGTCTTTAAATTTTGCAAGATGTTCGTATAGAGTCCTATGGAATGTTTGTTTCTTGTGGGCAATGGCCCTGCTAAGGTTTTTTCAGCCCTCTTCCTACAGTTCTACGTTCTACCTGAGACAGAGGTGGCTTGTGAACGTAAACAAAATGCAGCAGGAGAAAAGAGCAAATAGAGGGGGCGAGGATGGAACAAGAGCGTGTGTTTTTTACTTACGATGTTGGAAAGCTGTGAAAGCATATTAGATGTTTCACTTTCCTTATGACACTATGGAATCAACCTTCAAAGGATAGAAAGTGTCCTTGTGCTGCACAGAATTACTCACAAGAATACATTCATTCTAGGAGGCAGATTGTAATGTGGAAAGGATGTTTTTCTGCTATAGTTACCGAGTATATGTTAATACGTACCATCTCTTCACGAGAAACTCTTTGAAAAGGTGACTGTTTGCATTAAAATCAAATTGTGGTTTCTGGATGGACAATAGAAAGCACGTGTAAAAGAAGGACAATCTCTGAAAAGCAGAAATTATCCCTTCGGTTTTCATTGAGAAGTCTCTCATGGAGCTTAAAGTCATTTTCACATTAAATATTCAGGCTACTGCTCCTTCCCTACTTAAGTGTGCCTGTGAGCTATCATTAGTTACTGCACAGATGTACAAACCGTCTGAGGAAGTTCTTCAGCTATTATTTCTGTGCATAAACTGTTCTTAAAGAAATTGCTAAGCTGTTAATATTAGGTTATTTTAAAGAAGTCCCTCCTAGCTGCTCTTACCTTTCAGGCAAAACTAGGAAATACGTCTTGTCTTTCTGCCAAAAGCAAAAACATCATTGCTGTTTAACGTATTTTAAAAGCAGTAGTGTAAGAAAGGTGCTACCTCCTAAATAATTTCGGGATTTTTTAGGCTTTCTAGTGTGCAGTCTCTTGATGAAGCGTTTCACTGCTGCAGAAGCAGCCTTGGTCTCGGTTATTTCTCTTAAAATGAGAGAACATCACTGGAAAATAGAACAATTTCAAAGACTGACTAGTGAGTTTGAATAAAATAATTCTGTGTGTGTCATACTAGTAAATGAAGCTAGATACCTCTGGCTGAGTACCTTGCTAACCTCACAAATTTTGACGTGGGTAAGACAGAAAAGCTTATTTGGGGGTAATTAAGTGCAGTAGAATCACTTGCCGAACCAGTCGAGAGGTGAAGAGATTTGTAAAGTTTGGAAAATTTCAAAGCGCAATGAAATATGCTGAGTGAGCTCTTCTGATTTGGAAGAGGGGGGAAACAAAACCAAAAATGCAACAAAAAAATAATGGTTCCTCTAGAGGAAAACGGACAATTCAGAAACTTCCTCAAGAAACTTCGATATCTTTTGCCCAAGTTGTGAACAAAATCTTGCTGAACCGCGCATGATGGAAAGTGGATGGTTCTCATGTATTCTCGTGCGTTGTGGAGGAACTGAATATATTTCTGAAGAGGAACAGTCATTTTTTCTGTCCAGGCAGAAGGAGTTCTTGACTCCTTTTAAACTTGTAGGAGAAGCTGGTACATCTTTTGATTTTTGGATTAATGTTCTTTTGGACATTAAAGAAGAAATTTTACTTAACCTGAAGGAACTGAATAAGACTTCTGCCTAGTCTGTTCTTTATCCAAAACTAAGTGATTTTTTTAAAATTATTTTTCCCCACCCTCCCCTGGAGAGGTTATGCTTATAGTCATAAAGAAACACCAGCCAAATATAAAACAACCTTACAAAGCAGAGCAGAGGAGGGACACATTCTTCAATATTTACGTTGAAATGAATGCAAATATTTTTAAATGTTCAGTATGAGTATTGCACTGTGCTATTCTGATATCTAGTGACTGAAAATTGCCAGTATATTTGCTATAGCTGAATGATTGATTTAGCTTTATAGGCTCTTTTCTACAGGTTATCTACCAGAGGCCTTTTTTCATAATTGGAATAAATGAAATTTACACCTTTACATTTTTTAGGTATTTTTATCCTACTACAACCGCACACATTCAGTACTAGCAACTGTTCAGGTTGAATGGCAGGATGATACGATTATTTAAGAAGTAAATGAATAAAAAGTCCCTCCAGCTCCCCAAAACCTTGGTCAAACGCGGGCAAAATTATCCAGATATTCATGAGAGTTCATAATTTAAAAAGCAATAATTATTGCTTAGAGGCGGGTTGATTTTCGTTGGGTGTTTTTCCCCTCTGGCTATGACCATAATGTGATTTTCAATAAAGCGACCTTAACGAGTCTGCCAGCCTTGAAGAAAATGCTTCTCAACTGTTTGCTCTGCTGGCTGTTTACTGCTGTGCTAATCTCTAGAGTCATCTGAAGAGCCAAAGAATTTTAACACTGGGTGAAGGTGAGTTAGACAAGCTTTTCTGAGCAAAGGTTAACTTGCTCTTTAAGTGACTTTTTCTTGGCGGCTCCTGGAAGGATTTTTGAGCATGAAAGTCCTCCACGTTTCAACCTGGTCTGAATTCTTGGGTGGCATCCCAGTCCTTTTGATGCTTGAGTTGTCTTCATTGAGTCCAGATTTGAAATACCTGCTTTTGACAGTATTTTTCTCCTGGTGTTTATCCTTTGGATCATCACTTTTTTCTTTCGCTGTTGGGTTTATCTACTCTGTAGTAGTAGCATGGCCAGTCCTTTCAGGTTCTTCTGCTGCACAGTGTTTGTTTTTCTTCAGCTGTTGACTTCAACTTCCTTTTAAGACTTTTGCAATAAAACTTTTCTGTATATCATTCAATAGAAGATGACAGTAAGACACCCTTCCTCCTTTCTGTGGTTTAGATGACTGTGTCTCCCTCTCTCTTTCCTGGTCTCCCAGATGAGACCCGTCTACTTTAACGGGATATCAGAAGGGTTTTGAAAGCTTGTGGAGTGTCACTCTGGTGTGCTGAAGCCTTAGTTGACAAATTAGATAGTAGATGGAAAGTTTTAAGATGCATGGATGTGCAATGTTTAATTGCCATCAGAATACACGTTTTGATTTTATCTGTTAAAATTCAGATTTTTGTTTCATATTTTTAGAACCATTATAGAAGAAATAAAGGAGTAAAATCTCATTGTTAGTGATGAATGGGCAATTTTGTTCAGTCTGGAATCTGTTCTTCTGCATCCCATTAAACTTTTTGAACTGTCTAATTCAATCTATAAGCAGAAATATCGGCACATGACCCCTAACTGCAGATATGTTAACTTGAGATACGAGTGGGCAATTAGAAATGTATCTTTCAATGAAAGTGCTGTCTATTCAGTACCCGGCCCATTAAGCAAACTGTCAGACGATAGCCTGGAATTCTTTTTGCTGAGGGAAATTGGAAGTTAAAGTTCTTGAAGTAGTTTGATAGCAAAGAAAATAAAATTGGGGATAAGGAGGATGGAAGATGTGCATCTGAAAAAGGTGAGCGTGTTTAAATTTCACGTGTTTATTGAAGTGAAGGCTGAATTTAGAATCTTCTGTGAGAGATAGTTGATATTATCTCCCATTATTATACTCTGAACAAATACTTAAAGATGGGGGAAAACTTGTATGAATTTTGCACCAGTTTAACCACGGAGCAATGACTTTATGTTACTCCCTTACATGCTGCACTTGATTTGTAGCTTCGGTATCCTTCTCAACACTGAATCCTGTAGCCTTTTCAGGGTGTTTCATGACATTGGGAAACTTAGCTAAGCGACAGAGGTATAGTTATATCCCATGTAGTGCTGTAGTGGTTCAGAAATGGGAGTTGGAAGGGGTTGGAGGATATTAGTTTACCTGAAGAGCTACGTAGGATTTGGAGGAATGAGAAGTATTCAGGATGAGACTGTGTTGCCTGTATAACTTTGCAAGCTGTTTGTTCCCATTAGGTGCAGAAGCTCGATTTTGTTAAGCCTGTGTAGCTTAGGGGTTGGGTTTTTTTCTTAGTGGGATACCTAATTAAATTTTTTTTAAAAAAAGTAGTCTTAATGTGTTTTTTAAAACGTTGCACAAATTCAGCGTAATCTTTTATGCAAATCATGATGATGGGCTCTGTGGACTGGTGTGCGTTTACTGAGAAGTTGGTACAATGTGTTCCTATTAAAACAAATCAACCTTAGTTCCTGCTTTGCTTTCCTAAGCTATACTAATGTGTTTATATATAGCGATGGCTCTTCTCCACCTGTAGTTTAACAAAGTAAAAATAAAGCTCGTAAAGCCATCACTCATTGCTGGCGTTCATTACACATGCTAACGTAGAGCAGTCCCAGCTACGATGGCGTTGGGCAAAGTGATTCCTTCTACGCGTGCTCCGCTCTGGGTTTTGTACAGCGTGACATAGCGAATTCAGACAGACAGTTGCTCTTTCCGTTTGGATCTGTCGATGGATTCCTACAAGAGCTTAAATTGTCCTGGTGAGCCATGTTTCTTCTCCCCTGAAAAAACTAAAGTACAATTGCAGAGGGAAATCTCCATAAGGGTGTGGGTTTGGGGTCTGTTGTTGTTTCGTTTTCCCCGTGAGGGCTATCAGAGCTGTGTTTGGCAGTAGCAAGCAAAGCCTTGTGTGCAGAGCTTAAAGCTATTTGAGGGTTTGACCCATTGATCTTGCTTTCTGCTAAGTTAGGATGGACAATTAATTGGCTGTAGAAACCTGATAAACTTCCAGTTGCTTGACAACGTCAAAGCAAACAATAACTACCATGTGTTTTCTCTAAGCTTGTTTTGTATTTAAAATAGCTGCGAACACATCCAGTGGGGACACAAATAAAATGCTGTCCCGATCAACTACTTAGAGAATTAAATTAAATGAAATTTCGAGTACTCTTTTGTTTCATTTGATGATGTTATATTGTGTAAGCCTATTAATTTGGCTTTTGTACAGCTGTTTCACTCGCACCGGGACCAAAAGGTCAACTTGTGTTTCTTTGTGGTAGTCTGCTGTTTATGTACAGCAAACATCAGCTCAGATGTTAAAACACTGGCGCGATGCCAAAGGCACCCAAACGTCTCAGCTTTTACAAGTGTCCTGATGGGTTGAGAATGATGAAGAAAATGAGTTGTTTAATAATGTCTAGTTACATACATAATTTAGAGTAAATCAGCATTGTATAATCACACCATGGATCATTTAGCTTGAATTACAAGTATTAATTCTGTAAATAAGGAAAATACTGGTCAATGCAATGGGATTAGTGCGTTACAGACAACTCTCTCGCATGGGGGTTGCCCAATTAACTGGAAAATGTTACCTTTATTTTATTTAAATAAAGGAAAAAGAAGGACGGTAATTGTAAAAACTTAAGTATAGAGCCAGTGTGGCTGAGAGCTTACACAAGAATTGAAATTTATATACAGCAGTTGATTCCCTATAAGTTGAATGAATTTAAGAGGGCTTCCCAAAGGAACAGCAGATCTTGGGCCGTTTGCAGTTAGTACAGCTGGCATTAAACAGTCGGGTTCTGTTCAGCCTCTCTTACCGAGATGTTACTGCTAGATGCCAAACAAAACCTTTCTGCAGGTTTTTCTAAGGAATGAAATGGATGCGGGTCAGTCAGACAGTGGCTGCTTCAGACAAAGAATTGAAATGTGCGGTTAGAACAGCCATATCTTTTATGCAGGGAGAAAAGAGACCTTTTTATGACTCCTCGTAGCTTTTGACTGGAAAATTTCAGTAGGTTGAAGCTTGTCGGCCTGATTCTGGTCAAAATTGCCTGTTTCCACGTATTACTTTCCATGGCCCTTGTCTGCAGAGCGGTCCATTGCCAGCATTGCACAACATTTCGGTCTGTCGTGCTTTTGTTAGCAGAGAAGTTCATTTTTAAGCTCTAGTTGTTTGTCTTTTCAGTTCTGGATAGTGGTTCCCCCTCTCCCCCCATTTAGTAGTTCATTTTCATCTTCTGCCAGAGTCAAGTGATTTGAGTAATTTGATTAGTTAGATTTATAAAACAAATTTAAACAAGTCACATCAGCTGACTGTACCTTTCCACTAGTGTATTACTTTGTTGATAGGACATAATGCTGCATACCTTAAGTGAAATTCTGACTCCAAATTATAATTGGCTAGGTTTGTTGTTGTTGTGGCTTTTTTTACTGTCGGATTACCTTATTTTAACATAAACAAATAAGAAGTATGGTTTGTTCCAGTTGGACGTTGGCTTTACTACTTTTTAAATGAAAACAGACGTCACTAGGTTATTGTATTATTTTACAATCGGAATTGCCTAGGTAATTAGGTTTGGATTAAAGTACTTACTACAGGTCAGCTGTACATGATTTTTTTTTCAGTGTAATGCTTTAAAATTAATTTGTAGCACTTGAGATTTCTTTTTTAGTAATAACATTATACAGTATGGCATCAAATAAAGCAGTCTCATCTTCCATGCTAATGCTTCTAGGTATAAATGGAAGAGTTCACTATTCATAATTTATAGCTGATGGTTAGCCAGTTAGCTGTTTAATTTACCTCTCACCTCTCTGACGTCAAGGAAGTCCTTTTCTTGTGTGACATCCTCTGGAGCACAGGCTGATGTTGAACCAAAGTGTCTTTTAAAAAACGTGGGCCTTGGTAGCATCGGTTTCCTGTGCTTGATGTTATCCCTAGGTGCTGTACCAGGCTGCAAGGCTTCCTAGGAAACAGGCCATTGCTCTGCAGTGGCTTTGTAAATGCGTGTTAGTGAAAGATGTGAAGGGGAAATCCCTGCCAGTGTGGCTGGAGAAGCAATATGCACATACGTGTGTGTACAGCCACACGCGCTTTTCATTCGTTTTGTTGATGAAACTATAAATCTGCATAGTTTGGGGCATTTTTTTATATACCTCACTTGAAATATATGCAATTTAATTAGGAAGATCATCAGAATAGATAACTTAGATCACACTGCCTCTTGTAAGGGGACTTTTTAAAAAAAACCTATGAACTTCCAATATTTAGTAGTTGAATTACTTGACTTTCAAGATGTATCATCCCTGAGGCAATCCAGAAGGGGCTTTTTCCCCCTCTCTTCAGCTGAAGTCTAATAATTACTAAAAGAGATGCTATTACTTGAGTGAAATGACAGCATGCAAGGTGTGGTCAGCAATTTACAGGCTAAATAAGCTTATTTCATATTAGAACTGGAGACCTTCAGGGCACACCTGGTCATAAATTTGCTGGTGGTGGTGTTTGAGGTTTTTTTTGAGAAAATGCTTATTAGTTGAAAGTGTGACACAGGAGGTTTCTGGTTTAAAGACACCTGGTGTGTTGGGATTAGGGGGTGAGTCATGAGGTGGATTCAAAGGCAGTTGGGAGAAGGGGAGCTGAGGAGAATGGATCCCCTCCTTTTCCTTGCTGGTAAAAAGCTGAGTTCCTCTCAGGCGTGAAACTGAAACCAGTTGTGATTGCTGCAAACTACCTTCTCCTCCATAGTACGGGAAATGGGAACGGGGAATGGAAACCAAGAGGAAGATCTGCGCGAGGGCAATGGTGCCTAGAAGCTTGTGACACGAATAAAAAAACTTTGAGAAACGCTGTTTTACTCACTACGCGAGAACTTGGAAGTGCGACACACCTTTGCGGCATCCTTGGACAGGGAGATATTCCAGGAGCGCATGTACTTGAGAATTCAGCTGTTGTCGATGTCGCAGCGTGACAAATTTTGTTTGTTGTACGTTTACCGAAAGGAATCGGGCACATCATGTTGAAGTAATTCAACATCCTGATGGAGGAATGCCGTTGTGCATTTGGATTAGTCTATAAATAATGGTTGGTTGAATTTGATTGCTTACAGCTGATCATTAATCTCCACTAAGCACTATGATTCTTTTTTTTATGTCACCTGCCTTCTGACCTCACCAATCCTACCAAACTAGAAATGTTTTTAGTCACTCACTTTTTTGTTATTACAAAAAATATTTTCAAATATTCTATTTCTTTAAATAGAATCTGAAATGTAATAGGTTTTCATTTTAGGTCTGATTTCTCAAAATCATCCCAGTTGCCTCTCCCCTAATACCAAAACACATCCATTACTATCCATATGGATGCTTTTCCCCCATAATTAAATTCACTTTTTCAGAACGCTCAGTAGCGGAAGCAAGAATCCATAGGGATCTCAGTACCTTTGGCTACTATCTGTGGATAACACTGTCTATGTAACGGAGTCCTGAAATTGGGAGTGCATTTTTTCTTTAAAAAACACATTCTTAACTACCAGAAGTATCACCTGAAGCTCAGTAAAGTGAGGCTGAACTTTCAGGTGCCAATGCAACAGCTGTCAGTTGAGGCTTTTAAGTTAACAGATCAGCAGTGATGCTGGCAGTAGGAGAGTAAAACCATCTTCAGGAGAGGGACCGCATGTCCTCTCCTTTTTCCTTGTCAGTATGGCTGGATAAGAAGTTGTCTATCGATTGTGGCGCACTGCGGGGAGTTTACTCGGTACGGGTTGGGAGCATTAATTCTCAGGAAGGGAAGAATGGCCGGGTCAGGCAGCTGCGCGGTGAATATGTGGAATGAGGCAGACGCACATGATGTAGTTTCGTGGTAATACTTGATCAGCACTCGTGACCAAGCTTTGTGCATTGAGTCAGCTAGCCATGCAGTGATTTGTCCTGGAAGTGCTTCAGATCACTCTTGGGTGACCTAATGTGGTCGGCAGGATGAGAAACATTATTTCGTAAGGGTAGACGGCTATGATTGGTTATTTTTCAAATGGCGTACTCAAAGTGGGGATTTGAAAGAGGTTGAGTTTTAAACCGTGGCTGTTTAGAGCTTATCTCACCTTTTAGTATTGAAAAAGTAAAGAGAGGAACTATTTTTAGTAGTTCACCAGTTAGGTTGTCGAAAGGGAAATTTGGGGTTCATAACGCGCTCTGAGCACATTTGAAGTTGGGGAAAGTGATTAATATTAGTCCGTTTTGAATAAGGCATGTTAATCAAGAATTCTATTTCAAGGGGCGATAATATCTCTCTGCTGCTTTTTGTTCCTGTTTTTACTGCAGGGAACTATATTCAAAACTTATGGTCTGTGATTTGCTTATGTGCATCAGCAGGAAAAATAATGGCTTGATTCCGTATATTATAAGGAGTCAGTTGTATAGAGAATGTTGTTTGCAGGCAGATATATAAATGAAGACACAGTTTTGTTTGCTGAAGTTTTGTTGTTGGTGATGATACAACTTGATTTTTGAATTCTGGGATGAGATTGCATTTCAGAAAAACGTTAATTCTGCTCCAAAGACTGAATGGATGTAGAAGCCAAGGGAATGCAAGTTCTTTTGTTCCATTATTTTTTATAAAGCTCTTCTCGAAGCAGGATCAAAGCAAAAAAATGCACCGTAATATCTGTGTTGTTATGCTACTAGGTGGAATGCTATCCTGGTTGTACTTAACACAGATAATTACTGGCTGGAATGCCTTATTTCTGGCATTAAATCTTGGATTTATTAATTGGCGCTTTCAATTTTGATTAAGAGGTTAGACCCTAAAATCCAAATTCAGATTTATAAATCCGTGACTTTTTCTTCAGTGTTGAGATTGCACGTGTTTGTCAGCAATAGTCAGGTTTGAAAATCTCAAAGTTGTGTTTGCATTATTTGCGAGAGAGTCAAGAGATGCGTAGAGGAGTGCGCGAGTAGGCACTCCACCACTCTGAGCTTTCTGTAGAGATACAGTGCTGTTGTAACTACTTGCTGTCCTTCGCAGATCTCTACCTTGAGAAGAACTGTCTCTAAATGCTTATGCTTGCGACGGAAAGTTGAGCTTCGCAAGTTTTGAAGTTTACGTGTTCTTTTTACTCTCATGTTTATACAAGAAATATGAATTGTCTTTGAGTCCCTGTGTGCGTGAGCATCTCAGCACGTTGCCAGGAGTTACTGTGAAGGTATGGTGTGTCAGGGTGCCTAGATGAAGCCGCAAACTTCCACTTGTTCTGTGAACCTCCACTGACTGTAACGTACATTATAGGCTTTTCATAATGTATTTTTAACTACCTCACGGACTGAACTCTGTAGGGTGTTCAGATGAGAGAGAAAATGCTGAGGCAGTGGAGGGAAGCTGCCACTGAATGGTTCTTTTCATTGAGTATGGTGAAGAACATGGAGGAACCCCCAAATCAGTAAGGAAAAGAGCAGCCTCCCTTCTTCTTCTGCTTTTTCATCCTGAATTTTGGATGGGTAGACCTCATGTAATAAAACACTTGATTGGAAAAAACTTGATGTAGCGAAGGAAGATTTTGAGGCTTACTTAGAGATTTGGCAAGAGCAGAGTAGAAACTTCTAAGAGCAATTTGTCGTACAGCAGGGTGGAAGGAGCAGGAGAAAGGGAGCAAGAGGGGTGGCATAACCTGAGATAATGGCAACCGGTGCTATGTAGGGATCCTGAAACTGTGGTAAGATTTTTGTGCAGTTGGTGATAGTTTTGTCTTAAATCTTTCTCTTGTGACTTCAAAAATGGTGGGTGTTGGGTTTCAAAGATCGCTTGCAAACTAACTTGCCTGAAATACTGTCTTCTAGAGTAAAATGCATGAAGGGTCAGTTATTTTTGAAACGAGACTCAGGCATCATAGATATTTTGGAGCCTCCCTTGCCATAAATGATACTGGGTCTCTGGCCTGGCAACTCAAAAGCATACGTGTTTTCTGTATCAGCATGCTCAGCAAGGGCTGTGACCGTCGGTTTCCCTTGATTTTCTTTTTGTTTCATTGGTTTGATGCTGCAAGCTGAGAGTACTTATGAGTCCTACTGAAGTATTTCAGTGCTTCTGTTTCAGCTTTTTAGTGTATTAAAATGTTCCTACGGGTATATAGCTACTGAAAACACAAGCCTCATTAACACATTTTTGTTTTGCTTTTTGACAAAGCAGTTGCACATTTAAGTAATGTGCTACTCACAGCCAAGCTGCTAATTTTCATAATCTATCGAAGATACTAAGTGGATAAAAATAAATGTGTCTCTTAATCTTAAAAGATGAGTTGCTAAAACTGCACGTAGTGGGTGGCAGCTTCTTAAAACACTTTTAGCTTACACCTGAAGCTGTAAAATAGCTCTTTTCCGGAGCACTGTTTCTGAAATCAGGCTTATAAATCACTGGAGTTGGGAAATTCTGTGGCTTATTGCAGAATTCAGGCATTCATGAATGCTGCAGTCAGATGCTTTTAGTGTGGAAATTCCAATGTTAAGAGAGGTACAACCCTCTTTAAAATACATACCAAAAGTTGCTGCTTAGGGAAAAGCATTTATTTTATTGCAAAACAATGAAAAAAGTAGGGAAGAAATGTCACAGCATTACCAAATCTGCGTTGACACCAGGCTTGCTGGAAATGCCCTTGAATTAATGTATTTTTTTAAAGGACCACTTAGTGCCATAGGCAGTCATTTGTGTCACTGAAATAATTTAGCTTTGCAGTTGTTCTATTTTAAGTTTTTGCTTGAGTTTTATAGATTAACTTGCTTGAGAGAAGAGTCTTGCTTATTTAAATTCTTACTGGCCAGGCTTTTCTTTATGTGAGATTGTATGTTACTATGTACATCTACTATGCTGGAAAACCAGTGGTGTGAGGGCGGAGGGAAATGTTTGTGTGTTAGTCTATGCGCATGGCTGTCTGGGGTTTTTTTAAATATCCATAATATATATAATCTCAGGGTTTTCCCTTCAAATTCATTATGATTTAGATATTGTCTTCACGTTTGCCAATGATCTGAGTCAGAAGCTGTTGTAGGTCTTTACAAAATTAGAAGAGGTTGAGATATTTCACTGCATACTGTACATCGAAGGAGAGTGTGATAACGGTCTGTGTGTGTTGCTTTCTGCAGTTCCTTCTTAATGCTTCTCAAAAGCTGTTAGTCCAAAGTGATTTTAAAGAAATAAGCTGGATTTTATTCTCCATAATTACTTTGGCAATACCTGGGGAGGAAGCGCGTTCCCTGGTTACACTTACCTATCATCTTAGCACTGAGGCCTGACTCCAGAAGGGTTGTTCAGCACTATTAGCTGGCCCAAGAAGAAAACTAATTTTACTAAAGCTGGAAAATTTGCTGTACCAGATGGTCAAAACAGAGTTACGTTGTTCTTTTAGCCCAACTAAGTGGATTTGTGGAATTTGCTATCAGTGAACTCGAAGTTGTGGGATGGGTTTAGTGACAAGTTGTCAGCCTGGTGCTGGGTAACTGCAGAGTTCTCTCTTTCGCTGCAGGCAGTTGCGAGGATTTAAGCTCACGCAGTGAAAAATCAGTTTCACAGTGGATGCGGAATCTGTAATTCCTGAAAATACTCTCTTTTTAAGCCTGCTCTAGCTTGAGGTGCATAGGTGAAGTGGAAGCCATTCAGTGGTTACTACTTTAGCACTTCAGATAAGCACTTTTTAGATTTGTTCATATTCTCTGTGCTCTTAACACATCTGTGGTTTGCTTTTTGCCTTTTTTGCCTGCTTCTGACGTTCGAATTTGCACTTTGCCCTTGGTTACTCACTTTGTCTTTGCAAATTCCACATGTCTAGCTGCTTCATGCCTGTATCTCTGTGATGTTTTAAAACACACTTAAACAGGAGAGCATTTTCAAGGTGGGCTTTTATTTTGGGGGTTTTTACTGTAGTTAATCATTTTAAAGTACACATTACTAGATGTCTGTATCAGTTACTTTCCAAAAGTGTGGCATTCCATACTAAAAAAATAAATAAACAAGACTATAGACCGAAGGTTTTTTCCCAGGGAAATTCCACTATGGTGAAGGAAAGATGTTATAGCCAAATAGCTTATTCTGTCTCACTTGAGTAATTGCCTCTATGTAGCAAAAGCCTTTTTTTTTTTTTTCTTTTTTTCTTTTCCTCCTTGTGCCTGGGTGGAAAATGGCTTCGGTGGTAGTTTTTTGGGTTTGTTTTTGGGTTTTTGTATCTAGCTTGTTTTTCCTGTTATTGAAATGCAGATAATAGCTGTCACTTGTAGAAAAGGATGGGTTTGGTTTGGGTAGTTTGTGGGGGGTTTTTTTAACAATAAAGGAAATAGCTTGCCTTGCTAGTAGTAGAGGAGGAATAAAGAACTAACATATTTTGCAAAATGAAACATACTTTGAGCAGTTTTGTCAAAAGTAGGCATAAGGTCTTAACTGCTTAATTTTATATCTGTTATTTTCCTTCCTATCACCAGTATTTTCAGTGACATATATACAGGAACTAGATTTTGAAAAATCAGTGTCTAGAGAGTACTTTGCTAAAATATGCTTCTTTATTATAGTAATCTGAAAAAGTCCTTTAACTAGCAGGAAGCAAGTGCTGCTGTTAGTGTCTTTATGTAGCTTTCCTAGTGAACCTTGAAGCACTTTGTTCAGACAGATCTGAGTTTGTTTTGCCTCTGTATCCACAGCAGATTATATAGTACCTCTCATGAAACGGTGATTTTATTATTTTTTTTTTTCCCCCTGGGTGTAGGATTGTTTGCAAATGTAGAACAGAGATTTCTAAATGCACAAAAGTGGATGTAGGCCCAAAGCTCTGGGAATGGGATACAGAATTTATACAGAAGTGCTTTGCTTTTCATAAACCCCTTCCAGATTGAGAATTAAGAGGAAGATGCAAATCTTGCATCTGAAATATGTCACTTCACGTAAGAACTTTGCTACCTGTTTAGCTCACTGGTCGCTGGTAATATGATAATATTTTCACATTTTATCTTGAGAACCTGAGATCCAAATGAGAAATACCTTTCTCCTATTGAGACGGATGTTTTCCTGAACTTTTTCTACAGAAATTACACGTTAAGTTGATTGTGACTCCTTCCTGGTATAGGACATCAGACTCTTCGCACAGGTACAGAAAGCGAGTCAGTTGGTTGTACAATCTGCAACCAAAGTGCTTTGTGGTAGAACGTACAGGGGAGTTCACTGGTTTTGCACTGAAGTCCAACAGACCGATGCTTAACTCCTGCGTGCTTAAACCTGAATTGCCATGAAACCGCACAGTAAATTTTAGCGGTCGTTTCACCAGACTTTGTGCTCTTATTCTATATGGACTGTGATTTTCTTGGCCTGCAGTGATTAATGGAGAGTGACAGAAAATGGAACAGTATCTCTGAAAGCCTGGCAAAAGTATTTCTGCTGGTTTTGCATGGCCATTGCAACAGTGAAGTCTTAGTGTTTCTGTTAATACAGTGACAATACCTAAATATTTTTGCATGCTGGCATAGTTTCTCTCACAGCTCTGTTGAAGTGACCACGCCGTGACCATTTCGAGGCTAGCTTGACTGGGAACAGACTGGAGTAGGACTGAGGGCAACTGTGCCCAAAACCTTGAATGAAATACAGCAGCGGCTAATATTTAGAATTCAGTTAATAGCGTAATTTGGACATCACAGCCCGTGAGAAGCGTTAATGCTCCAGAATGAGACACTTGCTAGTAATAAAGAGTGAATGTCCCACCTCTGGATTTTTAAAGGTCTGAAGAATGGCGTTTACAGTCTAGCAGAAAAGTCACTACTTGCCCTCTCCAGTTGGTATCTTCTTGGTAGCCTTTAGCACTGGCAGTATATACACCAGCGTACTCTCAGCCTGTATCTCAGACGTGAGAGTCAGTAACAGTGTCCGTGTGCCTGCAGTCCACAGAACTTGTTATGTCAGTGCTAGAAAAAGCTTTCCCTGTCTTTAAGTGATTTAGCTAGCTCTCTCAAGCTGTACATTTCAGTAGAAAAGCCATAGCAGGTAGTATGCATCTCTCCTCAGCCTAGAGTGTTTCTAAGTTACTTGAAAAAGTGACTGAAGGTGGGTGCTTCAGCCAGCTTGCTGAACCTCCAGCTGCCGCTCGCCTGCGTAAGGACGGGGAGCGTAACCGTGGGCATGGAGCAGAAGGTGTAACCACCTACTCATGTCCCTTCCCGGTTTAGGTATGCACAACCTCCCCGTGCCTTTGGGTTTTGGGTTCTTGTGGTTTTAGTGTGAACAGCGAAAGTTCTTGCATTGGGATTTTAATGACCTTTTTAGTTAATTCTCTGATAGCACAGAACATTAATTTGAAATAGCAGAACACTAAAGGCAAGACTGTCTCGGTGAGCGCATGGCCTTGTAAAAGAAACCTCTATTAATTTGTGATATAAAGGGTGGGTTTTTTTCTTCTTTTAAATCTTTTGTACTTTGATTATGTTACAGATAAAAAGATTGGGTTAGTTTTTTATTCTCAATAGGATTGTTGGTTTTACTTTAGTGTATTTCTGCTGATGGTGACTGGATTTTTTTCTCTTCAAAGGCCAAGACAATAATATCAATTATTTTCATCTCTCTCCTTAGTGGTTAGTGCATGCTGGAGAAACTGCATGCACAAATCTGAATCCTCAAAGTACTGTACTTTTAAGTGTAACTTCATATTAGCAGCCATCTGACGGTCTTACGTGACGTTGGCTTTGGTTGTATCCACAAGGTTGCATGAAGGGACAAACCCAAGGAATCTTTTCTGCAAGAGAAGAATCTTCATGGTGACTCCTTTGGGCTCAGTAGTGTGCTGTCTTATTTCTGTCTGCCCAATAGTTGTACGAGTCACCAGATCTTCGCTGGTATCTTTGCAGTACATTTTAAGAACAGAAGTAGCAATTGAGGAAATTCTCAAGAGAATTAAAGCAGAAATAAAACTAATAAAGATAAATGAACTAACCATTGCTTCAAAGCATCCAATTAAAAATAAAAGGCAACAGAAGGGTTTTTACAAACCCTGTGGGAGGAAAAAGTGAAGGCAAGCCACATTCAATAAATCTTTGAGGCTAGCCTATAATATATGGAAACAGTTTACTTTGTGCATATGTGTTTCTCTTACACTGTACTACTGCTGCTTCAATTGATTCTTTTTGGAAAAAAAAAAAAAAGGCAAAAAGCAGCAGCTTGATTTCTGGCTGCCTGTAACAGGGTCCCTTGAGGAGAGAGGCAACAAAATAGATGGGGTTTTGGTATCTCTTTCAGTATTATGTGTATGTGCTACCTCTCGAGCCAGTTTGTGGTGCTGAACAGTCTTTTGGCAGCAGACACAGATATTGATATTGTTATGGTAAAAGCCAGATTGTGGGATGTTTGAGTGAATTTTAATTAGATGGGAAACAACTACAGGAGCCAAGTTTTTGTAGCATGACTCATAATTTGCGTGCCGTGGACTAGTTCCATCAGTGAGAGTTCTCCGAGAATAATGACTACAGTGACCGGCCCTCTGCCAAGGAAGGGTGCGAGTATCTGGCTTGGTATGTTTACCGAGGTGCCGATTAGCTCTTCTCTGAGTAGGAGCTCCTCTAAATTCTTAATTTAAAAATAATAAAAATTAAAAAATTACTTTGGGAACAGTGTTCGTCTTCATTCAGGACTAAACTCAGGAATGTGCACATATCGTGGACGCTGTTGTGGAGGAGATAATTACGCTACTAATATTTCCAGTGGTAATCAGGATTCTGGCGCTTTATTGTACCTCCAAGCCACAGTCGGATTTTTAGTATTTACTTTGCACAGGTTTCACTTGCAGTATTGTACGTGTGGGAGCTGGGTGGATGAAGACCAGAGACAACTGTGTCCATACACGATGCATAATAACCTTGCACGCAGTTCAGCAGTAATACAGTGTATGAATCAGACTTCAAGAATGTCAAAGTTAGGCAATTCAGAGTAATGTTTTCCATGGCACTATCGCTCAATTCTGCTGCGTAGCATAAGGGAGTTTGTCGTACTCGTTATGCAGAAGTGAAAGGGTGGTGCAAGGAAGCTATTTAGGACTCGCTAATTGTGAAAGCCGCTTTAGCCCTAGCGTGCTTTAAAGACAGACAGCTAACTTAAAGGGTATCCGGGCTAGACTGATGCTGCACAGCATGCTAATGCTTCCTCCATATAATGCTTTCTCGTCATCGATACATTTATTTAAGTGAACGTTTGGAGCAAAGATGGAAACAGAGACCTCCCTTTTTCTCTCTCTCCTTCATGTTGCCTGAGGAGCAAAAAGGGGGCAGATTCCAGAGGAAAATATCTGGTCAGCTGTATTTGTGGAAGATATTGTTGCATGTTGTATTCAGTAGGTGCAGCAGTAAGTGTCAGAAATCAACATCTGTCTACACCATAGTGTGGGGAATTAATGTTTTTTCTGCTATCAGCCTCATCCTAGTCTCCTTGACAGCCGGATTCTTGTCATTATGGGCATCCTGTGTTGCTAACAGATAGCTTTATTTCACATGTGGTTACCTAAGCAATCAGAAGATGGTATGATGTGTAAAGGTGTGGAGTGGTTACAATTAATTTCGAAATCTCAGAGCAGGAAGTTGATGGCAGATTACTCAGGGTGGTGTTAATAAAATAAAAATTACCTAAGCAGGAAACTTCTTTGCATTCTTAACATGGGAAACATCTACTAGGTTGCACAAGTGGAATCTTGATGTACCAGGAGGTGAGAGGGCTTTAGGAATGCATGTGCTCTATTAGTTCCTGCGGTGCCGTTAAATGGGTAGTTGTCTTTTGAAATGGGTATTGAAGAGCTTGGTTTAATGTTAATCCAGACTTTGGAACCCTCTCTGACAAATGTCTACAACTGTTCACTCAAGGGATGAGGGTCGTGATCTCCATTTGAAGACACTGAAACTAAATGTTCCTGACAATCAGCTGATGTGGGATACCCGGCATCTAGGCTTTCTGCACACTGAGGACTCACAGAATCACAGAGTGGCTGGGGTTGGGAGGTATCTCTGGAGATCATGTGGTCTAACGCCCTTTCTCAGGCAGGGCCACCTAGCGCAGGCTGCCCCAGGCCACATTCAGATGGGTTTTGAATAACTCCAAGGATAGAAACTCCACAACCTCTCTGGACAAACTGTGCTCAGTCACCCTCACAGTAAAAAAGTGTTTTCTGTTGCTCAGAGGGAACCTCCTGTGTTTCAGTTTGTGCCCATCGCCTGTCACTAGGCACCAAGGAAAAGAGCCTGGCTCCATCTTAGTTTCACCTTCCTTCAGCTGTTTCACACATTGAGAAATCATTCCTGAGCTGCTGCTGCTGCTTGTCTAGCTTAAACAGTCCCAGCTCTCTCAGCCTATCATAGAATCTTTTAGGTTGGAAAAAACCCCTTAAGATCATCCAGTCCAACCATTAACCCAACACGGCCAAGTCTACCACTCAACCATGTCCCCAAGCACCACATCTACATGTCTTTTAAATCCCTCCGGGGATGGTGACTCAACCACTTCCCTGGGCAGCCTGTTCCAGTGATTGACAACGCTTTCGGTGAAGAAATTTTTCCTACTATCCAATCTAAGCCTCTGTTGGCACAACTTGAGGCCATTTCCTCTTGTCCTGTCACTTGTTACTTGGGAGAAAAGACCAACACCCACCTGCCTACAACCTCCTTTCAGGTAGTTGTAGAGATCAATCAGGTCTCCCCTCAGCCTCCTTTTTTCTAGGCTAAACAACCTAAGTTGCTCCTCCTCAGACTTGTGCTCCAGACCCTTCACCATTTTGTTGCTCTTCTTTGGATATGCTCCAGCACCTCATTGTCCTTGTAGTGAGGGGCCCAAAACTGAACACAGCACTCGAGGTGCGGCCTCACCAGAGCCGAGTACAGGGGAATGATCACTGCCCTGGTCCTGCTGGCCACGCTATTCCTGATACAAGCTAGAATGCTGTTGGCCTTCTTGGCCACCCAGGCACACTGCTGGCTCATATTGAGGTGGCTGTTGATCAACACCCCCGGGTCCTTTTCGGCCGGGCAGCTTTCCAGCTACTCTTCCCCAAGCCTGTACCATTGCATGGGGTTGTTGTCACCCAAGTGCAGGACCCAGCACTGAGCCTTGGTGAACCTCCTACAGTTGGCCTCGGCTGATCGATCCATCCTGTCTGGACCCCTCTGCAGAGGCTTTCTACCCTTAAGCAGATCAACACTCCTGCTCAACTTGGTGTCGCCTGCAAGGTTACTGAGGGTGCCCTCAATCCCCTCGTCCAGATCATTGATGAAGATATTAAACAGAACTGGCCCCAGTACTGAGCCCAGGGGAACAGTGCTTGTGACCAGCTGCCAGCTAGATTTAACTCTATTTACTGCAACTCTTTGGGACCAGCCATCCAGCCAGTTTTTTTTACCCAGCGAAGTGTACACCCATCTGAGTCACAAACAGCCAGTTTGTCCAGGAGTATGCCGTGGGAAACAGTGTCAAAGGCTTTCCTAAAGTCCAGGTAGACAACATCCACAGCCTTTCCCTCATCTGCTAAGGGTCACCTTGTCATAGGAGGAGATCAGGTTGGTCAAGCAAGACCTGCCTTTCATAAACCTATGCTGACTGGGTTCCTGTACGTGCTGTATGATGACGCTCAAGCTGATCTGCTCCATAACCTTGCCCGGCACAGAAGTCAGACTGACAGGCCTGTAGTTCCCCAGTTCCTCCTTTGACCATTCTGGTAGCTGGGCATCGCTTTCCTCATAGAAGAGATGATCCAGTCCATCTTGGTGTCCCTTCACTGGACCCTTGTTAGAAGCTCCTTAGCTCTCTTATACTGAGGAGCCCACAACTGGACACAGCACTCCACATGTGGCCACACCAGTGCGGAATAGAGGGGAAGGAGTCTGTTAATGAACTATTCTGAAGAGTTTATTTTATAAGCTACCTTCCTGTCACAGACTTATTCTCTCAAAGGCCGTAGGCAGCTGAAAAAGTACTGCCATGCGTTTTTCTGCCCTTGAAATTGGAATATGTCCAGGTGTGAGACAGGTGGTGGAAGGCACTAAAATGCAGATTCAGTTTTGAAACTGATGAGCTGCATTGGGAAGAAGCAGAAATTGCTGAGATTTGCTGTCGTGCATTATCAATGCTTTCTGTGTCAGTTCTCATGGACGTTTTAGAAGCAAAGCGAGAGTGCTGTGGTTCTTTTTCTATGCCGAACTACAAAGCCTTTCCATCTCGCGAGCTGTTCAGTACGCATACTGCCTGTGAGCTCTTGGAATTAGCTGAAAGGGCTCTGGGCAAATACAGTATATGAGTCATGAATTTCTGTTTTATACATTTGGTATAACAGTGGTACTATTTCCCTAGCGCTTTGCCAGCAATTTAATTAGAACTGGCAGTTTTAATTAAATAACACAAGTGGAGGCTGGGTCATTTCCTTCCTCCGGTTCTCTTACCTCAGTTTCAGAAGAAAAGGGGTTTTTCTATAGTAGCAGAAAAGCGTATATGTTAAGTAGAATATTTAGCTGTACCGTGGAAACCACATTAAATTTGATTGTTTAATAATAGTGGTATATAACATTCATAATTTAGAAGTATTTCCACTACATAACTTTTTCAGGGGGGATTGTGGGTGTTTGCCTTCTATTGCTAGAGCATTGTGCAGTGATTTTTCAGAGACATTTGCATCAGTGATGGGGGTTTGGCAGTAGACTACCTCAAACATATATCTCTAATCAGAGTAATAAAATTCCTGACTTAGTGACAGTATGGGTAGTTCAAACAAATCATATTGCTTTAAATATATTCTTATATACTTATTTTCTGTAAATCATCAGGCTAATTAAATAATTTTCCAATTGTATTGATTACTTTCCTGTTCTTTTCTAATACGAAATACTGTGCAATGATTACCATTCAAAGTATTTCAATTTTACCCTTTCAGACAGCTAATATCCATGATACTCTGGTTTTACCTTTTCAGATAGATAGCTAACGTTAGTCACTGTGCCAGCATTTGGACTCTCTGGAAAATTAGAATATCTTCCCTGGGGTCTTTATTTAGAGAAACAAGGGATAAACATTCATTATCTAGAATGGCCTATTGACTGGGTTTGGTTTATCCCTGAAAGCTGCCCGTGGTTTTAAAAGATCGATCATATCTTTAATGCTGAAGTTGTACCAGGGATGAACCTGACACCGTGAGAAACCAAAATGGGTCAGGTGTCTTTTTTACATGATAGGGTTATTGGGTTTTCCTCCTTGTGACAGCTTTTCCTCGCAGTTCTGTTTCTCTTTCGTGCTCCATGAAGTCTAAGATCTTTTTATTTTCTTGAGGCAGGGAATGATTTACTTACCCTGTTTGTTTTGCCAACGGATAGATAACCCAGTTCTATAAAGAAGCTCAGTAGCGAGGGAAAAGAAGGGCAGCTTGGGAATTAACACAAATACCCACATGTTAGATGCCCTAATAGAGGGAAAAAGCTGAAGTCTCTTTAGGCAGGTTCCGTGGAGCCACTGACCATGAAAGAGGTTAGCTTCCCTCATGGGACCTCCTGCTTGCCGCTCTAGATGGCTTAATCTGTTGCAACATTTCTATATGCTTACAGTTCCTTTGGTTGTCTTCTGGATATAATGTATGGCACAGAGTGCAGAAGCTAATGAAAGCAAGCATTTAAGAGAGCTTGTTTATGCAATAAACCCCAGAAGTTTGTCAAAACCAAAAGTTTCAGTACCTGGTGATGCTTGCTTTTACTTTTATTTGTGGCTGTTTTTAAAAATCCTGTTTATTCTGTTCTCACATTAATTATTTTTTTTTTAAAAAAAAAGCCTCAGACTTACTTGCCTGGGAGCATCTTCATTGACCGTCCATAGAAAGAGTGAAATGATGGCAACTGTTGAGTCAGGCAAGCTATTTAGGCGTGAATGTCTTAGTGAAATAAGAAATTAGGAATTAGGAGGCAAAACGCTTGGAGGATTTAGGCATTTGTCCTTTGTTTCAAATATTAGAGGCTTTTGTGTTTTCATGGTTCAGTCAGTTACGGTGGGTTTGCATTGTTCTTAGAAAATCAAACTGAAAGAAGAAGAGGTCTAGTCAAACTCAGGGACAAGACTCTAGATTAATACAAATTGGACCACTAACCTCCAATAAAGGATTCATCAGTTAGCATTGACAGAAATTACTGTGGTGGTGCTTTAATGGTAACAACAATAATCCTCTAAGATTCATTTTTTAATGAGACCGAAGTCCATTTGGGTACTATCTTTTAGTGGAATGTGTTTGCAAGACTAATAGGTTTTTTTAAAAAATTGCTTTTACAAGCTCAGTGAATTGAGTTACAAGAAAGTGATTCTAAAAATAACATCAAGATGATCCACTTTCAAAATAAGACCATACTGACGTAGCTTGGGAGGTCATGGCATCAGAATGCTGGTACCAAAGATTGCTGCAATAGAAGGCTTCAGATGGTTAAAACCTATCCCTGCGCAGGATATTTGAGGAGGAGATTTGTTATTCTTATGAGCAAAGACTTAGCAACTTGGCAGAGCAGAAAAAAATTAATGTGGTTAGTCATAAACCACTTCTTTTAACATAAGTTAATAGAAGGAAGATAATCAAATTACTATTTAATGTGGAACTCCTCCTTGAGTTTATTCTTATTACTGTTTTAGCTTCTTCTGGGCCATATAGAAAAAAATACCTACTTATGACCTACTATTTGGTAAATACTGAGGTTTAGTCATTAGGATCTTTTTATTAATGCAATAGTATCTTTAGCTCTATAGTAGTAGTACAGCCTACTCTTATTTTTGAAGAAAAATGTAGGCATGTGCTTATGTATTCTTAGCATTTCTTTTTGTTATGAAAAGCTTTGGCTTTGATGTGCTTAGTAAATTTCCTCTGAGTCATCACGATAGCTGCCAAGCCATTGTTTCTGTTCTTTTTGGACTCGATTCTAGTTCTACAGTTGTTTCCTCCTAGGGGCTTAAAGTCCATGAGCTTTTATTAAGATAAATGTCAGTGATTTCGAGTGGATTTGTATAAAAAGAAGTCCTTAGTCTTTGGTAGAAGAAATCATGTGTAATGTTTAGTTTTAAAGTAAAGTGACTACAGGAAATATTAGAAATAAAAGTTGTTGACCTTTTCTGCACAATGGAATTTCTGCCTTTGACTGTTAAATATGGAATACTTTGGCATCCCTAACCTATCAGTGAACTGAAATCCTCACTGGTCATCTTCGGCTTAAAAGAATAAGAAAAGTTTGTCCCTCCCAAATAATTACTGCAGTATCTTGTTCTAGAAATGACATCAAGGCAAAAGATGGTGATCATTGATATGCTTTCTAAAAATAAACATTGCCAAAGTGAAGAACTTAAAGTCAGAGTTCAGAAGTTGTTCTTTGCAGCAGCTTCAAAATGAGTAACTTAGTCATGTCTGTCCAAGCCAAGAGGATATCGTAGGCAGTCATCATGACTTGGTGTCTGACATGTAGTAGTTACTCATTTATATTAAAATTAGCTAGCGTCAGTCAGTAGGTCATGATTTATTTCAAGTTAAAAAATCATTTGCTACCATAGTTTACATACTGCTGTAGCTGACAGTGGGGTGTGGGTTTGTGGAAAGCTGGTTTTTTTTTTTGGTTTTTTTTGTTGTTTTTTTTTTGACTATTGGGCAATACTGTTTTATCAACATTTGAAGGGAAAATGAGTCTGTCTCGGATATCTCACAGCATTATTTTAGAAACCTAGGTACTTGAAGGTGCCTTCAAAATGGTAGTTGTCAAACAAAAGTCTGTTTGGAGTTTATAATGCTCTTCACGGGTATAATGGGGTTAAGGTGGGGTCTGTGGGACTGGAGCTCAGCAAGGCATTCAAGTATGTACTTAAGCCCATCCCTCTCCGGTGAAGTGTTTGAGGGCAAGCCGATGCTTTAGTGCTTGTTAGACTGCTGAATCCACGCCTGAAATTCCAGGCATCTCTTTTATAAGATGTGTTTTTCTGAACTTACTTTCAATTCCGAAGAATTTTTTTCCAAATACTGTTGTTTCCTGCAGACTTACTGCAACTTTCTGCAGGAAATGGGTTAAGGAATGGAAACAAGTATTTCCCTAATTATGGTTGAGAGCTGTTCATTCAGGAGCAGTTGTATAACACTCGTTTTCAGGGCTGGTGTTATAAACAGGGCATGTGAAAAATACGTGGGAGCAACTACTCAAGGACTTGGTGTTTTGCAGACCGACTTCTCTTCGTTTTGACTCGTTGGAACATAGGACTGGAAAATAAAACCTCTATAACACATCAGATGGCTGTGTTATATGAATCTATTAAATTTATCAAGTTCCATTTAAAAGCAACCAGTCATTAAGCTGCTCACTGAGTTTGAAGTGTCCCCTGCGTGGGATGAAGCTGTCATTTCCGTGAGCTGTACACGCTGACACCCTTGTGCTGCATATAACTCCTTTTACTTCAGGCATTTCTGACTGAGTCAGGCAACCAAATTTGTGATTTTTGTGAATACATCGTATAGCTTTCACACCTATTAACACAAGGAGATATGTCGAAAGGCTTTCAGAGAGATGCTCGATAGAACTAATGTGCCGATTTGGCAGCATTTTGCAATGACAAACGATTTCGGTATTAGTTTCAGAAGCTCAGAACAAGACAAAATGAGAAATACTGTATGCACTCAGATATTTATCAGCAGAAATTAAAACAAAAAAAAAAAAAAAAGAGGTAGAGGGCATACAGTCTAAAATTGAGAACCAAAACCGAAAGGAGGGCAGTGAAGTAAAGGAAGAATTCCCAACGTGCAAGGTTTGTTTAGAGATGGAAGGGGAAAATGTGGAGAGCAAAGGGCTGCAAGGATAAAATGTGAAGAGCTTTCAAAACCTCGTATATAAACGTCGTGCAAAAAGTGACAAGTCAATGAAGGGGCTCCAGGAGGGTCCCCTGGTGAAAGCCCGGGGGAGCTGCTGGTTGGAGGTGCCGGATGAGCGGAGAGAAGGGTTCTGGGAGGCTGTGCTGTGTGGGAAACTGAGGCAATAGGGAACTAAAGCGATCAGTCTCAAAAGAAGCCTCGTTGTTCTGCTTTTAAATATACTCAGGTCCGGCAGCTAGAGTTGTTGCCAAAGGCAAATTCTAGTCCGAAAAGAGAAAGGGTTGAAGGAGATTTGACTACCCGTTGCAAGAATTTGCAAGTTTGAGTCGCGAAGGGAAATAAACTGCTGTAGAGACAGAAAGAGGTGGTAAGGAGAAGGTTCAGGATGAAAAGTGCGTTCAGGTTTTCCTGTTAAGGCAAATGTAGGTCTTGCGTGAAGATAGGTTAGGGAGATGGTGCAAGGTGCAGTACTGGACAGGAGGTCAGAAGAGAAGAGGTGGTGCGGAGGAGAGGTGATGGGACACACAGTAAACGGTGAAATGCCGGGTGAAGGCTGTTGGCAACGGTTGTAGGGATCTGCGGGATGGAAGTTGCACTTCCTGGCTCTCGGGGCCTTTCTGTTTATGTCGGCACTGGAAAGTTTTACAGCATGTTACTCAATTTCAGTAGATGTACTGTTTATATAATATCTAAAATGTGTGTGTGTATATATATATATAAAATTACGATGTAGAATTGAGCATATATTTTTATATAATATCTAAACCATGATATATATATTACCTTAAAAGGTGGAGATTTATCTTCTCTAACCTGATGATGGTATTTAACCCAGAAATAGGCACAATGCATATAAACAGTAACTACTTTTTGTTCTCTGGGGGCCGTTGTTTAAAGGTGTTTTCACTTGTGCCAGTGTGGCTTGCTGGGACAATGCAGCAGTTTCAGAGTTTAACTAATGCTCTTCTTGCTTTTCTAAGTCACCCCTCTCAGAAGAGTGAAGTGAGTGAATCGCCAGCTGGCTGTTTAAATCCACAGCAAATTAGAGGATAAAAAGGGAAAAAAAAATTCGCTTGAACTCAGCACCATGTGAATGTGTGCTTTTAAGAACTCTTTAAAGGTTCTCAACGTTTGAGTAAAATCCAATGTACCTTCTTACAATCGTTCTCTTCGATCTGTTCATTTTGGACATCATTAAACACAAATCATATAAAAAGTAAAATCTTGGCTCAGTGCTTTGCTATTAATGTCTCATGTTCTCTTTGCTCCTTTTGTCACCTCACTTTAAAGTAAATCACATGCTCCTCCATTTCAGCAGCGGTGCTAGAAACAGAAGAAACGCAGGAATATCCTGCGCTTTTTTTTTTTTGTCATCGTTGTCATAGAAATCAGGGCTAAAACGTCTTGATAAAGTGGCCTGAAGACACTTGTACCATCTCTGACTCGGTAATCTGTGCTTTGCAGGTAGGAATGAAGTCTCTGCGTCAATTTATCACGTTCGCGCACACTATGAACGGTAAAATATTAACGTAGAAAGTGGGGGGGAAGTGGAGGAAAGCCCTACGGGAACATCAGCTGACTGAAAACTGCGTCACAGCTGAGCACAAATGTGCCTTTTGTTTTCGTAGTGCCCTGGGGCAGAATTTGGAAACCATCAGGTGTGGGGTTTTTATTCGTTATTTTACAAAGCATCTTGGATTAATATATTTTGCTTTTCCTTGATCTTCAGAAGCCTGATGGAATAGAAGCGTGCCTGCGAACATAGCCACAGAAATAACTGGAGGCGTACTCTGTGCCCTGATTTCTGGTTTGTTGATGCTTTTCGCCAACGGCCTAATAAAAGAACTGGCTCTGCTATTGTTGTTGCATACTCTTATCCATTACGGACCCGGGTATCCATGGAAAAGATGTCTTTATAACAATGAACACCTGGCGCGTGCTTCTGTTCAGGAAACATTAGGAGGGGTGGGTCACATGAGTACTCTCACTGTCTTCAGTGTTTATTATAAGAATGTCCCACTTTCTCAGCTATAAATACTAGGAAGAGAGGAATAAGTAAAGACCGTGTTTTCAGATGTTTCCCCAGTGAGTGCTACAGCATTCGTTTTGAAAAAAAAGTGCAATTTTGGAATGGAAAGACCATATTCCTTAGCATTTACCTTCTCTAAGAATAGCGGAGGGGGTAAGTGAGGTTTATCTGTGATGAGCATTTCTGTAGCGTGAACTCGGTAATGGAAAATTCAAAGGGCTGCGTGATGGACTGTTACATGAATAGATGTGCTTCTTGTTTTCTCTTACAGGCTGAAAAAGACTAGGTTGCAGAGTGCTAAAGGTCTGTAAATTATTTTTCATAAGAACCAACTCAATCGGGCGCTTAGTAGTCATGTTGGTCCCCGGTAAGGACTTCAACTTGCAGAAATGATCAGTTCTAAGAAATGGAACTGGACTGCTTCCAGAGCCTTAATACTTCCTCAGAGAAAGTTTAAAAAAACCTATCTGATGCAGTTAGATTGTGTATAAACCACATTCCTACACATTAAAGCAAGTCACTGTTGCAACACCATTCCTCTTAGACAATATACCCTTAAACCATAAATATTTAAGTTCCGTGATACCTAGAATACTCCATTGTGCTCTATGTAATCAGGGTGGTGGTGGGGAAGTTGTATTGCTCCGTTAACCTGTGTATCTCCCCCACTGAGTTACAAAGGGTTGGTTTGCGTAACTGCCAGAGGACAATGTATAGAAAGAGTATAGCTGCTGATTCAGGTCACCCAGGCCTCACCTTTGCCATTTTGGTAGTACTGAAAAGTAAGCTTTCTTTGATGCTTTCTTTTCCCCCCGCAGAAAGTTTTGCAGCTCTGTGGGTTTTTTTGGCCTAGAATCTGCACACATGGAAGGGTTTATTACCATCCTAACACTTCAATTGTATGTATTTTTACTACACACAGTGCATTTATTTCTCAAGGGAGAGCTCGATTAACTTCCTCTGTGCCACTGCATGGTAGCAACACCATCCATAGACTTGATTCCAGCCAGTCCTTTTTGTTCCTCAAAAGTGAGAGAGGAATCTTTGTTCGGAGACCCTGCCTTGCCGTCGGGAAGCGTGGTCTGCCTTGCTCTTCCCGTGTACGATTGCTGCGGGAAGAGGGCAGTTCTGCTGCGAGTCTGCCTTTTCTTGGCGCTTCTTGGTGTCGGTGTGCATCGCCTCTGTGCTGTGCCCGTGACAATTCCCATTCAACAGCCAGCTGCCCGAATACTACCAGGTGTTAGGTATGTCTTAACTGCTAAAGGGTTGGGTGGTTTGGTCCTACCTGGCAACTGAACTGCCGAGAAATTTCATGGAGCGGGGCTTAAGCTTCTAGCAAAGGGTTTTATCTCCTAAGCAGGCTCAAAGCTCTGACACTTGGCTCGCTATCAGTTCGAGGACCTTAAACACCTTTTGTCTCAGGGAACAGTCTCTTGATCTCTCTTGTTAAGACAGAGGAGCTTATTCTGGTAAGATTTTAGGTGCCCAGAGGTTACGTTCTGCAACGATAAAGTTTTAAATTGTAATAAAAGCAAAAAAAGCAAGACGAGAAGAGAGAGATTTCAATTCATCACACGGTTTCCTTTTAACAGGAGCTTTGCTTTTCTGTGAAGGAGAGCGAGCAAAAGGAAATCTTTTTTTAGTCAAAATAATACCAATACTAGAAAGAAAGTACAGCTGTGTTCTAGCACATCCCGTTGTCAGAATTTCTGCATTCATCTTCTGATTTCCCTGGGAGAACGTAACAGGGCCAAGGTGGTTTGGGGCAGGCGTAAAGGTACGCAGCGATGCAACCTGAAGAGCCTCTTGGGACTTAGAGCTCCTTGTTTGCTCTTCATTTAGCTGTCTAAAGAAAAACATGCAAAAAACCCCTGCCAAGTGTTGAACTGTATTGCACAGAGTAGGAAGCAGCTTGTAGAGACCATCCTTAGAAAGATTAAGCAAGTTGTGTGAGAAAATAAGCATCGTCTCCCACTGAATAACAAATAGATCCAGTCAATACTGGGGGGGGGGGGGGGGGGGGGGAAGTACAGACAATGAAAGGGGCTAAAGGTATAAAAGTTAGCACTGGGGAGGTGCGCTTACATTGTTCGCTGTGGACTGCAAGCTCTAATCATAAAAGAACAACAGGAAAACTGCAAAAGTTACTGCAGATTATTGTTAGAAAGAGGCTTTGCTTTGGAGAAGTTTGAATTTTAGCTCACCTATGGAGAGCGGTAGACATTTCTGCCATGGCAATAAGCTCAGTTTGGGTGGTCATGCAGGATCAGTGCTTTGGATTAATAATTGTGACATTGTAGAAGAGATTTATGCTGAAGGCATTAATTATATTCCTTTTTCATTATAAAATATATTATGACTTAATCCAAGAAATAGGTATAGCCTATGTCTGTAAGTTTTTGTAAGAAAGTAAATTTTGATACCACTTAAACAATTTGTTACTTTATTTGCCTACCTAATATAAACTCTATACAGTCAGTCTGATTTTCTGATGCAGATGTCATAAGTTATAATAGGAGATTTTGGTCTATTAGAATATCATCGTATGAATTAGGATTGGTTCAAGCTTTTACATTCATAGAGTCTGTCAGTGCCCCAAATTTTACACATCCATGTTCTGTTTTGTTTCAGGTTTAGCAGAATTTCATTAGTTACTGTAAAGGCTGAGTTTTTCATGGATCAATCAATTAGATATTTTTTTTTCTTGGCTATGTGTCACATTAAAGTTGTTTGTAGCTGGCAGCAAGGTTATTTCTGTTAATAAAACTGCATTATTCTCATTGCTCCCTTCTTTCTGATTGCATCAGTGTTTCACAGGTAGCGATCTTTTTCCAATCTTGATAACTAGCTGTTGCTGCGATAGATGTCATTGTTCACAAACGGAGACTTGCCTTCATGAAATAATCTAGGATTTATAGAGCATTCCTTCTTCTGCATTTGCTTTGCTGCTTTTGAATTCCTTATTTGTATTTTTCATTTAATTTTCTTACAGTTTCTGATGTAGACAGTGTAGGAGACCTTTTTATAATTGAGTATAGGTAATTAAATGAGAGCAAAGGAAGCAAGTATATAAATGAACTTGTGTGTTCCCTTTTTATTATATGTTTGGCTCTATAGCTTGCCTTTCTTTTACTGATAATCATTTTTCCCTTTTCAAGCTGACAGGTGATGACAGTTTTACCTGATGGGTCAAAAATGACAGGAATTAACTTTTTGTTTTTAGCAAGTGACCCACTATTGCATTTCTTTTTCCTCGAGCTTTCCCTCTGGTGTTGTTGTAGCATAAATACTTTATGCTAGATGCTACCACAAACTCTCCCAGGATTCGCGGGATGTTGCTGCCAGCTAGGTAATTTCTCTGGCCGTGCTCGTCACGGCAAGGCACTTCTTTCCTAATCAAATCTCGGTCCAGCGGCACACCTTCTTACGCTTCAGATGTCTGGGAGCTGAGCGCTCAAAGTATTTCGGTTTGACCTGCCCTTTGACATTACCTTCAGATCACCAGTAACTGAACCCTGGCTGAAAACAGGGTAACAGAAATAGGTATTTATGGACAGCAGTCGCAGTTGGGTGTACTGTAAATAAGCTGAGTGGAGGAAGGAAGGAACACAGTATTTCCTGAGACATGTAGAAGCAGCACGCAGCCTTTAAAGGCGAGTCATCTTTTTGGGTACCCCATGAGGTTAAATTTGCATTTCATTTCCCCAAAAAACACCTTACATACTGCAGCCGTACTCAGAAGGTTTCCGACACTCCTCTAACCATGCTAAGTGTTACTTTCTTTCTTTGCAAGTGTCATCTTCTGGACCTTACTGCTCACTTAAATCCCTGACTCAAGGAGTATTGAATGCTCTTTCCGCAATGTGCATGGTGTATCTCCATTCACTTAGCATTTCCTTTTATAACAGGTATAAAAACAACTACTCCGACACAAGCAACTGAGTGAGGTAGATGCAGAGAGCTCGTTACTATAATTTACATGATACCAGATACTGCCTAATTGGCACCAGTCGATATACTAGTTAAGTTTGGGGTAAAAATCTCGGAATATTATCATACAGTCAATAATGATTCATCTGTGGCAGAGCATCCAGCAGCATACCTGAGTAAGGTGGTTTTATTGTTATTTACAAAAATACCTGGCATGCTTTTTTTAATCCATACAGCTCTTGTTCTTAGGCCTATCTTCACACCTGAAGATGCTCTAGTATTGGTTCTTTGAGCACGCTGTCGTGTCTGTAAATGCGAGCTGGATATTCACACAATCCCAGCATGGTGCGCTACTTAGCCTTTTACTAGAACGTGATGGTTTTGTGAATTACCCTCTTGTTGTATGGCACAGTCTGAAGCAGCCTCCGCAGGCGCAGCTACCTCCGACCGAATACTGCGGGCATACGACACGCGGGGCATGTCCTTGCTTTGACACGTAAGCTGTGAGTAACGACTGTGTTCAGCGGGTGCTTTTAATTGGCAGGCCTTACGATGTGAAGCTTTGTCTCCAAGAAATGATACTAATTTCTGAGGGAAATGTATTTTTTTTTCGGAGATGCATAATAGCTGAAGCATCAGAGTTAGCAATACAATGTTCAGTATGCACGAGGAATTTATGCAGTTGAATAAATGAAGTACGTTGTTGGGTTACACTGGCTGTTGTTTCAAAGTATTTCAGTACGTGAACGTGTGCAGATACCCTTTATCTTTTTATACGGTTGATGCTAAAATCTCAGTGATGTTAGTGGGAGCCAAGGGCTGCCAGAATCTTGCAGGTTTAGACTCATTGTTTTCAGTTAAATCAAAGAACTCCATCTAGTTTATGCTCTGTCATTTGTGAGTTTATTCCACCTAGTAAATGGTGAAGTAATGTTTACTCGTCTGTTTTTTTCATCTTGTTTAATTTATTGTCTGTCCATCGGAGCAGGAGGAGCACTTGTATTGTGTTCCTCATGCGTGGTATGAGTTCGTACTCTAGACTGCCTTACCCGGGTGGTACCCCCCTGCTCTCGGTGGGTGTAGTAAGATAATAGTAAACAACCAATGAAAATGTTTAGTGTATGTGAGAAATTAATTATACACGGTGTCAGTTCAGAAGCTGTGGTATAGCAATTAGTAGCAAAGAAATGTCAAGTGTTTATATTCAGAGTCAGAGATGAAGTGCATTGTTTTATCCATGTTATTCCTAAAGAGTCAGCATAGGATGTATTTAGCACTTCGTGGAAGACTCTCAGACACCTTCCAGGTTTCTGGCTATGCTGCCTAATCCTGTAAATATAGATCGAGGTAGCACAGAACAGCCTTGGAAAGCAGTGCTGGCAGTGCACCGGAGATAGATATCTTGTGCCAAACGACCAGTAGTCCCTTGATTTTTTTATTATTCTTTTTTTTCCCCTGAGACACTGATCATAGTTCGATCTTTCTTCTAAAACAAGCTTGGCTTAGTTGGCATTTCGGATCGTCTCCCTGTGTGCTGTGGGTAATATGGCAATTGGTCAACCCACGATTGAGTTAGGGCCAAAGCTGATGGGCATTGAGATGCTGTAACTGGAGATGTCTCTGCTTGTGTTTCAAACTCGCTGCAGCTGAATTTAAAAATCTTAATGTAATACCTCAGCAGAAGAGTTTAAGTTTCGAAAAGAACTGTGAGCTTATCTTGCAGATTTAATTTTTTTTTTAATATTTTGAACTTCTGAAATTTAAAAATACCACACACCCCCCAAATTGATGAAGTAAACAGGGAAGAAAGAAGGTTAAGCTGACAAAGCTGGCAAGTGGTGACTAGTACAAGAGCTATAGCTCTGGGCAGAAGACTGCGTACGTCTTTAAAGACTATAGACATCACCTGAACTGTTAACTTAGGGAGAACTGATTCACTTGTTCTTATTGTTAAAATTGACTGAAAATATTGGGAAGTGCAAATTATAGAAAAAGTAACGAGGTGTCCTTTCTTGTTTTATGCTCCAGATTGAAATAGTGTTTTGCAAACTTGGAAGTGCTAACTATTTTAAAGATGGAATTTGCTTTTTATACTTTAAAAGAACTATAAGAATAGATTTAAAATAAACATATATAACTACCTGGACATTTTGGAGTAAGGATTGAGCTTCTTTATTTTCTTTTTAACATCTGATGCTAAATTACTGACTCTGAGAGTTGTCACCCATAGCAACTTTTTCCTTTTCAGAACTAACCTTACAATGCAATTATTGTGACACGTGATAGTTTTATTTGAGGGTTAAAGCATCGTTTTTCAGTTGTAGCATTATTTTTACATTCCAAACAGTTGTATTTTCCAAAGTTAGTATTTTGGGGAATTTGTGATGCTTATTGTAGTTGCGTCATAGTAAATCACGTAATTTAATGTTCGTGGACTTTATTTAGAAGAGTACAGTTATTGTAGAGAGAACAAACTGAGTTGTGCTGTACTTCTCTGCGAAGGAAAACTGCTAGCTGTTTATGTGTTTTATTTGTATATTTTTTAAATACGAAAATATGTGACACTGGCATCCCTAACAGAGGAGAAAATGTACAGAAGAGCTGCATTCTAATTAATTGATATTTAAACATGCTTAAGCTGCGTGTTATTTGCCTTCAAAAGTTGTTACTCTGCCTTAATTATTTCAAACGTATTTCAGGATAATGCTTATTTTTCTAATAAATTGGTATCTTTTTTCTTGTCAACATATTAACTTAGATTTCCAGTATAGAAACCATATACTCGGATTTCTGTGAGCAAATGTCTTTGCTATATGTTTCTGTATTTATTTTTTCAATAATTCTGCCTGTAGAGGCAGAGATCTTGCAGTGCAACTGGTTTTTCCCTTTATTATAGAGAGAATTGCTAAAGCAGGACAACTCTGTGCCTTTGCCTTAATCTCTAGTACTTCTTTACCATTATTTCACTTTGGTAATCTCTTTTACTTTCAGAGACCGTGAAACTAAATAGTGTGCCTTTGTATTTAGTTTTACATCGTGCACTTCTCTATCAATGTCCTCATACTTCCTTTTTTTGTTATTATAGCATTTAAGTGTTACTGACAGCTGCGTCCAGGATATTTTGGTGTTTCCTTAACATTCATACCAAATACAATTTCTACTGTCTTTTTATTCTTGTAGTCAATGGTTTTCTGATTTAGATTCCCTCTCAATTCCTGAAAAGGCCCTATACAAATGCTGCTTATCTTTTCTGCAAAAAATGTCTCTGAGCAATCCGATTATGGATACTGCTTGTTTTCGCTGCCTGTTTTGGTTTGGTTTGGGTTTTGGGTTTTTTTGAGGGTTTTTGTTTTGTTTTGTTTTGGTGTTTTTCTTTACACTTCAGGTCTGTGTTGGTAAGAGGCCAGCCAGTTATGTGTGTGAAAGCTGATACTTTGGGACAGGACTTTGGCATCCCTCTCATTGCGACCCTTCTGGTAGGGCTGCACCGTAGCGTTTGTGTCACAAATACCATTTTTCTTGGGTTTAACGCATGACGTTCAGTGGATAATGACAACGTGTCCCTCCCTCCCCTATTTCTTGAAGCTGTCCTGATTTAAAATTTGTTGCAGGCGTTCAACAGCTGTAATTTTTACAGGACTTCTTGCATTCAAATTCATTGCTCTTAGTCGATGACCTCTCTGTTGACATCATTAATTGTGCTTACTGAAGTCTTTACTGATTATGCCTAAAACAGCTGGATGGGTGAAGTGAATTACCAAAAAAATAGTGCTCATGAATTGAGGGACAGCTATTTGATATCAAGTTGTCAAGATCTGGCAGGAGAGCCGGAGACTTAATGTATCCCTTCTCTTCCTATTTGATATGATTTAATAGTTAGCTTTCCACATTGGGTCAGTCTGTCTCGCTTCACCCAGACCGGAGTGAGGTGAGCTTTAAGGAGAGGTGTCTGCCAAGCATCCCTCCGCTGCACCGGTGTGTGCTGTACCTGAGACATCTTCCATCCACCATCGCGTAGAACTTCGTTTTCCCACTTTCAGGGTGACTCTGCTGATCTAAGGAGTAGCACCCAGCGCTTTATGGAAAAGAGTAGAGCTGGAAGTGCACTTTCCACAGAGCCTTCTGGTTAAATGCGGCTGCGAATCTTCCGGTCGCCCCTCGGCTGATTTTTCGAAGGAGAAGGTTCTGGATTGTGATCAGCTTGGACAGGGAACATGAGGACTCCTGGTTGCTGAGGCAGTTCATGAAGCCAAGCACCACCTGAAAGGAGGATGTTGGGACCACGCTACTGTACTCAGGCACCAAAGAGGAGAGGTTTTATAGTCTGTTTTGTCTTGAACCCTGTTCTGACTCTTGTCCAGTAGACTGATGTCAAACCGGTATCGGAAGAACTATGATTTAGTGGCTTGGAAAGACCACCTAATTACACTCATGGTATAATGAGAGAGAACAGATACCACAATAGATCTGTAAGAGTTACATTACAAAACCAGATAACTTCTTCCTTCTTGCTCTAGTATTTTGATGCCTAAGATTCTTTTGTAGATTAAACTTTTTGTATTCTTTAAATGCTGGCTATTCAACTCCAAACTTACTGTGCGGACTGCTGTTTTTCTGGGGTGGAAGGACAGTTAAGAATTTCCCCTTTCAGTTGTTGGGAGTGTTCTCAGACATAATGTGGATAATTAGGATTGCAGAGATAGCACAACCCAAATTACTTGTGTGACATTGGTGGTTTGAGTCCCTATGAAGGATTGGTTATTATAATTTCCTTGGATATTGAATTGGAGCTAGTTAAAATAACAGCAAAAAAGCCTCATCTCCAAGAACATTTTACAGTTTATTTCTCTTTGAATTTTGAAAAATTACTTTTAGTTAATATCATAAAATTGAATCTGTGCTGCTTTTCTGCCTCTTGACAAAAGCTTAGTATCCTTAGTAGCCATCAAGATTATGCTGCAGAAAGTGAGGAAGTCTGGTGGAATTGCAGGATTACAGTAGGCAGTAGCTGGCTATTCTTATTATCTCCAAATCATGTATTTTATTGCTCAGATTACCTGTGTGTGTTTTATTCTGCCTGACACTAGACATTTTAACATACCTGAAGACCTTCTAGTATTTCCAGTATAAGTAATTTATGCACCCCTCAACAGTCTCGTGTGTATTATATAAAACCAGTACTATATTACTTAACATTAACCAAAATGCAGCAGAAGTAGTACTGTAAGTGGTGGTGTTTGGAGTAAGTATTATAAAAGTGTTGTTCATAAAAAAGGCACAAACAAACAACAAACAAATATAGAGCTTAAGTAAAATGGAGCTTGATGCAAGGAGTGGTATTTTATCTCCCGAAGTGTCATTAGGGCTCGGTGGTGTACAAGTTCAGACCTACAGCCTGCTGCTCTACCCAAAGGTTAAAAAGAATCAAACAGCCGGGAGAGGAGAAGCCAACAGATGGACCTACATGTTCAGGGTATCTTCAGGTTAATGAATAATCAGCCTGAGAGAGAGATTAGCCCTGCTGGGAAAATATAACTGCTGGTTGTTAGTTATTGGAAGTTCTGTAGCGTCGTATGGCGGTGAGAGCGGGTGGTTGCCACGCGTCGGACTGTCTACCTGGTGCGCTAGGTATCATGAAAGCAGGGTAGGATTTAAGACAACGCTAGAGGTTCAGGTTGTCCTTATTTTGAACGTCGTAACGTGATTTATTGTCGTAATGTGGATAATTATAGGTCATGGCATGAATATTTCCTGTTCTCCCCAATGAATCGGCAGCTTGATTTTGCTAACGGAACTGCCTCTGGTAGTCCAGCGAAGAAGTGGTTGGATGCAGTAACCTAATTCAATGTTGCAAACAGTTTGAACGTAAAATCTTAATGCATCTAAATAAAGGAGGTGCTTTTTAAAGGTCACATCAGATGATGGTTTGGGGGATTTTTTTGCTTCTGTAAAGCGAATATGCTGAACTATGTTAATCTTCATACTAAAAGCAATTGCTTTCCTTTGTTGCAGATCACCAGAAACTGGAAAGAGAAGCTAGAATCTGTCGCCTCTTGAAGCATCCCAATATTGGTAGGAACATTTAATTGCTTTTTACAGTAGATACCACTGTAGAAATTTGCAGGAAAATACAAAATAACAAACACAAATAGCAGCTCAGAGAAGTCAAGTGGGAATATCTCTAGGCAAGACTGTTTCTTTATAATGTGGTGCTCATTTCTAATTCTGCTATGGGGTGCAATATCCCAATAGATCCCTTAAAGCAACATGTACTGTTCTCGTCTTCTTTGAGCTATTGCTCTGCCATCAAGGAGTCATCTACGCCAGGTGTTCGGGGGTTTTTTGAGCAGTGTGTAGGAGGAGTTATTTCCAGTACTGCTCATGACTTTTTGAGACCTGCAGAAGAATTTCATCTAACAGCATATGTTGCAAAATGAGACAGACCAATGTCAATAGTTAGTGTTGTTTTTACTGCGTTGCTTATTTTATCCTGGATTATTTTGTGTTTGAGACTCTGTTCTCCTGTAGAAAAGATAGGTAGATGCAGAAAGCTCTGCTCCTTTTATTTCCAGAACTGCACGTTTTCTACTCAAGCATACATGGAAAGGAAAAAAAAAAAAAAAAAAGGTCTTTGGGGGGGTCAGGTGGGTCTGTTTCCTTGCTTTAGAAACAGGTAAGTACCTTCATCTTTAAGGAGCTGTATCTGGGTTTTTCAGACACTGGATTGTACGCCAAGGGTGTCTCTCACAAGCTTATTTGCTGTACCTGAGACTTCTGCGGAAGGGTGGGATTTTCCTGTCCATCTTGTTCCTCTATCCCCCTGTACATTCTTAAAAGTTGTCGTCAGAAAAACTGATAATCTCACCGAATGTTTTAAACACGTATGCTTGGTACTCCAGAAGCACTTGGCAGTCTGCTTGCTGTTCCTTCTGGTTAGTTTTTCTCCTTTTCATTTTTAACTAGCAGATGTTGGTATTCGTGACAGTTTTAGACTAACATAATTGTTTCATGCCTGGGAAAGAATCAGCTCCTTCCTTTTAATAATAATCATAAATTGAAAACGTACCACAGCTCAAAAGGAAATGTCAACTCTCTGAAAGAGCTCTCTTACGCAGTCTCAGAAGCTTAGAAGTTTCGTAATGCAAATTTGGTTAAAGAGTAGTGTTACCTGCCTTATTTTATCCCAGCCAAAATGTTTGCATTGTAAAGCGATGAAGACAAGGGAATGTACAGCTCGTTGCGAGGAGGAGGCGCAGCTCTGCTGCGGGTATGGAAAGCAGTGGTTACACGTACGGTCCTGACTGTGGAGTCATCTACCTGCGCCTTGTCGTAACTAGAGTGTATCCGTGAGTTTGAACAAGCCAGGGAAGATGACTGAAAACCGGTGATAAAGTGATGGAGTGGAAGAGCTGCAGTGCGCAGAACAACTTGGTTGAAACAAATGTCTAAATCGATTTCATGCGATCGCATGTCTTCGGTTTGTTGAGTAGCTTGGAGCAGTATGAGGATGTAGTCCAGATCCTCTGCGGCAGGCCAGCTCTTCCACGTACGGTGTTTGTATTTGTGAACGTACGACTTGAAATGCAAACAGGCGATGACAGCCTCAGTGACGGGCCAGTTGGGTTCTGTAAGCACAAATTCCGTGCGCCGCTTACCTGCGCCAAGGTGCACGGTTCAGTCAAAGGATTATAGACAAATTCTTCTACTCCTGTTTCGGAGTATTCCTGAACCTCCTCTTCTAGCGTCACTGTCACCATCCTTTTTTCAAAGATTCATTTCTGATGGGTAATAATACTCCATCACGCTAGAAAGCACTAAGAGCGAAAAGAGAAGTATACCAGAGTGAGGTGACTCAGCTGTAACAGCAGGGAGTATAGTGTGGTTTGTGCGTCTCAAAATGGTAAAGATTAACCCTTGTAAACAAGTTTTACTTGTGCTATCTGTATGATAAAAGAGTATGCCTGGTTAAAAGTTTTAGCAAGTCCATGAATATAAAATTCGTGCTTTTCTCTCTCTATTTTTTCCTGAATTTACTGCCACTGATTAATTTCTAATAGCCCAGGAAATAAAATACTTTTTTAAGAAGGAACTTGTTATGTTAACAGTAAGTATACATAATTTAAGAAAACTGAGAAAAAATTATAACAAATAATTTTTCAAATGCGATCTTTACAGGAAAGCAGAGATCTAGTTTAATCGATTGGGCAGTTTCTCACTGATGATCACAGTGGTTTTCTTTATTTTCCTCCAATGTAGTTTTTTTAATTACTTGTCTTTTTGAATTACGTGTTCATTGCAGGGCAACAGATTTCTGAGCTTAGAATTCAGTAATCCTTTGTCTTTTCTTTCAGGCTTATTCTTTATTCTTCCTGGTTAGCTTGATTAAATCTGCCTTCTCAAAGTGACTCAGTGTAAAGGGGTCAGTTGGAGGTTGACTTTTATTTCTAAAATAATACATATATAATAGCACTCCTTTTTAGAGTGTTGTAGGGTCTCTTTGGTGATTTATCTTTCAGGTCTTGAGACTGTCATCAGATATTTTGGGGTGAAAACCTCTTTTTACTTACCTTTTTAATACTTTCCCTCCAGTCAGAGTAAAGCAGCTACAGCTGTGGTGAATCACATTTTTAGAATTCAGCCTGTGAGTAAACACATTATAGTTTGCTTATGTGCGAGATTATTTTTTTTCTGTAAAGAAATGGAGTTTAAGACAACTCTAAACCACTGGAAATATTTTCCAATGATCTTTCCAAAGAAAATGGACAATTATCAAAAACTTTTACAGATCACTGGGATTGTATTTCTAGGATAGGTGTCCAGTTAGTACCTAACTAGAAAAATATTTAGTATTTATTTATTTCATCAGGATAAGGAAGAATTTGGGAGTAAACTTCCTAACAATCGACATACCCATTTTTAGCTTCCCAACAATACCATTTTTGTATCATTTCATATCTGATTTGATGGTGGTTTTCTGTAATGAGTGCCATTATGCAGTTAGGAAATCTTAGGATGACATTTAAACAAAGCTTTCAATTTTAGTCTGTATTCATATGCCCCGAACTTCAGAAATTCCTCTGATATTGGCAGAGGAGTCTTAAAATTGGACTTGAGCAGTTAAAATTTTTTTTTAAATGTAGAATTTGAACAATAGATTTGCAAAAGCACAACATATGGGGGAAAACAGGAGAAGAATAAATCAGAATGCTTTCCTTCAGAAGGATAAACCTCTGAAATTTGGAAATTAAGGAGACATACGTGAAAATACTTTCATTTCAGTTCTTGATTTGAATCTCCCCAGGTAGTCACTGCAAAATGTTAAACAAAAAAAAAACCCCGACAAATATATTTTCTGCTGCCTTTTTTTCCATAAGTATTCATGACATCAGATTATCATTTCAGGAATCAATGTATCTACCACATGTTCGGAAAGAAAGGATTTAAGTGTGTCTTGAGGGAGCTTAATTATTCATCTAAATTATCTATTAGACATTTCTACCGAAAGAATGATTTTGAACTCGGGTAGGATATCAAGTTCTGAATTCATGTATGAAAATTTAAATTGCTGATGGTTATTCTCACTGGACAAGTGTCAGGAAGGGAAGCTAACTAAATCAAAATCCAGCTATCTGGCACTTCCAAATCCTTACAAATTGAAGAAATCCCTGATAATTCATTTTGATACGCAGATGGTGTGTTGCTTGATGTGGATACATGTATTTATGCATAGGTAAGCCTGTAGACATGTACGGTCATTTGAAAAATGCTTTTTAGATGCAACAAATTACTGGTTTTTAGACATAGATCTTGCCAAGTGCACTTGATACCCTTTTAATGAAGTCGTGAATCTAGCTGCTAGCGTCAACCGCCTGCTGGAAGGCATTTGTTCTACTGCTGTATTATGTGCAATTTTTTTTTTATTCTGGAAAATAAGCATATTCTTTACTAGGGATATTAGAAAAACAGATAACCACAATAAAAACATATGATGGTAGTTCTCATATGATGGGATTATCTGCAGAGGAGTTCTAAAAAAGTCTCGTTTGGTATTTTTATCAACAGATGTAAAGAAAAGAATTGAAGTGGTATCAGTTTGATGTGGTGGAGCCTTACAGCCGATAGATGTGAGCTCACATATCTGAGAACAGTATGTCAGTCTTCAAATATCTGCATCTTGGAAAAGAGTGGCTGAAAAGCCTGTGATGACAGGAAGTAGCTACTTGAACACAAACCTCACTGGGATGCTGTAACACCCAGGGGAAATACCGTTCCCAGATGCATGGAAGGAGCAGAAAGAGGGAATTAGTATTTATTTTGTATCTGCCAACAGAAGTCACTTCTAGAGTACTGTGCTGAGCTCTGGCATCCGTATGTCAATCAGTACGGCCTAGGTAAAGGGGGTGATTTGAGGAGGTCTGTCAGGATAACCAGAAAATGTTATTTATTTATCAAGAAGAAGGCAAAAAGAAACATGACTATAGTGATGAAGTTAAACACAGGAGTTAGTTTTTTGGCAGTGAAAGCATGTGAATTGCTCAGAGGTGTGATGTTTTCTGACTTGAAGCGTGGATTTTTTTATTTTTTTTTTAAGCTTTATACTAAGAACCATCTATTACTAAACATGAATATACTCCTGGTATTCAGAACTATGTACAGGCCATTATTTTTGGAAAGCTGAATGTCGTTGAAGAAAGTCTGAAAGGTAACGATTCTGTTTCTGTGGTGCTTAGGAAGCTGGACCGTCCTTCCCGGTTACCTTTTATATCCAGCACAGAAGTGTCGTGGAAATCTTCCTTGAAGAAGTTGTTTTCACTTCACACACAAGTATTTTCTCTGAAAGCTGAATATCTCTGTCCAGTCACCGCTTTGCATAAAACTACTGCAGTTTTTCAGCGTCATTTATTTAATTTGAAGAAATCCGTGATTTCTTCCTCTCTATCCAGCTATGTAGTCGTGATGCCTACGGAACGGTGTAGGAAAAAATGCCTAAAAGGAAAGTGGATTAGAAATTAGTGGATTAGTATTTCCTGTTCTCCTTTTTCAAATCTCCATTTCCCACTTAAGTAGTGTATATGTGAACGTTTGTTTAAAAAAATACAGGATTTCCTCATCCTTTTCACCTACAATTATTCCTTAATACTCATTGCTTATGTTGGGATTTCTGCCTCTTCTCACCTCAGTTCTTTGTATCAAAGCAACTGTAGTAGAAAGCAAGAATTTTGTGTTTAAAAGAAAATACACGTTCATTTCAGCTTGTAGGTTTATTCTTCGGATAAGCATAAAATTACAAACAAAGGCTATTTCAGCATGTAACTTTTTGTTTATGGGAGGGAGGAGTTTCATCTGTTCTTTATTTGTAGAAAATTATTTACTCAGGAATACTTTAGAAGTATGTAAACATCCTTGTCTGCACTGATAGTAAAATTCTGTTCCTTCATAGCCTGAGTGTTTTTTTTTTCTCCTCTTAATATCCTAATAAACAAGCAAAAAAAAAAGAAATAAAATGCTTTTCCAGCGTTTCTTGAGTAATCTGGCCTGCTTCCTCTGTTAGGTTGGGGTAGGAAATTTCTAGGCAAACAGAGCTCAAGTTCCTTTAGTAACAGAGCTCCAACAGTTCATGCTGGGCTGCGGTAGTTTGTACGTTAGTCTGACTTTCAACATTGCTGTATTTCAGTGTGTGTAGGTTTTCTTTTTTACTTAGTACAGCTTGCTAACATCATGGTGTTTTCTTTGTGAGATTGCTTATCAAGTTGTATTAAAAGCTTACCTCCTCTACTGAACAACTACCCACGAAGGATTTGTTATCTTGTGTAACTATTACTTTTACAGCTGTCACGTGTACTGATGCTTCCAATTTTTTAATTTAGAAATTTGGAAAGAAAATTCGTAAGGAAAATAATCATCTCTTCACCAAGAAATCCACTGTCATTGTCCTGTTTTCTGGCCTTTATCTTCTTTTGGTAAACTTTGACTTCTCGCTCCTCTCTTATACTTTGCCTAAAGTATTGTATTTTAGCACTCCGATTTCTAGTCTAGCAATCCACATATTTTTGATGGTGTAACACTGTTGCACCATCTTCTTACTTTTGATCTAGAGCCCGCTTTGGTAATTTTGGTTTATGAGACCCCAACAGATGATAAAAATTGCATTAGCCTGATGATGCAAGTCCTGACCCAGTCTGGAAACTTGCTGATTCAAACCTGGTAAAAATGTGGGGTGTTTTTTCCAGGTTGACTTTGCTCTTGCAGGGTTTGTGCTGAGTTTGGGTAATAGTTTTCTAAATCACAGTTACACTGTCCCTCTCTGTAGGTACTGGAAGGGCTTCTGCTGTCTTTACATTCCCACTTGTCAAAAGCTGTACATGGCAAAACAGGATGTACCGTGTAGTAGGGTCACGTAAATAACCAGAATCTCCTGGTTTTCACGTGGTAGTGCTAACGTGTCTGGTTTCGTTACAGCACGTCGGTCCCTGCCTGCTGCCATCGCCTCCCTTTGCTTTATAGACATTGAAGGTAGGGCAAGCAGACGGGATCCATTAGCCAGCTCCATCAGGCTCGAGTCTGACGCTGATGAATCTTCATCCCTTCCCGAAAGGCCACAGCAGATTTTACTGACATGTGGCAGCCCTTCCGGTGATAAATGAAGTCCCTTTGGCAACGGGACAGCTTGTCCCTGAACGGCTTTGTAAGTCAGGATGTTTAGAGGTACGTAGGACTGCCAAGCAGAAACGGTGCCGTGACAGCTCTAATGGGCCTGAGCCAGTTGTGTGCAGACCTGCTCGCGTAGCCTCGGTCATGCCGACTACCATGGGTCGCCGTGCTTTGGCGGGCAGAAAAGTCCTCCTTCTACGAAGAGCCAGCACATGGGAGCGTGGAGCAGCATCTTTCCAAGGAAGGGTGGCTTTGCAGCAGGTCTAGAGGCAGGACGGTCTGGGGCACCAGGAAAAAAAGACAAATGGCTAAACTGGTTTCGTAAACGTGTTGGCATCTACTTGCAATCTGCTCTGGTTTCCACACTAGGAGCTGGGAGCTTCTCGTTAATTGCTGAGGAAATTGATAGCACCCAAACTTTGGCTTCTCGACAGACTCTTCGTGCTGGTGGTGTTTGGCTTGCTTACTCAGGAGCATACCCTCGCTCCTCGAGGAAAGGAGGAGAAGCCGGCATTTGGGGGTTTCTTGTCTCTCCCCAAAACAACACAAAACACGAGCAGAGAAGTTGTTAAATCCTTCACGGGGGGAGGAAAATAAAAGACTTCATATTGTCTTCTCCTCTTTGGACAGAGGATAATTACAGGTATGTGGGGGTTTTGTGTCCATTGGTTTATATTCACCAAGTTTTTGCATGGGACCCCACATAAATTCAGCAGAATCTGAAGAGAAACGCTATTAATATACAGCAAATGCAGATTTAGTAAATCCTTTCTGAATTTATTTGACTTTCTGTGGTGAAGTTAGGAGTAGCTCAGCTGCCATTAGTTATGTTACTGTATAAACTAAATATGGAATAAAAATCAGGCCTGTTCAGGTTTGGTGGATTTAGTTCTTTAGCACAATATTTTTTCTGAGCTTAATTTCAGGTTTCATTCTTTACATCAAAAATATATTAATACAGGCTTAAAAGGTAAGAACACAGTTCTTGCCTGATGCAGTGAAAGTCAAACAAATCCTCAACTCTATAAATTTATGCTCAATAAACATGGTCCTCGAGAATATATAACTATATGTATATAAATCTAAATTGTTTATATACATAAATGCAATATAGTTTTTTATATATACAAGCTTTTGTTTACCTCATAGAGAAACCATCAGTCTGTGGGATTGATGCATGTAGAAGATCTTGCTTCCTTTAATTAATTTTATTGCTTAGATGAGCTGATCATTTCAACAATTTTAAATCTCATCCATTCTATTGAATTAATTAAATTTGTAATTTCCCTGATGAATAAGGTAAACCATAGTCCTTGGGAGAATTAAAATAAAACATCAAGAAACCAAGTAAACCAGTGATATAACATGACTTCATACTTAATGTAAAAGCCAATTTAATGAGTCTTATAAAAATAACAGATTCGGTGTTTAAACTCAGCTGTGGCTACAGCGTGTAGCTGAACAGTGAAGTGCAACAGCTGAATACAGAAGCTGGTTTTGCAGGAGCTAGTTGTAAAATTGAATGTACTGTAATGAGACTCAACTGTAACTCAACTCAAGAACGTAGTGGGGTTTGTTGCAACTGGGTTTTCTGCAGTTTTTGTTACTACTATGCGTTCAATTCCTTTTAGTTGGTGATGGTTTTGTGCATACACGGTCGATGTTTAAGATGAAGAGACGGAAAGTTTTCACTTGTGCCGTTGTAAGAATTTGGTGGGGAAAGGGCTTTCTGTAGAGCTGCTGGCAGCCCTAACAGTGACTGAAATGGAAAAAAAAAAAAAAATAGCACAGTTAAAATACTGCAAGTTGTTCAGTGCTAATCAATGTGTCAGTAATTCTCAACGTGTAACGTATGAAGTGTCAGACAATGTGGTCTGTCTGAGTGCGAAAGCAAAGGAGTGTGAAGGCAGCTTTTTTAGGTGTTAAAGCTTTTGTCTCTGTTTCGTTTAGAGCATAATCCTTTTTTCTGCTACAAGTGGCATTGAATCTTTAGGTTTTACTCTTCTGGGTTACTGCGGGGCATAAAAATGTCTTTTAGTATAGAGAATGACGCTAGTCTTGGCCACGCTAGGTTAATTCTCTTTCCTCTTAATGGAGGACAAGATTATTCTAGCTCAAGTGAAGCATTGCTGATTGTAACATCCCTGATAACTGTAGCAGCATCCACAATATACCGAGGAAATGAGGTTTCACTAAGATTTGCCACAAATTTTGTCATTTTTGTGCCTCAGAAAATATATGCATAATTTGCACCAAAATAAGTAATGATAAAGTATAAATCAAGTGTGAACCAGACCTTGAAGGATTTTCCTTGCCTGCTTATAGCTTGTTCGGAACATTTTCTTAAATGCATGAAAAGTCTTTTCATAGTGTGTCCAGGTTCTTCTAAACGTCTCTTTTCTTTCCATAAAGTCAGTTACGCTTGCGTAGCCAGTCATTTGACATGTAAAATGAAGTGATCCACAGAAAGGGGAAGTGGAATTTAAACATCTCTCTCGAGGAAGCTGCTGCAGGGGGTGAGCACTAGGATGGCTGCCACGCTTCCCGTTTGTATTTTGATCTCTTGTTCTGTTTTACTTTCTATATATGCTTTCTGGAAGGAAGAGTTTTGTAATTGCGTTGCCAACTTCCAGAACCATATAAATAAGCTAGATTAAAATGAATTGCTCTCTTTTTGCACACACAAGATGAATCTTTGAGAACTTTTTTTTTTGTTTGTTTGAAAGCTTTGTTTATTATGAATCTGCAACCACGTGTTACGCATACGGATAGACATCATGACTCCCAGCTAAACCACAAATATGTAATTTTCCTCTGGACCCTTTCCTCCAAAAACATAGATCTCTACTACTTAAGCTAAAGTAAGCTTTTTCTTTCAGTAAAGCTAGCACAGACATTTTTAGAGCATTTTTAGGGGATATTGTAAGTTCTGTTCCCTTGGCTTTGTGCAGACAACGTTGTTGACTGTTTAATAGGTCCATTCTGCACTGGTTCTTGGATCAATACCTAAATTCTGGAAAAAAATAGAGTGAACCTCTTGCTTGAGTTGGGGGAAAAGAAAACAACAAAATAAATCCGAACTGAGGAAAGGATACAGTTTATTCGATAGTGCGGATGGGTGTCGCTGTTTGGATGCCATTGGTGCAACTCCTGTACGGGTGGTAAAACGGTCGTTTCCGTTATAAACTGGGAGATGCAGAGGAGGATAAATTGAGAGATGGGGGAGAGAGAGGGAGAGGAGGAAGGGTGGCACGACCGGCGGGGAGGAGGAAACACATGAGTGAGGGAACGGGGGAAAGCTAGGGATCTGAGCTGGGAGCGGCGAGAGGAGAAAGGAAGGGCTCCTGCCTTTGGACCATGGATTGCGTTTTGACTCAAGCAATCGTAACTGGGGAGTGCTGCTTTGGGATGGGAGCTCGCTGTGGAGTTTAGGAATGTCTCTGCTTCTCCTCCAAAGACAATACAAGCCCAGGAAGCTCCGTAGGAAAGGCAGTCCTTGGGGCTGCTCCCATCTGCCCAGCCGTCCTGCTTTACTTAGATACCCTGGCCCCTGAAAAAAAAGCATCGTAAATGATGGAATCATGTGGGTTGGAAGGGATCTCTGGAGGCCATCCAGTCCCAACCCCCTGCTCAAGCCATGTCCAGTAAAATTAGGTTACTCAGGGCTTGTCCAGCTGAGTTTGGAGAATCTCCAGGGAAGGAGGTTGCACAGCCGCTCTGGGCCCCGCTCCGGTGTTTGACCACCTTCCTGTCAACATCAGTAAATAAATAAAAGCGTCTTTGTGCCTAGCTGGGATTTTCCATTCTCCAGCATGTCTGTTGCCTCTTGTCTTGCCATTCGCACCCTGACAGAGACAACTATCTCTGCCATCTGGATGGCCTCCCCACTGGTAGCTCATAGCACGGGCAAGATGCAGTCAAGCTTTCCCTTCCAACGGCCGACCCAGCCGCGGTGGCCGTCGTCTGCTGGAGAGCTCCTGAGAGAAAGAATAGCTAGCGAGAAATTAAGCTGTCCTCGTAACTACTTGGACTGTGCTGACATAAAAAGTTAACGTCACAGATTGCATCAAAGGCACAAGATAGGATGTAAGTCAGGATATGGTCTGTTTTCAAGCTCGTAATTTTAGATCTGAGCATTGCATTAGTCTGCTCTTAGGATGCTTTCCTAGGCAAGATGCTGCAGAAGAAAATAGTTTAGAGCAAGGAGCAAGGCGTTGGCAGTGTTTCGTTCGCTAAAATCTTCCCTGCTGATCAGCAAACAGAGTGCTGGGAGGAAAAGTGGATGTTTTTTAATACAGCTGCATTCCTGTTACGTTTTTGTTCTTTTTTAAAAAAACCATCCGCTTTTGTGTTTAAATATTGTGACAGAAATTCTTAATGGAAGTGTAATTTGACTAAAAACTGTAAACAGGGCCTGACTTTTTGGAATGCAGTTTTTAATTGGTTGCAAGACGTGCGTTTGGAAGTACATTTTATATGCTGAACTTGTCTGTGTCATGGCACGTGCAGACATCCCTTTTCCTCTTGCTTTTTGCATTTCATCTCCAGCTCCTGCATCTCTACTAATGGAATGCCCGTTCAGTTAAAGGTTTTATAATGTCTTGGATATTATGTATTGAGAACAGCCCAAGGAAAATCTGGCTTCTTACTAAAAATGTACAATTTCACAAGGAAGATAATGAGCACAGTGAAACTGTGTACTGCTGTGACACTGGCTGAACATCAGCCCGTGGCTCTTGATTTAGCAACATAGACCTAGGGTGTGTTCTCTCTCGATGCAAATGCACCTTATGAGCAGTGGCAGGACAAATTAGCCCTGCGTCGTGGTCTGGAGAAGTTACGAGAGAGGGAAAACCATATGTACGGTTTCTTTCTGTGCTCAGATTGTAGCATCTGTGGTGAGTTTAACGATGACTGCAGCTGCCTGCTAGAAACTGCTGGTCGGTACATCTCACAGAAGTCACCGAAAACTTCTAGATTTTGATGATTTTCTTGTCTACATCTGTGTTTTCCTAAGAGGAGTTCTGTAAACTACTTAGCACAGCAAAGTTGTTTTTTTTTTTTTTTTAATTTTTGTTTAATTATTATTATTTTTAAAATAGCTGCAGGTCTGTCCTCATCAGGACTCAGCCTGGCAGGCGGGTAGCTCTGCTGGGATGTTACCCGTACCGTCCCCCTGCGTGGCAGCCGTGTGCCGGTGGCTGGTGCCAGTCTGGCTAATCCTCCCCTTGTGCTCGAGGGTGAGGGGACAGAACCCATCGGTTCCAGGTTCCAGCCGTCCCCCGAACCATCCCCTGTCTTGTAGCATTTCAGGTGTCTTTTAGGATTTTCCTCCCTCCTTCAAACGTTTGCCTTTTAAAAGTCACAAATTAATTTTTCATCGCGGTGGGAGGCTGTTGCGTTACTCTGCTCCTGGAAGCGTGTCAGAGGCATGGCGTACCAAAGGATGCTGGCTGGACTGGTCTCGCAGCTTTTCACATGCTGCAACCTGGCACAGAGTAAATGCTTTTCCCCTGCAAATACCACTAACCTCTGTCATTGGCAGTGAGTAAATACCTTGTAATTGCTCGGTTTGGTCTGGTTTTTGTGGATTTCTGCACTGAAGACTTTCTTACTCCTACAAAACTGCTGATCCGGGATTTTTTCCAGTTGATAGGGGTTTAATGATACCTCTCTCCTCCCAGTCACCTTCCAAATTTGGAAGTTCTTTTTTTAGTGGCTTCACCAGAGTGTTAGTATTCTCATGGACTGCCCAGGGGAATGTGCTTCTAATTTTAGTTTGTCCTTTAGATGTCTGTCTCCTTTACGTACATCCAACTTCTCATTACAGCCACACCGGGCCGAGGATGGCATTCTGCTCCTGATACTTGTATATTGAAGGTGTTCTGGTTTTGTACTGTAATCAAATCCACAGCTTCTGCTCTTGTGCTGCACAGAGCTGAATAGCACTCGTGTATCAGCATTTGTATCATCCAAGTAGTGCTTTTTAATTAATTTATTTCTTATGCGTTTGTTTATCAAGTGACCTTGAGACAGACTTAATTGTATGCCATCAAGTTGTACTTGTTCTAATATTGAGGGTGTTCTTGCTAGGATTATGTTGAATTTGGCTATGCAGTCTTGTTGGGAAAGAAGTGGTTGGTGATTTAAAGTCCTCATTGCAGCCAAGTGGCTTGCAGCTATCTTCTGTAGGCTGCAGCAACCTCAGAGCGCCTTCCGGCAGGGAGAGATAGGACAAGGGGGAATGGCTTTAGGCTGAAGGAGGGGAGATTGAGATTAGATCTGAGGCAGAAATCCTTCCCCGTGAGGGTGCTGAGGCCCTGGCACAGGGTGCCCAGAGAAGCTGTGGCTGCCCCTGGCTCCCTGGCAGTGTTCAAGGCCAGGTTGGATGGGGCTTTGGGCAACCTGGGCTAGCGGAGGGTGTCCCTGCCCATGGCAGGGGGCTGGAACTAGGTGGGCTTTAGGGTCCCTTCCCAAACCATACTATGATATTAGGATTCTATGTATTTTGGGAGTTACTGGATGCATTACATAAGAGGAATATTTAGAGAGATGCTCCAGCGAGCAGTCTGGTTTTGTGAATACAGACCGGCTTCCAGCTCTCTCTTGCAGCTTCTCTTCCATCCAAGTTTATGTGGGTTTTCACTGAGCTAATTACAATCTTACAAATGGTCCCGTGGGACAGGACAAACTCTGTAATTCCCATTTATTGTGAGACTGTGATTAAAAGACAATGGCAGCTTCTCATCATAAGCCTCAAGTTTGTCATCTATTAAGTTAATATGCATTCCCTGCCTTTTGTAAAACAAACCCTTTCAATCATTTAGGATCATCATTCACTTGTAAACTTGCACGTTAGGAAAATGATAGTAATTTATAGTTGTCTTCAGTTCTGGTAGCATGACTTACTGTGATAGTTAATTGATACAGGGGGAAGCCACATTCTCTCAGGAAATAATACAGACGGTTTTGAGCCCAGCCCAGTGGATAGAGATGGAGTGGGATTATTATGGAAACACCCTGCCTTGGTGTAGTACTTGGAATCTCTGTCTTACGCTCTGGTAAGCTACTGAAAGCTTCTACGGCTTATATGTTGTCTTGATTGATTGTAGAAGCTTTGGTTATCTAGGTTACAGCAAATTTTTGTTCACTACATTTGATATGGATGTCGGCAGCATCATACAGATAGCGAGAAATAAGAGACCAGTTAAGTAACCTTTATTTTTTTTCCTCAAGACTTTTCAGACAGTCTGCTTTTTCGGATTTGCACTGAGTACAAGAAACAGACTTCAGTGCGTCTTCACTGTAACCTGTGGCATAGGGCAAAGACGCCTGGGCTTGCTTCTTGGCTTTGCTGTTGTCAAAGAGCAGGTTAAGTCAGTCACGCCGATACAGTTAAACTGATAGAGGTGCACACACCAGTTTGTTTAAAGTCGTTTTGGATATCTCTACACTATGTTCCCATTTGCACTAAAGACATGCCCTGGGAAACATGTTGTAACTATAACAATTACAAATGAAAATATATTTGTCGATAACTGTTGTCTGCTAAATCATGCCCTGCTATGAGAGGGGGGGACTTAGCGGCAGAAATCCTTCTGCAAAGTCAATAATCTTTGGAAACATCTTGAACTAGTCAGCGTTAGCTAGAAGCCTCCCTTCCTCTGCAGCTGGCTCTGTTGGAAACTCCTGTTCGGAGGAGGCAAGCTCTCCACCTACCGTAGCCCATCGCCGCTTTGTGTACTGGCACAGCACAATGCTCAGTTAAAACCGGATAAATTAATGGTATAGTTTTATTTTAACATTTAGGAAAGCAGCGTGAGCCTCTTTGCTCCCTGACTGCATGTGTTCAGGGAGTTTTCGCCGCATAGTAACCAATGTATTGCCGTGAGAAACTAATCGGGTCCTAATAAAACCTACCTAACTGCTCTTTTCACAATAGTTATAGCTTCCTCAGGAAGTGGATGGAAGAAAATACGTAGTCCCTACGTTTCCCCTGGTGCTACCATGAAGAAGCTCTTGCATGAGGAATGGGTAATCTCAAGTCAAGGGGACACCCGAGTTTTACATACCACAAACGGCAATGGTGTGCGTTGCTGCAGCGGTACGCACGGAGCTGATCTCTGGGTTGACCGTATTGCTGACATTCGGGACTGATGTTTGTGGGAGAGGACCCCAAGGACAGAGATGTGATTAGAATGATGGTTTAGGTCTTTTTCCTTAAAGCCGGTAACACAAAATTTTGGGACTCGATCCTACGAAAGTGGTTTTAGCCTTATTTTCATGCACAGATGCTAGAAAAAGCCATCAGATAAAAGCACAGAGAGGCTAAATTTGCAGTGGTACTGGGTAACATAACAAAAATAATAGCTTCATTCCCCAAAAGATAGAATGTGAAATGATAATAGGGCAAAAAGATGTTTCCTTTTGCTTTGGTTCACTTGGAAGACATTATTTTAATTCACCTTTTGTGAATTACAAGGTCATCTTATAGAAACATTTAGCCAGGCTTCATCATCTACAAAGAAGAAGTATAGCCACGTATAAAGTACATGATGAAGCACTCACAGAACTGAAAGATTTAGCCAAGCAGGCGTAAGCTGCAAGAAGATGTATGTAGCAAGATACACTCAGAATTGCAAAACTTGCCAAAGCAGGAGTGTTCAGTTTGCATTCGGTCCTTCGCTCACGTGAGACGTGTCGGGACGGCTGCCCTGGATCGGACGTGTAACGTAACACTTCCAGCACAACGGCGCTTACTGTTAAACTTCACACGTAGGGAGCAGAAGTTTAGGTCTATTTGCATATAAAACCTGCCTCAACTTAATCAAAAGCTGATTTATTTTTAAACTGATGTGGCTATTTTTTTGTGGCTATCTCCTGTTCTGTAAACTGGGAAATTGTTTCAGTTTACGTTAGCTGATATTTTGTTTTAAGCTGAATTAAAAGAGTATAAACTTTGGTTTTATGCCAACATAATAACATAAACTAGAGCTTTTTTCTCTGGTAGACAAAGTTCTTAACAAGTAGTATTTATAATACTCGCTCTACAGTCTCTAGTAAGAAATAAGGGAAAATAAAGTTTCTTTGTATATTCTGTTGTCGTCTTCCCACTGAGAGGGGTGGCAGGAATTCCCCAAGACAACTTCATCTGAAAATGAGGTAAAGCTTTAGAGGCAAAAGAGAAAATACAGTAAACCAACTAAATCCTTGCTTCTGCCTCTGTTCTCCTCCTGGGAAAACTGGGGAAGCTCAAATAATGCTGAGGTCTCTTTTGGCTCTCTAATCCATTTGTGTTTTGTAATAAGAGCAGTGTTAAAGTTTCCATTTTAAAGGTTATTTATTCCAGCTTGGGGTAAAAGGAACTTCATGGCTTGTTATTGTTTACAAGGTCTTAAGTGTAGTTTTTGTGAAAAAGCAAAGCACAGTAGCAGCTTTTTCTGAACTTGCGTATTTTCAGGAGATCAAGATGACCGCGACGATAATTTTGACATATATCTCGGAAAAACTACATTCAACCTATTTTATGCACAGTGTCTAACATATATTGATATATATTTAAGGCCAGAGCTTAGGAGACATTTTGTACCCTCGTCCCCACAACAGGGAAGACCAAGAGGAGCGTTCCTCGCACGTTGTGCCGTTACCTGCTTAACTTATTAAATCTCAGAAGTCATTTCTTCCCAAGGTTTAGACACTCAGCCTTCCTATTCCGGGGGTGCGTGGCTTGTCCATGGGTTCCTCATCTCGAAGTCATGTCTTAGCAGTAAAATTTGTTTTGTTTTTCTCCCCAAAAGCCTCTTCTGGTTTGGGAAGTATTGTAGGTAATGGAAAGTTTCCACAGTTTAGCCTCATGGAAATATGTTTTTGATTCTTTGTTATAGCTGGCAATGAAATCTGCCGGGATTCCTTGAACACGAGTGGCAGGGATTTGTTTCCACAGGGATAATTAGTCTTCCTTATTTACTTTAAAAAGCCAATTTGTGGAGCAGGTTTTTATGTCTAGGATGAATAACATGCTATAAAAACCACGTTTGTGTGCATGATTATCACTTAAATTAGAAGCTACTGCGGAAGTGTATTTAATAGACTTATTAACCTACGTACAGGTTGTTGTGAGCTGATTTATACAGAAATCAGAGACGAGGCCATTTTGATGAAGATAACGAGGCAAAGTGCAGTTTTCGAAGATGTGAACATCTGAGTTGTCGTCTCCTTTGGCTCACTGCGGAGCTGCGGCCTCATGTAACTGCGTAAACGGGATGGGGTGATAGAGGGAGGGACCCAGAGCAGTGCAAAGGCTCTCTTAGCTGGGCAACCCAGCGGAATGTAAAAGTACGACAGGAAAAATGAGTTTGCATGTAAAATTCCCTCCCCTTCCCCCCAACAGATGCATTCCGTATGGAAAGGATTTCTGCAAATGTTTACATGTGCTTCTTTATTTCTCTGAGCATATTTGTTAGAGATTTTTGTTCCAATCAGGTTCTTCAAGTGGTTAAGTGCCTTGGTACAATGAAGTGGAATACTTTCTGTGGCCAGTTTTATCGCAGCAGGGGGGAACGCAATCCTTAATAATTAAGATTTACGTTCCATTACATAGCAAGCAAAGCTTGCTCTTTGTCACATTACGGGATCATTTATTAAATTCCTCGTGAATGTAGTTTGTTTACAAGCATCTTCTACACCAAAGTTGATGGACTGTGTTCCACCAAAGTGACTGGGATGCTATTCTAAATGGGTTCCAGAAAAAATTTCAGTTTCATTTTTTTCCTCCATAATATATCTGCTTTAGACAGAAAATGCCTGTTTTGTCAAAAATCTGAAAAGAATTCCTTCAACAGAATTAATGTTTGTATTTTAAGTGGGTATTGAGTGTGAGGTTTGGAATTTAGCTATAGCAATTGCTGCTACGGACTGAAAGAATTTGGTCTAGGTTTTCTGAAAATGATTGTCACTAGAGGTGCCTTAAATCCAATGCTCATTGCTTTGAAAACATTGTCTAAAGCTGGGTGGTGCATGCCTTGCTCCTTTATGAGAGGTTCTGGCGGAGTAGGAGGCGTTTCTTTTCTGTGGTACAGGATTACAATTCTCTGCTTCCCTTTTTGTTTAAAATATTTGAAGGAGAGTGACTTTGTTTTCATAAGGTGATGCCTTTAAATACCTTGGGGCCTCATCCTCATGAAGGGGGAGCATTTAAAAAATAACCAAACATACTTCTCTGAGTGGTCATTATGTAAATTGTTTGTATTTCTGTGTTTAATGTGTTTCAAGAGAGGAAAGCCAAGAAGGGAGGCTGTGTCCTGCTCATTGATTACAACCCCCCCAAGATCCAATTTTGTCGACGTGTAGTCCTACATGTTATTTCTATAGATCTGGTTACAACCTTGGCCAGCACTGGAAATATTAAAAGAGACACAGGCTGATATTGACAGTTGGGCAATTCTGCCCGAGGTTTTATTTTCTTGTGATGCATCCAGAGCCGAGCTGAAAGCTTTCTTCTACCACATTTAGATTTGGCAAAGGTATCTATCCAGAAGTTATCCATCCAGCAGGGATTAACAGACTCTCTTGCTTGTCTAATTAGGGTGTTTGATTCTGTGCGTTGAGCGGGTTTCGTTCCATTTTTCATTTGATCTTTTCCATCACTTCAGTATCTTGAATTGCTAAAATGCTGCGTGTCACTTCATAACGAATCTTGACAAGCGATGATGAGCTGCCCAGCCACTGTGGCGATTTCGTCATCGCTGGTCTATAAAGATGAGTTATTTGAACATGAGAACTAGGCCTTTCTTTTAGAAAAATTAAGCAAATTACATTCCCCCCATTAAAGTACGCTGTGTGGTTTTCCGAACCTGTTAATTTTAATTAATGACATCTCTATGTTACAGCTTGTCCTTTTATTAGTTAACACTCTGTGAAAGTCTTGTGCAGATTGTCACTATTGCTCTTCTTGCACGTTCTGAGGAGTGCTAAAATGGTTAAAAAATGTTAATGCTTAAAGCATCAACACTGGCAGCTGAGACATCAGTTGGCTCTGAGCAAAAAATTGTGTCAGACTTTCTTGTAATCCATGCAGCTATCCTCGCAAGGCTTAATCTGATGACATTTGTAAGGCTTTTTGTTGTGTTGTAAAAAATCTCGTTAAACTTACAAAATCAGGGCTTTAACTCCAAAGAGGAAATAGCTCAACCTGAAATACAGGATTTCTAGTAAATGACATGATAATATGTTAAATGAAGACATAAAGATACAGGTGTACATTTTAGTGCTCTCTTCTTTTTTTAAACTGTATATGATTTTGCTCTTTTCATGTATGAATAATTAAAGGCATGTAACTCTAGGTGTTCCTTCTAACTTCAAGGATCTGGGATATGATTGCACAGTACTCTTCTGTGCGTGCACGTGTAAATGCACACACGCACCTGTGTTACAGTGCAACAAAACCCTGTTGGTTAAAAAAGAAAGTGTCAGAGTTGTTGTTATTCTGTATTTTAAGTTCCGTTCTTTAGCACTTAGTGCCTGAAGCACGAGCAGAACCTCGACCCGAGGGTCTGCCTGCGTTTGTACATCCCTGCTTAAGACTTGAGAAGAAGCTGCTTGGGGTTTTTTAGGGCGTTTAGTAGCTCAATGAGCCTCCTCTGATCACAAAACGTACTTTTTCTAAAGCATTCTTTCTTGTTTTCTCTCTCCCTGACGTTTCCCACAAGGTGTATCTTGCAGCGTATTGATGACCTGTTTATAAAGTGTCGGGTCTTCGTCCGGCAGGAATGGAGCAAGAGTCTCCTCATGCCAAAAGAGGTGGTAATTCCAGGCCGTCCGCTTTGCAATCGGTACCTCCACTGACTGAGTCTCACTTCCAAATCCGGTCTTTTATCTGCTTCAGCAAATAATTTTGTATTTTCGGTGTAGCGAGAATCTTTTACCAAAGTTAATGGTTTGGCAAACTGGCTTCTAAGCATGCAATTAGACTTGAGGAGTTTTAATGAAAGCTGGGAACGTAAATATTCCTGGCATTTAATCAGAATATAGAAGTTTATTGTGTGAGTGCCTTGATGGGGGAGGGGTTTGGTCACAAATGAGTATTTTTAGAATATATGGCATTTGGTTCATACTAGTTAACACTTACTGTTAGAGTGCCTTGGGGACAAATGTAGTCTTTCCAAATATTAAATTGCCTAATTATTTTTCCCGTCATTTTTCCTTATACCAGTACAGATGCAGATTAATAGGATTTTTTTCTCAAGTTGTTGACCCTAAATAACCGTGAATTTGCACCGTAAGAAAAAGTTGTTTATCTTTTGAGTGAATTTGGAAGCTATATAGTTTTCCTTCACTGTTGCTGAATATACACCTGTTAATAGTGTACGCAGCGCTGCTGGCTTGCATTTAATGGTAGTAAGTATTGCAGTATAGCGCTTGTGTATTTAACAGCATGGGGGAGGATTATTTTCTTAGACACACAAAGCAATACTCTACGTTTAATGTCTTTCAGAAATCAGCTGCCCTTGAGCAGTGCTGCTGTACTAATCTTACGAGATTAATCTCTAAATATTTCAGATTGTTAGGTAATGGCTTTTATTAATATTTGCAAAGTTCTTTCTACTGTAACTGAGCAGCTTTATCGTAGAGAGCCCCAGGCTGTCATGGTCTCAGAAGAATAGTATTGTGTATGAGGAAGTATTAAGTGTAAGGAGAGATCTCGGCTTTAACACTGCCACCCAAGTTTCTGACTCTGAGCTCCTGAACGGTGAACAACGGGAAAAGGACGCTTCCCTGCACACCGAGGAGCGTTGCCCATCACCCACGGCGAGAGCCAAGCGCTGCTCTGGGACTTGGGCGTCCCTCATCTTCTGGCTCAGCAGATGACAGGGGACCTGCGCTCCACACAGCTGCCAGCTCCGTTTCACTCCCCACAGGGGGTTTCACTCCATGCATCCTCTCTTCTGTGGTCATAGATCAGCTTTCGGCTACCTCGCTTAGACACTGGACGTCGGTCTGTTAATGGTAGGAGAGATGCAGTGCTGAGTACCTGAGTATTCGTCCAGTGTTCTTCCTACGTTTGACTGATACGTGTAATGGGTTGTTTGCAAAGCAGTATCTAAGCTGCACAAACCAGGAGCTGTAGCCACAGCAGTAACTACGGCGCAGGCTGAAGCAGGGTTGTTTTGTGTTGAGTTGAATGTCTGGAGGCTGTAGTCGTGACTGTGTTACTATGCACCACTGGTTTAAGGAGTTTGGTTGCTCAGCAGAGATTATTTATGTCACGGATCAAAAGAGAGGAAGCAGTGACGGTGATGGGAAAACGTGGAGCGTTGAGGTACAGAGAATGAGGTTGCAGTGAAGATGGGGTTTTTTTGAAGGAAGCAGATGTCGATCAGTGCAAACACCAGCCCTCCTGAGCAGTGGTTTGCAAGCTTTTGCATCCACAGCTCTGCTCCCACGTGCAGTTTTGTGTTATCCTGTTTAGCTTGCGATCTAGACTAAAAGCTAGAGGATGAATTTGGACTTTGGTCGGTATTCTTGGCACAGCTGTAATGACTTCTGCACTGGCATCCACCTGAGTTTCTGATGAAGTTGGTAGCTTTATTTTCTTTCCCTCACCAGCTTTGTTGATTTAGTAGAACAGGAAGGATGGCAAAGGGTGCCTTTGCAGGAAGGTCTGCGTCCTAGCAGTGCTACGCCACTGCGGATCTGCCGCCTCCCAGCCAGGCGGTTTTGCTGAGCGCGAGGCGTTCTTGGTCAGAGACGAGATAGCAGCAAATGCTTATAAACAGGTGTTGTGAAACAGAAAATCAGTGGTTCAGGTATTACCAAAAACCCTATCTGGTTATACCTTTTCAGTGACTGAGGTTTTTTCAGGTTTTGTTTTACCTCTTTATTTTCAAATGCAACAGCTTATCCCCTACCTAGTGGCAGGCAGATACCGATTCATAGAAAACCCAAGATTAAATTAAATCAAATCGTTCCATTAAGTTCCTTCCATTAAGTAATCAAGTTAATTTTTTAAAGGTGTGGTGATTTTGTGTTGGTTTTTTTTCTAATAAGAGTGATCTGCAAAAGCTCTGCATAAATACTGTAATACATTTTTGGAAGTCAACACGGAGGGAAAGCACATCTGTCCCTTTACTTCACTCGTCTTGCAGGAAGGCCAGAACTTGAAGAGATAATTTACATATTTCAGCAAATACAACATGGCTTCTGTGACTTTCAAACCCTTTTTAAACCTGTACTATTGATGAATGAGCCCTATAACTTTCTAACAGTGCACTAATTGGAGACATCTAGCTTCACAGAGTTAGAGGATTGATGCTTCTGGGAGTCCATGGATCTTACTCTTTAGCGCCAAAGGGAAAATGAGTGTCTTCAAGTACATTACCCTTAACTACGTTAGCCCTTTCCATGCTTTATTAACGAACACAAAGAATGGGATTGCATGGAATGACTCTTTTCTAATGAGACACCCTCCACGCACATTTGTGCAGCTGCTGTACTGACCATGAACCGTAACTTCTGTTTGAAGTTCTGTCTTTTCAAATCTTTTGTCTTTGTAATGTGAACTCCTTCAGATACCAAATTTATCACTTCAGCAGTTTCACAAAAAATAAATGTTTTGGGCAATAGTTTTAGATATGATTAGATATCTTTATCCTCAAGAATTTTTATCTGACTTTATCTGCTGTTTGACCTGTCTCCTTAGCTGGAAGAATTTGATTTGCATTGAAAATATGTGGAATACTATTATTTTCTTTTTTTTTTTTTTTTTTCCCCCTTTAAAGGCAGAAATTCAGAAGGGAGATAATAAGGTTGCTTGGCCATTATATCAAGCTGTTTTCTGTTGAATAGACACAAAATACTATAGTTCAGCACAAAAAGTCAAATAAAGATAATTTTACTTTTTAGTCTGATGGGAGCTTGCCCGTGCTAATGGCTAAATATAAAGCTAATAAAGCTAATAGGAGTTCTCCCTTCAATTATTGCAGTGATTAACACAGAGTGGTGATCGGACAGTATTTCAGAAGAAAATCAGTGCTGACGCCAAAGGGATATTCCTGCTCTTTTATGACTCTACCATTTTTCCAAAAGAGCGAGCTGTGTGCTCCGTGGATTCCTATCAGGCGTTTCAAGCGGTTTGCTGAAGAGCAACAGGTTTGTTTAAGTCAAAGGTTGTTAAACACCTTCTCCGAGGAGAATGACCGTGGTGCTACAGCAGGCAGGAGGGAAAAAATAATGAATCTGGGCCCTTTCCGCCATAGACGTGTTTGTTCATGACAGCGCTCACGGAACAACTCCAGTTAATAATGATTAGGTCTAACTGTAATCTCTTCGAAAAAGATAAATGCAACTGTTTGTACTGATGAATGCTTTTTTGTCTCTGGAGAAATGGGAATCTCAGCGTGGGTTACTGATGGGATTTCTTACATTGGATGAATAATCTTTGTAATTGCTGCCTTTTGGGTTGGCGTGCCTGAATCCTGCCCGATACATCTGCGTAAAGAACTATATATGCTGGCGATGAATACACAAATACTTTTTGTAGTGAATCACCTCTTAAACTTTGTGAATAGCTTCTCAAATTGTCATCACGACATCCCTTGTCTTCCCCAGTGAAAAGCTGAGCATCAGGCAGAGTGCAGCGGCAAAGCCTGAGCCGTGCTGGACTTGCCCTGGTGCTGTCATGGAGCCTTTACTCCGGGTTGTCTCGCTGTCTTGTCTTCTCTGCAGATTCTTCTCCTTTGCCCGTGCTTATTTGGGATTTTCACCTAGCAGATTTACTGTAATAAAACCATATCCGAACTGACTGAAGAAGCCAACGTGAGCACTTGCCAAAAAGCAGTTTTGATCTTCCCTGGCTGCCTCAGCCTGTTTTCCTTTTCAGAGACAATCAGGGGCATGTGATCCTGATTCAGAGAAAGATTTATCCTGTCTCGCTTCTGTGATTCAGACATTTGAGAGGAAAGAAAAAGAAAGAATGTGATCCTTGAAGATTTCCCCATGGACAGGTCAGACTAGAGTTTGGCTAGGAAGGAAATAGCTTCACCAGGCTGAGAAAAAACATCATCTGTCATCTCAAATCGCAATCCTTTTCTAGTCAGAAGGGAGCTATGCTTCTGCGGTGACACTGAACGAAGCAGCCCTCTTCTAGAATAGGATGTGGCAAAGCGAGAGCACGTCCCGTTTCAGGCAGTCACTGAAGCTCTGGAAGGCCCGTCACGCCTTGCCGTGGTGGTCTGCTTAGTCACGGGTATGGGAGATGACTCTCTCCAGGACAAAACTTGTGCCCTTGGCTCTAGTTTTGATATGCTGTGTCGTGGCAGGCAAGGTATTTTCTCTGACAGAGAATATATATTGCATATATATATGTGCAATAGTTGTACTAGTGTGCCCATTTCCATTTGTATAAATATGAAGTATTTATTGCAGGCTTAAATATGAATGTTCCTAGCAGTACAAGACATGATTATTTAAAAAAAAGAAAAGAGCAAGAACAGGGTTTTGGACTGCCATGAACCAAAGGCAATGAAATGCAGCTTATTCTCCTATGACTTTGTCGCTTCAGGGTCACAGTTTGAAAACTGTGCCTTAATGACTGTAGTTCATGTTGACTTCATCCTTACCTAGGAGATGACTTTCTCATAAACGCGCCTAAGAATATCATTCTGTGTTTAAAAAATACAGCGGTAATTAAGGAATACAGTCCTTTGCTTCAGCCGGTTGCCTGCAAATCCACGCTGGAGTAGGAGTGAACCCTGAAAACTGAGTATGTGTATGAATATAGGCTGTTAGCATGCGTATGAATATAGGCTGTTGACTGTTTTGTAGCCGCAAGCTCAAGCCAAGACAGTCTGGTTTTAATACCACAGTAATATTTTAAAGGCGGATTTCATTTCTAAATTTTGAGATTTCATACTTTATTTCAATTCTCTAAAGACGTTTCAGAAATCTGGACTGTTTTACGTGTTGAGCTCTTTGAAAGCAGTTGGCAGCAAATACTCTGCCTCACCAGAAGTATTTGGTAGTCCTTGATATCTGTACATGATACAGGAAATCAAATAGGAAGGCTTCTGCCTGTCTGAATATAATGCTGTTAGCGAGCAGCAAGGAGAGGAATGTTGCTTTGAATCCAAAAAAAGTGTTATGCTTTCAGTTCAGTTAGGGATCTATTTCAGGAACAAGCAGTTTCTGTCAAAAGGTATAATTTGCCAGGTATTAAATCTTTAAAAGTTTTAAAACTACTTTGGAGAGCCATATGTCAAACGCACTAGCTGCACTCCAAAATTTACTATTGTAGGGTAATGTTGCATCTCTGTGACATACCCAAGGGTCTGTACCAAATCCCACGGCTAATTTCTGAGCGTTCGTCCGTGAGTAGCATCTTGGATCCTACTGTACAAAGTAGTGTACTCAAATCCAGATGTTGTAGGCGTCTCTGAGCTAGAAATGTGAGGATACAGTTGTAGGCTAGTAGACGGTCTCACGTTTGGTTTGCTTTAAAGACCAGCCATTTGGGGGTCTCAAAGAATGCAACCAGAAAGAAAGTTGATTTTGGTTTGTTGGGGTGGGGTTTTTTGTTTTGTTTTGTGGGTTGGTTTTTTATTACTTTTTTTTTAAAGACGTAACTGAAGACATGAATAAATAACGTATCTTTAATTCCCTAAGGAGACATTGAAAATGCCCTAGTTCAAAGATCTGCAAGATTCCTATTTCTTGCTGTTGCTACGCTGTTGTTACTTCCTTAATTATTTTTACGCTTTCGGTGTACTCTAGTTTTTTAATCAATTACATTTCATACTGTTTGATATTTCCACTATTTTATTCCAACATCCTAAACTCTGTGTCCCTGTAATGTCTACAGATAGGGCATGTTTTACTACAGCAGCAGTGTACTACCTTGGTCTGTTATGCTCAAGGCTTGCACTTGGTAAAAACTTAGACCAATCTAGAATATAGAACCAGCCAAAACCATAAATTCTGATTTAGACCTACTTGGCTCTTCTGAATCATCACGAGCTCTGGGCAGTGACTCAGCCAAGAGCTGGTTTTCTCTTCAGTATTGTGTAAACACAAGATGTTTCCCCGGGCTAAATATTATTAAGTAAAAAAAAGTCCTGTTTATTTCTTTTTTTTTTTTTTTTAAATGTCACATATTGTATGAAAAATGATTAATACATAAAGCAACCATCTGGAGAAATCTGAAAATGCTTTTCCTTTACACTTTCTTCATCAGCTCACCTTTGATCACGAAGCAGTTTTAGGGTACCCTGGTTTGTTTATTTGCTTCTGTAAGTGATAACGATTTGGATTGAACTACTGACAAAGCTTCATGTATTGTGGGAAAATTAGCCTTGGAAATTGCCGTTTCACTTAAAGTAATTAAGAAAAACCACAGGACTTAATTCATAGCTCTACCATGATGTGATTTGAATTCTTCAAATGCAAGATGAAGTTCTGCAGCCGACTAGTGCGTTCTTGGGGAAAACTGTAGATACGGATACATAGGTGTCTGTAAACAAGACATGGGGTTTTAATCGCTAGGACGCTGTAGATTTGCCGGCTTTGACAAGCACTGGAAAGGCTAATGAGTATTTTCTAGACATGGCATCCTTTTGCATCTTTCCAGAAATGGAGCCGGTAGCTGTTTGATGCAGCCAATTTTCTTTTTTCTTCTTTTTTTGAGAAAGGAATGCCTTCCTTACCCGACATCTGCCAGCCTTTCAGTCAGAGCTTTCTTTTTTTCTCATACTGATGCGGTTGGCAATTCTAGAGGCTTTAGCTCCCTCGTGGTTTCTCATCCATATTCCTATTAAGAGGTTTCCAACCAGCATACCCTTCGCCATCGCAGCACTCATCAGACGCGTAGCAAGAGAATTCTCCTCCATCTAATTTGTTTCTCTGAGCAGCTTCACACATGTCAAGTGTTGGAGTTGGAGAGGTTTATTTATTTTAGCTATCAGCTTTCATAAATGAATATAAAACTCTTTCAGATTAAGGCCGGTGTTTAATACCATGCTTTCTATTGAGCTAATTCAAGCTATACAAATAAGCTTGCCATTCTCAAAATTTCTTCTCTTCCTACACTGATCTTTTTTTGGCCTCCCATGCACAGACATCCCACCAAGAAAATACCCTGCAGATTGGTACAAGGTCTGAATGAGCGCAAGGAGTCAGTATCTTACGGATTCTGTCTTGCGGAGATATAAGTACTCCCATAATATCCTTTCTTTTTTTCGTGGTTATGTTCTTATTTTGCTTAAGGAGTCTGTAATAAGAAATGTGGGCTTGAATTGGTCTTCTGGAAGACTGTTCTTAATGGTGTGGTATGGATTTGCTTATTATCTAGTTGTCCTTATTTGATAGGGAGGAAATGAGCAGTTGGATTTGGTTTGGGTCTTGAAGGGAATATACATAAATCACATAGAAGCTGTTGTATTTTTTTCACCTACAAGCATTTTTTGTTGTTATTATTGTGTTTCCAGTGAACAGAAAGCTGGCTTGCAAAGGAAGAAGTACTGTATTTTTATACACGCTTGCAGCTGACCGTGTTACAGTGAAATTAGGCACTGTCTCAGTTGTTAACTACTTTAAATATTTGACTATTTTATCTCAACTAAAATTGAAGGCATTTAATCAAAAGTTAGAATAAGGAGAAGGTGAGACTAAAAAAAGGCAAATTACTCTAGGGACTGCAGACAGCGATTTTATTTTTAATTTAAGTTCCTTTTCAATTATTAGTTGAAGAAAGAATCTTGAATTATTAATGGAATGTGCACTGTTGCTTTCGATTTATCGTAGTATATTCAAATGCTTTTACTTAGCAACGATGCCTTCTCTTTCAAAATCAGCGTCTAATGTCTGATTATGGAATTTGTTAACATAGCCCTTAAAGTTTGTTATTCTGCTGAAATCTATGGTTAATTGTGGCTTTCCCCCCCCCCATCTTGTTTTGTTTACAGCTTTTAGGATGTATTGCTGCTGAGAAAATAGTTGAATGACATTAAGAATACTGTTTAAGGTAATAAAAGTCCAGTGACTGGAGACTCCTGCGTGTGGTATTTAAAAGATTGATTGGAGGTTCTGCCTGGGAAAAAGGGAGTTGAATCATATTAATACAGTCTATTAAGATGAAATCTGACTGTGCTTTTAGTACTTGTTTAGTCACGATTCGGCGTGAAGGGCAAAGGCAAGGTGCAGCGTGCGTGTACGTGCCCGTACGTGCAGGAGGTGGTAGGAAATGACTGCAGCGTTCTTTTGTGGCATAGCAAAAGCAGAGCTCATTTCAAAATAACTGTACGGCGAGCTCCACGTACAGTCTTTTGGTTTCTTTATTAAGCTCACTTTATGAAAAAGACCATCTGAGGGTAGAGAATTTTTAAAAAACCACAAATGAGAACACACACAGATGCAATACCAGCCCTACAGTAGAATTCAAATCCTCCCTTCTCCCCCCAAAATCAAAGCCAGACATTAAAGACATTAAAAAGATGACTGGTGTTTATCTTTTTTTTTTTTTCTCCTTTTCAATAGTGCGGCTTCATGACAGCATATCAGAAGAAGGATTCCATTACTTAGTCTTTGACTTGTAAGTATGTGTTTTGCATATGTTTAGCATGTTGGGGATGCGGCATTCAAACTTCTAGATGTAAAAACAAGCGCACGAGAGAAATGCGTGGTGTGGTGCAATGAGTTGGGCAAATAGACATAAACAGAGCTGGAAGAACAGTAACGTATTTCGTCATTTGCATGTGTAAGAACTGATCCCTAAGTGTCACTGTAAGAATTCCACGTAAAACCTTTGAATAAGTAGGGCCACTGTTGAAGTGGATTTTAATTTAAAATGCAGGTATGTAAGTAAAAATTGCACGATATCTGCCAAGCCTAAGCAAACATATGACTCAAAAAATAATTTGCTGCAAGCCAGTTGTCCATAAAGGACACATAAAAAAAAAAAAAAGTGGAAAAATAGTTTCCTACAGAAAATCTCCATTGCTGGATTGAAAGGTAAGCCTGAGATTCCTAGAGGGAAAGACTCCTTTAGTATTTTATTCCCGCTTCCTGTCTTGACTGATACATAGAATGTTTCATTTTGACACCGTTCAGAATGTAAAATGCCCAACGTACATAAAGGAAGTTTCCAACTTATTTCCTGTTTTGCTTCAGGAATTTCAGTCCTGTGAGTTGTCCGGATCGCGACTGTGCGTACGCGGAGCTTGTTTCTTCTAGATAAGGCTGTTGAGTGGAAGAAGGGATGGTGACAACGTGAACTACGTGTCTCAGACCCTTAACGTAAAGAGGCACTGATGTTCTTCATTCTTCCCTGGGACAGGCAAACTTTTCTGCTCACTTGAAAAGTTACTGCTTTTAGTTCTGGGTATGGGCACACATGAATGCTTAGGAATTGTCTTGCAAAATTGACTTATTAAAGTAAAATTATCTATTTCAACTGCAAATTTTTCCAGGGCAGTTTACGGTTTTGACAAACAACACCCCCCCCACCCTCAAGAGCTTTCTTAGGCCCAATGTGATTTTGCTGCTTAGAACGAGGATACATTATTCCCTCTAGAAAGGTGAAATAGCTCATTTCTAAGCATACAAACTGAAATATTTGCATTCAGTGTAGGTAAGTTAGAACCTGGATCTTCTACAATCATGTGCTTTCATCTTCATGTTACATTCTGGTTCATTTTCTGATTTAATTTCTTTAAAGAAATCTGTGAAGGCTTCTTCAAGGCTAGGTTTCAGACTAGCAATACAGAAATCTTCAATAGTCTTGTCTGCAGCGAAGGCATTCAGGGTTCAGTACTCAAATTCTAACTGAGCTCAACAGGAACTTACCTGGGGTACGTACAAATCGGACAGAAGTGCTCTGGCTGTTGGCTTGGGAATGGCTCTAGGGCACAACACGCATACTTGTTCTCTGACATGCGCTGGGGTTTGTTTCGCTTTTTTTTTTTTTTTTTTAAGGGCTACAAAGGAAATCTTTCTATGTGGATTTGGAAAGATCTTCTTAATCCTGAACATTTCCAAGAAGTGCATGCAGAATTCTTAGTTCTAGGGACAATATCCCTTTCATAAACTGGTGGCATTTTTTTTTTCTGTTGTGCTACTGTACTCTTAGAAACTATGGCCTACTGTAATTGCAGTTAGTCCACTTCTGCCTTAAACTGAATATATAATGCCAGACGTATCTCGGGAGCTTGTGACTGCAATGTGAACTAGAAGGCATTTGAACAACTTCCAAGTTGTAGATTCCAATATATCTGTATCTCGATAGCAACGGAACAAATAGAAGCCTGAATTCTGCAATAAAAATTAATACCTAACCCAAAGATACTGTCTTGGCAGAGAACTAGATTCTGCAGGAGGCATTCTGCCCTGGCTGGAACTTCTCTGTTTCCCTGTCAGTCCCATTCAGGACAAACATAGGAACAGACTCAAACGTATGCCGTTCATCTGGAACGGTCCGCAAGCTTTGGTTTTTCATCCTCTTCAGAGAAAGAGGGCTTCAACATACCTACACACAGAGCTTTTTTACGTTTTGATCATGTGGTTTGGGGGTTTTGTCAAAACGAAATATTTTGCAAAAAAAGAAAACGTTTGAATGGTAGAGGTAGCGCCTGCACTGAGTGGTAGTTGTCTTTGGAAAAGCAGCATCTTGCATTCTTGAAGAGCTTTTGCCTAATTAATAAGGATGGCTGTTCACAGTTAATTTTGCATTCAGACTAAGAAATTAGTGTTTTAATGCTTACTAATACTATTAGTGAAACTTCATCTTTTACTGCAGTTACAAACATGTGGGTTAATGGCTTGTATAAATATACATAAAAGAGCTGCCACAAAAAAAAGGTACCATATGGACTTCTTTAATATGAAGGCCAAGTACATGCTTTCATTTATTTATTTATTTTTTATTCAACAGGAGCTTGACTGTGGTGTAACAGTGTCACTCCACCCACACATACCATCATGTCATTATCTTAATGATTTCTTTCAGACTGTGTGGGATTCAGTATGACTGTTTCTTTAGAAATTTCTTTTAGACTGCATCCCACATAAGAAAGTGAAGAGGAAGAGTGCTTTTTCTGTGAACAGAAAAAAAACAATCATTGTCACTTTCTATTTTGAATTTCTAATAATCTCTTTTGAATTGATGTCATTGAGATGTCTGCAATCTGAAGGAGAAGCCTGTTGCTTCACTTGTATACCTCAGTGATAGCTGCACTTTTATCTGGAGAAAAAAACCCTGATTAATGTACTCCATTACAGGTGTGCATTTGGGTGAAGAGTTCTAGTGTCAAAATGGGAAGGTGGAAGTCTTTTAAAATCCATGTGGAAACTGGACATCGAACAATGAAAGATGTGCGTTCTGATAAAACGTGGTATTGGGCTGTTCCTGTAAGCAGCCCTGCACATGGAGAAATAGATGCACTGAAGTATTGACATATATATACGTCTAATTTATCTTTGGTTGCTGACTCCCCTTCTCTGAAATATATACGTGGCAGTGTCATCCTGGAGTATGGTAATTGTTTTGCACTTGACTAGACAAAGCAGTGACTTTCGAGGTCTCGGTGTCACTGCCAAGGAAGAGAGGCATCTTCCTGATCCACCAACGTGGCTCCTACATGTTTCAGAGAATGAACTAAGCCTTCTGTCATACTTCTCCCAAGCAAAGGACTTGCTCCTCTTATGTTTCTCTCACTACATACAGTGAAGTGATTAATGTGTGTAGTAAGGTTAGTAATGGACTTCACGAAGTTTCTTACTCCTCTTCCCTTATTGGTTAAGGCAACTGTAGTTAGGATGTGTGTCTCTCCATCAGCCTATCTCCTGGAATCCTAGACTGGTTTGGGTTGGGAGGGACCTTAAAGCCCACCTAGTCCCAACCCCCCTGCCATGGGCAGGGACACCCTCCACTAGCCCAGGCTGCCCAAAGCCCCATCCAGCCTGGCCTTGGACACTGCCAGGGAGCCAGGGGCAGCCACAGCTTCTCTGGGCACCCTGTGCCAGGGCCTCAGCACCCTCTCAGGGAAGAATTTCTGCCTCAGATCTAATCTAAATCTCCCCTCCTTCAGCCAAAAGCCATTCCCCTGTGTCCTGTCACTACACACCCTTGTCACCAGCCCCTCTCCAGCTTTCCTGTAGCCCCTTTAGGTACTGGAAGGTGCTCTAAGGTGTCCCCAGAGCCTTCTCTTCTCCAGGCTGAACAACCCCAACTCTCTCAGCTTATCTTTAGGAGAGGTGCTCCAGCCCTCTAAGCATCTTTGTGGCCTCCTCTGGACTTGCTTCAGCAGCTCCATGTCCTTCTTATGTTTGGGACCCCAGAGCTGGATGCAGCGCTCCAGGTGGGGTCTCATGAGAGCGGAGTAGAGGGGGAAAATCCCCTCCCTCGACCTGCTGGTCACGCTGCTGGTGATGCAGACCAGGATACGGTTGGCTTTCTGGGCTGCATGCACACATTGCCGGCTCACGTTGAGCTTCTTGCCAACCAACACCCCCAAGTCCTTCTCCTCAGGGCTGCTCTCAATCCATTCTCTGCCCAGCCTGCGGTTGTTCCTGGGATTGCCCTGACCCACGTGTAGGACCTCACACTTGGCCTTGTGGAATTTCATGCGGTTCACACGGGCTCACCTCTCCAGCCTGTCGAGGTCCCTCTGGATGGCATCCCTTCCCTCCAGCGTGTCGATTGCATGACACAGCTTGGTGTCATCAGCAAACTTGCTGAGGGTGCACGCGATCCCACTGTCCATGTTGCTGACAAAGATGTTAAACTGTTGCTAAGCACAAATGTGAGATTGTCTTCAGCATTAATGATGTTAGATGAGCTCAAATCCCATCAATCCTGTCAGTATTAATTGCTGTATCTGAATGGAAACAGCTGTAGCACTCAAAGACTCTTGTGCAAGTCAATGAGATTCTCTTTTTTCAGTGTCTCCCGTTCTAACGCGCTTGATGAGATGCAACAATTCGTACATTTAGAATTCTGGCATTGCTGTTGAATTCCAAGTGGAGGGACTGCACTGTGTAGAAGAAACAAAAATACCCCTCCTCAAAAAGCCTCATTGCAGAACGATGTTTACCTAGGGGTAAGTGCCTGAACCTTTCTTTTTTGGAAGTAGAAAGGTCACGGATAAATGTAAAAAATATATGGCCACTGCAGTTTTGTAAGGCTGCTTCCTTGTGCCTTCATCAGGAAAGCAATTTAAGAAATAAGAAATGTAAGCCAGGAGGAAACAATGCCGGTGTGATCATCAGCAGAGGCTTTTTTAGCTAGCTTTGCAAAATCAGGAGTTCCTTTTAATATCTTCTTATGTTTGTAAATTTTCCTAATCAATCGAATATGGTACATGAAGTTGAGCTTTTTTGTATGTATTGTTACAAATGTTTGCAACAAAAAAATGTGGCATCTAACACTGTAAGTGCAGTGATTTGTTTCAGTGAGTGTGGAAAGTCGGTTGAATGAAGCAGCTAAAAACTGCTTCTTAACGTACGTCTGCTGAGAGGTAAACAGAAACAGCGTCCTTTGTACATCAAATCCTTCTGCTTGTCTCTGCCGGCAGTTTTTTGGAAAGATATACCTGGCGCAGAGGGCCTTGGTGTTTCTACGTGCTGCTTGTACTTCTTTTGTTTAAACAAACCCATTTGTTGCCATTTTAGTAAGCTTGTCAGAAAATTATGAAAGAACAATAATAATTTGTGAGAACCAGTGGCTTTTAATTTGTACCCTGAAAGTTAGTAGGGCTCATGAGCAGTCAAAGTATAGCTAAGTCCTCTATTTTAATTTCCTTCTGTAATTTGATTTCAGAGATCAGCCTAAGTGTCTCTATTGATCAGCCAAACCTCCAGGAGTTCTGATTTCAGCCCACTCCTCCACGTAAGGCAATTTGGTGCTCTCACTGGTGAGGGAGCAGTAGCACAGAGCCATGCATCCTCCCCAGAGCACATCCCACTTCTGTTTCAGGTCATGGCCTTCACTAGGCAAGGAGAACCTCGTAACTGAGGACCTCTTCTATGTGTGTAGTTTGTATTTATGATAGATACCACAAGTCCTTCCCTAGCCATCATGTTTCATAATTGAAGACACGGGGCGGGGGAATCCACCTAGCAAAATGACATCTAATGAGTAGAATGGTTTATAGCCACTTTGGTATTAAACTGTATGGAGTATAAAAAGACGTTTATTGGTAACTGCTCTGTTCTTTATTTATAAAATCGGTGACTAACGTAGGTTGGTAAGGATCCCAAGAGGTTATCTGGTCTGACCTCCTTCTGGAACAAGGTCCAATTGAATCAGGTTGCTCAGGGATTTGTCAAGGTTGGAACATCTCCAAGGATGGAAATTCCACAACTTCTTTGAGCAACAAGTGCCTAGTAAATAAGGAAGACAACTCCTTATATCTATTTGGTATTTCTGGTGTTTCAGCTTGTCTGTTGCCCTTCATGCTGTCTCTGCATATCCATGCATTAGAGAGCTGTAGACAGCAAGGAGATCTCCCTCGAGCCTTCCCATCTTCACGGTGACCAAACCAAATTATCTCAGCCTCTCCACGTGCCTCCAACTCTAACCATCTTGGTGGCCCCCTATTAGACACAGTTCGTTATGTCAATGGTGTTTGTGTATGGGGAAACCCAAAAGGGGACATACTATTCCAGATACGATCTCACGAGTACCAAATTCAAGGGAAGAACTGCTTCCTTCAACCTGCTGGTTGTCCTGTACCATGATGCAGGTGACATTTTTGCAGCCAGGACACGTTGGTCCTGCATGCTCAATGAGCAAAGGCGACTGTCATGGCTGTAACGATTTCCTCAGAGCCAGAGGCTCCGAAGATGCAGGTGAGTTCTGGCCTTAGTCCCTTGCGCTACCTTCCTTCATTATGGCCGTTTAGCTGTCTTCTGAGAGTTACTCCTTGTGTATCCTTCAGAGTGACGGAGCGTGGGAATTGTTGACTACTTGTTCGGTTGTCAGTGAAATTCACCTGCTCTGTTCTTGCCTTTATTTTTTCATCATTTAACAGCGGTTATGAATGCCAAGCAAATGTTTAATGTCAGCAAATAAGAACGCATACCCCCTTCTTTTCTCCGTGCGTGAGAAGAACAAGCATCAGCTTGGTGTTCTCTCCCCTGAAACGCACTTTGATGACAAAAGCTTTTTCTTTTCTTTTTTGGCTTGGATCAAAAGTAAGTGTTTTAGGGAAGAATAAGATCAAAGGATGTTTTGTTTTTTCATTCATCAGAGAGTGAGAATTACTCCTCTTTACCAGAACTGTGGTAGACAAATATATATGCAAAAGGAGGTATCAAAGACTGTCAAAATATGCATCAATCAAACATTTTGTGTTACAGCAACCAAAGCCAGTTGCAGGAAGGTAGAAGACAAAATGAAAAAGAGAGTACAAATTAGGCAGTCAGCTATTTTACCTCCTCCAGATTGTATTGCAGACTTTTGTACAGAATAGGATTCTGCTGCCTGAAAGTGATTACTTTCAAAGTCACTAAGGTGTAAACTCAGAAAAAGGACGATGTAGCCCAAATGCAAATGGAAGCACGAAAATGAAGTTCTTCAACTGGCCTTCTTGAAGCAAGGAGCTGTGCTGCCGGTTGAGCAGCTCATGTCTGTCGTCGTCTCATGCGACTGAATAACTGGGATCTACAACAAACTTAGCACAGCAATTTGCAAATAAATGTTATGGTTCTGAAGATTTCAACTATCCTCATTTTTAATTTTTTAATCCTGTTAATGGTATTCAGTAATGATCGTATTCATTGTGGGCTAGATTGTCAAACATCTTAATCTTTAAGCATCTCATAGCCCACTCTGGCTTTTACATTAGGGAATTTATTGAGAATATAATGTGCTACATGAACATTCACTACACTCATAAACAGTAATGAAATAGGACCATTGATCTCCCATTTGGAATTGTTTATCTTGGCATATCAGTAGGATCAAAGTTTTGGAAAGCGGGAATCGCACTAACTCGTGCATCCTGTCTCTCGTGGCTGTGTTTAGGTGCTGTGCACTTGGGTACTCCACGTTGTGTGTGTTTTGAAGGTTTCCAGCTGTTTTCAGCTGTTCAATGCAGCACCTGAATCTATGAAAGTTTGCATTAGCTGTGAAAGCATGCCAGCCTCTTCCATAAAAGAGAAATGTTAGAGTACAGGAAAGAGGTCTTCCTGGTTCTTTGAGGCCACTCTCTTGTTGACACAGGCAGCCAAGTTTTATGGTTTTATTTAAAAGCTCATCAATCTTCATCTTAAAAATAAAGCACCTGCCTCAATAACTTGACCAAAAACTGTGTAATTACACCAGTTTTATGATTGTTAGAAAACTTCTCCTGATTTTAACCTTATATTTATTCACAGGTATTGTCTGCTTATTTATTAGTGTACCAATGTGGTCCCTTACAACTCTCCTCTGTGCTCTTTGTCTTCGGTATTTATTTTCATCCCTCTTAAAATTTGATTTGCCAAGCTAAACTGACTTTGCTTCTCTGAGTAGCTATGATGAGTGACTGGATAGCCTAGTAGCAATTTTCTGCTCATATTGCTGCTTCAATTCCCTTTTCTGAACGTGAGCGACCAGAACTGTACGATACGAGGAGGGATTCTACTGCTGTACGTAAGGACATTGCTGTCCCCCTACTCCAAGTGCATTCCAAGCTTGTGGCAGCATCCTCCCGGTGACTCATTCTGGACTGTCATCTTTGGGTTATAACAACACGTTTTGATTTCTTTTTAACCACTTCCTACTATGAAACCACTGGTCATACAATGAAATCCTAAGTATGCGACCTCACACAGTTGCTTCTGTTACTAGTCCTCCGGATCGCACAGTTCTTCCCTCGTACTATTAATGTCTCTTATTTTAAGTGGCACTTTCACTGAACTATTCCTACTTTCTCGACAAACATAACTGAAAATTTTCTAGGGAAAAAGCCTGCCATTAAACTGTTTAAGGTACTGTGCTTCTACTGATAATTTCCTTCCAGCTCAGTAATCCTCTTTCTAGCAAAAGCACAAAAAGCAAGCCACTCGGGCACGTGGGTGCACCTCTGTTGTGGTTTGACCTACCTTTAAAGACCCTTTTCCCCTTCTAGCATTCTTGTATTCTCCGTTCTTACATCTCTCTCACCTTGCAGTTCTCAGTTTATCCTGAACTGGCCTGAACTTCAGCCGCAATGTTCCTTGCTGCTCAGTTCCCTTTATTCCTGTAGTTTTACTACTGACTCTTGACATCCTTCACTGACATACGGCATCTTGCCCAAGAAGATTTGATTTTTCTAGTTACGATTGGTCTTCCAGCACATCCTTTTTATTCATATAATGATTTGGATGGGCAAACCTTCTCCTTAGTTCCTTCACCTTGCTGGGCAAGACCTCTTGCATATTTCTGTACAAGTATTTCAGTCGTTCCTCTCTGACTTCTCCCAAATGAATTTAAGATGCACGTTTTCATTTCTGAAATGTCCTTTCCCGTTTTGCCTTTTGTAACAGAGTCACTGGAGGTGAATTGTTTGAAGATATAGTTGCAAGAGAATATTATAGTGAAGCAGATGCCAGGTAAGTCATTTGTTTTTCTCACGTTGCCTTTAATAATTGTAGGATAGTTACTTCGGTATGTCACGGTGTTTGGCATCGGTTTCCCTAGCACAGTCTGCGAGACTCTGGGATTTCTCCTAGATTTCTCTTAGACTTGGAAGGGCACAGTTTGGCATTTTGAGCTCACGACTGTGTGGTGGACAACTGGTATGAAATCTTGATGGCTGCTGATCGCAAAAAGCTGAAATTGGATCTCAGTTTGTTAAAACCTTTGTAAACTTGTGAAGTTGTTACAATCTTACCCAGTTTTCTCCTCTGCAAACTGGACGTAACGTTTCAGCTATCTCATCTAGGGGTTCTTGCATTTGCCGATCAAAGTTTGGAATGTATGCTGGTCTTGTAAGAATTTTACGTTAAATATTGTTTTTGTTCTTGGTCCAGAAGTACTAATTTCCTTTTTCTATTTAAACATTTTTGTTGTCTTTCATCAATAAGTAATTATACTGTGCATCTCATAGTCTGAGCTCAAATATGAAATCTCTAGCAATTTTCTGCAAGTGCTTGTTGAAAAACTCGAAGAATAAGTTGACAATTATCATAATTTGTGTGCTGACATAAAATATCAGGGCCATTTTTCCATCTCAGAATCTGTTTGCCCTATATTATTTTATAATCATAAATCTTAAATATTCTCATATAATTGTCAATCTTAAACATTGTGGTCACTTATTTTAAAGAAAATATGTTCTACCACTGCACTCTTCACAGAAAATTGATCTCCAAGTAAATTTAAAGAATCCTCATCTTTTTACGCTCCACCACCATTGATACGTATTTAGTACATATAATTTTCAGTTATTACTTTACATTTTGAATGAATTGGCAGATGACCGGAAAGCATTAAGTGTCCCTAACAACAGTGGTACGATAATAACGAACAAACAAGAAGTTACTCTGAGTATTAGGAAGCTTCCACTGTTTATCGCTCTTACTAATTTCTGTAGGAATGGTAGAAACATCATTACTTTAAGCATTTATGTGTGGAACAACACATAGCAAAACACACTGTAGAAGAGAAGACAAAATTAGTGATTTCAGTGGGATGGAAGGAGAAGAGATACATGTTCAAAAAAATTTTTGAATTATTTTTTTGCCTGCTGAGATTCAAGCAAAATTTCTAATATTGATGCCAAAGGCCAGCATATGGTGTCATTGTGTGGTTTTAAGATACTCGTGATTTAAAGGAAAAAAATTTTTCTGTTCTAGAATTGACATATTAGAAGGGGCTGTGCATATATATATAGGATGTGTGTGTATATATATATATGCATTTTATATATTCAGTAAAAACTTGACCAAATAAGTGAAATATCTAGTTATCATGCATCTCTGTATTTTTATATATTTATTTATATATACATTCATGTGTATGTGTATATACCTATATCTATAGTGCGTGTGTGTGTGTGTGTATCCCTATAGAAATAGTTAATGGACTGTATAGATGCATATCCTAGGACTGTTAATACTGGTCTGCTCCTCCAAGCCCTTACTCGTGCAAGTAGTCTTTACTCATACAAGCAGTCCATCCTGTCCCATGAGTTGTGAACTACTGGCATAAGAAAGGGTTTTCAGGCTTGGGCTCCAGTTACTGATTTCTGACCATTCCTTCTGAATTCCATGGTCAAAACGTTTTGGATAAGCAGCATCAAATCCTTGGCCCTTGACTACTGTGTATTACTTACAGTCACTGACTTCTGCCGCAGGGATATCTTGAAAAAAAAATTAAATTACAAGCTCTTGGGGTACCGAAAAACATCTGAAAAAGTTCCAGTGCTCTAAAAGATGAATAGTTGTGCCTTTTGGCATCATAGGCTGGCCAAAACTTGCAAACCTGGGCATAGAAAAATTAGGTGCTAATTAAATTATTTAAAGCACCAAAATAAAACATTTATCTACATTTTTAATGTGGATTTCCATTTTATGAGTGACTCCTAACTCAACTAGTACGTGACGATATTTTAAATGAAAATGCATGCCACCTTTTTGAATGACTTGGCTTTATTCTACTAAGAGTTTCTAAGAAACCTTTAGATTCACAATGATGAATGTTTTGCTTTTCCTTAGCTTTTGACTTTTTTTGTTTCATTTGTTTTCTGTATATCATCTCATTTTTGAGCATTTTCTTGTTTCAGCGCTTGTTGTAATGTTAACTTCACTGTAAAAATTTTTAAAAACCCAAAACGTATCACTAATTGTTTTAATGCCTCCACTTTATTTTTCCTGTAGCAGTTTTTGGAAACTTGAAAAAAGCTTCCATACTGCTGAATGACAATACAATCTGATGATCCTGTCTCATAGGTGTCATATGTTCCGTGTTAAATGTCTTTTTTGGTTTGGTTTTTGGTTTGTTTTACTTTGCTTTTTTGGATGTGTTAGAGCTGGAAATAATCTCTATATTCAACATTGTTCCAGTTCGATGTGCAATCAAGATGTGTCAGGAGGTGTAAAACTGTTTTTGTTCTTTATATTTTTTTTGAAGTTTCATTTTCTTTTGTATTTAATGTGATTATGTGCCTTTAAAATGTTCTCCCTTCCATTCTGCCCTTGTATCTTTGCAGTCATTGTATACAGCAGATTCTAGAAAGTGTTAATCATTGTCATCTAAATGGCATAGTTCACAGAGACCTGAAGGTCAGTATCTGGTGCCCATCAATTGGATATAAGAATTTTGGGGTATTTTTTTATTTTTTTTTCCGCTGGGTAGGGGCAGAGGGTGGGTTGTCTGCGATGTTCCCTTGCCTATCCTACTCACCCTCAAAAACAACTAGACGAACAAATAATGCATGACGCCTCTTTCCAGTTTGCAAGTCTACAGGCCTAATATACATCATGGCAAAAGGGGGAATGGTTGCCCAAAAAAACCCAAAAAACCCCAAACAATCTCCTTCCAAGGCGCTGGATTTATCCCATGCTGTCCAACGTGTCTGGTGTTCTATTAAGGCTGTCCATGTATCGCTGTGTACGCACATGGAGGTGAACTTTGGCTGTGATGTATGTCAGCTTGCAGATTTAAACGCCACTTCTGTTCTGAGACCCTGGGTTGCAGTAGCAGAACAACCGGTCGCACACTGCTGCGTTAGAGTATGACGAACCCTCAGGCAAGTGATGCTAACTGCCGGCTCAATTGGACCGCCAGAAGTTAATAATTGACCTAAAACGCCTCGCTTGGAGTGGCGTTTGGTTTGGGTTGGTTTGTTTTTTTTTTGTGTTGCCTCAATGGCGGCTACAATTTCTAACGCCTCTGAGAGAGCTCTCAGTATGGAAAGGAGAAAAAAGTACAGAGGATGCCAAACATTTAATACGACCTCATCGGCGAATTATTGGCAAAATTTCCTGACAATTTTCCTTTTAAAAATTGTCGCTAAAAAAAAAAAAAAAAAAAAAAATTAAAAAATATCCAAAATTAACCACAAAACAAACCCCAAAAAAGCAGCCGACCCAAAGCACCTCTCCGCGGCTGGCCCCTTGCCGCCGCCGCCACGGTGCGGGGTCCCTGCCTGAGGCCGTCGTGCTCGGAGCGGAGCGGGGCGGAGCGGGGAAGGCGGCTCCCGCCCGGTCCCGCCACCGACCCCGGCGCCTGGCTGCGGGCGTGCGGGGCGGCGAGCGAGCGCTTGGAACTAACACCCGCCCCTGGTGTTTGCATGCAGTCATTGCATTCAGCAGATCCTGGAGGCTGTGCTACACTGCCATCAGATGGGCGTAGTCCATCGCGACCTCAAGGTGAGTGCTGCTGCTGCCCCGCCGAGCCGTCGTCCCTAGCCGGAGCCGCTCCGGAGAGCAGCAGACCCTCGGCGAAACAGAGCCTTGCTCAGGGGAGATCTAAACGGTTTTCTTCTTTGTTATTATTTTTTTTTTTCCTTCCCTTTATTTTTTTTTTTTATACCCGTGCACAAGAACGAACCGCTAGCATTCGCCGGAGAAAACCTGCCAAAGGCTTGCCAACACCTAGCTGTCCAGATCCGGGCTGTGAAAATGGCCGTCAGAGTCTGCTGGCAGCGCCGGGGAGGACAGGAGTTGCTTTTCAAGCGTTTGGTGTATTCGAGGAATACACGATCTTCCTCTCTGTCATCCAGAGCTTTTGGGGCAGGGTGTGGGGGGAACTTTGCATCTCTCATCAGCGTAACTTGGAGTGCTTCTGGGAAGCACAGCGGCGTTTGCATGTCACGCATCGTAGTGACGAAAGGCCGGCTGCCGTGCGATCGCTGGCACAAAGACCTCTCTCTCCTCCAGATGATGACTGGGCTACACAACGTCTTTAGAAAGCGGGAATTTCTACGGTGTTCTCACCACGATCACCTGAGGAGTCGTGTTCCTTCCGGACAAACGGTAGCGGTGGGTTAGAAGCTTCGGAAAGAAAACTCTGGTGTTGAGAAGAGCGTTACCTCTTTCTTAACCATGTCCATATCCAAATGGCCGGAGACGTCTGCGGCGGAAATGCTCGCTGTTTTGAAAGCCTGTTGGCATGGAAAGAAACAAGTAAAGATCGCTTTCTCTTACTGGGAAGCTCAGAGAGACATGTTTGTCTCCAAGCTGGTAGTAAACTAGCTGAGGATGAGGGAGAGGACTTAATTTGGGCACTTGGGCTTCAAGGTCCTCAAGTAAAGAAGATTGTTTATTTTGAAATCAAATGGAAGTGCGCTGTCAGAAATACCAGGTCCTTTACGCAGGAGAGAAAAGCCAGCGTGCGGGCTGAGGCAGTGAAACACGCCGGTTCCTTCTGCCACAGCTGCTTTGTCTCTTACTTTCCTTTGAGTGAGTTACGGGGAGCAGGAGTTTCCGCCCAGGGTAGGAGTTTTCTAGCGGTTATCATTAGTAATAACCTTGGAACCGGAACGCCGTCATCTTTCTTGCCATCCTTCACTCCCAAATAAACAGCTGTTACAGTAATTATCCCAATTTATGAAGTCTCTATTGTTGTCCTATCGGAACATAAAGGGTGACGCTCTGAAAGCTCAGGGAACGGGATGGATTTCAAAGACACGTACACAAAATTCTTTACCCGTTTTGCGCTTCTGGATTTTCCTGTGTCACGGTTGTACAACGGGAGACTGACAAGTCTCTATCCGATCCATAAATCTTGCGTGGCAGCCGGATAACGCGGAACAAGTTTAAATGAAGGAATGTCACATTTGTCCAGCTGCTCCAGCGACTTCTGTCCTCACCGTACGTGCAGTACTGCGCTTCTAGCGTGAAAAGGAATTGAAAAAAAGGGATTGTAGCCGTGCAAGCTGACAGAATAAGGAATGCATTCTAGTACTTTTCAGACATTCGCACAAAATAACTTTTTCTTTGGAAATGAATTAAATCCAGCTGTTCCCTGCTCCGAACCATGTGCGGATTTCTTACTCTGGCAAATCCAGGATGAATTGGAAAAACAATGTGAGAAAAAATGTTCCTGCCAAGCTGTAGTACCCAATTTCATTTCTGAAAGTGAAAACTTGAGGAAGCAGAAAGCCATCCTTCCTCAGTTACTATTTTGGCAAAAGAAAAAAAAAACCAAAGAGTGAAAGAGCAGACTGGTGAAACCCCAGCAGAACAATCTGTACCAAAAAGCAGATGCCAAGAGCAGAAGTACAAGACGTGTAGAGAAGATGGCTATGGCCTGGCATGGATCCTTAAACTGCAAAACTCGATGGATTTTTTTTTTCCAATAACTCAGACCAGGATTTGATGGCATGTTTAGGGGTGGGAAGGGCAACAAGACGAGGAGATTTTGGACAATCTTGTTGTATTTAACTTTCCTTTTAGCATAATTTAGTAGCAAACAGGAGCTTTTGAAGCCTCTTACGACCTGCAGAAGTGCTTGTTGCTGCTCGGTTTGTAATCCTTGGTATAAGTCAGAATGGTGGTGGATTCTCGATCCAGAAAAAAAAATACTAACCTGTTAGTGGCAGTCTGTCTTTAACAGATGGTAAAAGTGCACTTTCATGTAGGAATTCCAGTTCTTGGCCATCAGCAGCTGTGCTGCTTTGGTGAAACTCTACGACCGTCTTGCATCTCCCCCCAAAAAGCGGACGCTGTAGTTATGTTCAAGGAAAAATACACAGAGGCGTGACTACTTGATCTCTAAGAATTAAGGACCATTGGAAAACTTAAGGCATAAATCGCGTTAATTTATTTGTAAGTAATTTCAGTAGTTAACACTGCCATTCTACATGCTTGACTGCAGCCGGTCTACGGTAACACGAGGTGACACTATTGAATCCGCAGTACGAGTACTGGGTGGCCTACGCTGGGCTGTTAATGTTTTCCAAGTAATTGCAGTCATTCTAAGTTAATGCCCGATAATTATCTCGTACGCCTCTCGTCATCCTGAAGTGACAGCTGCGCCTTGTTCAAGCACGTAGTCCCACACACCGTCGCCCGAAAGGCTGTCGTCTTCGGCATAGGAGTAAATCGGGAAGTCGGCGTCAGCTTCTGTTGAAACGTTCGCCCCTGACAGCGGTATTTCTGCAGAGCACTTTGATCGGCAGGGTAAAGACACGAAATGGAATTAAAAAAAAAGGAAAAAAAAACCCCCAGCCAAAAAACTACTACAAAGCTACTATTTTGAATGGAATCTCACGCATTGCGAAGTGGTATGCGCTTGGTAGGTTAGCACTTGTGTCTCAACCAAGATGGTGAGGCGTTTTGCTGCTTTTGGCTTGCTGAAGGTCACAACCAGATAGGATCATCCATTGCTTTAAGAGGTTTATTTCAGAAGTGCATTCCAGGAAGTAATTACTGTAAATGTCTCTCACTCTGATAGGAAACCTTTGGGAAGTATGTGACTGTATGTTGAAATTAGTGTAGTTAAATTCTGACAAGCAGCGTGACGTTGCTTAAATCAGCGTTGATGAACCTAGAGAAGGGTCCTCAGCTCTTCAGTCAGTGTTTGATAGAATCTAGTTGAAGTGGTGACTGATCATTTTAGTGAATATAGAGATTATGTTATACTCTGAGACCTTAATCTCAGTTTTTAAAACATGTGGAAACAGAAGATTCATCAAGTAACTGTTGATGAAAGGTTTTTAATACTGTCTTTTCCGTGACGTAGCAACAAAGGGATGAGTGAGACAACGATGTTTGTAAAGCGCTGAAAAAATGTTCCCTTACAGTTTGGTGAGAGGGAAAAGAGTTTGTCAGGGCCGGTTGTGTTGTTAATTAATAGAAGTATCAGGGTGGTTGAGGTCTTAATTAGGCTCAAGCATATTCTGCTGGATACTTGACAGATGCATTAAAGATAGCCTTTGCTGCAAGAGGCTTATGATCTTAATTGTTTCCAAGCTCGGAACCTGCCTGGGATTAAGTGTAATCACATAAGTAGTCTCTTGGAAACGTATATGATTGCTGCTGGGTTTAAAATGAAATATGCGTTGAAGAGTTTGCAGGATTGGGTCCCCAGCGCCAGACTGGACGTAGTGAATTCCCTTGGGATGGATCACTAGAAAAATGGCTTCTGAAAGAGTCACAGCAATACCCTTGAAAGGCGGGTTTTGTTACTATGTAAACATAGAACAAAACGTTTTTTAAAGATAACAGAGATAGGAAAGAAAGAAATGGCAAGAAAATACTATAGAGGTCACAGTTCTCTGAAGTAACCTATTAAATTCTACAGTATTTTGTAAGTTGCTTTTTCTAAAAAAAAAAAAAAAAGTTAAGGTTCCTAGAAGAAAGTTATCTTTGGACAATTTTCATTTGATGTATTTGCTAAATGAAGTTAAAAGGACACATTATGAACAGTAGAATGAACACCACGATTACATTCAAATCCTTTACTTTGAATTGTGCAAATGTACTGTAACATTTGATTTCAGATGTGACCAACATACCCTAAAAAAAAAAAAAAAAAAAAAAGCCAAGTGGGAACTTGTGCAAAGTTATATTGTTATTTGTAATAGGCTCTCTGCGAGCACAGACGTGGGCATGTTGGTTTTTGCTGAAAGATTTGCAATGTAAATACACCTGCCCTCTTAATACAAATATAATAATACGTCTGTTATTGTTAAGCTGTCATGCAAAACATACTGATGTTTGACAGTTACAGATGCCTAATCCTGCAAACTGCCTAGGTTAGACTAATAATCAAAGAATACGTGTCTTTTGGGGGTTTTCTGCAGCGTTTTTCTGGTTGTGAGCTCTTAGGAGCCTCTGAATTGCCCAAAGAGGTGTCGCAGTTCCATACGAGCGTCCTGGCCGACCTCCTCCTCCTCCTCTCGTAGATCTGCACGCCGTCCTTAGTCTCGCTCTCAGGGGATCACGAAGGCTGTTTACAGGCCTGGTGGTTCTTTCCAAGTAGGAACGGGAAGTGCAATTTTTGCAATTTCATGGAGAAAATGCATGGTTTTTTTTCTCTTTTTCACTCCTCCAAGTATTTATTCTCTTCCAGACTACCTTAACTTAAAAAAAAAAGCTAAAATCTCTTTAAAATATATTTACTTATCTTTTCATCTCAATTTTTTTCTCTCTCTGAATAAAGCCTGAGAACTTACTTTTAGCTAGCAAATCCAAGGGAGCAGCGGTAAAACTGGCAGACTTTGGATTGGCTATAGAAGTCCAAGGAGAACAACAGGCTTGGTTTGGTAAGTAAATATTTTTTTTTCTCACCATTTATTCAGCGTAGCCATTAAGCCTCTCAAACTGCCCAACTCTCACCCTAGTGTAAAACATGCAGCTGTGTGACTACTTGATATGTGGCTTTAAGGGGTATTTTTCTTTATAGTTCAGTCTCTACAGCTGACTACGCTGTAGACCTTTTTCTCCAGGAAGAAAGTTATTTGCAGTTCTCACTGAATTAAACAGAGCTTGGCAGCAGACCTTATTCGGTTAAAAAAAAAAACAAACCAAAACCAAAAAACAAAACCCCCAAACAAACAAACAAAAATCCCCCAACGCTTCAAAAGTGACCTGTGGCTACATTTCCAAATCTCAGAGCTCTCTTAGCCAAGAGGCGGCTGTGCCTCATAGCCTCCTCTTCACTAGCAAAGGTAAATCACCTTACCAAACGACATCAAATAAACTGGCAAAAGTCTCTTCTGTTGGCACAACCGTGTAAATCCCGGGGATTTTGCCGGTACTGGTACAGAGTAGGATGGAGGAAGAGGGGTTTTAAATTCGTGCTTTTAGTAAATATAGCTTTACAAATGTCCCTTATGCAGGTAGTCTAAGTGCCATTGACATTTCTTGACCCTGAAACTCGGGTTTCCTGACTCCTGGCTTGTCCTAGCTTTTGTCAGCCCCTAAGTTTGACTTAGGCGCGCACAAGCCTGTTGTCCCCCGCTTTCCCCTGGGTATCTAGGGGAAGGAAACACGGGTGTAGACCCTGGGAGGGAGATGGGTGGTCTCCAGGTAGGTTCTTGGGTGACTGAGGAGTAAGACTGTAGAGGCCCCTTCACACCTGCAAGTAAAACTGTTGATAAAACTGTTCTTTGACCCACTGAGGTCAAAATAAGCTGGCTGATTAAAAATGTATAATCATTAATATATAAGCAACTCATGCAATAGATCACAGAGAGCATAAACCCAGGAAGGTGAGGGGTGGTTAAAAGCATCTGGAACCTTGCACGCTAGTCTGGAAAGGGTTGTCTGTCCACTGCTTACAAACATCTTCTGAAGTCGGGACTGGAGTTTCTCAGCCACATTAGTGATTTTTGAAAACATTATCTTCATTTGGAAGCGATCGAGAGTATGCTTGCTTGATGGTGAAGGTGAGAAAGATGGATGGGAATGTGGAAGCCATGGGGAGCATATTCTGTGCATCAGACCTGCTCATGAAATGTTGGAAAACCAAGTCTCCGAAATCGGTACCTGGAATGTATCTTAGTGTGCCGCACAGTGCTCCCCCTCGGGGTATGAGAAGAGGGCGGGGGCAGGGAGTTAAATATGATGCACTTCTCTCCGGTTCCACTACAGTATTTCTGGGGTTTTGTTCATTTAAAAAATAATGCTAATTGCAAATTGTTTGCTACAGTTAACAGATGCTCAAGGGAAGATGGTGACAAAGATTTAATACCGATCACTTTAAATGACAGGATGTGTACAGACGTGATGCGTCTGTCTCGCATACCACCCTCTTGGAACAGATGTGAAGTACAAGACAAAATTTATTGTAAATCCCAGAAGGAAAAAAAATACAGAATAAAATATTTATAGCAGCTACCTATTCTCACTTGCAGCAGCTAGCAAGTGCAATTTAAAATTGAACAAAGTGATGGTGAGCTTGCTGTCAAAGCTTAGAATAAAAGCACAAAGGATTTTGTGCAGGTTGAGAGATTGTTTGAAATCTAGGATATAACGAGATGCGGATGCCCAGGCAGTACCGTTGGACATATGTTGGTAGCTGTATAAGCTAGCCCGTTGTTTTAAATCCCAGCCTTTATATAAATGGATTGCAATAATCCACAAAAGAGAGAGGAGATTGCTTTTGCACATTAGCAAATAGACCAGTACAAAAGGAGCGGAATAGAAAAAAAGACAACACACGAGTCATTTGTTATAATGACAAAAACATCAGGTAAGCAGGAAGCATCTCAAGAAGAAAAATCAGCAGAATGAACTTGACTTCAGGGATATTTCTGTGGATGATACGTCTGTGGGGATGCAGGTGATGCACAGGAGGTTGCAATTCCCTGTCAAATCTTGCCCTTTTATTTTTTGGTCGTTTGGTTCTTGTCAAGTGCTTGGTTAGACACGTAGCGTCATGAGGACTGCCATCCTGGACTTGGTGGAAAGGAGATTGAACAGAATGTGTTCAAAACGTGTAGGGAAGGAAGAGGTAAATGGGCAGCAAGGTGCTAAAAAGAAAGCAGTGGAGTATGGCTGTCTTTTTTAGTTTGTGGTATTCGCTAAGACTAGTGGGTTCTGTAGCTTTTCTGGAACTTCTTCTGCAACACCTTTCGGTAATGGTCTGAGTGCCTGCCTTCATCTTAGGACTGCTTTAACAAGGCAAACCACGAACTCCGATGTGCTTGACGTTTTGAACTTTTTCTTGCTTCCTTCCAGAAGATTTTTTCTGCTTTCCCCTGGATTCTGCAGCACTTAGTGACTCATGGTGTGCTCTGATTCTAATTATAGCTCTGCAATAGTGTGTGGTTTTGGTCTTTGGGGTTTTTTTTTTTTTTTTTTGGGTGTAGCCTTCTGGTGTGATCGTCGCTTTTCTGCTTAAACCGTGGCTATGCCTCAGCAGGAAACTGGGTAGAGCTCTGTGTGTTTGGGTACAACAGGATGTTTTCCTGGTTTGCGTGTTTGTAAAACAAACCTGTTCCTCGCCTGTTTGTAGAAAATGTTTCGGGGTTTAGTTGCAACTCCCCACCCTGCTAGCAGGTGTTTAGTGTACTGGGAGAGTGTCCGGCGAGCTCCACCGACTTACTCGCCCAGGCAGGTGAGCCATTGCGCCCTGTGGAAGTCAATGGCAGGACGGCAGTGAACTCCCTGGTAGCTAGATTTAGTCCTAGGTGCATCTCATTTTAAAGTCCAGCCTTGCGACTGGGACTAAAATACGCACCACTTGAGTCATTTGAGTAGCTTCGCTGAATTAGCTTGCTAGTTGCGTTAGATTTCGGTTGTATGCAGGCAGTCTTTCAGACCCAGCTGTGCAGGGAGAGAAGGCTGCTGCTCTATACTTGCTCGCAGCTTGCTCTTGCCCCTTGCTGCCACCTGCTCCGTATCTTCTCACCAGACTGCTCGTTTGAGTTTTTGTCCTTGAGTCAAAGGGAGGTACGTTAGCAAAGATGTACAACTTACTCTGTTTAAGCCAACGTGGTTTATTCTGCCGTTTTATTTTGGAATCCTTGTATGAGTGGTGCTGAGAGGCCGTAAGGCTAGCAGGGAGGTGATGATAGCATAGGGCAGATCTTAGAGCAGCATTTAAGATAGATCTATGTTAATTCAAGTTTACGTTGTGCAGGTTTGACTCAAGAGATGTGCTCGCTGTTTAGGAAGTTAAAATACCTAATCTTTGCATAAGAGGGTTTTGAGATGGTGAGTTCTTTAGGCTGAGTAACATGCCATCTCGTGTACCCACGCACCACTGAACTCAACGAAGCACAGCGTTTGTCTTGGGCCTCTGGGTACTTACTGAAATCATACAACGCCGGGAGGACGAGGTGATGCAGGCTTTTCTGGACACTGTACAGTCACAAACAGTTTCCAGCTTTGCAAGTGGTTTTAGCTAAAGTAATTACTACTATTAGCAATAGTTTTCTGAAAGGGACGGGCTCATATTGGGATCCCTCTGACCAGTTATAGAATTACCTCATAAACAACAGTTAACAATTTCAGTACGTTTTTTCTTTTTTTCACTGAAATCATGACTGTGAACTCCTCTTCTGTGTTTGCTGCTTTAAACTGCTTCAGAATCTGTACTAAAACCATACCAGTTATTTCTGTGTAGACCCATTCTGCATCTTCATCAGGAGATAAAGTTAGCTAAGTACTGTATTTATTTGTGCTTTAAATTTATTTTCAAGTGATGCATAGCGATGCTTATGGAGCTACGGTAAGTTTGAAAGTCAAGGCAACTTTACTTCCCCTTTAAAATAAAGAAAAATATTAATGTGGAGGACTACAGCCAAGAAGAGATACAAAGCATCGCTCTATTTAAAGCTACTTAGAACATATTTTTTTTTTTTCAGCTTCTCAAACGAGCTTAAGATGTGTTTCCTGTATGATAGTACTCTTTAACAATTCATAGCTCTCCTATCAGGAGACTGCAAAAAACCAAGCTTATTTTTCATGGAAATATTTTAGCTATGTTCTCAGTAGAAAATACAGAATGTGTTCCTTCATTTCCTCCTCCCACTCTAAAATGATTGCCAGCTGCAGGGCAAAGGCTTCCTTTTTCTGTGGCTGTGCACTTGATACATTATCAGCATCTCTCGAAAGTTTTGTGGAACCCAGTGTGGTATTTCAGAAATGACACGTAGTCCTTCGTGAAAGCCACCAAATTCTCACCTTTCCGGAATTCTCAAGCATTAATTTTAGGCAAAGATGCTTGAAAGAACAGACATGCTAACTGATATGGTACAGGATGGTTTTGGTCATTAAGTTTTTATCAATTACAGTCTACGTGTATACCTACATTTTGCATTTCTCCTAAGAGAAAGCATCACTGCTGGTAATGAATAAAGAATGAAGAACAGAAATTTTAAAGGCTAGATTACTTCGGAGATGTTTTTTTGTGAACTTTTGCAAGGAGGTTTCCAGAAGCAGGATGACCTCACAGAAATGAGTTGCTGTGGTTTAACGCAGCAGGCAGCTACCACAACCGCTCGGCTCACACGCACCCCCCCAGTGGGATGGGGCAGAGAATTGAAAAAGGTAAAACTCGGGGGGTCGAGATAAAGACACTTTAATAGGACAGAAAAGGAAGAGAAGAAGAATGGTAAAAGAATGTACAAAATGAGTGATGCACAGCACAATTTCTCACCACCCAAAGTCGATGCTCAGCAAGATCTTGAGCTCCCCTGCCCCCCGGCCCACCCCCCAGTTATATACGGAGCATGACATCCTGTGATATGGAATATCCCTTGGGCCGGTTTGCTCAGCTGTCCTGGCCGTGTGCCCTCCCGGCTTCTTGGGCACCCCCACCCTTCTCCTTGGCAGACCCGTATGAGAAGCTGCTTGGCAACAACTGAAACCATCAGCGTGTTATCAACATTATTCTCATCCTAAATCCAAAACATTATACCAGCTGCTAGGAAGAAAATTAACTCTGTCCCTGCCGAAACCAGGAGCAAGTTCTGCAGTGGAAAGGTAGTGTTAGAAGTAGCAGTGTGAAGTACGAACTGCAAAGGCTGCACGAAGGCTGAGCCCCAAGTTGGTGGCCTTCCTACTAACTAACGGCCGGTGGTGCTCCTGTGAAAGCTCATCCTGAACATCTCTGAACATTCACTTTGCCACCATCTGGCACTGCCTGAATTGAGTTGCCACTTCTGTGTGAAGAAATCTGAACGGTGTTCTTACTTTTTTTTTTTTTTTTTTCTTCTAAATGAGAGATCTCTCTATACATAAGTTTTCCTTAAATCTAGCCCTGCGTGGTGTTAACTCAGGAATCTGCCCTCCCCTAAGTAGTTACAGGACTGCAGCGTAGCTGCCCTTCTGTTCTGGTAATTACTTCCCCATAAACGTCAGTGGAAGTACTCTGCGTGTGTTAAGGCTTCACAGCTGATGGGCTCCCAGAAATTCCATGCCAGTCATGTGTACTGCCGTAACTTCTATAGTTTGGGGCTATTTTAGAATAGCCTAAATTAGGCTAATGATTAAAAAAACCCCAGTAACAGTCTTTGGCATGCGTGCTGTGAATTTTCTCTTTCAATTAGTATCTCCAAGGGGATCACTCAGATAATGTTTCCCATGCTCCCACTACTCCTCTAACTTTTTTGACCTTGACCCTGGGCCAAATGTATTTGCACCTCACTTCTGGGCGTCTCGCTACAGCTTACAGTAATGCCAAAGTCACGAAAGAAATTTCATCAGCTATCTTGTAATCTTTCTGGAAGTCTTCCCCTGCTCCACTGTCACCGGATCCTTGACACCGCTGTTGAATGCGGAGTGCTAGATGGATAACGAGCCGGCTTTTTGCTCTCCTCTTGACTTCACCAGACGTCATGCAGAAAGGGATGCGTAGAGTCCGCGTAAGCGTTCCCATTGTTGTTACTTCTAGGTGATTCGCCATAAAAAGAAAAATTCAAAATGAAGCGCTAAGTGGTCGATGGATTGGGAAATAATGTCCTGTGTCTTGTGGGCTGAGATGAGAATCGCTTGATTTTTGCATACAACTTCTGAGAACATTTACCTTGCTTTTTGACAGGCTTTGCTGGTACTCCAGGATACCTTTCTCCAGAGGTGTTACGAAAAGATCCTTATGGAAAACCTGTGGATATGTGGGCATGTGGTAAGAAATTATTCTGAAGACTATGTTCAATCCACCGTAAAGTGTTTTGAGGGAGAGTGATGATGTGCAGAATACATGATATTCTGCATCAGATAATACGTATTTGGTAAAATTCATTATTAATTTTTAGAAGAGGTCATGAGATCTTTTGTTATTCTACCTGCTTGATTTTATTTTTAATTACTATTATTTGTGAAGATGTGTTACCACGGCATTCCCTGGCCGTGTCAACGCAACACACTTTCACAAAGTATTAAAAAAGTAGCTGCAGGCGTATGATGGCTAATTCGTTAGAAAAACGTAACAATTCATACTGTGAGCTGTGCCTTTTGGTTCACAAGCAGCCTAAAATCTGATCTGACCGATATATTAGAGCTGCAGTTTTAAACTGTGAAACTAAATGAAGTGGTGGCTACCTAGCTGAGAACAACCGATGGTTTCCTTATTTGACTTCTACCCACGCTTATTTGCTTGTATTTATGGAAGCACTGGTCTTTAATGATAGTGAATCATCTCTGTAAGACTAGCAGATGGACTTTATAATTTCCTTTTGACCATAGATTTATACAGATAAATTGCGTTGCCCAGTTTTTCTTTGCATGAGAAACACAATCTTACAGACACCAATGCAAGCCATGACAAAACCAGGGGTAAAAAAAAAATGCATTTTCCTAGAACGTCCACGCTCATGCAAAATTGTTTCTCCAGCTAGCTAGACGTTTTCAGTGTTCCTGATCTGATGTTATATCAGATGTTCATTATTGCCCACACTCTGCATGGGAGATTATCTTGTGAATTGAGTATGTTCGCCAGTATGAATAGGCAGAGTTTTTCAGTAGCTGGGGTAATTCGTTCTACAAGGTTGTCAGGTGCAAAATGCATTTCTGGGGTTTGTTTCTTAAAATCACTTACTGCTGTGAATTTTCTGCAGGTGTCATTCTGTATATCCTTCTGGTGGGATATCCTCCTTTCTGGGATGAAGACCAGCACAGGCTTTACCAGCAGATCAAGGCTGGTGCTTATGATGTACGTACCGTACTCTGTCTATTCAATTATTTATAATTGTACCTCTAAATAGGAGGGGTTTAGTGTGAAAAGTGAAATGAGAATTATTTCCTAAATTGTTTTTGTATTGGTTATCTTTATGAGCCACTCAATATAATAAATGTCACTTTAGTAACATGAACCTTATTGGCAGGGGAGCATCCTATGCTAATTTAAATTTTTTTTTTTCCTTCATTCCATTTGCACTTGAGCAGACACTTTGGGTGTATGTCTGAATATTTTGCTGAGCAGGGAGGTGTTAATTCGTAACCAGTTAGATTTCTATACAGTAACTATACAGTTAGCATTAAGATTTTTATGCTAGGAATTTCAGTTGGCATCATGTCACTGTAAATATATGAATGCTGTGCATTTGAAGCAAATAAAAAGTCAAAATAGTAAAGGAGAAAAACGTTATTTATAAAACCGGCTAGTTCAAACTTTCCTAGTTGTGGAAAAATGCATTTTTGCCCTTAAAACTGGTCAGGTGGGCTAGCAGTTAATGTGACAGAAGTAATAACAATAAAAATCCGTAGGTAAAATTGTGTAGAGATTGTACTAGATAATGTACACGTACATTTTGGGTTTGTTTGTTTGTTTGTTTGTTTCAAGTTTCCCTCACCAGAATGGGATACAGTGACTCCTGAGGCAAAAGACCTCATCAATAAGATGCTTACCATCAACCCAGCAAAACGTATCACGGCGTCAGAAGCACTAAAGCATCCATGGATCTGTGTAAGTCGTTTCCACACATGTAACAGAACCATTTGGCAGACGAAGCAGCTTCCGGTTTACTTCAGCATAGGCTGAAGGTGTTTAGGGGATAATTTTTGTCCTTACCCTCACAGCTGTGTAACTAGGGGAGTGTGAAACTGTAGTTGGACAGTTTTAGAGTCCATAGCATTGTATAGTGAGGTCTCAGCCCGGGATAAGATTTTTTGCAGAAACGATCTCCTTTGCCTGACTCTGTGGTGCAACAATTCCAAAATTAGAGCATTATTTTAAATTATCAGAGAAGAAAAACCGTACAAGAAAGCACTTTTCCATTAGATAATGCTTTACATCTTCATTTCCCTATAACCTTTGTGAGAAGCATGAAGTGTAAAGGCAGGAAATTAAGTCAATTTGCAAGCGGCAGGGGCTGCCTCTCCGTTACTGGATCCAGGACTACCTTCCCATCTCCTACGTTCTACACGGTGACTTTGCAGGTAGTCTGGGCTGACACTTTGAAAGCCACAGTGAGAAATACAGCTGGTTCCCAACTCTAGTCGTTCCAGCAGGCTGCATTTTCTTGCCTTTAAAATTGTGATGCACATTGAGTTACGGGGGAAATGCAGGTACCACTGACTTTTCTCTGAAATATTTCCTGCTGCTCTACCTCACCTAATACCACTAATGGTAAAGAAAAGTTTCTTTCTTGTTTTAAAACGTACTTTCCAAAATCACAATTCAGTATATTACTTTGATGATTATACCGGGTCACCCAAGTTCTAAGATTTTTCTGGTTTTCTTAGTCCCTGTTTCTTTCAGGAGGACTTTACACATAGGAAAGGTTGAGTAAAATGAGACCTGGGGTTTGTTGATTTGGAAATTTCCCAAATGTGTAGAAACCCGCGCAAGGGGATAGTCAGGCAGGGTAGAAATTAAAGTCCCAAGTTTTGGACCACGTGGGTTGTAATCTGTATGTTGTGGAGTAAATCAAATGCTAGGTGGCTGGCTGGGTGCGTTAAAAGGATTCTTTTCTTCTCCCAGCAACGTTCGACTGTTGCCTCTATGATGCACAGACAAGAGACTGTGGATTGCTTGAAGAAGTTCAATGCAAGAAGAAAACTAAAGGTAAGAGGGAAAACTTGTGCGAGGATGAGTAGCTAATTTTGGAGAGATGAAAGTACGTCGGCTTGTATTCCGTGTGTAAAACAAATGGTCGCTAGGCAAATTTTTTTCTTGAGTATTATGCTTAGATCAACGATTAGATAGATAGACCAGCTTTGAGCATGAGGATCTAAAACTTTTCGCAAAAGTGAATAGAAATTAGCATAATTTGGTTGGATGAAAAATAATAACTATCATCTTCATTTATACACATTAAAATATTTTGTTGAAGGAAAATCCTTACGATTATTCCTTTAGATGATCCTTTGTTTTCTCCTGACCAGACAGGAGATTGCAGATGTGAACTTTTCTAATTAGCACATTACTGATAAACTCCTCTTCCTACCCAAAAAAAGAATTAAGCACGTTAGTAAAGTCTGTTTCGTATTCAGCGGTGTATTTTGCCGACACTTACCGTGCCTGTGAATACTCGTGGTTTGTGCATTACGTACTCACAACTGGTAGATACTGGAGATAGTCAGGAGTGCCGGTAGGTGTGTGATTAAGATTAAATTACAATCTATGCACTCGTGGCATCACGTATGATAGGTAATGCACGGACAGTCCATTCTTTCAGGAGTAATTTAGTGCCTGATGTCATTTACGCGTGTGTTTTCCTTTGTGTTGTGTCGTGTTCGTATTCAGCATTTTTACACGAGTGTGATGCTAATTTGACAAAATGTATGTGTACACAGGGGGCCATTTTGACAACTATGCTGGCTACCAGAAATTTCTCAGGTATGTTCATTGAGCTCCAGATTAATAACGGTCTTTATGTTTTGATGCCTGTGATGACTAAGATCTAATTAGGATTTATTAGTACAGAAAGATCTTTGTAATTCGGGAGCATCTAAATACGCTCTATCTCAAGCTGTTTCCTTTGCAGAAGCAAACAAGAGAATTTAAACTATTTGGGCCAGATAGCATTTCCTGTAGGTGACAGTCTCATTTCTCAGCAGAATGCAAGTTCCTTCTCTTTACTTTTTTAGTGTTATCTGTCAAAAGACAGACGGTCCCTTTCTGTCTGTTTCGGGGGAGGAAAATTGAACATAATGCCTGTAGCTCCACATCCCTAAGTATCACTAAACAACATTTATAAACTTATTTTTATGTACCTGAACTCTCATTCCAGGATTCTGTTGCATCTTGTATTAAAAAAAAAAATAAAAAATGCACATTCATTCTTTATTGCTTTGCCCTAAGGAGTAAGAAATGTAGTAAAATGGGTCCGTCTTTTCCTTCTCTTCTAATGTCTAGCTTGATACAACAAGAAATGTTTCGTCTTTATGAAATAATCTCCAGGGATATCTCTGTAAAATTTAGTTCTTTACATGAAAGAAATTTTAATAGCAAAAGCTGAAAAAAGTTTGCCATTAGTAGAGTTAGAATTGTCCTCAATGGTAGTATTGCAAAAACTTCGATGCGATGCTGGATTTTGCGTTTTGCCATGTGAGATGTCAAGTGAACAGTGAAAAAGGACACCAAATTTAACAATCAGTCATTTTACGTATCCTCCTACTCTGTGATGTAACTGTTGGAGTGGAACGTAAATTAATTTACGGACAAAAGCATGATAGTGCTTTGGGCATGTTTTGAATACTAATAAGCACTGAATCATCCAAAATAAGTGATATAATCATGAATGCAAGAACAACTTGTTCCATTTGCATAATACTTGCAATACCATTTCTTTCCGAGTTAGGTTCCTCTATTTAATGCACACATAGAACACAGCAGACTACGCTTATGTAAATTACGTTGGGTTAATGCTTAATGAGTTGCTGGTATCAGCCAATTCATTTTAAAGGTGGGAATGCTGTAGGCTGCGTATCTTGTAAAAATGGATTATTATTATTATTAAATATCAAACAAATAGATCATTTCTCATCACTTCTCATAATGTCACCGTCTGTTGTGTAAGGGGCAATTTTCAAGTTCCATGAACCCAAAAAAGCTGAAGTAATTTTAAAATAGTACTTCGGCATGAAAAGCAAACAGGGGTTTTTTTTGGCTTTGTTTTGGATTTTTTTTTCACCGATCATCTCTGGTTTACACCATAACGACCCATGTTTTTTCCTTGATGACGTTTTATTTTTTCCAGTTGTTTATTCATTGTATTTCACTGCAAAGCATGCTTTTGAAGGTCATTTGTCCATAACGATGTGGTTATAAAAGTGTTTTATTTTCCTTTTTCTTTCTTCCTTTTATGTGGAATATATATTTCTTGTGAGGTAAGACCCTCAGCACGTGAAAGGAACATCTTTTTTTCTCTTCTAAATCAAAATTGCTGTTTGTCCTAAATCACTTTAATTTCTACATGTTGTCACAACACCATTTCTTTTCAGTCTGCTTTCTGGCCTATTCGCGCTGCCTTAGATCTTATTTATAGCTATCGCTTGTAGTTGCAAGAAATCGCTCGTCGTGGGCTTAATTTAGAAATATGCTAATTGCTTTGCTACTGCAAATTCTTTAAATATTTGATTCGTATGCAATATCCGTGCGTACGGAAAGATGCATCAAAATATTATTAAAAATACATTTCCAAGCCAAAACCGACAAAGGCAGTTGAGTATGGAATACGTCCTAGAACACAAAATACTGCATAATAATCCATACTAGGCACATTTCGAAGGACACGCTGGCAATGCCGTAAACACAATCCTTGCAGTTATTATTGCTTTTGGTGCCCTCATTTTACCGGCTTTCATTTAAATGTTTACATCTAACATCTAACGTTTGTTAAACAGTAAAAGAACTCGGAAGTTTTATGCTCGGCTCTAGCAAAAGGACCTAGTTTGTTACGAACGGCAGCCTATAAGAACTAATTTATGGTTTTTTCTATATTTTTGTAAGGGCTAATGGCATAAAACAGGCTTTGAAAGCAATGAACTTCAGGGGTTTGGCCTGGGGTTTTAGAAATAGCTCCTCCTCCCCTTCGCTTTGCCTAAATGAATTTCGGAAGTTAATGGAGCGCCCACAATATTTGCGGTAATGCAAAATCTAAGGTCACGTTGCATCAGCTCCTGTAAGCACACGCAGCAACAGGATGCAGTCTCAAAAATATATGCAAAACAATTTGTTTCCAATATTAATTTACCTGTTTCTGTAGATAAAAACACGTGATGGTCCCGTTGCATAGTACAGGCAAATTTGTTTTTGTTCATTTTAGTTGTAAATCTAAAATGTGAGAGTTTTATGGCTGATGTCTGTAATTAATGAACTGCATTTGGAGGGCTGATATATTAATGAAATTATAAACATTATAAGCATTTTTAAATGGAAGCACCACAATAATGTGATCTTAGATTTTCTGTACTCTGAACCAGCGCTAAATGAGCACTTAATGCAGCTGTAGCCAGAGAATAAGCCCCAAATAGAAAAATTAACTTCAAGTTTAAACCACACGCTCAGTAACTCCGATATCCGCAGCTCGTTTGAGCAGCCTTAGGCTTGCAAGGTCTAACTGGGGGGTTTTTTGGTTGGTTTGAAAGAGAAGGATGCTGGTAATGATGGGAGCTCCGTGTCAGGACTGTCTCCCTTTAATTATGCCAGATTTTTTAGCTGCAGCATTCCCCTTTCAAAAAGGTTTCCTACTTCTAAGCAAAACAGCGAATACAGAACAGCACTTTTACAACCTAAGCCGTCGTACACCTCCTGCTAGGAAGATTGGGTCATAAAGAGCAATAAAACCCCAAAAAAAGCCAGGCTTGTTTTGTAATTTATTATCCGTCAAGTCTTTGGCAGTGAGTCATGAAGCATTTACGCTTTAGTGACTAGTTTATTTGAATTTGGTAGGTCACCCGGCGTGCGTTTCTGCTGCAGATGCTTTCAGGTTGAGAGCTGCCGTGTGCTCGTTGGCACGTCAGCCCTCCACATTTGGTCATTTGCAATGATTTGGCCCCATTCTTGGTGCCACTTTGTAGGGGTGGAATTGAAAGCCTAACACATAGATAACGTTAGGGCAAGTTGAAATTTTGCCCGACGGTCTCCACTGCTTTGAGGAAACGTGATCAGTATGCAACGTGATTGAGAAAATAACGGGTTTTCTGCATTAGAATGGAAGCCAAGTCCAGCGTTTGTTATTCTTAGCGCCTAGGAAGCACTCCTCCAAACCCCCCTTCGCTACCAGATTGTTCCTCCGTCTTAGTTGCAACTTCCCTGACCTTTCACGCGAGGTGCCCGATGCTGTCGTGGTGGGAAATCCCCAAAGCACCGTTGCTCAGAGGTGCTTTTTCAAAACCCAGTTTACTTTTCGTGAGGTGGAATAGACAGGATTGTACCCCAGTGCACTCTGCAGGTACCTTAGGGGTCTGGGACTGGTTACTTAGATGTCACGGTCCTGTTAATAACATCGTTAAGATGCCAGTGGGCTCTGCAAACTCCTGAGCAAAGTCCATGCCATCAGAACAGTATTTTTTTCATAGTCGTATCAAACTTTCAACAATCCTGAACACCTTGCGGCTGGAAAAAAAATGAAAGTATCCAAAGCTGCTGCCGTTACCCTCAACCTGCTTCCATTTCCTCTGTGCCACCCAAGGAGGTCTCTCCTTGTACAAGTACAGTTAACCTACAGCTTTAATCAACGGAAAGAGAGATGTATGATAACCTCAAGTATCTGTAGTTTCTTAAATATTTCGTTTCCTATACTTGGAGCAATAAAAGGAGGAAATAAAAGCTGAAAACGTATCTGCGGCTGGGAGGCGATGGGGTTTTGCTGCGCAGCTGGTTGGCCTCGGTGGTAACCATCCGATGCTGAAATTATTTGTCTCGTTTTACAGCAGCCAAGAGTTTACTGAAAAAGCCGGATGGAGTTAAGGTAGGTTAAATACGTGCTTTAAAGTATGTTTTATTAGTCACCACCTGTCTGTAACTTCTGCCAGTTTTTTAGAATTGATTAATGTTATTTCTTTCCTTTGTAGAATTTGTTCATAAGTGCTTCTTACCGTATATTTGCAGCGATCGTGAAGTTAGTAGGTGAAGCTTAAAAAGTGAAATAAATATTTGAAAACCAAGCGTTTTAATAAGTGGAAGATAGAAAACTACTGGAGGAAATGTTTTTCTTGCTATTTTAATGGAGAATGATTGTGTAATTAATGATTCGACGTTATTAATTAGCTTATAAATAATGGTTTGGTGGTGGGCATGTTAGCTTTTTAGGTATCAATGTTTGTCTGCAGCTCTGTTGCCTCTCTGTTTCCCCTTGACTTTTCATTAGAATTCATGGAAGACCAAACGTTTACTGGTAGGCTTGGCTCCACATGAGGTGTATTCTGCCAGATGTACTCGCTATATTTGGCAGAACTTGAGGGGTTTTACTATCTCAACAAATCAGCTCATCCTGACTAATAGACCTTGCTAAGAAGGGAACATTTTGGCAGCTTTCATACGTGATTTAGAGCTCCTATTCTCATGTCACCAGATCCTGCAGGAGGAGAGATGCTTCACAAATGAACGTTCTGGATAAATACTTTGAAAAACAGCCAGAAAAAAAAAAAAAAAAAAATCGGCAATGAAAAATATTTCTTTTCTCAGAGGACTCCTGAAGACTAAAATAAGCTTTCATTATGTGATTCAAAAGATATTCTTCTGTGCTCTGTGTGTTTACTCAGAAGTGTGTCTTTGACCTGAATTTTAATTTCCTATTTAATTCTAACTTTTTACTTTAACAAAACATTGTATACTTCAATACCAGATTCATAGTATATTTGTTCCTGTTCTCCCACCTATGCACACTTTTCCCGTCACAAAAAATCATGAGACTGACTTAAAATGAAGTGAGTACACGACGATTTCCATGCTTCTCACTGCCAAGTAGTAGATATCCTAGTTATACGGAGAAGCACACGTTCAGTACTACTCTGTCATTCCTGTGAAAACCCTTAACGTGTTTCATTGTGAAATAGATAAATTTCATGTACTCTGACCAGCTTTTCCTTTTTAAATATCATTCCTCCTACAGGTCTACGATGGTATTTGTTATAGCTCAATTTTGATTATAATGTTGGAAACAATTGTTGCCAAAATTTTGCCTAAATTACACTTTGTTGGGATTTGATACTTTGGTTTTCGGCACATTTTATGTGTCTGCTGTTTGTCTGCATGGTCATGTGGAGCAAAGGGAGTAAATTTACATCTGGGGAAGTCTATTTTTGCCATTTCTGTTATTGCGATACTATATACTCCATAGCATTTTTCCACCCCTTCCTACAGCTTAAGCTGTCTTTTTCTTAAGAAAAGCCAAAGAGAAATATACTGTACTCCATGCATTGATACTTCAAATCCAACCAGTCACATTTTCTTCTTTTCCTTTCTCTCTGACTGGTCAATTCAGAAAAGGAAGTCCAGTTCGAGTGTTCAGATGATGGTGAGGATCTTTATCGACAGATTTTCTTTTTTTTTTTTTTCCTCCTGTGAAACGTTCACACTCAGAAAATCAGAACAGTTGCATTTAGTTTTGTTAACATCCTGTGAGAAGCTGCAAGACGTTAAAGTACCACCTTGTGAATTTTAAGCCTGCAGTTGCTATATGCCGTCCACAGTGAATTGTTCTGCAGTTCATTCAAGCAAGTTTTTTTATTTATTTATTTTTTTTAACCTGGGGACATACAAAACCAGAAAAAGTAGATGTAACATTGGCCAATGCAGCTGTCCTTAGTGAATAAAAATAGTAACAAAATAGTAATCTTATAACAGCCTTCTATTAATTTTTAAAGCCTCCTTATGTTAAAAGCTAATAGTATTAATATCACAAAACGTAACACAAGCCACAGTGCGCAGTGACATAGTATCGCTTTAATTGAGCCACTGTAGACCAAGATGCCATGCAAAATGCTCAGGAGTGAAAAATCCAATTTCGCAGCCTTTCCGTACTACGATTTCCCGGCCAGCTTTCTTCACAGCTCAGGGCTCGGTCACAAGATGTCCCAACCAACAGTCTCAATAACTTTTCCTCCTCCTCAACCTGCTCTACAGTTTTCAGCCTCTGTGATCCCACACAACAACCTACTCTATTCCTGTTTATTACGGTTTTGAATCTGACTTTTGAGACGTTGGTGATGGCCCGGCCAGCTTCTGTTGCTGCTGCTGGCAGAGCAAAGGCAAATACAGAATCACAGAATCTTTAAGGTTGGAAAAGACCTCTAAGATCATCAGCTCAACCCACCACCACCGTGCCTACTAAACCGTGTCCCAAAGTGCTGTGTCTACACGTTTTTTGAACGCCAGCAGGGATGGTGACTCCACCACCTCTCTGGGCAGCCTGTTCCAATGCCCGACCATTCTTCTGGTGAAGCAAGTCTTCCTGATACCCCATCTAAACCTCCCCTGATGCAACTCGAGACCATTTCCTCGTGTCCTTTCGCTTGTTACTTGGGAGAAGAGACCAACACCCACCTCACTACAACCTCCTTTGAGGTAGTTGTAGAGAGTGGTAAGGTCTCATATATCGATATCCCTCATCCACACCTTTCACTGGGAAACACAGCTCTCCTTGAAAAGCAAAAATTGCTGGTTGGGTCTGAGCAGACCTGTAATTATACAGGTAAATAGCCTGTTCTTTGGGTGAACGTAGAATTTTGGTGATGGAGGATCAGTGGTAGCAGCATCCAAATGCTGGTCACCGGAGAGGTACCACCAGTGGGGAGATTTCTAGTGTCCCCAACGTGAAGCGTGCTTTAACTTTTTGTTACAGAAGGACCATGTGAAAGATTAAGTCCCAAGATACAGCTTTTGTTTCTTAACATATTTTTAAATAATATATTGGGGGAAAAAAAAAAAGACCGATAATGATTCTACGGTCATGCCCGGCTGTTTGGAGCGTTTGTGTGTGGCTGTCCCGCGCTGCTGTCAGAGCTGAGAGAGCAGCTTTTGACACGCAATGCATTAGCGTAAAAGTTTTCCTTCTTCACAACAAATAGAAGCTCACCACTTAAGCACAATTCAGCTTCAGAATAACTGTTTCGTGTGAAAATATTTTACTCTTTTTGGAATCATTTCCCTTTGCTGTTAAAAATAGATGCGAAATAGGCCATGTTAATAAAAGCACATGTGTATGTTCCACGAGAGAGAGAAAGCGTGCTGGCTTATTGCTCTTTTCTCTCTACGTTTCAAAGGGTTTTACCGAGTTCGGGTTACGCAGAAGAAATAACCGTATTTTGAATTACAATTATCTCTCTACATGACGAATGCTGTATTCTTGATATCTTACCGAGAAGTTTTGAATATATTTCCTGCAGTTTTCAGCAGTAGCTGTAATGGATAGTGTTTATTTTGGTAGGACTTTCCCCAAGGGAGTATGGACCCAAGCCTGCTCTCCTTACTCAGGCAAAATTGGACTTGAAATTGGATTAACCTGATTTCGTTATGTACGCAACAAGCAGCATCCGTTTGACGTATCGCTTTACTTTTTCTATTAAGCTACTACTGCATAGGACTGTGTGAAATCTGGTGAAATCTTCCTTTCCTTCCTCATGTTTTCGCTTTATGTCTATCTGCCTTTTCTCGGGGCCTTTTTTTATTCGTAGTCTCTTGATGACTACACTGTTGTAAAAATGTGAACTTGTAGTTATACAATTTGCCATGTGATTTTTTTCTCTCGTTTTGGAAGATTCAGTATGCCGTCAAGCAGCATTGTATGTGTTCTCCCTATTCCACCGTTCTCCCTTAGCACTTTCATTTACTTAAGTGGTTGGGGTGTTTTTTTTAAAAAGTTTTTTCCTGAGTAAGGAGTTCAGGTTTTGCCCATCTCGCAGTCCCAGAAATATCGGAGCAAGTTGGTCAGTATATAAAATACTTGCTAATGCTTCTGTCTCCCCATGAATGTCTTTATGCGCAAAGGTATTTATTCTCTCCCTGCCTTGAGTTCAGACACCCCTGCAACTTCTGGCTGTAATTGTGAAGAGATAAATGAAATTCATGTGACAATAACTAGGCCAAGTTGGGGCATAAACTAAACACTCGGGGCTCAGTAATGACTCGTATTTTCTCCTAAAGACAATTCCTGTAGAAAGACCATTGTTAAACAACCAACTGTATCTCATCCTCCTGCTGTAGAGCACTGTGAACTTTGATTTTTAAAGCAAAAAAAATTATTTTTATTCTATGTGGGAGAACAGGTCCTATCACAGTTATAGCTAAATAACATTTAGTGTCAAAATAACGTTCCCTGACATTAACTAACGAGACTGCTGTATATTCTTCCAAGCCAGTTAAATGCTGGTTAAGATAAGGAAATTTTCAGTCTGTAATCAATTAATGCAAATCCTGTTGACATTTCCAGAATCTAGACATATCCTAAGTAAGAGTCAGGCTTAATTCCTGCAGTCAACAAGTCAAGCTGCCCCTCCTGTATCAAAATAATATATTCATCAAAAACTGTCGAGGACGCGAAGTTCAGTGCGTTTCCCCAGCGGTGCTAACGTTGGAGGGCTCGACTTTAGCAAAGCCCTTGGCGCAGACAAAACTGAGCTGGTACCTGCGTGCTGAGAAGCTGAATTCTTCATCTGAGGCTATGGAGGCATCGGGAAGTTTAACTCAGAAGTCAGATGTTTCGTACACGGTTCAGTTGGGTCCGCTATTCCAGGACGTCCTCTTGCTTTTATGCCTTTTCATGAATGTTACTTAGCATATCGCCATTTTCTAACTGGTTCAGAAAGGGTTTTCTTTTAGAAGAAAAAATACCAAATTTTGACCCCCAAATTGCTAGTTAGTTTCCTTTTTACAAAAATCCATTAACGAAACAATATTGGACTTTTTTTCCTTCGTTTTGCACATTCAGTGTTAAGTACTGTGACTAGAAGGTTCAGTAGAAATTTTTTGTTTTCTTTTTTTGGATCAAAGTCTTTCCAGACAATACGTATCTATACACCCAGTTCTGCATGCCGCTTTGGACTGCTCTTGTTAAAATTAGACATGACCGAAATGTACGTAAGATTTTTTTCCTAATTATTGTTAAAGAAAAAAACCTACATCTTTCAAACTAGTTTCACTATACTTTTAGTGTGCTTCTTAGTGCATGTAAAAAAGTGGCTCGGTACATTATTTTTAGTATTTCTGTTCTTTTCATACCGTGGTATTTATGAAAGCTGAATCTTAAAAATGGATTTAAAGAATCAGATGCCTTTAAAGTTATTGCTAAACAGTTTTATTTGAATTAAACTTTAGTATAAGTAAAAGCCAAAAGTCTTTAAAGGTGTAGTAGTGTGCTAAGCTTACGAATTAAATGATGACCCACCTGTAAACTTCAGCAGATACGTAGTGATTTGTGGAGTAAGGCTACGGATACTACAGTGTGAAACCTTACACTTCCAGGTCATAGTACCAAAACTGAAAGGCTGTTACACAGTTACTGCAGGATTCTAGAGACTGCAAAAAATCACAGCTGCCAATTATTGGTGTCTAAAATAATCCCCAAAAAGCTAAAGGGGCACCAGTCTCTTTCTAGCATCAGTTGTCTTTGTTCAGACCTGGAATCAGATAGATTTATTCAAATCTGTTCCCAGAAGCCAGTAGAACAAATTCCTGGATTTCTGGAGAGCTATGAATAATCAAGTATTATTTATGGTAGTGATAGGTAGTTAGAAATAAAGAACAACTGGGTGCAATTATTTAATACTGTTGCATGTCAAGAAATCGCAATGACTATTTAGGACTTTCTTCAAACCCATGTTAATTCTTTATTCCTCTCGTATGTGATTAGCTGCTACTTACGGGCTCTCTGTTCTTTTAAGTGTCACAGCTGAAGTCATCTATACCTTGTATAGACCTTCGTATAGTGCATCTGAAAACCCGTAGCTAGCGTGTTTGGAGGAGTTGCAGCTAGCTCTCGGATCTATTGTTAGTGTTCTTTCAAGTTCATAAGTTCATCTTTCTGTGATTCTTTATTTCCATATCTATATCTATATATAGATATCTATATCTGTATATAGCTGTTCTATACAGAGAGATATAGATACGGTGCCTACCGCGAGTTCTAAGGCCTGTCTGTTTCTATTTTCTGCATACCTACAGATAAACAACAAAACGAACGTGGTAACCAGCCCCAAGGAAAATATTCCTACCCCGGCGCTGGTATACCTGGAATCTTCCTTCTCATGCTATCTTCAAGTTTTTGACTGTCTTCTGTTTGTTCTTACTTTTTTTTTTTTTTTTTTCCTTTTTCATGCATTTACTCTGTTCGCTTTCTAAAAACAGGTTTTGGAAAATTTTTTTGTTTGAATTATGCTTTTTTTTTTTTGTTTTTGTGAGGAAGTCCATTAGAGCGTGTTTATTAATAGAAAATGTTACATGGAAGCTGGATGCGGTAGAGTCATAGCGTTTGTAACTGCAGTTGAATTTTTTGCATGCTGTGCCAGAAAGTGAGTAGAATGCGCTTTACGTTGCTCTTAGCTCTTTGCCTGATGACTGTGTCCATCTTTTTAACGCTAACCTGTTGAGAAAAAATTAAAAAAAAAAAAAAAAAAGCAACGCACACCGCACCAAAAAACCCTCCAAAAGCTCTGTTATTTTCTCTGCTTTGTCTCAGTATCAGTATTGATATCAAGGAGAGCTAACAGGATTATTGCTAGGCTACCATAAAATAGACCTTATTCAGATTTTCATTCCATATTTCCTAAAACTCAGCAGGACTTTGCAAGTCTTCACTGGGATCAAGAGGCATCTAGTGCTAAGCATTTTTGCTTGTTTCTTTGACATTTAAATCTGCAGGAGCCATTGCTCATAAGTAAGCTCTGGTAGGAACACATTACTAATCAGAGTGTTGTTCATGAAGGTTTCTGTTGCAGTCTTGCTTTTATTAGTAGCTCCTGTTTCTTAGACTTACATCTCTCCCAGCGCTCACAAAAATCAATGCCAGCGCGTAAGTACCTGATTTTGGGAGTTTTGTTTGCTGATGCCGTATGCATCAGGAGGGATTTTTCCTCTTGGATTTTTTTGCGCAGCCGGCACCGAAGCATACATTTACTAAGTCATTTCTAAGGACCAGTTAACTGGTTTCACGCATGAGTATATGTGGCAGAGTATATATGTTCCCAGACATATATATGAGTATATATGTTCCCAGACGTAGCCATGCACAACAGTCCGTGCTGAAAGTATGCTGGCTAACTGCTGTTTCAAAGATGATTTAATCCTTTTTTTAAGGGAAAAGGATTTGAGGGAAATTAGACTTTAAAGTGACGCAAAGATCTCTCTCGCTTACTTTTATGCTGCTCCACCAGGGCAGCAATTGGTAGTAATCTACGTCTTCCAAAACACGGTAGCGTTTAGAGGTAGTTAACTCGCCTGTATTTTTGTTTGATTGCTAAATACTAATACAAGCAAACATGCTTAAAAAAAAAAAAAAATTAAATAAAAGGCGATTTCTGGCTTTCTTGTCTGGCTTGGCCCGGACAGGAAAGCGCACAAAGCGTTTCCTCTGCCCTTGGGCAACAGAGAGCCTCTGATGGTCTCCAGAGCTTCAAAGCCCTGCCTACGTGGGTCGTGAATAAGGTCTGTGCATGCTGCTGCATCAGGTGAAATGGTCGTCTTTGCTGGCTTGCTGGTGAGGAAATCTGTGTGAGAGACATCCAGTTTCACCCTCTGGCAACAGTTAACGTTTGTTTTAGCTCTTGTCAGTGTTCGGCATTTGTGAGCTGGCTCTTCTTGCGCTCCCTCGCGCTAATGAGAATGTATTTACCAACGGGAACTCTTTTTCTCTTTATTTTGTTCTCGCTCAGGAGCCCCAAACTACAGTAATCCACAACCCTGATGGAAATAAGGTATTCAGAAAGAATCAACTCCATCTTGCTTTTCCACACCACACATTTCATCCACTAGTCCACAGCCGGATAGGGCCGTTCCAGGAATTTATCAAGGAAAATCTCATTCCTGCATTTGTTACACCCGGTGTCTCTTGAGCCTGTTTTCATCTGTGTCCATCCGCTCCGTGCGTCCCGCTGATTGCTGAGCTTGTGAAGCTCTTGGGGGAGTCGTTAGCAATTAGCAGGGTTCGGTACGCTGTGCAGCCAGGCTCGCGGAGCCCGGCGTCTCTCTCATTTCAGCCAAAAACGCTGCAGTCTGAGTAAAACCAAAGAACGCCGTTCTCAGAGTGCGGTGAGATTCTACTGACGAGTTTCACGTGCCGTTGTTGCCTTAGATAAAGACATCGTTTCAGTTTATCCGTCTGCTGTTTCTCAGCATGCTTATACACCATGTTGTGACGTGTCTTTTGCACAGGACTTTGGTTTTCTTCCATAACATCCCTGAGCGGTTTCCAAAAAAAAAAAAAAAAAAAAGTTAACCCTTCAAGTGACAAAGAGGTCTTTTGATTTTTATCCGTTTTCTTCGTGCTCTTTTCTTTTTCTTGTGTATTGTGATGTTTGCGTTTGGCAGCTGATTCCTAAAACGTGTTTTGTTTTGTTTTGTTTTTTTCATGCATGGACTTGACAAGGTCCAGGAAACACCATCATTTACATATAACACATGTTTCTAGGTTTCCTGGAAAGAATTTACTCCTCAGCAGAAATTTCACTGTTTACAGTCTTGACTTAAAGAACTGACTTTTCATTTATCTAGTCTTAACTACCGGTGCTTATTGCATATGAGAGGGATTGAATCCGAGTGAAAAAATAACGCATGCAGACATTTCCCGCGCATGGAAGTGCTGATGGCGTGTGCTGTGCTTGTATCTCCCGTTCCTTTACGTACCTTGCATCTGTCGAACGTAGAGCTTTTCTTGTCACGTTACTACTTGTTCAGCTCCCCAAGTTGAAACTCATAGGCAACAAACAGCCTGTCTTTGAACGCTAGTCTAACCCTTATCGCTCAAGTCCACTAAAGACCAGAAAACGCAGATGAAATATTGGCGTGACTACATCTACTTGACTACTATTACTATGTAATCATAGCAATTTAAGACACTCAATGTCCCGAGAGGTCACAGCAGCCAAGCAAAAACCACTCAATGCGGAGAGTTACTCCGAAATTTGTCTGAAAGACTCATCCTTGTAGTATGGCAACTGGAGCGGATGCTTCAATCTTACAGGCTACATCTGCCGTGTGAGCTCGTGCATGGTGTTTACAACTCGTATTTGTGTTGGGGGGGGTTGTTTACTCATAAGTACTTTATCTAATCTTTTAAGTGATAGAGCATGATACGTCTGTGTAGAGCGAAACATCTAACACCAGCCAGTTCAGGAAAAGCATGGTGACTTGTTCGGTTTTTGTTTGTGTGTGAATTAATTCGTGTAGTTTTATTTGTGGATGCACATACGTTTTGGGGGGTTTTTTTTGAGGTCCGAGTAATGCATTAACCGTTTCGAACATTCCTTTGGCTCAGCCTTGTGAGGACGCAGTAAATAAAGGGCACTGTCAAATTTACCTTTTATTACTAAGTTGTTTTAAGTTTATTTAGTCTTTTAAGAGTTAAATACAATACCAGTCCTATCTTGTCTCTCTCAGATAAAAATAGGCCAGTTAATCCTTTGTGCTATTGAGCTGTGAATTTAAATATATAGAGATATATATTGATTCTACTTTTCAAGAAAGTATACAGATAAAATAAATCAAGTTTTAAAACTTTGTGGCTCTCTGAAACTGCACCCCTATTAGATTTGACAGTGCCCTGTTGAATTTGCCCGTAATAGTTCATGTTTCTGGTAATTGATGAAAGACGGAGATACGGTGTCCTTGCCTTTTTAACAGCGTGGTGGCTTAAGGATAAACTGTCTGACGGATGAGTCATTCCTCGCCGTGACTGGTTCGTTCGTCGAGGAATGCTCCTCCAAAGATACCTTCGTTTCTCCCAGTTGTTATCATGTATTTATCAATTCTCCAGCTCCTTCACAACATTTTTTTTTTTTAAATCACAAAAACAGTATAAAATGACAGAACCTGATCCAATAGTCTTAAAATCACTGGGAGGCTGTTGTAATATAAGTTGCGTAAGCCACACGAGCGGAAAAGCAGTTGTGCGTTGTGGCACGTGGATTTCTGCACGTTTCAAAGTTGGAAAGGAATGACTTACCTCGCACAGGCGGTTTAATCACTAAGCTTAAAATGGCAAGCTCTCCTACTTGGCTGAGGTAGTTCATACGACGTTTCAGATGGACTTTGTGCACTTGGATGTTAAAGAAAAAACAAAAAAACAAACGTGGCCTTTACATTCCTGTGAAGTAAAAGCATTAGGCAGCAGGAAATGTATTTGTGTTCCCTACCGTAGAGAATGGCGGTGTTTGACATCCGTTTCGGGTGGAAATGTCTTTATCGGTGTGTGACCGTTTGTTTGTGAATTCCATCCCACCCTGCTTCAAGGCTTTGCATGATACCCGTAACTAACTGTCGTTTTCAAAGGCGCGCGGGTAAGGCTTGGCTGGTTTTCTACATTCTGCTTCTGTTTGCTTCTCAACAGGAATCGACCGAGAGCTCCAATACAACCATCGAAGACGAGGACGTGAAAGGTACGATTCGAAGCTTCGAACGCGCGGAGGAGCAGTAACCTGAGTTACCTGAATGGGTTTCGTTAGGTCATTAAACAAGGAAACTCCTCATGAATCTTACAGAGAATACTATTTTTCCTCATTTGAAAGAAATAACTTTTAAGCTCTTCTGTGTTACTTCTGCCGTGTTTCCGGCTTTACCTTTGAGTTTTCATTTCCCAAAACACCATTTGCCTTGATGTTTTAAAATGCGGAATATAAAGTTACTGCTTATTAACTAAGATACTAGTTCTGGTAATAATAGTAGTAGATTAAAAGCGTGTAAGTCAGTGCTTTGTTACTTAGTTTATGTACTTTTAGCATGCATTTGTGGTTTGGGTTTGCTTTTTTTTCATTCTATGTCACCGGTTTAATTTTCATTCTGTTCAGATGCCAGTGGTTTTTTTGCGTTTCTCTTTTGTTCTGTCCATGCACTTATTTTAATCTCCTTTTATTCTTTAAAAAACTAAAATCAATCATTTTTTTTATAAGTTAGTTCTGTAACTTCACAGACGCTGGTTTTGGTTCCATTTTTTCCCCTCTAAATATTATACTGTGATGTTGCTCATACTTACTTTAATAACACTGTGTTTTAAAACCAAGGGATTTAAAAGAAAAAGAGTATTAGGTTTGTGTATCTCTGGTCCACGGAAAAGATTGTTTTTCTGCCTCAAAGAACGATGTTAGACGCACAGGTGAAACGCAAGCCAGAGGTGATAGTAAAGATAACATGTGGAGAATTCTTAGTGAAGGTTTTGCTTGGTGAGGTTTGCTTTGTGTTGGAAGCAGTATCGTGCCAAAAACACCTATTAGCAAAATTGTGCCCTAAAATACAGACTTGAGGGTGCTAAAGAGCTTCGTTGGCCTCTGAAGAGCGTGGGAGAGTTTTAGAATTTAGAGGAGATTGAAACATAGAGCGGTTAGAATTCTGTCAAAAATACCTAGCGCGAACCTTCTGACCGGTGGGACGGGCGCCGCGCGCGTTCGGTGGCAGGATCGGTGCTGCCGGGGCGACGACTCGACGGTGTCGGTGTGTAAGCATGAAAGCGGCCGTCCGCCGAGCCCGCCGTTGGAAGCGCGGATTTTACGTTGCGCTGCGTATCGCAGTCATCGGGCGTTCGCGTCGTGGCGGCTCGGCTCAGGCTTGCGCAGGAGAGCGGAGCTGTGGCAGAGCCCAGCGTCTTGGTTCTGCGTTGTGACATGGAGTGCTGCGGGAGCTGCGCTTAGCTCTAATTAACTCGCTGATGTTGGCGCTTTCTTCTCAAAGTTTCAGGGAATCGTTTCGCCTCCACTTGAACCAAGTCTGGGGTGCGTTAACAGCCGGTCCCCGCTCGCTTTAAGTAACAACCTGGAGAGGGCGGATTGAGTTAATGCGAAGTAATGGCTTGGAGAACAATTACAGGTATCTGCAGCTGATGCAGAGGAAAATACAGTGTAATTTACCTTTATTCATAACACTTGGTATTTCTTCCTTCAAACCATTATGTGTGGTTTAGCAACTAACCTCATTAAATGAATAATTTAATTATAGGGCCTCTGCGTGATGATACAACGTGATGTTATAGCGGTGGGATTTTTGTAAGATTCTGTCTGAAGCTTAGCGCACCGCATTATATCACAGGAATACAACTGTAAGAAAAACCGCCATGAAAACATTTTGCCTCGTTCTTTCCAATGATTCCTTAGTATCACAGTTCAGAGCAGATCGGATGGCCGCGCCGTACTTTATTCCCAAAACAGAGGAGAGGGTCTTGCAGCGGTCTGAGAGACAAGATGCTGGTCGTGTCCTTCTCTTTGCTGGTCCATGGCCAAACACACGGCGATACCACCGCCCTGCTCACCGGACACGGGCGCGCGTTTTATTCCAGCGTATAGGGATTTCGTTTTCTGTTTATTTAAAAATCAACTGTAATCTCCCTGTTATTAATTGCCTGCAAGGTTGCTTGGTTTTCACTTCTTAGTATTCCTCTCACACTTCCAGTCCTTCCAGCGGCGGCTGCTTTTCAGATTGTTTTATTATAAATTAAAGCTAACAGTTCCCCTAGGGTCTAATTTCTAGAATGATTCAGGGAATAGGCAGTCCTGCAACCCTGACAGCCATTATAAGCTCCAGCTTCGTGCTTTGGCAGGGCACTTCGGAAGGAGATTTTCCCCCTACACCCGACTTGATTTCTGGCCGTAGATTTTCTAGGACAACAGCGAGAAAGCCGTTTCTCTTGTCAGGAACAGCTACTGCCTGCAGCTGGCGATAAGCTGCTGCTAAGGACAAACGGATTTCAGAGGCAGCAGAGAGAATTCTCTCGGATTACGGGCTGTCTGGGTCCTTACGCGTACGCTCAGGATGACGCTTCGCACCAAATTTCAGTTCTAGAGGGAATGTTTCTCACCTTAAGTGCTAAAGGACGTTCAAAGTCTTTCTGCTCTTCCTGGCAGCACGGAGTACAGCACGGGAAGGAGAAGGGAAATGGGGATGCCGCTCTGTAACATCAAGTCGCATTAGCGTGTGCGTTACAGTATTGCGGCGTGACCCCCGCCTCGCAGAGAGCGACTCCGGTGCGCGAAGGCGTGCGATCCGTGCGCTTCGGTCCTCCTTCCTGCTCTGCCGCCACCGCGCAGAGATTCAGCTCCGCATCAAGCGGCTTTCTTATTTCTTATTGATTTGACTCTTTAAAGTTGTGTGGATCGTGTGAGTCTGTGTGGGATATAATACCTCCAGCACGGCTGCGTTTTTGTGAGCCCCGTGGGAGTGCGTGTGCATATGCGTGTCTGTGCAAAGTATAACGAACGTTACGATTCATTAAGAAAGGTAGCAATTAAAAACAAAAAAACCCCAAACAAAAAGGTCTGAAATCAGCCGTCACAAACATTAGGAACAGATTCTTAGCTCGTATCTGTCAGGGAATGCATGCAGCGTTCTCCTCTCATGTCAGGATCTCACCCTCTTGTCACTTTTGAAGGCAGGTATTTTAACTTGAAGACAGTAAAATCAGGCTTACTTTTAATTTGTTATTTATGGAAAATTTTAGTGTCTGTAGCTTTTTTGTCGTGCTTACGTATGGATTTACATCTTTTAGGGCTGGAACGTGCTTTTACTAGAAACAGTGCTTGGCAAACAATAGCGAGCTTTTACAATTCAAGGGATAAGCAAAGTCTAGAATTTGAGTCTGAAATGACTTGAAGCTGCAGTTCAGGTTCCTCGCTAACATAAATTTCTGACATTAACCGTTGATCCTGGGCTGATCTGCATGACAGCGATCCCTCCCGAGTACGAGGACGGGAGCGATCAGAAAGAACGTACTGAAAACTGGACGACTTCTGGGGTTGCTTGTGGGGTTTCTCCTCCCCGTAGTGAGGAGACTGGGACTCTTTGGCAGCACCTCTTGGCCAGGAGCTTGATACCTTGGTTTTCTCAGGGATGCTGTAGAATACCATCGTTATTTTTGCCGGCTGCGCACACAGATTTTTAGAAAGCTGAGTTGTTAAATTTAGGTCAGGAAATCTAGATTTCTCATGGGGGTTTGGTTTGGTTTGGTTTTTTTGTCCCTGGAAATGGATTAATGAAAGCTCTAGTAAGAATGATGATTTCCGATGGAAAAAATGGCTGAGTTGTATGGCACTTACAGATTAGGTAGATTCTGGCTAATCTGTGCTGCTTAATACATCTGTAAGGTACATGGCTTCAAAACATTAATCATTCAGGAGGCACGTATTTTCACATATTTTGCTAATTTATTTCATTTCAGACCTGTTGCTTTTATTTGATTTAACAGTAGAAAGAAACCAATTTAAACTAATCTGTTTGGAACATACTCTCCTGAAGAAAAACCTTCAAATTTCTAAGAACTTTTTTTTTTTTTTTTTTTTTAAAAAGCTCTCTTAAAACCCTGTATAGCTCAGGACTGGATCGAGGGATAAATCCGCGCTGGCATCTGAACAGAGTCAGTTATGGCTACGACCTTTACAGCTGCTCTTTGGCACCCACACTGCCTCCCAAAAGTACATCGTTAACATTGTTTGTCTGCTCAAAAGATTTTGAAAGTTCTTGTCGCTTGTAATTAAATGATGGTTATTTTTCTTTTGGCCTTCTCTTTTCCCTCCTTCACATCTACTTGACCTCGTGACAGCCCTCACAACGGAGGGTGACGTGGAGAGGTTATGTTCCACCCGCCACTCCTCCTCTTCCATTGCTTCTTCATCTCAGTGGTCACCACGCTTGCCGTGCCCCAGCGGCCGCTCCTGCTGCCAGTGCCTGTTGAGGATTCTGATCACCCTCTACCTCGTCGTCTTTGTTTGTTCATATGTTGTGTTTCTTTCCATCAATTCAGCGGGCAAGTCCACGAAAAATGCAAACTCAGAGAGTCATTCGCTTGAGTCTGAGCTCTCCCACTCCACTCCTTCCTCTGTGCTGTGTAAGTTGAGAGACTCATCTGTTCGGATGATCTCTTTTGTCTCTCCTTCTCTTCCCTCCCCATCATCTGACGGTAGCACAAAAAAAGGTCGATACTGCGATCTGTCTGATCTAGGAATGACCTTTTCTCAGGGTTTACAAAATTACGGAGTATGGGGTTTTTTTAGATATTTATTTCTCGGCCAAGTTTTATTAATTGCAAAGATAGTATCAGCAGCTGTGACAGCAGTGTAAGTCGGTACGTATGTCAGAAAGTTGTATCTTGCAGAGGTAACCTTCGCAGTAGTTTTCAACTTAGATTTCACTCTCACCTCTGGCTTGGCTCCTGGATATGGTCTCCAGATTAATTACCTGTTACGTTCATGTATGTCATCGAGTTACTTTCTTTAGCATCACCATTGATAAACCTACCCTAGAGCTGCTGTGCCAGCTGTTAGCTTGCAGCATTGATTGATGACGACTGCAAAGTTTCCTGCTTTGCTTAGGAGGAGATCTCTGATCAGTAGCGACCAATTAACTCTAAAGGAAATCTCTAGGGTGAGGAGACTGTTTGAGCAGTTTAAATGGGAGAGGAAAAAGGCATTGTGTTAGTAGCGTGTGTACTGGTAGAGCAGAAAAGGCTTGGGTAGATGCATTTCTTGTTTATAAATTAACTCCGAAATTCTTTAGAGTGGAGGGACCTGGTGAGGTGAAACGGGGAATGACTTCTAGGAATGCAGGTGCTGCTTGCCGGATTCTCATCCTGCATCCTGGGTGCGGTAGGGGAGTTGCCCTGCTAGTAAGAATGGGCATTTGCACGGGTAAAGGTGAGATCCAGGTGTGCCCTGGAAACACGGGCTCTGTGTAACTGGCCTGAACCTTATTTCAGATTGGAGCGGAATTTTTGGTAGGTGATGCAGGTGAGAGGGGAATCGGTCCCCGAGATGATGGGCTGTCTCCGGTCACGGCTGTTGACAGGTAACGTTGGAAGAATAGCTTCATTCCGAGGGAGGAGCAGGATAGTATATGCCAATATATAGACAACTAGAAATCAAACTAGAACTACACATACCGCCAGCACAAACTGCACAGAACCTTAAAGAAGAGAGGAATTAATAGGAAGGACGTGGATCTGTGTAACACTGACAGCTAACCCGTGAGCAGCACGTGCCGTAAGGCTGTTGGTCCATCCCCAGCACGTCCCCAGCAGATCTCTCCTGTGCCCGGCGTTTTCGGGGTTGAATGGCAGCAGCCTCCCGCTGCCTGCTTCGCTGGGTAGTTAATAGTGCTAAGACCGCTCTTAATGTTTAAACAGCCACGTTCGTTACTAATTTTGTTACTAAATATAGGAACAGAGGCACCTCAGGTAACACCGCTATCCTTGAAAAAAGTAGCTTATTTTAGAAAGAAAGAGCGTGGTGCAGAAAGGGCATAGTACATATAAACAGTGACATTGTAAGAAAGCGAACAATCTTGTATTTATTCCGTTCCTTCTGTGACGTCAGAAACAAGCACGCTGCTTTGCCACTTTGTTCCACAAAATAAACTTCTCCAAAAATCCTATAAAAAAAGTGCAGGTAGAATTCAGTTTAAGGAATGCAATAACAATGAAATTAAACGTCCGTCTGCTCTGAGGCAGGAAAAGTAGTAGGTGAAACTACTCTGGTAAAGCTACTTGGTGGAGATACGATGGTACTACTACATCTGGTAGTTAGCCTACTAACTCACTTTTGTTTAAATGATTTACAGATTAGAAATTTAGAATTTGCCCCAACACTAGTAGACAAAACAGCAGAAGTTAACCCAGTATCTGAATCTGCACCAGACTTGCTTGTATTTTTTTTTTTTAATTACTCTTATGCTTCAAAATAACTTCATTTCAATAACAGGAACATTTAATTTTGTTAAACAACCAAGTCAAGTGACCAAAGAAACTGTAAAGTCCCCGTAACCTCACCTATCTTCAACTTAATTTTAAAAGCGTGCGCTTCTGGTGTAGTATGATTCTAGAAATGTACATTTAATAGGAGTCACACTCTTGTTAAGTAGCAATTATTATAGTTATTGGCATACATTATAGTTCTAAACAAGAAAAATATTGATTTCTCAGCTGGTAAACGTGGTAGGTTTTAATCTGCTCCATAACACACATGGGAAAAAGAGGGTGTACATGTGGCGTGTTGAGAAAAGGCAGGTTGAGGGAGGATTATCATATAAAGTCCTGGAGAAGAAAACATCTCCATTCCAGCCCTAGGTGCTTGAGGTATTGAGGAATGTATTTTTGAAGGTAACACAGTGTTCCTATAAGTAAAACAGGCAAATGCCACATTTATTAGAATTCTTGTTTGGGGATCATTATTATTATCTCAACACATCTCATTGCTTTTTAAAGCTTTTTTAAAAGGAAAAAGGTGTAGAATTGAGGGTTGTTACTGATTTTTTCCATTGCAAAACATTAGCGGTAGAGTGATTAGGTAGGAGCACAGTTTAAATAAAAGTGTGCACAGCGGCAAAGCTTGTTAATGTCTCGGTTATCAAGACTTTAAATATCATTTCTTGAGACAGCAGCCAGATTCCATGATCAACGTATCGTGTTGAGAAGCCGTAGTGCGGTATCTTGTAAGCGCAGTGACCGTGATAGAGCTTTGCTCTGAGTCTGTAGGTGATTTGTCATTAAAAAATAACCATTTGCCACACGGTATAAGTATTAGTGTAATTGCATGGTACCTCCAAGGGGAGAGCATCTTTCGAAATAATTCATTTCCTATAAATAAAAAGAAACTCTGTAGGGCATTTCACGAGCTGCTTAACATCACGTTATGATGAAGGTTTAAATGGGAAATACATTCATTTTGTTTGATCTTTTTTGTCAGTGGAAAAGCGCTGGGTTCATTTTTCAGATATTTGCCTACATATCTAACGAATTAAATTCTTTTTCGTTAGGCAGGTGGTAGGCTTACAGGCTTTCAGAAAGGTGAAGGACAGTCGATAGGCTAAAAGAAATTCTGCAAACCGCCCACCCGTATCATAATTCGATGAATCAGAGCGCACCTTTGGAATCGGCAGGCGCTAGGAACGAGACGTTACCTGTGGGATGACGCTCGGATGTCTCAGTTCATCCCAAAGTTTGAGGTTAAGCGGTGGGGTGAGACGTGAGCTCTGGTCTTAGGTACACCGAGTTGTGGTAAACTCCTGGAAGGAGAAGTCCCCCGGAGGCATGCCTTGTCACCTGAGGGTCTGGGTACTTTTTGGAGAGATCTAAGACTCAATCAGTCATTTATTCATGCAGTACCTCCTTTGATTTTCTTCACAGAAGTTACTTTCTTGGAATAAATTGAGAGAAATTATCGGCAGAGAATTTTCACACAGTGATGTGAATAGAGTGGTTTTGAAGAACATTATGTGACATTTGCTGTATTCCGTTGCTTCCGGTCTAGCAGTCCGTGCTGTAAAGTTCAATGACATCTGGTGCATCCGCAGAGCCAGAGCTCCGTATACAGGATAAAATTTCTAGTCCTTTCCTCTTTCTTTTCAAACTTTGGGTTTTTTCAGAGTATAGAAATAGTATTAGCGGCTGCAGGCTTTCCATCTGATTGCTCTTTGTTGGGACGATGTTCCGATTAGAAATGAAGCCAGGTTCCCCCATACTGTGCCGTTCGGTTTTAGCAGACCGTGGTCACCTTGATCGGGGCTGTGCTGTTGAAAATGATAGCACAATGGGTAGGATTTGTCTCCCCAGATTTAGACATCCTCCAGAATGTAGTTGTCTCTATTTGAGCTAGTTGTCTAGACTGCCTTTAGTCAACGCAAATAGGTCAGATGAGTCACACTTGTCTCGGATAGCTATTTTGGGGTATGATGAATCCTGCCCTGAAAGTGCTGGACTAGAAGGGAGGGGAATTGAGAGAACAAACTCACTTGTCTGTGCTTATATATGTCCAAAATACTGCGAGATTAATCCGGTCTGATGTGTACCAAGATAGGTAGTTAAGAGTACCGAGTTGAAGAGTGTTAAGGGTTTTGGTTTTTTCCATGAGATACAACATGTGAGCAAGTAAGAAGCAGAATTTTCATCATCTTTGAGTTCATGTGCTGAGCTGTAACCAGGGCACCTCGTTCCTCTGGAGAGGTGCTGTACTGCTTGGCAGGGATTTCACCGCGCTCTGTTTGGGAGCACGCCGTAGTAAGGGGTGTGCAGTTCCCTGGTTCGGGCGTTATTTGAAAGACGATTTGGCTTTGCTGTGGATTTCACCGGCCCTGTTGCTCTCTGCACCATGCTCATTTGATAAGCTATTTTCTGAAAGACCAAAAATACTGGGTTTATATAACTTTGCTAGCGTGAAGGCTGTTCCTGGGGTTATTTTGTGTTAAAAGAAGTACGTCAACAATAAAAATGCGTATTCCTACTTCTGTAAGATCAGTGGGGGTAATTAATAACCATTCCAGTGTAGTAATTACATAGTCAATCATCTAGAGGATTGATAACGGTAGAAAGAGACGCCAATATCTGAATGAACTGTAAGGTGGTTTAAATTATTATTTTCAGAATAAAAATGCTGGTGTCAGTTATGAAGAACTTCATGGATAAATACGGTGGTCAATCAGTTACCAAGAATTCTTTGTTGTGTTTCGCAAAACGTGCAGTTTCTGCTACGTGTATTTCTGAAAGCTGCGTTTTCACATATCTGCAGCTCGTTTTTATTCTACACCTTCTGTCTGCAATTAAAATACCAAAATAGCCGTCGTTCTGTGTGATTCTTGCAGATGAGTTTCCAAATGTTGCCTGGGGCTACAGGCAGGGAAGAAAAGCCCATAGTTCTCTCCTAGAAAACCAGATTTTGCTGCTGTTTTGTACTTTCTTCTTTTTTTTTTTTTCCCCCTGTGATACTTGATGTCAACTGCACCCTGTAGGTTTAAGGTATTTATAGTATTAGCTGCTTTTTGAGTAGATGGTGTTCTTACTTAGTGTTCTTTAGATGTTAGTGTTAATGGTGTTCTTTAGTTATGTAAGATTATCCCCACCCTGTAGCTGAGTGGGGAAAAAAGGTAGAGAAATACAGCTAGAGGCTAATAACTCGTTTAAAGTTAACGTATGTACTACAGCAGTGCTGCAGAAAAAAATTCAGCCAGTGTTAGAAAATGTCCTGGTTTGTTCTTTTCTTCTTATTTGGTCTTTTTATAGCTGCTCTTCATAATATTTTTGCTTGAACTGCCTTTGTATTAGTCATAGACCTACTCGCTTGCCAAAGCAGGGGTCGTATTTTTTTGAACCGCTACTATCTTATTACCTTAACTCACTGTCCCTACAGGGGTAACGGTTATATTTAGAGAGTAGGTCCGTGGTCTGTTCTTTCATGGATGTACGTCACCTGTATTCGGAGCAAAGAATGTAAAAGCTACCATTTTTTCCAGGCAAGTTTGCCACTTTACGGTAGCTCTCTGCGATACTATCCGCAGCCTTTTTCATTCTTAGTTTTTCAAGAAAATTGCTCTGGCAGAGAGCGTACGGATCTCTGGCCAGCTTTAACCAAAGCTGAAGTACCTTATTTAGGGCATCAAATAAAAAGTATAATAGCATAAAATTGCCACTGTAAGAAGTCAAACAGCATAATTCTCCTAGAATTCAATATAAGCAAAGCTTACTATTGGATTTTAAAAAAAAATCGAATTAAAATGGTGATTGTAAATGACAGGTATCTGGCAGACGGGAACTGGCCAGATGCCTCTTCCCTAATGCCTCGTGTGTGTGCTGGTTGTCCTTGTGCAGTTTGTAATGTGTGTTTAGATGGAAAAAGGAATTGGAGGTTTGGAAGAGCACGTGTTACGTGTACTCCATCAAATTTATCGTGAAAATTTGGTAATTTTCTTACCACGTTAATAAGTGCCAGTGATTTCTGTCAGATGTAGTCTGCGATGGCCAGACCTTGTTCCTACCCATATCCGTTTCACCTTAGTTCATCTTCCATGCCCTCCCTAGTTCTTCCTTGGCGCTAAGGAAAAGCCCAAGTGTTTGACTTAATTGACGTGGCCACCGAGTCACGGCTGCCTTTTCCTTCTCGCCGCCTTCCAGTCGCCTTCCACTTTTCTGCTCGATGTATTCCAGTTCTTCGCCATTCCGTTCTCTGCCTTCCTCCCAGGCTAACCCCCTGCTTCCTAGACAACATTATTTATCAGCTGAAATACTTTTGGTCTATATGTCTCCCTGCTAAGATAAAAAAGATCCCCCCAAAAGAATCGTTATTTTAATTATTCTTTGATATCCGATGCTACAGAATATTTCATACTGCTGTGTTCTTGACCATCTTTTTCTTGTAATGTTCACTCTTGCTCTCAAATGAGTAAGGGCTGAGAACGAGGGAGGAGGTTGCACACAGAATAAATTGTTTCTGGAACTCCAGCTTCTAAATTACGCTTCAACTCTGTCTTTGGCAATTACTCACTTTCTGCCAGTGGGATTTTGCTTATCAGATCACTAAATAGGAAGAAATCTAATTTTCGAATATGCGTGTAATTATCTGTGTGTTACTGAAAGGGAAGAGTAGCATAGTTGCTTTCATATACAGTTTCACGTGGTGCTTGTAATTTTGTAGAAAAATTGAGAAATGAGTTGGGAGGCAGATGATTTGACAACATCTTTCTCTTCCTGACGGTGCTCATCGTGAGCTGCGAAGTCTTTCCACAAGTACTGGAAGAACTGACGCTAGGGCTGGAGTTGGACGGTGATTGATTTGTGCCAGTGATACTGCCTTAATCTCATTTACTTACTTTGCTGGCCCGTAGAGCTGCCTGATGGATGGTTTTTATGTTCCACGGACAGGTCAGCAGACACAGCTCTACTAAATGTTAGTACTGTCCAGAGAATCTTTGCTGGAACCATATTCTGTAATACTAGGTGGCTCCTGTCAGAAAACTTCAACAAATGTTCCACTGCAATTTTATTTTGGAAGAAAAAACAGGAAAAAGAGCGATTTGGCAGTACGGTTTAATTTCTCCCTCCTGGGGTCGATGTCAGATTATATCTTGTAAGGTAGTACAACCTCAAAGGTACGATTGAAGTGCAACATTTTGATTGACCCAAACCATTACTTTTTTTTTAAACATATGTTAGCAAAAATTTCCATTCTCATTCAGATTGAAATCAAGTCTCAACATCTCAAAGAGTTGCGGAGAGAAACCTCTGTCCTTCACGCTCCTTCCACTCATGCTGTTGAAGGCACGAACAGATGCCAGTCCGAGTAAATTGGTGGTAACGCACCATTCATTTAAAACAAAACAAAACACCTTAATAAACCTCTGGGCTTGGGTCGCAGAATGTTGTGTAATAGAATATATTCCAATATTCACAGTTGTGTGCGGTTCCTGGTCAGAGTATATATAACGTGTAAGTTAACCGTGGGCTTCTCATGGTAGAACTTGGGAGAGAAATGACTGATGTTAGTGAAAAAGGGACTATTGCCAATTGTCTCTAGCTAAGCGAAAGTAAAATTAGGTGTCCGTGTGGTTTTGTGTCTCTTGCACGTGGAAACTACAGTACCTTTGTATACGTTTTCATTGCTTACATTGTTATCCAATAACACGATCTGATGATTATGTAGCAGCTCATCAGAGTTTTCTACCTCATTTTCCACTGTCTGATTTAATAGTCTGTAATTTCCTAGACTCTGATTGGAATGCGTTACCACGTTATTTAATCAAATCCTTCAGTTGAGTTATATGTATGTGAGATGTTGCACGCAAACCTTGTGACTTCCTCTCTGCGTGAAGTCTGCATATTCTGGATTTCTGTGTGCAGCCTTTTCTAGCACTGCACTGTTATTTCTTGCTCAGCCATCCTACCGCTTGGCTCGTGCTGCCAGTGCCATACAATGTCCACAGTTTGGTCTGTGCAGTTGAAACACATGACAATGGAGCCACTGCTGATCCGCAGCCAAAACATTTCTTCGTTAAAGTTCTTTGTACTTTCCACAATAAAAAATAGAGGCAATTCATACTTGAAATATTCTTACCCATCATGCTGTCTAGCAGTCAAGAGCCACTCACAAAAAGCCTTGCTAGACCTTTATATCCACTTGTTTCTCCATCACTTCTTTCCTTGCTGGTTTTTTTTTTTGGTGCTTTGTATCTGAATATATTAGGTGTGCGCTTACTGAAAGAGGTGGTGGAGCATAAAAGAAATGAAAAGGTTCTTTAACACCACGATGCCAAGTCTTGCAGTACGGCATTGGAGACTTAACATTGTGCCCATGCCTCCCAACGTTTTCTTTTTTGGAGAAGAGTGTGAGCTCTCTCAGTACTTTGGTTTTAACATTCCAAGCATAGTTGCGTGTGTGTGTTTAATAGCCTAGTCCACGTGTAGGAGTGTGCAGGAGAGTTACAACTGTTGCTTGCACAAGAGAGCTACTACTACAGCCTGGTTGCTTGTATTGCTTTGTATTTCAAGCTTCGTCATCCAGGTAGATTTTTCTGAGGTTTGATGAGGAGTTGAATGTAAGTTAAATCCCTGCAAATGTACCAGTAAAATGTGTCTCCCTTGCCTGTTTAGCATTAAACTCACAAAATTCTGTACTTGAGGGCAGCGCCACTCTGGTTGAACCTCATCAGTGTAAGGTGGAACTTTACCAAATGAGAAATGTACAGTGCAAAAATATAAATGTCTGTTCCTCAAAAAAAAAAAAAAAAAAAGGTTTTTAAAAGTAGAAGTCAGTTTTCAACGTGAAGTCAGTAACGTTTTCCATCTTGATGGAAAGTCTCTTAAACTTTGTCCTCCTAAAGTAACTGATATTAGTAATAACCATACCACTGTGCAGGAATTTGTGTACTCCTCACTGTTTTAGTGTAACTCCTATCAGCATTAACAAATCCTGAAGCGTGAGCTTATTTCTTGCCTGATAGACAAAGGAGAAGCTGTTTCACATCGTTTCGCCTTTGAAGCGTACGCAAACACTGCTCGAGTTTGAATATTCTTTACTAGAAATCCATACTCTGTTTGTTGTTTTTAATGGATTATTCTTCCATTACTCTTTAGCGTTTAGTAGTAGTAGTAGAGGTAGCGTAATATCGCCGAATGATCTCATTGAGATTTATTGTACTAGAGATGCATTAAGCATTTTACAAGCGAAGGGCGGGTGCAATCACAGAAGTCAGAGCTGAAAGACGCTGCGTTGTAATTAGACCTGTGTGGATGCGTGTGCGTTATACATAATCCGCGAGCTTTGCACCAGAGGATCTTGATCGTAGGCTTGAGTCCTAAATTCCTCCTTACTTTAACGGACCCATTTGGCCAAAGCGAACACCAAGTGTTACAGAGATTCCTGAAAATCAGCATTAGATGCTTAAAAGGTAAAGGGCCCGTGTGTATATGAAACATTAGAGCATCGCTTATAAAACCATAACCGGCTTCCTTTCATTTGAAGTTAAGAGTTGGGGTTCGTTTCGGGTTTTAAACAGCAGATCCTTCAGTGAAGGAAAGATGATTAGAAGCACGGTAGGGAAGTGGATTGATCTTGATGTATATTTAATTTCCTCCTGACCACAGGAGTACACTGAAGCCCAAAGAGTGTAAAGCAGCAACACTACATCGTGTCCTCTGGCCGTAGACGAGGAGGAGAACTGGCCCTCGTGCCGGCTGAGGACTGACAGAATGCCTTTGTTGCGGCTGTTCTTCGGACAGCCTTTCAGCTCTCGCCTTCCGCTTTGCCTTCCGTTTTAAGAGTTGTATTTGTATCTCTCTCTAGCTCGTAAGCAGGAGATTATCAAGGTTACCGAGCAGTTGATTGAAGCTATCAACAATGGGGACTTTGAAGCTTACACGTAAGTTTTCTCATTTAGGAGGGAGTGAGGAGAGTTGATGTATTTGACCCTGTCTATGTAAATATTCATATTCATGTATGAGGGTGTGTTTGGGTTCACCTATTCTTGAAGTTCGTTCTCAGATGTCCCCAAGGAACACAAGACGTGTTCATGCTGCTTGCCCCAGCTTTACACGAGCCTCCTTCGGAGGAGCTGCTAGCGTAAATCCAATGCGCTGCTCTGCCGAGGCAGGATCGTAATCCCGATGCAAAACATGCAGCGTACCAAAGTCAAGTCATGTTTGCAATTTAAAATCCAGAAAACACCGTAGAAGGCTCTTTTAACAGAAAATTTTTGTTGTGCGTAGAGATTGATATTAGCTAGAATCCCATTTGTACTTCAGAGCGTGAAAGACCACGTGGAATTTAGGTTCCACCAGCCTCCACTGAGCACCGGGCAAGGATTTCCTGGGGGAACGTGAACCGATTTCTCTCTCTGCTTTTCTCTGTAAAGACACAACTCCATCACTGCTTCTCTGCTCTTCCTACCTCAAAAAACAAAAAAAAAAATCATTTAAAAAGCAGAGGAGAGCCCTTCTCAGCCTTTCTTTTGGTCTCCTTTGTTTCTCCGGGTGGATTTTATCCTGTTGCAGCACAAGCCTCACAGTTCAATAGCGACCCTGCTCGTCCTGTGTAAAGGCTTGCCAGCACCACCCTTTAGTTTGGTATGATCACATTAAAAGCTTTGTTGTACAAATGGCAAGTGGGAACTTATTCCAAATGGGGGTTAAAAAAAACTAAATCTTGCTTAAGTAATGACGTGAGACATAAAAATTATCCTTTGGATTGCACAGAGGCAGTTTTCGGAGTCAGAAGTAGAAATTCCTACTTTTAATAGCATTGACTTGTGGGACCCTCTTTGGCAGTCTGGTGTTTTTGGTCAAAAGACGATTTATATGAAATCTAGTCCACCTAAAGTAAGCTGCCAAATTGACTAATTTAGTTGAAACCAGAACTCCATTATTTCTCCCTATTTAAGTTCTTTCCCAGTGTGATGGCACAGGTGACTTGTCCGACGGGAATAAAGGAAACATTTAAAAAGTAATATCTCCAGAGTTGTGTTAGAGAACTGCACGTGTTTATTACCGAATTTCCTCTTTTCCGCAGAAAAATCTGTGACCCAGGCCTTACATCTTTTGAACCCGAAGCTTTGGGTAATCTGGTAGAAGGGATGGACTTTCACCGGTTTTACTTTGAAAACGGTAAATATTCCTTTCTCATCTACGCGAATCTTCATCTGTTCCTTGTGATTGTGTTTCTCCGGTCTAATTAGCATCTTGATTTGGGAGTTAATTGATTTGGGCAGGGGAAGGGAGTATTCTTTTTTCATTCAGAGCGCTTCTATCGGTGTTTTTCCGTCTCTTTTTGCGACGCTCGTTCACCCTACATATAGGGCACCTTGGATAGCAGAGAGAAGTTTCAGGAAAGAGAAAGTCAAGATGTATAAAAGAAAAAACCAAACAAATGTTAGTAATTCTCATCCTTTTTCTTTGTTTTTCTCCATTGGGGAAAAGAGAAAATCATGCAGTGAGTATACTTAAAAATCACTGAATCGAGTGGTTACAGTGATTGGAGCCAACAGGCAGCACTTCCGGCGAGTATGTGATGGGTTGGGGAAGATGATGTACTCAATCTGTACTCCTGAGGATCTGCTCAGCTGTCTGTTTTGTATTCCTGTGTGCGTGTACACATATGAAAACATCAATATAAATACACTCTCTAATATAGAGGGATGTGTTAGCATCGTGTCAGCTGTAAGAAAGAAAAATTACCCATAGAGTGGATTTAATAAAGTTTTGGAGGATCATGCAGGTAACTGTTTTAGAGCAGACTTGACTCAAAAGGAAATAAAATCTTGTAGATGAAGATAACAGCTTATCCAGTAATTTCTGAGGAGTGTCTGAGCATAAAATGGGATTATTGTATTCCTAAATTCTCTTCCATCTCCGAAACAGAATTTTCCATATTTTTCCTTAACATATTTCCTTTCATTACCACCGCTTTTTAGTTTTCATAGATATCAGCACTGAAAATGTCACAAGAGCGAGTTAAACGCTGAATTATTTTAACGGAAAATATAAAGTACCAATGTCATTAGACATTAGACACAGAGTGAAACTGAAGTATTGGGAAAACTCGTTTGGGAAACTCAAGATGATGGCCCCCACTTGATTTAATCCACGTATGTACGCGGATTAAATGATATGTACTATTAAACATGTGATTGGCTTCCTTATAGCGAAGGGGAAAACATACTTTATGCCGTGACTGTGCTCATTTCTACAACGTACCTGAGCTAGTTGTCAGTTGTGATTATCTGTAAACAATAATTATTACTTGGTATCTACTAAGCTTGAGATTTTTTTTGTTTTGTAGTTACCTTGGCTTACATAGAGAAAATCTAATTTATCCTCTGTGTGTTTGTTTCCTAGCTTTATCCAAAAGTAATAAGCCAATCCACACCATTATCCTCAATCCTCACGTCCACCTGGTGGGTGACGACGCCGCTTGCATTGCGTACATCCGGCTCACGCAGTACATGGATGGAAGCGGGATGCCAAAGACTATGCAGTCCGAGGAAACGCGGGTCTGGCACCGTCGCGATGGGAAATGGCAGAACGTTCATTTTCACCGTTCAGGGTCACCAACAGTACCTATCAAGTAAGGAACAATTCAGATCCGCCAGCTTAAATGATGTAGGTCAGACCAGATAGTCTCACAGCTGCTTTTGGCCTGAAAAACTACAAAACCGTCCTCTCGATAGTGTAATTTCTTGTGGTCATTTATGCAGCGTGTGTGGTATTCAGTAGTATGCGTATGGTATTGGTGCAAATATTTTTTCAGTAATGCTTTCTGTTGTTGGTTTCAACTGTGACGCCCAACTGATCCAATTCAGTCCCTGAACTGCCAGCCTGAAGAGCAGAAAAATAGTGGAACGTAGATAAGGCTTGATACAAGTCACACAAAATAGGGTTCGAAAACCTGAAATCGAATCATAGAATGGTTTGGGTTGGAAGGGACCTTAAAGATCATCTAGTTCCAAACCCCCTGCTTCAGGAAAACCTGAAAAAAATAAAAAGCAATAGGATACATGGAGCTGTTAGAGCTGACCAGAAAGTTTCAAGGAAAAAAAGTATCACTGTTCTGACAAACAGAAGTTTGAGTAATATTTGTTGTGATTTCCAGCCACCTCTACTTACTCAGGCCTAGTTTATGTTCACTGCAAGTTGATTTTGAGCCAGTTTACACATTTACTTTGTAAATTAAGCCGTACAAGTACCTATCACGTTCTTAGCTCCTTTTCCCACACGCTCTTTGCTTAACTGCTGCATAGTCACCGTCTGACCCGACGGCTCTGTGGGTGAGCCTCGGGTCTCGCCCGTCACCATTTTCCTCTTTTGTCCATTCGAGCATCCCTGCTTGCCCCCTCCTACCCTCGGCGTCACGCCGTGGCTCAACGTGCGCAGACCCGAATTCCTCGATCTTGAGCGGTGTAAATTACGGCGCGCTCATGGTGGCAACAGCAAGATGAAGAGTCACGGCTTCTTCAGGAGGGTTCTGCTCAGGTCCTTCGTTTCTCGCCTGCTTGCGGCCGATGCTGCTGCATCCCTCAGAGCCCAACCTCGCCGACTTCGGGCTTAGCGTAGGTTTGCTCAGGTGCAAGCCCTCTGTACAGGATATAATTACATTTGTGCGAGGTGGCTTCGTGTGGATAGCTGCTGGATTTCCTGGCATGGATGATAGGAGCTTAGATTTCATCCTTCGAACTTCATCGTGTCCCTATTTTACTGCTGGAAACACTACTCTCCCGTAAGAAATAATACTTGGTAAAGGAACGTGATAGAATGAAGTGTTAAACTTCAGTGGGGATTTTTTTTTTTTTAATTTAGGAAAAAAGTAATTCAGTTAGCTAATGATAACTATTGTACTTTATTTTCAAATGTGGAACCAATGGGAGCAGGAACTATGTCGTCCTTTGCTTTTCACATTCCAGCTGCACTGCCAGTGTTGAAACAGATAATATTGAAAGAGTAGTGACGTTTTCTGGAAATGCAGTGTTAAGTAGATTTTTGATCTTTTCATAGAGGAGTGTTTTGTCAAGGGATGTGACCTGGGTATGTGTAGAGCCAGCAAGCGTAAGTGAAACAGGTTCACCTGTCCCAGCGCGCCCTGGACAGTAACTGTTTATAGCAGAAGGACACGGATTGCACTAGAGAATTATTTCATCTTTTTGGGGTTTTTTTTTTCCCCTCTGTTTTTTGAGAAGGGGTTGGGAGGAGCAGGGCTGTCAGTTTTGTGGGGGTTTTTAACTTAACCATATTTAGAGGAAGCAATCTTAAAGAGAAAAGGTGATTTATGACACTCACTCTGGATGATGGGACTGCTAAGGGTGGAAGGAGAAGAAGCTGAGAGGTGATTTTTTTTTTTTTTTTTTTGAGCCTGCAGGGTTGTGTCTATGTCAGTGGGTGTTCTGAGCCTGTGGGGTCAGACAGAAGACAATTTAGGATTGCGAGAGCGTATCCAAGCTGAAAAGGTGACAGAGGAGGAGCAGCGGCTCAGAGCCTTAGAGCATGGCTAAGGCTTAAGGAGAGATGCTCTGAGATTGCAGCATGGCCCTAGATACGTAACCCCTGCGTGGCACTGGCAACAATATCACATAAATCCCTCACCTAACCCTCATCTTGAATTCAGAGGTTTCTTTGGATTTGCTCAGGTCACCGTTCTAAAATATCATTGGTCCGATGGTTAGAAACCATACTTTCCAGTAAATTTTAGTCGTATTCAATGTATCCTTGATCATTCTTATTTCTCCTATGCTGGAGATCGATATGCAGAGAAGAGCTGTTTCATATGAAGGCTGATTGGATCGCTTCCCACCTTTTGTTTTCGTAGGGTACATAACCAAGGCTGACTTGGTTGGCTTCTCTTGATAGGATCTCCGTTTTCCTGGCTACCTTAATAGCTCCTCACCGTCGTTTTTGGTTTGAGGTTTGTCTTTTCATTAGCTTGGGTTCTTCTGAAGTACTGCATACAGTTGTGGTCGGGGCTAGGTTTAACTTGACAACATCATTCTTCCCCTGTTGCGAATTCCACGCCTGCTATGTTCTGGCGTGATTTTTGCACTTTCCTCATCTACATCACATTAGCAGATCGTCCAAGACAGCCGTGTATTTATCCTCAACTGTCATTTCCAACCCATGAGTACGTAGAAACTTCTGCTGAGCGTGCGGCTTTGTACTGGCTATTATTACACGTAACACTTCTGGATTACCCAGGCCTCAAGGTTATTTGGCTCTTCTTGCACAATGCTCCTGTTTTCCTTTGTATTTATAGTGCCTTCCACCTAAGTGTGAGAATGCTACATGAGATCAGCCCTACTCCTTGTGCTCAGGTCATTGGCAAAGACTAGTGAGTCTCCTCTAGGCTGATAGTTCCCCTTTCAGCCCCAGCATTGTCATTTTTCTTCTAGTTATTTTACAGATCCGTTCTTTAATCCCCATCGTCTCCAGTTTAACTGGTAGATTCCCATGTAGCGCCATGCCAGGACTCGCCTTCTAGAACCCTTCCTGACCGTCTCTTAGCCTGCCTTGAACTTCACCTTTACTTCTCCCAGTCAGGGCAGCAGCGTACCGATTAACTCCAATTTGGGAAACTACAGAAGAAATTTAATTACAATATTGTTCTAGATGATACTTCCTTTCTTTTCTCATATTTGAAATGTACAGAGTCGACAGCTATTGATTTAATTCTTACCAATACGCACTAGCTAATAATGGCACTTCCATAATAAAAAAAAAAAAAAAGTACCTTACACACAAAGTCTGAAGAAGAATTTCAAATCTAATAGACTTGCAAAAGCAATTACAGCTGTGGTCTGCTTTTGCGAACGTAATATCCTAGATTATTCGAGTCAGTTGCTGCGAGCACAGTAGCTTATTTGTTTTCAGGGCTCCAGTAAGGAGTGTGCATAAATGTAAGGACAGAACTGAGCTCTCTGGTAGCTGCAGGCATATGGAAATGTTTCCTTATGGCAGGTAGTTTATTTGGAAAAGAATCCGAGCACAAATGTATATCTAGTCTATAAATAAATTTTATTTGTAATTTTTGCTGCAAGTCAGACAGGAGAAACTTTGGTTTTGATCTTGTCCGTTGTTTCCCTCTGAGCGATGTGACTGGCGGTAGGAAATGTTTTCTGTATTCCTTGTTCTTAAGAACTTGTGCGAAAGTCTTTTTGCAGAACTGGGTCTGCATTTACACAGAGAGTTGGCCTGCGTGGTACGGGCACTCAAAGGGCTGTGGGACCTACAACTGACTCCCAAAGTCAGACCCGAGGCTCCCAGGCTTATACTCCCTCGCTTATCACACCTTACGCCTTCTTTTACTTCCCTAAGTGAAATTCCACGCAGCAGGAAGACTTAAGTAAAGAGTTTGTTCTGTGTTTGTACAGTGCCTAGCACAGCGGGATCCCAGTCGCGACTTCGGCCCCTAGATGCTACGGTAATACACGTGATATTATCAGCTGAGTTAGTTAACTACTTGCTTACACGTTCCTTTTCTTTCGTTTGCTCTTTGCGTACGGCTCTAGCATGCCTTGCATGTGAATGACATCTGGTTCTCCCTCCTTACTGGGCTCAGTTTTTGGATGAGAGTCTCAGTCCGTGGCAGTGTCTGTAACGTACGTGCTGGGGAAGTCAGTGAAACTCGGAGATTCGCATCTCAATTCCGCCCTCCCTCCTTTAAGAAATCCGTTAAGGCGCTTTGGCTTCCTGCCTCAGTTTCCTTTTTTTATTTTAACGGCTTCTCTGGCATGTTGTAAAGATGGAAAATGTCTGTAAAATGGTTTGAAAAAGACAAGGATGCTTTGCCTGAGTGTTTGGGGTTGGTTTGGGGTTTGGGTTTTTTTTTTTCCCCTTGGCTTTCTTCACAATATTGTGTTAAACCATCTTGAGAAGATTATTTTTTTTAATAGCATTGGCTAACCCTTGAGCATGTATTGTTATCTGGTGGTGATGTTCCTTCAGTAATGGCAATCTGTTTCTTTTTTCTCTCCTTCCTCCTAGCTAAAAATATCAGCGGTGCCGCTCTTGCATTTTCTGTACCCAACGCACCTGGTTGAGCACCATCCTGGCCATCCCGTTCTCTTCATGCATGTTTCTGAGTGCATGAAGGTGTGAAGGTTCTTCATGTAACACGTTTGTGATGCACCATGTTGCTGTATATTCCATCCGTACACTGTTAACATTTCAATGAAGGTGATGTTCCATGCAAATAGAGAATAACAAGGCATAAAAGACAAAAAAAAAAAAAAAAAAAAAAAAAGATTTGATGGACAGCAGTAGATACAGAATACATTTGTCACTTTCTCCATTTATGCCAAGTTTTGACAGACAACTTTAAAAACTATCGTGTTTATTAAAAAAAAAAAAGAAAAAAAAAAGAAAAAGTACATTTTACCCTCTTTTTTTTAAGAACTGTTTTTTGACTCCTCCTTTTCCCCTGAGTTCCGGGATTTTGCTTTGGTTCTGGTAGGAACGGTTAGGATTTCCGCTGGCAGCTCCGTTACTGTAAAAACAGATTTTTATTACAGCATGTAGATGGACGAAATCACTGATAAATGTGGAAGTGATAATATCTTGGCTTTGTACCAGCTGAAGCCTTCTTAGTTTATTAGTCTGTGTAAACTGGAAAAATCTCATCATTTGCTGGCTCGGTCTCTTCAGAATTAACTGTCGGCGTTCTGGGGAGCCAGCGGCTTCTTTTTTGCTTTTGAGTCTTCACCTTTGCTTTCTTACTGTGCTAACTGAAAATTTCTCTTGGATGATGAAGCAAAATTGAAAATCGTAAGGAACTAAGTGATGATTGAGGGGGCAGTTTTTGAGGATATAACACGGAAGAATAGAGAAACATAGATTTTTATCACTTTTCGGGTGTGCTGTAAATTTTATATGGAGGCTTTAAAAAATAGAAAATTTTGGTTCAGCCGTAGACCAGTTGCGTGGTTAATACACTCGAGAAATATTAGGCCTTAAAAGCTTCGTACGAAGAGTTTACCTACTGTACGCTGCTGCTCTCGCTTCTCTGGAAATATATTACGGATATACTCCAGGTTTCTAGTGAGACTCTAACGCTTCGCCGCAGATTTGTTTCTCCCCCCTCTCTTCCCCCTCAATCCGCTCTTGGTTTCTTAAAATCCCCGCGCAGCGTACAGTATCGAGGACGACGGGTTTTGCAGCGTTACCGACTTGGTTTGGCCCCGATCCCTTGCCGCGAACGCCTGTACGCTGCGCGGGGAATGCTTTGTAACAGGGGCTATTTTTGCTTCCCTTACGTTGCTGTGAAAATACATCCTTGCGAGCATTTAGGTTTATTCCCTTCCATTTTTAATAGAAAAAATACAGGGATTGGGTTTTTTCTTTTTTCTTCTTTTTTCCTTTTTCTTTTTTCCTTTTTCTTTTTTCTCTTTTTTCTTTTTTCTTGTTTTCTTTTTTCTTGTTTTCGTTTTTAATTGTTCTGTTACCAACAGGGCTAACTGTTTTCTGCAGCGCTGTATAGTGCATGGTATCTCAGTCGACGTCCTTTTTAGCGGTGAAAAATTTCCAACTCGGCAGCCTGAAGTTTTTAAAATGGGAAAGCTTCCTAATTTGTATCGTTTCACCTTTCTGTGTTGATTACTAATCAAAAGCAGTTCTTAAACATTTTGATGTTGTTACTAGTGGATGTATGGTAGATGGATTTAAGCTTCTCTGATAATTACTACATGATTTTAAACAATATATATTTAAAATAAGCATCTACAATAAATGTGTTGAGCCATATTAACCTGCCAATGGGATCTGTGAAAAAAGTAATGGCCTCGGTTTTTTTTCTCATTAATTTCTTTACTTTTTTTTTTTTTTTGTGAAGCGGCTATAAGTGGCATAACTGTATTTAAAATTAACAAATTAGGTGTAGGGTGTTTGGTTTTGGTTTGTTTTTTTTTTTATACTTCTAACATAGCATGTGGTGTTGACGTATTACTGTAGACCAAGTTTGTCTTCCACGCCGAGACGTGAGGAAATTGTGATTTGTTCTCTCCACCACACCTGAATTATACACTCCTGTCATTTTGGAACACTGCAGTTTACCATGGGACACAGTGTACATATTTCTTGCCATAATGGTAAATGATTGATATATTTAAGGATTAATAAATTTGTGATTTCTGCTGACATGGTGCTCGCGTTTTAATTTCCCCATCCGTTGTGATTTTGGCATTGGAAAATGGGTGGTGTCTGTTGGAATTAAGAAGTCGGAGACGCAGATGCGGTTTCTTAGGAGCCGAATTTGCGGTCTGAAACGCACAGAATCCTGGAATGGTTGGAAGGGACCTTGAAAATACGGGGGTTTGCTTTCGGGGTTTGTCTTCGGGTTCGTTCTTCGCTGCCTTTCCTGAGGCCCCAGTTGTACACCGTTTGCGCTGTACTTTGTATTTATAGGTTCATATTGAAAAACGTTTTAGGTAGTTTGCCCATCTCTGTAGCTGCCTTACTGGGTTTCGTATGCTCGGCCTGTAACGCAAGATGCTGTGAGAGCCGTTATTGTATGATTAGCGTTGCAGACCATAAAAATGCATTAAAGTCCATAAATAATTAGTGAGAGCGCATTCCTGGGGTGGGGAAAATTTCAGCGCTTCCTTTCGGGGTGGTGGTTTGCTATGTATTTATAAACACGCACTGAAAAAAAAGGGAAAAAAAAAAAGTTATTGCTCAGAGGTTTGGAATGTTTCGGTAAACCCCGGAGGAAGCGAAAGCGCTGTAGCCCGTTGGGAGGTTTTATATTTTGTCACATCGCTTCTACCTACTTTGTTTACTCGGGTTTTTTTTCCACCGAACACGATTCCAGAAATCAGTTTGACTTCCATTTAACTGTGCGCCCGCAGCGAGCTCTTCGGCAGCAGTGGCATCGCTGCTGATTTCGGGTATGCGGAGAGAGATCAGCGGATGAAGCCTAACGACGAGGCGGGAGGAGAGGAGAACACCTTTGCTAAACAGCGGGTTCAAGATTTGGGAGAGGGGCGGAGGTTTTTGTGGCTTTGGGGTGGCTTTTTTTCTTGTTGTGGGTGTTCTTTCATAGCACAGACGTTTGAATGTGCTGCCTCCTGGCGTCTCCTTGCACGGATGTCTGCTGTGCAGGAGCGTACGAGAGGATGCCGTTTGTTCGGAGCAGAAAGGAACCCCATGCTTTCGTGCATTCGCTTTTTTTTTTTAACGTAAGGAACACAGAATATTTCAGAGGCTGAAAATGTCCATTTGCTGGGTCTTGATTATACGTTGGACACCTACCTGGAGGAAGTGGATCGATGCCATTTTCTAAAAATGGGCTCCCAGGACACAGTTAAGAAAATAAACATCCATCTCCTAGAGCTGTATATTGAATTCATTGTGTCAAAGATTAACTTTACCGTTTCTTCAGCGTGCTATTAATCCTTTGTCCGTCTCCTTGGACTGCGCACTCGCAGAAAACAGAATTACTTTGTTCTCTCAGGGCTTTTCTTTCTCCTTAAATTTGGCCAGTAATACTTTATACATAACTCATCTTCAGAAAAGACCATTAGTCAGCAAATTAACTGTATTAGTTGGAGAATTGATCCAAATTGCTTCAGGAGATCCAGATTCTTTCTTCCTGACAACTTATTGGTAAAATAGAGAGCTGTGGGTGAACGGGTTAAAAGTTCAGCGCTGCGAGGTCCGACTGCTCCATGTCTGGTTCCTGCGGGGACAGCAGAGACCTGACTCGTCTGCAGAGGAAGGTTTTGATCCCCACGAGAAGGGAGCCTCGCTATCCGGAGGACGACCTGGGCTGCACGCAAAAGCAGTCCGTCGCGGAGCGGAGAGGAAGCCTTCCCTCTCTTCTCCTCCCTCTCTCGCGCAGATATCCATCCGTGGCTGAGCAGAACGAGTCGCAGGATCTGCTCCCGAGGTGGCGTGCACGTAAAACGAGGAGACCGCAGCAATCACGCGTTCCCGTGTGCCGCAGAACGGCAGCGCAAGCTGATAGAAAACGGGGTTTACAAGGTGAAGACGTAGGAAAGCTGTATTTCTGTATTTTCACAAACATCACATTCTTTCTTTAAAGATGTTGCCAGAACCCAGCTATGGGGCTGGACCGTTGTCGTGGTTTTACCCCAGCTGGCAGCTGAGCACCACGCAGCCGCTCGTTCACTCCCTCTCCATCGGGATGGGGGAGAGAATTGGAAGAGTTAAAGTGAGAAAACTCGTGGGTTGAGATAAAGACAGTTTAATAGGTAAAGCAAAAGCCGCACGCACAAGCAAAGCAAAGCAAGGAATTCATTCACCGCTTCCCACGGGCAGGCAGGTGTTCAGCCATCCCCAGGCTCTATCACGCGTAACGGTTACTTGCGAAGACAAACGCTGTTGCTCCAAACGCCGCCGCGCCCCCCCCCGCTCTTCCCCCAAGCTCTTTGTAAACTGAGCATGACGTCATATGGTATGGAATATCCCTTTGGTCTGTTTGGGTCACCTGTCCTGTCTGTGTCTCCTCCCAACTCCTTGTGCACCCCCAGCCATCCCGCTGGCAGGGCAGTGCAAGAAGCAGAAAAGGCCTTGGCCCCGTGTAAACCCTGCTCAACAATAGGTCCACATAACAAAAACATCTCTATATTATCAATGCTGTCTCCCGCACAAATCCAAAACATATCCCCACACTAGCTACTATGAAGAAAAATCAATCCTCTCAGCTGAAACCAGGACAACCGTCTTCCGAACTACCTGGGAATTTTGCCCACATAACCTTTTTTCATCCTAAAGGCCTCTAACGACTTGGCAAAGCTAGATAGTTGAACGTGGCAAGTGGTTGGGACAAGGTTGCTTCCCTTAAAATAGCAAGGGCTGAGTCTGCGTAGCCACAGACCATCCTCTGAAAAGTTGCGTTCAATTGCAGTGTCGAATTTATCAGGAATCCGACACGCCTGGTGCCAGCTAAGGGCCCAGGTCTGGTAATTACTCACTTCTGCCGTTCCCTGAACTCAGCCCGTAGTGCAAAGGTGCTGCCTCACGTCAGGGCAGAAGAAACGGCAGCGCGTTCCGCCGAGTTCCCCGCTCGCCGTCGAGTATTTCCCCGTGTCCTAGCAAGCCGGTCCGGGAGGAGAGAGGAGCAAAGTTTATTAATAAACAGCACGCTGCATCGAGAGGGAGGTCGTGGCGAACAAAATAACCCTGAGCTGGGAAGGGAGAGACCACGCTGCTCTTCTCCCCACCCTTCTCGGGCATTTGGCGCTGGCTCTGTGAGAAGACAGCTGCCCAGGATTAGGGAGCTGGCGGTCACGGATCGCCGAGTAGCACATGTAGTTCGGGGGCTAGCAAGCAACCAGCCTGCTCGTGGAGGTAAGAGCCCCGTGGTTGTGCGCCTCACGGCTCGTTTTACGAGCAAAGTTATCGCCGAACGTTGGTACCTAAACAAAGAACCCTTGGTAAGGATGGAGAAGAGAGTGCTCCCAAGGAGACGGTAAGTACCAGAGCAAGCAGCAAGAGTGTTCGGCTCCAGGACTGATAGTAAGATCACGGGAGCCTCCAGTTTCAGTGAAGAAGAAGTAGGTGTACCAACACACTGGTGAAGGACCGTGTTCATGGACTATGGAGCTACTGCCTCCCTTGCACAGGTCCCTTGGGGGGACTATCCTAGAACGAAGCAGCTGCCAGGATCGGATGTCGACACCGTGTAGGCTTGGCGGTGTTACCTCAAGTGCTGGTGGTAGCGCCTACTGCCCCATTTTTAGCACGCGTTGGTGTACACGTGTGCTTCCCGTGGTGACTTGCTGAATCCAGCAGCCACTGCTTCAAACACCCTGTACCCTACAGGGTTCCCAAAGAAATCCCGGCGTGCTGGGCTAGGTGATGGCTCCCCTCAGAGATTTATGGAATATAAGCAAAATTGGTAGGAGCCCCGGAGGCCGGCGTAGGAAGCAGCTGACGATCTGTGCTACTGTTACTTGTAAAGTGACTGAGGATGTTACTTGTCCCACCCCGTGTTTGTTTTCTGAGGCTCGTAGGTGATGCCGCAGCGCCCTGAAGCGGGGATTCGTGAACGTCGGGAGCTCGGAGTGCTCTCGACACGCTTTGGTTAAAAGTTCCCCGGGCAAAATGGGCATCTGAACGCCTCCTCCCTGGCCTGAGCTAGAGGTTTAGCGTGAGCTGAGGGCTCGGCTGCTCTGCTGGTCACTGAAATTAAATCCTAAAAGTGCCTTGGACACGTCAAACCTCTCAAAATGTAGGCACTGTAAGAGTCTTGGAGCAGTTTTACAAGGACGAGCTTGGGTGTAGCTCCTGTTCCTGCTTCGGGTTCCAGAGGCATTGCTAAGGGCTGTAGCTTTTACATCTATTTCTCCTCGTGTAGGAATTCCTGTTAGAGGGGCTGCCTGACAGCCCATCTGAAGCGGAGCCGGTTTTCCTTGGGGTGCGGTTCGTGGGCTGCCGTTTCACTTGGCTGGAAGCACCTCAATGCTGAATTCCCATTCGTTTCAGAGGTCTGGTCTCCAGAGTCTCTGGTGAACTCAAATATCGATGCTCACACTGCGGCCTTACACCTTTCTCCCTTTTCTCTAGGACAATGCTGTTTCAAAATGTGCCTCCTCTCCCCACCCCAGATACTTATTCCCACTTTTGATCACGGTTAAAAGCTGGGTTGTTGGGGTTTTTTTAGAAAGATGGGGTTTTTAACTCCAATCATTCTACTGGTCTGGTTTTGCAAGGTTATCCGATGAGGTTGCATCAGCATAACAAAGGAGTTATATAGAGTAAGCTTTGGGTGGGAAAGGATAGGATTCCTAAACCAGTTTTACCACTGGAGAAGATGTACATGCAATTATTTCTTAACGTAACTGTGAATGCAGCCTGTCTACCAACAGACCAGTTTGTGGCCGAGGGCCCAGAGCAAGTGAGCAACTTGGAAATGTCACCGTGCGCGCTTCCACGTCTTCACGTAACATGGATGAAAATAGCGATTCCTCCCTCGGTTAATCACTGCCATAAAATCCCAATGAGTGTTTCCTACCAGACCATTAATTCTGGTTGCGGATTAAGAATTTGGCCCACAAAGCTCAATGTTGCTTCCCACAGCTGGTTTTTTTGTAGTCATCCCCACAGCACACGTCAACTGGCCTGCCCTCATCATCGGTCATTCTGTGCCGATGTCTCATGCTCTGCCATCATGCCCTTTCTCAGGTCCTCCATTTTTGGCTGGCAGCGGAGAAGGATCAATAGCCTCGAGTAGGTTTCTTCAAACTCAGACTGTATTACAGTATAAAGCTGTGGCAATTTGGATAATTACAAAGAACCCTTATTAATAATAAAATCAGCTTTTTCTTTGGGAGGAACTGAACACCAATACTTTCTAATCTAGGAACGTGAGTTCTTGGACTGGCTTCAAAAAAACCAGCCTCAAAAAAGAGGAGCTGGACATTGTTAATTTGAGATTAGCCCCAGGAAACCAATAAGCACTGACCCACCACGAGGAACGGAAAGTCACCAACCCAAATTAAGAGAAGTCCCAAAATCAGCAGCTCTTTTTTCTGTCGCTCAGTGCGTTCACAGCCAAAGCCATTGGGTCACAGTTCTCGCGGGAAAACAGAAATATCTAACGAGCTCAGCCAAACTGTGGGCAAGTGGAGAGGGCAATAGCCTGGCCCCTCAGGAGGGCTCGTTAGATTCAGTAAATGTTTCTTTCTCCAGATACCTTATCTAAAACCAAGGAAAAACACCTTTTCAAACATCAGTCTCTAGATTTCTCTTCCCTGTTCTTGTGCGCCCACAAGAGAGGAAGTAAAGATGGACACTTCAGCAGCTCTGAAACTAATAATGGTGCTTTCTGGGGTTTTTCCTGAAGAAGAGTTAGTGGAGAGTAAAGCACAGAGGCTGGGCTGGGCCAAAACTTGCCCGCCTTGCTCACGGTGGCAAATACAGTTACGGAAAAGACTGACCGTCACAGATGGGTTCCGTTTCTCATGGGGGTACTTGAGCTCCGAGCAAGTCTTTACAAAGGAAAAAAACAACCCAAACCAGTACGTACGCACAAAAATCCTGCTTGACATCCCGCTCTATTTTCAAACTTTTAAATGGAGAAACCATTGTCTTACCAAACCAGGCTAAAGTTATAAAAGGGCTTATTTTGTTTTCTGGTAGGTCAAATGAATACTGCACCAAGGGAGGCAGGCTTAGGGAGCTTCACTTTCTTTTCCAGTCACATACGGATATTCTTTCGGCTTTCATCAAAAGTAAATATCGTAAAGTAATACATTGTAGTAAATTAGGGAGAAGATTTATTAAATTAATTCAGAAATTGTTTGGAAAGCGGAATAGTGACAGGCAATCTGTTTGTGCAAGGCAAAAAACCCTGAGGCTATTACCGCGTGGCATTTATCATGTTAAAACCAGTGACAACGCACGCCACTCCGGGCAATGAATCATTGACGTCGAGGTCTGAAACTTTACTACTCCCTCTGTTCTCCTTATTTTTCCCCACTTACCTGTTGCGTGTGTCTCTCAGGTCAGACCCGTTCCTGGGGCGCAGCTGGAACAACAGGCAGTACTACTGGGCGTAGTCGTGCCGTGCTCCGGCGTGTGACGGGGAGGCTTTTAAAGCTATTAGCTAATCAATCCTTACTAGGTCACCGATGGTAAGGCGAGCATCACCTACCTGCTTTATGGCCAGAACCCTGACAGTATATAATTTGCCCAAGGCCACGATGCTGATGGATGCCAAAACCAACTCCTTGCATCTGTCGGCAGTCCGAAGCCAGTACATCCCAAAAACGTTCGCAGTGTGTTTTCTGGGTACATCCTAAAAAAAGGAGAAGGGAAAAAAACCCACCAGGTTTTCCCTAGCAGAAATCCCCATCCCCAAAGTGACTACATTTTCTTGCCGCTGACGGTGACAAGAACCCGACCTGATGTGCAGATGCCGGGTGAATCTTTCCGAGCTGGTGTCGTGGTTTAGGCCCAGCCGGCAGCTGAGTGCCACGCGGCCGCTCACTCACTCCTTCCCCAGCATGATGGGGAGGAGAAGTTAACAAAAGGCTCGGGTCGAGATAAGGACAGGGAGAGCTAATTCTCATCACGAGCAAAACAAACTGAACTTAGAAAGAGGGATTCATCTAATTTATTACTAAACAGAATAGAACAATAAAAAAAACCAAATAACATCAAGCCTTAAAACACCTCCCCCCACCCTTCCCAGGCTCAACTTCACTCCCAGCTTCAACCTCCTCCCCCCTCAGCGGCAGGGGGGGGAATGGGGGGAGGGGGATGGGGGTTGCGGTCAGTGCAGCGCACGTTGTTTCTGCCGCTTCTTTGTCCTCGGGGGGAGGACTCCTCTCATCCTTCCCCTGCTCCAAAATGGAGTCTCTCCCACAGGCTACAGGCCTTCCCGAACTGCTCCGGCATGGTCTCTTCCATGGGGTGCAGACCTTTAGGAGAAAACTGTTCCAGCGTGGGTCTCCCACGGGGTCACAAGTCCTGCCAGCAAACCTGCCCTGGTGTGGGCTCCCCTCTCCACGGGTCTACCGGTCCGGCCAGGGACTTGCTTCAGCCCAGGCTTCCCACAGGCCACAGCCTCCCTCGGGTGCCTCCACCTGCTCCAGCGTGGGGTCCTCCACGGGCTGCAGGTGGAATCTCTACACCCCCTCATCCTTCCTCCATGGGCTGCAGGGGAACAGCCTGCTTCCCCATGGTCTTCACGGGGATCCCTGCTCCGGTGTCTGGAGCGCCGCCGCCGCCGCCGCCTCCTCCTCCTGCACTGACCTTGATGTTACATCTCCACACTTCCCCCTCAGGCTCTAAAAAAACTTCCCCCCTTCTTAAATATGTTATCACAGAGGCCCTGATTGGCTTGGCCTTGGCCAGGGGCGGGCCCATCTTGGGGCTGGCTGGCATTGGCTCTGTCAGACACTGTGGAAGGTTCTAGAAGCTCCTCACAGGAGCCACCCCTATAGCCCATGCCCCCACGCGCTACCAAAACCTTGCCACACAAACCCAACACAGCTGGCAGTCAGGCAAATGGAGGAGGAGCTTGGCCATGGCGGGTGATTGATGGGGAAGGTGCAATTACAGGGTGCCAGGTTTACAGCGACTTGTGCAATGCACGCTCACGCACACAGAGCCTGAAGCAGACCAAAAGCTTGCCCGTTACCTATTTTTGCAGAAGTGACTTTGTGTAAGTTCTTCGATAATTTAAATCAAGTTTTTCAAGCTTTCCATTTCAGGGAGCCTTCTTGGCTCCCACTGAAATGAAAACATTGATAATTTTCCATTAAAAGAAAAAAAACCCGCTTCAGCTTGAAGATACTCCGTGAGCTCCTGCAGTGAAGGATCATCCTTGTCATCGCTTCCCACGACATGAAAAAACATTCCTCTGCGGTGAGGCAAGACAAAGGAAACCAGATAATCGTGGCATTCTGTTTGCAGATAAGGGCTGACCCAGGCAGAAGTGTCATGACCAGCCCAGGATAGCTCCGCTACCTGTACCGGGAGATTGTACCACATTTTCTGGGTCCTGCTCCAGGTCCCTGAGCACCAAAAAAAAAAAAAAGAAGCGTATTTCTACCCAGGTCATTGCTGTTATTTGGCCGCTGTTCCAAAAACCGGCTCTTTTTTACTGCCTGGAAATGCTTGATGCAGTCCAGGGGCTAATGCGATAGAGGAGACCAGCCACGTAACTGGTGTCCTCGCTCTGTAATTAAATGTGATCGAGAGGGGCAGTTCGGGGCAGTAAAAACTCCTCTCCTTCATCCTTTCTTTAGCGCCTGCTTGCAGAGCTCAACGCTGATTTTCTTTTTTATTACCTTTCGGGAAAAGTGGGCTGGATAACGTAGTTTAGATACAGTCTTGCTACACTTTCATGCTTCTTCCAGGAGGCAGAATTAGGTGCACAACATGAAATAAATCTCTTCACCACTTCCATCTAATTCGGGGGGAGCGTGTGTCTTTGCGGGAGCTATGAAAAAAAGCCTACGTTATTCCTGTTGCTCCTCAAAGAAAATTAAAAGATAGGAATGAAAAGTTAACTAAACCAAGTTTGGATTTACAATCCGGAGCTTATTAGGGTCTAGGTCTCTTTGAGATAATTCACAGTTTCCGTAGATAATTCACAGTTTCCAAGTAGAAGCTCAGTAGCTTCTATAGCTGCAGTCCTTTGAGCTATATGCAAATGGATTTGACCAAAACTGCTGATTTTCATAAAATAACACGTACTTTACGTTAAGCTCTGCGACAGGAGTCTGGCGTGATCAGCTGTCCCGCCACATGGAAAAAACCGGGGCGGGGGGGGGATGTTCATCAATCCTGCGACAAATTTCTGAGAGAACCCACTTTTTATCGTTGTCAGCGGTGACAACACCGACGACGATGACGAAGAATCTGAGGACAACCTACATAAATGCCTATTTGTACCTGTGGGAAGCATTCATTTTGCTTCGCTGCTGCCAGCCAGTCTGTCTCCTCGCAGGAGTCAGCCTAGGTCAGAGGAGCGAGGCGTGAGACGGGGTCGGTTCGTAACTCAGGGCGGCACGTGAGAAGTTTCTCGGTGGGAACGCTTTTTTAGGGCTGAGCTGCGAGAGTTGGGTTCCAGGGAAGGCAGCGGTGGTTATGGAGAGATAAGGTGGGAGTGCGAGGGAGAAAAATATTGCATTCACATCTTCCATTTCCTCGTTAGACTGTAATTTCCCCCCGTCTTTCTCCTTCGCAGTCAAATAATAAAGGGTGACAACGGGTGACAGCGTAGAGAGAGCACAGCCATGTGTAGGCTTTCTCACCCTCTTCTACAACACGCATCTTCTTTGGACCGTCCTTAACCGTTTGAGGTATCATAGAGACCGACGAGCAGAGGACAGCTCCCGAGTAACACAACCGATTTATAGGCACGGTGTATAAAAATCCCCCAGCTTTTATTTAGACAAAGGAGACAAATTTCAGAAATGTATCACGAACCCAGAGGCGTTTCTGGTGAAAGCGTAGGACCCTTTCTCTAGGTGGGTTGGCAAGCATGACCGTTCTTCTTGCTCACGTACCCTAAAAACATCAGCTGACTGGTAAAAGAGTTCTCGATGCTCTTCGTTTCTATTCCTAATCCGAGGGTCCGTGCAAGACTCCGTACTGGCAACTGGCAACCCACAGGTGAAAAATTCTCTGAGTGATGGATTGAGGCGGTATCAGAAATCGTAACAAAGAGATGAAACGTGTGCGGTACCAGCAAGGGGAGGTTAGAGGAGTGCTGAGAATGAGCGGTGTAAAGGCTCGGTACGGTAAGAGACTTGGACTCTGACGCAGTCCCTGGTACAAATTTGGGGCTATTTTCAGTGATTTGTACTGAATGCCTTTTTTCCACCCCCCCCCAGCATGTTTGGAGTAAATGCCCCGAACCTACTGCTGTATGCTATTCAGCCGTGACCCTTAGATAATAAAATAAGCAGGCCAGAGAAATTAAGAGCAGAAGTAAAGCCCTCTAAGCAACAACGTAATCTAATACAGAAAAGCTATAACTCAATTGGAAATGGCCGGCTGGCGCTAACGGCTCGTTTGTTTAGACTCGTATTTCTAGACCGTCTGGCTTTTGGGGAGATGGCGGCAAGGAAAATCCCGCCTGCCTGCCGCCGGCTAGCGGGCAAAGCACCGTCCCCTACGGCCACCGCTCCGCAGCGCAGCGGGCTCTCAAACCCTTCTTGCCCATCGGAAATGGGTTTAGGAAACCGTGGAGTTCCTGAGAAGACAAAGCCGAGCTGCAGGAAGCCGGGCTTTGTCTTTTCACCTCCTTGACAGTTTTCTAACCCCGTTCCCGATGACCGAGCGGGTTTGGATAACGCGGTGCCTCTCTGTTGACGCTACGCGGGGCCGAGAGCCAGCGCTCTGCTCGGCATCGAGGTGAAGTCTCACCTGTGGACATGCTACACCGACAAAACTTCCCTTTAAGCAGGACCTGAGACCTTGCTCTGCCGGAAAACACACGCCTTGGAATTTAACCTCCACACGGTTTTTATTGCAACGTGGTTGGGTTTAATTACTTTAAACAAAGAAACAAACCCGAAAACCCAAAAACCCGCCTCGGACTGTTTTTCCACGGGTTGTAGCACGTGTGAAATGTGCTGGGTTAAATGCCAGCCTTCTGCTGGAAGATAAATTGAGTGCTGCTGAATGGGACAAGCCCTGATAGAGAGCAAAGAGACGCCGTGGTGGAAGGGGGAGAGCGGTGGGAACTCGCTGTCTGGCTGGGGATGGGCACCTACACAAATTATTTTTATTATTATTTATTACTATTAGCAACATCATCATCATCGTTACTGTTGTTATTACTGTTATTGGTATCATTATTCCCTTAGAGGGCATTACGCATATGGTGACGTCACAAGCATCTGCTCTCCATGAGCTCCCCGGTTCTCCCCGTGGTTACCTGTGAGGTCCTAATTCCCCTTTACACCCCTGAGAAGGGCAGGCATCCCCCCCCCATGGCACTGCCGCTGGCTTGTAGCGGCTCCTCGCTCGCTTCTCTGCCTCGCCCAGCAATTTCTCGTGCCCGGTGGTTTTCCAGACGCTGTTCAGTTGACGTGACCTCATGGCACGACCGAGTCAACGGCTTAGTGATTCGCCCGAAACCGTAGCAGGGAGCACGCGTGAAGCGGTGGGGGGGTGTACTTGAGGGTGAACTTGCTAAAGGTCGGAGCGAATCACCCGAAGCTCTTGAAGGCGAAACACAAAGCCGGGGTAAACGCGTCCTGCGGCGCCGGTTGGAAATGGCGCGCAAAGAGCACCGCGCTGCTGAAGAAGACAAGACGTTGGCACTTTCTATGTCTGTCCTCAGCACGTACTCAGCCATGTTTTCCGGCTTCATTAGCTGAAGTATCTTCATAGATACGTGCATTTGGGGTGTGGGGGGGTTAATTAGTATTCTTTGCCTTTACCGTTTCAAAAAGCCAGCGTAACTTGTGCTTAAGTTCCCATAGAGCCACGGAATGGGTTTGGGTTGGAAGGGACCTTTAAAAGTGATTTCGTCCAACCCTCCTGCGGTGAGCGGGGATATCCTCGACCCGCTGGGTTCGCTCCGAGCCCCGGCCGACCTGGCCGTGGTTTTGGCGATTGCCTGCCTCTGGAGGAGCGAGCAGGGTGAGATGCTGGCTGCTCCTCCTTCCCTGCCCCGGTGACTGCCGCCTCAAACGCTGGTTGAAGCCGGGCTCTTCCCCGAGAAGTTTGAGATCTTCTTGGTGCCGGTATTAGAGGGAAGCGCGGCGGAGAGGAAACCTTTGGGAATTCGCCGTGGGAGCTGACGTGTTTCAGCCTCGGGCAGGTTTTCCTGTGAGCTGCTTGCAGGTGGGGAGTGCTGGCTGGACGGAGCGGGGAGGGAAGACGGCGCGTTTTCTGTCGGCAGCGCATGGCGTAGGAGCCGGGGGGGAGGCTGGCAGGGGTGGGGGAAGGTCCGTGGGTGCGTTGTTGGGAGGTGTTAACTCCGCTGATCCGGACTCTCGCTGGGAAGGCGGTGGTCTGGGCTTGCCGCAGAGGTTAATTTGTTGGAAAAGCTTAGATAAAAGGCTCCGCGTGCCCTCACGGGGCGGTTATCTTAACCCTCACGCGGCAAAGAAATGGAGCTGGAAGTAGCACACCAGCCAGCGCGGTCCGGTTTGTTCTGCCTCTTCTGCTGCGGGTGAGGAGGCTCGCTCCATTTAAAAAGCATCTTTTAAAGGTGGAAAATGCAGCTTCCTCCTGCCCTGGCCGCCATCTGCACTTGGTATTCAAGTCTAAAACTTTGTCTAAATGATGCGTTTCGGTTTTTGAAAGCCTTCGGGTATATTCGAGCCACAGTATGGGAGCAGCTTATTTATGGGTACTGGTTTATTTTGCAAAGGTTTAGCGTGACGTGCCCTTCCATGACAAACATGCTGCTGCTCATATGCCTTGTTAACGAAAATGTTGTTTATAAGCATCATTGTTATTATTATTATTATTATTATTATTATTATTATTATTGAGATTTCTGCTGGATATGTGCGAGGACTGTAATGCCTGAGGTTTTCAGGATCTTGAGAATCGCTCGAGCCCTAACTAAACAAAATAAACAGGGCAGTTCAGGTCTGTCATTCTGACGAGGTGCTGATTGGAGAAAGTGTTCGTGCAGCTCAAAGAAATTAGGGAAATGGCCCGTCTGCTCCTGATTATTCCCGTATGTTGCACGTGCTTTTCTTCATACTGCTCAGACTACGTGGGGGAGGGCAAAAGAGGGTGAAAAAAAAATCTCTTTTCGTATGAAATCAGACGCTGGGATAAACCTTGGCAGACTCTGTATGGAAAAGAACTTGCTAGGTTAACTTCTCACAGACTTTTCACGGATCGATCGATGCTGAAATCGTTTACTTAACGTATGGGAAGGAATTTCCCATCGTGTGCCAGTTACGTGACGTTCACTTAACGCCCTTCCCTGCTGGCGATAGAGACCGTGCCGTGGGATGTCGGTCACCGTTCTTCCGGTACCGCCGTGGAGAGATGGAATCGCGGTTGAGCTTCATTAGTAACAAAACAAAACAAAACAAAAATTAAATTTCTTGATGTCTTTAACTAGCTTTCTCGGATGCGATTGAGATGTACTCGTCCAGATTCCGTTCTTTGAAATTTCCACCATTTAAAGGCTCTAAATACTTCTGCCTGCGGACGGTAAGTAAGGAAAAAGCAGCGTGTCGTAGACGGAATTACATCTGTCCAATCTCAGCGTCGGGAACTGAGGAGAATCCGGCTGCGTCCGGTGGGTCATAGATCCCAAGGAAAAGGAACAAGATGATGAATAGTGTTTGTTAAAACTGGGTGCTGAGCTTTAGGTTTGGCGTTTGGGGGGTAGGGGTGGGGAAAGCCTCGCTCTCTGTGCGTGGGTATCGGAGGGGAGATGTGGGATTTGCGCTTTAATTTGATTTTCCCCATGAAAATTGCTTCTGGACAAATATTTTTCTCATCTTATAGATACTTTTAAGAACTCAGGAGGGCAATGCAAAGCGCTTTCCGAGTTTAAAGAGTGTTTTTGCAGTAGTTTCACCTTAACTGTAGGCTCAGAGAAAAACACACCAGGTGTAGCTCAGCTTTGCTGGAACTTTAATTGGCCTTTTCCACCGGCATCGTCTGCAGGTGCGGGCAGATGCTTTTCACCTGCGAGAAGGAACGGGGGGGGAGGAGAAGGAAATTGTTTTGTATCCCTGCCCTTTCCCAGCTGTGTTTTCAAATGGTTTGTGTCTCAGAGTTCTTAAATCCCCACTGAACAAAGCACAGTACCTTCCTTGCAGTCTTGGTTACTAAACTCTCTTGTTCTAGCAAACCATGCTCAAAAAACCTAAAAATACTTATTGAAGTGATCCCATAATCTTATGGTACTTTAGAGCTGATGCATCTATGTAGAGCAGAGGTATCGGGGGCGGGGGGGGGGAAGAAAGGAGAATTTCTGGGTGAGATGAAGCACGAAACATCGCAGCGAATGAGTTTGGTAAGAGAGCTCTGCGTATCCCGGCGTAGAGGTTGAGCAGCTGATGGAAGGCAGTCCGGTCCATCGGTTGAATTTCTATCGGCAAAGGATGCGATCAGGTAACGCTTGATTTCTATTAATTTATTTACTTCCACCAAAGATGGAACTGGGGAAAATGAAATTCAGAGCCGTACCCTGTGTCTCCACTGAGAATTCCCCTGCTGAGTTCTGTATGAAAGAACAGCAAACCTGCAGAATCGCAACCTGGGCTCCCCAGATTTAACCACAACCTTCCTTTCTGCGTACTTCTCGCTCTGGCGACTTTGTGAAGCGCTTGGTTCTTGTCGTGGAAAGCCGTAGGGCAAGCACCACCAGAAAGTGTCTTTGCAGAGCTTGAGTTTCGCTCTAAACTCCTGGTTGCAAGTAGGATTGTGGAATTACGTTGGCTACCGAGTTTCCTAAGGAAACAAGGCTGAAAAGAATCGTGGTTGATTGAGTACCGACCGTGTTGTACCCTGAATGCCTCAGCGGTCCTCAGCGACGTTAGTAATGGGTAATGAGTTCCATGTAGGGAGAAGAGGGTACCGTAATATCCCGACAAGGAGATGTTTAACCCAGCGTCCCGGGGTGAGCCCCTGCACGGCTCCGACGGGCTGCTCTGAGCCCGGTGGGACCTGGAGTGGGTCCAGAAGGAAAAGCGTCCGTCCTCAGGTGCCAAAAAATCCCCCTGGGTAAAGCTCCATGGTGAAACGCTCAGAGGAGAGATGTGCTGAGAGCTGGTACCCGTGTGTGGATTAAAAAAATAAATTAAAAAAGAACAAAACCACGGATGTTTTGCTCCGGTCCGTGGGAGCGCTGGCCGCACGGCGCGTTTACGTCCCGTGGCTGTTACCCCTGGAGTAGGGTGAGCAATGGGAAGAGTCGCACGTGCGAAAGTGGCTTTCACGCTCCCCAGGGCGCTGTGCGTGCGCTGGGTGCCGGCGACGAGCCGCCTGCCTCCGTACCCGCAGGGAGGTACCTGCTGTTTAACCAAATCCATTTAACTATTCCCAAAGTATTCCGACAGCCTTACGGAAACTTCGGGTTTGCCTGGCTTTCGCCGTCGCGGGGGAGACCTCTGGGCGTGTATGCAGACCGAATACAAACGTACTTCCAGTTCTAAAATTTGGAAGAAGGGGGGGGGGGATGTTTCTTGCCAATACTGGTGTATTCGACTTCAAAAATTCGTGGGCGTTTCGGTGTGTTTTTTCCATTAAACCCTGGTGATTTGCTGCACTCTAGTGGCTCCGCAACGAAAGTATTCTGCGATGCCAACAAGGGGTTTGTGTTTGTTGTTATTATTAATTGCTCAGACCTGCTGATTAGCCCAGGTTTCTTTATTTTTATTGCAAAACACGGACTGTTGGTGAATGAGAAAAAGGCTGGGAGTGACAGGGAACAGTCCTTTAAGCGTCTTGGATGCATAAGTTTGTGTCTCTCTTCCTTCACCCTGGTGTTCCCCGACTGGGAGAGGTAAGAGCATCCTGTAGAGCGGGGGGCACTGGGTGCAGCCTCCGTCCGTGCCTGGTATGAACCATGGACAAATTATTTTATTGCCTTCTCCGCAAATAACCGGGGTGAGTAAAGCCGGAGGGGCTGTATGAGTCAGAGCATTTGTTTCTAGAGCGGTTTAAAAGATGCCCTGGGAACGAACAGGCTGTCTCTGATCGGAGCGCGGGGGCAACGCGCTCCTTGGACGCGACAGATGAGAAGAGGACGCGCCGCCGGGAGTGCCGCGGCGGGACGTTCCTTCCCCAAACGCCGCGGTGCAGCCCGAGCGTCCTAACCGTTGCGATCACGCAGGAGGGGATGCCCGTAAAGATGCCGTCCCTGCGCTTTGTCCCGCTTCTGGCCGGGGAGGAGACGCGTGGAGGTCGATAGGGACGACGTAGTGCTTTCCAACAGCCCGGTGTAAAGCATTTTAAACTCACTCCTCTCCTTCTGCCTAGGCTGCCTTCCCAGCCCTAAATAATAATCGTTTCCGCAGAAGTTGCCGCTCGAGGCTCTGCGGATTTTTAGCAGTATCCGCGCGGCCTTGCGAACGATCCCCACCTTGTGCCGAGGGGAAACTGAGGCAGAGGTCGGCTCCTGTCCCCTGGTTACTCGGGTTATGGCTCCCACGCTTTCTCCTCCCTTCCCGTGCCCATCGTTTCCCTCCGAGATAACGCTTCCCCCGTGTCCTCTCCAAAACTTCTCCTGCTGTTGAATAAAATTCTGATGTTTCCGTTTCGGCTTTTCTAAAAACCGGGAGGGGACGAGGAACTTCTCCTTGCGCTCGCTGCCCGGTCTGGAGCCGGGACCGAACCGTCCCTGGGGGGCTCGGGGAACCGGCGACGCGCGTCGTCCTTTGGACGTAAACCCTTGACGGAGCCCGGGGCTGAGGCTGGACCTAACCGCCCCAGGCCGCTCTCCGAGGAGGGCTGGGAACGCAAGGGGGGTCCTGTGCGCCCCGCGCCGGGAGGGCAGCCCACGGCCCCGCGCCCTCGGAAACCGCTCTTGGCAAGGCAGGGGCTTGGGAATGGGGCCCAGCGCTGCCGCTTCGCGGCTTTGCCGCCTTTTTTGTTTCTTTTTTGTTTCTTTTTTGTTTCTTTTTTGTTTCTTTTTTGTTTCTTTTTTGTTTCTTTTTTGTTTCTTTTTTGTTTCTTTTTTGTTTCTTTTTTGTTTCTTTTTTGTTTCTTTTTTGTTTCTTTTTTGTTTCTTTTTTGTTTCTTTTTTGTTTCTTTTTTGTTTCTTTTTTGTTTCTTTTTTGTTTCTTTTTTGTTTCTTTTTTGTTTCTTTTTTGTTTCTTTTTTGTTTCTTTTTTGTTTCTTTTTTGTTTCTTTTTTGTTTCTTTTTTGTTTCTTTTTTGTTTCTTTTTTGTTTCTTTTTTGTTTCTTTTTTGTTTCTTTTTTGTTTCTTTTTTGTTTCTTTTTTGTTTCTTTTTTGTTTCTTTTTTGTTTCCTCTTTGTTTCCTCTTTGTTTCCTCTTTGTTTCCTCTTTGTTTCCTCTTTGTTTCCTCTTTGTTTCCTCTTTGTTTCCTCTTTGTTTCCTCTTTGTTTCCTCTTTGTTTCCTCTTTGTTTCCTCTTTGTTTCCTCTTTGTTTCCTCTTTGTTTCCTCTTTGTTTCCTCTTTGTTTCCTCAATTAACCATCACTGAGCATTTCTCATGGCATCCCAGAGCCTTCAAACCCATCCTTACAGACCGACCACCACCGTGCCCCTGGCAAACCCCAGCGCGGCCCCCCGCACTGGAAGGTACGGCCTCGCCGCACGCACCCGAGGCCGTCGCCGTCCCAACGCCGCGCCGCTTTCGCGGGTTGCCGGGCGCTGGGTACGTCCGCGGCCGCAGGCTCTCCCCTCCGCAGGCGGGACGGAGGCGGGGTACCTCTCAGCGGCCCTTCGGCCGCGGCGGGGAGATCGTCCGCCCCAGCCCCGGGTCACGCTGCGGAGCATCGCACGGCATTCCCAGCCGCCGGAGCCCACCGCGGCTACGCCCGTGACGTGGGTCGCTCCTGGCCCTGTAGATAAACGCTGGCATCTGTTTCCTGCCGTGCTCGTGCTTTCTAGGCGTACTTCTCTTGGATCTCCCTTCTGCTGGGTTAAAACCCCAACGTTTCTCCAGGCTCCACCTCTGAGATGACGACCTCCCTCTTTTCCTACCGGATGAGTTTCTCTCCGCAAGTTGCAGCCCAGATCCACCGTTCTCACGAGCAGGCAACCAGAACCGCGTAACAATCGCTGTCGGGGTTTTTTTTTTTGGAACGCCATCAAACCTACCCCAGGCAGTGAAACGCTACGGCACGAGCTGGCTTTCCCCGCCTCGCGTCATCGTGCCGTAGTCGTGGCTTTAGGTAAACGCCAGCTGTGGATGCAAACCCGTACGTGCCAAATGAGAGAGACAGCAATTCTATCAAAGGACGCGTTTTAGAGCGGTTGGGCTCAAAACTGATTACAGACAGACGGACCAGAAGGCCAGAACTCTCTTTATATGTACCTGTATTAAAATAAGATGGGTTGGGGGGGGGTTTGTTTGTTTTTAGTGTCTGGCGCGGACCTGAAATCCTCTCATCAGCTCAGAAAACATTTCCAGGCACAGGAGAGGAGTGCAGCCGCCTCCTGTTCGGCCGGCACGGCATCCCTTGGGCAAAGCCCTAAATGGTACGTGCGCTTCACAAAAGGGTCGGAGCTGCGACGCAGGTGCTCGCCCAGGTACCAGGCTGTCTTTGCGCGCTGGAAACGTCCTTCCCTGCCTGCGTGCGTGTGTTAACAAGGCGGTATATGCGAGCTAGCCGTAAGAGTCGTACGTTCTCTTTGGCTGTCCTTATGGAGAAAGACTGTTTCGTGATCTTTCTTTGGTTTGTTCAATTCTTTGTTTTCCAAATGATTGAGAATACTTTTATTCCAATGTATTTTGTCCTTGGTTTAGCACAGGGGAGGGGAAAGAGTAAGAAATGGAGAAGACAGTGCCGCTACTGTGACTTTGGAGCAAGCAAAGGGGTTATCCCGTGTAATCTCTGCATAAATGCAGCTGTGCGAGACGCGGGCAGCTCTGCTCCGTGCAGGGCAAGCGCAAGGCTTGCGCTCCTGGTAGCTCTCCCATCTGGCTTGGAAGATTTTGGTGAAGAGGAGCACTCCACCCGACCCTGGGAGTTTGGGAAAAGTCAGGCCCTCTGCCCCTTCTCACCCTCTAACAAAACCCAGGTTGTATCTGGCTCCTTGGGTTCGGCTTCTCCAAGGTTCCACCTGAACTCGTGTTCGCCAACGTTTCTCTGCAAACAGGACAGCCACAAACTTAGTCTTTTTTTTAAAATCGCTGTTGTAAACGAACACTAATTCTCTTTGGAAACCCTTTGCTTCCCAGAGGTGATGCTTTACGTGGGACGCTCCAGCTCGGGGCAGACGTCTTTGCCCTCACGCCGCGTTCCCAGGATCGAGGGGGCCGGTGCTGATGAGATGGAGGTGGCTCCCTTTGCGCGGTTTGGCTGTTTGAGGGGTCTCTGCTGGTCCGCAGGAGAAGTTCTTTGGCTCCTCTGTGCAAGAGCAGAGAAGAAATATCGGTGGTTTGGATTTTATTGCAGCTGTTCACGGGCTACACCGGCTCTTGCCGGGCTTTTTCCTAGGACGAGGTGGGACCGAGAGGCGGCTCCAGGGCTACAAACCCTCGTGCAAGGGCACCGTGCCAGGGAATTCACCACTGACGAGTCTGTTCCTTAACACAACTCAAGTGATACCACGCTAAAAGCAGGAGAAATAATTGCGTCATTTTTTATTAAATTTTTTTATACATATCTTTGGGATTTTTCTCCCTTTTTCTGACAAAGCAACCTTGCGGCTATAGCAGACGCGGTGCCTTTACCCTACAAACACCGTGGCGTACAGGAAATGGAAAAGGTACACGGATTTTTATTACACTGAAGCTGAGGCGGGGGAAAAGATCGGCTGGAAGGCGAAATGAAGGCTATGCCTTGTGTTTTCAGCTAAACCAGTGCTAAATAATTGAGAGGGGCACAGAAGACAGAAGTATCAGTCACCGAAGAAAAGGGGGGGGGGGGGAAGGCAGTGCATAAATTATTCCAAGATGATAAATAATAGTGATTTGCTTCCAGATGGTAATGGGATAAGGGCACGGCCTCCCTACTTTATTTAATATACCAGAGGAAAATCTGCAAAGAAGTAAAGCGAGAAGTTTTCTAGTGGTGCAAAACTGCCCCGTCCCACACCCTGGTTTTTCATCACGCGCGGCTCGTGCACCCTTGAAATCCCAGCCAGGGCACCCATACGCCGTATAAAGGCTTTTAGCGGAACCAGGACGTTCTTGTGCTGCTGGTGATGAGAAAATCAGGGTTTTTTATTTTCACAATAGCAGTTTGAGGTCACCATGAAGTGTATGCAATGATTTTTTTATGGTGGCCACATGGAGGAAATCTAGTAGCCACTGGAGCCAGCGAACGCTGCTTCACCTTAGCTGTGCACAACCATCCGGTTTTGTTATCTGGATTTTTGTGTGGGTGAAAAATCTCCTCGCAGAATCCTCTGAGGCTTGGGAAGCTGAAACAAAGATAAGGAACCTTCAGAGACGTGAAGAACAGAAGCATGTTGTTGTGGAAAAAGAAGATTTAACGTGGTAAGTGGTAAAAAAAACCTTGTTCTTCCCTTGTCCTGAGCTCTATATTCGGTAACGGGTCAAGTATCGAGACTTCCTGGCGAACTCAGACAATGATAGCATCTCTGGTCTGCTGGCAAGTTAGAAAATCCTGCTTGCAAAACTCAGCACTGAGGAATGGCAAAAATAGCGGCACCTCGTTCCGGAAGCGTCTCAGAAATAGGGAAGAGAGAAATGCAAGGGTTATCCTCTGCCTCAGCGGAGCAGAAAAAGCTATTGACCAAGACAAACAAATTTCGCTTGCCTAAAACAATGTTCAAAGATCAACGGTGAACATCCCCGACTCAGGGAAGTGCTATTGGCAGCTATTTTTAAGGATTAAGCAGGGCCTGTAAAGCAGTATGAGAAGGGGGAGGTGGCCGCCAGCGACCCCTGCCTTGAGGAGAAGGGACGTTTTTGGAGGAAGCAGGGACAGGGAAAGCGGTCCCAGCGCCAGCCAGGCACGCGTGCTCCAAAACACCATGTCCTATGGCAACCGGCTTAAAGCCAAAATCCTTTCCAACGAGGATGTGCAGCGAGGCGGGGAAAAAAATGCGGGGAACGGCTGAGTGGGTGGTGGCACCACGGGCAAAGAGCTGGGGTGGGTGCCAAGGAGCACCTGAGCAGGACGGTAGCTCACGGAGAGCACGACGTACCTCCACGCTGGCCGGTACGCGGGGCTCGTGTCCCTCGTTGCGTCGAGTTCTGGCTGATTTAATTCAGCAGAGGTTTGGAGCGAGCGCAGGAAATCTGTAGGAAGTCACACGAAAGATGAGAAGGTGACCTGTGGGGAAATATTGTAAAATAAGGGCTGGTTTAACCTAAAAAAGGTAAAATGCAGCAATACACTGGCCTGTTCTGCTGTGAGCTTCGGAAATACTCGATCATAGCATCGTACGCCTCAAGGGGTCAGGCAGGAAGGACGTCCGTCCGCAGTTCACCTTGGCTTTCCCTGCCAGAGGAGCAGCGAAGCTCCGGCCGGAGCCCAGCGCCGAGCCCCGCGCTCGAGGACGTGACGTGCCGAAGCCACCACTCACAACCCCGAGCTCGCCCAGAGCCGTGCCAGGGGCAGGACAGCCTTTTCCCCGCATCAGGATGGCACGACAGCCTCGTCGGCTGCTCGGGACCTGGGTTAAGGTACGGTTTGCCTTGGGTTTGCACTTACTATCAGTTTCCCCTATCAGGAGAAGCATTCGGTACGTCTGCTACAAGACTTGAACCCCAAAGTACAAACCCTGAGGGTATTTATGAATTAGAGGAGTAGAAGTTACTCTTGAAGTATTTTATTTACTTGTTCAGCCTTCAGAATTTCCATGGTATTTTATACCAAGTCCCCCAGAGTGTCTCAGCTCAGGATAAGCACTGAGTATCCCATGGAAAGGGGAGGCTTTCAGCTAGGAGAAAGGAGCTGGGCAGGAAAAGCCACGCTAAAAATAACAGGGTTTTACCAGCACAAAACCTTGCGGCAGCAAAGTATCTTCCGCCCTTGGCGGTGGGCTGACCTTCAGCTGCCAACGCCTGAACTTCATCCTGTGAAGCACGTACTTGACTCCTACCAAGTGACCCAGAAGCATTCAAAAATCCAAATTATCCCATTTGGCAAATAGCTGAGCACGGGGTGGAATTCGATCAGGTGCTCGTTTTGCCTTTTTATCCGGTGTGAAGCCGCAGGGCGCGAGGAGAACGGGGATGGACAGCAGAAACGGATACGGCAACGGCGCTGTTAGCTGGAGCTGCGCCGGTCCGTGGTTACACGGCAAAATGGAGATTACCCAACACTGCGGTAGCAAAGAAACACAGACAAGATGTTTTCTGCATCGTTTTTATACGTGATAGCTGTAACATAACAGACATAAACTCTGGGAGAAGTACAGCTTAGGCTGCGTCTTTCTTGCTTGTCACTACACTCCTTTTGCTCAATGCTCAGTCAACCTTTACGCTTCCAAATTGAAAACCTCTCTATTGGATGTGTCGCAGGCTGGTTTAAATGTTAGCTAAACCCTCAGCCAACTGTTCCCCGAAATAAAGTTAAAACACCGTCCTGGCGGGAGAGGTTGCACAAGACCTGACAGGAAGCGAGCGTAACTCCCGCTGCGCCGGAGCTGGGGGCCCCCTCCTAAGGTTTGGGGACGTGCCCCCCCGTGCCCTGGCATGCCACCGGCTAGCGCTCCTGCCCTCTTGATGCAGCGTTGTACTGAAACCACGAGGGCTGGGGGAAACACCCTTCGGTGTGTCTGTGCACTTGACCTGGCGCTGGGGCTGCGTTCGAAGCCATTAATGCTTGGGGCATCTTCCCTTCGGAGGGGTTCCCCCCGCCGCCAGAAGAGCGCGGGGCGGGTGGCAGGAAAGGGAGGAGTGCTGAGCGCGGCAGAAGGCCGAGCGCGCCCGCTCCATCCTGCCTCTTGCTCTTCGGACGCACGCCCAGCAGAGAAGTGAGGGTGTTCTCGGTAAATGAGGTGGGTCTGGGTGGCTGAGCGGTAAAACCTCAAAAAAAGCACTGTAGAGGGAAAAAAAAAAGCTAATACAGCAAGAGCAGTGCTTCGAAAGGAGGCTAGGAAACCTCTCAGCCTCTCTTCTCCTTCGGTGACGTTGGCTGATCCAACGTGTTGGCCGCTCCGGTGGGCCGGCCACCGAGCACGACGTTCTTGGTGCCCTCTGCTTCCCCCTCGTACCCTGCCTGTATTTGTCCAGTTTAATAGAGGACTTGAATTCAGGAGGGCAAACAAGGCCCCCCCCTTGAGAAGCTTTCATTAGGGTTAAACTACTTCAGTCAAGTTCTCCTGAGAAGCCCTGTGTAAGCAGCAGCTTCCCACCCGCTGTGGGAAAGTGGCCAGGGACCCCACTAAAGGTCATCAGAGCTGGAGAACCTCTCCAGTGAAGAAGCTCGGAGCAGGTTAAGCTGGAGGAACGGCCGAGTGACCACGGGAACCGTTTGCTCAGCCTGTCAGAGCGCTCCCGCGGTCAGACGGGAAGGAGGATGTGCGGTTTTGACAGTGACACTAAACAAGATGACTGGTTCCATGAGTTGCTCTGACCATTTGGATCCATTTAGGACTCGGGAATTCCCATGTGCTGCCTCAGTGACTTGATTTTTCATTAAGCACTGAGCAATTAACACCCCTCACCTGGAAAACATCGATGGATGTCTCTGTTGGAGGTCACGAGTTTGACAGACTCCTACCATGCTGAGAGGTTACCTGGGGGGTTCAAGCTGTGGAGTTTGAGGTGGTGTTCTGTCCAAAGACCAGCTGTTCCCCACGTACTCATCCGTGCCCCCTTTTCCCGCGGTTTTCCAGGCACGCTGCATCCCGTCGGGGGGTGAAGGGGAGAGCGGCAGGGACACGGAGGAAGCCAGCAGTTCTGGTGGCATGGTAAGCTGTCCTCTCCTCTTTCCCTTTTGGCACCGATTAGCATGAAGCAGCATTTCGGCAGGTCACCACCGCTCCAAGACCTCAGGAGCTACCAGGAGCGACCATTGCACGCCCCTACCGCGCGTTACCCACGCGTGCGTATCTCAGCTCTGAAAAGGTTTATTCTGTTTTGCACCTGCACTCCGAGGTCTCCGTCACCACGAACCTGAGGACTTCAGGCTTCAATTTTAGAGACAGTTGACAACAAAGAGTACAGCAACTCTTCCCTTCTAGAGGCAGGGTTGATGTTTTCCTTCCAAGACAGAAAAGGGCTTTCCCGGCCATGCAGCGCTCCTGGCACCTTTCATTTACCGTGTCAGAAAGCTAGAATTAGTCAACAGGTTTGAGATCCAGTCCTGCTGCAAGGAGGGGGCGAGGCCAAAGTTCTCAAAAAACCCTTATCCTCAGATTTTAATGCCATGTGGCAAGTGATTTCAGTCTAAAAAGTCACCTGTCATTATGGAATTAAACGCCTTGCAACCAGGAGAGGTGTTTATTAGCATATCAAACGCTGGCAACAGCCCCTACCAACTGTTCAGCTCCCACCTAACGCAGTTCTCACCCCCTACACGTGAAGTCCCTTCAGTCTGCAGGCGGTGAGGGTGTTCTTGCAGGTCACCGGTGTCCCGTTGGCCGTGACCTTCTGACTCATCCCACCTTCCGTTGAGGTCCCTGAGCCCCGGGAGCAGACAGTCCCCCCGCCCTCTGTTTCTGCAGGGGCAAGGGCCGGGCAGAGACCCTCACCTAGCGAGGGACTGCAAGGTCAGGCTCAGTTCTCATCACCCCAACTCACACGGCATCAGCTCGAGGAGGTCACACCACAGCTCCCACCATGACTAGAGCAATGCTGCGGCAGCGCCTCACCCAGCTCAATGAACTTCCAGCTTCTCCCCATCTCCTCGTTGCTCCGCGAGGGACCTCTGCCAGCTCCTGCAGCGGCCGCGGCACCCCGGGGTGGTTGGCTTCCCCCTCGCCTCTCCGCTTGGCCGCACCAACAGCCCCCAGCTCCCCCTCCTGGTGTGCAAATCGCCCCTGCTTGGCAGGGCAGCTGTGTTAATTAGCCGCTCTTGACGAGCGACCCTTCCTACAGGACTGCAGCCCTTCTACGGGGACAGCCGGGGAAGAGCAGGTTACCCAACCGGCTCCGCTCGCCCCTCTCCCCCAGGGGCGCTCGGCGCGGCCCCGGCCTGCTTTTGGTGAGAGCCCGGAGCCCCGCGCGGGGGTTACGCAGGAGCCCGATCCCATCGGCACGGCCAGCAGTGACACGGCTGCTTCCCCCGGCACAGCCGGGGGTCCTTGCTGGGGGAGTGGGGGGTGCGTGTGTGTCCGTCCCCGTCCCCCCCCCCCCAGCCTTTGAACCACCATTTGGGTCGGAGGCAGCCATTGCCACCCCCCCCCAGTCAGTATTGCAGCCTCGCACACCCTGGCACTAATTTAATCAGCGTGCAAGGGGGGGCTTGCTTAGCAGCGGGCAGATGTGCGGCATCACCAGGAGCCCCCCGTGCTTTTTACCTGGAAAAAGCATCCCTGCTCGCAGGGGCTCCCCACGGGCTCCAGGGCTACGTGGACCCAAACCGCCCCTTGGACCTGGGCTAGGCTTAAACAGAGCCTAGACCAGAGCCTAGGCCCTAGGCCAGAGCTCAGGAGGGCCAGGAGCTCTGCCATAATGCTGCCACCAGCCCGAGCGTCCCGGGGGGTGAGCGAGAGGGCAGCGATACAGGCGTGCTGGAACCAGAACGTGCTGGAACCAGCAGAAGGGACACCACCAGAACGTTCACCCCCACCCCAGTAACGCCGACAGAGCCCCGTGAACCCGGAGGACGAACAAACTCGCACCCCACGGCCGCAGGAAAGCGGAGCCCCCCCAGACACAGGCAGAGCCCCCCAGTACCTACGCAGCAGTCCCAGGCGGGCCCGTACCACCCCCCCGGCGGCGGCAGCACCCGCAGCCGGCGCCCGGCCCGGCCCGGCTCGCGAGGCGAGAGAGAGCTCCCGGCCCGGGCCCGGCCGCAGGGACCCAGCCGCCCCCCCGGCCGGAGCTGAAATACCGAGCCGGGGCCAATGGGGCGGGCGCCCCGCGGGCGCCGCGGAGGGACGGGAGCCCCGGTCCCGCGCTCGGCCGAGGGTCGCGGAGGTCGTCGCGCGCCCGGGCTGCGGCGTGGGGCGTGTCACGGCCCCGCCTGGGCCGCGCGAGGGAGAGACCCGCTGACGGCGGGATTCCTGCCGGGGACAACGTCAGCCGGCCCTGCTTGGCTGGACGGGCTGGGGGGTGCGCGTGTGCCTGAGGGGGCGTTGGGGTGCCTGGGGGGGTGCGTGGGGGGGGTGTCGGTGCCTCTGTGTGCGCGTGTGTGTGAGTGTGTGAGTGTGCATGGGGGTGTGTGTGTGCGTGTGTGTGAGTGTGAGTGTGTGAGTGTGCATGTATCTGTGTGTGCACGTGTGTGCGTGTGCATGTGTGTCCGTGTGCATGTGTCTGAGTGTGCATTGCTGCGTGTGTGTATGTGTGTGTCGGTGCCTCTGTGTCTGCATGTATGTGTGTGTGAGTGTGCACGTGTGTACGTGTCAGTGTGCATGTATTTGTGTGTGCGTGTGTGTGTGTGTCAGTGCCTCTGTGTGTGCACGTATGCGTGCATGTGTGTGAGCGTGCATGTCTGTGAGTGTGCACGTGTGAGTGTGCATGTATCTGTGTGCGCACGTGTGTGTGCGTGTGTGTGAGTGTGCAGGACGGACCTGTGAGTGTGCATGTGTGTGTGTGTGTGCATGTCTGTGTGCGTGTGTGAGTGTGCATGTATCTGTGTGTGCGCGTGTGCGCGTGTGTCCGTGTGCACGTGTCTGAGTGTGCATTGCTGCGTGTGTGTATGTGTGTGTCGGTGCCTGTGTGCGCATGTACGTGTGCGTGTGTGTGAGTGTGCACGTGTGAGTGTGCATGTATCTGTGTGCGCACGTGTGTGTGCGTGTGTGTGAGTGTGCAGGACGGACCTGTGAGTGTGCCCGTATCTGCGCGTGTGTCCCTGTGCGCGTGTGTCCCTGTGCACGTGTCTGAGCGTGCGCGTGCGTTGCTCGCGGGGGCGCGGCTCGTCCGCTAGGCGGCGCCACCGCCGGCGGGCACTGCTCCCGCCCCGCCCCGCCCCGCCTCGCCATTGGCTGTTGGGCGGAGGCGCCGGCACCGCCGATTGGTCGGCGCGGGTGGGGCCGCCCCCGCCGGGGCAGGTGCGCGCCGACCCCCGAGGCTTGAACAGGCCCCGGGGCGCGGTACCGCTCGCCGCCGCCAGGGGGCGCCTCCGTCTGCCGCGGGAGCTGCGCGTGACCCGGGGCGGGGGCTGCAGGTACCGGGGGGGCTGAGGGGGGTGGAGGGGCCTGAGGGGGGGTCCCTGAGGGGTTGTGGGGGTCCCTGAGTGGGGCTGGGGGGTCCCTGAGGGGTTGTGGGGGTCCTGAGGGGTGTGTGAGGGTCCTGAGTGTGTTGTAGGGGGAGTCCCTGAGGGCCGGGGGGAGTCACTGAGGGCCGGGGGGGGTCCCCGAGTGCTGTGTGAGGGTCCCTGAGGGCCGGGGAGGGTCCCTGAGGGGTTGTGGGGGTCCTGAGGGGTGTGTGAGGGTCCCGAGTGTGGTGTAGGGGGAGTCCCTGAGGGCCGGGGGGGTCCCTGAGGGGTTGTGGGGGTCCCTGAGTGGGGCTGGGGGGTCCCTGAGGGGTCTGTGAGGGTCCCTGAGGGCCGTGGGGGGTCCCCGAGTGCTGTGTGAGGGTCCCGAGTGGCGCAGGTGGAGTCCCGCCGAGCCTGAGGGGTCCCTGAGGGCCGAGGGGGTCCCTGACCGGCGGGGTCGGGCCCTGCCGTGCCCGGGCCCTCGGGGCCCGTCTCCGGGTGACCTGCGGGCCCCGCCGTCCCCTGGCGAACCCCAGGCCGGGGGGGTGGTGGGGCCCGGCCGCGGCTCGGGGAGGGGGTGTCCGGGCCGGGCGGGCTGTGAGGGGGTGCCCGGGGTCGGGGGTGGTTGTGCCCCCCCCGGGTTGGGGCGCGGGGGGTGTCGGGGCCCGGCCGGGCTGTGGGGGCGGCAGGAGGGGCCGGCTCTGTCCCGGAGCAGCCCCGTGGGGCTCAGCCGGGGTGCGGGGTCCCCCTGCACGGCTGCCGCCTCGGGGGAGGGTGCGCCGGGAGCGACCGGGGTGCGAGGCCGGGGGAGGCCGGGGGGGGCTGGGGGGGACCGTCCCCTGCCAACGCCCCCGCGGGGGCTCAGGGGGGCTTGTGCCCCGCTTCTCGTCCCGGCAGCTGCTGCTGCTGCTGCTCTGGGTACCGGGGAGCCTCCCGGGCTGCAGGGTGCCTGGCCCTGCTCCTGGTGCCGGCTGTGCCTGCTGGGGTGACCCAGGAGTTCCCCCTGCTGATGCTCTGCTCCTCCGGGCCTCGTGTTTTACAGGTTGGACAGCCGGGGGGCTCCCGTGGGCGAGGCGTGACACGTGTGCGGGCACCGCTCGCCCTTCGCCCGTCCTGCGTCGGCACGAGAGACGCTACGCCTGCCCGTTGGCACCGGTCTGTGTTCTGCTGGGCTCCCCGAGCCGCACAGGGGGACGTGACATCTGTCCTGAGACGGTACTGCAGTTTTGGGGGTCGGTAGCGACTCGTTCATGGGGCGGGCGGCAGGTCCTGCCGCCCTTTGGGGCACGGGGCCCTCCACGCTGCGTATCAGCAAGACAAACCTGTTTGCTGCACCTCTGCTTTTCGGGCTGCGACCTGGTTTTGATACACCAACCTTCACCCACACCCCCGGCTCTCGGGGCAGGGTTTCGGGCACCTCTGCTGCTTTTGTTGTTCCTAAAGCTGCTTTGCTCGTCCCCACAGGGACCAAAGCGGCCGGGACACGGGCGTCCCCCCCCGTGCGGGCTGAGGGGACGGGGGGGTTTGGGCCACGACGGCGGGTGGGTGCAGGCTCTGCAGCAATGCTGGGAGCCGTGTCTGAGGTCTCCTTTGGTGGAGGTAATGCACTTGTGGTGCAGTTTTACGGTCCCCGTGTAACGCAAGTGCTGCTGGATTTGCCGAGATCCCCAAGTGGGACGTTTTCTCTTGAGCACTCTGGGCTGCGCCCCTTTCCAGCCAGGGCAGGCCAGGGTGCTTTGGGCTGCGCAGGCGGGACGTTCCCTGGACACCGGGGCACGGTCTCGGCATCCGACCCCCGGACTGGAGGCCGACGGCCTGTCGGGATTCCCTGGGGTGCCCCAGCGAGGGGAAGCAGAGACGCTGGTCACTGCCCTGATCAGGGTGAGTAACAGGAGGCAGGAGGAGAGCCCCCCCGAGCTGGAGGCACCGGGATGGGCTCCACCTGTCTTCTCTTGCCTGGGCTGGAGCACAGTGTCTTCTGGTTCTCAGCTCCAGGAGTCGGCAGTTACTTTGGAGAAGGGTTTGTGTTCTTCCTTCAAACACCCAAGAGCTGCAGCTGCAGGGGGGGGGTTTCGGGGGGGGGTCAGGTGCCCTGGGCTGCTGGGGGCAGCGGGACTGGGCCCAGAACTGCTGCAGCGGTTCTTCAGGTCACCCCGACAGGAACAGCCTTTCCGTGGGAGTTTCTGAGGAGACCAAGGGTCTCATCAAATGCATTTTGGTTTCCTTTTGCTTAAGGCAGTTTATTAGCTGGTATGTTTAAGCTGCTCTTTACCAGTGCCCTGCGTGTGCTTGCTAGCCACGGGTTATGGTTGAGGTGGAAAGTTAAAACTCAAGAGTCAAGGTTAAAGTTTTGATTTTACACAGCAGTTGTTTGTATTTGTGCTTTGATTTTTACCACGCTTTTCTTCTCCCCCCCGCCCCAGGTAACGGAGTGTTTTATTGTCCCCTGTGCCTCTCCGAGCCCTTCCTGCCCACGTGCCTGACCCCGCACAAAGGACTTTGCTTCGTGGAAGCCCAGAGCTGTCCCTGAAGGACAAAGAATGTCCCCGAGCATCCGAGGTAAGGCCGGACCCGGCCCCTCTGACGCGCCTTTGAAACCCGGCTGGCGGCGCAGAGAAGCGACTCTGGCAAGACGGACTCCCGGGGCGTCTGGATCGACAGAGCAGCAGCAAGAACGCTGCAGAAACGGAGTTGCTTTGCCGAGTTTTTCTGTGGTCAGTGATGGGTAGTGTGGGTGCCAGTGCTTAGTCAAACGTGTTGGACCCGAACATTTGAAGGGCGCAAGAACCCCCTTTGGGGTGCCCCAATTTGGCTGGGACGCCCCATGCACGTGAGTAACTATTGACTCCTGTAATTCTGTACTTTGCGTCGCAGCCTCTCCCCTCAGTCGGCACGGGCTGCCGGCGGGACAAACCCCTCCGGGCTGGCGCCGGCTCTGCTGGAGCCGGGGAGAGCTCGCACCAGGGGGAACTGGTTTCCACTGGGGTTCAGCCCTTCAGCCCTGCCCAGCGTCATCCTCGCGCAAGCACAGAGCTGGCAGCGTTTGGCTGCTCCCATGGCAGAGGCTTGGGGTGGCTTTGAGCTCTGTTTGAAGCTGTGGTTTTACCCAAAACCTTCTTTTTCAGCTCATAATGCGCTGCGGTGGGAGCAGAGGCCGCTTCCGGGACCCGCACCAGCTCCTGCAGCCCCGGTGGTGAAGCCGGCCTGGCCAGGGAGCAGCAGCGATGGCCGTCCCGGTGCTGCCGGTCCCTGGGAGGTGTTGGCGGCACCAGGGATGCCGTGTGGCCGTGCCGACGCAGGGGAAGGCTCATCCCTGTGCCCGGGTGAGGAGCACGGCCCTGTGCCCGGGTGAGGCAGCGAGCGCCCAGGGACACCGGCGGGGAGGACGTGCCTGGTGAGAGCCCCGAGGCGGCGGCCGAGAGGAGCTGGGTGGTGGGACTGGGGGGGGCCGTGGCTGCGAGGGGAGTTTGGGGAGGTGGGAGCGGGCGCTGTCGGGGTCCAGCCCAGACCCCACTGGCACTGGTGTGGTGCCAGCCCCGTCCCCAGCCCGGGGCTGCTGGACTCAGTCTGTGCCGCCACTGGTGCTGCACAGGGGGAGCGGGTTTTCAGCCAGATCCTGGCTCTCGCCCGCTCTCCTGGGGAGAAACGAGACGTTTCTGGTGTCCCGTCCCCGTCCGTCCCTCCCCTCCCACCACAGGCGTGCGGTGCTGGGTCCGTGCCCTTGATCTCTGACTGTGCCACGTCTGTCTGCACAGGGATGGACGGACAGACGGACAGAGGAGCCCCAGCCACGCCGGGAGCCGCATGGGGTGCCGCTGCGAGGCCAACGCTGCCGCCTGCCCTGCACGTGGCCCGTCCTGGCTGGGGACAGCCCTGCCTGCGCCCGCCCAGGGACGCTGCCGGGAACCTCGCAGCTCCAGCTCGGCTGCAGTTTCAGGCAGGTTGTTTGGGCCCCGTTTGGTTTTGTTTAGTTGGTTGGTTTGTTGGTTTGGCCTCCCATTTGTTTCAGGTCCAGCTCCTGGACGGCTCCGGTTCACTTTTGGCTCCAGCTCATTTGTGGCTCCTGTTCCAGGTCCAGCTCATGGAGAGCTCCAGCGGGTTTGCAGCTCCAGCCCACGGATGGCTCTGGCTCGGTTCAGCTCCACCTTGTTTGCAGCTTCAGGTTGGTTGTCTCTGTCCCTCTTTTGTTTCTGTTCCACCTTGTTTGCAGCTTCAGCTCATTGTTTCTGCCCCTGTTTCTTTTCAGGTCCAGCTCCTGGACGGCTCTGGACAGTTTCAGCTCCTGTTTGTGGACGCCTCCAGCTGGTTGTGGCTCCAGCCCATTTGCAGCTTCACCTTCGTTGTTTCTGGCCCAGCTCATTTTTCAGCCCTGCCTGCGCCTGCCCAGCTCTGCCTGCCCGGACTGCACAGCCACAGGTCAGTTGTTTGGGTTTGGGTGGTTGGTTTAGTGTTGGTTCGGGCTCCTGTTGGGTTCCTGCACAGCTCCGGGTCAGTTTGGGCTCCAGCTCGTTTGTACCTTCAGGTTGGTTGTTTCTGCCCCAGTTTTTTTCAGGTCCAGTTTGTGGATGGCTCCCGTTCAGTTTTGGCTGCAGCTCTTGGACACCTCTAGCTCATTTGCAGCAGCTTCACCTGGATTGTTTCTGGTCCAGCTCCTTGTTTCTGTCCATGTTTTTTTCAGGTCCAGCTCATGGACGGCTCCAGTTCAGTTTGGCCCCAGCTCATTTGCGGTTCCCATCTCAAGACCAGCTCGTTTGCAGCTCCAGCCCATGGATGGCTCTGGCTCTTTTGTAGCTCCAGGTAGGTTGTTTCTGCCCCTGTTTTGTTTCTGTTTCAGCTCATTTGCAGCTTCAGCTCATTGTTTCTGCACCCATTTGTTTCAGGTCCAGCTCCTGGACAGCCCCAGCTCATTTGGGGTTCCCATCTCAGGACCAGCTCGTTTGCAGCTCCAGCCCATGGATGACTCTTGATCATTTCAGCTCCAGTTGGTTGTGGTTCCAGCTCGTTTGCAGCTTCAGGTAGGTTGGTTTTGCCCATTTTTCTTTCTCTTCCAGGTTGTTTATGGCTCCAGCTCTTGTGCAGCTTCACCCAATTGTTTCTGCCCCAGCTCATTGTTTCTGCCTCTGTTTCTTTCAGGTCCAGCTCCTGGTCCATTTCGGTTCCAGCTCGTCTCCTCTCCAGGGCAGTTGGTCTCCAGCTCCATTTGGTGCCTCAGCTCCTCTCCAGCTGCTTCCCAGTTCCAGGGTGCCTGTGCCTCCAGCTCCTGCCCAGTACAGCTCGGGCTTGTTCCAGCGCTCCTGGCTTGTGGCCAGGCCGTAAATCAATCACTGTCACCTCTCGGATATGAATATGACCTGTCATCGCTGTACGCGCGTTGAGGGCGGGGGGGTCGTGGTGTTGATGATGTGTGTACCTCGAATAAAGAGTGGGACGAAAGCGGAGAGTGTGCAAAGTGCCTTTTCGCCCAGAGACTATCTCAGACGTTTCATTCGGCCTGGTGCATGCCAGCCTCCCTGGCTTTGGGGACCAACGCGAGCGGACCCCCACCTCCGGCGGGGGGCCCACGCACCCTGCCCACCCCCTCCCAGCCCCAGAGCCCGGCGCCCTCCCGCCTCCCCCCACCCGCGGCCACGGCCCCCCCAGCCCCCCTCCGGCCCCCGGCCCCGAGCCCAGAACCGGCCGACGGGGGCTCCGTTCCTGGGCCCGAAGGCGCGGGACTCGCTCTCTGCCCCGGCCACACGGCCGCGGGGCCCGGGCTCGGCTCTCGGCGCTGCCAAACGGAACGGCCGAGCCCCGGCCCCGGGAGCTGGGCTCCGGGCCCCCGACCCACCCCCCGGCCCCGCGTGTGATGTCGGGACGGGCCCGGGAGCCCCGGCGGTGTCGGGCGGTGCTTGGGAACTGGCCGGGGGGACCCGCCGAGCGGGCCCGGCCCCGGGGGAGCGCGGCCGAGCGCGGGGGACGAGGGGGGGCGCCGGGCTCCGGCCCTCCGGGCTTTATTCCCCGGCGCCCCGACGGCTCCTCCTCCGCCGAGCCACCCGCAGCCACCCGCCCGCCCGCCGCCCCGACACCCCCCCCCGAACCCGGGGCCGCGGCCCCCAGCGGTACCGCGGCCCCTTCCCCGCCGCGGCCCCTTCGGTCCCCGCCGGCCGCTCCGGGCCGAGCCCCCCCGCGCCTCACCTGGGCCCCGCCGGGGGAGCCCGGCCCGGCCGCTGCCGCCCCGGGACGGCGGGCGGCGCCCCCGGCAGAGAACGAGCAAATGGGGGGGGACGGCGGCCGCGGGGGCTCAAATCTGCTCGGCCCCGCCCCGCGCACGCGCCCCGCCACCCGCCCACTCGCCCCGCGCACCTGGGCCGGACGCCGCGCAGGCGCCCTGCGGCCCCGCCCGCTCCCACCTGGGCTCGGCCCCGCCCCGCGCAGGCGCCCTGCGGCCCCGCCCGCTCCCACCTGGCGCAGGCCCCGCCCCGCGCAGGCGCCCTGCGGCCCCGCCCCTCCCGCCCCCGCGCCCCGCCCCGCGCACGCGCCGCCTCTTCCGCCGCCAGAACCGCGCCGGCCCCGACCGCGGCGGACGCCGGTACCGGAGCGGGGGCGCTGGGCGGGACCCGCCGCTCGGTTCGCGGGGCTGCGGGCCCGGGGCTTCTCCTGCGGCCTGTGCGGAGCTCGGGGGCGGTGAGGCGGGGCCGGGAGGCGGGGGGGGGGTGAGGCCGGGGCTCGCGGGCGCGTGGTCCGGGCTTGCGGCCCTGCCGGGGCCGGCGGGGAGTCCCGGGCGGTGTCCGCCTCTCCCCGGGCGGGGCGCGGGGCCTGGGGCAGCGCCGGGGCTGGGACCGCCCGAGCCCGGCCTCGCCGCCTCCGTCCCGGCGCCGCGGGCAGGAGGAGCCGCGCTCCGGGGCCGGGCCTCGGGCGGGGAGCGGGGACCGGCGGCCGGGGCCCGAGTGCCGCGCTGTCCGCTCCGGGCGGTGCCCCGCGGGGGAGCCGGGGCTCTGCCGGGTGCCGGAATAAAGGCGGCGGCTCGGTGGGGCGAATCAAGGAATAAAGGCTGGAAGGGGCGGGGGGCGGCGGCGGGGGGGGATCGGCGGGGCTGCACAGGCCCCGGGGCCGTGTCGGGGGGGCCGGAACCGGAGCGCCGGGGCCGTGTCGGGCCGGAACCGGAGCGCCGGGGCCTGTGGTTCCAGGACACGGCCCCCGGGCTCCGGTTGCAGCCCCCCAGCCCCGGGGCTCTGGCTCAGCCCTACCCCTGCCCACCGGAGCTGGCTTGCAGCCCCCACCCTGCAGCCCCCGGGCTGGAGTTGTGAGCACTGACCTGCAGCCCTTGGCTCTGGTTCTCAGCTCTGAGCCCAGCTCCCAAACACAGGGCTGGGGCTCTGCTTCCAGCCCCCCGGGGGCAGCACTCGGTCTCTCTGGGGGAGCCCCAGAAGTGCCTTAGTGACCCTGGCCCCACAGCTCCCACCATGCAGGACGTGGGCTCTGTTCCTAAGCACCAACCCTGGCCAAGTGAGCCTGGCTTCGGGCCCCCAAAACGCAGCACTTGGGCTCTCTCTGTGAGCCCAGACACACGGGGCTTGGGTTCTGCTTCAGCCCCCAAAAGCAGCACTTGGAGTCTCTGGTTTTGTACCACACCACACAGCACTGGGGCTCTCTGTCTCAGCTCTAACACTGCCCAAATGAGCCTGGTTTCAAGCCCCCAAAACGCAGCACTTAGTCTCTCCTGGTGTGCCCTACTGCTGGCCCAATGAGCCTTGTTGTGAGCTCCCAAAACGCACGACTTAGCCTCTCTCTCTGAGCAATGGACCTGGCTTCAGGCCCCCAAAACGCAGGACTTAGTCTCCATTTGTGTGCCCTAACACTGGTTTCAGGGCCTCTGGTTTCAAGCCCCACCTAAATGCAGGACTTTTAGTCTCTTTTAGGGACCCTGGTTTTGAGACACACACACACCCCCCCAATGCAGGACTGACTTAGCCTCTGTTTCTGAGCAATGAACCTGGTTTCAGGCCCCCAAAACGCAGGACTTAGTCTCTATTTGTATGTGCAAAAACTGGTTTTGGGGCCCTAGTTTCAAGCCCCGGGAACACAGGCCTTGGTCTGTATGTCTGAGCCCTCTGTCTGGCAACAGGGGTTTTGTTTCAAGCCCCCCAAACGCAGCACTTGGTTTCTGGGTTTGAGCTGCAAAAGGCAGGCCTGGGGCTCTCTTTCTCAGCTCTAACACTGACCAAACGTTTCCAGCACTGGGCCTGTGAGTCCAAAACCTGGCGTCGTGGATTCGAGCCCCCAGTACACAGGACTCGGTCTCTCCTTGTGTGCCCTGACACTGGCTGAACGAGCCCGGTTTTGAGCCCCCCCCCCAAATACAGGACTTGGTTTCTGAGCAACGAGCCCGGTTTCAGGCCCCCAAAACGCAGGACTTGGTCTCTAGTTGTGTGTCTGCAAAAACTGCTTTAGGGACTCTGGTTTTGAGGTTCCCCCACAAACACAGGACTGAGTCTCTGTTTCAAGCCCCCAAACACAGGACTTGGTCTTTATTTGTGCACCCAAAAACTGCTTCAGGGACCCTGGTTTTGAGCCCCCCCCCCCCCCCAATGCAGGACTCTGTCTCTGAGCAATGAGCCCGGTTTCAGGCCCCCCAAACGCAGGACTCTGTGCACACAAATCGAGCCTAAACCGGGTTGAGGGCCTCTGGGTCCCGGCCCCCCAGACGCAGGGCTCAGTCTCTGTCGGGGTGCCCAAAACCTGTCGCAGGGCCCCTGGCCGTGACCCGCAGAGCCCCCCCCGGCAGGACTGACCCGCTCTCTGGCCCTGAGCCCCAGCCCCGGCCCCATGAGCCTGGTGCCCAGCCCCCGGGCGCAGGGCCTGGAAGCACAGCCTGAGCCCTGAGCCTGCCCCAGCGCCCCTGGGCTGGAGCCCCCCCGCCCCCCAAACGCGGGCCCGGTCTCTGGGCCCCGGCCCGGTGCCCCGACTCCGGGTGCCGGAGCCCCGACCCCCCGCAGCCCGTCTCTGCTGCGGAGCCCCGGAACCGGCCGCCGCGCCCGGGCCCAGCCTGCCAAGCGCAGCCCCGGGCTCCGTGCTGAGCCCCGGCGCCCCGAGCCCCCAAACCCGGCTGCCGAGCCCCCCACACACACACCGCGGGTGGGGCCGGGGCCGGTCCCGGGAGCCCCGGCGGGGCTGGGCGACGGGCCGGGGGCAGCGGCTGGGGCTGGGCCGGGGGCGCCGGGCTCCGGCCCTCCGGGCTTTATTCCCCGGCGCCCCGCGCCCGCCCGCAGCCCCCGGAGGCGCCGGCAGCCCCGGCAGAGCCGCCCCGGGCCGGGCCGGGCCCCCCGCGCCGCCCGCACTCACCGCTCCGGCAGAGCCGCCACCGCCACAGCGCCCTGCGCCTGCGCCTGGCCCCGCCCCCCGCCCCGCCCACGCCGTTTATGGCCAGCGCCCCGCCCCACGGGGCCGCCCCGGGTCCCGCCGCCCGCCCGCCCGCCCTGCTCGCTCGCTCCCTCCCGGGAACCCGGGAACCCGACCGCCCCCCGGGGCACAAAAGGGGGGTCCCGAGCGCCTCGGCAGGCTCCGTCGGGCCCCTTGTCCCTGCCGGCGCTCAGACAGCCTGCCCTCCCCGTGCCAAGCCTTTCCCTCCGCCCGGCCAGAGCAGAGAGGCCCCCCCGGCCCAGCCCGGGTCCCGGTCCCGTCCCCGCACCCTGACCCGCACCCGCACCCCCCCGCTCCCGGCTCCTGCGGCTGAGCACACGGAGCAGCGGGGCCGGGGGGATGCCGAGCCCCGACACCCACCTCGCCTTAGGAGCGGCTTAGGAGCGGCTGCCCGGCCCGGCCCCGCCGCGGGACGTTCCCTAGGCCGAGCCTAAAGCCGCTTCCCGGGCAAAGCCCCCCGGCTGCAAAGACACGGGCGGGACTCGCTCCGACGCCCTTACCGAGAGCCCGCGGCAGCGGAGCCACGGCCAGACCCGGCCCAGGCAGCCAGCGGGGTCCCGGGCACCAGCACCCCCCCGGCCCCCCACCCCGGCCGAGCCCCGAGCAGGCTCAGCCCAGCCCCCACCCGCGGGGAGAGCCTCAGCACCGGCCCCGAGAGGCGGCGGCTGCTGCTGGTGCTGCTGGTGCCGGTGCTGCCGGTGCTGCTGGTGCTGCAGGGCCCGCAGAGCTCGGGGCAGGCCCGGGAGGTGCTGCCCCCCCCGCACGGGGAGAGCCCCGGCACCCCCGAACCGAACAGCTTCGCCCCCCGCTCGGGCTCCCGGGGCCGCCGGCAAAGCGCGAAGGCGTCCCCGGCCGGGGAGCGATCCCGAGCGACTCTTCTCCCCCAGAACCGGCCCCGGAGGCCCCCGCGGCTCCTCGGCGCCAGGCCGGGGGGGTGGGGGTGGGGGTCCCGGAGCCAAACCGGCGGCCCCGACCCCCTCCCCGCACCCCCGCGGCCCAAAAGCCCCCAGGGCCGCCGGGGCCGCCCCTTCCCCCGCTCCCTCCCTCCCCCGGGGGCGGGTCCTGGCCCATCGCCCGCGGAGAGCCCGCACCTGGGGGGGACCGGGAAACCGGAGGGGAAAGGTGAAAGGGAAAAATAAATAAAGAGAAAGACATTGAATAGAGAGAAAAAAAGAGGAAAAACATGGAATAAAGAGAAAAAAGAGAAAAAACATGGAATAAGGAGGAAAAAAGAGAAAAAACATGAAATAAAGAGAAAAAAGAGAAAAAACATGAAATCAGGAGAAAAAAGAGAAAAAACATGAAATAAGGAGAAAAAAGAGGAAAAAACATGAAATAAGGAGAAATAAAGAGAAAAAAATGAAATAAGGAGAAAAAAAGAGAAAAAACATGAAATAAGGAGAAAAAAAAAATTAAAAGAGAAACAAACCAGAAAACATAAAAAGGAAAATAAAAGAGAAAAAGGAAACAAGACAAAACAGGGAAAAAAAACTTCAAAGAGAGAAAAAAGAGAAAAAAGAGAGCGAATGAAACAAAGCACAAAACCAAGAGGCAGAGGTGCAAAAGCAGCCAAGGGAGCAGCAGCCCCTCACCCCACCCCACGGGCAGCTGCTGGTGGGGAAAAAGCTGCTGAAGCAGCAAAACTGACCCCGCAAAGCACCTGCCTGGGGAAAAATACAGCCCACAACCAAAACAAACACCCAAACCCCCCAACCAAACAGAAAGGCCCCAAACCAGCCGTGCCCAAATAAAGACATGCCCAAAAGCGAAAGCCCAGCAGCAGCGAGCTCCCCGAGGTGCAGAGCACCCTTTGGGGAGGGGGCAGGTTCTGGGGCCTCGGGCTGCCGCCCCGCTCGGGTGGCTTTTAGTGCCTTCACGGCACGGGGAGCCAGCAAGGCAGCCGGGGGGCACAGCTGTCTCCATAGCTAGCTATATATCTATACCTACAGCTATACGTCTCCTCTACCTGTGCCCCGTAGCTGCCAGGGGTGCCCGTGCCGCGATGCCCCGTGGGGGGGTGTACCCCCCACCCCGCGGCTCCTCACCCCGGGGCCGGGGCAGCGTCTGGCCCCAGACTCGGGGCGGCTGCAAACCGGAGCTGGGCCTCAGCCAGAGCTGCCCGTGGGGTGACGGGACGGACCCAGCTGCAGGGGGGCAGGTTTTGGCTTCCGCCCGTCCCTCCGCACCCCGCTCGTGGGCACGCAGCCCTTCCCAGGCTTCCCGCTCGTCCCCGGGAGCGGAGAACAAGCCCCGTGGGGGCACTGGGGGGGGGCGGCTCTTTTCCCCTCCCTCTCCCGTCCTCCCGCTAAAGATTTCTTGCGGGGGTTTCTCCAAAAGGCACCTCCGGGTGCGGCAGCGTACCCCGAACCCCGGGGCACGCCGTGGGGAAAGGCCCTGGCGACGGTGGGTTCCTCCGGCGGTGCTGAGCACGGGGTGGGGACAAAAGGGCCTTTGGGATGCTTTTGGGGAGGACGTCGGGGGCTGCTCTTCCCCACGGAGATGGGCTCGGCGGGGGTGAGGAGCACCCCAGGGCTCAGCCCGTGGCCACTAGCCACCGGCTAACGACCAGGCGAGGCCGGGACGTGGGTTCAGCAGTTTATTCACAGGCTGAGGGGAGGGTTCCTTGGGCAGGAGGCTCCGGCTTCCGGGGACGGCGTGTCACCTCCCGGGCAGGCGGCAGTGGATGGCCGGGACACCCCTGCGTGGTAGGATGCAGGTGCCGTAATTATGGTGCCCTCCTCCTGCTCCTCATCCTCTTCCTCATCGGAGATCGGCGACCTGGGGGAGAATGGAGCCGCCCATGAGTCTCCCCACCCCGCTCCTCCTGCCTCGCCGCCCCTCCATCGCCCACCGCCGCCTCCCCGGGACATCCCCGTGGCGTCTGGGGATGGCCCCCCGCTTTCAGCCCACCTCGGCCTCGCCTCCTCCGGCTGTAGGTCAGCTGCCGCCGCCGCCTGGTGCGGAGTCCCCTCCGGCGGCTGCTCCGGCGGCGGCTGCGGCCACGCTGGAAGCTGGCCATGCCTGCTGCTGCTGCTGCTGGTCCTGGCTTTGTGGGGGCCACGCTGCGGTTCCCCCAGGTATAGAAGGCGGATGGTTGTGATGTGCGATGACATCATAGTGTTGGGTCGTGATGCAAGGGGGTGGGCAGCTATCTATCCATCCATCCATCCACCCATCCACCCATCCACCCACCCACCCATCCATCCACCCGTTGCTACAGGAGAAGACCGAGGGGCTTTGCCCCGATAACCCACCCCAGCGCAGTTCTCCCACCGATGGCGGGCTGGGGGACAAACCTCCCCCCTGTTTCTCCCCCAGGCACCAAATCCGGGCCGGGGCGCCGGGGCTCGGCCGTCCCAAGCCCCGCAGCCCACTCCCGGCTCCCCGGCTCTGCCCGTCCCCCTCTGCGCGGCCGCGGCGGCTCCCAGCCCGCCGTCCGGCACCCTTCCTCCCCCACCGCCCCGGCTGTCGGGGGACCCTCTCCTGGGGGGCAGGCAGCCACGTGCCGGGGCCCAGGGCTGGCGAGGGAGGGACGTGGGCTGGCGGATGAGCACCGGCACCCTCGTGCAACGGGAGTCCGACTCTGGAGCGTTAAAAATACCGCCGACCTCGCCAACTTCCGGCCAAAAAGACAAGCGCCCAGGCGTCGGGCCGCTCCCAGCAGACCGAGACGGGGCTCATCTCGGGGGTGACGACGCCAAAAGGCATTTGCAAAGCTAGGCCTGAATATCCCACCTCGACTCCTCGTTATTTTTTCCCCAGTGAACTCCCCCAGACCGTATTGCCTTGGAGGACTGAAAGCGAATCCGCGAGGTTCGTTGAACGGCCGTCGAACACCGACGCCGCTTTCAGGCGGGCTGCTGACGTCGTGGTGGTGGGGTGACCCGGGCTGGGGGCCAGGTGCCCCCCAGAGCCGCTCTGTCGGTGTCCAGCCTGCGCTGGACGGGGGAGGAAAGGTGTAACGAAACGGGGTGGGTCGAGAGAAGGGCAGGGAGAGATCACTCACTAATTGTCGTCACGGGCAAACCAGACTGAACTGAGAAATTCATCTGATTTATTACCGAGCAAAACACAGCAGAGCAATGAGCAATAACCCCAAATCTCAGGCCCCGTCCCCCCACCCCTCCCTCCCCCCCAGACCCAACTTCACTCCCCATTTCTCTCCCTCCCCCCCAGCGGCACAGGGGGACGGGGAATGGGGGTTACGGTCAGTTCAGCACACGGTGTTTCTGCCGCTTCTTCATCCTCGGGGGGAGGACTCCTCTCATCGTTCCCCTGCTCCAGCGTGGGGTCCCTCTCACGGGAGACAGTCCTTCACCAACTGCTCCAGCGTGGGGCCCCCACGGGGTCACAGCCTCCTTCAGGTGCCTCCACCTGCTCTGGCGTGGGGCCCTCCACGGGCTGCAGGTGGAATCTCTGCACCCCCTCATCCTCCCTCCATGGGCTGCAGGGGGACAGCCTGCTCCATCATCATCCTCCTCCACGGGCTGCAGGGGGATCTCTGCTCCGGCGCCTGGAGCACCTCCTGCCCCTCCTCCTGCACTGACCTGGGTGTCTGCAGAGTTTCTCACATCTTCTCACTCCTCTCTCCACCTGCAAAAGCTCTCTCTGACTGGTTTTCTCTTTATAAACGCGTTATCCCAGAGGTGCCGATTGTCTGGGCCTCGGCCAGCGGCGGGTCCCTCTTGGAGCCGGCTGGCATCGGCTCTGTCAGACACAGGGGAAGGTTCTGGCAGCTTCTCACAGAAGCCCCCCCGTACCCCCCGCTACCAAAACCTTGCCACGCAAACCCACCCCAGTAACGCCGACAGAGCCCCGTGAACCCGGAGGACGAACAAACTCGCACCCCACGGCCGCAGGAAAGCGGAGCCCCCCCAGACACAGGCAGAGCCCCCCAGTACCTACGCAGCAGTCCCAGGCGGGCCCGTACCACCCCCCCGGCGGCGGCAGCACCCGCAGCCGGCACCCGGCCCGGCCCGGCTCGCGAGGCGAGAGAGAGCTCCCGGCCCGGGCCCGGCCGCAGGGACCAGCCGCCCCCCCGGCCGGAGCTGAAATACCGACCCGGGGCCAATGGGGGGGGGGGGGGGGGCGGGCGCCGGGGCCCCAGGTGAGGCCGTCGGGGCGACGGGGACCCCCCGGGGCGCTCGGGACGCCTCCGCCCGCGGCCCGCGCCCGGCGGCTCCGCCGTCCCCGTCCCCGCGCCCGGCCCCGCGGGCGCCGCGGAGGGACGGGAGCCCCGGTCCCGCGCTCGGCCGAGGGTCGCGGAGGTCGTCGCGCGCCCGGGCTGCGGCGTGGGGCGTGTCACGGCCCCGCCTGGGCCGCGCGAGGGAGAGACCCGCTGACGGCGGGATTCCTGCCGGGGACAACGTCAGCCGGCCCTGCTTGGCTGGACGGGCTGGGGGGTGCGCGTGTGCCTGAGGGGGCGTTGGGGTGCCTGGGGGGGTGCGTGGGGGGGGGGTCGGTGCCTCTGTGTGTGTGTGTGTGCGTGTGTGTGAGTGTGTGAGTGTGTGAGTGTGTGAGTGTGCATGGGGGTGTGTGTGTGCGTGTGTGTGAGTGTGAGTGTGTGAGTGTGCATGTCTGTGAGTGTGCGTGTGTGTGTGTGAGTGTGTGTGAGTGTGCATGGGGGTGTGTGCATGTCTGTGAGTGTGCATGTGTGTGTGTGTGTGAGTGTGCATGGGGGTGTGTGCATGTATGTGAGTGTGCATGTGTGTGTGTGTGAGTGTGCATGTCTGTGAGTGTGCATGTGCGTGTGTGTGTGAGTGTGCATGTCTGTGAGTGTGAGTGTGTGAGTGTGCATGTCTGTGAGTGTGAGTGTGTGAGTGTGCATGGGGGTGTGTGCATGTGCGTGTGTGTGAGTGTGCACGTGTGAGTGTGCATGTATCTGTGTGCACATGTGTGTGTGCGTGCGTGTGAGTGTGCAGGACGGACCTGTGAGTGTGCCCGTATCTGCGCGTGTGTCCCTGTGCGCGTGTGTCCCTGTGCACGTGTCTGAGCGTGCGCGTGCGTTGCTCGCGGGGGCGCGGCTCGTCCGCTAGGCGGCGCCACCGCCGGCGGGCACTGCTCCCGCCCCGCCCCGCCTCGCCATTGGCTGTTGTCGGGAGGCGCCGGCACCGCCGATTGGTCGGCGCGGATGGGGCCGCCCCCGCCGGGGCAGGTGCGCGCCGACCCCCGAGGCTTGAACAGGCCCCGGGGCGCGGTACCGCTCGCCGCCGCCAGGGGGCGCCTCCGTCTGCCGCGGGAGCTGCGCGTGACCCGGGGCGGGGGCTGCAGGTACCGGGGGGGCTGAGGGGGGTGGGGGGGCCTGAGGGGGGTCCCTGAGGGGTTGTGGGGGTCCCTGAGTGGGGCTGGGGGGTCCCTGAGGGGTTGTGGGGGTCCCTGAGGGCCGGGGGGGTCCCTGAGGGGTCTGTGAGGGTCCCGAGTGTGGTGTAGGGGGAGTCCCTGAGGGCCGTGGGGGGTCCCCGAGTGCTGTGTGAGGGTCCCGAGTGGCGCAGGGGGAGTCCCGCCGAGCCTGAGGGGTCCCTGAGGGCCGAGGGGGTCCCTGACCGGCGGGGTCGGGCCCTGCCGTGCCCGGGCCCTCGGGGCCCGTCTCCGGGTGACCTGCGGGCCCCGCCGTCCCCTGGCGAACCCCAGGCCGGGGGGGTGGTGGGGCCCGGCCGCGGCTCGGGGAGGGGGTGTCCGGGCCGGGCGGGCTGTGAGGGGGTGCCCGGGGTCGGGGGTGGTTGTGCCCCCCCCGGGTTGGGGCGCGGGGGGTGTCGGGGCCCGGCCGGGCTGTGGGGGCGGCAGGAGGGGCCGGCTCTGTCCCGGAGCAGCCCCGTGGGGCTCAGCCGGGGTGCGGGGTCCCCCTGCACGGCTGCCGCCTCGGGGGAGGGTGCGCCGGGAGCGACCGGGGTGCGAGGCCGGGGGAGGCCGGGGGGGGCTGGGGGGGACCGTCCCCTGCCAACACCCCCGCGGGGGCTCAGGGGGGCTTGTGCCCCGCTTCTCGTCCCGGCAGCTGCTGCTGCTGCTGCTCTGGGTACCGGGGAGCCTCCCGGGCTGCAGGGTGCCTGGCCCTGCTCCTGGTGCCGGCTGTGCCTGCTGGGGTGACCCAGGAGTTCCCCCTGCTGATGCTCTGCTCCTCCGGGCCTCGTGTTTTACAGGTTGGACAGCCGGGGGGCTCCCGTGGGCGAGGCGTGACACGTGTGCGGGCACCGCTCGCCCTTCGCCCGTCCTGCGTCGGCACGAGAGACGCTACGCCTGCCCGTTGGCACCGGTCTGTGTTCTGCTGGGCTCCCCGAGCCGCACAGGGGGACGTGACATCTGTCCTGAGACGGTACTGCAGTTTTGGGGGTCGGTAGCGACTCGTTCATGGGGCGGGCGGCAGGTCCTGCCGCCCTTTGGGGCACGGGGCCCTCCACGCTGCGTATCAGCAAGACAAACCTGTTTGCTGCACCTCTGCTTTTCGGGCTGCGACCTGGTTTTGATACACCAACCTTCACCCACACCCCCGGCTCTCGGGGCAGGGTTTCGGGCACCTCTGCTGCTTTTGTTGTTCCTAAAGCTGCTTTGCTCGTCCCCACAGGGACCAAAGCGGCCGGGACACGGGCGTCCCCCCCCGTGCGGGCTGAGGGGACGGGGGGGTTTGGGCCACGACGGCGGGTGGGTGCAGGCTCTGCAGCAATGCTGGGAGCCGTGTCTGAGGTCTCCTTTGGTGGAGGCAATGCACTTGTGGTGCAGTTTTACGGTCCCCGTGTAACGCAAGTGCTGCTGGATTTGCCGAGATCCCCAAGTGGGACGTTTTCTCTTGAGCACTCTGGGCTGCGCCCCTTTCCAGCCAGGGCAGGCCAGGGTGCTTTGGGCTGCGCAGGCGGGACGTTCCCTGGACACCGGGGCACGGTCTCGGCATCCGACCCCCGGACTGGAGGCCGACGGCCTGTCGGGATTCCCTGGGGTGCCCCAGCGAGGGGAAGCAGAGACGCTGGTCACTGCCCTGATCAGGGTGAGTAACAGGAGGCAGGAGGAGAGCCCCCCCGAGCTGGAGGCACCGGGATGGGCTCCACCTGTCTTCTCTTGCCTGGGCTGGAGCACAGTGTCTTCTGGTTCTCAGCTCCAGGAGTCGGCAGTTACTTTGGAGAAGGGTTTGTGTTCTTCCTTCAAACACCCAAGAGCTGCAGCTGCAGGGGGGGGGTTTCGGGGGGGGGTCAGGTGCCCTGGGCTGCTGGGGGCAGCGGGACTGGGCCCAGAACTGCTGCAGCGGTTCTTCAGGTCACCCCGACAGGAACAGCCTTTCCGTGGGAGTTTCTGAGGAGACCAAGGGTCTCATCAAATGCATTTTGGTTTCCTTTTGCTTAAGGCAGTTTATTAGCTGGTATGTTTAAGCTGCTCTTTACCAGTGCCCTGCGTGTGCTTGCTAGCCACGGGTTATGGTTGAGGTGGAAAGTTAAAACTCAAGAGTCAAGGTTAAAGTTTTGATTTTACACAGCAGTTGTTTGTATTTGTGCTTTGATTTTTACCACGCTTTTCTTCTCCCCCCCGCCCCAGGTAACGGAGTGTTTTATTGTCCCCTGTGCCTCTCCGAGCCCTTCCTGCCCACGTGCCTGACCCCGCACAAAGGACTTTGCTTCGTGGAAGCCCAGAGCTGTCCCTGAAGGACAAAGAATGTCCCCGAGCATCCGAGGTAAGGCCGGACCCGGCCCCTCTGACGCGCCTTTGAAACCCGGCTGGCGGCGCAGAGAAGCGACTCTGGCAAGACGGACTCCCGGGGCGTCTGGATCGACAGAGCAGCAGCAAGAACGCTGCAGAAACGGAGTTGCTTTGCCGAGTTTTTCTGTGGTCAGTGATGGGTAGTGTGGGTGCCAGCGCTTAGTCAGACGTGTTGGACCCGACCGTTTGAAGGGCGCCAGAACCCCCTTTGGGGTGCCCCAATTTGGCTGGGACGCCCCATGCACGTGAATAACTATTGACTCCTGTAATTCTGTACTTTGCGTCGCAGCCTCTCCCCTCGGTCGGCACGGGCTGCCGGCGGGACAAACCCCTCCGGGCTGGCACCGGCTCTGCCGGAGCTGGGGAGAGCTCGCACCAGGGGGAACTGGTTTCCGCTGGGGTTCAGCCCTTCAGCCCTGCCCAGAGTCATCCTCGCAGGCAGATGCCCAAGCACGGAGCTGGCAGCGTTTGGCTGCTCCCATGGCAGAGGCTTGGGGTGGCTTTGAGCTTTGTTTGAAGCTGTGGTTTTACCCAAAACCTTCTTTTTCAGCTCATAATGCGCTGCGGTTGGAGCAGAGGCCGCTTCCGGGACCCGCACCAGCTCCTGCAGCCCCGGTGGTGAAGCCGGCCTGGCCAGGGAGCAGCAGCGATGGCCGTCCCGGTGCTGCCGGTCCCTGGGAGGCGTTGGCGGCACCGGGGATGCCGCGTGGCCGTGCCGACGCAGGGGAAGGCTCATCCCTGTGCCCGGGTGAGGAGCACGGCCCCGAGGCAGCGAGCGCCCAGGGACACCGGTGGGGAGGACGTGCCCGGTGAGGTGAGAGCCCCGAGGCGGCGGCCGAGGGGAGCTGGGTGGTGGGACTGGGGGGGCCGTGGCTGCGAGGGGAGTTTGGGGAGGTGGGAGCGGGCGCTGTCGGGGTCCAGCCCAGACCCCACTGGCACTGGTGTGGTGCCAGCCCCGTCCCCAGCCCGGGGCTGCTGGACTCGGTCTGTGCCGCCGCTGGTGCTGCGCAGGGGGAGCGGGTTTTCAGCCAGATCCTGGCTCTCGCCCGCTCTCCTGGGGAGAAACGAGACGTTTCTGGTGTCCCGTCCCCGTCCGTCCCTCCCCTCCCACCACAGGCGTGCGGTGCTGGGTCCGTGCCCTTGATCTCTGACTGTGCCACGTCTGTCTGCACAGGGATGGACGGACAGACGGACAGAGGAGCCCCAGCCACGCCGGGAGCCGCATGGGGTGCGGAGCCCCGGGAAGAAGCCGGGCTGCCTGCGCCGAGGCCGACGCTGCCGCCTGCCCTGCACGTGGCCCGTCCTGGCTGGGGACAGCCCTGCCTGTGCCCGCCCAGGGACGCTGCGGGGAACCTCGCAGCTCCAGCTCGGCTGCAGTTTCAGGCAGGTTGTTTGGGCCCCATTTGGTTTTGTTTAGGTGGTTGGTTTGTTGGTTTGGCCTCCCATTTGTTTCAGGTCCAGCTCCTGGATGGCTCCGGTTCACTTTTGGCTCCAGCTCATTTGTGGCTCCTGTTCCAGGTCCAGCTCATGGAGAGCTCCAGCGGGTTTGCAGCTCCAGCCCACGGATGGCTCTGGCTCGGTTCAGCTCCACCTTGTTTGCAGCTTCAGGTTGGTTGTCTCTGTCCCTCTTTTGTTTCTGTTCCACCTTGTTTGCAGCTTCAGCTCATTGTTTCTGCCCCTGGTTTTTCAGGTCCAGCTCCTGGACGGCTCTGGACAGTTTCAGCTCCTGTTTGTGGACGCCTCCAGCTGGTTGTGGCTCCAGCCCATTTGCAGCTTCACCTTCGTTGTTTCTGGCCCAGCTCATTTTTCAGCCCTGCCTGCGCCTGCCCAGCTCTGCCTGCCCGGACTGCGCAGCCACAGGTCAGTTGTTTGGGTTTGGGTGGTTGGTTTAGTGTTGGTTCGGGCTCCTGTTGGGTTCCTGCACAGCTCCGGGTCAGTTTGGGCTCCAGCTCATTTGTACCTTCAGGTTGGTTGTTTCTGCCCCAGTTTTTTTCAGGTCCAGCTTGTGGATGGCTCCCGTTCAGTTTTGGCTGCAGCTCTTGGACACCTCTAGCTCATTTGCAGCAGCTTCATCTTGATTGTTTCTGGTCCAGCTCATTTGCAGCTCCAGCTCATGTTTCTGCCCCTGTTTTTTTCAGATCCAGCTCCTAGACAGCTCCAGTGCACTTTTGGCTGCAGCTCTTGGACACCTCCAGCTCCTGGATGGCTCTGGCTAGTTCCAGCTCCTGTTTGTAGATGGCTCCAACTCATCCAGCTCATTTGTAGCTTCAGGTTGGTTGTTTCTGCCCCCATTCTTGTTTCTGGTCCAGTTGGTGGATGGCTCTGTCTCATTTGGAGCTTCAGCTCATTGTTTCTGCCCCTGTTTTTTCAGGTCCAGCTCCTGGACAGCTCTGGACAGCTTCAGCTCCTGTTTGTGGATGCCTCCAGCTGCTTCCAGCTGCTTCCAGCTCCACCTCATTTGTAGCTTCACCTTCATTGTTTCTGCGCCTGCCCAGCTCTGCCTGCCCGGACTGCGCAGCCACAGGTCAGTTGTTTGGGTTTGGGTGGTTGGTTTAGTGTTGGTTCGGGCTCCTGTTGGTTTCCTGGACAGCTCCGGGTCAGTTTGGGCTCCAGCTCGTTTGTACCTTCAGGTTGGTTGTTTCTGCCCCAGTTTTTTTCAGGTCCAGTTTGTGGATGGCTCCAATTCAGTTTTGGCTGCAGCTCTGGGACACCTCTAGCTCATTTGCAGCAGCTTCACCTGGATTGTTTCTGGTCCAGCTCATTGTTTCTCCCCCTGTTTTTTTCAGGTCCAGCTCATGGACGGCTCCAGTTCAGTTTGGCCCCAGCTCATTTGCGGTTCCCATCTCAAGACCAGCTCGTTTGCAGCTCCAGCCCATGGATGGCTCTGGCTCTTTTGTAGCTCCAGGTAGGTTGTTTCTGCCCCTGTTTTGTTTCTGTTTCAGCTCATTTGCAGCTTCAGCTCATTGTTTCTGCACCCATTTGTTTCAGGTCCAGCTCCTGGACAGCCCCAGCTCATTTGGGGTTCCCATCTCAGGACCAGCTTGTTTGCAGCTCCAGCCCATGGATGACTCTTGATCATTTCAGCTCCAGTTGGTTGTGGTTCCAGCTCGTTTGCAGCTTCAGGTAGGTTGGTTTTGCCCATTTTTCTTTCTCTTCCAGGTTATTTATGGCTCCAGCTCTTGTGCAGCTTCACCCAATTGTTTCTGCCCCAGCTCATTGTTTCTGCCTCTGTTTCTTTCAGGTCCAGCTCCTGGTCCATTTCGGTTCCAGCTCGTCTCCTCTCCAGGGCAGTTGGTCTCCAGCTCCGTTTGGTGCCTCAGCTCCTCTCCAGCTGCTTCCCAGTTCCAGGGTGCCTGTGCCTCCAGCTCCTGCCCAGTACAGCTCGGGCTTGTTCCAGGGCTCCTGGCTTGTGGCCAGGCCGTAAATCAATCACTGTCACCTCTCGGATATGAATATGACCTGTCATCGCTGTACGCGCGTTGAGGGCGGGGGGGTCGTGGTGTTGATGATGTGTGTACCTCGAATAAAGAGTGGGACGAAAGCGGAGAGTGTGCAAAGTGCCTTTTTGCCCAGAGACTATCTCAGACGTTTCATTCGGCCTGGTGCATGCCAGCCTCCCTGGCTTTGGGGACCAACGCGAGCGGACCCCCACCTCCGGCGGGGGCCCACGCACCCTGCCCACCCCCTCCCAGCCCCAGAGCCCGGCGCCCTCCCGCCTCCCCCCACCCGCGGCCACGGCCCCCCCAGCCCCCCTCCGGCCCCGAGCCCAGAACCGGCCGACGGGGGCTCCGTTCCTGGGCCCGAAGGCGCGGGACTCGCTCTCTGCCCCGGCCCCACGGCCGCGGGGCCCGGGCTCGGCTCTCGGCGCTGCCAAACGGAACGGCCGAGCCCCGGCCCCGGGAGCTGGGCTCCGGGCCCCCGACCCACCCCCCGGCCCCGCGTGTGATGTCGGGACGGGCCCGGGAGCCCCGGCGGTGTCGGGCGGTGCTTGGGAACTGGCCGGGGGGACCCGCCGAGCGGGCCCGGCCCCGGGGGAGCGCGGCCGAGCGCGGGGGACGAGGGGGGGCGCCGGGCTCCGGCCCTCCGGGCTTTATTCCCCGGCGCCCCGACGGCTCCTCCTCCGCCGAGCCACCCGCAGCCACCCGCCCGCCCGCCGCCCCGACACCCCCCCCCGAACCCGGGGCCGCGGCCCCCAGCGGTACCGCGGCCCCTTCCCCGCCGCGGCCCCTTCGGTCCCCGCCGGCCGCTCCGGGCCGAGCCCCCCCGCGCCTCACCTGGGCCCCGCCGGGGGAGCCCGGCCCGGCCGCTGCCGCCCCGGGACGGCGGGCGGCGCCCCCGGCAGAGAACGAGCAAATGGGGGGGGACGGCGGCCGCGGGGGCTCAAATCTGCTCGGCCCCGCCCCGCGCACGCGCCCCGCCACCCGCCCACTCGCCCCGCGCACCTGGGCCGGACGCCGCGCAGGCGCCCTGCGGCCCCGCCCGCTCCCACCTGGGCTCGGCCCCGCCCCGCGCAGGCGCCCTGCGGCCCCGCCCGCTCCCTCCTGGGCTCGGCCCCGCCCCGCGCAGGCGCCCTGCGGCCCCGCCCGCTCCCACCTGGGCTCGGCCCCGCCCCGCGCAGGCGCCCTGCGGCCCCGCCCGCTCCCACCTGGCGCAGGCCCCGCCCCGCGCAGGCGCCCTGCGGCCCCGCCCCTCGCACCTGGCGCAGGCCCCGCCCCTCGCACCTGGCGCAGGCCCCGCCCCGCGCACGCGCCCTGCGGCCCCGCCCCTCCCGCCCCCGCGCCCCGCCCCGCGCACGCGCCGCCTCTTCCGCCGCCAGAACCGCGCCGGCCCCGACCGCGGCGGACGCCGGTACCGGAGCGGGGGCGCTGGGCGGGACCCGCCGCTCGGTTCGCGGGGCTGCGGCCCCGGGGCTTCTCCTGCGGCCTGTGCGGAGCTCGGGGGCGGTGAGGCGGGGCCGGGAGGCGGGGGGGGGCGAGGCCGGGGCTCGCGGGCGCACGGTCCGGGCTTGCGGCCCTGCCGGGGCCGGCGGGGAGTCCCGGGCGGTGTCCGCCTCTCCCCGGGCGGGGCGCGGGGCCTGGGGCAGCGCCGGGGCTGGGACCGCCCGAGCCCGGCCTCGCCGCCTCCGTCCCGGCGCCGCGGGCAGGAGGAGCCGCGCTCCGGGGCCGGGCCTCGGGCGGGGAGCGGGGACCGGCGGCCGGGGCCCGAGTGCCGCGCTGTCCGCTCCGGGGGGTGCCCCGCGGGGGAGCCGGGGCTCTGCCGGGTGCCGGAATAAAGGCGGCGGCTCGGTGGGGCGAATCAAGGAATAAAGGCTGGAAGGGGCGGGCGGCGGCGGGGGGGGATCGGGGGGGCCGGAACCGGAGCGCCGGGGCCGTGTCGGGCCGGAACCGGAGCGCCGGGGCCTGTGGTTCCAGGACACGGCCCCCGGGCTCCGGTTCCAGCCCCCCAGCCCCGGGGCTCTGGCTCAGCCCTACCCCTGCCCACCGGAGCTGGTTGGCAGCCCCCACCCTGCAGCCCCCGGGCTGGAGTTGTGAGCACTGACCTGCAGCCCTTGGCTCTGGTTCTCAGCTCTGAGCCCAGCTCCCAAACACAGGGCTGGGGCTCTGCTTCCAGCCCCCCGGGGGCAGCACTTGGTCTCTCTGGGGGAGCCCAAGAAGTGCCTTAGTGACCCTGGCCCCACAGCTCCCACCATGCAGGACGTGGGCTCTGTTCCTAAGCACCAACCCTGGCCAAGTGAGCCTGGCTTCGGGCCCCCAAAACGCAGCACTTGGGCTCTCTCTGTGAGCCCAGACACACAGGGCTTGGGTTCTGCTTCAGGCCCCAAAAGCAGCACTTGGAGTCTCTGGTTTTGTACCACACCACACAGCACTGGGGCTCTCTGTCTCAGCTCTAACACTGCCCAAATGAGCCTGGTTTCAAGCCCCCAAAACGCAGCACTTAGTCTCTCCTGGTGTGCCCTACCACTGGCCCAATGAGCCTTGTTGTGAGCTCCCAAAACGCACGACTTAGCCTCTCTCTCTGAGCAATGGACCTGGCTTCAGGCCCCCAAAACACAGGACTTAGTCTCCATTTGTGTGCCCTAACACTGGTTTCAGGGCCTCTGGTTTCAAGCCCCACCTAAATGCAGGACTTTTAGTCTCTTTTAGGGACCCTGGTTTTGAGACACACACCCCCCCAATGCAGGACTGACTTAGCCTCTGTTTCTGAGCAATGAACCTGGTTTCAGGCCCCCAAAACGCAGGACTTAGTCTCTATTTGTATGTGCAAAAACTGGTTTTGGGGCCCTAGTTTCAAGCCCCGGGAACACAGGCCTTGGTCTGTATTTCTGAGCCCTCTGTCTGGCAACAGGGGTTTTGTTTCAAGCCCCCCAAACGCAGCACTTGGTTTCTGGGTTTGAGCTGCAAAAGGCAGGCCTGGGGCTCTCTTTCTCAGCTCTAACACTGACCAAACGTTTCCAGCACTGGGCCTGTGAGTCCAAAACCTGGCGTCGTGGATTCGAGCCCCCAGTACACAGGACTCGGTCTCTCCTTGTGTGCCCTGACACTGGCTGAACGAGCCCGGTTTTGAGCCCCCCCCCCCAAATACAGGACTTGGTTTCTGAGCAACGAGCCCGGTTTCAGGCCCCCAAAACGCAGGACTTGGTCTCTAGTTGTGTGTCTGCAAAAACTGCTTTAGGGACTCTGGTTTTGAGGTTCCCCCACAAACACAGGACTGAGTCTCTGTTTCAAGCCCCCAAACACAGGACTTGGTCTTTATTTGTGCACCCAAAAACTGCTTCAGGGACCCTGGTTTTGAGCCCCCCCCCCCCCCAATGCAGGACTCTGTCTCTGAGCAATGAGCCCGGTTTCAGGCCCCCCAAACGCAGGACTCTGTGCACACAAATCGAGCCTAAACCGGGTTGAGGGCCTCTGGGTCCCGGCCCCCCAGACGCAGGGCTCAGTCTCTGTCGGGGTGCCCAAAACCTGTCGCAGGGCCCCTGGCCGTGACCCGCAGAGCCCCCCCCGGCAGGACTGACCCGCTCTCTGGCCCTGAGCCCCGGCCCCGGCCCCATGAGCCTGGTGCCCAGCCCCCGGGCGCAGGGCCTGGAAGCACAGCCTGAGCCCTGAGCCTGCCCCAGCGCCCCTGGGCTGGAGCCCCCCCGCCCCCCAAACGCGGGCCCGGTCTCTGGGCCCCGGCCCGGTGCCCCGACTCCGGGTGCCGGAGCCCCGACCCCCCGCAGCCCGTCTCTGCTGCGGAGCCCCGGAACCGGCCGCCGCGCCCGGGCCCAGCCTGCCAAGCGCAGCCCCGGGCTCCGTGCTGAGCCCCGGCGCCCCGAGCCCCCAGACCCGGCTGCCGAGCCCCCCCCACACACACCGCGGGTGGGGCCGGGGCCGGTCCCGGGAGCCCCGGCGGGGCTGGGCGCCGGGCCGGGGGCAGCGGCTGGGGCTGGGCCGGGGGCGCCGGGCTCCGGCCCTCCGGGCTTTATTCCCCGGCGCCCCGCGCCCGCCCGCAGCCCCCGGAGGCGCCGGCAGCCCCGGCAGAGCCGCCCCGGGCCGGGCCGGGCCCCCCGCGCCGCCCGCACTCACCGCTCCGGCAGAGCCGCCACCGCCACAGCGCCCTGCGCCTGCGCCTGGCCCCGCCCCGCGCCCCGCCCACGCCTTTTATGGCCAGCGCCCCGCCCCACGGGGCCGCCCCGGGTCCCGCCGCCCGCCCGCCCGCCCTGCTCGCTCCCTCCCTCCCTCCCGGGAACCCGGGAACCCGACCGCCCCCCGGGGCACAAAAGGGGGGTCCCGAGCGCCTCGGCAGGCTCCGTCGGGCCCCTTGTCCCTGCCGGCGCTCAGACAGCCTGCCCTCCCCGTGCCAAGCCTTTCCCTCCGCCCGGCCAGAGCAGAGAGGCCCCCCCCCGGCCCGGCCCGGGTCCCGGTCCCGTCCCCGCACCCTGACCCGCACCCGCACCCCCCCGCTCCCGCCTGCTCCCGGCTCCTGCGGCTGAGCACACGGAGCAGCGGGGCCGGGGGGATGCCGAGCCCCGACACCCACCTCGCCTTAGGAGCGGCTGCCCGGCCCGGCCCCGCCGCGGGACGTTCCCTAGGCCGAGCCTAAAGCCGCTTCCCGGGCAAAGCCCCCCGGCTGCAAAGACACGGGCGGGACTCGCTCCGACGCCCTTACCGAGAGCCCGCGGCAGCGGAGCCACGGCCAGACCCGGCCCAGGCAGCCAGCGGGGTCCCGGGCACCAGCACCCCCCCGGCCCCCCACCCCGGCCGAGCCCCGAGCAGGCTCAGCCCAGCCCCCACCCGCGGGGAGAGCCTCAGCACCGGCCCCGAGAGGCGGCGGCTGCTGCTGCTGCTGGTGCCGGTGCCGCAGGGCCCGCAGAGCTCGGGGCAGGCCCGGGAGGTGCTGCCCCCCCCGCACGGGGAGAGCCCCGGCACCCCCGAACCGAACAGCTTCGCCCCCCGCTCGGGCTCCCGGGGCCGCCGGCAAAGCGCGAAGGCGTCCCCGGCCGGGGAGCGATCCCGAGCGACTCTTCTCCCCCAGAACCGGCCCCGGAGGCCCCCGCGGCTCCTCGGCGCCAGGCCGGGGACGGGGGGGTCCCGGAGCCAAACCGGCGGCCCCGACCCCCTCCCCGCACCCCCGCGGCCCAAAAGCCCCCAGGGCCGCCGGGGCCGCCCCTTCCCCCCCTCCCTCCCTCCCCCGGGGGCGGGTCCTGGCCCATCGCCCGCGGAGAGCCCGCACCTGGGGGGGACCGGGAAACCGGAGGGGAAAGGGGAAAGGGGAGGGGAAAGGGAAAAATAAATAAAGACATTGAATAGAGAGAAAAAAAGAGGAAAAACATGGAATAAAGAGAAAAAAGAGAAAAAACATGAAATAAGGAGGAAAAAAGAGAAAAAACATGAAATAAAGAGAAAAAAGAAAAAAACATGAAATAAAGAGAAAAAAGAGAGAAAACATGAAATAAGGAGAAAAAAAGAGGAAAAAACATGAAATAAAGAGAAAAAAGAGAAAAAAATATGAAATAAAGAGGAAAAAAGAGAAAAAACATGAAATAAGGAGAAAAAAGAGAAAAAACATGAAATAAAGAGGAAAAAAAGAAAAAACATGAAATAAGGAGAAAAAAAGAGGAAAAAACATGAAATAAAGAGAAAAAAGAGAGAAAACATGAAATGAGAAAAAAATTAAAAGAGAAAAAACAGAAAACGTAAAAAGAAAAGTAAAAGAAAAAGGAAAGAAGATAAAACAGGAAAATAACTTCAAAGAGAGAAAAAAGCGAATGAAACAAAGCACAAAACGAAGAGGCAGAGGTGCAAAAGCAGCCAAGGGAGCAGCAGCCCCTCACCCCACCCCACGGGCAGCTGCTGGTGGGGAAAAAGCTGCTGCAGCAGCAAAACTGACCCCGCAAAGCACCTGCCTGGGAAAAAATACAGCCCACAACCAAAACAAACACCCAAACCCCCCAACCAAACAGAAAGGCCCCAAACCAGCCGTGCCCAAATAAAGACATGCCCAAAAGCGAGAGCCCAGCAGCAGCGAGCTCCCCGAGGTGCAGAGCACCCTTTGGGGAGGGGGCAGGTTCTGGGGCCTCGGGCTGCCGCCCCGCTCGGGCGGCTTTTAGTGCCTTCACGGCACGGGGAGCCAGCAAGGCAGCCGGGGGGCACAGCTGTCTCCATAGCTAGCTATATATCTATACCTACAGCTATACGTCTCCTCTACCTGTGCCCCGTAGCTGCCAGGGGTGCCCGTGCCGCGATGCCCCGTGGGGGGGTGTACCCCCCACCCCGCGGCTCCTCACCCCGGGGCCGGGGCAGCGTCTGGCCCCAGACTCGGGGCGGCTGCAAACCGGAGCTGGGCCTCAGCCAGAGCTGCCCGTGGGGTGACGGGACGGACCCAGCTGCAGGGGGGCAGGTTTTGGCTTCCGCCCGTCCCTCCGCACCCCGCTCGTGGGCACGCAGCCCTTCCCAGGCTTCCCGCTCGTCCCCGGGAGCGGAGAACAAGCCCCGCGGGGGCACTGGGGGGGCGGCTCTTTTCCCCTCCCTCTCCCATCCTCCCGCTAAAGATTTGTTGCGGGGGTTTCTCCAAAAGGCACCTCCGGGTGCGGCAGCGTCCCCCCGAACCCCGGGGCACGCCGTGGGGAAAGGCCGTGGCGAGGGTGGATTCCTCCGGCGGTGCTGAGCACGGGGTGGGGACAAAAGGGCCTTTGGGATGCTTTTGGGGAGGACGTCGGGGGCTGCTGTTCCCCACGGAGATGGGCTCGGCGGGGGTGAGGAGCACCCCAGGGCTCAGCCCGTGGCCACTAGCCACCGGCTAACGACCAGGCGAGGCCGGGACGTGGGTTCAGCAGTTTATTCACAGGCTGAGGGGAGGGTTCCTTGGGCAGGAGGCTCCGGCTTCCAGGGACGGCGTGTCACCTCCCGGGCAGGCGGCAGTGGATGGCCGGGACACCCCTGCGTGGTAGGATGCAGGTGCCGTAATTATGGTGCCCTCCTCCTGCTCCTCATCCTCTTCCTCATCGGAGATCGGCGACCTGGGGGAGAATGGAGCCGCCCATGAGTCTCCCCACCCCGCTCCTCCTGCCTCGCCGCCCCTCCATCGCCCACCGCCGCCTCCCCGGGACATCCCCGTGGCGTCTGGGGATGGCCCCCCGCTTTCAGCCCACCTCGGCCTCGCCTCCTCCGGCTGTAGGTCAGCTGCCGCCGCCGCCTGGTGCGGAGTCCCCTCCGGCGGCTGCTCCGGCGGCGGCTGCGGCCACGCTGGAAGCTGGCCATGCCTGCTGCTGCTGCTGCTGGTCCTGGCTTTGTGGGGGCCCCGCTGTTGTTCCCCCAGGTATAGAAGGCGAATGGTTGTGATGTGCGATGACATCATAGTGTTGGGTGGTGATGCAAGGGGGTGGGCAGCTATCTATCCATCCATCCACCCATCCATCCACCCATCCATCCACCCACCCACCCACCCACCCATCCATCCACCCGTCGCTACAGGAGAAGACCGAGGGGCTTTGCCCCGATAACCCACCCCAGTGCAGTTCTCCCACCGACGGCGGGCTGGGGGACAAACCTCCCCCCTGTTTCTCCCCCAGGCACCAAATCCGGGCCGGGGCGCCGGGGCTCGGCTGTCCCAAACCCCGCAGCCCACTCCCGGCTCCCCGGCTCTGCCCGTCCCCCTCTGCACGGCCGCGGCGGCTCCCAGCCCGCCGTCCGGCACCCTTCCTCCCCCACCGCCCCGGCTGTCGGGGGACCCTCTCCTGGGGGGCAGGCAGCCACGTGCCGGGGCCCAGGGCTGGCGAGGGAGCGGACCGAGACGGGGCTCATCTCGGGGGCGACGACGCCAAAAGGCATTTGCAAAGCTAGGCCTGAATATCCCACCTCGACTCCTCGTTATTTTTTCCCCAGTGAACTCCCCCAGACCGTATTGCCTTGGAGGACTGAAAGCGAATCCGCGAGGTTCGTTGAACGGCCGTCGAACACCGACGCCGCTTTCAGGCGGGCTGCTGACGTCGTGGTGGTGGGGTGACGCGGGCTGGGGGCCAGGTGCCCCCCAGAGCCGCTCTGTGGGTGTCCAGCCTGCGCTGGACGGGGGAGGAAAGGTGTAACGAAACGGGGTGGGTCGAGAGAAGGGCAGGGAGAGATCACTCACTAATTGTCGTCACAGGCAAAACAGACTGAACTGAGAAATTCATCTGATTTATTACCGAGCAAAACACAGCAGAGCAATGAGCAATAACCCCAAATCTCAGGCCCCGTCCCCCCACCCCTCCCTCCCCCCCAGACCCAACTTCACTCCCCATTTCTCTCCCTCCCCCCCAGCGGCACAGGGGGACGGGGAATGGGGGTTATGGTCAGTTCATCACACGGTGTTTCTGCTGCTTCTTCATCCTCGGGGAGAGGACTCCTCTCATCGTTCCCCTGCTCCAGCGTGGGGTCCCTCTCACGGGAGACAGTCCTTCACCAACTGCTCCAGCGTGGGGCCCCCACGGGGTCACAGCCTCATTCAGGTGCCTCCACCTGCTCTGGCGTGGGGCCCTCCACGGGCTGCAGGTGGAATCTCTGCACCCCCTCATCCTTCCTCCATGGGCTGCAGGGGGACAGCCTGCTCCATCATCATCCTCCTCCACGGGCTGCAGGGGGATCTCTGCTCCGGTGCCTGGAGCACCTCCTGCCCCTCCTCCTGCACTGACCTGGGGGTCTGCAGAGTTTCTCACATCTTCTCACTCCTCTCTCCACCTGCAAAAGCTCTCTCTGACTGGTTTTCTCTTTATAAACGCGTTATCCCAGAGGTGCCGATTGTCTGGGCCTTGGCCAGCGGCGGGTCCCTCTTGGAGCCGGCTGGCATCGGCTCTGTCAGACACAGGGGAAGCTTCTGGCAGCTTCTCACAGAAGCCCCCCCGTCCCCCCCGCTACCAAAACCTTGCCACGCAAACCCACCCCAGTAACGCCGACAGAGCCCCGTGAACCCGGAGGACGAACAAACTCGCACCCCACGGCCGCAGGAAAGCGGAGCCCCCCCAGACACAGGCAGAGCCCCCCAGTACCTACGCAGCAGTCCCAGGCGGGCCCGTACCACCCCCCCGGCGGCGGCAGCACCCGCAGCCGGCACCCGGCCCGGCCCGGCTCGCGAGGCGAGAGAGAGCTCCCGGCCCGGGCCCGGCCGCAGGGACCCAGCCGCCCCCCCAGCCGGAGCTGAAATACCGAGCCGGGGCCAATGGGGCGGGGGGGGGGGGGGCGGGCGCCCCGCGGGCGCCGCGGAGGGACGGGAGCCCCGGTCCCGCGCTCGGCCGAGGGTCGCGGAGGTCGTCGCGCGCCCGGGCTGCGGCGTGGGGCGTGTCACGGCCCCGCCTGGGCCGCGCGAGGGAGAGACCCGCTGACGGCGGGATTCCTGCCGGGGACAACGTCAGCCGGCCCTGCTTGGCTGGACGGGCTGGGGGGTGCGCGTGTGCCTGAGGGGGCGTTGGGGTGCCTGGGGGGGTGCCTGGGGGGGGTGTCGGTGCCTCTGTGTGTGCGTGTGTGTGCGTGTGTGTGTGAGTGTGAGTGTGAGTGTGCACGTGTGCATGGGGGTGTGTGCATGTCTGTGAGTGTGCATGTGTGTGTGTGTGTGCATGTCTGTGAGTGTGCACGTGTGAGTGTGCATGTATCTGTGTGTGCACGTGTGTGCGTGTGTCCGTGTGCACGTGTCTGAGTGTGCATTGCTGCGTGTGTGTATGTGTGTGTCGGTGCCTGTGTGCACATGTGTGTGTGCGTGTGTGTGAGTGTGCAGGACGGACCTGTGAGTGTGCCCGTATCTGCGCGTGTGTCCCTGTGCGCGTGTGTCCCTGTGCACGTGTCTGAGCGTGCGCGTGCGTTGCTCGCGGGGGCGCGGCTCGTCCGCTAGGCGGCGCCACCGCCGGCGGGCACTGCTCCCGCCCCGCCCCGCCTCGCCATTGGCTGTTGGGCGGAGGCGCCGGCACCGCCGATTGGTCGGCGCGGGTGGGGCCGCCCCCGCCGGGGCAGGTGCGCGCCGACCCCCGAGGCTTGAACAGGCCCCGGGGCGCGGTACCGCTCGCCGCCGCCAGGGGGCGCCTCCGTCTGCCGCGGGAGCTGCGCGTGACCCGGGGCGGGGGCTGCAGGTACCGGGGGGGCTGAGGGGGGTGGGGGGGCCTGAGGGGGGGTCCCTGAGGGGTTGTGGGGGTCCCTGAGTGGGGCTGGGGGGTCCCTGAGGGGTTGTGGGGGTCCTGAGGGGTGTGTGAGGGTCCTGAGTGTGTTGTAGGGGGAGTCCCTGAGGGCCGGGGGGGTCCCTGAGGGGTTGTGGGGGTCCCTGAGGGCCGGGGGGGTCCCCGAGGGGTTGGGGGGGTCCCTGAGTGGGCCTGGGGGGTCCCCGAGTGCTGTGTGAGGGTCCCGAGTGGCGCAGGTGGAGTCCCGCCGAGCCTGAGGGGTCCCTGAGGGCCGAGGGGGTCCCTGACCGGCGGGGTCGGGCCCTGCCGTGCCCGGGCCCTCGGGGCCCGTCTCCGGGTGACCTGCGGGCCCCGCCGTCCCCTGGCGAACCCCAGGCCGGGGGGGTGGTGGGGCCCGGCCGCGGCTTGGGGAGGGGGTGTCCGGGCCGGGCGGGCTGTGAGGGGGTGCCCGGGGTCGGGGGTGGTTGTGCCCCCCCCGGGTTGGGGCGCGGGGGGTGTCGGGGCCCGGCCGGGCTGTGGGGGCGGCAGGAGGGGCCGGCTCTGTCCCGGAGCAGCCCCGTGGGGCTCAGCCGGGGTGCGGGGTCCCCCTGCACGGCTGCCGCCTCGGGGGAGGGTGCGCCGGGAGCGACCGGGGTGCGAGGCCGGGGGGGGCTGGGGGGGACCGTCCCCTGCCAACGCCCCCGCGGGGGCTCAGGGGGGCTTGTGCCCCGCTTCTCGTCCCGGCAGCTGCTGCTGCTGCTGCTCTGGGTACCGGGGAGCCTCCCGGGCTGCAGGGTGCCTGGCCCTGCTCCTGGTGCCGGCTGTGCCTGCTGGGGTGACCCAGGAGTTCCCCCTGCTGATGCTCTGCTCCTCCGGGCCTCGTGTTTTACAGGTTGGACAGCCGGGGCGCTCCCGTGGGCGAGGCGTGACGCGTGTGCGGGCACCGCTCGCCCTTCGCCCGTCCTGCGTCGGCACGAGAGACGCTACGCCTGCCCGTCGGCACCGGTCTGTGTTCTGCTGGGCTCCCCGAGCCGCACAGGGGGACATGACATCTGTCCCGGGACGGTACTGCAGTTTTGGGGGCCGGTAGTGACTCGTCTGTGGGGCGGGCAGCAGGTCCTGCCGCCCTTTGGGGCACGGGGCCCTCCACGCTGCGTATCAGCAAGACAAACCCGTTTGCTGCACCTCTGCTTTTCAGGCTGTGACACAGGTTTGATACACCAACCTTCACCCACACCCCCGGCTCTCGGGGCAGGGTTTCGGGCACCTCTGCTGCCTTTGTTGTTCCTAAAGCTGCTGCCTTTGCTCGTCCCCACAGGGACCAAAGCAGCCGGGACACGGGCATCCCCCCCGTGCGGGCTGAGGGGACGGGGGGGTTTTGGGCCACGACGGCGGGCGCTGCCGTGCCGTGAGGGCTGGCGGGTGGGCGCAGGCTCTGCAGCAATGCTGGGAGCCGTGTCTGAGGTCTCCTTTGGTGGAGGTAATGCACTTGTGGTGCAGTTTTAAGGTCCCCGTGTAACGCAAGTGCTGCTGGATTTGCCGAGATCCCCAAGTGGGACGTTTTCTCTTGAGCGCTCTGGGCTGCGCCCGTTTCCAGCCAGGGCAGGCCAGGGTGCTTTGGGCTGCGCAGGCGGGACGTTCCCTGGACACCGGGGCACGGTCTCGGCATCCGACCCCCGGACTGGAGGCCGACGGCCTGTCGGGATTCCCTGGGGTGCCCCAGCGAGGGGAAGCAGAGACGCTGGTCACTGCCCTGATCAGGGTGAGTAACAGGAGGCAGGAGGAGAGCCCCCCTGAGCTGGAGGCACCGGGATGGGCTCCACCTGTCTTCTCTTGCCTGGGCTGGAGCACAGTGTCTTGTGGTTCTCAGCTCCGGGAGTCGGCAGTTACTTTGGAGAAGGGTTTGTGTTCTTCCTTCAAACACCCAAGAGCTGCAGCTGCGGGGGGGGTTTCGGGGGGGGGGTCAGGTGCCCTGGGCTGCTGGGGGCAGCGGGGCTGGGCCCAGAACTGCTGCAGCGGTTCTTCAGGTCACCCCGACAGGAACAGCCTTCCTGGGGGGTTTCTGAGGAGACCAAGGGTCTCATCAAATGCATTTTGGTTTCCTTTTGCTTAAGGCAGTTTATTAGCTGGTATGTTTAAGCTGCTCTTTACCAGTGCCCTGCGTGTGCTTGCTAGCCACGGGTTATGGTTGACGTGGAAAGTTAAAACTCAAGAGTCAAGGTTAAAGTTTTGATTTTACACAGCAGTTGTTTGTGTTTGTGCTTTGATTTTTACCACGCATTTCTTCTCCCCCCTGCCCCAGGTAACGGAGTGTTTTATTGTCCCCTGTGCCTCTCCGAGCCCTTCCTGCCCACGTGCCTGACCCCGCACAAAGGACTTTGCTTCGTGGAAGCCCAGAGCTGTCCCTGAAGGACAAAGAATGTCCCCGAGCATCCGAGGTAAGGCCGGACCCGGCCCCTCTGACGCGCCTTTGAAACCCGGCTGGCGGCGCAGAGAAGCGACTCTGGCAAGACGGACTCCCGGGGCGTCTGGATCGACAGAGCAGCAGCAAGAACGCTGCAGAAACGGAGTTGCTTTGCCGAGTTTTTCTGTGGTCAGTGATGGGTAGTGTGGGTGCCAGTGCTTAGTCAAACGTGTTGGACCCGAACGTTTGAAGGGCGCCAGAACCCCCTTTGGGGTGCCCCAATTTGGCTGGGACGCCCCACGCACGTGAGTAACTATTGACTCCTGTAATTCTGTACTTTGCGTCGCAGCCTCTCCCCTCGGTCGGCACGGGCTGCCGGCGGGACAAACCCCTCCGGGCTGGCGCCGGCTCTGCCGGAGCCGGGGAGAGCTCGCACCAGGGGGAACTGGTTTCCGCTGGGGTTCAGCCCTTCAGCCCTGCCCAGAGTCATCCTCGCAGGCAGATGCCCAAGCACAGAGCTGGCAGCGTTAGACTACTCCCATGGCAGAGGCTTGGGGTGGCTTTGAGCTCTGCTTGAAGCTGTGGTTTTACCCAAAACCTTCTTTTTCAGCTCATAATGCGCTGCGGTTGGAGCAGAGGCCGCTTCCGGGACCCGCACCAGCTCCTGCAGCCCCGGTGGTGAAGCCGGCCTGGCCAGGGAGCAGCAGCGATGGCCGTCCCGGTGCTGCCGGTCCCTGGGAGGCGTTGGCGGCACCGGGGATGCCGCGTGGCCGTGCCGACGCAGGGGAAGGCTCATCCCTGTGCCCGGGTGAGGAGCACGGCCCCGAGGCAGCGAGCGCCCAGGGACACCGGCGGGGAGGACGTGCCCGGTGAGGTGAGAGCCCCGAGGCGGCGGCCGAGGGGAGCTGGGTGGTGGGACTGGGGGGGCCGTGGCTGCGAGGGGAGTTTGGGGAGGTGGGAGCGGGCGCTGTCGGGGTCCAGCCCAGACCCCACTGGCACTGGTGTGGTGCCAGCCCCGTCCCCAGCCCGGAGCTGCTGGACTCGGTCTGTGCCACCGCTGCTGCTGCGCAGGGGGAGCGGGTTTTCAGCCAGATCCTGGCTCTCGCCCGCTCTCCTGGGGAGAAACGAGACGTTTCTGGTGTCCCGTCCCCGTCCGTCCCCCCCCTCCCACCACAGGCGTGTGGTGCTGGGTCCGTGCCCTTGATCTCTGACTGTGCCACGTCTGTCTGCACAGGGATGGACGGACAGACGGACAGAGGAGCCCCAGCCACGCCGGGAGCCGCGTGGGGTGCGGAGCCCCGGGAAGAAGCCGGGCTGCCTGCGCCGAGGCCGACGCTGCCGCCTGCCCTGCACGTGGCCCGTCCTGGCTGGGGACAGTCCTGCCTGCGCCCGCCCAGGGACGCTGCGGGGAACCTCGCAGCTCCAGCTCGGCTGCAGTTTCAGGCAGGTTGTTTGGGCCCCGTTTGGTTTTGTTTAGTTGGTTGGTTTGTTGGTTTGGCCTCCCATTTGTTTCAGGTCCAGCTCCTGGACGGCTCCGGTTCACTTTTGGCTCCAGCTCATTTGTGGCTCCTGTTCCAGGTCCAGCTCATGGAGAGCTCCAGCGGGTTTGCAGCTCCAGCCCACGGATGGCTCTGGCTCGGTTCAGCTCCACCTTGTTTGCAGCTTCAGGTTGGTTGTCTCTGTCCCTCTTTTGTTTCTGTTCCACCTTGTTTGCAGCTTCAGCTCATTGTTTCTGCCCCTGTTTCTTTTCAGGTCCAGCTCCTGGACGGCTCTGGACAGTTTCAGCTCCTGTTTGTGGACGCCTCCAGCTGGTTGTGGCTCCAGCCCATTTGCAGCTTCACCTTCGTTGTTTCTGGCCCAGCTCATTTTTCAGCCCTGCCTGCGCCTGCCCAGCTCTGCCTGCCCGGACTGCGCAGCCACAGGTCAGTTGTTTGGGTTTGGGTGGTTGGTTTAGTGTTGGTTCGGGCTCCTGTTGGGTTCCTGCACAGCTCCGGGTCAGTTTGGGCTCCAGCTCATTTGTACCTTCAGGTTGGTTGTTTCTGCCCCAGTTTTTTTCAGGTCCAGCTTGTGGATGGCTCCCGTTCAGTTTTGGCTGCAGCTCTTGGACACCTCTAGCTCATTTGCAGCAGCTTCATCTTGATTGTTTCTGGTCCAGCTCATTTGCAGCTCCAGCTCATGTTTCTGCCCCTGTTTTTTTCAGATCCAGCTCCTAGACAGCTCCAGTGCACTTTTGGCTGCAGCTCTTGGACACCTCCAGCTCCTGGATGGCTCTGGCTAGTTCCAGCTCCTGTTTGTAGATGGCTCCAACTCATCCAGCTCATTTGTAGCTTCAGGTTGGTTGTTTCTGCCCCCATTCTTGTTTCTGGTCCAGTTGGTGGATGGCTCTGTCTCATTTGGAGCTTCAGCTCATTGTTTCTGCCCCTGTTTTTTCAGGTCCAGCTCCTGGACAGCTCTGGACAGCTTCAGCTCCTGTTTGTGGATGCCTCCAGCTGCTTCCAGCTGCTTCCAGCTCCACCTCATTTGTAGCTTCACCTTCATTGTTTCTGCGCCTGCCCAGCTCTGCCTGCCCGGACTGCGCAGCCACAGGTCAGTTGTTTGGGTTTGGGTGGTTGGTTTAGTGTTGGTTCGGGCTCCTGTTGGTTTCCTGGACAGCTCCGGGTCAGTTTGGGCTCCAGCTCGTTTGTACCTTCAGGTTGGTTGTTTCTGCCCCAGTTTTTTTCAGGTCCAGTTTGTGGATGGCTCCAATTCAGTTTTGGCTGCAGCTCTGGGACACCTCTAGCTCATTTGCAGCAGCTTCACCTGGATTGTTTCTGGTCCAGCTCATTGTTTCTCCCCCTGTTTTTTTCAGGTCCAGCTCATGGACGGCTCCAGTTCAGTTTGGCCCCAGCTCATTTGCGGTTCCCATCTCAAGACCAGCTCGTTTGCAGCTCCAGCCCATGGATGGCTCTGGCTCTTTTGTAGCTCCAGGTAGGTTGTTTCTGCCCCTGTTTTGTTTCTGTTTCAGCTCATTTGCAGCTTCAGCTCATTGTTTCTGCACCCATTTGTTTCAGGTCCAGCTCCTGGACAGCCCCAGCTCATTTGGGGTTCCCATCTCAGGACCAGCTTGTTTGCAGCTCCAGCCCATGGATGACTCTTGATCATTTCAGCTCCAGTTGGTTGTGGTTCCAGCTCGTTTGCAGCTTCAGGTAGGTTGGTTTTGCCCATTTTTCTTTCTCTTCCAGGTTATTTATGGCTCCAGCTCTTGTGCAGCTTCACCCAATTGTTTCTGCCCCAGCTCATTGTTTCTGCCTCTGTTTCTTTCAGGTCCAGCTCCTGGTCCATTTCGGTTCCAGCTCGTCTCCTCTCCAGGGCAGTTGGTCTCCAGCTCCGTTTGGTGCCTCAGCTCCTCTCCAGCTGCTTCCCAGTTCCAGGGTGCCTGTGCCTCCAGCTCCTGCCCAGTACAGCTCGGGCTTGTTCCAGGGCTCCTGGCTTGTGGCCAGGCCGTAAATCAATCACTGTCACCTCTCGGATATGAATATGACCTGTCATCGCTGTACGCGCGTTGAGGGCGGGGGGGTCGTGGTGTTGATGATGTGTGTACCTCGAATAAAGAGTGGGACGAAAGCGGAGAGTGTGCAAAGTGCCTTTTTGCCCAGAGACTATCTCAGACGTTTCATTCGGCCTGGTGCATGCCAGCCTCCCTGGCTTTGGGGACCAACGCGAGCAGACCCCCACCTCCGGCGGGGGCCCACGCACCCTGCCCACCCCCTCCCAGCCCCAGAGCCCGGCGCCCTCCCGCCTCCCCCCACCCGCGGCCACGGCCCCCCCAGCCCCCCTCCGGCCCCGAGCCCAGAACCGGCCGACGGGGGCTCCGTTCCTGGGCCCGAAGGCGCGGGACTCGCTCTCTGCCCCGGCCCCACGGCCGCGGGGCCCGGGCTCGGCTCTCGGCGCTGCCAAACGGAACGGCCGAGCCCCGGCCCCGGGAGCTGGGCTCCGGGCCCCCGACCCACCCCCCGGCCCCGCGTGTGATGTCGGGACGGGCCCGGGAGCCCCGGCGGTGTCGGGCGGTGCTTGGGAACTGGCCGGGGGGACCCGCCGAGCGGGCCCGGCCCCGGGGGAGCGCGGCCGAGCGCGGGGGACGAGGGGGGGCGCCGGGCTCCGGCCCTCCGGGCTTTATTCCCCGGCGCCCCGACGGCTCCTCCTCCGCCGAGCCACCCGCAGCCACCCGCCCGCCCGCCGCCCCGACACCCCCCCCCGAACCCGGGGCCGCGGCCCCCAGCGGTACCGCGGCCCCTTCCCCGCCGCGGCCCCTTCGGTCCCCGCCGGCCGCTCCGGGCCGAGCCCCCCCGCGCCTCACCTGGGCCCCGCCGGGGGAGCCCGGCCCGGCCGCTGCCGCCCCGGGACGGCGGGCGGCGCCCCCGGCAGAGAACGAGCAAATGGGGGGGGACGGCGGCCGCGGGGGCTCAAATCTGCTCGGCCCCGCCCCGCGCACGCGCCCCGCCACCCGCCCACTCGCCCCGCGCACCTGGGCCGGACGCCGCGCAGGCGCCCTGCGGCCCCGCCCGCTCCCACCTGGGCTCGGCCCCGCCCCGCGCAGGCGCCCTGCGGCCCCGCCCGCTCCCACCTGGGCTCGGCCCCGCCCCGCGCAGGCGCCCTGCGGCCCCGCCCGCTCCCACCTGGCGCAGGCCCCGCCCCGCGCACGCGCCCTGCGGCCCCGCCCCCGCACCTGGCACAGGCCCCGCCCCTCGCACCTGGCGCAGGCCCCGCCCCGCGCACGCGCCCTGCGGCCCCGCCCCTCCCGCCCCCGCGCCCCGCCCCGCGCACGCGCCGCCTCTTCCGCCGCCAGAACCGCGCCGGCCCCGACCGCGGCGGACGCCGGTACCGGAGCGGGGGCGCTGGGCGGGACCCGCCGCTCGGTTCGCGGGGCTGCGGCCCCGGGGCTTCTCCTGCGGCCTGTGCGGAGCTCGGGGGCGGTGAGGCGGGGCCGGGAGGGGGGGGCGAGGCCGGGGCTCGCGGGCGCGCGGTCCGGGCTTGCGGCCCTGCTGGGGCAGGCGGGGAGTCCCGGGCGGTGTCCGCCTCTCCCCGGGCGGGGCGCGGGGCCTGGGGCAGCGCCAGGGCTGGGACCGCCCGAGCCCGGCCTCGCCGCCTCCGTCCCGGCGCCGCGGGCAGGAGGAGCCGCGCTCCGGGGCCGGGCCTCGGGCGGGGAGCGGGGACCGGCGGCCGGGGCCCGAGTGCCGCGCTGTCCGCTCCGGGGGGTGCCCCGCGGGGGAGCCGGGGCTCTGCCGGGTGCCGGAATAAAGGCGGCGGCTCGGTGGGGCGAATCAAGGAATAAAGGCTGGAAGGGGCCGGCGGCGGCGGGGGGGGATCGGCGGGGCTGCACAGGCCCCGGGGCCGTGTCGGGGGGGCCGGAACCGGAGCGCCGGGGCCGTGTCGGGCCGGAACCGGAGCGCTGGGGCCTGTGGTTCCAGGACACGGCCCCCGGGCTCCGGTTGCAGCCCCCCAGCCCCGGGGCTCTGGCTCAGCCCTACCCCTGCCCACCGGAGCTGGTTGGCAGCCCCCACCCTGCAGCCCCCGGGCTGGAGTTGTGAGCACTGACCTGCAGCCCTTGGCTCTGGTTCTCAGCTCTGAGCCCAGCTCCCAAACACAGGGCTGGGGCTCTGCTTCCAGCCCCCCGGGGGCAGCACTCGGTCTCTCTGGGGGAGCCCCAGAAGTGCCTTAGTGACCCTGGCCCCACAGCTCCCACCATGCAGGACGTGGGCTCTGTTCCTAAGCACCAACCCTGGCCAAGTGAGCCTGGCTTCGGGCCCCCAAAACGCAGCACTTGGGCTCTCTCTGTGAGCCCAGACACACAGGGCTTGGGTTCTGCTTCAGGCCCCAAAAGCAGCACTTGGAGTCTCTGGTTTTGTACCACACCACACAGCACTGGGGCTCTCTGTCTCAGCTCTAACACTGCCCAAATGAGCCTGGTTTCAAGCCCCCAAAACGCAGCACTTAGTCTCTCCTGGTGTGCCCTACCACTGGCCCAATGAGCCTTGTTGTGAGCTCCCAAAACGCACGACTTAGCCTCTCTCTCTGAGCAATGGACCTGGCTTCAGGCCCCCAAAACGCAGGACTTAGTCTCCATTTGTGTGCCCTAACACTGGTTTCAGGGCCTCTGGTTTCAAGCCCCCCAAATGCAGGACTTAGTCTCTTTTAGGGACCCTGGTTTTGAGACACACACACACACACCCCCAATGCAGGACTGACTTAGCCTCTGTTTCTGAGCAATGAACCTGGTTTCAGCCCCCCCAAAACGCAGGACTTTTAGTCTCCATTTGTATGTGCAAAAACTGGTTTTGGGGCCCTAGTTTCAAGCCCCGGGAACACAGGCCTTGGTCTGTATTTCTGAGCCCTCTGTCTGGCAACAGGGGTTTTGTTTCAAGCCCCCCAAACGCAGCACTTGGTTTCTGGGTTTGAGCTGCAAAAGGCAGGCCTGGGGCTCTCTTTCTCAGCTCTAACACTGACCAAATGTTTCCAGCACTGGGCCTGTGAGTCCAAAACCTGGCGGCGTGGATTCGAGCCCCCAGTACACAGGACTCGGTCTCTCCTTGTGTGCCCTGACACTGGCTGAACGAGCCTGGTTTTGAGCCCCCCCCCAAAATACAGGACTTGGTTTCTGAGCAACGAGCCCGGTTTCAGGCCCCCAAAACGCAGGACTTGGTCTCTAGTTGTGTGTCTGCAAAAACTGCTTTAGGGACTCTGGTTTTGAGGTTCCCCCACAAACACAGGACTGAGTCTCTGTTTCAAACCCCCAAACACAGGACTCGGTCTTTATTTGTGCACCCAAAAACTGCTTCAGGGACCCTGGTTTTGAGCCCCCCCCCCCAATGCAGGACTCAGTCTCTGTCTCTGAGCAATGAGCCCGGTTTCAGGCCCCCCAAACGCAGGACTCTGTGCACACAAATCGAGCCTAAAACGGGTTGAGGGCCTCTGGGTCCCGGCCCCCCAGACGCAGGGCTCAGTCTCTGTCGGGGTGCCCAAAACCTGTCGCAGGGCCCCTGGCCGTGACCCGCAGAGCCCCCCCCGGCAGGACTGACCCGCTCTCTGGCCCTGAGCCCCAGCCCCGGCCCCATGAGCCTGGTGCCCAGCCCCCGGGCGCAGGGCCTGGAAGCACAGCCTGAGCCCTGAGCCTGCCCCAGCGCCCCTGGGCTGGAGCCCCCCCGCCCCCCAAACGCGGGCCCGGTCTCTGGGCCCCGGCCCGGTGCCCCGACTCCGGGTGCCGGAGCCCCGACCCCCCGCAGCCCGTCTCTGCTGCGGAGCCCCGGAACCGGCCGCCGCGCCCGGGCCCAGCCTGCCAAGCGCAGCCCCGGGCTCCGTGCTGAGCCCCGGCGCCCCGAGCCCCCAGACCCGGCTGCCGAGCCCCCCACACACACACCGCGGGTGGGGCCGGGGCCGGTCCCGGGAGCCCCGGCGGGGCTGGGCGACGGGCCGGGGGCAGCGGCTGGGGCTGGGCCGGGGGCGCCGGGCTCCGGCCCTCCGGGCTTTATTCCCCGGCGCCCCGCGCCCGCCCGCAGCCCCCGGAGGCGCCGGCAGCCCCGGCAGAGCCGCCCCGGGCCGGGCCGGGCCCCCCGCGCCGCCCGCACTCACCGCTCCGGCAGAGCCGCCACCGCCACAGCGCCCTGCGCCTGCGCCTGGCCCCGCCCCGCGCCCCGCCCACGCCTTTTATGGCCAGCGCCCCGCCCCACGGGGCCGCCCCGGGTCCCGCCGCCCGCCCGCCCGCCCTGCTCGCTCCCTCCCTCCCTCCCGGGAACCCGACCGCCCCCCGGGGCACAAAAGGGGGGTCCCGAGCGCCTCGGCAGGCTCCGTCGGGCCCCTTGTCCCTGCCGGCGCTCAGACAGCCTGCCCTGCCCGTGCCAAGCCTTTCCCTCCGCCCGGCCAGAGCAGAGAGGCCCCCCCGGCCCGGCCCGGGTCCCGGTCCCGTCCCGTCCCCGCACCCTGACCCGCACCCGCACCCCCCCGCACCCCCCCCGCTCCCGGCTCCTGCGGCTGAGCACACGGAGCAGCGGGGCCGGGGGGATGCCGAGCCCCGACACCCACCTCGCCTTAGGAGCGGCTTAGGAGCGGCTGCCCGGCCCGGCCCCGCCGCGGGACGTTCCCTAGGCCGAGCCTAAAGCCGCTTCCCGGGCAAAGCCCCCCGGCTGGAAAGACACGGGCGGGACTCGCTCCGACGCCCTTACCGAGAGCCCGCGGCAGCGGAGCCACGGCCAGACCCGGCCCAGGCAGCCAGCGGGGTCCCGGGCACCAGCACCCCCCCGGCCCCCCACCCCGGCCGAGCCCCGAGCAGGCTCAGCCCAGCCCCCACCCGCGGGGAGAGCCTCAGCACCGGCCCCGAGAGGCGGCGGCTGCTGCTGGTGCTGGTGCTGCTGGTGCTGCAGGGCCCGCAGAGCTCGGGGCAGGCCCGGGAGGTGCTGCCCCCCCCGCACGGGGAGAGCCCCGGCACCCCCGAACCGAACAGCTTCGCCCCCCGCTCGGGCTCCCGGGGCCGCCGGCAAAGCGCGAAGGCGTCCCCGGCCGGGGAGCGATCCCGAGCGACTCTTCTCCCCCAGAACCGGCCCCGGAGGCCCCCGCGGCTCCTCGGCGCCAGGCCGGGGGGGGGGGGGTCCCGGAGCCAAACCGGCGGCCCCAACCCCCTCCCCGCACCCCCGCGGCCCAAAAGCCCCCAGGGCCGCCGGGGCCGCCCCTTCCCCCCCTCCCTCCCTCCCCCGGGGGCGGGTCCTGGCCCATCGCCCGCGGAGAGCCCGCACCTGGGGGGGACCGGGAAACCGGAGGGGAAAGGGGAAAGGGGAGGGGAAAGGGAAAAATAAATAAAGAGAAAGACATTGAATAGAGAGAAAAAAAGAGGAAAAACATGAAATAAGGAGAAAAAAGTGGAAAAACATGAAATAAGGAGAAAAAAGAGAAAAAACATGGAATAAGGAGGAAAAAAGAGGAAAAAACATGAAATAAAGAGAAAAAAGAGAAAAAACATGAAATAAGGAGAAAAAAAGGGGAAAAAACATGAAATAAAGAGAAAAAAGAGAAAACACATGAAATAAGGAGAAAAACATGAAATAAGGAGAAAAAAAGAGGAAAAACATGACATAAGGAGAAAAAAAGAGGAAAAACAAGGAGAAAAAAGAGTAAAAACATGAAATAAAGACAAAAAAGAAAAACATGAAATAAGGAGAAAAAAAGAGGAAAAACATGACATAAGGAGAAAAAGGAGAAAAATCATGAAATAAAGAAAAAAAGGAGAAAAAACATGAAATAAGGAGAAAAAAGAGGAAAAAACATGAAATAAGGAGAAATAAAGAGAAAAACATGAAATAAAGAGAAAAAAGAGAAAAAACGTGAAATAAAGAGAAAAAGAGAAAAAACAGGAACTAAGGAGAAAAAGAAAAAAATTTAAAAGAGGAAAAAGAGCAAACAGAAAACAGATAAAAATAAAAAGGGGAGAAAAAGGAAACAAGACAAAACAGGAAAAAAACTTCAAAGAGGAAAAAAAGCGAAAAAAGAGAGCGAATGAAACAAAGCACAAAACGAAGAGGCAGAGGTGCAAAAGCAGCCAAGGGAGCAGCAGCCCCTCACCCCACCCCACGGGCAGCTGCTGGTGGGGAAAAAGCTGCTGCAGCAGCAAAACTGACCCCGCAAAGCACCTGCCTGGGGAAAAAATACAGCCCACAACCAAAACAAACACCCAAACCCCCCCAACCAAACAGAAAGGCCCCAAACCAGCCGTGCCCAAATAAAGACATGCCCAAAAGCGAGAGCCCAGCAGCAGCGAGCTCCCCGAGGTGCAGAGCACCCTTTGGGGAGGGGGCAGGTTCTGGGGCCTCGGGCTGCCGCCCCGCTCGGGCGGCTTTTAGTGCCTTCACGGCACGGGGAGCCAGCAAGGCAGCCGGGGGGCACAGCTGTCTCCATAGCTAGCTATATATCTATACCTACAGCTATACGTCTCCTCCACCTGTGCCCCGTAGCTGCCAGGGGTGCCCGTGCCGCGATGCCCCGTGGGGGGCTGTACCCCCCACCCCGCGGCTCCTCACCCCGGGGCCGGGGCAGCGTCTGGCCCCAGACTCGGGGCGGCTGCAAACCGGAGCTGGGCCTCAGCCAGAGCTGCCCGTGGGGTGACGGGACGGACCCAGCTGCAGGGGGGCAGGTTTTGGCTTCCGCCCGTCCCTCCGCACCCCGCTCGTGGGCACGCAGCCCTTCCCAGGCTTCCCGCTCGTCCCCGGGAGCGGAGAACAAGCCCCGTGGGGGCACTGGGGGGGGGCGGCTCTTTTCCCCTCCCTCTCCCGTCCTCCCGCTAAAGATTTCTTGCGGGGGTTTCTCCAAAAGGCACCTCCGGGTGCGGCAGCGTCCCCCCGAACCCCGGGGCACGCCATGGGGAAAGGCCGTGGCGAGGGTGGGTTCCTCCGGCGGTGCTGAGCACGGGGTGGGGACAAAAGGGCCTTTGGGATGCTTTTGGGGAGGACGTCGGGGGCTGCTGTTCCCCACGGAGATGGGCTCGGCGGGGGTGAGGAGCACCCCAGGGCTCAGCCCGTGGCCACTAGCCACCGGCTAACGACCAGGCGAGGCCGGGACGTGGGTTCAGCAGTTTATTCACAGGCTGTGGGGAGGGTTCCTCGGGCAGGAGGCTCCGGCTTCTGGGGACGGCGTGTCACCTCCCGGGCAGGCGGCAGTGGATGGCCGGGACACCCCTGCGTGGTAGGATGCAGGTGCCGTAATTATGGTGCCCTCCTCCTGCTCCTCATCCTCTTCCTCATCGGAGATCGGCGACCTGGGGGAGAATGGAGCCGCCCATGAGTCTCCCCACCCGGCTCCTCCTGCCTCGCCGCCCCTCCATCGCCCACCGCCGCCTCCCCGGGACATCCCCGTGGCGTCTGGGGATGGCCCCCCGCTTTCAGCCCACCTCGGCCTCGCCTCCTCCGGCTGTAGGTCAGCTGCCGCCGCCGCCTGGTGCGGAGTCCCCTCCGGCGGCTGCTCCGGCGGCGGCTGCGGCCACGCTGGAAGCTGGCCATGCCTGCTGCTGCTGCTGCTGGTCCTGGCTTTGTGGGGGCCCCGCTGCGGTTCCCCCAGGTATAGAAGGCGAATGGTTGTGATGTGCGATGACATCATAGTGTTGGGTGGTGATGCAAGGGGGTGGGCAGCTATCTATCCATCCATCCACCCATCCATCCACCCATCCATCCACCCACCCACCCACCCACCCATCCATCCACCCGTCGCTACAGGAGAAGACCGAGGGGCTTTGCCCCGATAACCCACCCCAGCGCAGTTCTCCCACCGACGGCGGGCTGGGGGACAAACCTCCCCCCTGTTTCTCCCCCAGGCACCAAATCCGGGCCGGGGCGCCGGGGCTCGGCCGTCCCAAACCCCGCAGCCCACTCCCGGCTCCCCGGCTCTGCCCGTCCCCCTCTGCGCGGCCGCGGCGGCTCCCAGCCCGCCGTCCGGCACCCTTCCTCCCCCACCGCCCCGGCTGTCGGGGGACCCTCTCCTGGGGGGCAGGCAGCCACGTGCCGGGGCCCAGGGCTGGCGAGGGAGCGGACCGAGACGGGGCTCATCTCGGGGGCGACGACGCCAAAAGGCATTTGCAAAGCTAGGCCTGAATATCCCACCTCGACTCCTCATTATTTTTTCCCCAGTGAACTCCCCCAGACCGTATTGCCTTGGAGGACTGAAAGCGAATCCGCGAGGTTCGTTGAACGGCCGTCGAACACCGACGCCGCTTTCAGGCGGGCTGCTGACGTCGTGGTGGTGGGGTGACCCGGGCTGGGGGCCAGGTGCCCCCCAGAGCCGCTCTGTGGGTGTCCAGCCTGCGCTGGACGGGGGAGGAAAGGTGTAACGAAACGGGGTGGGTCGAGAGAAGGGCAGGGAGAGATCACTCACTAATTGTCGTCACAGGCAAAACAGACTGAACTGAGAAATTCATCTGATTTATTACCGAGCAAAACACAGCAGAGCAATGAGCAATAACCCCAAATCTCAGGCCCCGTCCCCCCACCCCTCCCTCCCCCCCAGACCCAACTTCACTCCCCATTTCTCTCCCTCCCCCCCAGCGGCACAGGGGGACGGGGAATGGGGGTTACGGTCAGTTCAGCACACGGTGTTTCTGCCGCTTCTTCATCCTCGGGGAGAGGACTCCTCTCATCGTTCCCCTGCTCCAGCGTGGGGTCCCTCTCACGGGAGACAGTCCTTCACCAACTGCTCCAGCGTGGGGCCCCCACGGGGTCACAGCCTCCTTCAGGTGCCTCCACCTGCTCTGGCGTGGGGCCCTCCACGGGCTGCAGGTGGAATCTCTGCACCCCCTCATCCTCCCTCCACGGGCTGCAGGGGGACAGCCTGCTCCATCATCATCCTCCTCCATGGGCTGCAGGGGGATCTCTGCTCCGGCGCCTGGAGCACCTCCTGCCCCTCCTCCTGCACTGACCTGGGGGTCTGCAGAGTTTCTCACATCTTCTCACTCCTCTCTCCACCTGCAAAAGCTCTCTCTGACTGGTTTTCTCTTTATAAACGCGTTATCCCAGAGGTGCCGATTGTCTGGGCCTTGGCCAGCGGCGGGTCCCTCTTGGAGCCGGCTGGCATCGGCTCTGTCAGACACAGGGGAAGGTTCTGGCAGCTTCTCACAGAAGCCCCCCCGTACCCCCCGCTACCAAAACCTTGCCACGCAAACCCACCCCAGTAACGCCGACAGAGCCCCGTGAACCCGGAGGACGAACAAACTCGCACCCCACGGCCGCAGGAAAGCGGAGCCCCCCCAGACACAGGCAGAGCCCCCCAGTACCTACGCAGCAGTCCCAGGCGGGCCCGTACCACCCCCCCGGCGGCGGCAGCACCCGCAGCCGGCACCCGGCCCAGCCCGGCTCGCGAGGCGAGAGAGAGCTCCCGGCCCGGGCCCGGCCGCAGGGACCCAGCCGCCCCCCCGGCCGCAGCTGAAATACCGAGCCGGGGCCAATGGGGCGGGGGGGGGGGGGCGGGCGCCCCGCGGGCGCCGCGGAGGGACGGGAGCCCCGGTCCCGCGCTCGGCCGAGGGTCGCGGAGGTCGTCGCGCGCCCGGGCTGCGGCGTGGGGCGTGTCACGGCCCCGCCTGGGCCGCGCGAGGGAGAGACCCGCTGACGGCGGGATTCCTGCCGGGGACAACGTCAGCCGGCCCTGCTTGGCTGGACGGGCTGGGGGGTGCGCGTGTGCCTGAGGGGGCGTTGGGGTGCCTGGGGGGGTGCCTGGGGGGGGTGTCGGTGCCTCTGTGTGCGCGTGTGTGTGAGTGTGTGAGTGTGCATGGGGGTGTGTGTGTGCGTGTGTGTGAGTGTGAGTGTGTGAGTGTGCATGTCTGTGAGTGTGCGTGTGTGTGTGTGAGTGTGTGTGAGTGTGCATGGGGGTGTGTGCATGTCTGTGAGTGTGCATGTGTGTGTGTGTGTGAGTGTGCATGGGGGTGTGTGCATGTATGTGAGTGTGCATGTGTGTGTGTGTGTGAGTGTGCATGGGGGTGTGTGCATTTCTGTGAGTGTGCATGTGCGTGTGTGTGTGAGTGTGCATGTCTGTGAGTGTGAGTGTGTGAGTGTGCATGTCTGTGAGTGTGAGTGTGTGAGTGTGCATGTCTGTGAGTGTGAGTGTGTGAGTGTGCATGGGGGTGTGTGCATGTGCGTGTGTGTGAGTGTGCACGTGTGAGTGTGCATGTATCTGTGTGCACATGTGTGTGTGCGTGTGTGTGAGTGTGCAGGACGGACCTGTGAGTGTGCCCGTATCTGCGCGTGTGTCCCTGTGCGCGTGTGTCCCTGTGCACGTGTCTGAGCGTGCGCGTGCGTTGCTCGCGGGGGCGCGGCTCGTCCGCTAGGCGGCGCCACCGCCGGCGGGCACTGCTCCCGCCCCGCCCCGCCTCGCCATTGGCTGTTGCCCGGAGGCGCCGGCACCGCCGATTGGTCGGCGCGGGTGGGGCCGCCCCCGCCGGGGCAGGTGCGCGCCGACCCCCGAGGCTTGAACAGGCCCCGGGGCGCGGTACCGCTCGCCGCCGCCAGGGGGCGCCTCCGTCTGCCGCGGGAGCTGCGCGTGACCCGGGGCGGGGGCTGCAGGTACCGGGGGGCCTGAGGGGGGTGGGGGGGCCTGAGGGGGGTCCCTGAGGGGTTGTGGGGGTCCCTGAGGGGTTGTGGGGGTCCCCGAGGGCCGGGGGGGGGGTCCCTGAGGGGTTGTGGGGGTCCTGAGGGGTGTGTGAGGGTCCCGAGTGGCGCAGGTGGAGTCCCGCCGAGCCTGAGGGGTCCCTGAGGGCCGAGGGGGTCCCTGACCGGCGGGGTCGGGCCCTGCCGTGCCCGGGCCCTCGGGGCCCGTCTCCGGGTGACCTGCGGGCCCCGCCGTCCCCTGGCGAACCCCAGGCCGGGGGGGTGGTGGGGCCCGGCCGCGGCTCGGGGAGGGGGTGTCCGGGCCGGGCGGGCTGTGAGGGGGTGCCCGGGGTCGGGGGTGGTTGTGCCCCCCCCGGGTTGGGGCGCGGGGGGTGTCGGGGCCTGGCCGGGCTGTGGGGGCGGCAGGAGGGGCCGGCTCTGTCCCGGAGCAGCCCCGTGGGGCTCAGCCGGGGTGCGGGGTCCCCCTGCACGGCTGCCGCCTCGGGGGAGGGTGCGCCGGGAGCGACCGGGGTGCGAGGCCGGGGGGGGCTGGGGGGGACTGTCCCCTGCCAACGCCCCCGCGGGGGCTCAGGGGGGCTTGTGCCCCGCTTCTCGTCCCGGCAGCTGCTGCTGCTGCTGCTCTGGGTACCGGGGAGCCTCCCGGGCTGCAGGGTGCCTGGCCCTGCTCCTGGTGCCGGCTGTGCCTGCTGGGGTGACCCAGGAGTTCCCCCTGCTGATGCTCTGCTCCTCCGGGCCTCGTGTTTTACAGGTTGGACAGCCGGGGCGCTCCCGTGGGCGAGGCGTGACGCGTGTGCGGGCATCGCTCGCCCTTCGCCCGTCCTGCGTCGGCACGAGAGACGCTACGCCTGCCCGTCGGCACCGGTCTGTGTTCTGCTGGGCTCCCCGAGCCGCACAGGGGGACGTGACATCTGTCCCGGGACGGTGCTGCAGTTTTGGGGGCCGGTAGTGACTCATTTGTGGGGCAGGCGGCAGGTCCTGCCGCCCTTTGGGGCACGGGGCCCTCCACGCTGCGTATCAGCAAGACAAACCCGTTTGCTGCACCTCTGCTTTTCAGGCTGTGACACAGGTTTGATACACCAACCTTCACCCACACCCCTGACTCTCGGGGCAGGGTTTTGGGCACCTCTGCTGCCTTTGTTGTTCCTAAAGCTGCTGCCTTTGCTCGTCCCCACAGGGACCAAAGCGGCCGGGACACGGGCGTCCCCCCCGTGCGGGCTGAGGGGACGGGGGGGTTTGGGCCACGACGGCGGGTGGGTGCAGGCTCTGCAGCAATGCTGGGAGCCGTGTCTGAGGTCTCCTTTGGTGGAGGTAATGCACTTGTGGTGCAGTTTTACGGTCCCCGTGTAACGCAAGTGCTGCTGGATTTGCCGAGATCCCCAAGTGGGACGTTTTCTCTTGACCGCTCTGGGCTGCGCCCGTTTCCAGCCAGGGCAGGCCAGGGTGCTTTGGGCTGCGCAGGCAGGACGTTCCCTGGACACCGGGGCACGGTCTCGGCATCCGACCCCCGGACTGGAGGCCGACGGCCTGTCGGGATTCCCTGGGGTGCCCCAGCGAGGGGAAGCAGAGATGCTGGTCACCGCCCTGATCAGGGTGAGTAACAGGAGGCAGGACGAGAGCCCCCCCGAGCTGGAGGCACCGGGATGGGCTCCACCTGTCTTCTCTTGCCTGGGCTGGAGCACAGTGTCTTCTGGTTCTCAGCTCCGGGAGTCGGCAGTTACTTTGGAGAAGGGTTTGTGTTCTTCCTTCAAACACCCAAGAGCTGCAGCTGCGGGGGGGGGTTTCGGGGGGGGGGGGGTCAGGTGCCCTGGGCTGCTGGGGGCAGCGGGGCTGGGCCCAGAACTGCTGCAGCGGTTCTTCAGGTCACCCCGACAGGAACAGCCTTTCCGTGGGAGATTCTGAGGAGACCAAGGGTCTCATCAAATGCATTTTGGTTTCCTTTTGCTTAAGGCAGTTTATTAGCTGGTATGTTTAAGCTGCTCTTTACCAGTGCCCTGCGTGTGCTTGCTAGCCACGGGTTATGGTTAAGGTGGAAAGTTAAAACTCAAGAGTCAAGGTTAAAGTTTTGATTTTACACAGCAGTTGTTTGTGTTTGTGCTTTGATTTTTACCACGCTTTTCTTCTCCCCCCCGCCCCAGGTAACGGAGTGTTTTATTGTCCCCTGTGCCTCTCCGAGCCCTTCCTGCCCACGTGCCTGACCCCGCACAAAGGACTTTGCTTCGTGGAAGCCCAGAGCTGTCCCTGAAGGACAAAGAATGTCCCCGAGCATCCGAGGTAAGGCCGGACCCGGCCCCTCTGACGCGCCTTTGAAACCCGGCTGGCGGCGCAGAGAAGCGACTCTGGCAAGACGGACTCCCGGGGCGTCTGGATCGACAGAGCAGCAGCAAGAACGCTGCGGAAACGGAGTTGCTTTGCCGAGTTTTTCTGTGGTCAGTGATGGGTAGTGTGGGTGCCAGTGCTTAGTCAAACGTGTTGGACCCGACCGTTTGAAGGGCGCCAGAACCCCCTTTGGGGTGCCCCAATTTGGCTGGGACGCCCCATGCACGTGAATAACTATTGACTCCTGTAATTCTGTACTTTGCGTCGCAGCCTCTCCCCTCGGTCGGCACGGGCTGCCGGCGGGACAAACCCCTCCGGGCTGGCGCCGGCTCTGCCGGAGCTGAGGAGAGCTCGCACCAGGGGGAACTGGTTTCCACTGGGGTTCAGCCCTTCAGCCCTGCCCAGAGTCATCCTCGCAGGCAGATGCCCAAGCACCGGAGCTGGCAGCGTTAGGCTGCTCCCATGGCGAGGCTTCGGGGTGGCTTTGAGCTCTGTTTGAAGCTGTGGTTTTACCCAAAACCTTCTTTTTCAGCTCAAAACGTGCTGCGGTGGGAGCAGAGGCCGCTTCCGGGACCCGCACCAGCTCCTGCAGCCCCGTTGGTGAAGCCGGCCTGGCCAGGGAGCAGCAGCGATGGCCGTCCCGGTGCTGCCGGTCCCTGGGAGGCGTTGGCGGCACCGGGGATGCCGCGTGGCCGTGCCGACGCAGGGGAAGGCTCATCCCTGTGCCCGGGTGAGGAGCATGGCCCCGAGGCAGCGAGCGCCCAGGGACACCAGCGGGGAGGACGTGCCCGGTGAGGTGAGAGCCCCGAGGCGGCGGCCGAGGGGAGCTGGGTGGTGAAACCGGGGGGCTGTGGCTGCGAGGGGAGTTTGGGGAGGTGGGAGCGGGCGCTGTCGGGGTCCAGCCCAGACCCCACTGGCACTGGTGTGGTGCCAGCCCCGTCCCCAGCCCGGGGCTGCTGGACTCGGTCTGTGCCGCCGCTGGTGCTGCGCAGGGGGAGCGGGTTTTCAGCCAGATCCTGGCTCTCGCCCGCTCTCCTGGGGAGAAACGAGACGTTTCTGGTGTCCCGTCCCCGTCTGTCCCTCCCCTCCCACCACAGGCGTGCGGTGCTGGGTCCGTGCCCTTGATCTCTGACTGTGCCACGTCTGTCTGCACAGGGATGGACGGACAGACGGACAGAGGAGCCCCAGCCACGCCGGGAGCCGCGTGGGGTGCGGAGCCCCGGGAAGAAGCCGGGCTGCCTGCGCCGAGGCCGACGCTGCCGCCTGCCCTGCACGTGGCCCGTCCTGGCTGGGGACAGCCCTGCCTGCGCCCGCCCAGGGACGCTGCGGGGAACCTCGCAGCTCCAGCTCGGCTGCAGTTTCAGGCAGGTTGTTTGGGCCCCGTTTGGTTTTGTTTAGGTGGTTGGTTTGTTGGTTTGGCCTCCCATTTGTTTCAGGTCCAGCTCCTGGACGGCTCCGGTTCACTTTTGGCTCCAGCTCATTTGTGGCTCCTGTTCCAGGTCCAGCTCATGGAGAGCTCCAGCGGGTTTGCAGCTCCAGCCCACGGATGGCTCTGGCTCGGTTCAGCTCCACCTTGTTTGCAGCTTCAGGTTGGTTGTCTCTGTCCCTCTTTTGTTTCTGTTCCACCTTGTTTGCAGCTTCAGCTCGTTGTTTCTGCCCCTGTTTCTTTTCAGGTCCAGCTCCTGGACGGCTCTGGACAGTTTCAGCTCCTGTTTGTGGACGCCTCCAGCTGGTTGTGGCTCCAGCCCATTTGCAGCTTCACCTTCATTGCTTCTGGCCCAGCTCATTTTTCAGCCCTGCCTGCGCCTGCCCAGCTCTGCCCGCCCGGACTGCACAGCCACAGGTCAGTTGTTTGGGTTTGGGTGGTTGGTTTAGTGTTGGTTCGGGCTCCTGTTGGGTTCCTGCACAGCTCTGGGTCAGTTTGGGCTCCAGCTCATTTGTACCTTCAGGTTGGTTGTTTCTGCCCCAGTTTTTTTCAGGTCCAGCTTGTGGATGGCTCCCGTTCAGTTTTGGCTGCAGCTCTGGGACACCTCTAGCTCATTTGCAGCAGCTTCACCTGGATTGTTTCTGGTCCAGCTCGTTTGCAGCTCCAGCTCATTGTTTCTGTCCTTGTTTTTTTCAGGTCCAGCTCCTGGACGGCTCCAGTTCAGTTTTGGCCCCAGCTCATTTGGGGTTCCCATCTCAGGACCAGCTCGTTTGCAGCTCCAGCCCATGGATGACTCTTGATCATTTCAGCTCCAGTTGGTTGTGGTTCCAGCTCGTTTGCAGCTTCAGGTAGGTTGGTTTTGCCCATTTTTCTTTCTCTGCCAGGTTGTTTATGGCTCCAGCTCTTGCGCAGCTTCACCCAATTGTTTCTGCCCCAGCTCATTGTTTCTGCCTCTGTTTCTTTCAGGTCCAGCTCCTGGTCCATTTCGGTTCCAGCTCGTCTCCTCTCCAGGGCAGTTGGTCTCCAGCTCCGTTTGGTGCCTCAGCTCCTCTCCAGCTGCTTCCCAGTTCCAGGGTGCCTGTGCCTCCAGCTCCTGCCCAGTACAGCTCGGGCTTGTTCCAGCGCTCCTGGCTTGTGGCCAGGCCGTAAATCAATCACTGTCACCTCTTGGATATGAATATGACCTGTCATCGCTGTACGCGCGTTGAGGGCGGGGGGATCGTGGTGGTTATGATGTGTGTACCTCGAATAAAGAGTGGGACGAAAGCGGAGAGTGTGCAAAGTGCCTTTTCGCCCAGAGACTATCTCAGACGTTTCATTCGGCCTGGTGCACGCCAGCCTCCCTGGCTTTGGGGACCAACGCGAGCGGACCCCCACCTCCGGCGGGGGCCCACGCACCCTGCCCACCCCCTCCCAGCCCCAGAGCCCGGCGCCCTCCCGCCTCCCCCCACCCGCGGCCACGGCCCCCCCAGCCCCCCTCCGGCCCCCGGCCCCGAGCCCAGAACCGGCCGACGGGGGCTCCGTTCCTGGGCCCGAAGGCGCGGGACTCGCTCTCTGCCCCACGGCCGCGGGGCCCGGGCTCGGCTCTCGGCGCTGCCAAACGGAACGGCCGAGCCCCGGCCCCGGGAGCTGGGCTCCGGGCCCCCGACCCACCCCCCGGCCCCGCGTGTGATGTCGGGACGGGCCCGGGAGCCCCGGCGGTGTCGGGCGGTGCTTGGGAACTGGCCGGGGGGACCCGGGGGAGCGCGGCCGAGCGCGGGGGACGAGGGGGGGGCGCCGGGCTCCGGCCCTCCGGGCTTTATTCCCCGGCGCCCCGACGGCTCCTCCGCCGAGCCACCCGCAGCCACCCGCCCGCCCGCCCGCCGCCCCGACACCCCCCCCCGAACCCGGGGCCGCGGCCCCCAGCGGTACCGCGGCCCCTTCCCCGCCGCGGCCCCTTCGGTCCCCGCCGGCCGCTCCGGGCCGAGCCCCCCCGCGCCTCACCTGGGCCCCGCCGGGGGAGCCCGGCCCGGCCGCTGCCGCCCCGGGACGGCGGGCGGCGCCCCCGGCAGAGAACGAGCAAATGGGGGGGGACGGCGGCCGCGGGGGCTCAAATCTGCTCGGCCCCGCCCCGCGCACGCGCCCCGCCACCCGCCCACTCGCCCCGCGCACCTGGGCCGGACGCCGCGCAGGCGCCCTGCGGCCCCGCCCGCTCCCACCTGGGCTCGGCCCCGCCCCGCGCAGGCGCCCTGCGGCCCCGCCCGCTCCCACCTGGCACAGGCCCCGCCCCGCGCAGGCGCCCTGCGGCCCCGCCCCTCGCACCTGGCGCAGGCCCCGCCCCGCGCACCTGGCGCAGGCCCCGCCCCGCGCAGGCGCCCTGCGGCCCCGCCCCTCGCACCTGGCGCAGGCCCCGCCCCGCGCACGCGCCCTGCGGCCCCGCCCCTCCCGCCCCCGCGCCCCGCCCCGCGCACGCACCGCCTCTTCCGCCGCCAGAACCGCGCCGGCCCCGACCGCGGCGGACGCCGGTACCGGAGCGGGGGCGCTGGGCGGGACCCGCCGCTCGGTTCGCGGGGCTGCGGGCCCGGGGCTTCTCCTGCGGCCTGTGCGGAGCTCGGGGGCGGTGAGGCGGGGCCGGGAGGCGGGGGGGGGCGAGGCCGGGGCTCGCGGGCGCACGGTCCGGGCTTGCGGCCCTGCCGGGGCCGGCGGGGAGTCCCGGGCGGTGTCCGCCTCTCCCCGGGCGGGGCGCGGGGCCTGGGGCAGCGCCGGGGCTGGGACCGCCCGAGCCCGGCCTCGCCGCCTCCGTCCCGGCCCCGCGGGCAGGAGGAGCCGCGCTCCGGGGCCGGGCCTGGGGCGGGGAGCGGGGACCGGCGGCCGGGGCCCGAGTGCCGCGCTGTCCGCTCCGGGGGGTGCCCCGCGGGGGAGCCGGGGCTCTGCTGGGTGCCGGAATAAAGGCGGCGGCTCGGTGGGGCGAATCAAGGAATAAAGGCTGGAAGGGGCGGGCGGCGGCGGGGGGGGATCGGCGGGGCTGCACAGGCCCCGGGGCCGTGTCGGGGGGGCCGGAACCGGAGCGCCGGGGCCGTGTCGGGCCGGAACCGGAGCGCCGGGGCCTGTGGTTCCAGGACACGGCCCCCGGGCTCCGGTTCCAGCCCCCCAGCCCCGGGGCTCTGGCTCAGCCCTACCCCTGCCCACCGGAGCTGGTTGGCAGCCCCCACCCTGCAGCCCCCGGGCTGGAGTTGTGAGCACTGACCTGCAGCCCTTGGCTCTGGTTCTCAGCTCTGAGCCCAGCTCCCAAACACAGGGCTGGGGCTCTGCTTCCAGCCCCCCGGGGGCAGCACTCGGTCTCTCTGGGGGAGCCCCAGAAGTGCCTTAGTGACCCTGGCCCCACAGCTCCCACCATGCAGGACATGGGCTCTGTTCCTAAGCACCAACCCTGGCCAAGTGAGCCTGGCTTCGGGCCCCCAAAACGCAGCACTTGGGCTCTCTCTGTGAGCCCAGACACACAGGGCTTGGGTTCTGCTTCAGCCCCCAAAAGCAGCACTTGGAGTCTCTGGTTTTGTACCACACCACACAGCACTGGGGCTCTCTGTCTCAGCTCTAACACTGCCCAAATGAGCCTGGTTTCAAGCCCCCAAAACGCAGCACTTAGTCTCTCCTGGTGTGCCCTACCACTGGCCCAATGAGCCTTGTTGTGAGCTCCCAAAACGCACGACTTAGCCTCTCTCTCTGAGCAATGGACCTGGCTTCAAGCCCCCAAAACGCAGGACTTAGTCTCCGTTTGTGTGCCCTAACACTGGTTTCAGGGCCTCTGGTTTCAAGCCCCACCCAAATGCAGGACTTTTAGTCTCTTTTAGGGACCTTGGTTTTGAGACACACACACCCCCCCCAATGCAGGACTGACTTAGCCTCTGTTTCTGAGCAATGAACCTGGTTTCAGCCCCCCCAAAATGCAGGACTTAGTCTCCATTTGTATGTGCAAAAACTGGTTTTGGGGCCCTAGTTTCAAGCCCCGGGAACACAGGCCTTGGTCTGTATTTCTGAGCCCTCTGTCTGGCAACAGGGGTTTTGTTTCAAGCCCCCCAAACGCAGCACTTGGTTTCTGGGTTTGAGCTGCAAAAGGCAGGCCTGGGGCTCTCTTTCTCAGCTCTAACACTGACCAAACGTTTCCAGCACTGGGCCTGTGAGTCCAAAACCTGGCGTCGTGGATTCGAGCCCCCAGTACACAGGACTCGGTCTCTCCTTGTGTGCCCTGACACTGGCTGAACGAGCCCGGTTTTGAGCCCCCCCCAAATACAGGACTTGGTTTCTGAGCAACGAGCCCGGTTTCAGGCCCCCAAAACGCAGGACTTGGTCTCTAGTTGTGTGTCTGCAAAAACTGCTTTAGGGACTCTGGTTTTGAGGTTCCCCCACAAACACAGGACTGAGTCTCTGTTTCAAACCCCCAAACACAGGACTTGGTCTTTATTTGTGCACCCAAAAACTGCTTCAGGGACCCTGGTTTTGAGCCCCCCCCCCCCCCCCCCCAATGCAGGACTCAGTCTCTGAGCAATGAGCCCGGTTTCAGGCCCCCCAAACGCAGGACTCTGTGCACACAAATCGAGCCTAAAACGGGTTGAGGGCCTCTGGGTCCCGGCCCCCCAGACGCAGGGCTCAGTCTCTGTCGGGGTGCCCAAAACCTGTCGCAGGGCCCCTGGCCGTGACCCGCAGAGCCCCCCCCGGCAGGACTGACCCGCTCTCTGGCCCTGAGCCCCAGCCCCGGCCCCATGAGCCTGGTGCCCAGCCCCCGGGCGCAGGGCCTGGAAGCACAGCCTGAGCCCTGAGCCTGCCCCAGCGCCCCTGGGCTGGAGCCCCCCCGCCCCCCAAACGCGGGCCCGGTCTCTGGGCCCCGGCCCGGTGCCCCGACTCCGGGTGCCGGAGCCCCGACCCCCCGCAGCCCGTCTCTGCTGCGGAGCCCCGGAACCGGCCGCCGCGCCCGGGCCCAGCCTGCCAAGCGCAGCCCCGGGCTCCGTGCTGAGCCCCGGCGCCCCGAGCCCCCAGACCCGGCTGCCGAGCCCCCCACACACACACCGCGGGTGGGGCCGGGGCCGGTCCCGGGAGCCCCGGCGGGGCTGGGCGACGGGCCGGGGGCAGCGGCTGGGGCTGGGCCGGGGGCGCCGGGCTCCGGCCCTCCGGGCTTTATTCCCCGGCGCCCCGCGCCCGCCCGCAGCCCCCGGAGGCGCCGGCAGCCCCGGCAGAGCCGCCCCGGGCCGGGCCGGGCCCCCCGCGCCGCCCGCACTCACCGCTCCGGCAGAGCCGCCACCGCCACAGCGCCCTGCGCCTGCGCCTGGCCCCGCCCCGCGCCCCGCCCACGCCTTTTATGGACAGCGCCCCGCCCCACGGGGCCGCCCCGGGTCCCGCCGCCCGCCCGCCCGCCCTGCTCGCTCCCTCCCGGGAACCCGGGAACCCGACCGCCCCCCGGGGCACAAAAGGGGGGTCCCGAGCGCCTCGGCAGGCTCCGTCGGGCCCCTTGTCCCTGCCGGCGCTCAGACAGCCTGCCCTGCCCGTGCCAAGCCTTTCCCTCCGCCCGGCCAGAGCAGAGAGGCCCCCCCGGCCCAGTCCGGGTCCCGGTCCCGTCCCCGCACCCCCCCGCTCCCGCCTGCTCCCGGCTCCTGCGGCTGAGCACACGGAGCAGCGGGGCCGGGGGGATGCCGAGCCCCGACACCCACCTCGCCTTAGGAGCGGCTTAGGAGCGGCTGCCCGGCCCGGCCCCGCCGCGGGACGTTCCCTAGGCCGAGCCTAAAGCCGCTTCCCGGGCAAAGCCCCCCGGCTGCAAAGACACGGGCGGGACTCGCTCCGACGCCCTTACCGAGAGCCCGCGGCAGCGGAGCCACGGCCAGACCCGGCCCAGGCAGCCAGCGGGGTCCCGGGCACCAGCACCCCCCCGGCCCCCCACCCCGGCCGAGCCCCGAGCAGGCTCAGCCCAGCCCCCACCCGCGGGGAGAGCCTCAGCACCGGCCCCGAGAGGCGGCGGCTGCTGCTGCTGGTGCTGCTGGTGCTGCTGGTGCTGCTGGTGCTGCTGGTGCTGCTGGTGCTGCTGGTGCCGGTGCTGCAGGGCCCGCAGAGCTCGGGGCAGGCCCGGGAGGTGCTGCCCCCCCCGCACGGGGAGAGCCCCGGCACCCCCGAACCGAACAGCTTCGCCCCCCGCTCGGGCTCCCGGGGCCGCCGGCAAAGCGCGAAGGCGTCCCCGGCCGGGGAGCGATCCCGAGCGACTCTTCTCCCCCAGAACCGGCCCCGGAGGCCCCCGCGGCTCCTCGGCGCCAGGCCGGGGGGGTGGGGGTGGGGGTCCCGGAGCCAAACCGGCGGCCCCGACCCCCTCCCCGCACCCCCGCGGCCCAAAAGCCCCCAGGGCCGCCGGGGCCGCCCCTTCCCCCCCTCCCTCCCTCCCCCGGGGGCGGGTCCTGGCCCATCGCCCGCGGAGAGCCCGCACCTGGGGGGGGACCGGGAAACCGGAGGGGAAAGGGGAAAGGGGAGGGGAAAGGGAAAAGTAAATAAAGAGAAAGACATTGAATAGAGAGAAAAAAAGAGGAAAAACATGAAATAAGGAGAAAAAAGTGGAAAAACATGAAATAAGGAGAAAAAAGAGAAAAAACATGGAATAAGGAGGAAAAAAGAGGAAAAAACATGAAATAAAGAGAAAAAAGAGAAAAAACATGAAATAAGGAGAAAAAAAGAGGAAAAAACATGAAATAAAGAGAAAAAAGAGAAAAAATATGAAATAAAGAGAAAAAAGACAGAAAACATGAAATAAGGAGAAAAAAAAATTAAAAGAGAAAAAAACCAGAAAACATAAAAAGGAAAGTAAAAGAAAAAGGAAAGAAGATAAAACAGGAAAATAACTTCAAAGAGAGAAAAAAGAGAGCGAATGAAACAAAGCACAAAACGAAGAGGCAGAGGTGCAAAAGCAGCCAAGGGAGCAGCAGCCCCTCACCCCACCCCACGGGCAGCTGCTGGTGGGGAAAAAGCTGCTGAAGCAGCAAAACTGACCCCGCAAAGCACCTGCCTGGGGAAAAAATACAGCCCACAACCAAAACAAACACCCAAACCCCCCCAACCAAACAGAAAGGCCCCAAACCAGCCGTGCCCAAATAAAGACATGCCCAAAAGCGAGAGCCCAGCAGCAGCGAGCTCCCCGAGGTGCAGAGCACCCTTTGGGGAGGGGGCAGGTTCTGGGGCCTCGGGCTGCCGCCCCGCTCGGGCGGCTTTTAGTGCCTTCACGGCACGGGGAGCCAGCAAGGCAGCCGGGGGCACAGCTGTCTCCATAGCTAGCTATATATCTATACCTACAGCTATACGTCTCCTCTACCTGTGCCCCGTAGCTGCCAGGGGTGCCCGTGCCGCGATGCCCCGTGGGGGGGTGTACCCCCCACTCCGCGGCTCCTCACCCCGGGGCCGGGGCAGCGTCTGGCCCCAGACTCGGGGCGGCTGCAAACCGGAGCTGGGCCTCAGCCAGAGCTGCCCGTGGGGTGACGGGACGGACCCAGCTGCAGGGGGGCAGGTTTTGGCTTCCGCCCGTCCCTCCGCACCCCGCTCGTGGGCACGCAGCCCTTCCCAGGCTTCCCGCTCGTCCCCGGGAGCGGAGAACAAGCCCCGTGGGGGCACTGGGGGGGGCGGCTCTTTTCCCCTCCCTCTCCCGTCCTCCCGCTAAAGATTTGTTGCGGGGGTTTCTCCAAAAGGCACCTCCGGGTGCGGCAGCGTCCCCCCGAACCCCGGGGCACGCCGTGGGGAAAGGCCCTGGCGACGGTGGGTTCCTCCGGCGGTGCTGAGCACGGGGTGGGGACAAAAGGGCCTTTGGGATGCTTTTGGGGAGGACGTCGGGGGCTGCTCTTCCCCACGGAGATGGGCTCGGCGGGGGTGAGGAGCACCCCAGGGCTCAGCCCGTGGCCACTAGCCACCGGCTAACGACCAGGCGAGGCCGGGACGTGGGTTCAGCAGTTTATTCACAGGCTGAGGGGAGGGTTCCTCGGGCAGGAGGCTCCGGCTTCCGGGGACGGCGTGTCACCTCCCGGGCAGGCGGCAGTGGATGGCCGGGACACCCCTGCGTGGTAGGATGCAGGTGCCGTAATTATGGTGCCCTCCTCCTGCTCCTCATCCTCTTCCTCATCGGAGATCGGCGACCTGGGGGAGAATGGAGCCGCCCATGAGTCTCCCCACCCGGCTCCTCCTGCCTCGCCGCCCCTCCATCGCCCACCGCCGCCTCCCCGGGACATCCCCGTGGCGTCTGGGGATGGCCCCCCGCTTTCAGCCCACCTCGGCCTCGCCTCCTCCGGCTGTAGGTCAGCTGCCGCCGCCGCCTGGTGCGGAGTCCCCTCCGGCGGCTGCTCCGGCGGCGGCTGCGGCCACGCTGGAAGCTGGCCATGCCTGCTGCTGCTGCTGCTGGTCCTGGCTTTGTGGGGGCCCCGCTGCGGTTCCCCCAGGTATAGAAGGCAGATGGTTGTGATGTGCGATGACATCATAGTGTTGGGTCGTGATGCAAGGGGGTGGGCAGCTATCTATCCATCCATCCACCCATCCATCCACCCATCCACCCATCCACCCATCCACCCACCCACCCATCCATCCACCCGTCGCTACAGGAGAAGACCAAGGGGCTTTGCCCCGATAACCCACCCCAGCGCAGTTCTCCCACCGACGGCGGGCTGGGGGACAAACCTCCCCCCTGTTTCTCCCCCAGGCACCAAATCCGGGCCGGGGCGCCGGGGCTCGGCCGTCCCAAGCCCCGCAGCCCACTCCCGGCTCCCCGGCTCTGCCCGTCCCCCTCTGCGCGGCCGCGGCGGCTCCCAGCCCGCCGTCCGGCACCCTTCCTCCCCCACCGCCCCGGCTGTCGGGGGACCCTCTCCTGGGGGGCAGGCAGCCACGTGCCGGGGCCCAGGGCTGGCGAGGGAGGGACGTGGGCTGGCGGATGAGCACCGGCATCCTCGTGCAACGGGAGTCCGACTCCGGAGCGTTAAAAATACCGCTGCCCTCGCCAACTTCCGGCCAAAAAGACAAGCGCCCAGGCGTCGGGCCGCTCCCGGCAGACCGAGACGGGGCTCATCTCGGGGGCGACGACGCCAAAAGGCATTTGCAAAGCTAGGCCTGAATATCCCACCTCGACTCCTCGTTATTTTTTCCCCAGTGAACTCCCCCAGACCGTATTGCCTTGGAGGACTGAAAGCGAATCCGCGAGGTTCGTTGAACGGCCGTCGAACACCGACGCCGCTTTCAGGCGGGCTGCTGACGTCGTGGTGGTGGGGTGACCCGGGCTGGGGGCCAGGTGCCCCCCAGAGCCGCTCTGTCGGTGTCCAGCCTGCGCTGGACGGGGGAGGAAAGGTGTAACGAAACGGGGTGGGTCGAGAGAAGGGCAGGGAGAGATCACTCACTAATTGTCGTCACAGGCAAACCAGACTGAACTGAGAAATTCATCTGATTTATTACCGAGCAAAACACAGCAGAGCAATGAGCAATAACCCCAAATCTCAGGCCCCGTCCCCCCACCCCTCCCTCCCCCCCAGACCCAACTTCACTCCCCATTTCTCTCCCTCCCCCCCAGCGGCACAGGGGGACGGGGAATGGGGGTTACGGTCAGTTCAGCACACGGTGTTTCTGCCGCTTCTTCATCCTCGGGGGGAGGACTCCTCTCATCGTTCCCCTGCTCCAGCGTGGGGTCCCTCTCACGGGAGACAGTCCTTCACCAACTGCTCCAGCGTGGGGCCCCCACGGGGTCACAGCCTCCTTCAGGTGCCTCCACCTGCTCTGGTATAGGGCCCTCCACGGGCTGCAGGTGGAATCTCTACACCCCCTCATCCTCCCTCCATGGGCTGCAGGGGGACAGCCTGCTCCATCATCATCCTCCTCCATGGGCTGCAGGGGGATCTCTGCTCCGGCGCCTGGAGCACCTCCTGCCCCTCCTCCTGCACTGACCTGGGGGTCTGCAGAGTTTCTCACATCTTCTCACTCCTCTCTCCACCTGCAAAAGCTCTCTCTGACTGGTTTTCTCTTTATAAACACGTTATCCCAGAGGTGCCGATTGTCTGGGCCTTGGCCAGCGGCGGGTCCCTCTTGGAGCCGGCTGGCATCGGCTCTGTCAGACACAGGGGAAGGTTCTGGCAGCTTCTCACAGAAGCCCCCCCGTACCCCCCGCTACCAAAACCTTGCCACGCAAACCCACCCCAGTAACGCCGACAGAGCCCCGTGAACCCGGAGGACGAACAAACTCGCACCCCACGGCCGCAGGAAAGCGGAGCCCCCCCAGACACAGGCAGAGCCCCCCAGTACCTACGCAGCAGTCCCAGGCGGGCCCGTACCACCCCCCCGGCGGCGGCAGCACCCGCAGCCGGCACCCGGCCCAGCCCGGCTCGCGAGGCGAGAGAGAGCTCCCGGCCCGGGCCCGGCCGCAGGGACCCAGCCGCCCCCCCGGCCGCAGCTGAAATACCGAGCCGGGGCCAATGGGGCGGGGGGGGGGGGGGCGGGCGCCCCGCGGGCGCCGCGGAGGGACGGGAGCCCCGGTCCCGCGCTCGGCCGAGGGTCGCGGAGGTCGTCGCGCGCCCGGGCTGCGGCGTGGGGCGTGTCACGGCCCCGCCTGGGCCGCGCGAGGGAGAGACCCGCTGACGGCGGGATTCCTGCCGGGGACAACGTCAGCCGGCCCTGCTTGGCTGGACGGGCTGGGGGGTGCGCGTGTGCCTGAGGGGGCGTTGGGGTGCCTGGGGGGGTGCGTGGGGGGGGTGTCGGTGCCTCTGTGTGCGCGTGTGTGTGAGTGTGTGAGTGTGCATGGGGGTGTGTGTGTGCGTGTGTGTGAGTGTGAGTGTGTGAGTGTGCATGTCTGTGAGTGTGCGTGTGTGTGTGTGAGTGTGTGTGAGTGTGCATGGGGGTGTGTGCATGTCTGTGAGTGTGCATGTGTGTGTGTGTGTGAGTGTGCATGGGGGTGTGTGCATGTATGTGAGTGTGCATGTGTGTGTGTGTGAGTGTGCATGGGGGTGTGTGCATGTCTGTGAGTGTGCATGTGCGTGTGTGTGTGAGTGTGCATGTCTGTGAGTGTGCATGTGCGTGTGTGTGTGAGTGTGCATGTCTGTGAGTGTGAGTGTGTGAGTGTGCATGGGGGTGTGTGCATGTGCGTGTGTGTGAGTGTGCACGTGTGAGTGTGCATGTATCTGTGTGCACATGTGTGTGTGCGTGTGTGTGAGTGTGCACGTGTGAGTGTGCATGTATCTGTGTGCACATGTGTGTGTGCGTGTGTGTGAGTGTGCAGGACGGACCTGTGAGTGTGCCCGTATCTGCGCGTGTGTCCCTGTGCGCGTGTGTCCCTGTGCACGTGTCTGAGCGTGCGCGTGCGTTGCTCGCGGGGGCGCGGCTCGTCCGCTAGGCGGCGCCACCGCCGGCGGGCACTGCTCCCGCCCCGCCCCGCCTCGCCATTGGCTGTTGTCGGGAGGCGCCGGCACCGCCGATTGGTCGGCGCGGATGGGGCCGCCCCCGCCGGGGCAGGTGCGCGCCGACCCCCGAGGCTTGAACAGGCCCCGGGGCGCGGTACCGCTCGCCGCCGCCAGGGGGCGCCTCCGTCTGCCGCGGGAGCTGCGCGTGACCCGGGGCGGGGGCTGCAGGTACCGGGGGGGCTGAGGGGGGTGGGGGGGCCTGAGGGGGGGTCCCTGAGGGGTTGTGGGGGTCCCTGAGGGCCGGGGGGGTCCCTGAGGGGTCTGTGAGGGTCCCGAGTGTGGTGTAGGGGGAGTCCCTGAGGGCCGTGGGGGGTCCCCGAGTGCTGTGTGAGGGTCCCGAGTGGCGCAGGGGGAGTCCCGCCGAGCCTGAGGGGTCCCTGAGGGCCGAGGGGGTCCCTGACCGGCGGGGTCGGGCCCTGCCGTGCCCGGGCCCTCGGGGCCCGTCTCCGGGTGACCTGCGGGCCCCGCCGTCCCCTGGCGAACCCCAGGCCGGGGGGGTGGTGGGGCCCGGCCGCGGCTTGGGGAGGGGGTGTCCGGGCCGGGCGGGCTGTGAGGGGGTGCCCGGGGTCGGGGGTGGTTGTGCCCCCCCCGGGTTGGGGCGCGGGGGGTGTCGGGGCCCGGCCGGGCTGTGGGGGCGGCAGGAGGGGCCGGCTCTGTCCCGGAGCAGCCCCGTGGGGCTCAGCCGGGGTGCGGGGTCCCCCTGCACGGCTGCCGCCTCGGGGGAGGGTGCGCCGGGAGCGACCGGGGTGCGAGGCCGGGGGGGGCTGGGGGGGACCGTCCCCTGCCAACGCCCCCGCGGGGGCTCAGGGGGGCTTGTGCCCCGCTTCTCGTCCCGGCAGCTGCTGCTGCTGCTGCTCTGGGTACCGGGGAGCCTCCCGGGCTGCAGGGTGCCTGGCCCTGCTCCTGGTGCCGGCTGTGCCTGCTGGGGTGACCCAGGAGTTCCCCCTGCTGATGCTCTGCTCCTCCGGGCCTCGTGTTTTACAGGTTGGACAGCCGGGGCGCTCCCGTGGGCGAGGCGTGACACGTGTGCGGGCACCGCTCGCCCTTCGCCCGTCCTGCGTCGGCACGAGAGACGCTACGCCTGCCCGTCGGCACCGGTCTGTGTTCTGCTGGGCTCCCCGAGCCGCACAGGGGGACGTGACATCTGTCCCGGGACGGTGCTGCAGTTTTGGGGGCCGGTAGTGACTCATTTGTGGGGCAGGCGGCAGGTCCTGCCGCCCTTTGGGGCACGGGGCCCTCCACGCTGCGTATCAGCAAGACAAACCCGTTTGCTGCACCTCTGCTTTTCAGGCCACGACACAGGTTTGTTACACCAACCTTCACCCACACCCCCGGCTCTCGGGGCAGGGTTTCGGGCACCTCTGCTGCCTTTGTTGTTCCTAAAGCTGCTGCCTTTGCTCGTCCCCACAGGGACCAAAGCGGCCGGGACACGGGCATCCCCCCCGTGCGGGCTGAGGGGACGGGGGGGTTTTGGGCCACGACGGCGGGCGCTGCCGTGCCGTGAGGGCTGGCGGGTGGGCGCAGGCTCTGCAGCAATGCTTGGAGCCGTGTCTGAGGTCTCCTTTGGTGGAGGTAATGCACTTGTGGTGCAGTTTTACAGTCCCCGTGTAACGCAAGTGCTGCTGGATTTGCCGAGATCCCCAAGTGGGACGTTTTCTCTTGACCGCTCTGGGCTGCGCCCGTTTCCAGCCAGGGCAGGCCAGGGTGCTTTGGGCTGCGCAGGCGGGACGTTCCCTGGACACCGGGGCACGGTCTCGGCATCCGACCCCCGGACTGGAGGCCGACGGCCTGTCGGGATTCCCTGGGGTGCCCCAGCGAGGGGAAGCAGAGACGCTGGTCACCGCCCTGATCAGGGTGAGTAACAGGAGGCAGGAGGAGAGCCCCCCCGAGCTGGAGGCACCGGGATGGGCTCCACCTGTCTTCTCTTGCCTGGGCTGGAGCACAGTGTCTTCTGGTTCTCAGCTCCGGGAGTCGGCAGTTACTTTGGAGAAGGGTTTGTGTTCTTCCTTCAAACACCCAAGAGCTGCAGCTGCGGGGGGGGGTTTCGGGGGGGGGGGGTGTCAGGTGCCCTGGGCTGCTGGGGGCAGCGGGACTGGGCCCAGAACTGCTGCAGCGGTTCTTCAGGTCACCCCGACAGGAACAGCCTTTCTGTGGGAGTTTCTGAGGAGACCAAGGGTCTCATCAAATGCATTTTGGTTTCCTTTTGCTTAAGGCAGTTTATTAGCTGGTATGTTTAAGCTGCTCTTTACCAGTGCCCTGCGTGTGCTTGCTAGCCACGGGTTATGGTTGAGGTGGAAAGTTAAAACTCAAGAGTCAAGGTTAAAGTTTTGATTTTACACAGCAGTTGTTTGTGTTTGTGCTTTGATTTTTACCACGCTTTTCTTCTCCCCCCCGCCCCAGGTAACGGAGTGTTTTATTGTCCCCTGTGCCTCTCCGAGCCCTTCCTGCCCATGTGCCTGACCCCGCACAAAGGACTTTGCTTCGTGGAAGCCCAGAGCTGTCCCTGAAGGACAAAGAATGTCCCCGAGCATCCGAGGTAAGGCCGGACCCGGCCCCTCTGACGCGCCTTTGAAACCCGGCTGGCGGCGCAGAGAAGCGACTCTGGCAAGACGGACTCCCGGGGCGTCTGGATCGACAGAGCAGCAGCAAGAACGCTGCAGAAACGGAGTTGCTTTGCCGAGTTTTTCTGTGGTCAGTGATGGGTAGTGTGGGTGCCAGTGCTTAGTCAAACGTGTTGGACCCGAACGTTTGAAGGGTGCCAGAACCCCCTTTGGGGTGCCCCAATTTGGCTGGGACGCCCCATGCACGTGAGTAACTATTGACTCCTGTAATTCTGTACTTTGCGTCGCAGCCTCTCCCCTCAGTCGGCACGGGCTGCCGGCGGGACAAACCCCTCCGGGCTGGCGCCGGCTCTGCTGGAGCCGGGGAGAGCTCGCACCAGGGGGAACTGGTTTCCACTGGGGTTCAGCCCTTCAGCCCTGCCCAGCGTCATCCTCGCGCAAGCACAGAGCTGGCAGCGTTTGGCTGCTCCCATGGCAGAGGCTTGGGGTGGCTTTGAGCTCTGTTTGAAGCTGTGGTTTTACCCAAAACCTTCTTTTTCAGCTCATAATGCGCTGCGGTTGGAGCAGAGGCCGCTTCCGGGACCCGCACCAGCTCCTGCAGCCCCGTTGGTGAAGCCGGCCTGGCCAGGGAGCAGCAGCGATGGCCGTCCCGGTGCTGCCGGTCCCTGGGAGGTGTTGGCGGCACCGGGGATGCCGCGTGGCCGTGCCGACGCAGGGGAAGGCTCATCCCTGTGCCCGGGTGAGGAGCACGGCCCCGAGGCAGCGAGCGCCCAGGGACACCGGCGGGGAGGACGTGCCCGGTGAGGTGAGAGCCCCGAGGCGGCGGCCGAGGGGAGCTGGGTGGTGGGACTGGGGGGGCCGTGGCTGCGAGGGGAGTTTGGGGAGGTGGGAGCGGGCGCTGTCGGGGTCCAGCCCAGACCCCACTGGCACTGGTGTGGTGCCAGCCCCGTCCCCAGCCCGGAGCTGCTGGACTCGGTCTGTGCCACCGCTGCTGCTGCGCAGGGGGAGCGGGTTTTCAGCCAGATCCTGGCTCTCGCCCGCTCTCCTGGGGAGAAACGAGACGTTTCTGGTGTCCCGTCCCCGTCCGTCCCCCCCCTCCCACCACAGGCGTGCGGTGCTGGGTCCGTGCCCTTGATCTCTGACTGTGCCACGTCTGTCTGCACAGGGATGGACGGACAGACGGACAGAGGAGCCCCAGCCACGCCGGGAGCTGCATGGGGTGCCGCCGCGAGGCCGACGCTGCCGCCTGCCCTGCACGTGGCCCGTCCTGGCTGGGGACAGCCCTGCCTGCGCCCGCCCAGGGACGCTGCGGGGAACCTCGCAGCTCCAACTCGGCTGCAGTTTCAGGCAGGTTGTTTGGGCCCCGTTTGGTTTTGTTTAGGTGGTTGGTTTGTTGGTTTGGCCTCCCATTTGTTTCAGGTCCAGCTCCTGGACGGCTCCGGTTCACTTTTGGCTCCAGCTCATTTGTGGCTCCTGTTTCAGGTCCAGCTCATGGAGAGCTCCAGCGGGTTTGCAGCTCCAGCCCACGGATGGCTCTGGCTCGGTTCAGCTCCACCTTGTTTGCAGCTTCAGGTTGGTTGTCTCTGTCCCTCTTTTGTTTCTGTTCCACCTTGTTTGCAGCTTCAGCTCATTGTTTCTGCCCCTGGTTTTTCAGGTCCAGCTCCTGGACGGCTCTGGACAGTTTCAGCTCCTGTTTGTGGACGCCTCCAGCTGGTTGTGGCTCCAGCCCATTTGCAGCTTCACCTTCATTGCTTCTGGCCCAGCTCATTTTTCAGCCCTGCCTGCGCCTGCCCAGCTCTGCCTGCCCGGACTGCGCAGCCACAGGTCAGTTGTTTGGGTTTGGGGGGTTGGTTTAGTGTTGGTTCGGGCTCCTGTTGGTTTCCTGGACAGCTCTGGCTCCAGCTCATTTGCGGCTCCTCTTTCAGGTCCAGCTCATTTCAGCTCCTGTTTGTAGATGGCTCCAGCTCATTTGTACCTTCAGGTTGGTTGTTTCTGCCCCAGTTTTTTTCAGGTCCAGCTTGTGGATGGCTCCCGTTCAGTTTTGGCTGCAGCTCTTGGACACCTCTAGCTCATTTGCAGCTTCATCTTCATTGTTTCTGGTCCAGCTCATTTGCAGCTCCAGCTCATTGTGTCTGCCCCTGTTTTTTTCAGGTCCAGCTCCTGGATGGCTCCAGTGCAGTTTTGGCTGCAGCTCTTGGACACCTCCAGCTCCTGGATGGCTCTGGCTAATTACAGCTCCTGTTTGTAGATGGCTCCAGCTCATCCAGCTCATTTGTAGCTTCAGGTTGGTTGTTTCTGCCCCCATTCTTGTTTCTGGTCCAGTTGGTGGATGGCTCTGTCTCGTTCGGAGCTTCAGCTCATTGTTTCTGCCCCTGGTTTTTTTCAGGTCCAGCTCCTGGACGGCTCTGGACAGCTTCAGCTCCTGTTTGTGGACGCCTCCAGCTGCTTCTGGCTCCACCTCATTTGTAGCTTCACCTTCATTGTTTCTGCGCCTGCCCAGCTCTGCCTGCCCGGACTGCGCAGCCACAGGTCAGTTGTTTGGGTTTGGGTGGTTGGTTTAGTGTTGGTTCGGGCTCCTGTTGGGTTCCTGCACAGCTCCGGGTCAGTTTGGGCTCCAGCTCGTTTGTACCTTCAGGTTGGTTGTTTCTGCCCCAGTTTTTTTCAGGTCCAGTTTGTGGATGGCTCCCGTTCAGTTTTGGCTGCAGCTCTGGGACACCTCTAGCTCATTTGCAGCAGCTTCACCTGGATTGTTTCTGGTCCAGCTCATTGTTTCTGTCCTTGTTTTTTTCAGGTCCAGCTCCTGGACGGCTCCAGTTCAGTTTTGGCCCCAGCTCATTTGGGGTTCCCATCTCAGGACCAGCTCGTTTGCAGCTCCAGCCCATGGATGGCTCTTGATCATTTCAGCTCCAGTTGGTTGTGGTTCCAGCTCGTTTGCAGCTTCAGGTAGGTTGGTTTTGCCCATTTTTCTTTCTCTTCCAGGTTGTTTATGGCTCCAGCTCTTGTGCAGCTTCACCCAATTGTTTCTGCCCCAGCTCATTGTTTCTGCCTCTGTTTCTTTCAGGTCCAGCTCCTGGTCCATTTCGGTTCCAGCTCGTCTCCTCTCCAGGGCAGTTGGTCTCCAGCTCCGTTTGGTGCCTCAGCTCCTCTCCAGCTGCTTCCCAGTTCCAGGGTGCCTGTGCCTCCAGCTCCTGCCCAGTACAGCTCGGGCTTGTTCCAGCGCTCCTGGCTTGTGGCCAGGCCGTAAATCAATCACTGTCACCTCTCGGATATGAATATGACCTGTCATCGCTGTACGCGCGTTGAGGGCGGGGGGGTCGTGGTGTTGATGATGTGTGTACCTCGAATAAAGAGTGGGACGAAAGCGGAGAGTGTGCAAAGTGCCTTTTCGCCCAGAGACTATCTCAGACGTTTCATTCGGCCTGGTGCATGCCAGCCTCCCTGGCTTTGGGGACCAACGCGAGCGGACCCCCACCTCCGGCGGGGGCCCACGCACCCTGCCCACCCCCTCCCAGCCCCAGAGCCCGGCGCCCTCCCGCCTCCCCCCACCCGCGGCCACGGCCCCCCCAGCCCCCCTCCGGCCCCCGGCCCCGAGCCCAGAACCGGCCGACGGGGGCTCCGTTCCTGGGCCCGAAGGCGCGGGACTCGCTCTCTGCCACGGCCCCACGGCCGCGGGGCCCGGGCTCGGCTCTCGGCGCTGCCAAACGGAACGGCCGAGCCCCGGCCCCGGGAGCTGGGCTCCGGGCCCCCGACCCACCCCCCGGCCCCGCGTGTGATGTCGGGACGGGCCCGGGAGCCCCGGCGGTGTCGGGCGGTGCTTGGGAACTGGCCGGGGGGACCCGCCGAGCGGGCCCGGCCCCGGGGGAGCGCGGCCGAGCGCGGGGGACGAGGGGGGGCGCCGGGCTCCGGCCCTCCGGGCTTTATTCCCCGGCGCCCCGACGGCTCCTCCGCCGAGCCACCCGCAGCCACCCGCCCGCCCGCCCGCCGCCCCGACACCCCCCCCCGAACCCGGGGCCGCGGCCCCCAGCGGTACCGCGGCCCCTTCCCCGCCGCGGCCCCTTCGGTCCCCGCCGGCCGCTCCGGGCCGAGCCCCCCCGCGCCTCACCTGGGCCCCGCCGGGGGAGCCCGGCCCGGCCGCTGCCGCCCCGGGACGGCGGGCGGCGCCCCCGGCAGAGAACGAGCAAATGGGGGGGGACGGCGGCCGCGGGGGCTCAAATCTGCTCGGCCCCGCCCCGCGCACGCGCCCCGCCACCCGCCCACTCGCCCCGCGCACCTGGGCCGGACGCCGCGCAGGCGCCCTGCGGCCCCGCCCGCTCCCACCTGGGCTCGGCCCCGCCCCGCGCAGGCGCCCTGCGGCCCCGCCCGCTCCCACCTGGGCTCGGCCCCGCCCCGCGCAGGCGCCCTGCGGCCCCGCCTGCTCCCACCTGGCACAGGCCCCGCCCCGCGCAGGCGCCCTGCGGCCCCGCCCCCGCACCTGGCGCAGGCCCCGCCCCTCGCACCTGGCGCAGGCCCCGCCCCGCGCACGCGCCCTGCGGCCCCGCCCCTCCCGCCCCCGCGCCCCGCCCCGCGCACGCGCCGCCTCTTCCGCCGCCAGAACCGCGCCGGCCCCGACCGCGGCGGACGCCGGTACCGGAGCGGGGGCGCTGGGCGGGACCCGCCGCTCGGTTCGCGGGGCTGCGGCCCCGGGGCTTCTCCTGCGGCCTGTGCGGAGCTCGGGGGCGGTGAGGCGGGGCCGGGAGGGGGGGGCGAGGCCGGGGCTCGCGGGCGCGCGGTCCGGGCTTGCGGCCCTGCTGGGGCCGGCGGGGAGTCCCGGGCGGTGTCCGCCTCTCCCCGGGCGGGGCGCGGGGCCTGGGGCAGCGCCGGGGCCGGGACCGCCCGAGCCCGGCCTCGCCGCCTCCGTCCCGGCGCCGCGGGCAGGAGGAGCCGCGCTCCGGGGCCGGGCCTCGGGTGGGCAGCGGGGACCGGCGGCCGGGGCCCGAGTGCCGCGCTGTCCGCTCCGGGGGGTGCCCCGCGGGGGAGCCGGGGCTCTGCCGGGTGCCGGAATAAAGGCGGCGGCGGCTCGGTGGGGCGAATCAAGGAATAAAGGCTGGAAGGGGCCGGCGGCGGCGGGGGGGGATCGGGGGGGCCGGAACCGGAGCGCCGGGGCCGTGTCGGGCCGGAACCGGAGCGCCGGGGCCTGTGGTTCCAGGACACGGCCCCCGGGCTCCGGTTCCAGCCCCCCAGCCCCGGGGCTCTGGCTCAGCCCTACCCCTGCCCACCGGAGCTGGTTGGCAGCCCCCACCCTGCAGCCCCCGGGCTGGAGTTGTGAGCACTGACCTGCAGCCCTTGGCTCTGGTTCTCAGCTCTGAGCCCAGCTCCCAAACACAGGGCTGGGGCTCTGCTTCCAGCCCCCCGGGGGCAGCACTCGGTCTCTCTGGGGGAGCCCAAGAAGTGCCTTAGTGACCCTGGCCCCACAGCTCCCACCATGCAGGACGTGGGCTCTGTTCCTAAGCACCAACCCTGGCCAAGTGAGCCTGGCTTCGGGCCCCCAAAACGCAGCACTTGGGCTCTCTCTGTGAGCCCAGACACACAGGGCTTGGGTTCTGCTTCAGGCCCCAAAAGCAGCACTTGGAGTCTCTGGTTTTGTACCACACCACACAGCACTGGGGCTCTCTGTCTCAGCTCTAACACTGCCCAAATGAGCCTGGTTTCAAGCCCCCAAAACGCAGCACTTAGTCTCTCCTGGTGTGCCCTACCACTGGCCCAATGAGCCTTGTTGTGAGCTCCCAAAACGCACGACTTAGCCTCTCTCTCTGAGCAATGGACCTGGCTTCAGGCCCCCAAAACGCAGGACTTAGTCTCCGTTTGTGTGCCCTAACACTGGTTTCAGGGCCTCTGGTTTCAAGCCCCACCTAAATGCAGGACTTTTAGTCTCTTTTAGGGACCCTGGTTTTGAGACACACACCCCCCCAATGCAGGACTGACTTAGCCTCTGTTTCTGAGCAATGAACCTGGTTTCAGGCCCCCAAAACGCAGGACTTTTAGTCTCTATTTGTATGTGCAAAAACTGGTTTTGGGGCCCTAGTTTCAAGCCCCAGGAACACAGGCCTTGGTCTGTATTTCTGAGCCCTCTGTCTGGCAACAGGGGTTTTGTTTCAAGCCCCCCAAACGCAGCACTTGGTTTCTGGGTTTGAGCTGCAAAAGGCAGGCCTGGGGCTCTCTTTCTCAGCTCTAACACTGACCAAACGTTTCCAGCACTGGGCCTGTGAGTCCAAAACCTGGCGTCGTGGATTCGAGCCCCCAGTACACAGGACTCGGTCTCTCCTTGTGTGCCCTGACACTGGCTGAACGAGCCCGGTTTTGAGCCCCCCCCCCAAATACAGGACTTGGTTTCTGAGCAACGAGCCCGGTTTCAGGCCCCCAAAACGCAGGACTTGGTCTCTAGTTGTGTGTCTGCAAAAACTGCTTTAGGGACTCTGGTTTTGAGGTTCCCCCACAAACACAGCACTGAGTCTCTGTTTCAAACCCCCAAACACAGGACTCGGTCTTTATTTGTGCACCCAAAAACTGCTTCAGGGACCCTGGTTTTGAGCCCCCCCCCCCAATGCAGGACTCAGTCTCTGTCTCTGAGCAATGAGCCCGGTTTCAGGCCCCCCAAACGCAGGACTCTGTGCACACAAATCAAGCCTAAAACGGGTTGAGGGCCTCTGGGTCCCGGCCCCCCAGACGCAGGGCTCAGTCTCTGTCGGGGTGCCCAAAACCTGTCGCAGGGCCCCTGGCCGTGACCCGCAGAGCCCCCCCCGGCAGGACTGACCCGCTCTCTGGCCCTGAGCCCCAGCCCCGGCCCCATGAGCCTGGTGCCCAGCCCCCGGGCGCAGGGCCTGGAAGCACAGCCTGAGCCCTGAGCCTGCCCCAGCGCCCCTGGGCTGGAGCCCCCCCGCCCCCCAAACGCGGGCCCGGTCTCTGGGCCCCGGCCCGGTGCCCCGACTCCGGGTGCCGGAGCCCCGACCCCCCGCAGCCCGTCTCTGCTGCGGAGCCCCGGAACCGGCCGCCGCGCCCGGGCCCAGCCTGCCAAGCGCAGCCCCGGGCTCCGTGCTGAGCCCCGGCGCCCCGAGCCCCCAGACCCGGCTGCCGAGCCCCCCACACACACACCGCGGGTGGGGCCGGGGCCGGTCCCGGGAGCCCCGGCGGGGCTGGGCGACGGGCCGGGGGCAGCGGCTGGGGCTGGGCCGGGGGCGCCGGGCTCCGGCCCTCCGGGCTTTATTCCCCGGCGCCCCGCGCCCGCCCGCAGCCCCCGGAGGCGCCGGCAGCCCCGGCAGAGCCGCCCCGGGCCGGGCCGGGCCCCCCGCGCCGCCCGCACTCACCGCTCCGGCAGAGCCGCCACCGCCACAGCGCCCTGCGCCTGCGCCTGGCCCCGCCCCGCGCCCCGCCCACGCCTTTTATGGACAGCGCCCCGCCCCACGGGGCCGCCCCGGGTCCCGCCGCCCGCCCGCCCGCCCTGCTCGCTCCCTCCCGGGAACCCGGGAACCCGACCGCCCCCCGGGGCACAAAAGGGGGGTCCCGAGCGCCTCGGCAGGCTCCGTCGGGCCCCTTGTCCCTGCCGGCGCTCAGACAGCCTGCCCTCCCCGTGCCAAGCCTTTCCCTCCGCCCGGCCAGAGCAGAGAGGCCCCCCCGGCCCGGCCCAGCCCGGGTCCCGGTCCCGTCCCCGCACCCCCCCGCTCCCGCCTGCTCCCGGCTCCTGCGGCTGAGCACACGGAGCAGCGGGGCCGGGGGGATGCCGAGCCCCGACACCCACCTCGCCTTAGGAGCGGCTTAGGAGCGGCTGCCCGGCCCGGCCCCGCCGCGGGACGTTCCCTAGGCCGAGCCTAAAGCCGCTTCCCGGGCAAAGCCCCCCGGCTGCAAAGACACGGGCGGGACTCGCTCCGACGCCCTTACCGAGAGCCCGCGGCAGCGGAGCCACGGCCAGACCCGGCCCAGGCAGCCAGCGGGGTCCCGGGCACCAGCACCCCCCCGGCCCCCCACCCCGGCCGAGCCCCGAGCAGGCTCAGCCCAGCCCCCACCCGCGGGGAGAGCCTCAGCACCGGCCCCGAGAGGCGGCGGCTGCTGGTGCTGGTGCTGCTGGTGCTGCCGGTGCTGCCGGTGCTGCTGGTGCCGGTGCCGCAGGGCCCGCAGAGCTCGGGGCAGGCCCGGGAGGTGCTGCCCCCCCCGCACGGGGAGAGCCCCGGCACCCCCGAACCGAACAGCTTCGCCCCCCGCTCGGGCTCCCGGGGCCGCCGGCAAAGCGCGAAGGCGTCCCCGGCCGGGGAGCGATCCCGAGCGACTCTTCTCCCCCAGAACCGGCCCCGGAGGCCCCCGCGGCTCCTCGGCGCCAGGCCGGGATGGGGGGTCCCGGAGCCAAACCGGCGACCCCGACCCCCTCCCCGCACCCCCGCGGCCCAAAAGCCCCCAGGGCCGCCGGGGCCGCCCCTTCCCCCCCTCCCTCCCTCCCCCGGGGGCGGGTCCTGGCCCATCGCCCACGGAGAGCCCGCACCTGGGGGGGGACCGGGAAACCGGAGGGGAAAGGGGAAAGGGGAGGGGAAAGGGAAAAATAAATAAAGAGAAAGACATTGAATAGAGAGAAAAAAAGAGGAAAAACATGGAATAAAGAGAAAAAAGAGAAAAAACATGGAATAAGGAGGAAAAAAGAGAAAAAACATGAAATAAAGAGAAAAAAGAAAAAAACATGAAATAAAGAGAAAAAAGAGAGAAAACATGAAATAAGGAGAAAAAAGAGGAAAAAACATGAAATAAAGAGAAAAAAGAGAAAAAAATATGAAATAAAGAGGAAAAAAGAGAAAAAACATGAAATAAGGAGAAAAAAGTGGAAAAACATGAAATAAGGAGAAAAAAGAGAAAAAACATGGAATAAGGAGGAAAAAAGAGGAAAAAACATGAAATAAAGAGAAAAAAGAGAAAAAACATGAAATAAGGAGAAAAAAAGAGGAAAAAACATGAAATAAAGAGAAAAAAGAGAAAAAATATGAACGAGAAAAAAAGAGAAAAAAACATGAAATAAGGAGAAAAAAATTAAAAGAGAAAAAACCAGAAAACATAAAAAGGAAAGTAAAAGAAAAAGGAAAGAAGATAAAACAGGAAAATAACTTCAAAGAGAGAAAAAAGCGAATGAAACAAAGCACAAAACGAAGAGGCAGAGGTGCAAAAGCAGCCAAGGGAGCAGCAGCCCCTCACCCCACCCCACGGGCAGCTGCTGGTGGGGAAAAAGCTGCTGAAGCAGCAAAACTGACCCCGCAAAGCACCTGCCTGGGGAAAAAATACAGCCCACAACCAAAACAAACACCCAAACCCCCCAACCAAACAGAAAGGCCCCAAACCAGCCGTGCCCAAATAAAGACATGCCCAAAAGCGAGAGCCCAGCAGCAGCGAGCTCCCCGAGGTGCAGAGCACCCTTTGGGGAGGGGGCAGGTTCTGGGGCCTCGGGCTGCCGCCCCGCTCGGGCGGCTTTTAGTGCCTTCACGGCACGGGGAGCCAGCAAGGCAGCCGGGGGGCACAGCTGTCTCCATAGCTAGCTATATATCTATACCTACAGCTATACGTCTCCTCTACCTGTGCCCCGTAGCTGCCAGGGGTGCCCGTGCCGCGATGCCCCGTGGGGGGGTGTACCCCCCACTCCGCGGCTCCTCACCCCGGGGCCGGGGCAGCGTCTGGCCCCAGACTCGGGGCGGCTGCAAACCGGAGCTGGGCCTCAGCCAGAGCTGCCCGTGGGGTGACGGGACGGACCCAGCTGCAGGGGGGCAGGTTTTGGCTTCCGCCCGTCCCTCCGCACCCCGCTCGTGGGCACGCAGCCCTTCCCAGGCTTCCCGCTCGTCCCCGGGAGCGGAGAACAAGCCCCGTGGGGCACTGGGGGGGGGGGGCGGCTCTTTTCCCCTCCCTCTCCCGTCCTCCCGCTAAAGATTTGTTGCGGGGGTTTCTCCAAAAGGCACCTCCGGGTGCGGCAGCGTCCCCCCGAACCCCGGGGCACGCCGTGGGGAAAGGCCCTGGCGAGGGTGGGTTCCTCCGGCGGTGCTGAGCACGGGGTGGGGACAAAAGGGCCTTTGGGATGCTTTTGGGGAGGACGTCGGGGGCTGCTCTTCCCCACGGAGATGGGCTCGGCGGGGGTGAGGAGCACCCCAGGGCTCAGCCCGTGGCCACTAGCCACCGGCTAACGACCAGGCGAGGCCGGGACGTGGGTTCAGCAGTTTATTCACAGGCTGAGGAGAGGGTTCCTTGGGCAGGAGGCTCCGGCTTCCAGGGACGGCGTGTCACCTCCCGGGCAGGCGGCAGTGGATGGCCGGGACACCCCTGCGTGGTAGGATGCAGGTGCCGTAATTATGGTGCCCTCCTCCTGCTCCTCATCCTCTTCCTCATCGGAGATCGGCGACCTGGGGGAGAATGGAGCCGCCCATGAGTCTCCCCACCCGGCTCCTCCTGCCTCGCCGCCCCTCCATCGCCCACCGCCGCCTCCCCGGGACATCCCCGTGGCGTCTGGGGATGGCCCCCCGCTTTCAGCCCACCTCGGCCTCGCCTCCTCCGGCTGTAGGTCAGCTGCCGCCGCCGCCTGGTGCGGAGTCCCCTCCGGCGGCTGCTCCGGCGGCGGCTGCGGCCACGCTGGAAGCTGGCCATGCCTGCTGCTGCTGCTGCTGGTCCTGGCTTTGTGGGGGCCCCGCTGCGGTTCCCCCAGGTATAGAAGGCAGATGGTTGTGATGTGCGATGACATCATAGTGTTGGGTCGTGATGCAAGGGGGTGGGCAGCTATCTATCCATCCATCCACCCATCCATCCACCCATCCACCCATCCACCCATCCACCCACCCACCCATCCATCCACCCGTCGCTACAGGAGAAGACCAAGGGGCTTTGCCCCGATAACCCACCCCAGCGCAGTTCTCCCACCGACGGCGGGCTGGGGGACAAACCTCCCCCCTGTTTCTCCCCCAGGCACCAAATCCGGGCCGGGGCGCCGGGGCTCGGCCGTCCCAAGCCCCGCAGCCCACTCCCGGCTCCCCGGCTCTGCCCGTCCCCCTCTGCGCGGCCGCGGCGGCTCCCAGCCCGCCGTCCGGCACCCTTCCTCCCCCACCGCCCCGGCTGTCGGGGGACCCTCTCCTGGGGGGCAGGCAGCCACGTGCCGGGGCCCAGGGCTGGCGAGGGAGGGACGTGGGCTGGCGGATGAGCACCGGCACCCTCGTGCAATGGGAGTCCGACTCTGGAGCGTTAAAAATACCGCTGCCCTCGCCAACTTCCGGCCAAAAGCCAAAAAGAAGCCACCCCTGTAGCCCCCCCGCTACCAAAACCTTGCCACGCAAACCCAACACAGCCATTTTACACGCTCAGGAGTGATCGCACTCAGCAAGGACGATGCTGGTTCCTCTTTAAACCATGTATCCAAAAAAAAAAAGACAAACTGAGGTGCTTTACTCAGTGTCTTCACAACATCAGGAATGCTCTCAGGCCAGGTTCTTTTAAGTGTGTTTTGAGTGCTTTAGAAAAATAAATATTATTGGGTAGTTTACAGCAAGATCTATCAATATTGTTGTGGAAGGCAAGGTGTGAGCGAGACAACGCGCACCTCCTGCCGAGGGATTGCATTTTGCTGTGTAATGGGAAAGGGAGGGTTCTCCCAGCAGCACAGCCTGGTCCAATTCCACGCTGATTTGCTCATTACTTATTTGCTCCTGCAGGTACCATCCCTCCCACCCAAGAAGAAGAGAGAGTGCTGCAGTACTGGGTGAGAGCTGGTTCCCAAGGTGGTGTTATCTCTGCTGTGCATCCCCGGGCATGACTATGTCTGTAATCCTGGCATCCTGGAAAACCCGCAGCTGGGATCTCATCTCGAGGGGCAGAGGGGGTGTGAGGAGGCAGGAAAACCAGTCTGCATCCTTGTTCTGTATCCAGGCTCCTGAACGGACCCGTGTTTACAGTTCTGTGTCCTTCCAAGTCTTCCCGAATCCAGACCAGCCCTGGCAGCGGCATCAGACTCACCTTCCGGAGGAACCTTCCAGGGCTCGGGGTTGGAGGAAGGTCACAGGAAGAGATGGAGAGACAGATGTAGCTCTACATGTTTCTATTTTTTTTCCCCAGCATGTAAAAAGCAAAGGCTGAGGTTCCTTCCTGTGAAGAAGCTTTTGGCCTTTCCTGGCTGCTTTTTATTTCAGGTGAGTGAGAGTTTCCTGTTTGCGTTGGAGCGCAGGGGTCTGGGCCAGCTGCCTGCGTGTCCCTCGTGGGGAGGGTACTTCGACTGGCTTTGCTCTCAGCACCTCTCCGCTAACGACACGTTCCCCGTGCTAAGGGGGTTTGTAGCACCCAGGGACCCCTCAGACCGCCCGCCCCACCAGCTTTGATGGTCGCTCGGTGTGAGGCCAGCCAAAGTCTTATGAAACCAGGGTCATCTCCAGGCGCTGTAAGCGTCCCGGGCTTTGGGCTGGCTCTGGAGGAAATGGGGATGCTAAAACTGTCCTGGTCCCGTGAGAGGACTGCTGGGCCTGACAGAACCAGGGATGCTAAAACAATTAACATCAGTAATGGGTAACGACTCCCGTGTAGGGAGAAGAGGGTACTGTAATATCCCGGCAAGGAGATGTTTAACCCAGCCCCCTGGGTGAGCCCCTGCACGGCTCCGACGGGCTGCTCTGAGCCCGGTGGGACCTGGAGCGGGTCCGGTAGGAAAAGCGTCCATCCTCAGGCGCCAAAAATCCCCCTGGGTAAAGCCCCGTGGTGAAACGCTCAGAGGAGAGATGCGCTGAGAGCTGGTACCTGTGTGTGGATGTGGAATTCTGTGGCGCTTGCATAGCAGACGGGTTATTTTAAAAGTCGCCCCAAAGCTCGTCTGTTGTTAAACCTACAGCACCGTATTGCGACTCTGGAAACGTGTTTCCAGTTCCCTCCTGTGTGGCTGGCTGCGTGCCTCCCCGCTTGCAGCCAGGGATAAAATGCTGATATTTCCATTTCGGCTTTTCTAAAAACCGGGAGGGGACAAGGAACTTCTCCTCGCACTCGCTGCCTTGTCTGGAGCCGGGACCAAACCGTCCCTTGGCCGTCCAGCCACGTTTCCTCGTCGGTCTGAAATGAGGGCCACCAGCCAGTTGCGCCCTCAGATCGATGGAGCTTTACCGGCCAAGTGACATCTCGGTGGTGTGCAAGGAGCAACTGGAGATGAAAACACAGCGGGAACCCATTCTGTGCTGAGGAAGAGGGGGATGCCCCTTTGGACCCGCATTCAGTGGCGTGAAGCATCGCTCCAGACCCCATGGCAGATGTCGCACAGCCCCGAGCACTCTCTGTTGCTCCAACCTGCTTTCCATCAAGTTCCTGGCCCTCTCACGGCAACAGGACAGTTCCAGCATCCCCCGAACGCGAGCAAGCGTTCGCTGTAAGGTTCCGGTCATCAAAAAACCCCCCACCTTAAGTCTGAGCAAGAAGGATGTTGATTTGATGGAGTGGAAATCAACGGGGAGCACACATCTTGTACCCACAAAATACATTGCTTAGGTGCGTAGGCGATGAGTTGTTAGCTGTAAATTCAGGCTGTCTGGGTTTTCTGGCTCACTTAATTCCTGGAGATGTTAATAAATGTGATCTAGGTGTGGAAGGCACCCCCAGGTCCTGCCGGGATGCTCTGCTTTGTTACTTCAGGTTTAGGGAGTATGTCAACTAAATAATAATCGCAGCGGGCAGCTGCCTCGGGTGCTGTGTTTGGGGGTTCACCCCCCTTGTGCTGAAGGGGAACCACCTGATCCACGTAAGGAGCCCACTGCTGTGTGGCTCCAATTAGTACCAGGATGGTTAGAGATGTTTAAATGTGCTAAACAGATCCAAACTATCATCTTTGGGGCTTTGCTGGGGAATAGAGGCGGAAGGTAACAGAGGCTCCGCTAATAATGCTCGTGCATTTGAGCTGAAAAACACTTGTAATAGGAAGGCTTTTGGCAAAGCTTCAGTTTTGTAAGCAGGCTGGGGGTGCTGCACGTGTGCCCAGATAATGGGGTGCCGCAGCACGTGTGCCCAGATAACAGGGTGCCGCAGCACGAAGACGACGCAGCGCGGTTCACCCGGGTGAAGTGCGGCCACGGGCAATCGCATTCCCCCCGCCGACACCCACGCGTGAACGCGGCTCCCGCCTCTCTAGGGCTCACGCTTTACGTGGCCTGAACCTTCCCGAGTCCGTTAAGTCAATGGGAGCGAGGGAGTACGCAAACGGCGCGTTGGGATGGCAGCCGGTGCTGTCGGCCTACGCCCGCCCCACGTCCTGCTAGGCCCAGGCTGGAAGAAATAAAAGCAGTTTTAGCCGGTCTGTGAGTATATTGAATAGATCTGCGTGGGGAAAACAACAGCAAAGCTCGTTTTCATGTCTTGCAAATGCTGGGTTCGGCAATTATGGCCACGGTGGGGTTTTTCAAGGTGGGGGTGTTTGCTTGTTGTGGGGGGGTTTGAGTTGCTTTTGGTGTTTGATGGTTAGGGTGGTTCTTTTTAAATACAGTTCTTGTTCATTGGGAAAAGAAGGGGGAAGAGGATGACGAAGGTGTGACAGAACTTCACCCTGCTGCATTTTTCTTCCCTAATCTTTTCTCTGGTTGAGAAAGTCTCAGTAGTGGGAGCTGAAAAAGTAACTGACTGTAACAGTCTGGGCCATATTTGAAGGAAAATTCTGTAATTTCAGGCCCAATAAAATAACTAGAAAACGTAACTAGATACCCTTTGAAAAACTATTAACAATGATTTAAAAAAAGAAGTGTATCTGACTGTTGTAACAGACGGACACCTACCCATCAGTGCTGAATAGCAGAATTGAAAAATAAAATGAAATTCTGGGTCCAGAGGAATTACAGTTATGATAGTTGAGTGAAGGTGCTGTTCCTTTTTATGCTGCACGGGCAGTAAAAGAGAGTGAGCCGTTATTTCTACATTTAACACTTGTACATTTTTATTTAGTTAAATCAGCCATTGTACACATTGCAGCTATGTATTGTTAAGTGTTGTATTTTTTTAATTTTTAACTAATACATGCCCTCATAGATATATTCAATTAGTGTTATCACCATGGGAACAAGATGCTGATTTGTCAACTTAAAATTCACTTCTTCTCACAGTATTCAAGTTCTCTGATAACACAGCAAAAAAATCAAAATAAGAGGTGAATAACCATTATGTTGTTACACAGAACATCATCTGCACCGCAAATAACACAACAGAAATGCATTTCTTTAGAGCCCCATCCTTGAAGATCATCCTGTGTTGTCTCTGACGGAAAGAAAGCCACGATGAAATGTATCATCACAGGTCGGTTTGGCTGCCAAAATGCTTTTTTGTTTGGTTTGGTTTGTTGTTTTGTTTTTTGTTTGTGTGTTTGGTTTTTTTTCTGCCTGCCAAAAAAAAAAAATGTTAGCATGGCACCTTGGGTTGTTTCCCCTGCAGGAAGCCTGAACCCCCAAGGTGTTTTCATGCTTCTGGCATTGTTACCTTAATGAGGAAGTGCCCTTGTTCTGACCATTGAGTGAGTCACTAAAGAAAAAACCAAACAACCCCACAATCATGGAAGGCCAGAGAAGCTTGGAAAAAGTATTACTCCTAGAGGAGAGGATTTGTTTTACTCTGGTTTTGAGTATACTATTAAAAAAATCAAACAGCTGCTTAAAAAACATTGTGTGTGTGTGTACTATATATATGCTAAACCACCACAGAGCCCCCTCCTGTAAATATTAAGGTATCGAACACCCCAAATGTCAGGTCTCTATTTCCCTTTTTCTGAAAATAAAAGTGCAGGCATGCTCTCGTGGTTTTCAGAGGGTTGGTTTAGAAATATATATATATTATATAGAGATAAATAACAAAATATGAACAGAAACTGGCTTTCGAGGATTGTGAGCACTTTCTCTTTTAAAAACGCTTGATTGGAAGATAAAAACTGCTCGCTCAGTGCTCAGAGGGCTACCAAGCTGACATGATTACAGGAGGCTTTGGCTTTGACCTTCAAATGCCACATGCATGTATAGGATAAGAGGCAATCTTGATAAAACACGGTGAATTACTTATTCTCCTTGTATAGTGGGTAAGTCTTTCTCCCATAGTTATCTACAGTGCAGTGGCCAGCAGGAGGTACCACCAAGAAGACAGTGTGGTTTGCTAAGCAGTGATGAAAACAGGAAACTACCGTAGTTAGAATTGTTTAATACACCCTGCCACATGTCCAGATCTAAAAGATTTTAATACCGTATGCAAATGTGCCATAGATATAGCTGCTAGCGAGTTGGTTACCTAATCGGGTAAATTTTTTTTAATTTTTTTTTTTTAAATTATTTTTCTGGAAATCTTTTCAGTGGCTGTCTGAAGGTCTTAGAAGCATTAATGGCCACGCTCAGCTATCACTTTGTGAGAACAGCTGAATTTCCAGGTTTTTAGCCTGACTCTTAGAGCCTTTAACTATAATAAAGTTAAATAGATCCCTAAACTGGAAGTCTTACGGACGCAGTAGATCTGCAGTGCTTCCTCCTCAGTCAGTCTGTGTTTGCAGCGGATTGTGTTACCATTATTTTATTAATCGCTGTTCAGCAGCGTCAATAGACCTTGTAATCCATGATGCTAATCGTAGTCGTAGGCAGTGCGTTTCCTGCAGTCTTGGAAGTCCAAATAGTCTCGCTATATACAGTTTGCACGTTAACTCCCTTTTTCCATGATGCATGTACATAGTCACTCGAAGAGGCCTGTGGATGAAGTTGGCTTGACAAATGCAATTTCGTGAAGCTACTGCAGAAGCAAAGGAACAGCAAGAAGTGGCGATGCCGACGGATTCCCAGTACGGCACAAAGACGACGGATTCGGTGGATAAATCATCCCGAATGAAGGATGCTATCTTTGGTCACAAATTAGCTTACAGGGTAAAAAAAAAAAAATAACAAAAAAAACCCAAAATCAAATACGGGGCGGGGAAGAAATGAGTTCACCGCATCTGCACGAGTAGAAATGGCAGTGTCTTCCAGTGATTATGTAGGTAATAACGTCCACACCCAGAGAAGATGAATGCTGCATACGGGATGGATGGTTACGTGGTGGTGTTGAGGGGTGGCAGCTTCTCACTTCGCCTCCTCTTTCCAGTCCTCTTTGCAGAAGTGTCTAAGAAGCTGCTGGAGGTCATGTTGGAGGTCATCCTGTGCTAGTGCTTCTGGTGTGTCTTCCAGCTCTTCTATGTGAACGTGGTTTCCGTACCGGTCCTTCATCACAGTCCTCTTCTGTGTGCTGGCTTTACTCAGTGTCGTCCTAAAACAAAAGAAATGAGAAAAGTGTCTTTAAAAAGCCCACAGTTCCTGAAGGTTTTAAAAACTGCTCCTTTTCAGCTGCAGGCTTAAGGCTTTTTTTCATTTAAAATACCACGAGAAGAACTGTGGCGGGCAGTTGAAGCCAGCTACTGCGGTCAGGTCTTCGGTATGCTTGCTGGATGCAACCCGCACCACCGCTTTAACCGGCTTTCATAACGTAAATTAACTGCAATTCATCTCTAGACGCCGATTAAGCATACAGTTTTAGATGCCCAACAAAACCATGCTGTAACACGCATGCTGTCTTCATTCAACCCCTGACTTTTCTCAATTTTGCTCTTCCTATTCTCTCCCCCATTCCACGGTGGGACGGGAGGGGGAGGGAGCGGCTGTGTGGTGCTCGGCTGCTGGCCAGGGCAAACCCACCCCAACCCTCTTCATCAGGTCTTTTCAAGCCAATGTAGACCCTTCCAGTGCTTGCAGCCCTTCCTGTAACAAAATGTTAGTAGTAATCTTTAGTACTTGGGCAAATAAAACTTTAGATGCTGCCAGTGGTTTTATTTCAGACACTCACTGAAATCCACTCCTTTCTTATGAGATTGTTAATCCTTGTCTAGTAACGGTTCATTGACATGCCAAGCCAAACCTTTTAATAATCGAGCCGTCCTTTTTCGTGATTTCTTTCTCTACTAAAGTGGGGAGTTGCACTTTCATTTGGTTACCTGTATAGCTCAAAGCCTCAAATTAAAACATAAACCTCAAATTAAAACAAAACCCAAAAAACCTAGGACAGAAGATAATTGCTCTTCATACCTTAGTGCTTTATATTAATGAAGTTGAATGCTGAATAAGAGAAGCATCTGCCTGACATTTGCACCCTTTCAAATATTCCTCAAATGTAGAGATCAGGTACAGTTTCTTGTATAGGATCGTTTCATGTCACTAAAACACGTCTTTACGTGTGTTATTTCAAGGGACAATAACATGGATTACGAGTGAAGTGCACTCAGTTCCTCACAGAAAAAAGCTCTATTAATGCAACATCACTTTTCTATTACTGAAATGTCTAAACTGATCAGAAAAAGAAAAAACCCAAAAAACAAAACCACAGGAAAGGTGCTAATTAGCTGGGTAGCCATTTCTTCCTTTCAAGGACACAGACATCAACTTACCCAGAGAGTAGATTTAACGGTATCAATTTCTAAGATTAGCTCCAAGCGTGGTAATGTAGGAATGAGCTTTTTCTTTAACTGTAACCACACCCATGATTTCTAACAACTTCACTCAAAGCCTCTGTGTGGTTTGGTTTTTTTTTTTTAGAATCTTAAAACGTTTCACAGCTAATTCTGTAATGTTAGCTTCCACGCACTCTTTATATACGAATCCTTTTATAACGTGGCTGAGTATAACAACAGAGCTTTACGCTCAGTAGTTGAGTATGAAGCTCCCCCCAACAAAACTTTCAATAGAGTAGAATTTGTCCCCAGGGATGTTGCGACACTTGGTTTAATATTTATACGTAAAAGGCATTTTTACCTCTTCAAAGTCCTCTTTGGCTGACGGAAGATCGGTAGCTAAGCTAGCATCCCCCAGGCGTTTCTCCGTTCTCTCTCCTTGCACTACAGTGGTCTTGATGACTTTGCTGACCTTCCGGCCTTCCACTGGTTCAGACTGGAAGTTGGAGGCACTAGGCAAAACAGCAGGTTCAGACAGGGTCACCTGGAAGGTCAGAGAGCAGAAGTATACTGGATATGAATTCCTTAACGGATGCTAACAAAGCTTTTAGTTACTCTATCGTTCTTAGTCATTGCCGTAGAGAACAAGAATATGAGTCTCACTTTTCGACGTGTGCACCTCAAAATAGCAAGCGTACATTTTATTACCTGCTTTACGGCTCCGGAACGAGACGTCGTAGGATACATGCCAGTTCAGAAAGCAGGAACGGCCCTGGATAATTTATCCTGCTGAGAAGCTTTCTGCTGGCAGGGTGAAAACTGCTTCTGGAACCTGAGCTAGCCTGACGGTAGCAGGGATGTTGCACCACAGGCTGCCAGACCGGCTCACCCGCCGAGTAACAAGTGGACTTGCTGTATTCACACAGGTAGTACGAACTGCTGGTATCAATCCATACCTTAATTTTAAGATATTCTTCAATATCTTAAAAGATATTGAGAGATGAGTCACACTTGTAAAACCAAGGAACTCTTACAGGAGCAAAAGGCCAGAATAGTAGAATACTATGGGAAAGTGACAAACTCAATTTTATTTGGTAAAGTACAAATTTAACGTATGTGGGTTCCACACGATAAAGAGTAGTTCTGGTATGGTCAGCTAACTTAAAAAAAAAAAAAAAAAAAAAAAATTACTTTGTTTTCTTACTCCTAGAGAATTAATTCTCATGATTAACTCTGGCGAGACAGAACGGCAATCGTGTTCTTAGCATTTCCAACGACCATTTGTTAAATATCGCTTCCGGCTGCTGAAAGCACGCCCTATTCCCTGTCACGGCCTCAGTTTTGCCGATACAAATGTCTGTAGGGCTACGTGGTGAACTAAGGCAGGGAAAGATAAACTGAAAAGCACTTACCTTCTCAGGTTAGGTTTTTTCTTTTTAATTAATTCACTGGCTCTACCAACAGTTTGCATGAAAGTAATAGTACTTTTTTTTTAGCCTCTTCATAGCAAAGAACACACCAGTAAGTTAACCTGACATAACTGTATAGTTTTAGAAGGGCTTACCTGTAGAAACCTAGAGAACATCAGGTCATTTCGTTACAGCATTCACTAATTTTCTTATTAGAGTAAGAGGTACAGTAACAAGTACAGATTTACCATTTATCTGTATGTCATCTTAGTACAAAGCTGCTTTCTTTATGAATTTGGTACGTCTCATAAATCACAGAATCTGTATCCTGAGTTATTTTCAGAGAAAACTGCCCTCTCTCCCTGCCCACCTTCCCACCCCCTGCCTTTTCCCTCTCTTTATTCTGAGGCCTTTCCATCTGCAAGAAAACTTTTAAAAGCATCATTCAAAACCGAATGGTGTTGGCACGAGGACGATGCCACTGTTGGCGTACTGCCGCTTTGTACCATCGGAAGGAGAACAGGAGACCTGACCTCTGACTGTTCGCTGTCGCTCTTCAGCACAACCCGTTTTACAACTTTGGAATAGCCATCTCCTTCTTCGACGGTGACAGGTTTTTGTGGTGTTCCTTGCATTAGGACTTCCTCTTTTTCTGTGCCATCTGGAGAAACGTATCGCCGGATGATCTTTCTAGTGACCTGAAGGAACGAAACAGAGCTTTGTCCCAAAGGAGTTAACGATAACCTATGCCTTCTTTTTTTCTATATCGTATTTTCTACTCAAAGGGCATTTTTACCTACACAGAAAAACCTACAATGGTGGTTCACTGTTTTAGTCTTTAACACATATACTCACCAATACCTGCAGGAAAGCTGCAAGTCGGTGCATTCGCCCTACTTAGGTTACCACGCAGCAAAGCTTCCATAAAATACTTCGCAAATGGGCACAATATAGATATTGGAATGACTCTCTAAAGCAGCAGTTGTTATTAGGAAAAGATGTATAGTGTTTCAAGAGAGAAAACATAATTTACAACTGCATGACTGCTGAAGAACATTTTCAGACTGGCACTTTTAAAACAGCTTCTCAAAGTAGGAGGTTAGCATCTTGGCTAATGCTTAGAACCATTGCGACACTGATGGTACTAACCACTGCTGAACTGCTGAGCTCGAATTAACCCACTTAAGAGACTAATCTGGTGCTTAAGCTTTCTAGGCATTGGCAAGCCAAACCAAGAGGAGCAGAAGAGAATTACAGGGTTCAAGATGAGATAAATTTCTCAGGGTGAGAGAAATTTCTCAGGAGGACGGGTATGCATCCCTCTGCGGATGACCTGGAGCTCTACGTTTTCATACGCCATCCCGGCCCCTTTTGATGAGGTACCATTAAGCAGTTACCTCCCGCTTCGTCCGAAAGCTTATTTGCTGTGATACTCAATCAGATCGTGTCACGTATATTTAAGAGTCACAGAGGTGGGGGTAGCGCCCTCCCAGGCGGGACCTACCCAGAAGAATACAGTCATGCTCACGCTTGCACAACATGCCCAAGAGTATTTGGCTGGGATTGTTTATTTTAAGACGAATTGAAACAGCTTCCAGAGACGTGCTATCCTGCTGAAGGTCTACGATGTTTTCTTGGCACACAGACAGAAGACGGAGTTTGCCACCAGCAGGATTCAGCCAAGTCCTAGACCAATATTGTCAGATAAAGCACAGAAGTTCTTCCACTTCCATACTGTACAGAATTCACTTGTAGAAGCAGGGTCTGAAAATGCTTATTTTATGAGGCCATCACACAAATAAGTACTTTTTATATTCCCTGTGCCATAAAAATTGAACTGTATGTACAGATACAGAAATTTAGGAACCTGTTCAGGCATGGCTGAGTGGAGATTTTGAAGTTCTAAAGTCTAGATTTAGATGACTCTTGCAGACCTAGCCCTCCGTTAGTTTCATTAATACCAGCAAACATGATCTTAGATAAAATTGGGGTGGCATGTTGTCTTGTTTTGTTGTTTGGTTTTTTTAAAGCCAATTTTCATTGGCTTTAAGTGGGAAAATTAACAAAATACGTCACGTTAAGTTATAAAGTGTAATCCAGAATGATGTTGCAAATCAAAATAAATCTTCAAACTTTGGAATCTCTCACGAACAGAAATTCTTCCCACGCTCTACTCTTAAAAATCATGCCCCTTCACAAAAGAAAATTTGGCATGTATGTGGATGTGTTTATCCTTCCTTTTATAGGACAGTAAGAAGGTTGCAAGGGGCATAACTGACAGTACCTTCTTTACCACTGTGTGGCCATGTTCATCTGTATATTGCTCTTCTGTGACTGTTTCTGGTGGCATTTCAGGCATACTATCAGCCTGTATGACAAAGAACAAAGTTTAATGAAGCAAGGCCTTCATGTAGGTAACTTGCAATAAGCAACTCTAAAATCGGTTAATTGGTTAAAGAATGAAAAACAAATAGAGAAATGTTAGGGGGGGGGGGAAGTGTTCTGCAAATACTTAGAAAGGCATGCAAAGAAAAGTTATGCCACAACGGAGGGGCAAAAATACGTTAGTTGACCGTGTTGTGTATGGAGCTGAGAGGTCTTTGTCCTCCTCCTACTGAGGCATCTAAGGGAATTTAAGAGCTGGGTTAGCGGTGTTACTATAATCCTCCCTTCAAGAAAAGGTGTTGGAACGGGTTATCCAATGCCCAAGCATTATTCAGGAGCGCTCCAGCCTCAGGTGCAATACCCGCCGAGCAGCTGGCTCAGCAGCATGCCTCAGGGTGGTACCAGGACCTAGTCACCACAGGCACGTGCAATCGTTCAACACTCGGTACCTGAATAATCACCCGGCGACGAACGACCCTGGTAGTGACCATCTCATCCTCGTCCGAGCTGGTCTCCAGCCCACCTAACTCCTCTGCTAACTCCTAGTAGAAGCATGGAAGCAGTGCTCTGTTGTAGGTGTTACTAGCAGTACTTACAGGTTCTGTCTTGTTTGTATCTAACACCATCTTCACTTCCGAAAATTTTTGCTTTTAGGATTTTGGCCTCTTACCTGACTTTAATCTGTGAACCGTTGGTGCGTGGTGGGAAGCTTTGGCCACTTGACTATACCTGAGCTGTTCATCAGCATATTGCAAAACAAAGGATGAGTCTTTGTGGTACTAATTCTATAGGATGTTCTTAGCGGTCTTAAGGTTGCCAGGGACCAGCCTGCAATTTGTGGCATGACGTCATTGCAGGTGGACTAGAAGGTATTACTAACACCAACTCTGGAAGTCAAACATATCGCATATGGTTTCTGTGTTAATTACACAGATGATTATACGAAAGCCTTTTAATGCTCCGTACCAGGAAGTAGCGCAGCACATAGACAGCAGGACTAAATGGTTTTAACTAGAGGACAATAGCCTTGACACTGGAAAGATCAAGAAAAATTAGTAACAGGTGTTGAAGTTCTTCTCTCTCCTGCGTAGGGAAGAATTAAAAATTTAAATGAAGAGGTCAGAAGGCAAAGAGAAGCTGAAAAGAACTGCTTGGGGAATATCAATGGAATAAAACTGTATCTTTGAGGGCAGCCTTTCCTACAGCAGCCATTGTAGTGAGTCCTATTGCAGCTAATCTTTCAACATCTGAGTCATCCTACACATTTTATATTCACCCTTTTCCTGAGATCCCAGAGGCAGAGCTCTGAAACTCTTCATTCTAGAGGCGGTACGTTTGGCAACAAAAACAGCAAAGAGCGAGCAGCCTGTTTCTAGGTGAATGTCAAAACAGGAGACAATTTCTGCTCAAGTAGAACTGTCCGTCCTCTGCTCTAACTTCACTGGTAAAACTAATTTTCTGCCCAATTATGCCATCTCCTTTTCTTCCACTTAGGACAGGCAAAGCAAGCTGTTTATTCCTAAACCTTTATCTGCCAAGTAATTTAAATTCCCCACTGAAAGCCATACGGTTACTTCATTTCATTGCCTCTTGATGTCTTCCCCTCTCCAAGAACTGCAGTAAGGTTCCTTTGCCTTACACAACCAATGACCTACCTCACGTAGTTTTTGTTCTTCTCTTCCATCTCCTGTCTCCATTTCTCTTTATTGCCTGCATGCTACATAAACGCCACTCTCAAGTTCTTTTCTTCCATTACATCCTTAGTATTCTGCAACGTACACCTCGCCTTTCTTCATCAGCTTTTAACGTTATTGCTTTGTCTTTCGTTACATCTGTTTTTCAGCTTTCCCTTGTACACGGTTTGTTTCTGCCTCTGTTATTTACACTAATTGTCTCTCTCACACGCATGGACGTACCTGGCACAGGCCAAAGGACAAATAAAGGTAGCAGAACCAGAATTACAGTCTAGGGTTTAGGATCTGGGGTTTGCTTCAGCTTTGCAAACCTCTATACGAATGACTACAGCTAGTCCTTATAACCACAGAGGAAAGGAGAAAAGACTCCGTTGCAGTTGGGGATTAATTAGGCCAATTAAAAATATTCTCATCTTAAGGAATGAGCGAGACACAAAACTTCTTATTTTGCGTCAATTACTTTGATTTACCTTTTCTAAAGATTCCTCTTCGTAGCCTCTTCCAAACTTTTCCGCCTGCTCATCAGTTGACTCCACTATCACTAGACTAGTTCTCCTCGGAGAGAGGTCATCCTGGTGGAGTTGGGGGTCCTCGGGCTCTTGGACGATGGGAAAGTCACCTCTCTGAGCAGATGACGGGGGCTGCGGGGATGGTTTTTCTCTCTCTTCTTCTGCCGCGCTGAGCGGCGCAGATTTTTCGCTTGCTGCTTTTCCAGTTACCGGTGCTGCAGACTGCTCTGTTCCTGGAGTTGCGGCGCTGTGAATTACAGGTTCGAGGGAAGTTTACTACCACGCGGTGCTTTCCAATTCCTACGTACGCCGATTAAATATTCTTATGTCGTCTGTCATCTAGCGAAGTCTAGAAATAACTGACACTCCTTGACAATAACTGCAGAACAACCTGGTTAGGAATCTCTCTCATCTTCCCGACCCGAGAAAATCTCCAAACGGATGTCCAAACGTTGCGCCCAATTCTGCAAAGCTTGGTCTTTGTAAAGGATTTATGTGAGCTTTGCTGTCATTTGCGCCCTCGCAAATCTACATATTACCTATAATTTTTGGGGGGGAAAGAGGCTGGATCGCTACAGATGGATGTGAAGCAACTACTACATTAATTACGAATTATACAGCTGCAGGTGAGGAGACACCAACTTTTAGGCAGAATTCTGGAGCCTTAGCAAACAGAAATTTAGTAGAGAATCTTATTTTGTTTCTAATGTTATTTTCAGCGTTGAATATTGCTATGACTTAATTCCTGCTGCAAGTTATTTAAACATATTATTACATATGTTACTATGTAACATATATAAAGGTAATACATATATTAAAGCATATGTACGTGCAATATTTTTCTGTTGCATATGGGTGAATAATAGTGACTTCAGATATTAAACTCTCATCTACCTGATTTTTATCAAGTAACCTTATAACTCTGTTGCTAACTTGAAAAGGTCACCTCTGATTTGCACTAATTGTGAAAACATTACCCGCTTCACCACCTCGAATCTTCTTTTGAGGTTGACTTTTCTCTTTTCAGGTATTTTGGTTAAAAAAAAAAAAAAAAAAAAGACAACTATATCCAAACTGGTGGAATTTACAGCCTGCAAAATAGCAAGCCTGCAAAAATTAAATTTTCTACTTCTAAAACTTCTGAGATCTGTTGGAGCTAGCATCTACATGCCTTCTTTTTTTCCCCCCTAAAACCTGAGGAAATTGTTAAATTTTAATAATAGGAATCCAGATTCCCTTCTCCATAACGAATCCCATGAGTAGATAACAGTAATAGGAAAACTTGCGTGTATATGGTTTTTTTCCTGATACAAGCTGGGTTTTGACAATTAGTTGTGCTTCCTCAACTACTGCCCTTGAAACAACTGCGTTCTAAAGTACGGAAAGGTTTCGTTGTCGTTCAAGTTAAATAGCATTGATCCAGCCTTTTTTTTCCCATTCACCAGGCTATACATGGTATTGTATAATTCCTCTTCGTGCGTGTCCCTTATGCGATATCTAAATCTAGCCCAATTTTCCTCCTAGTTCAAACTACAGATGAAATGCAGTGATATCCCGTCACCGCTACTCTCATTTAGTATTGGCAATATTGTCTCAAATACGTTTTCTATTCCTCAAAACCATTCATTTCCTCAGACAGATCATTAGGCAGTCCCGGTATTTTTGCCTACGAGTGCGACACAAGTTCTCTACCTTGGATGCTGTTTTCTGTCTCCCACGCTCTCTCCCGTGTGTAAAGCGTATCTTGAGCAAACGAATCTCCAAAAGACCATTTGCTGGACTCAGCTGCACTTTGTTGGGAGCTGCATCTCCACATCAAAGCTAACCGCTCCCAGGAAAACCACCTCTTTGGAAGGGGATCCTTGATATTTTGCTAGCCTGTGGATACCTGAATCAACCCCGCGTAGAGTTATCGGCGCGGGCGCATGATTAGGGATGGTGGGAAGAGAGAAACTCAATCTTTTTCAAGTTCCTTTCCAAATGAAACCAACCCCACTGACAGTCCCAAACCAGAATTCAAGGCTTTGCTGTGTAGGTCTTCAAAATCTATACTTTATCGTGTGTTGTTCCCTTAAGTACCTTTGCCTTGTCTGTGTAAAACCCTGTTTCTGTTCCTTTGGCCATCTGAAATTTACTTTTAAAAATCTAGTTGCTAATACGTGGTTATAAGATTTGTAAGTAATGATTAAGTTGGAAAATTTCTGCTTCAATCGAACGAGCCATCCTGAAGTTGAAGAAAGGCCCCTCTAGTGTTAATTCCACTAAGTTTAACATTACTTGTCACCTAACATATGAAAAATATACACGGTTTGCAAAAAAGCCCCGCCTCTACGTTATCCCTCTTTTCTTTTGCATGTACTAGCCTAGATTATCGCTTTATGTTCACAGCGACAAACTGGCTTTCTCTCCCGATCCTTAAGGCTTCCTCCACACAGATTAAAAAAGCGAAACCTGCAGTAGGAACTAAAGAACTGGTGTGCACAATTGGAATAGAAGTCTAGGGAGTTCATACGGTTCAAAGAAAACAGTAAAATCCTCATGTTATCCATTCCACATCGGTTTCATTCTGGTCTTTTGACACTTACAAATATTCATGTTGTGAAGCAGATGTTTCTTCTGGCACATCTTGGGGTTTCCCTGAGAATTCAGCTTCTACTTGTTCCTTATGTGCTTGTCTCAGGAGCTCAGCCATTGATGCTTCTGCCTCACTCCTGGGAGTACTGTCCTGAAAAGGAGAATAACTGACAGACACGTCTTCCTCGGACACAATAGGAGGGTGTTCAGCTGGGTCACTGTCTTTAGAAATTCTGTGTTGTTCTTCTTGCTTATGTCTTGAACTGTACACTTCTTCTTGCAGTGCAGAAAACCCTTTAAAAAAAGAGAAAGGTGAGAAATGTCATTACAAGTCTTACTAGAACGCACAAAGTCCTTTTCATTCTCCGTGTGCATTTAAAATCCCCGGATGGAACACATAACCTGGAATTTTTAGACATCTTGAGTAGGAGAGGACATAATCTCTCTAAGTAGCTGAAGGAACATCGGATTACCACTAGTATTGCCAAATAATGAATCTTGACAGTAACAGGCAAAATACAATTTACCCAGAAATTTACTTAGAGCAATTAATTTTGACACCCTCAAAGTATGAAAGAAGATTCACAAAAGGGTTTTTCCAGCAGACTAGGATAGGTTTTAGTGACTTTTTTCCCCGTCCATTATTTATTTGCGTATGGAAAAAATAACTGAAGCGCGGACAAAGAAATGAATACAGGACTAGGTGCAAGAACTAGGTAATTCATGTACTTCAAAAACACAGCCACCCACCCCCAATCTCTAATCTCAAAGCAAGGGTTCTCATTCTGAAAAAATTTAAAAAAAAAAAAGTAAAATAACACATGCGTTTCTGTTCCACAGGCTTCAAGTCACAAACTTAGGCTTTTTTTTTTTTCTTCTCCTTACTAGCCACATTCACTAGGAACCTACTGAACTCTGAAGAACAGCCCGGGGGAAAACGTACCTGCTTGTAGTGAATTTGAGCAGGACATGGAGGTTAACGCTCTTAAACTAATCAGTTATGATATTAGAATGCTAATTATAGCAAACAACCTTCTGTTGCTACATTGTCTTAAAGATGGAGTGTTTCCAGCTATCTGCAAAATTTACAGAGCTACTAGCTCAATAAAAAGTTAAGGATGTAAAAGCATCACATCCAGAAAAGCGAAATTTTTTTCACGTAATTTGGAGGCGTGTCTTTAGTTTACAACCATTGCTTTAATCTACTGAACTTTTAAAGTTGAGAAATCCAACAGCATGATAGCAGAATTACAATATCCTGGACACTTGAATCCAAAGGTTTTTTTCCAAAGAGTGGAGTAGTTCTCCTTTTACAAATCTTGGTCAAATCCTAACGCGACCTTCTTAACTTTTATGAAAATATTGGTACAAGCAAAAAAAACCCCAACAAACTGGGCATGAGTATTTGCAGTAGTTTCTGACACCACTCCTCTGTTTGCTTTATAAGAATCAGCTAATGCAGAGATCTTTCACCTGGTGCATTAGTGACCTGTATGATGTCATACTTCTATTCATCCATATCATCCGGGCTTTCAAAATGAGATTCTCTAAGAGTTAACAGATTATCCTAGTCAAACATTTCAGGACAGAAGCTAGTGCTTGGCCGAGATAACCTGGGCAGTCCGGATCAGGAGACGTTTACCTTCGCTGTGGTCCAATCCTATTGTTTGTTCAATTTCTGCGTACGTGCGAGTGCCGTGGACCTGCATGGAGTCTATGCCGCTGGTCTCCATTAGGTGAACGATATCCATTCGGTTGATTTTTGTGAGACATTGGGTAAGATTTGTATCTGTGGCACGAGAACGACACCATGTAGCTGAGTTAAGAATTTCACATGCTCTCTCCCTTCTGTTTTCCATGTGAAGGACATATACAGGATACTGAGCAATATAACATCATATATAAAATACAGATGCATTTAGAGGCATTGCGAAGTAAAATCTGAAATTAACTGAAGGGCTGCCTATAAAAATTACTACTCATTCTGTTCTTTTTTTCTTTAGCAAATTTGTTTAGTTTCCCCAAACATTTTTCAGTTTAGGAAAAAGAGGCCTCAGGGTTTTTCCGCTCTTTCTTTGCTGTAAGATGTTCTGCCTTGCGCTCAAATGAACGAGATCAACCCATTTTCTCTGAGAACGCCACGTTATACAGACAAGCTCCAAAAAAGTTACGTACAACGTATAGTCAGTCTTTCTATAGCCTAAATTTTACCCAAATTTTCTTTTTGTGATTATGACGCAGATCTGTCACCTCAACTAGCAAATTGGAGACAGTTATACGTACTGTAACTGGAAACGAACCTGTTGCGTGTTTCCCATCTCTTTCAAGCCAATATTTGAGGAGTGCGTGGCTCTGGTCTTGAAGCGAATTCGGATTTTCAATTCGGATCTGGTGAATTTGCTCTTCTGTGAAATCCAGTTCTCTTGCTAGCTCTGAAAAAGAAATCCATCTCTGTAAAGAAGGCTTTTTCTTTCCCCCCCGCCTTACATCTATTTTTTGGCCATCAGCAGCCAAGTTGATTACAAACTTTTTTGAAACCAAATTCTCTTTGTTGCGATGTACCTCGTGTATTAACCTGCCCTCTCTAAAATGCTATAAAACATTAATGTCTATTTGGACGAGCATCTATTTTTTTCTAGTTTTGTTTTCAGAACTGTCTATTCCTTTATACAAACTTTTCAGCTAATATTCCTAATCTGTTATATTGCACAGGTTCGAGTCCTACTGATTTCAAGATAATCCATGTTCCACTGCTCCCAGTCTCCTCTTATGGATTGAGATAGAGGACAGGAAAGGAAGAGGCGAGTAACATAAGCAGACGTATCAGTGATATTTTGTATATACTCTGAAGATGCTTATAAAAACAGTACAGAGCACAATCTTCGCTATCAAGGAGTTAACATTTTTCCTCTGGTATACAACTCTTCTTTAACTCCTAGAGCCTTGATTATTTTCAGAAGCGTGGTACTGCTCTAGGGATAGATACAAAAAAGTGTAGACCCGATTCAATTTTTTTATAGCAATTTTTTGTTGGATTCCACAGGTTGACACAGCATTGAGATTTCTACACAGCGCTTTTTCTTTGTAAAGACTTTTGGGCTGATTTTCGGTGATAGACATCTGCATTTCCTGCTGCGTTACTTTCGCTTGCCCCCAGTAACGGTATAATAGATCTACCTCAGATCCATTAAATCCACAATATTAAAGTGGTTGTTACAAACAGGTCCCTTTTTAATCCCTTTTTCCTCAGCACAGTTCTGTAGAAATGAAGCTGAATTCATTTATCCCTATAGTGGCCTTCCAGCTCGGGAGTTCCAGAACACAGATGCTGTTTATCAACGTATTCATTTATTTTCTAGCCAGAGTTGTTGCATTTTGCAAGAAAGAGCAGGATAACATATGCCAGCTCTTTGTCACACACTCGTCCTAGGAGTCTCTGCATCTGAGTTCTTACTTCACAGGCTACAGGAATCTTAGTAACCAGAAGACAGTAAGCTACGGAAATATTTCTACAAAACATCTTTAGATAACCAGGAAATCATCTGAACCACACAAAAAAAGCGAGGAATTCTCCCCTGCTTTCTCTCCGGTGTAGACGACGTGCATTTTACCTGTCCAGCTGAAGCCAAGGTGATCAGCAATGTGGGCCAGTCTTTCCTCTGTCCTTTCCTGATCGTCCTGTTGATCTAAAGGTCAAAGAGAGCCACAAGTTGCCTTTTACAAGTTAAAAAACATTTTCATAGGTAATATAGCCCAAGAAGGGAAAGCTTTTTTTTCTAACTGCTGTAATCTAAATGTGGACAGGCTGTTACAACTGGGTAACTAAAGTGAGGACCGTAAATCCCCAGGTTTAAAAAAAAAAAAAAAAAGCTTGATTTTTCAAAAAGCACAGGACTATCTACATTTTCCATTTGAAAATCAGGCTTTCATGTGGAGATCTAAACAAGGATTTAAGTGCCTACTGTGCCTATTTTGGCCAAGCATTTTATTCTAAAACTTCATTCTAACTTTATTTGAAGACGTTAACTACGTGAAGAGCCCTAATTTTCCATGCCTCCTTAGTAAAGACCAAGGTTGAAAAATTCATCTGGACCGGTGCTTCTAATTACGTTCTTTCTGTTGTAGGGAAAGTTTTGTTCAAACAGTCCATACGGCACTTCGTGTCATGGTTTGCATTTGAGATATTGTTAATTTAAGTGGGTTTCACCCTTTCAACGAGGGAGCGCTACAAAATGCTTACAATGAAGGCAAGGAAAAATCAGATGTTCATTTGCCAGTCTTCATTTACTTCAGTATCGGTGAGACTGACTGTTCCTCCCATCCCCAAAGCTCATTTGAGGATGGCAGAATTTGAGTTTTGATTTTCCCTGAATTCACACACGGATTGCACTATCTCAGATTCAGAAGATTGCTTAAGGTTAATGATATATGCGTGCTTCATTTTAGCTACTGGATTTCCATCGTGGCTACTCAGTAGTAGTACACAAGTAGGTGAGGAGAAAATCAAACACCAGAAAACTTGTACTCAAGTTACTGGCGACACAGAATTTTCTTGAGACAGAGATGGTCAAAAAGAGGAACGTGAAAAACTTAATTGCTTCAAACTTCTGCAGATTTCTTTGTGTAACAACTCAAAAGAAAATGAACGTCTCGGTTTCAATCAATGCCTTAATATTTCATTATTAGTAAAAAATTATTAGTTCAGAATAGGGCCAGGGAAAGCCAAAAGCCAAAATGCGCATGACCTGAGCAATCAGTTCAATGGTAAAACAATACATATTTTTAGAAGTGTTTTTGTTTATTAAGGTAACACTTCCCACAAGCATTCATGGTTTGCAATCTTGAGATTGTTTCACAGACAAGAAAAATACAGACACAACACAAAAACTAAACACAGCTCACGGGGGGGAAAAAAATACACAACTAACCACCAAAAAGCTTAAAAGAAAATGCCACACACATTACACGTGTACACAAACATACATACGCGCACACACACCCCAAAGAAAACAAAAGAACCAAAAAGTTTAATTCATGACATGCGTCGCACAGGGAATCCCAGTCGTTGGCAAATACCTTCAGCATGGTCATGGACATTTTCGTCAGGGATACGTTCAATCTGAGTCTCTACAGACTCATCCCAAATGGGTCTGGTGTCAAAGATGTCTTCAGGAACTGACTGCTGAGTCTCACTGGATGGCACATTTTCAATAACTGAAACTTCTAGGGCACTACTGCTTTCATCATCTGAAACTAATTCTTGTTCTCTCTCTGACTGTGTGAGTCTTTCCACTAATTTAGAAGCTTCATCACTAATTTCTTCAAAGAATTCTATGGAGTTTTTGTAAAGGTCAAAAAAATGTTCTTTACTTTCTTTTGTGGGACTAAACGCACCGCGGGAGCCTGTGGTGCTTCTGCTTTTAACTGGCAACCGTGATGAAAATACCTTAGGTCTTGCTGTTGTTGCCTCATCTGGGTCTAGCTCAAGCTTCATCTCTCTCTCCCTCTCCCTGGTCTCTGCTTCTGCCTCTGCATAACTCCTAGCTTTTATCGAACGTTTAGTCTTTGGGTCCATGGGAACGCTTGCATCAGATTCAGATTTACTTCGGTTATCTTGTTTCGTGGGTACTTTGCTTGTCACGTCAAAAGCTTTGGGTGACTCTAGCTTGCGGACAGATGTGTCTGTGTATGAATATTGTTGTTCAGCTTTTTGGAAAGCTGCTTTGACAGGAATTTTAGACTTTGGTTTCGCTTGGTCATCTTTTCCTTCACACTGCAAACTGTCTAGGAAGCCATCTGTGGGAAGGCTCTCATTTTCCAATTGTTGCAAGGATTGTGATGCAGCAGCAGCTGTTCTTACGGGAATTTTGGATTTGCTTTCACAAGAAGGCACTCTCTCCATTAGAGCAGTAGGGATTTCAATCACAGATCTCTGTTCCTCTGGTGAAGAGTCTGGGGACTCATCACCCTGTTCAGAAGAAACTAATCTAGTGATTTTGGAAAACTCTAATTCATCTTCTACTACAGACTGCTCGGGAGAGATTGGGCAAGGCACCTGACTGCTATCAACCGTGTCAGTCTCCGTTCTGGAGAGGGGCTCAGCTTCAGAGGCAGCAGTTTCTTTCTTTGGTGATTTTGAAGAAGCTGAAATACCCATTTTAATTGGGATTCTGGATTTAAGATCTGCTTTTGCGGTGCCTATGCTGACACCTTCACCCGTCACTTCTTCTGATTTATCGCTAGACTCGGATGCTGGGGGTGAACATTTCAATGCATCTTTTTCTTGTATATCTGAGTCCTCTGATTCTGAAGGTGAAAATGGATCTGGTGAGCTCTTCAGCTTAGAAGACTCCACCTCTGCTGCTTCTTTCACTTCTTCCGATAAAGAAACTTCTTCCTGAGGCTGCTGCCCCACTTGGAAGAAGTGAAAGCTTTCATCTGGATAGTTCCTTTTGGTCATGTCAATGGCTCCACTTCTAGTCATTTCAAACAACTTTCCTTCCTGAAAAAGAAAAGGATTTTGTTCACTAAGTGGCGTCCCTTCTTCAGTAGGTGTTCTGGCCGGTGTTGTATCAGGTGTTGTGCCTTGTGATCGCCTGTCCACCATCAACCCAAATATCTTTTGTTCCTCCTCTTTCACCCGAGCTTCAAAAGCTTCATCATCTTCACGTATTTCACTCCACATGTCAGAATCCACGTCAGTTTTAGTGATGACAACTTGACTGATCATCTTTTCTGTTTCATCTTTTATATCCTCAAGGGCAGATTCAGCTAATTGTGTGGAATCTGATGCCGAAGACCTTTGTGACTTTTTCTGAAATGCATCCTCTGGTTTTGGCTCTACTTCCATATACATTTCCTCCGAAGAGCGATGTTCGCTACCTGCGTCTCTGCTAAGTAAAGCTTCACCGGTCTGATCTTTTCCTCCTTCGACAGAGTAGTTTTCCCTAGATAGCAGACTTCTACCAGACCCTACCTTACTTTCAGAGTCAGTAAAGAAATGTTCAGGAGACACGTTTTCATAAGGGCTTACTATATAAGGAGCACTACTTTCTGCAGCATCTGCTACACGACTTTCAAGTTCCACTGTTTCAGTGGTAAGGGATGAATACTCTGGTTCCTCAGCATGAATATCTCTTTGAGATGTTTCAAAATCTGTATCTGCTTTTTCCAAATCACTTCCCAAAGCGGAATGTTCGGTGGCATCACCTTCAGCCCATTTGCCGTCTTGTGGTACAGAGTACTCAGTACTGTGTCCACAAGAACCATCATCTACTTTCTCAGACACAGCTCCTGTAGCCATGAGATCTGTGTGTGTTAACAATGCACTGGTTTTGACATCTTTTTCAGTAGCATCATATTGCTGTAGTGTTAGTGAAGACTCAACATGGACTTCTTTTTGAGAACCGTCACCAATGGAATGACACAGAGTACCCCCGAACTGTGTGACCGGGGCATTGGGACTGACTGTCTCACTATCATCTGGACTGTCACATTTTGATTCATCAGTTTCTGCTGATACACAACCATCAGAATGACAAGTGCCTGATTCTCTTGTGGAAGCCTTACAGCTGCCACCAAGAAGCGGTTCCTCTCGGTCATCTTCTGTTGGCTTGTCCTGGTCTGCTTTAACTGCACCTATCCTCAAAGAGCATTGTTTTGAATCAATGGGTTGAAAACCTGCTTCGTCAGGGCTAGAACTGGAGTCAATGCTGGATGGTAACGGTGAGGGTGGCTGCACTCGGATCACAGGCTCCACTAAGAGGCCTGAGTCAGCTTCTTTTTTTAGCTGAGTCAGTTCTGGCTCGCTTTCTGAAGAGGAAGAACTTTTTCTAGATTCAGCTGCAGACATCACCACTGTAGGTATATCTTTTTCTTCTACCGTTGTTGACTTTGGTTCTTCAGCTTCCCATGCAGCTTCTGAATGAGCAGCTACAGAAGATTCATCTTGCTTGCAATCCTTTTTGTAACCTCTCTTCTTTTTTGCTTCTTGTTCCAATTCATCGAACGTTTTGATTTTGGTCACCATTTTAAACATCTCCTCTTCAGGGGTGAATCTCTTCTTTGGCTCACTTTCGGAATCATCCTCTGGTTCTTCACTGACTTCAGGGATCACGGCCGACTTTGGTATGTTTGACAGTGCCTGCGAGTCTGCTGTTTTAGGTGTGATTTCATAACTAATTTCTTCAGAACTAGGAGTTTCAGGTGAAAGAGGACTTTTCCCTGAACTCTCCATGAGGGATGTTTGCTCTAGACTGTCGTCATCAGCACTTCCCTCAGGGTCACGGAGAATCCTGGAACGCACCGATGCCAGCTCTGGGCAGGTTTCTCCTTTGCTAAGAACAGACTGAAGAGGACCCTGCCCCAAAATACCAGCCTTCACTGTTTGTTCTACAGGGCTACTTTCAAGGGAGTCACAGCAGGGAGACTCTTTCATAGGACTGGGCTCCAAAGAATCAGGCGTTTTGTGTGATGAGTTATCTTCTAGCACTGGGCTTGCTTCCAATGAGTCTTTATGACTTATAGCCAAAGAGTCATCTGCAACTGGGCTAAAGCTTTCACTATCATGGCTAGCAAGTGAAAGTTCCAATTTCTGGGGGCTTCTAACCACAACACGACGTTCACAGGTTATATCTTTTTCTTTCTCTAAAGCAGTGTCATGTGTTTCAGAAGACTTAGTTAAATGTGCAGTGGTTCTGGATTCTTTATCCCTGCTAATATCTTTCATAATGGAAGCTGAGCTACTTTCTTTAAGTTTATCAGCCTCTTCTTCAGAGGCTGTAGGTATAAGCTCTTCTGATACATGGTCAGAATGAGACTTACTAGTCTCAGTGACAGCATCTAGCTGTCTTTCAGTAATACCTTTTTCATCTTCCTTTGGAGAGAGTTCCTTCGGAGAACATGTTTCTGCTGTTGTGTGTGCTCTAGCTGCTCCTTTGGCTTCTTCAATTTGCCCATCAGTTTTCTTTGGTGAGAACGAAAGGCTTTCAGGGCTCGTTTCTGGAGTCTCTGCCAGACCCTCATGCTTATAGCTTTCCTCAGAGCTGATCTGAGGGGTTCCATCAAGAAGGCTACCTGGAGAATCAGCCACACCTTCGTGTTTAAGGCTCTCTGAGCTCCCGTCAAAGGCAGCACTTTGCAGAGAAAGAGCGGGAAGGAATCCATCTTTCACATACTCTGTGGGGAAAGCAACGCTGAAAGGACTGGTCAGTACCTGCTCCAAGTTAAGCTCTCCCTCCTCTGTCACTGAAAGGTGTCGGAGCTGTTGATATTTGTCATTATCCTCCAGCTCTTCTTTAATGACATCAGAAAAGTCTGTTGAGGTTTTTCTGTCAGGGCTGATCTGGAAGTCAGTATCTCCGTGGTCATCACAAGTCCTGCCCTTCACAACTGCTGTATCTTTGGCGCTTTCATCATCAAATACTGGAGGAAGAGGTTCGCTTGGTTTTTTGCTGCTCTGCTCTTTTACCTGCTCTTTACCTACAGCTTTCTTGGGAATTTCAGCAGTAGAAATTTGCGTTTTCCCTTTTTTTGATTGTGGTTCTTTCTCTGCTTTTGTTATCGTGCTCTGTTTGTCCTTCTGTTTGTCTGTCTTGTGGCTCGATACTCGCCTCGTTTCGCTTTGTGAAGAAACTGGTTTTCTCCGGGTCGTTTCCTTCTCAGGGAGCTGTTGCTTCTGTTTGACAGACTTGTGCTCAAACAGCCCCGATATATTCTTGGATGGGTCTTGGCCTGACTGGAAGGCTTTCATCAGTTCACGAACTGACATGGTCTCTTCAAGTCTTTCTGTCTTAGAAGAAGGTGAGACAGGCGGTTGTGCTTTGTGTGCTACTGGTTTTTTGACTTGCACTGGTCTTTTAGAAGCCTTTTCAGCAGTGCCTTCTCTTGTTTGGATTCTGACAGGTAGTTTTGACCGTACTTTTTGTTCATCTTCCACTCGTTTCTGAAGAGCTTTAACTTTATCTTTTATTGAGCCAATAGGAGTTTCCTCTATAACAGGGGATACAGCTTTAGCCTCAGGAGCGGCTGTCAGAGTTAAGCCAGGTTCCTCACCTAGCGACTCATCTGAAGTGACCTTCACTAGTCCTGGCTGTTCTTCGCTGCTGTGCATCTTGCCTTCCTTTTGCTTTTGCTTGTCTCTTAATTTTGTCCTAAGTGGCTTTTTAATTTCTAAGGCTGGCTTGTGTTGCTCCTCCGGACTTAGCGTTTCAGTTGTCGGAGATTCTTGTCCTTTTTCAGAATCCCTGCTTATTACTACTGCTTCAAATCTCTCTTCTACTAAGTCTTCTTGTAAGGCTTGTGGCTGTACCTCATGAAGAGAAACGTATGTTTTTAAATCCTCTGTAAGGTAATCTACCATTCCTGTCATGTCTGACTTCTCCATTTTTGTTGTCCCTTTGTCTATCCTGACTTCTACACAGGTAGGTTCAGTGACTTCTACAGGAGCATTTCTTCTGGCCTCTTCGATTTCTTCATCGCTGACAATCACCCATTCTTCTTCTTCTACAAGTTCTTGTCTGGAGAGGGACTTCTGCAAAGCGTGTTCTTCTCTGGTATAGGATCCACCTCTCAGAATTTCATTTACTTTTTCTAAGTCTTCTTTCACTCTCTCAACTATTTCAAAAGGCTCTCCTGGCTCTTCTTCAGTGGGTTTTCCAAGATCTTTCACTTTAATGGAGCCTGATTTATCAGAAGGGTCAGTTGTCAAGATGGCAGTCATTTTGATCAAATCTTGTTTCATCTCAGAAACTTCAGACAACAGGTCTGGACTGGCTAGTACAGGGACTTCATTAACCAGATGGCTTTTCAGGATAGATGTTTCTGTAGATTCTGTCTCGTCATCTTTGATGCGAATGAAAAACATTGAAAGTAAAATGGAAATCAAAAATAGAGATTGGAAATGTAATCAGGACTGAAAATGACAGTCTTTGGTTGCAGTGGTAGGAAGGTCAACAAAATGGGCCGGGAATGGTGGATCCACAAGATCTGAGGGTACAAGAGCAAAGCAAAGCTAACGGGGGGTGGGGGGGTAGGGACACAACCAAACAAAAAAAAACCAACCAACAAAACCAAAACGCAAACTGAAAAGGAAAATGGCAGGAAATAACTTGCTTAACTTTATCAATATAGCACAACCACACATACATCGTCAAAGCTGTAACAAACCAAATCAGGACACCACTAAAAAAAAAAAAAGCCAAACCAACAACAAGAAACTTCAAATTAAAAACAGAAGAAACACAGTGAATTTACACAAAGATAGGCATCTCAAGATTGTTCAGATGTTACAGATCAATGTTCAAATAAAAATAAACAAGAAAAAAGGGGGAAAGCATTAGAACTGATTGAAAGTCGATTTCCTCTAAGAGAAAGCCAGTGTTAGCAAACTGTCAGAATAACATTGGGTTAACATTTTTTTTTTTTTTTCTTAATGACCAAAATAAAAAGGTAAAAGTAATTCTGCAGTAATCTAAAATATGATCAAATATGTAGAAATCTGAATCAGCTGCAAACCGGCATTTCATCTAAGGGGATTTCACACCTAAACAATGAAACAAATATTCTTTTGTTTAAAGAGGCATGGTCCTTTCCTTGGAACATCCTCATTGACAACTAATGAATTGACTGAGGAAAGAGAAGACAGAGAAGAAAAGGAGAGATAATAAGAAAAAACTGTGAATCAACTCAGAAGTGATTTCAAAGTTTTATAAAATGTAATGTATGGCAACCAAAAATCAGAGACAGTCACACTAGACACATACATACAATTTATGTAAGGCAAGTTATTTCCATGCAAAGCAAAGGTGTTGCAAATGCTGCTGGGTATGTAGCTTCAGTTAAAAAAAAACAATAGCTCTACAAATTAATCATGTAAATTAAAGGTACATGAAAATACTCTAAAACATACTGTGGTGAAATATTTGTCTAATCTGTGCAATCGATATACAGTAAGTAGGATGTAATTAATTCCCATTATGCCACAACTACCTGCTGGGAATATTTAATTGCAGGAAGGACTACTAGAAAACGTGTAATGACCAGAATGAAACATCGGAGGACTGAAGCGAGTTATGAGCAGAACGCAATGCTTAGAAATTATAATTGTGTTTTGTTGGGTTTTTTTTAAAGGTAGCACATCACGTAAAACTTCACTCATTTCTGCGCTCCAGTCTAAAAGTCAAATGCAAATAAGGAGAACCTAAGCCGTACATAATTATCTGTATTTCTTTGTAAAAAAACCCCATTTTGCTACACCCTTCTCTCGTGTGTAATGAACACCATATATCTGTGCTGTACATTAGTTACAACCAGATTGCTGGGGGCGAATTTGGTGCTGAAAATTTGGTGCTTCGGTGCTGCTGGTGTTAGCGTGAACTATCTAGTGCATACTGAAACGGTATCTACTAATTTTGCAGATTTGTAATACAGATTTTCAGAAATGTCAAATGGATGACTATCTCGCTGCCCAGCCAAGTTAATTAGCCTGAAACAAAGAAGCTTAACAGTCTTATTTCACCACAGTAAAGGGGGGGCGGGGAGAAGGGTTAAACATCCTGATTACTTTGGACAGTATCACTTTTTTGCATGTATTTCATGAGTTTAATGAAATATATCGGAGTACCGATTATGTTTTCATTAAAAATGATACTGTCATTTATCCCAAATGTGAGGCAACAATGTGTGTCAACAAACGGACAAAACAAAAAATGGAGGGATGAGCATTCATACAAGCAAAATAGCAATAGCGGGATCGCTAGGGATGTCAAAGGAAAGTAAATGCTTAGATGAACTGTTTTAAACTGTATTACTTGTTAATTTATAGATTAAAATGCACTTAATTGGATAGCTGCTTTGGTATTAAATTGTTTTCTATTACATTTTTAAAGTATGGCTGTTATTAGCAATAGCTGTTAAAGCTTAGCTCTCTTTCATGCTTATCTTAATCCTTAACCGTCTTTCATACAAACTGTACTGTAACATTTCCCAAGAAAAAAATAAATCTTACTTTTTTCCGAAGTCATATCAACCTGGAAAAGAAAAAAGGGGGAAATTTAAAAGTTCAAATATAATCAATAGATATAAAGTCACTAGTGAAGTAGTTACAGGTTGAGTCAAATCCGCTAGATGTATGGAGACACACAGATTCACTGATTTACATGCAACCAAGAATGTATTTAAAATAATGGTAAAAGCATGGCTTAATTTATTTAGTGTTTCTAATAACAGAAAAATGGTTACTTTGCTATAGTTATGGTCAAAAGTAGATGCAAAATGTGGCAACGTGGGTTTTTTTTAAATGTGACTAGCAGTATAGACGACCCAAACTTTGTTATTGGTCGGTAATGTTGTTGCATTTTTCTTAATTTATTTCTTCGCAGCTAAAGCAAAAAAGCCCAGTAAGGTCATCTGAAGGCATATGTCCCATCCAGAAAGCAACCAGTATGTTTTATACATAGTTTCATCGCACATATTCATTCTGAGATCACGGTTTGCATTTTGGCCTCTGTACTTGTGTGTGATGGTGAAAAGCAGGCACAGAAATGACCCCAGCCTTGCTACTGCCTCAGGCAAGAACTAGGACTTGATGCCACTAATAGCTATTGACACCTCTAATGGAAGAGCGATGGGCCCTCAGAGGTCATCTTTTTGATTTTTCAGAGTGTATTTGGGTATAGATTGAAAAAACCGCATCATTTTACTGTTACTCAAAAGAAAACACAGCCTTTGCCAAAAACATTAAAAAAAAAAAAAAGGCAATGTCAGACTATAAAAATTACAGGAGCAAATTTTTAAAGTTGCCTCGTAGTTTGACTTTTTTCCAGTTCTGCTAGCACAATCATTTGTCCACACAAGCAAAAACCGATTTTTGTTGGGTAAATTTGGATATGCGAAAGTACGCAAAGTTAGAAGTAGCACAAAACGTTTCATTTCCTATACAAACTTGTGGTGGTAGGATGGCCGTGAGGAACGAAAATCAGCTATGCGGTACTGTTGTTACAATATACCTCATACGTTCAGCCCCCCAAGACGGATTTAGTGAGTGTTGAAAAGGTTTTACTTGTTTAAAAGTATTCTTTCTAAAAAGATAAATGCAATATATTGTCTCAGTTAAGAGGTGACTAATTCCTGCTTTTCCCTAACCCAAAAATGAGTACAAGTAAATCACTGGCAACACTCACACGTTCCTACATGCCTTGCAATCATTTACGCTCACATTATTAAATTTCAGCAGTGTGTATTACAGACCCATAATAGTATGAATTCCTCTGAAGCGCAGATCGCCCTACATGGTAACCTAGGATCCCTAGGAGAATTTACTTTAAATTCCTCCAAATCAGTCTGGAATTCTGTCACTCGACAGTGCCTATCTTTCAGCACTGGAACAGGAGCGCTAAATATTTCCGTAATGATAATAGGAAACTGCAATCCCTGCAACAAAACTTCTGAAGTCTCTTTTGCAGTTCACGGAATAGATGTCCACCGTCTTTGGGGAGCGGGCTGTTCTCACAGTGCTGGCGCTCTTACTTGTTTCCAACGGCTGAACGTCACCAAAGCGTGGGGATGCTTTTCTAATGTTACTCGTTCACGTAGGGGTCAGACCTTAAGGAACGTCTATAACTGCCGGATCGGGGCCGGGAATGTAAAAGGGAGTCGGCCACATTTCTCCGTTAAGACGCAATTTGGTTTACGCTAAAGATGAAAACTCGACGCCTTTTCCTTGGGGTAAACTTACTTGTAACTTCTGAGTTAACACTGATTCTCTACTGGGCTTTGCGTCCAACTCTGAAATCTTTCAGATCCAGTCTACTGGATGTTTAAACGGACAAGAAGTGTGGATTGCAGCCCTTTCCGGTACACAGATACGCATTCCCTTGCAACCCGGTCGCAGGCTCCCCCCCAGCAGTGGGGAACTCGCCGATGGAGGGAATTGTTGGATTTAGGTCTGGTCCTCTGCCCCCGTTCCCCCCTACCCACCACCACCAACTGGAGGAAGCATATTCGGACCATGCTTAGGGTTATTAATAAAAAGTGTACTATGCCAATGATTCCCTGCTTCTGAATACTTTAGACAAGTCTAGTAGCAACCCAACGTTATTTTTAGCATGCGGGATGGTTCTCAGAATCAGAAAATTCAACCCCATTTGCCCTTTTTTGCGCTGCAGAGAATAAAGCTTAATGAAACACACTTGTACGGCTTATTCTTGAGCAAAAATAATTTTAAAATTATTAAGGAACTGTTTGGAAAGCAAAATGACTATTATATACCTCCAAAATCAGTGCATCTGAATCAGTAAAACTTTCATTTTAATGTAGGGAAAGTTAAACTCAGTAAATTCCAACAGTGAGCCTGCGCAGGATGCTTTTAAGTGCACTCCTCTTCATTGGTTTTAGCACTGAGCTAATCATCGATATGCCTGTTTCACTACAGATTTAATCCTCTAAGCGATCTCCGTTAGTTGTGGTTTAGTAGTACGCATAAGCAATAGCATGCTGTTATAGCAACATTACCTCTTCTTCTTGTTCTTGATCTGACTCTGATTCCTTTCAGTTCCAAAATGCCATGCAAAAAGAGAAGGGGAAAAAAGAGCAGGCACAATGCAATTTTATTTTTTTTTAAGAAGAAAAGAGTAGGAAAAAATAACTTCTGACAACATTTAACAGAAAAGAAGAAAACGCAGTCAGTTTCGGCAATTGATTTCTTATGTCAAAAAGCGACAAAACTCTAAACTGCCAGTTTAAAACACAAAAGGCTACAGAATCAAGCAAATTACGAACAGAAAAGTTGCTTCTGGGGGTTAGACTTCTAGTGATCCATATCTGGACCTAAACTTAAAATACACACATGCTTTTGCACCCATAAATTAGCATGAATAAATACTTAAAATAGTTATGAATGTTACCCATTTAAAGTTAAAATACGTTGAGATGTGTTGGGTTTAAATGATACAAAAATGCTGCAACAAAGATTATATTATATGCTAAAAATGTGGAGAAAAACCCAACTCCAACAGGCGAGACTTCGGTCAACCAGCCTAATACGTTACTGAAAGGTAAGAAGGTCTGCAGCTCCTAATCTGACAAGGACAGTAAAAAATCCTAGTTATCACCGAACAGCAATAAACCGACTCTTTGTAAGGAAACAGAAATCTGAAATCACCTAAACAGAAATCAAAGGCACTGCCATGATTCAGGAGAATTTCACTGGTCTCAATCTCGTTATTTATAAATACTAACTCATACTAGAGCTTCCCTCTCCTTTTTCTGCCCTTGACGTTGCACCATTTTCTTCCCCAGGCACATTAATAACTGTTCTAACAATATTCCGAAGAAAGACTGTTCACACGATGTGACGTACTCCGATTCTTGACAGATTTGATCAGATGTAGGAAGAAAAGTCAGTGCCAAAAGTCCATGTAATATTAAAAGCTAGTCTAAGAAAATACTTTTGGCATTGCTATAAGCTTTCCAAACTCTAGAGCTCAAGTTTTTATCACTGTCACCACCGATAAACACAACAGTTAGCTAAAAACGCTATTGCAAGGCCCCTTAACTTTCAAATTGGCAAATGACAAAAAAGACACATGATTTTCAGTCCTGCTGTACTCCATACCTTAAGAACATCGTATGATTACAGACATCGTCCTCACACTTGGTGAGAGGGGTAGGAATGGTAAGTTCACCTCCAGCGAGGTGTCACAAGACACGGTTGGACAGCGCGGGAAGTCTTTGGCAAAACAAAACGCGAACCTAGAGGTACTCGGGGAGCGCCAGATCTGCCTCGCCCCTGAACAGAACCGAATGAAACCACGGGAGCTAAAGAGCGCAAACTGGATTTTTGCCTCCCTTCTGTCATCAATTCTCAGTCCTCAGAAAATGAAAGCCCTTGGCTGGTATTTTTGATGCTTTAAAATACCCACCTACAAAGCTTTAGAAATATTTTGCCCTCCTACTCATTTCCATGTTTATATTATAATGCCGATGACTACAGGTCAGTATAATTTCACAGTACCTTTGTGTAAACGGGTAAAGTGATGTTTAAATTACATATGGCTTGATGAACGAGGCCTCTCGTAGATTTTGGCTCCTTCATGAATGATAATCGTCCACAGGGTTCTTGAGTGGTATCTCGCACCTGGTAGAGCAAACGTACAGCCATTTAACCTGTTATTTTGCTATTTTGCCGTACGACCTATCTGCGCCGCTCAAAACTATTTAGCAGAAAGAGGCTAGAGGTGGGAGAAAAAGTCCATATAGGCAAAAATAATGCGTTTTCTCTTTTTTTTCCCCTGCTGTTTGTGCGTGCACAGACGGCTACATTTGTGCATCAAAGCAAGAGAAGACACCAGCACGTACGTGCTTAGACATTAGCAACGTTGACAGTGTAATCACAGCCTTAAAAGAACAGAGGCATTCCAGTGTGATTCAGCTTCCGTGATAACTCAACAACACCCATTTTTCACTGAAACGGAAAACTTTTCACCCAAACTTTACAGCCATAACAGAGACTCATTTCATATTAGGTGACAAAAGGAACCATACCATTCTTGCCATATGGCAAGAATATGTATTTATGCTGATGTTAGCGCTAACTCCTTGCTCAAAACTTTAACGCTAAATATTGCGTTTGTTCACTTGGCTACTCTTTTGAGAGGCTGCACACAGGGAAAGATTACACTTCACATTTCTTCTCTTACAAAACGTTTTCTCAAATGGATTGGTAAATCCCAGTCTTAGAATGAAGGGATTTGCTGGAATATATAGATGTGACCATTATTATCTACAAAAGATACTACATCATGCCATACTTTAAGATTTTGCAGTGAATCTTAGAAGAATCTCTTTCCCGGTTGTTAGCAGAAACAAGTATAAGCGCTTCTGGTGATGCAGCTTTCGCTTTTGCGCATAACGTCAGGATGATTACGTACGACATCGCGCAAGAAATACAACTGAAAGCATTACCTCATTCTGAGTTTTCTGAACTGATAAAATGATATAATTAGAAACATGTTTATTAACTTTATCAGACTGAAGATACTAGATGTAAAGACACCCATGTTTTTGAACCTGTTTTGGAAAAATCCATCACGGAGAAAAATACGTAAAGCCAAAGGTAGGTGGTGGCATCGATAAAGTTCTATATTAAAAGAAGCTAACAAGATATTGCTGGAAAGGAGGAAGAGAGTTAAAAAGCTGTCTAGCAGCATACAGCAAATTTAATACAACGAGGGAGTGGATTTTTTTGGAAGTTTCCATTCATAAAGCCTATCACTAAAACTGTTCTTTGTAGAATCTCTCTCTCCCGAAGAGAGAGTGATGGTGGCTCGGTGACTGCTAGCACAGCCCACGACGAGAGCACTTTTTTACGTGACTTAGTCCTCCCTGCAGATCTTCCTGACGCCGCAGGTGAGCCCCGGGGACCACGGCATTTACGGCACCGGGTCTACAGCTAGCACTAAAGCATCAGTTAAGTTTGGACGAACGGAGGGTTTTTTGGTTTGGCTTTTGTTTTACAAACTTTCCTACTCACAGAAAAGTTTTTCAAAATGGAATAGTACAGTAAGATACACTGCAGGGATAAAATGAGGTTAACAGTTGGGAATTTATCAAAACTAATTACCTTCTTTTTCCTTTGTTCTCAAAAATATGGTAAAGCTATAACTCAAAATAGCCAAAAAGGAGCCATGCTTTTCTTACTGCATCCCCAAGGAAGTTTTGCATTGCTACTGAAGGGAGGATGACTGGTTGAAGAACAGTCTTATTTACAGCAATATGCATATTTACAAGCGTAGGGTACAACGATCATATTTTGATAGATTTCTGCCAATTCTACAATGTTTTCTGACACTTTTTTGCAGTTTCTGCATTTTTCCCTGCAATATAGTGAACCATGATGCAGAAAACCAAGCAAGATCCAACTTGATCGGCTCTTTAGATTATCAGGTAGAGAACAGGATTCCTAGAAGTACCGTTTTGGTGCCTGAAAGAACGCTGTGGACACACGCACATAGAACGGAACACAGATAATGATCTCCATAGCTCATATTAATACCGTTACCTTAACAAACAGAGGAAGTCTGTTTTCTTTGAAGGCGAAAAAACTGAATATATGATGTTGCCCACTCTTTGTTAGCGGCACCAAATTGCCAAAGCAGTCAACGTAGATGGGTTTTCCTTCTAATACCTATTGGAAGTGAAAAAAAGAAGGAAAGCAGCAATTAATCACAGTGAGGTGGTCAGGATTTCTGTTCAAGCATAATTATACAGTAGTTTCAATCAATTTCTTAAGTTACTAGGACTTGGCAGCATGTCCAAGATTTGTTATGGACAGTTACCTAAAATCTGCGGAAACATTTCAGATTATTAAATTCCAAATGGAATACTTGTTAATTCAATAACCACGATGTGACACTAGAAATGACAAAATGAGAATTAGAAATGAGAATTAGAAATGGCAAATTCTCAATCTGTATTTTAATTTGGATTTTTTTTTAATTGGCTCTAACTTTAGCACACTTTGCTAACCTGGCCTCATCATAACGGTCAAAGAAATATTTTCTTCAGCAATCAAATCAAATTCCTACTAGTAGGATAATAAATCAGTCAGGGAATATCATGAACTTGCAGAGGACCTTTTTACCAATGCAAATACTTTCTAACTGAGATTACCTACGCGGTTAATCTATTTGCAACAGTCTGTTGCAGCGGCCAAAGATGGTGTGTATCAGTAGATTCTCTTTATTTCAGCTGGATTTGTAAAGGCCTAGAGCTTTTGCAAATCAGGCCCCGGTAAATACCTCTCTGAAATGCCTATATAATGATACTGCCTACAGCTTTGGATCACTATTTTTATGGCCTCTCCACACATTTGAATCTCAGCTTGCTGGTTTGGGAGATATTCCCTTCGAACCGCCAATACATTACCGTCCTCATCCTTACTTTCCAGAAATTCAGCCTTGTTATTCAGTTTTATAAGCCCATATTTTATGTAGCTCCTCTGCACAAGAAATGCCTGTCAGAGCTTCAGGAACAGGGAGGATAGGTTTTTATTTTTTTTTTAAAGGTAGGATTCTCAGGGGAAAAGAGACCATACGAAGCAGAAGAATGTGCCATGCATATAGTTAAAGCACTTTCAATTTGTCACCCGTTCAGAGGAAGCTGACAGAGCCAGAAAAATCTGCATTTAGCAGGCAGTTTGCTGGATTCCATATAGGAAAGCTTTTGCCTTTCAGCAACAGGGTTTTTTTTGTTTTGTTTTTTTTTGTAAAGCAGAATATTAATCAAACCTGCTCATTTAACTTCTTGGTATGCAAAGATGCTGACAAAACATGACTACTGGGGTTTTTAACTTATTTTTAATATTTATTTATTTATTTTATTTTTTATTACCTGATTTCCTAGCTTAAAATCAGTCCAGTTTCTAAGTACAACTGTTTCACAGGTCCACCATAAAAAAGCATCTTGGGAAACCAAATTCTTTCAATTCACTTTTGTCCTATAGGTTTCCAAGCCTTAGTCCCATAACAGAGAGCTCAGACTCAACCAGCCCGCTTCCGTATTTACTATCTCCTTGAATCCAGCTTAAAAAATAGATAGCAGGAACCTTAATTGCTGAGGACTGCCCTGAGAACACATGGCATGTCCCCATTGGAATGCTGATAATGCTATGGAGAAAGCGCAAAACGGGATTACCAAAGTTAGACAAGAGAATTCCTTTCTAACTTCTGATAACCAGCTGCTGGGATTTCCTTGGGGGTGAAGCACACAATTACCTTCCCCCTCGGTCGGTCGACCCAGGAAGACCCGAATACAGTCAGTTGAACATAGCTAACCTTTTCCCACCAGCCCCGTGGACCGAGAGATCGGCGTTTGTCCGTTGGGAACAGGATTTCATCACTCGTATCTGGCAGCTGCTTTGCCCTTACCTCTGACAAAAGTCACAGTTTCCATCTTATCACGATGCACGAGACTGCATTACGGCAGTATTTGTTGGCACTATTATTCTTCGCTACTTGTGGCAGACAGAAGGCAGAAAACATGAGCTTAAAGACAGACCTTAGAAAATGGAGAAAACTGTTTAAGATTCTTGTACAGTACCTCTACATCCCTGCTTCTGGCAACTTCAGCGAAATTTTCTTGTTGTTCTAGAGTTTTATCCACCTTGTCATCTGTCATGCAAAAACATCTTAACCGTGCTTCGATGGGATCATGTGATTTGGCAAACACCACAAATTTGGCCATGTAGGGGACACAGATAATCTCTCTGTACACTTGGGAAGCAAAAGTAACAGATTCTTGTGTCTGTCGACAGTCTATCAACCAAAATCTGTAAAAGAAAATGAAGAGTTGTGTAATCAACACAGAAAGATTTCAGCAAGAAAATGATATGTTTTCCCATCCTGGCAACATTAGCTGGTAAACCACACCAATTGTATATGACAAGTCAGAAAAAAAGTAAAAAAAAAAGTTATGATTTGGGAAGAACAGGCTAAGAATGCTCATGGTACCCTCTGTGCATTTAGGAGCATGAAGCAAAAAGGGAAAGCATTAGGACCAGAACTTCCTCCCCTAAATACCAGATGCAAAGCCCCCACGGAGCCTCCCGCCCCCCAAACCCCAGGCCATCATTTGCCTTGCTGATAAGATCTCACGCAGCTGGAAGCTTATTTGCTTCCAGGTACGCGCCTGGCTTTTAACAGCTATAAAAATTCACTTCTCCTGTGGCAGACAGTCTCATACACCTTCTCTGACGATTTAAATATATGAACTTTCTCATATATGTTTATGAAATATATATATATTACGTTTATAAGTATTTTTATAATATTTAAACAATTATTGATGCCTTACCAAAATCAAGAAATTCTGGAAATCATCACAGTTTCCAATAAATGTTTTTTCTTCTATTCAACTTTGTTTTCATCTGAATTGACTTCTTATAGTGAGAATATGTGATCAAATGTTTGCTGCCTTTTACCAAGAAAGAAATCTCTTCTCAAATAAGCTCAGTACTCTCTGTTTTCCATCGCTTTCAACAGTTTCTGATGACATTTGAAACGGCAACTGATCTTATCGCCATTCTTCTAGAGCTTCCCAAAATGTCTCTGAATTTGTTCTTGTTTATCACACAGCATTATTTTATTTCTGTGCAGAATGTAAGTAGACATGGGTATGCTGGAAAAGCACAGTTTGCATTTCCTCCTAACTGTGACTCTGCAACATCTGCCTTTCATCCAGGGAAATACAGGGTCCTTCTGACAGCTGCTAAACACCTGACGACGCAGATGAGAGTAACGTCCCATAAAAATCTCACTAAAGTCGCTCATATCTAATCATACGCCGAGCCTGTCATTTCTCTTCCAGTTTATGACTAAATTGTTAAACTCCAGATGGGGCATTTTCATCCTTTTCTCTTCACCCCCTGAAATCTTCCTCGGCATTGTATGGTTTTGTGTTTGCTCAGTGCCGGACACATCGGTGTACCGCACTCAGGCATTAGCGAACTGTGTACAAACTTCTGACGTGACGGGGACGCTGTGAATGTTTCCTGATTTTTATTGATGAGGAACAGGAGACTGAAACGGCTTTTGGCAGGTGTTGCCAAAAATCCTTCAGTGTTCTAGGACCTCCACCTCTCACAGACGAGATATAAAGCTGCCTTGCCCCAAACACTTGGGTTTTTTCTACCATCTAGCTTAAAGGTTAGCAGTACATCCCTTCCATACAACCTCAAAAACGGAGGGTCCTTAGGCGAACGTAAATGATTTTGTCCACCATATAACACCTCATGCAAACCCAGAAATTATTCTTCTACGAATTTAGTCAGGGACTTTTAACTTTGATTTTGTGCTAAGTTTTTTGTGTGGCGTATCAAGGACCAGCGATCAATATATTTCTCTATCTGAGCCATATTATATTTTGAGAACCCAGAAAGCAGATGTGTCCACATCCTATTCCTACTACCCCTGCCTCACAGAGGCTGTGATCACCGCCGACTCGCTTTTCATCATGGTTTCTAACGTGCCATTTTACTGACAGCATCTTTCTAAAGTCTGTGCTGAGTAAGTCAAACGTAAACATGTTCAAAGCAAGAGGCGAGTACTACTGGAATAAATTACTTCCTCTGCACGGTGTGAAGCCAAGAGCTGCCACTGCTATCTCATTCAGGTACCACCATGCCAGAGAAATACTTCAAGATTTCAAGGCAAGGTCACAAGTTGTGTGATTTCACTAACATAATTATTACAAACGAACGCCCGCCTGTTACGACGTATTGCTAGTGCATGTGAATTGGAAGAAACCACCTCAAAACTTATCAAACGTACACGGTGACTTCAGACATACCGTGGGTGTTGCAACTCAAGTCTAGAACTTGAGCTTCCAGAACAGGTCCTCTTGTGTCAAAAACGACCCTCCCCTTTACTGAAAACTACAGGTTCTTCACCCTTTTTTGGGCCAGGAAAACATTGCCCGGTAAGAAAAGTTTAGAGAATTTCCTTATACCTTTGTCGAGACAACCGAGTTGTTATTTTGCAAAGATAACAACTTTCACTTAAAATAATTTTACTTCTGCTCCCAAAATGTAACAGCAGAAATGCACCCAGCATTTTAAAAGGAGTAACACGTATTGCCTTCTTTCTCAGATATCATTTCATTTAGTTTTTCTGTGGAGCTGATGACATTTCTTTTAAATAAAATTCGCTGTGTGGGTGGAAAGCAAGCTTGAGTTTGACACCCGTAGGATGGAGACGGAAGTCATGAGAGGTCAAAGACACCTCAAAAACTGATATAATCTACAGGGGGCTTATTACTTACTGTAGATTACATGGTATTATAACCCACAAAGCATACCTTTCAAGCGTGATTTCTCTGGTCTTACTCATCTGCAGTTGAATAATAGCGAATTTCATGCTGGGCTTATCTTTAGAACATTTAACAAACACGCTGGTTAAAAAACAGGCTGATGACATTTGAAAGAGAGAAAGCATGTTTGGTACATAAAGGCTCTGCGTCCTGATACCTTCCTCTCCGTGTGTGGGAGAACTGTGCTATGCTGGGCTCAAACTGGAGAGGCTCTATCCTCTGAGAAAGCACCGTATGCTCCAATGTATACGCCAGGGGCTAAAAAGCCCAAACAGATCCTAAATTTTTAAAAAAAGCTGCCGCTCAGGAAATGGAAAACAGCTATGCCTCCAAGTCTGCAGTTTAATTCACATGGATTTTAGACAAATCTCTTTCCGAAGCTCATTTTGGACAGAATTAATCTTATGAATTTAAGATTTAACTAGACGTAACCAAGTTACTGTGAAGAGCAGACAGTCAGGAATCGGCTGGCTCTCGGCAGGGCACAAGGGTAGATGTACTTTTAGACCAGGGCACAAGTGAAGAAACTCGAGTTAGCTTGTCCTTCAGCAAAGAAGGTAATTAGTTCTCTGACTGCAAAAACATGAAAAATCCCGGTTTTTAACTTTAACAGCTTTTAAAATCAGGTTTGGGCTAAAGCAGTCTGTTGAACATTCATTTAGATTAAAAAGAAGAGGTAGAAGCCGTTCAAATCTCTACATGGGACCCCGCCTGTGTCGCAGAACATTAGCAACAGTAATCAATTTTAATGTCATCATCGGGATTAGGAAACATCCACTACCAGTACAGACTGTAGTTCCATTAAACTATCGTGTCCCGTCCCGTCCCCCCCCCCAGTTCTGGCTGTATTTCACATGTAGACTTCCTGGGGACTTCCCAATTTTAGGGACTTTGACCTCTCAAACTTTGCGTCTACTCTCCACATCTGGTACTTCAATTAATCTTTAATTTCTCCCCTTAAACCGAACACTGCAGGTGGCAGATGAGGGCTAACCCAGACTTTAAGATCTCCCTCTTGCGGTCACTGCTGTTACAGAGAAACGTAGAGTTCACTGAAAAAAAACGTACCTAAGCAAAGCATCCAACTTAATGGGAAGAAAGCCATTTCTGAACTGAGAAAGTCCAGAAAAAAGAATACTTTATTTTGCCTAATGTTCAAGTTATACCACAGACTGGACTACGAAAGCTGAACTCGTTTTAATATTGAATAAATGATTTCATTAAATAGCAAACCTAATCTAATAGTAATAACTGCTCGGACAGCGAACGTTCGCACTGAAGGAAATTCATTGATTTTCATGGGCGAGTTATCCAAGATTTTGGTAACTGTTCGCTAGACTACACACCCTAAATGTAATGCTTTCCAGGTCATGCACTGCATCTCCTGTTAGAGAAGGAGATGTTTAAGCATGTCTGCGATATAAATCATGGGCAGGATACAAACTAAAACACACGCATACAAATATATATATTTTTAATATGAAATCCTGTTTTCAGAAAGACAGCAGTTGAATCTCATCACAAGAACAGATGGCTGGAAGAGCTTCTTCTAGATCACAGTGCGGTACACCTACAGGCCTTTCTGCTTGATTTCTCATTTGTTGGATATTCTGGAAGTAACATCTTTTGTAAGATGTATAATGAGCTACCCAAATAAGGGATATCTGTTTCCCTGGAAATCTGCGTATTTCTGCATCTGGGAGAGAAGTGGCATCCAAAATGAAGCCAGATTTTTTTCTAACTACCTGCAAATTGAACTGTCCCTCAGATTACTAGTTCAGAAAAATGAGTGTGTCATTCATTCATTTCTGGGATCATAGCAGGTGCTGACCGCAAAGGACTAACGGCTGAGATAAAAACGACAGGAACATCTATTTCTTTCCGCAGCTGGTACGGACTGTAGTGCTTAACAGCTCTCGTACATCATCTGTCTGGGCTAGGAGGCTCAGGGCTTCCAAAATACCTCGCCAACTGGTTCACAGCATAGACAAAATATCTATGTTCCTTCTGCTATATAAACTAGAATAGTTTAAAGGAAATATTTGTAGAAAAAGAGACGTGCACTCGTGTTTCGTTGCACAGGTACCTGGCAGAGACGTTTGTCGTGAAGGAAACGCATTCATTAACAAATGTCAGTGGTGTTGTTCCAGTGATGTCTTCCCATTGGGCAGGGGTGGTTCCTCCTGAAATGGTTATTTAAAAAAAAAAAAAAATTAAAACCAAGCAAGTCTGCAACTTTCTTGCTTCTAGGAAATATTTTACATTCTTCTGACTTTTTAAATCCTATGAAACCAGTAATAATCCCAGACATGCCTTCTCCTTAGCTCCACGTTATTCCACTAATGCTAGTAGGATTGTATGGGTTTCCCCTGAGAAAACAAAGTGCCCAAATGATTTTCAAATGATGAGTCCTGTCGCACAACTCCAGAAATGTTAAAAGAGGCTAAAATTTTGGGGGGAGAGATGTAATTTATTAGAAATTGTTCGTTCTAGACTATTCACATACACGGGGCAAAACTGGCCCAGATATAGCGCAGTTAAACCTATATTGTTACACCGTGGAAACAATAACAACGATACTAATCGTGACAACTACAATGTACGATTTCTATAATCTACCTCTTTTTCAAATAATTCAAAGATTCAGGTCCACTACGTACATAACCAAGAAATTTCTTTTGCACGTCGCTATGAAAACCTGTGAAACCATCCGCGTCTGACAAGATCTTGGGAGTTGAAACGTGCACCCCCAGATCATGCTGTACTACGGACAGCCTTCCGGATTCCTGCCGCTCTATTCAGTGTTTCAGTCCTCTCTGGCACGGATGCTTTGGCTTCCTATTTGGCCCACGCAGCTGAAAACGGGGGCACAATCTTCACCTTTTGGTGAAGAATATCCAGTTGGTTTCCAGCTACCTTAAAATCGCACGGAGCTTACGTAAAACCAGAAATACAAGCGTTTCTTTCTAACAGCAGGTATGAACATTTCTAACACACGTATGCAGAACTAAAGGAAAAACTATGCATAATCAGGGCCAGGTCAGAATGCGGGTCTGTCGCTCCCCTCGCATACAGCTGACTTGTGAAACAGCCATTTGACCGTGTAGCCCAGTCTTTACGCAAGCCTTAAACCAAGCTGTATCCGTAAAAGAATACTAGTTTTCAGGAAATACCTCCTTTCTCCTTTTGGTGAAGCATTCTTGGAACCAATTTCCCTTTTGAAGTTTTCTAGCGGATCCTTGCAGATTTACTGTCCCTCCAAGAAACTTACTCAAATTCCTCTTTATAAAGGAGAGCATTCTTCTCTATTTAAATAAATGTTGTTTCACTCTCTTGGAAGTGCAAATATTTTTTCTTGACCAGATGTTGCTTCTGGTATTTCAGCACCTAACACCTTTATATCAAGAAATTGTAAAAGCACCTGTTCTCTGGAATGACTCATTGGCACATCTCAGTGCGTCATGCATCTGACATTGGGTTGGTATGTGAAATCAGGTTGGAAATGAAGATGCTAACTTTTAAACAGAATAAATGTACGCAGCTCATTTCTGCCTCTTAACCGAGACTGAATTTGACGCTGATCTCTTTGGAGTTCTAGCAAGTATAAAGTGTTTAACTCTAATATTTTCCTCTGAAGCATACCGCAATGTTACGTCTGTATTACGCTCACCCTGCTAGGCAGAGGTATGCTGGTTCTCGAGAAACAAACTGTAAAGAAAATGCAAAAAAACCCCCCAAACCCAAAGTCTGTGCTTATATCGCACATCTCTTGTTAGTCCAAACAACAAATATTATTTCTGCTATAAAGTAATTGTTTGGAAAGTGGTTTATTCCCACAGCCTCTCATCCCAGCCAGGTTTTCACCGCGCTTTCCGTGTGTATAATCAGTTCAACATATTCAGCCCACGGTGACTGCCAATTTCAAGACGCGCATAAAAAGCTCTAGTATTTGCATCTTACCTGTTATGCTGCATAGTAACCTTAAAGTGGGTGTGTCGCCTCCGTAACCATTCATGACCCCATCACTGGAGGCCTTGGGAACAGGAATCGTCATGGTGATGGGTTTATGGAACTTCCTTCTCCTGGGCTCCAGCGTGACTATAGGACTGAAGGTAGCCTTGTTGCCTAAAATCTTCTTTATAAGTTCAGTATGCATAGGTTGAGCCTTTCCAAAGCAAGAGACAGTAACAGAGTAGTTACTTGAGAACAGTTTAAGGAGTATGTAAAGAAGTGGGTCTCTATATTTCCCCGAAACCCTTACGTTTTTACACTAAACGGCACAATTTCCCATGAAAACCTGCAGACAGAAGAACTGACTGCCAGTGAGAAGGGGAGACCTCCCTTTTTCAACTTTCCCACGCCTTCCTCCTCTTCCTATCCCCTTTCTTGGCACTTGTCAGACCCTTTACAGAGTTAATTTAATTCACTTAACCAGCAACAAATGCTTCCCTTCTCACCTTTTTTTTTTTTTTTTCTCCCTTAGAACAAGCTCTGAGCTATTTTAGCAAGCTACGGAGCTGTTCACGGGGGAGTTCGACAAGCACGGCCTCCTGGCCAAGGTCAGCCGTGGATGCATGCAGCGGGAGGAGGGGCTGGAGGTAGGGGAAAGGCTTCCCCCTCTTTCGGTAGTGAACTGTTGGGCTGGTTTACTTCACGCTGAGAATCTGTACGTTTGACCTAGTTATTACAGCACGTTGTACTTCTCTGATGCCTTGCATAAGAAGTATTTAAGAAATCCTTCTACGACCTACCCTAACGTCATCATCATCACCAAAATTCGGTGGCAAAAGAAAGAAAAAGTTAAGCCTCCTAATTGTTTCATTGTACCTGGAGGCCAACGCGAATTCGTTTGGTTAGAGCCCCTTCTGGGAAGACTGCCTGCACTTGTGGTACCACAGTGCTGCTCAGCACACCTCCCTCAGGTCCGATAAGGTTGCTGTCTTGTTTGATCCGGGATACCACCGCAAAGTACTGAGGGAAATCTCGGGTGATGATGCGGCAGATACGTTTCTTCTCGAGCTCCTCTGGAGTGTCAAGTACTGAGGCCAAAAGAGACGATGGTCAGAAGACAAGAATTTCGGAGAAACAATACGGCAAACTTCAAAATGCTTTTCACATTTAACTGCAACTCACAAAAGCGTTTTGTCTAGAAACCAAAGGGGGAAAGGAAACACGCCCCAGCATTTCTAGTTCAGCTAAACCAGAGAAACCAAGAAAGGAACAGACAGAACAACTAACTGAAGGGAGCTTAGGACGGCAAACTCGGAACAGGTTGACAACATCCCCAAAATGAGCAGGCAAACAAGCAAAGGGATTGGTCCGAGCCCCTTTCTACTTCACAGTTTAACACTATGGCTTGGAGCAGCATCAAGGGAACTAAACTCCAAATCAAAAAAGTATCAAAGTATGAGTTGAGCTGTAAGGACGTGAGTTGGCTCGTTTACTTTTGTGTTTTGTTTTGTGGTTTTGCTTTTTTTTAAAAAAAAAAAAAAAAAAGCCATCAAAATTAATAACAGATTCTGTAGATCCTAGCCAGCCCAAGGCCATTCTGTTCTCTCAGAAAGCAGGAGTACCCATGACTGACAATTCCTCCCACACCCGTAGCTGCTTGGAAAGGATTAGTATGATAATTGCCTTGTTTTGGAAAGATGTTTGCTATGGAAGCTTTTTGTTTAACACTATGAAAAGGAGCAGCAGAAAGCACAAGTCTAGCATCTATTCTCCACTTCGTGACGGGAGATTTTGTTTCGTCCCGCTACTTCAGCAGACCGTGCGAGGGAAGTAAGCACGAGTGCACAGTGATTCTGTGGCTCCTGTACCGAGAACACGATTATGCTCCAGTGTGACCAAAATGAAGTATCTGGAGAATGTAGCGTCAGAAATTCTAGGTCAGACCAAACATGAGGTGCTAAATACAATAAACGATAAAAAGCTATTACCCCCAGTTACAGAAGTAATGCAGGAGGAGAATAATAAAAATAATAATAATAAAAAAAAAAGTCAGACTAGATACCTTCATCCATCCCATTCAAGATTTCATTCAGTTCGTCCTCAGTGTATTCACAGAAATGCTCCTTCCAGCTGTCCCCGTTCTCACTGCGCAGTATCACCAGCTCTCTCTCCTTCCCACGCAGAGCAGCAAAATGGGGAATCTCCACAATCACAGGCCTGGCACAGCAACACAGCGCATTAAATGCACACGGGAGAGAGGAAGAAACAGGATTAACAGCAACTCTACTCGGTCTGCTACAAAGTGACCTGGAATTCTACCTATTGCGCTGGAATACTTTGGCATAATCCTAAACTAGTCGGTCACTAACACAGATTAGATTTTTACAGGGACCCAGTAAATGCTGAAGGACAGATTAAAAAGTGCATTCACCTCTTTCCACAGTGTGAATGATCTTTGGTAAGATAATAGTGCTTCGCTAGAAATTTGGTAATTGATTTGCAAATTCGTTAAAAAACAAAAGCTCACGCTCGTTTTAGTTGTCACTACTGTCTGGGTTAACCTGTGCAACTTCATTTCAAAGAGAATCTACTGTAACGTATACGAATAGCGGGACAAATTCTGATCTCGCTTATACCAGTGCAAATCAGAGTAATTTCATTGCAATCCGTGGGCAATTGCGTCCTGTGCCGATTTTACTTCGTTCTAATTTTATATATTCCAATGAAATTATTGCCGATTTACACTCCGGGAGAGATAAAGGAGGACTGAGGAGATCATCTGGGTTTCTATTTCAGTATAGGAGATAAGAATTTGCTTTGTTGCCTTACAAGCAGATGTCAATATATGTATCAGTGTATGTGTCCATATATATATACACACACACATATACAACACATATGTGTACATATAATATATCCATATTTATATATACATATACATACATACTCTTAGAAATAAGAGAGAAAATACAAATATATTTGTATATACACTTCTCTAATTAGAGGACTCACACAGGTTACCATGTACATAGTAAATGTCACGTGTTCTATCATACTGCTGGCATCCAACATATAACTTATGGATTAATCAGTCCTTGACACAAAAAACATCTTAAAATTTACAGTAGATTCCTTTTTTTGGTCCCAATCCAGGTTGCTTTGCTACAGACAACAAGCACATAACTAGGAAGACTTCATGCCAAAACAAAAATGAAGGCCACAGTACTTTAAGAAAAGGATACAAACATACCACCAAAACAAAACCACATACCACAAAGGTTGAAAAAATGGTCCACTAAGGGTTAGGTATACAAAATTTCAAATGATAGAAAGGGACAATATCATGGGCATAATGACATAAAAAAATCATATTGCAGAAGGAGGAGAAGAATGGGGAGGTCAGCATCCATCGATTCGTTTCAAGTCTCTCCTACCCAAGGAATTTGGTCCCAGGAGGCCCCAGCTGAAGGATTCGGCTGACCAAGCTTTCTCCCTCATTAAGTGGGGGAGGAGCCGTAGGCAGATGAAGTTTACTGAGTACATCCAAAGCAGCAGTGAAAGAAAGAACATAAATAAACTTTATGTATTTTTTGTGCCAGAACGCCAGTGCCATTGTCTGGTCCACAGAGTGGAATTAGGCTGTACACTGAATAAGGTTCCGTCCTAGCGATCACAATTCGGTGATCAAAATCAGCAAAATTAGCTTCGTTAATTTAGGATCTTTTCTTGCTTACGGGAATACACCGGGCCTTTCGGCAGCGAACTCAATGGGAACAGGATTTGGACCTCAGAATGCATCTCTGCAAACAGTACAGTAATTTTCTGATTTCCCTGCCGGTACAACACGTAGAAAAACACTTGTAGGAAGGGCACAAAGATCTGAGAATGATTAAAACTGTTCTATACCCTGGTCTTCCAGGTGAGACGTTCTCATTAGATAGCGAAACCTATCTTTAAAAAGAAAACGGAAGACATACTTAAGGTCAATTCGTGTGCGACAAAGATAATGTGTGTGACTGAATGTGACCGCACAATATTTCTTCTGCTCTTGAGATTTCTTTCTGCTTCTCTTTAAAGAATAAGTGGTACAAAGCATCCGATTAGTCAGCTTGTTTGCCATCACTCGTGACACAGAGGAGGTATCTGTCTGCCAAAAGGAATGGTTGGCTTGCTCTTAGCCTCACATCCGCAGCGTTTCAGAACGGCTCTTGCTTTTTTACCAGATTAGAGCAGCAGTGAAGTAGCCAAAACACGGCTTGCGTACGTTCTCCTTTCACACTCCATATCAAAGCAGCGGGCAGTCAAAAACTACCAATCAACTTTTTTCTCTCCCTAAGGTCAATCTTTTAGAAAAACCACTAACGAAGATAGTGGCTCTGATGACTGCCTGTTATAAAGGCAACCGATTTGCTTCAAAATGGATTTAAACTATTGCTGTTTACAGAGTCACTTTTTCTTACAATTTCTGAATGAAGCTATTTATTGTAACAAAAGGGGTTCCTTCAATCATCCACTTTTGGATGCCACAGTTGAGAGGGAGAACAGTCGGTAAAACAAATAATAATTAAAGAGAAGTGTGGATAACTGCTGCTTTCAGCTGAAAATTGCTCAAACAAGCTGAGCAGGAGACACAGATCTGATCTTTCTACGGGTTTTGCTGCATAGGACAAAAGAAATGGCCCAAAAATTCCAGGGTTGTCCTATTGCTTAATTTAGCAATTTCAACCCCAGAAAAATCAAAGGCACTGTGCTTCCCTGCTAGTCCAAATTACTGATAGCGCAACACAAGTCTCCAAAACAAGCAGCTGAAACTTGTGTTGTATGTGTAGCAGGCTTTACGTTTGGGCTTTAGATCAGTGCTGTGCTATTCATGCTTTATACGTAGAGTATTTAAATATAGTATGAACTGCCCTTTCCCGCTGAAAAGGGGTCTTTTCCCACTACAATATCACAACACCGAGTAACAATTATACCCAAGGAAGCACATTAAGCGCTACCGGTTAAAATACCCATTTTGAAAGGAAAAGGCGTAAAAGCTTTGGGAATTGTTAACTAACAACTGATTTGTGTTTCACGCGACCGGTCTGTTACCATATGTTACAAACATCTTTTCCTGTTCAAGTCTTGAAAAAAAGGAACCACTTCAGTGCAAACAGACGAAAATAGACCGAACGTTTTCCTTTAGGCCATATGGCACCCCTTACCCAAGGAACTGAGCACCAGAAGGTCCAACTTCAATCAGGCGGCTGGCCAGACCTTCGCCTTCCACCATGGGAGGCATGGTGGCCAGTCTGTGGCGTTTCACCAACCGGCAAGTCACTCGCGTGGGAGCAGTGCATTTCCGCGGAGGGATAATGATTCGTAGTCCGTTATGTCTGCAACCTCTCATGGCACCCCCGCGAGCATCCACCATGAAACTAACTAGGAAGCTGAAAAATCAGGGGGAAAAAAATTAGATACACAACATATCGGAATCCCTTTAGTCACGTTCCACATACGTCAACAAACTATGTACCTAAATACAGCTCTTTCTCTAGGTGTACAGTTAGAAAAAGCCTTTCTCCCATGTGAAGCGCCAAATTGTGCTAAGATCGTTTATTAATTAAACTAATTAATCTAAAAGTTCGTGACAGAAAGTCTTACTTTGCAGTGCTGCCGCTGGTAAAAATGGCAGCAGTCACTAACCGATGGGAGCACATGTGTACGTACCTATTAGAGACAAAGTCAAGTGCAACTATCGCTACTCTGTACCTGCAAGCATCTATATTGTAAAGTTGGCACTCTTCACTCTTTAAATACTTTACAAGCAAACACATCTTATTGAAGAGAATTATTTATGTCTCAAGAATATAAAGCCAATTCTGATGTGAGGGGTTGCTGGGTTGGGGTTTTTTTAGGTTATCTATGTAATTTTCTAGTTATTTCATAAACTATAATTTCTAACAAAAAATGGGTTTGGAATAAAAAAAAAAATCAAATTTCGTTCTGGAGCGTGTAGACACAACTCGTAATACAACAGCGGAGCTAGCACCTACTTATGTAAAAAAACCCAACATGTCATTACTGTTTGAAGACAAATTCTGGATTTTGGTGAAATGAAAATAGCTACAGTCACAGTATAAGAGGTTTATTTATGGATTTTTGTTTTTCTGTGTTACTTTGCACAGGAATACAATGTCCCAGTGGAAAACTTAGAGATGCAGAGAGCCATCTAGCTAGAGAGGGAGGCCTCTTCTAGCTCCAGGTAAATTATCTTATTTATTTCTTTTTCTTTAAAAGGGATAACAACATTTCATGGAATTTCTTTTATGCTGAACTTTGTATAGTTCCATATAGAACCAACAGGTAGATTTTGACAGATATTGGGGACATTCTTGGGAAAGGTGTACAACTACTTCAATTGGGTTTTTTACTGGTTTATGACTTGGGATCATGCCCGATGTGGGATGGGAATGTAAGGTTGCTGGAAGTGGAAATAAGAGGAGATGAGACAGAACGGTATCAGGCCTACTTCTAGCCACTAAAATAGAATCATCACATGGGGAGTCGCAGAAATGCTAGTGAAGGACCTGCAATAGAGAAAAGCCCTTATAACATGAGTAACAAATACAGGTATTCTTCCACCGTCCCCTTGACCGTTCTGTGCAACAAACATTGCATCCATTCATTGTCCACACGGCTACAAGTAATTCCACATGCTGTAAAAACACAACACTCGACACACCGTGCAAGTCAGAAAAAATGGATGATGGAAAGGAGCCACAAGCGCCAGTCGGAAGCACACCATGCACCACGGATGCCAGTCTTTCTCACACATGCAGTCTCCTAGTCTACTGCCATTCATATACCTCTAGGTTTTGTTTAGTGTAAAAGTCTGGGTAGTAAAACCATTATCTCATTCCTTAGAGGTTGGTGTTTCTGTGGTTTTAACAAGGGGGAAAAAAAAAAAAAAAGAAAATGAAAACATTTTACAGCTTTGATTCCCTGGGGATTAATTTAGAAAAATGGGTGCTTCCTTCATAAAGTGCATACTTTATACATTGTAAAGCACAGGTGAAAGAAGAGCTTAAGAGATTCTAAACATTCAATTGTTGCAATAATGCTCTATGGCTTGCATTGCAATTTTCCTTTAACTGCATGAAGTAGTGTTATCAAAGCGGTTCTGAATTAATGCTTCTGAGAATCAGTCCAAGTCTCTATTCTAACGGGTGTGTTAGAGGAAGTTTGTAACACTGAGCGCTGGAAGAAGAGTTTCACATTTTGATGCTAATACTATGAGCAACAGAAATACTACCCCCACAATTACGAGAACCTAATGAGTGCACTTACTGAATTAAATTAGCATTCACATTTTTCAGTATGTAAGCTGCCACAAATACAATTTTTAGGATTCAATTCTTTTCATTATTGACGTAATACTCAAGATTGTGTACTTTAACAACAGGATCACCTTCTTGCACTGTCCGTCACTGAAATATCTGTCTGTCTGATGTCCTCCTTAGCTTATCTCCCCACGTGTCTCAGCAACGCCAAAGCCACTGTTAACTGCTAGAAGCATACACACACACAAAAGGTAAGGGCCCAAATCAAATCATCTCCCTTTTGACCACAATAATGGGTTCTGTTGCTCCTAATACGGTGTTCTTTCTCCATATAGTAATTCTTTTCAGACTGACAAGATAAGCGGAGTGCTGAAATGGTAGTGCCTTCTGATAAAGCACACGTTACACAATTAAGATAACTAGCTTGTGGCGTAGAGCCAATGTAAAAGCTGAAGAAGCAGGAGCAGTCTTTGATTTTGACCACTCGTTACGAACTGGGATCTCGCCTCACACACACACAGTCATAGCCCTGTGTTCCCACACCTGCAAAACTTGGGATCTAAACCAAATCAATTAAAAACGGAGCATGGCATTTGTCTCTAGTAAGCACTTGAGATGCCTTTGCATCTCCAGATAGCTATGTGTGTTCAGGCTTTAAAGGTACAGAATCCCAGACTGGTTTGGGTTGGAAGGGACCTCAAAGCCCATCCAGTTCCACCCCCTGCCGTGGGCAGGGACACCCTCCACTAGCCCAGGTTGCCCAAAGCCCCATCCAACCTGGCCTTGAACACTGCCAGGGAGCCAGGGGCAGCCACAGCTTCTCTGGGCAACCTGTGCCAGGGCCTCAGCACCCTCACAGGGAAGGATTTCTTTCTTTCTAACATCTCAAGTAAAGAATTTCTTTCTAACATCTAAAGTTGTGACTCTTATTTCAGTTTAATTTCACTGAATGTGCTTGGTGGGTCAGAGCAAGGTCAGTGAATCTGTCACAAGGTCTATCGCCCCTCTATCACTGAAACCTACTATTGCTCCAAAGAGTGGAAAAACAGGCAAAGGTAACTATCATTGGAAGGTGGACACAAAGATAACAACAGCTAGGATAAAAACAGTAGGACATTATTACCATTCACTGTAAACCCAGCTGTTTCTATCATAAAGAAGATCTCAATTATTTAGTAAATACATTATTTACTAAACAACAAGACACAGTCTGGCAAACAGGAGCGTTCATCACAGTATACACCAAAAACCAGACTTGTGCCGTACACTGAAACAGACCCCTCGGACGAAGTGGGAGATTCCTGCAGGGTTTGGTGACGTCCGGATGAGTCTGAAACCACCCACGGGACTGCGAGCGCCCTTGGACTGCCGGGCAGCAATTGAGGCAAGCACAGAACAGTATGAGGATCGGTGCCGGTTATCACACTAAATAGGGAGGGGCCGGCTCACAAAACCAGCTGTATACTACTATGAAATTTCCGGAAAATAAATTTTGGAGAACCAGCCTGAATATAGTGCAAAAGAAAGAAACGGAAGGGGAAAGTTCCTCAGCACCAGAGCCGTGGCATAAAAGTCTGAAAGGATAGTACGTTGATGCAGGATTTGTAGAGCTGACACAGAATGTAAAAATACATTCTTCTTCACCATACCACCCTGTTTATTTCCCAACCTTTTGCCACGTTCATTTTATCATCCACCCATTTAATCCTATTTCTTTTCTTCTCTTTCTATTTTTTTACATCAGCACATTTCGTGTCATTTTGGATATGCAATAGAGCGAAGCAAATCACTCATAAGAAAGCATTTTCTGAATCATAGCAGCCTCTTTTTCTACCCATTTGCTACGTAATAGGGCATTTGGATGGTGACATTACTGTTCCAGGACTGCAAAAGCAAGCTTTGCCCTCTGAAAGGTCTGTGTATATCAATATACAAATAACTCATATAAAACTAATGCATGACATAAAGCATGCTTTCTGAAATGTGCATTTAGGAAAGTGAAAAAAACCGTATGACTAATATAAAGGAAATGTAAAATGCAAATTCATTATTTTGTTGCCCACGCACGCACATATTATTTTTCCTCTCCCTCATGTTTCTTTTACCAGATGTTGTGAAGTGACAAGACTGAGACAGGAAGAGATTGTACTCAAATGAGTGAACAACACTAGCAGGAATTAAGCCATCACTCTAGGAAGCGGTACCTTTTCATTATAAATTCCCATGGTCAAAAAGAAAATAATACATAATATGAGCTTATGAAGAACTCTAACATCATATATACTCCCTGGAGCATAGGTGCTTCTCTTATTGCATGCAGGGAGACAGTTACCATCCCTGAGAGGTACCCATTCAAATCTTTGCATCGGTCTTCCCTGCTCTGGCTTACAACTAAGCACTACACGATCATCACTAGAAGAAGAGAAGAAAGGAAGTGTCCTAAAAAAATTAGGCTGATAAATGTTCCTTACGTGCTTCTACGATAATTTATAATAATAGTAAAAATTAAAGAAAATGTAAAAGAAAGCAAAATAACCCCCAGGAACTCCATGTAGGTATAAAAGCTATGATTTTCAGAAGGGGTTAAAAATGGCATAATAGGGGAAAGGAAAGCCTTAGCGGGGACTAACTATGGTTAGGAAAAAAAAATGAGGTAAAACCAAGGACAGGGAAAACAATATAAATAGGAGAAAACTTTTGGACAGCTGATAAGTAAGAAAACATTCTCGTGAGCCATTTAAAACAAAGATGGCCAAAACAAGTGAGCCAGTTGATCAAGCCATGTGTCAAAATTACACGTACTTTCCATCAGCAAAAGTCTATTTCAGAACATGTTTTAAATGTCCTTCCTATAATAACTCTACATAGGGGAAGCATCCTTCTTTAGCACTGACTTCGGTTTACCTTGGCAACCCAGGGCAAGAACTTGAAATTTCAATTAAGTGACGATTCAGAAAGCAAAGCAGATTATGGGTTAAAGCAGCAAAGTCAAAACTTGTATGTCAAGGGTGACTAGGGCAACGGCAAGACGATCTTTCTCGGTACTGAGACAGCCCTTGAGTAAGTTCCATTTTCTGCCAGTTTTAAAGGTTCAGTTAGAAACGATGCAAGACACAAACGTGTGACCCTGAGGGTCTTGCAAACTGGATTGATACTGAGCTTTCCTGAGATTTAGCAAGGTGGTAGTCCAATATAATAGCTAAATCAATGAAACAAATGAGGTTTGGAGAAATCATTGCCTTCTCTCTTTTGAGAGAAGAGAAGGGGAAATCAGGATTTTTATTTTTATTTTTAAAGACAAAATAAAGGACAAAAGCAATTATTTTCTAGGAATAAGTTATAGACTGCAGGGGAGTCTATGCATGCTTCTGTTAAATACATGGTTAGCAGTTAGATCAAGCTTCATCCATTCTCCTCTAACTTAGCAACACTTACTCATAAATTAGAGAGGCTATTTCATTCTCTTTAATTCTACAGCATTTAAAAACTACACACTTGCCATATGAAAGGTAACTATATCAAATAACATTGGCTACAGCATCCTCCGGGTTGAGGACATATACAAAATGTCCCTAAATCTTTCAGGTTCTTTCCACGCCTTCTACAGAGAGCAAACAACAATGGGTTACCTAACGGCTCCACCTGAACAAAACACAGACAATATCTATGCATTGGATTTATCCACCTTACAATGACAAAAAGGTGTGGCGTACTTTCATGAAATATTTGTATTTCAGACCCGAGCCAGAGTCGTTCCCTTTGCCGAATGAAATTTCGTACGGATTCATATGGAATTAACTTGGTTTTATTCTATATCTATGCTCATTTGAAAGATAATAGCAGGATAAACAAATAAAAGATCGATGTGTCAACACTGGGGCGGGGTGGGGGGGCGAAAGAAGATGCTTATTGTGTGATTTGCGAAGAATCACTGTTACGTAAATGGCTTTGCAGAAGAGTCACAGTTTCGGGTGGCTGTGAACGCAAGCATGTTGGCACTCAAACGCACTTCTCGTTCTGCAGAATCACGTCCAGAGCCATGCAAACCGAGCAACGGGAAGTGTCGCTCTAGAACAGGCAATAGTTCTTTGAACACACAAACCCAGAATAGGCCAAATCAATACACCACCACCTCCATACGGTCAGTTCAGGTACGATGATGCTTTCAAACTAGCTAGGGCAGGCACACATGCTCTCATCAGGTAGCAGAAACGATCAAAAGCTCTAACTAGAGCACATCCATTGCAGACACGTTTAAGAACTTTTCTGCATACGTTATCTTAATTTTTAAAAGAAACTGGGAAACAAGGAGATAGCAGCATTCAGTGTTAGTCGCACTGTGAAGAAGCAGAAACAAACAATCAGGGTGCTTCAGGCATTGTAAAGTGTTCAGCTGGAGAAGGAAAACTGCTAGAGAGTCTGAAATTAAGAAAAAAGGCCTTGATCCAGCTCCCGCTGAAGTCAACAGCAAGTCATTCAACTACCTCAGCGTGCTTTCCATCAGGCTGCAACTATGCCGTACGTAAACAAGGCAAAATACACATTCCAGGAGGACAAAAAACATGACCCTACACAGGAAATCACTATTGACTTATGTTACGTTGTCTTCACTGCACTGGCCAACTACAGAGAGACTGAGTGATATCACCTAAAAATACGGGTTTGTAGTGTGGGGTTTTTATTTAGCCATTTCATAATTTTGCACAGCTGAATATTTAAGAAGATTTTCCACCTTTCTACGGTTACGTTAAAGGAGATGAAGAGGTATCGTGCCAACGAACAGTTTGCCAAGTGAAGATAATCTCCTTTGGGAAGGTACCGCACAGGCGTCCTGTGCAGGATGCAGCGTGCCAGCGATTCAAGCACCGATTAACCGAGGTCACACAAAAAAATGCATGCGGCACGAGAAATTAAATATACTGGGTCTGCGCTGTTATTTTACTAGTTCCAATATAGTGGCACCATTTGGAAAATGTGGCATAGGGAGTGGTTCCGCAATATTTTTTACGTATACAAGTGCGAAAAAAGGCCCACTGTAATTTAACAGTTGAAACTAAACTTATCTACAATGATTTGTGTTGGATTATTTGGGAGGGGGCTGTGTGTGTTTCCTTCTTTTTAATTAAGCTATACCACCAACAGAGAAAATGTATTGTTAATTAAATCAATGGTTAAAATAATCTAGGGATGTATAAGGAGCTTTGTTAAGATTTTTTTTGCTGTGGACTTATTGTGTGTGCCGTTTGGTTTTTTTTTTTCTAATAGAGGACACAGCAGAGGGGAGAAAGTGGACACTTACACAACTGTGTAAGAAGAGAAATAGGGCCTTGTGTAACTATAACCGCTAGAGTAGATTGTTTTTTCTCTCGGCTAACGTGCGCTATCAAAACACTAAAGCATCCTGAAGTGAAGTAGGAGAGGAGGATAAATAGGGTGGGTGAGAAGTGCAATGTATTAAAGAAAGAAATTATGCAGAAGTTCACCTGCTGTTGTCATGATCAAGACATGGAGAAGAGCATCTGCAATAGAATAGATGATTTAACATCAAAAAGGAAAAGAAAGGGAAAAAAAAAAAGAATGAGTTAAATGAAATACCGAAATAGCGGAAAAATGAAACAGATTTCTAAATTAAATACATGAACGTATACATATATATGCATATTCATTACATGTGGGAAGGTAGGAGTGAGCATGGAAAATAAGCCTACATAAAACATCCTCGGTTACAAATGGTTTCTACTACTACAGCAGTAAAGCTAGAGCGATCTGGTTTCTTTACGTACATTCTTAAACTGGAAGTCAGACACCTAAAACGTACAGTTAGATTCTGAGTAAGTCTTTCAGAACCAGATCAGAGGAAACGCTGCTTGGTTTCGGTATCCCCATCTAAACTTTGGGCCGCGGTATATCAAAGGGTAAGGTATCTAAGGTAATTCCAGGCAGTGTTTCTGATACCACAATAAATCGTAGATTTTCTCTTCCAATTTCCTATCAGTATATTCTGTCCTCCACTTGCTTCCATTTCAACATGTTTCTTGTCCTCCTTTTGTTCTGCACTGCAGAACGACAAATTTCAAGCTTTCGGTTTGACCCGTTCAGGCTCCGAGTCACGTGTCACACGGCCAGTTAGTTTTCTGAGGTTGCTTTTTTATTACATATATCTCCATTGCCATTTTCTTCCACTGACACGAACAGCGATTTGCTATTAGTGAAACGCACCTGCTGGTTTCCCTCATTGTAACTTTCTGAACAAAGGTCATAAAGGCAACCGTAGAATTTGAAATAATTTCAGATTTTAGAAATGACTATCAGCTGGTCGCTGCCAGGTCCTGTTTCCAGGAAATTAATCTCACATTGGGGAAAACAATATTATGGATTCAAAACATAACACTTGAAATATATTTTGTTTACCTTGTTAGCAAGGATCCAGTCTCCTTTTTGGCAGACATGCAGCTAAGAACGATAATTCACATTATTTGTCACAGTTCGAGCTGCCCACTCCCTCAACCTTCTCCCTTTTTCGTTGATGGAAGCAACAACTTCCAGAAAGGTAAATTGATAACATCCCAACTGTTTAATTTTGTGAGATACAAGTACCAATACACTTGGGTCATCTATTCGTCAGCTAGGAACTTCTTCATCAAATTATATAAAAGAAATCAGTATCTTCCATTAAATAGGAATTTTACTGTGAGCAAGTCAGAGCTGGCAAACCTGCAGAGCTGCTACATATCTTGCTCTAGAACACAAAAGCAAGTTAATATCAAAGCACAAACTCAAAGCTCCTTCCTCCCAGTGCCGTGTTCCTGACAACAGGTCGGATTTGCCTCTCATCTACCATACCTGTACGTATTTGTCAGTAAAATTCTTACAAATAGAACCTATACAACTCAATTGCAGAAACTTTTTACACTGTATCACCAGAACCCAAGTATGAAAACAACATCATTCTGCACGTAATTTATACTTTAAGATCTTACAGTTAGCCTTGTCTTTCCGATGCACACTTAGCTGCTGTGGGCAATAGAGAGATAAGAATATGACACTGGTAAGTGATGTCTAAATGCTGCGAGTGAAAAGAAATCTTTCAGTTCAGTGGTTTCTTGCTCCCAAATTAATGAAAATATATGTGGTCTTCCAACAACAGGATATAGCGAGGTATGAGATTAAAATTGTGAAACGCATTTGCATTTCTGTAGACATCAGTTGTGTCTCTTGTAACGCTTTAGCAGGAAATTATACACAATATCCCCTAATATTACCAGCAAAGCGATAAAACTCTATCTTATTGGGTAGTTAGCACCCAAACTTTCTGGCGTATTCAGAGCTCCTTAGCTTTGCTCAATATGTAAGATCAGATAGTTTGATCAGGAGAAGCAAATCTGATTTGCTGCAAGGAAGTATAAATGCAGGAATTTCTACTTTTTCCTTTGGCCAATGTTTGAAACTATTTGGAACCTGTTGGCCGTGTAAAATGACCAGGAGCTGTTTATGTTGAGATTGTGAGCACCAGAAGAGTGTCACCTCTTAAGACAGAACAATTTTCTTGGTTTCAAAGTGGCTACCAAAGACTGACCGAAGATCTTGCTTTTCTTATCGATGAAATGATCAACACACTGAAACGTCACATTTAAATTTTAAATGGATGGTTAAAACTTTTTCCCCTTCTAAAATTTCAGATATAGAAGTTTTGATTAGCTATGCAAAGGCTGAAATATATGCCTGTGACATTCCGCACCAAGAGAACGGTTCTCTAAAATTTATCCTTTTGCTTGGGGGTGTCAGACTGTGATCCACAGAAACACTTCCCTACCATGAGAGATCAGTAAGAACCCAACGACAATTCGGGGTTAGCCACTGAAGCAGGGCAGGGAGAGAATAGCATCATTTTTTTCTCTCAGATGGCACAGAAAATAAAATTAAGATCATCCGTGCCAAATAAATTACCGTCCAATACTTTGCTAACGTGTTACTTTATAAAAACACGGTCTGAATTCACTACATTTCCAGTGTCTTGGGCAAAATCAAGGCCATATCTTGGCTTAAAGCCACTAACAATATTTATAGAGGATTTCCTCCTCTCACGACAGGTAGGTACCACTTCAGTGCGTGCACCTGAAATGTCAGCAGCGTCGCTAGTTCATAAGAACCTGGTAATAGTGTGTGTCTGTGCACGAAGGGGGGTGGAGGTGACGAGAGGGCTATAAGTGACAAACATATTTGTTCTTGTTCCAGCTAAGCGAATGCAACGATCATGCACGCAGCACTTCTACAATTGTTTCACTTTTAAAATGAGGTCTTACAAGCGAAACTCTACTAGTCAATGTGTTTTCCTAAAAAAGAGATGTAAACAAGATGCACCCCGACAGTTTAGGATAACTTAACGGCTCAGACAAATCTAAGCCAGATAAAAATGACGTGGTGTGCAGTCTTTTCCAAAGGCTGAGCTGTCATTATTACAGGTTTCTGTATTACCACATTTAGTGGCAAGTTAGCTGGTACGTATAAAAAGAAGAACGTAGTTTGTGTCGTGTTAGTCATTATTTCATACGAGGCTGCAGAGAGCGCTGCTCCTATTAAAATCAGGTATTCTTATCCTACCACTAGCATCTTGGTCATCCAAAAAGATCTAAATATCACTAACATTTTTTAAAAGAAAAACACAAAATGATTGCGCATCCGAGAAATAAATGCCACTCTTCTAGAAAGTATTTAGTTCATCCCTTGCAATCACTGGGAAGACCTACCTTTCTGAAAGTGAAAAATAATACCTCCTTTGGAAAAAGTCTGTAAACTGTTTAGGGTTAGAATAAACCACCAAAACAATTTTAAAGCTCACATATCGACATATATATAAACACATACATACTGTACGCATGAAGTACTTTCATTTAATTTGTTAGGTTTGGAGCTCAAGAAAAGCAAACCCAAACACAGCCAAATACCCTGCTACCAGCTAAGGAACAAACAACCTTCTCGTGTGTGTCACACATCAGCCAATTTGCAGTCGCAGCCATGACAATATTGTTCCTCTTCTAGACCAGGACTGCCTGTCGTTCTGAGTGGGACTCCAGTGCTATTTTTTTGAAAGGTATGCACTGTAAGACTGTTGCAAACTCATTTGAGATTAACAACGACGACAAAAAAAATCTTTCTCCTTGTGGTGTCCAGCCGCGCTGCATACAACACAGCTCCGCAGAAATTAAACGCTTTTTCATGACATCCATTTCTTATGAATTCACCGGCACACGCCTCATCAAATCTGACGGCAGGGCACAAGTGTAGAATTCAGTGTAAAGAATAAAATTACTTAAAACGCAGTAAGGAAGAGCACTTAAACCAAATGCGCTCACAGATTTCGAGGCCAACCAGGGTAAGCTTTGTGACGCATGAATTTGGCTGGACCTGTCTTACTCCCTTTCAATGAGCCTGCCTAAATGCAAATACTTACAAAGAGTCAGTGGTGAGAATACACGAACATAGTGGCCAAATATGTGTAAAGCACATGATTTTTAGGTTGCTTGTCTAGGACGTAGTTCACGTAATTTAAAATCCTTGGTTTCTTTTTTCAGTAATCATGCCAAACACGAGAGTTGGTGCTTACCTAAACTACTTCACTGGCATAGGAATGACTCACCATCTGGACCGATTAGGCCCTTGGTCTCAATAATTACTAACTTTAAAAAGGCACTGTATTTATTTGTCGGTAAAATTCACACAAATGCGTGTGCGTGCGTGTCAATTATCTCGTTCGTTCCTCTTGAGCTTGACTGAAAGCTCAGTGACTTGCAGTGATTTCAGCGGATAGTCTTGGTCCTCAGCCTTGCTTGATTGTCACAGCTTAAGAGATCATAACAATTTATGGACAGCTCTAGGAGACAATGAATTAAAATACCACCCCTAGTTAAGCATTAGTTGAAGCTGCTGCCACTGCAGGTATTCTGTTTCTCTTTTTTTAGTATAATGCTAATTGATACACTCACCCTGAATGAATAGGGCTGGAAGAAAGAGCCACATTGTCCAAGTTTTCAGGGCCCCAGCTTAAGCGATATGAATTCCTTTCAGCTTCTTTGGCCAGAGTTGTTACCTTGGTAAGCAAAAAACCCTCCTTTTTACTACAATAAAATCAGTTAATCAACCAAACAATCAGATGATGTATTTCACATAGTACCGCCTAAAGCGTTTAAACTTTTTTAAAAAAGAAAACAAAGGAGTAATAACAGCGTTAAGATATTAGAAACCCCTCATTGTAACGTTTTGTACTTGCTCAAAGTAACCATATCTTAGTGGTCCCAGTGAAATGAAAGCTGTGATTTACCAAAGTGGCATTTCCTAAATATCTTTTTTTTTAATTTTTTTTTTTTTTATCTACGAGCATGTTTCAGGATAGTCTCTTTGAGGACAACGGCCTCCAGTTCATTAGATCGCCTGAGTATTTAGCCCAGTGGCTGTTAGCATCATTCAGAAATCAGTTAAACTGAAGAAGATTACAAAGACAGTCCCTGTGCTATATTCCCACAGCTTATCCATTTAGTCTGGAATAGAGTTCAGTATTGCACAGCATAATATGCCCTTAAATATCAATGAAAATTAGAGAGATTTGTATCAAAATAACCAAAGCAGCATACACGACATGGTATCATTAGTACAACCTAAACCCTAATCTTTTTATATTTCTGTATTTACCCAAGCGACGAGTGAATTTAAGAGAATTTGCTTACCTGCTGGCTGGGGATTACGACCGTATCGTCGATCATGGCACTGTCCCTCAGGTAGGAGGCATGGCTCAACGTGTGGGACCTGTCTGAACTGAAGGACCGCAGGCTGGTAGGTTGGTAGGATGCCATAGCAATATATCAGCAGTACAGGTGATGTTGTAAAGGTGTCATGATAGATCGAGTGGGAGAATGAAAAAAGCGTGCTATTAGCAATATGATGCAGCTTCCAGGGGGAGTAGATAACAGTCACGGGGAGGGGGGGAAACAGAGCTGTACAAATCTGTGCTATGCTACCTTTCTGACCAGGGGGCCACAAAGTCTTTCGACTGACTTATTTGCTTCAAAATGCAGAACCTAGAGATTAATCTAGACAACGGTTTATTTTATACTCACAAATACTTTATACTTGGCTTTGTGGCAGGATAATCTCCTTATAATGAAGAGCATGAATTTCTTTTAAGTAAGGCTCTTTGGAGAAGCTCTCTTTCTTGCTTCGTCACACAAGCAAACCGCTATGGAAAACCTGAAGAAACGCTGAAATGACTCTCTCCGAAGCTTTGTTAGGATCTAGTCTCTCCCCTTAAAATCGTAAGTAATTGATATCGTCCCCTGGAAGGTACACGCAGCAAGGTGAACTGTGGCCAGCCGCAAGCTCCTGTGCAAAACAAAATTCCTCCTCTCTATGCCAACAGCATCTTTCGAGAGGCAGTCCAAATGGGAGCACTGTTTTCTTTGTAAGTACACGCAGCTCGACAGAAAACCGGTTGCTGTAGCAATGCGAGATGCAAGGCAGGAAATAAGCTGCTTCCAAGCACTGGCTCAGAATGTAACTGCAGCATCCACCAGCAAAAAGCAAAAAAAAAAAAAAAAAACCAACAAAAAACCCCAAAACAAACTGCAAGACACCACAGAAGGACATATTGAGGTAAATGGGGTTTCTGCTACCAAATAGCACTAGCTTTGTCCTTTAAATATTTACTAGCAGCAGTATTAGCACGGTGATTTTTAACAACAGATCAGCCACCTTCAGATGTCGTACGTGCACTCTGTGATGCTGTTCTGTTTCTTGAGGAATATAGTATGTATAACTGAAGGCAGCAGGTTTATTTTCATGGCTTACACATCCATGAGTAGTACTCAAAATGACTAACACGCCGGCTCGGAACAATAGGCCATTTATTCAGATACAAAGTTTTTTAAGGGATAATTATCAGCAGTTAGCAATAAAAAAGTCATGTGTACGTTACGGACACGAGACTCGAGTGCTTTAAATGCAGATCTTGTTGGGAATCATGTTTTACCATCTGAATCAGTGCAGTCAGCCGTTTTTAACAATAGCTACATTCACACAATAATTTTTTGGATCCATTTTTAAAAACAAATGGTTATCTTATTTTTATTAAAACTATATGGCATTGAAGAATAATCAATGCTACTGATCATTGAATTATACCAATGGCCTATTTAGCGTGCTAGATGGATTGTACCAAACCGAAAGCAAAGATAGGTATTACACAAGTATCAGCCTTAGGAAAGTCTTGAGAAAAACCCAAACCCAACAATAAATAATCTCTCTAACATGTCCTGAAATGTCTTTCACCCAGACAAGCGGAAGAGGTGAGACACGTAAGGCTGGTATTATTGGAATTATGCCTTTCTGGAATAAAATTCTGATGCCATTAAAACAACCAACAAAATTTCAATAGGGACAGAAGTTCACCCTAACTGTCTGCATATAACAGTTCAGAAAAAAATTATGAAAGGGAATCTCGACTGCAAAGTATTTTGGTTGAACGTTTTAGTGTGAATTGGGTAGGCAGAGCACACCTCGCTTGTTCACAACAAGAGTACTTCAGGGAATGTTTGTTCTTTGGTTGAAAAACAAGCCGCAGTAGCAGACCCCATTTGCCATCACTATCCTTTATTCATTTCGATCTTTGACACTTTCAGAACTGCTTTGCTGCGCCATGCAATGCTCGTAAGAGGTCCACCATCCAAGTTGTAGGTTCTGCTATTCAGCTAATGTCATGTCCTGGATACGGAATGAAAGGAAGCACGTACTAGGTTTGACTGGTTATCTGTAGGGTGATTTTGTCCATATTCTCCTGCTACTACCACCACTGCAAGTAGCCCAGTACATATCCACTATGGAGTACCTGTATGTAAGCTCCAGTAACTATCCAATACCTTGAGAGTACGGGCTTTATCTACAGGCAAGGTATGCACAAGCATGACCGAGGTCTGTAGTAAATTAGAAGTTTAGAATTAGAATTTCCTGCTACACTTAGTTTCAAAACTAGCGTTCAGATGACGCTGCCCCTCTTCTGTGCGCTGTACCAGCTAAATGTAGAGCAAACCAGCAGGTAAAAGGTCTCTGCTTCTGAGACTTTGAAATGAAGGTACTGAAACGACAGTCCAGTTATGGAAGTGTAGTGGCACTGAACAGAACTTCTTGTTTATTATCGTACTAAGTCTTTGGGAATCCTGCAAAAACCCCACCAATCCAAATCACAGAGACAAAATGGATGTCTAATTACAGATTCTTCCCAAATCTGGTCAATAAATCTTAAGTCACAGGCGTTGTGAGGTCAATAGCACTCTACTCGGCCCCAGAGACTGAACTGTGGAACCCAGGAATGCTACAAAGCTCCTGAACGCAACAGCCTGTCTTGCTCGTGTTAGGTGATGCACGGGCATGTATCACCCACCTCTTCTAAGCCCTGACTAAAGCCCAGGTGGTGTCCAGAAAATATGAGCAGCATCCTCTAGTCAAGTTTCCGGATAACTGGGAGACCCTGTTGCAGCACACATCCACGTGCCAGCCTAGACAGAGCTCCAGCAGTCTCTAGCCTAGCTGAGCGAATCTCCGGTTGTGGGAAGTATATGTCATTTCAGAAGCTGGGAAAAGACCCTGGCATCACTGAAAACTGTATAAATCAGCCTTGAAAAAGTTCCTCTAAAGACTGAAACCGTTCCTCACATCTGTCACAGACCAGAGATGCAGAAGGGACTTACAATGAAAGGGAGTCTTTTCACATCCTGGTGATCCGATATGGCCCGAATCAGTTCTGGCTCTCGCTATTCAGAGGGAGAATCCAGCAAGTGTAGTCTATTCTTTTTATTCTTTTTTTTTTTCCCCTTTAATTCTACCACTGTTTCTGCACACAGAGAAGGAAAAAGGCTAACCTGCCCAGCAGCATGGTGACAGAAGGATAGCCAACAGCTGTTGTCACCTAGCACAACTTCCCCGATCCTTGCTAAAGCATCTGTGCAGCGATCAGGGACGTTTCTGTGGGACGGCGGCTATGTCATACTGCGACCTTTCTGGACAGAGCGCGCTGTTGGATCAGTATTCACCCTACTTATCATAAGCATTTGAGACTATACCTATCTCCAACAGCAGCACCGTTCGTTTGGTTCCCCAAATCAACTTTCTGGCATACAGCAGGCCTCCAAAATGGATGAACAGAGACAAGTGCCACAGAAGGATATAGAGACAACATGTTTTCATGCTGTGTAATACCTACCTGGGCATGGTGCTAATGAAAGCATATGAAAAAGAATGAAGGGGGAGAGAGAAATAAAATAAAGAGGGAAGATGGTTACAAAAGAAAAAGATATGGGTTTAAATCAAATTGTTCAATGCATAAGATTACATGAGTTTAGACTGCTAATACTATTTTGCTTTACTGAATTTCTTGAAAATCCAAAGTCAGTACAATGCAATGAAAATCACATTAAAGCAAAAGCAAAATAATTTAAGCAGTCTCTGTGAAAATTCTTACAACCAGTAACCTGACAGTGACAGAAAATGAGACCGTGGAGTTAGGAAGATGCAGTTTTTTCTTTCATTTCTTTCTCCCTTTATAATTTTGCTTCATTTCAATATAATCATGCTTGAAACAGGATGTGAAATAATTTTCATGCAACATAAAATAGAACACATCAATTACAAGCCAGTGAAATCCATTGACAGTATTTAAAAGCTAAAATATTCTAGAAGGGAGCAGAAACTGGCTTAACACTTGCCTGCACAATCATTTCTACACATCTTAAAACTTTAAAAAAACCCCACAAACCAACAAATTTTGTTACCATTGAAAGCGTGTGACAAAAGGTTTTCATGTTTAAGCATTCTGATGTAGTTCATAAACATCCTCTGAGACTTAAAAAGCCACACAGTCACTTTGTTTTCAGTGGATTCACTGGAGCTGTCTAACACCCAACAAAGACTCCAAAGCTTCTAAGACCTGAATGACGAGGGATTTACACATGCTGTGAGGCAAACCGAACTGTTTCCTGACATCTTTTGTTCCAGGAGCAATTCATAGCCTACTGAAGCAAACAGAATGGATCCTACTGATTTCACTGAGCTTTGGAAACGCTGCCAGAATAAAAATCAAGACTGGAAAATGAGGGAGGTTAAAAATTCCTTCAGTTGCCACCATCTCAATTTACTTTTTTTTTTTTTTTTCTGCTTTACTGAACCCCAATTCTAAAGGCAGTAAATCTGGAGACGTTACTGATTGATGCTACACGTTGCCTTTTTCAAACGGGAATGCCTGGGTAGCCTGTTCTAAACTAGAACTGTGGGTGTGCATCTGCCAGTTTGAGTCTACACTTTACGCTCGCTAGTAAAGGCTCTCATTTTGAAAAGTGGACTCCGTATTTTTTGTAGACTATAGTGACATGCTCTAAAATAAAATTAAAAAAAATAAGAAGGATTAAAGCTACAGATAGTATTATTCCGCAAACACATCTAAGGCTTAAGTTCAACTTGTTGGATATGAGCAAATCAGTAAGTTTTCTGGACTGAACGCGCATTCTTTTTTCTAATTTACAACATAAATACTGTGCTGTGCCAGTAGAAGGAAAATGATTCTCTTTCCTGCTAATTCAACCCTGATGAAACAGAGTCAATGTGCTTCCTGACAATATACTCACTGCCAATCCAACGCGGAATGACCAAGTCCGTTGCTCCTTTCCTTATACCTATAGCCAGCGAACTACTCTAAAAAGTTGGCTCACCTAATCCTAACACACCCTGCCCACTTGTCCGCTCATCCCCGTGACGGGAGGAGATGGGGATGATTCATGAACCCTTTCCATAGACAGCTGGACTCTTCTTCCTTTGCCTGACCACAATGGCAATAAAGCAAGCGATGCCTTTTCAAGAACCAAAAAAGAATCATAAATTCTTCACTAGACTCCAAGTACAGTATTAGTGCCAAACGTATTCATTTCTGGACTGGTCAGGAAATATTCCTCCTGGTCACCCCTTCCTCCTACAAAGTGGCGACTGCCATACATAATAAAGAAACGTTGACAAGTGCATCCCACGTCTCCCTTGAGTTAAAGGCCCTGAGAAAGGGCTTTCAAACATGTGTAACAACGTGTGTGCAGAATTATCATAAGAAAAGGTATGTGTCCAGGCAAATACCTGTCAGATCGTCCTCCTTCCAAGCTGTACCTTAGGTAGTTCATACCATCTAAGAACTGGCTGCTTGGTAAAGAGTCATCTCCTAGTTCTCTGAGGTCTTCTGGCCTGAGGTACTCTCCTCCATCTCCTGTCATCGTGTCGTCACCTTAAAATCAACCACAGAAGGGACAGAGGTAAGCACACACACACGCGTTGGATTTCCTTTACACATTGGGATCTAACAGCCGGATGGCACACTAAACAGGAAGGCATTTTCCACTCGGGAAACACCGCAAACCACAAGCAATTAATGTATTTAATGGAACTGGCACATCAAGCAAGATTTAAAAGAAAAAAAATGAAATCAAGGTGATTAATCAATTAGATTTAATCTCATTTTTGCTGTTTCACATACTTGGTAAGGGGCAAATTTCTTTGCTGATCTCTAAAGCATGGTGTCTCTGTCCCTTTACCCATTTTAGCTCTCTGGTCACAGCTATACTGCATCGCAGCCTGACAGCTGATGATGAAATATAACCATTTACTTGACTGTAAGCTATGTGTTTTCAGCCGAAAAGGTGTTTTCTGTGGCCTTACGCCTGATAGTTGCAAATCCTAATTTAAACTCGCCATTGTCCAAACTCCACATCATATGAGGCTGTCTCACCCATGTTCCAACATCCTTCTGTGATCAGCAAAAAAATTCTGATTTCTCAAACACAGCAGTATCCAGAAACTGGAAATAAGCTCACGTGGTAATGAACATTAATGAGAAAAGTAAATGATAATGAATCAAAGCCTGAACGATCATTGGTTATCTGACATAGTAACCATTTTGCATATACTCCGAATAACAGGGTTTAATTTATTACGTTTTTTAGGTCCAAAATTATTTTCCCCAGGAAATTCTGTCCATATGAAGTCAGCTTGCTTTTCCCCTGCAGACTAACAAAACAGATTACATTGCCAAGCAACATGTCGATGTTTCTTTTCACTCCCATTTGCGACATGGTTTGTCTCCACAGTTTCTGCCTGGAGATTTCAGTCACTTTCCCAACGGTTAATTATCACTTTATCAGCCTGCCAGAGGCTTCGTGTGACCCACAGAACCCACAACACGACCCTAGGCCACCGGTATCTTCCAACTTTCTCATTTTCCAAGCTGCGTGGGCAAACCTGAAGCTCAGTTACATGAAGGAGACTGCAACCGGTCTACAGGAACAGTCGTCGTCAGCGACGCGTTCCATCTGCGGTAATTCACCCCGCTATGCCGAGAAACACCAAGGGTCCTAAAGGTTACGTGAGTGGTATCCGTGCTGGTTCAGACAGAATTCATCTGGGTATCAGGACAATTGCCACTTGGGTGATTTAAAGTCTTAATAAAGCAAAATCGCAAAACCCCCAATTATTGTTACTGCTGGTATTTCTGGTAGAGCATCTCCTCCCCGCCCCCCCGCCAAAAGGTTCTTGGTATTCCAAGCTGTAGGAGTGGTGGTCGCTACAAAGGAAGAAATCTGAATATTTCTTTTCATGAAACAAATCAAGTTAGTTTTTCTAGCTTGATGTTTCAGCTAATAAATAAACAATTTATAATTTGTCATCTAAAAACTAAGTAACATTTGGGGGTTTTAAAGCTGGGGTTTTTTGCGTACGCAAATATTATATGTAAAAATGAGGCCTAAATCTTTTCAGTATAACAACAAAAGCTCTTGAAAATTCCATCTGCCCACATTAAGAGGGAGAAACTGGGCACAGTTTCACAGAAAACAATAAAACGCATTTAATCACTGCATGTTTCCTGTCTTCTGACAGATGATGCCTCCTCTTTCCTGGGAATGTCACATTATAAAGCACAGGGCTTAGTGAAAACTTGGAAGATATTAAGGCAATGCTGTTAATCAAACAGTAAAAGGAATTTCAAGTTATATTTCAAATAAACTAGATACTTATAATCACGCCAGACATTCCGTCTATAATAGAAACAAAGGCAAAACCTTCACCACTTTCATCACACCCACATCCTTTTCAAAAAAAAATAAAAAAATCCAAACTCTCCTCTTATTTCAGCTTTGGCCTCTCATCTAAGAGTTGTCAATAATGGGTCTAAGCCACACAAGCTGTTTCATGTGATGTCAACATCTGCAAACAGTAATGAGACTATCCATCTCTATTTCACAGTGTCTTCAGAACATTTATCTGTTGGTAGCACAGCGTAGTTGCTAGCATACTAGTCTTGAGTCAGCAAACTAGAAGTTACAAGTCGCTCCCCGCCAACCCCTTCTGCCCTTCCATCTTTCCTTAATGAGACAAACTCCCAAAACAAGTAGTTCCTCCTAGTATACGAAGCGAAAAAAAAAATAAATCTATTTATGTCTAAATGATTGTGTAGCAACGTAACATTTCATACAATTGTGGTTACCCGAGTGTCTTAATTCCTGCTTTGCAGGGAAATTGCACGTACGCAAAGGGAATTATTCTGAGTCTGTGTAACGGGCACTCATTCATCCTGCCAGTAATACTGTGCTGTCAGCAAAAGATGTAACACGGCTAAATTGCTGAGTCTCCGTCAATTCAAACGTACACAGACATGTTATCTGCTGAGAAGAAATTACGTATTCAGCTGACCCTGAGCTTCTTTACACAGCAAATCTTACCAGATGGTAGTTCTGCGGCGGTACGAGAAATTCTCCGTTTTAATCATGCTAGAAACGATTCATCTGCCATCAGATTCCCCATCAAATTACCGACGGTAAGGTTTTCGCTACCTACTGAGCAGTTTGTGACAAACGTAGCCCTTGACATTGATGCTCCATGATTTGCAGTGGCCATCTACGAACTTACTTAGTGGATTGCGATGAGTTACCCACTTACTGATTTATTTTCTATTTACTAGAAAGAACACCTTCCTTTCTTCAGTGATACCAACAGACTCTCAGAGGTTTACTTGACAAGGGATAACACGCTACAAAACGCTGGGTGACCTTGTGCTGTGCCCCAGTTAAAGCATCCCTGTTCAGCCTCGGCCTCATCACTGCTACTGCCCATCTTGCAAATATCTCCAAAAATTTTGTCCAAATCTGCATTTCTGAATAACGTCATCTTCTTTAGGGCAGGTTCGAAAGGAAATAAAATGCACTACAAGGAAGTATCAAGTACCAGGACTCTCTTAAAGGAAACACTGGGGGTTTACTGGTAAGGACACTGGAAGAAGTAGTAAAAAAACCCAAACCAACCAACCAACCAACAACCCCAATTAAAATCCCCACATCTAGGAATCTGTTTATATTTAAACAAAAGGTGGCCAATAGCTGAGTCTCTGCACTTGCTGCTGCTATTATTCTTTCTTTGCGGAGTGCAAACAACTCCCAATATGATGGCTAGCTTTTCCAGCGTGATGGTCCCACTGCCCTCTCAGCAATGGTCTGGTTAGTCCCTTAATCTGTTTCCAGTGGCCAAACTAATGCCCGGGAACAAGATGCAAGACACACACCACACCCCCCCAAAAGCATACATTTTGTACGGGTTTGCAACACTTGGGGTTGGCTCTTTTCTCCTCTGAAAGGGGAAGAAAAAAACCCAAACCAAAACCAGCAAAGGAGAGAGATCACTTGAAGGAAGAAGATGGATACAAAGGGTGGGACTGGCAAGGGGCAGGTCACAGAGGCAGTATAAGCAGGTTCCAGGGCTGTTACTACGAAAAAATGGAGATATGGACCTGCTAAACAAGGTGCTAAACATCTCTATGAGGTGTTGGCCACCTACAGAAACTATTAAATCAAGTGGCCGCTTCTGCAAGACTGAAGACCCAGCACGTGACAGGATTGGATCCAAGAGAGGGAAAGAAAGGATGAAAACAGAATGGAGGCATGAGAGAGAGACAGTAAAGTTAAGAATCAGAATGGGAAAATTAAATAAACTTTAGGATTTAAATACTATGCTTAAGGCAAGGAAGGCCTGATACAGAAACTTATAATGGGCAAGTGAAAACTGCATTGATGGTTCTTAGTAACACTTCACACAAAGCTTTAAATCTTTGTCACAACCAAGCCAACCAAAGGCATGTCTGTTTTAAGCAAAGAGGGACCCGGAGTTCTTTGGCCGGTGAATCCACACATACCAGACTGCAGAGCCGTGCAACCACGCCAGCCCAGAAGCAGCAGAGCTACGGTGACTCCGTGTTGTACCTGAGCAAACAAGTTCTCTCGCAGCAGGGACTATTAAGCCATGCAGCTGACCTGAGCAGGCATCCCCGCACAATTCTGCACCATCACGTGCAACACAGGCGGCACTCGCTGGGGAACGTTTCCACCCTGCCGTTTTCCGCTATAGAGATGCTCCAGAAAAACCAAACGGCTACTTCTCATTGACTCAGAAGACCATGAACCTTTAAGACACTGCTGCCGCAGAAATGGAATTAAAATGGCAGTGGTGGCAGCACTCGGCAGAGCTTCACGGGGCTCTGACGGAGCCTCCCGCAACCACACAGCAAGAAGCACGCAGTTTAGCCTACGAGGAGCAGCCTGCGCTCCACGTATCCAGTGATGGTGCAGGCAAAAAGTGGGCAAGGCACGAACGGGAACCTTCCCTGTGATCTCTTAAAATGCAGCTGCCTGGAGTTTTTTCTAATTGCGTAGACTAGGGAGCAGGAGTAAACTCCATTGCCAGTCCCTGTCAAAGCCACACAGAACTGTTTTCAACTGCTGCGTTAAAATAGAGCCAACCAACGCACAAAAATCCACAACTAATTACCTTTTTGCTCATGGCAGCAGTATTCGTATGATGACTTTTAGTGCTCTGCTCCTCTTTTTTTTTTTTTTTTTTGCATTTTATGCTGACCACCTATTATTTCTGTGTACCATGAACCCATAATATCCAAATATAGCAATGGGTCTCAACTCCTAATTTCTAAGACACCTGTCAGCAGGAAGGGAAGCACCTGGACAGATCTGAGCCGCCACTCAGTAAATATTTGCCTTACTCTAACCGAGTAGTACAGAGAAAACAAAAAATCTAATTTTGATGCTGATGATGCCATGTGTTTGAAGACAGGTTTTGAGCATTATAAATCATTGAATGGACTACTAAGAGAAACGGGCGACACGCTGAGACCACCTATCTGCTCCTTGGGCGACAGTTTGGCTGACCGCACAGGATTTTACCAATCCATCGAAACTGGAAACCACGCTCGCAGGGCTGTGCTGTACTACTTTTCTTAAATTCTGCAAAAGGGAGCGGTACCTATATAAGTGATTAAATCAAGCAACAATCACAAACCACTTTGAGATTTGTGTTTTAAATGCAAAGCAACATTTCCAAGACAGCAGCTTTGAGGCACCCAGCCACATGCAATTCTCAGCTTAGCAAATCAGTACTGGCTCACAGAAGTGTTTCATTAAGATTTCTAAAACAGACTAGCTTTTTCTTTTCTTTTTTTTTTTTTTTTTTAGAAATTCTCCTCTGATATGAGGGAGCTATGCAAATGTTTGATCCAGTAAGCAGTTTTAAAATTTTCACCACACCATTCTGGATACGCATCTACAGAACCAACTCGTTTAGGGAAGCCTCAACAAAGGCAGTTTCTACCATTCCTATCGTTCTCCTGCAACGTAAGCGAGTTGCAAAATGCAACTGCTGTAAGAGAATTGCTCTGGAATTGTTTCTCGCAAAACAGAGAGAAAATACAGGCAAAAGTTAAAAAAAAAAAAAAAAAAGAAAAGGCGGCAGTGATGGAAACTGCCAGAAATTGCTTTTAATAGATGTTTTTAAAGCCAGATACAGTTATGCCAGTTTGCCAAAATTATTGTTTTCTCTGCAGCATGCAGATAAGTCTACAGCAAGTGCCACTCCTTAAACATAACACATGGAGAAGGGACAGCTATGGCAAGCACAATTTTTTATGGAATATGTAAGTCCTGAAGCATCTTTAAAGGAATGTATAATGCAGAGTTTCTCTGACACTTGCCTTGGACACCTTCACTTCCCTAAAGTCAATTCTGTATTTAATGCCCCCCCCCCGAAGTTTCCCTGAATTACAGTTTGGCTAACGCTTTAAATTTCTTTATTTTTAGGCAGTCAGGAAAGCAGGGGTTCATGGATGGTTTCATGCTGGGTTTCATATATATCGATAGATGACTTAAGATGAATCATCATGTTAGGTATTTGTAGCTCCATGCAGCACTTGCAGAAAGACAGCAGGTGAAGCAAATGAGAGGAGGGGAAAAAAAAAAAGTATGTCTACCCTCCAGGATCCACAGGAAGGGGAAGACGCCTAAATTTTGTTTTCTCGCAAATTATCCTGCTGCAAAATGAATCCCAGTATTTCGCAGGTGGCTACTATGGTATTTATGAAGTTGTTATATTGGATCTAGGTAACAAAGACTAAAAGCACTGCCTTTTTAGAATTAGACCAGAACAAACTATCCCTACCTCGCTAAGCCACAGAAGCTTTGGAAGGTCATCGATACTAACTGGCGTGCTGTAAAGTCCGAGGTGTGGAAGGGTTACTACGCCACGTACAGTCAAAGCGGGACTTGAACGGCTTCTCTGTGTAGTTCAAGAGGAGCAATAAAGCAGAAAGTACGGGGAAAAGTGATGGAGAACTGATTTAGCTCTTTGTTTCATCAGAACACTGCTTTCTTCTCATGGAAGAGGAAAGTTCACCCTAAACTGGGTATATATTTCCTATGAAATAGGAAATTTCCTCACAGTATGAAACGCATTGGGCCCTAAGGAAGGAAAGCTTGGTCTAGTACAGATATCTAAGAGACCCAACCAACCTGCTGAGCAAGACTCTGCAGGCGTTAAAGCGAAGAGAGGGGAAAAAAGCCTTTTTCCTTCTTCCCAGGGATACAAAGTATTGACTAATTTTGCCTTTGTGAAATTCACGTGGCACGTACCGCTCTTTCATGGAGCACTCATAAAATATTTGTAAAATGTCATGTACTGCCACACAAGTCATCCCACAGAGCCACGTTGGTCCAGGGAACAATAGCCGAAGACATCTGCTGCCCACGGAACGGGCAATGCTCCTCTGACTTTGACTACAAAATATCTGAAGTACTGTCCGCAGCCATAGAGTCTTTAGCTAATTAAGGTTAACGTAAATGTAAAAGCAACCAGCTTTTAATCAATCATGAGTGGGAATAATATCCAGTAGCTTTAGAGACAGATTGAGATCAGATGGGTAAGACTAGTCAAAAATACATCTCCCCTTTTTAACATGCTGATTATGATGTACTTCAACGAACAAGCTCTTGTAGGTTCCCCCTATAACATCGATCTCTGAAGGAAAGAATTCAGCACTCGATATTGCTCATAAAATAACAACTGAGGAAATAATGTATAGTGTCTCCTGGTCATGCCCATGCATTCTTCCTTCTTTGCACTCACAAATGTGTGTCTGTAGTTTGGGTCATGCCTATACATAGCCCTGACATCATTTATTATTGCTAATCTGGTCAATTCTACTTTTTGTCAACACCACTGATGCAAATGAAAACCAGCAGTTGCATTAAAACTTTTGCCAAAATTTTTGCGACCTGACCACAATCTCCTATTTTTCATTACGAAAATGTTGACAAGTGAGTAATCTTGAGCAATTCTACCCTAACAAAAATAAAATAAATTCTAGGAACTGGGAGGCAGACACTGGCATATTTTCCATGCAGGTTATCACAAGTAAAGTTTTAAGAATCAACTCTTATTTACCAGCTAGTTCTTTCTGAGCACAGATTCCATTAAAGAAAGTTTCAGTTAAGTTTTCAATACGTAGCTTTTGACTTCTGTAGATCAACAATCTTTGGCTTCCATTTATGCTACCGGTTATAAGATGCTTAATTTAGAGTGTGAATTAATTCAGCGGTGTTATTCTGAATTTACAGTGTTTTAACATGCAGCAACTTACTTAAGTCAAGAACAGTTACTGGCTGCAACTTTAACTTCCAGGTTTAATTAAGGAAAGTTATTCCTGGAGTCTTCCTACTGATTAAGCCACTGCTTCAGTGGAATTATGTTCATGTACAACAGCAATGAAGTCTGCCCAGACTTAACTGCTCATTTCTCACACATGTGCCGCAGTATTGGCGTACTCTAAGGCCACGTGCAGAGGCACTCGGGAAATTCAGTCATATTTTAGCACATTTGATTTATAAATACTGTGATAGATACTATCAAGGAATTCAGTATGCTTATCGACACGCAAGCTGCAGTTACCACAAATACGAAGCGATACACTTTGAGAAGAGAATATTCTTGGGTACCAGAGCACATTATCATTTAATAACAACAACATTCACAACAATAACTAGGCGGCCAGTTAGTTCCCGGCAAGCAGTTCCAAAGGTAGGTACACAAATACACGCGGCATTTACTTCCCAGCTCCCAGCTCGCCAGGCAGAGCACCTTGGCATTAGTGGAAAGGGATGGGAAGACCGAGATAATTAGAGTGACTTGCACAGAGTCATTTAGGAATCATCAATGGTGCCAGAAATAAATTCCTGAAGCCTACTGGAGTGTCTGTCTGTCTGTAAAGGAGTAACTTCTCAGTCCTTTGTGAACGTACGTCTGAGCCAGACTTACTGAGCGCTTAGAAAGCTCGCTTCGTTCATAGTTCCTCTACACTGGAAAAAAAATTGTCTACACTGAAACCAACTTTTTTTTCCATAAGAGAAAGGATTTTTTTTTCTTTTTAATCAGAAATCTGATGATCAGGTATGGATGAGCTGTGAACTTCTTTCCGGAAGCTAAGATCACATTTTTGATGTCCTTAAGCAATGCAGGAGTTCACAGATACGCCACCCTGTCACTGATGGACACTCGTGAAGGGGTAGCAACCCTCCCTTTTACACAGATACTATTACTGCGAATATGTTTGAATGATGTACTATCACAATGTCGAGTAAGCTTTGAAAATAAAAAGGAGAAAAATGAGCAACTCTGTGAAAGGAAAAATGCAACAGTCCGACACTGGGTCATTATCGTATGTAGGCATTAATGCATATTGTATTTTATAAATTATTTAAGGACATGTGACGATGCTGTTTCCATTTTTAGAAACACTTCAGCAAATTCAATGTCCTAATCACCCTCTTTTTAAGACGACTTTGTTATTTGTGATTTTTTTTTTTAAAAAGAAACACAAAGTTAAAAAAAAAAAGCCAACAACGTCACCTTATGTCTCAAGCAGGCATAGGGTTGACTCTTTGGCGACATTTAGACAAGCATCCCTCGTGAAAGATGCTTTTTGTTCTTTGGATATTGTGATTCCAACTGAGTTTTGAGACTCTGTTGACTATTTGCACATGACCGTTTGCTCGACATTTGCCTATCCCTTCTCTGCAATTGAAATGTCAGCATTAATTACTGCACGGTGTGAACTGACCTTTATGGCAGCCATCTCAGGGGCATGCTGCTTCTGCCAGTGGTGTCTCACCTTCTACTTCAGCCTTTCTATTCCCTTCTGCCTGCAAAAGTAGTCTGGCTGAAAAAATAACTTGTCACAACAAACAAAGGGATTAATTTTCAGACAGATCGGTTCTCTGGGTCGGTTCACCACATGGGGAAACGCTTGTGCTGACATAACGGAGGATGTGGGGAAGTGTGGTTAGAGCTCTGACAACTTCTTGCAGCAGCCAGAACTTAGTCTCAAAGAGACAGTGAAACCAGAGCTTTTGAAAATTAACTGGACCGAAAATAGAGCAGTAAAACAGAGATGAGGAGGCCCCAACAGACACAAATGAGAGCTCTCCGACAACCTGTTCTACTGGTTGGTCTCGGATCCTCTAGATACAGCACTACGCTTACTCAGCAATCTCAGACGGGAGTCACAGTGAGAAACCATCGACAGTTTGCACAGCTCTTTTGCCACAAAAATAACGCACGGATCGAGTACAGAGGAGCAGCAACATGCTCCTCAATACAAGATTAACATAAGAAAGGAAAAAAAAAAAAAAAAGTTCCTGCCTTTTCTAGATTTTCCTGTATGTCCACACTGACTCAGCCCTAACAGAAACCTCAGTTTGTGCTTAACTTCACTGATTGTGTAGATGCCACTAAAATACATTCCACAAGATGCTTTGCAGTAATTGCCCCTTACTGCTGTAAGGATCTCTCAGGTGCAAATTCCTTCTTTTGCGGCAACGGCTTTAAAGGAACTAAGCTTTGTGGCGATATCGACAGCTAAGCCAGGTACAATGCTAAAAACGCAGAGGTTTTTCAGTACAGTTCCACCCACACAAAGCATTTCTGCTGGCACGGATGTGTGTTTCAGAACCCACATCACCTAGAGTACCTGCTATACGTAGGACCACATAACAGGCTTCCAGCAGATGAAGTAGGATTTTTCTATAACCGTGTTCTTACTAACCTATGAAGTTTCCTTCTCCCCCGCCCCCCTTCATCCTTGATCCTTGCATACAAAAGCTTATGAATCCCATTTCACCTCGTCTGTTATTGGCATGGGTGCTTCTCTTTCCCTGACAATGCCCACCTGCTTCGGTACTTAATTCTGAGACTTATCATTTTTGGAATATGAATACTATTATTATTAATGTAACAGCATGCAATTAGGCAATATAACTGCTTCCCGGGCAAAATGCAAAATCCTTATCACCAGCGATGAACGAGCTCCACAACGGGAGCTGAAATATTTATTTGTTCATGTACTCTTCCTTGTGTTCAACTTCATAATTACATAATTACAGCTGGCAGGTTGACCGTGCCACGTTAATTTATTTCAGAACATACTGTGTCTCTTTAAAGCAGCAAAGAGCACGGCATTACAGAAATCTTCTCGCTAGCCTCCTATAAAGACTACGCCATCGCTAAAAAGTTCATCCTCTTTATTTAAAAAGTTTTGCAGCCTTCCTGCCCCCAGCTCTTTGAAGTTCCTGTGACAACCACCATCCACGTTAGGAATTTCGGCAACGTCCTGAACGTTTTGCCTGTAGAAAGAGATTTCACCGGGCCAATGGCATGAGGAGCTTTAACTGTGCCCGACCTGCGGTAGCGACCTGCGGTAGGATCACAGGGGCGCTATCGGTACGAGTGCTCAGCACTGAGCCTCAGCAACGGGCCAGGGTACCGATGGCTTATCTGTCACAATAATTACTGACAAACAGTCGGCATCAGACGGTAACAGAAAGCAAAAAATGTTAATTCAAAGCACCGGAGAGCATTAGTCATGCTGGGTGGCCACAGTTAAGTTCTGCCAACATATTCAAGATACAGGTAATAAATCTTGGATTTTCTGCCTTCCCTTCCTCCTCCCACCTTTCAGGAAACACACGCCCAGTCACACTTCAAAAGTAATAAAAAGGAGCAGTGTTAGGCACCCAGATTAAACAAATTCACCTTGCTTCAACACAAACAATAAACCAAACAATCCGAGTTAAACAAAACCAGAGAATTTGTAAGTCTTACTCCACGAAATTCTGCTAACGGCACCCGTGCCACTATACGCTTCGCCATCACTGAAGCGTTCATCGTCAGAGGGCTTAAAGGCTGTACAACATATAAATTGGTTTGAGAAAAAGGAATACCCTGTATTAATCCTGTAGAAGCAGAAAGACATACTAGGCGTTGTGGATTTAAAGATGATTAAATGGTAGTTCAAAAGACGGGGAGAAAATTCAACAAAGTGAACAGAAGGCTATAAGCAATTGTAAGGCCATTTATCACAATAACTATACAAGTAGCTGAATGTTTTTCAAACAGAGAAAATGTAGCAAAAATATGCCCGAGAGAAATAATTTCACTGATCGTGATGCAGCAGAAAATAATCACGCTTGTTTGCTTTCGCTTGCAGCTTTGCAAGCATTAAAAAAAAAGCGGCATCTGGAGCCTAAACATCGTATTTTCTTGAGCGTAACTCATTTATCAGCATCAATCCCATTTCAAAAAGTAATACAAGCAGTTTAGGAATGTGAATGCCATTAACTTCCAGTACCATTTACAACCGCAAGTGCATTTGCATTCTTTGTAAAAGGAAAAAAAAAAACAACCCTGTAACCGTGTTCCTAAATCCCCGGGACTTTCTGAAATTAGTCACTCTACAAATTATTTGCGTGAAATAATAATAACCATAAAATGGCATATGTAAGATACTGTGATCTTAATTAACACTGCCAAGAGTAAAAAAAAATAATTCAGAAAATTCTTGCAAATGTGTGTGTATTTATCAGATGCTATTGTGATTAAAATTTGTAAGAAGTCATCTGCGGACTTTTAGAAAGGGATGTTTTTAAGCTAGTTCCTGAATTTTGTGCTGTTTAAAACCGCGGTACTTCATCAATCCCTCCAGAAGTTCACAGAAACTTTCTCAGGGCTTAGCTAAGTGGTACAACATACGCCTCCTGACTGGACGTACAATAAACTCTGAAACCAAAGTGCCAAACTTATTAGCACGTTGTTACTTTATGTCATGCCGCGCGTATCCGCGATTCGCGTGTGCCAAAAGCTCCCTCAAGGGACCAGTCTCCTCACCTTCCACCTTATGCATCTTTTTACACAAATGTTTCCAATTAGGCAGAACTCCTAGATACGTGTATCTGAAATAGGTGGCATGAAGCCAAAAAATTTACTGCTCAAATTCTGCTTTACGGGAGGGTCAAACCCAGCTTTGGGACAGCTCTACATTTAAATTTTAAAATCTGAAGTTGGAAAACGTTCTCATTGGTTGGTTTGGGTCAGATAAGCTTTTTCCGAAAAAGACGTAGGGGTCCAGGATTTTACTTTTGGCATCTTTATTCAAATGCCGTAATGACTACATCATTGAAAAAAGGCCATTACACAGAACTTCCTTTCAACCACTGCAAAATGAAGATGTCAAAGTACTTAGGCAGCTGTCTTGAGCCTGTATTACAGGTTACCCACGTGATATGGAACAGGAACTTTGCCAAGTTGCTCACCTTCTTCATCTGAAACATCCAGGACCTCAGTCATTGTCTCAGGTACATTTAGCTTGTGCTTCTCTGTTACAGTCTGCAAAGAGAGAACCATCAATCCTCAAATTAAACACCGAAAGAAGCAGCAACGTCTCCAGCAGGCTATTTTCAACAGCAACGGGATCTGCTGAAACATCTTACAACGTGTTTCCCCTTCCCCTAACTTTATTTTTCATCTTTACTCCAGAAGCTCCTATTCTCAGTGCTGTATAATAAGGTAACATTTATTCTGGCAGAGAAGTACAAAAAAGGGTCAGAGGAATAAAAGAAAAGAAAGCTTTCAAGCAAATTCATTTATAAATGGTGCATGTAGAACAATTCAGCTCAATGTTTCCAAGATGATTTTAAAATGAATTAGGTAATGTCTACAGAAGAGCTTCAGAAAGTTTATGTGGCATATGGAAATTATTAAATCGTAAAGCATTTGGAAATGAAGTTATGAATGATGTGAAATTTTCAAACTAGAAAAAGATGTGAAGGATTTACACAGATCACTTGAAACATTTCTTCCCCCCCACCCCAAAAGTGACTACACTGCATATTAATGATATCTTCATAAATCATGTATATTCCCCCCAAATCATGTATACACCAGGGGAAAAAAAAGAGTTATTTGAAGATTCTGATATATTTTGTGCACCTAAAAGCTTAAAATATTGTGATACAAGGCAAGTATGGATGGAGGACTGCTGGGAGGACACGAGCGTGAGAGCACAGAGTAGAAAACTGGAAGATCTTTTTTTTTATATGATTTTATCTTCATAAATGACTTCCAGAAGGAAACATAACATGTTCAGGCGTGCTGAATCAAGAACAGGGACATCCTTTTAGCGTCAAGATACAGACTGGAGAAGGAGATGAAGAACATTATGAGAGAAATCATAGGAAGGGCAAGGTGTGAAAAAGTTGCCTGCAGGAAACTCTTCAGCGCGTTACGATGCAGGAGACAAAATGCCAAGGACTTAAAATAGAGCAGTGATCAGAACAGCATTAGTCACAGCAGAAGAAGAACTATTTCCCTGGCTCCACCCAGATCCGCGGCCAGTAAGCTGAACCGGGGAGCTCAACACCTCGCCCTCGAAGGTACGTAAGAGCAGATGTGCCCCTTTGGCACGGGGAGGAACGTGTCTTGTGAAACTCCCCCTGAGGTAGTACGTCCCTCCCTACGGGGGATGGTATCTATCAAGCATAAATTAACGTTACACGCAGAAGTAGTCAAAGAGCATACAATCTGAGGGATAATTAATGTGAGCCACATCCCGAGCCCCTTACGCAATATGCTTTTGGGAAAATGGCCATCGCTATCAAGCAGCGAAGTCCCCAGCAGGCTTCGCTGCACAAAACCTAGTAGGTATTTCCTGATTCTGTTCTATACTTCCCTAACGAACCCACAAAGATAGCATCCTTGACTATTATAAGTTACCAACAGCGTAGTTACTTTGGAAATTTGTTTTAAAAGTCTGGTTTACATTTTTGAAATATATTTAGCCGCGCCAGCAGTTTTCAATCCACCCTTCTGAGGAGCAGGGAACGAACAATGTCCTTTGCTTCAAATGGCAATCCCAATCAGGCCTCTTAAATTCACTCTCACCCATGATTCAAGACAATTAATTATTTCTGTTGCAGTGTTTTTCATAACACAGGTTCTGCGTCGAAACTTAGTTTACATTCACCGAATGCCCCCACCAACGTGTCTGCCTTGTCGCCCCTGCATTCCCACGGCTTTCCTCAGATAGAAATGTCAGGCAGCAGTAGGGTGACAAAGCCAGCGACAACAGATGGGGAGGATGCTGTCGTTCAGGTGACGTTGACCTCGTCCCTTCAACAACACAGCAGTAAGTTAACAAATGCATTATAAATTTTTTAAAAAAATTTAAAAATCACTGATATTGGGGCTAAAGAAATAAACCCAGGTGAAGAGGGCTGTATATTTTTCAAGTGATGTGGAGAGGACTATATGCAAGTACCAATTTACCGGCATCGTAATTGTAATCGCCATTGCAATTGTATCTTCACAAAGCGCACTGCAAATTTTCTACTGCCAGTTGGTATGTTCCCCATGTAAAATAACTGAAGTCAAGGGAAAAAAAAAACCCAAAACAAAGACAGGAGGAAGTGACCAATTTCTGAAGAAAGGGGAAAAAAGGGGTCTGCCTAGGAGTCACAAATGCTGGGTTTTGTACGTCTTCTGTATGACTGGAATTTATTTAAGAAAACTTGGTTCCCAACCTTGGCTTATGTACAAAATCCCTTTGCTGAGAAGAACGCAGAAGTGAAAGGATGCTACAGTATTCTAGTCCGCAAGCTACAGGCATAGAGGTACATTGTATCCTGCCCTTGCATGAACTTGGATCTGCAGACCCTAGTAACTAAGGTTTATTTATCATGATTATCAATTTATCCTAAATTCGGTTTTTACAGCCCCCTATATAATAACAATCTGGTCTCTAAGGGTCTTAGACTTTATTATTTATTTACAGAGAAGTAAGGATACTTTATTTACTTCTTGTTTTTCCCTTCAGTCAGAGATAATTATTACATAAATTTAACAATTGAAACAAAGTTTGGAAAACAGAATCAAGTGAGCGTGTGTGTGCGCACGCACACGCACGTGTTTCAGAAGAACAAAAAAGTCTGTAACGCTATCTCTGGAACACTGAACTCAGTAAGAATAACTAATTCTACATCAATTCCCAAGAGAAGTTGTGAATTAATGGTTTTAAATGAACTTTTAATACTATACTAGATTTTTTTTTTTATTTGATAGGCACATCAGAAATGTCAATTCTCAACATTTAAAATTCATATCTAGCCCCATGAAGGGCCCACTTTGAAAACCGCTCAATGTATATTTTTTTAACTCCCTGCTGTTTAGCGCCACCGAGAATTCCGTTATGTACTTTACTTGAGGCTTCTGCATTTCAAACTTTCACTGTAAGGCCAGATTTTCATCTGGTGGCATAGAATAATTCAGGTATAGAAACCTATACGTACATTCAGCGATTCCTTACTCAACAGCAATACACTGTAAACAACCTCAAAGCTCCTCATACATTCATTTGCCCACAGGACGACTACGCCTGTTTGTATAACTACCCCAAAACCTAACCGCATAGCAAACCTTTGAAAGTCTACCTTATTCTGATTTATTTCCTATTCATCTCTCACCTGTGAGTAAAAATAAGTGCACTTTATTACTTTATGTTCACGTGGCTCCACTAACAATAACACTAATGCAAGTAAGAGGAAAATTTGTTCAAAGGTAGACCAAAGGCTTTGGCACTGGAGGTCTTTTCCTCATCTCAGATGGCAGTGACTTGAATATCAATAAAGCATCAGCCTGTCTAACATCCTCCCCGCATCGCTCAGCTACAATCTTAGAGGATGAAGTAGCTATGGTGACAGCACCTTGTTTTCAGTCCTAAATGCTGTGCTCTGGTTTGGCAACTCCAACCTCACCATCTGGAGAACTTTATTGCAGGGAGTGCCTGTTATTTATCCCTCCTCCTTAGGACTTGTTCTCAACTGTGTTTAATCAGCATTCCCCACCATGAACACCACCACCAGGGGTTTATATTCTATATATCCCTAAGGTACAAGATGCAGACAAAGTCATAGCTGAAAAATCTGCTGCGTTTATCCAGGGTTCCCACCTGACTTTTAAAAGCAGTGCTTTTTTTGTTTGAGATTTCACATTTCTCTTAAGTTCAAGCAGTAGAGGTCAACTGCGCAAGTGAGGTTCGGTATTTGATTCAGTCCTAAACCCCAAGCATCTGGTATCTGGTAGAAAAATCCATTACCCTCAGAGTTTAAAGAAACATTTATCCAAAGTAAATAACTCACAGGTGTCTCTTCACAGTGTAATCCCTATTATTACAAAGCATCTAATACTTGCATCTGATGAGGTACAAGGCTCCACAGTGCAGCACAATGCACGACAGAAAGGAAGTTACAACTTATATCAGACGTAAATGGAAGAAGTGTGCCAGGACACAGCAAAGGTGTCATTTGAGGCTAAAAAAAATATACTTTTGAAAAGAGCTAAAGTTGCTCAAAAAATTTTACCTAGGTTTTATTTTTCTAAATCTCTGAGAATAGATACGTGTGTGTTTACGCACGTACATGCGTGATGTGCTGTATGATTAAACAAGAGCACAAATTAAATAACTACAAAAACATACAGTCTTTATTAAGAGACTTCCGGAATTACGCTGGAATTCCTTGTCCAAACCTGAGTCTGATCTTTGCAGGCCATTAATAAATTATGGCTCACTCTATTTGTAACCTTATGCCAGGTTAATTTTGTTCCGTCTCCCTCGGTTAGTATCAGCAGGACTTGCTGTCAGCACGTGACAAAATCAAAATTATTTTCCCATATCCTCACAAGAGACTTTGGATTTCTTCCCTTCCTCTAGCTCTCTTCCTGACTGAGTAGTCACATCTTTTAAGTAATCTGTGGATTTTTACAGCTCTGAGCTCCTAAATAACATCTAGATCTGATACGTTTTCTAGACTGCTCATCTTTCTTGCATTAAAAAAAAAAACACCCCAAAAAACAAACCCAAAAAAGTGCCTGACCTTACAACAGTGTTTCAAGATAAAATGCAGTAACGGAAATTTAAATTAAAATTAATTTCTTAAATGATGCAGTATTTCTAATGTTCTCCCTTCCTACCTGCTAAAACATTGATAGATGGGAGGTAAAAGTTCCCAAGGAGAGAAAACCTTCCCCTCCCAGAGCATCAGAATAAATCAGGTTTTCCTGGCTTAAAGCAACAGTACCACCTTGCTGATGTTAAACCCTGAAGTCAAAATACAGACCACCAAGAGCATGGAGGACTGAGCACATAAGGAAAGATTCTTCTGTATTTTGTAAAAAAAAAACCAGGATCTATTTGAACTGGAAGTGATTTGAGTAAAAAAAGCGACTGATGTGATTCAGAGCCATCTAGTGAGCATCATTAAGCTTGGCACCGGTCCACGGCCGGTACGGTCCAAACGCCAAGACGCTTGCTGTGGTGTGCTGCAATGGGTGAGCCTCCCCAAGGGTCACAAGTGTGGCAATGTGAGGACAGAGCGAAAAGGAGAGCTGAAAAGTGAGAAACAGGGCAGGACCGAAACAACAATGCACAAACTTCTGGAAAGTTTGGGTTTGCAGCTCAGACCCTTATCTAGAAAAAAGTTTTCCTCTGCTTTTGAATAGTTGCTTTCCATCTGTATGCACATAGATTTTGTTACCTAGCTCAGTGAAGTTGCACACGTTTGTTGTTGCACACGTTTCCGCACGCTTAAAAGACATACCGAAAGCATTGTAGCACTGTTGCAAAAATCCAACGGAAGGGGGAGGGGGGGGCTAAAACCAGAAAATAAAAAAAAAAAATAAAAAAAAGGGAAGAGATACATGGAGAGTCTGAGGGAAGAAGAGAAAGACAACATTCTGAATAGAGAGAGACATTTTAATACATCTGCAACTCACAGTTGTGGTGGTAGTAATCTCCTCCGTTACAACCTTCAGCGTATCGACCACTGAGATATATCCCAGGCGCCTTGCAATAGCTAAGGCAGTGTTCCCATTCTGAAGAGAAAAGAGAGAAGGGGAGAGAGCGAGCGCAGTGAGAGGGAGGACTGTGATGTGAACCAATGAGATCACTCTCAACACTTGCATGAGCCAGCATTTCCATCCAAAACAAGGCGCAGCCTAGGAAAATCACTGGGTTTGTACCGTTACATCTGACTCCGTCTTTGTAACTTCTTTAAGACTATAGCCCCGATTGCCATGGTAACACAACACACTTACATCTGCCTGCTACGCTAAATACAAAAGTGCTGTATGGTTTAACCCTTCAGGGCTCAAATTTCACTATACAGAATGTCTATGCCTGCATAAATGGCTCTACATCAGAAATACTCTTCTAAAAAACGTATTTTAAAATATTACGGTTTCACTTCCAGTAGAAACCATTCAATCTTCATCAGGGACAATTCCGTCTTTGGGGAATACGAGATTACAGCTGCATTGTCCACATACGCGTCTATTCCTCCTTACAACAAAAACATATGTCCGATAAAAGTACACAAAAGCTAATAATTTAACAAACACAAACCCAACCTATGTAAGGCTTGGGGGCGGGGGGGGGGGATTAATTTCCATATAAATAAATTTATTTGCGGTTTAAATGGCCATGATATATAGATGTGCCATTCATCAAATGGACATTAAAATGATAATTTAGTAAGTGTTTAGGTGTATTTACCTCCAGTTCATCACCTGGAACACCAGCAGTCTACGGTCCCCGTGTCACTCAACTTGGGGAGGGGAGGAAGGGACATGTGCCATGATTCTTTGTAAAGAGCTCTACACAGAATTCTTTTATGGTATTTTGCGCTGAACCAAAGGACAACACGCTGGCCTACCAGGGGACTCCTGGAAAGCCACTGTACCGCTCTTTGCACTGAAACCATTTCCCCTGTGACGCCAGCGCGCTGTGCGCAGGATATCAGCCTGAGGGCTTCTCTCTACTTCAGTATTGCCTTTAGTTATCTCTAATTGAAGTTCCTCTGTATCTGTCTAGCTCAGCAACCCTAAAGCAACGCACCGTTTGTGGGTTAGCAGCACAAAATGAATAAATGAGCATCTTCAGAGCACAAATAATTTGACCGTTACTGTCACTTGCACATTAAGTGCTCATGTCCCAACTCCCCTATCCCCCTGCCAGATGTCTCGGGTTGAAATTCTCTCTTATCTCAAGCTAGAGGTTGGACAAGAACAGATTTCCTACCTAAGAAAGCAGGCAAACCGTGCAGTAAAGACACATCCTTGAGACCCTGCTTGGATTTGGGCATGATAGCCCCAACATGAGGACTGAAAGCAAGTAAAGAGACCTTTGGTTGAATATGCCCAATAGTATCTTCAGCCCCAGAGGATGGCTAAAACGGTCTCTTGCTCGATGATCTGGGGCATAAACTGGTATTTTGGATAACTTCACAGAAGATTATTCAATGGGCTCTTTCCAGGACCAAACAGCGTGCCAGTGCTGATTTAAGCCCGTGCAATACATGCACACAGAAACTCAATCCGCTCTGGGGAATGAGACGAGTTTTGGACATTCTGGCTGCATTTTAAAGGTTACCCAATTAAAAGGGACTAATAACAACATCAACATGAAACAGGACAGTCGCATTCCTGGCTGACTGCGGAGGAGGAGCTGTGCCAGAGGTTATTGGCGGTCTTTGAGGAGGCATTAACATCAGTGAACTCAGTAAGAACCTGGAACAGATCCAGCGCACAGAGGGACAGAAATCTGGGTCTAAATCTTCAAAAAAGCCCAGGTTCTGATTTCCCCTTAACGTTTACGGAAAAATCCTTATCGAGCTATCAATTTACAGGCAGAAGCGTTGAGGCAGAGGGCAACTGAACAAGCACAGCACAGCTAGCTGCGGCCAGCTCAGAAACCCGTTTCCCCACCTCGCGTTTCGCTTGGTGCGCAGCGAGTTAGATCTGATCTGAGCTACCTTAAGAGGATAAGGCAAAGGAAAGGAAGTTACATCGACACATCTGACAACCAGCTGCACGAGGAATACTTTCACCAAAACAAAGGCTTGCTCTCAAGCCCTAAGCAAGGAAAGAAAAGAACTGTCCAGGGAAACAAGTTCCCACTGGAACTTCAGACTTACAGTGGTGATGGCGTTGGGCTTGGCCCCATGTTGGAGAAGGACGTTAATGATGTGAGTGTGGCCTTGCTGAGCAGCTTGGTGAAGAGGGGTGTACCCATTCTGTCGTCCACGGTGGTTACAATAAAAGCAAACAAAGAACAACAACCACACGTAATTAGATTAGACACTTTGCTTTGCTTCCTTCTGCTCCTTTTGAGATGTTTCAAAAAGCAATTACGCCATCAATTGACCCAAAGATAATAATTCTTCAGTAATAATAATACTCCTTCCCCAGATTAATGAAAAGCTCAAGGAAGAGAATATTTTTATTCACAAATTATCTTTCACCTCCCAATCTAAGCAATCTCTGGAAAGATAGATAATTCCTCATTTCTTAAATCAGAAGGAGGAAGAATGAGGAACAGTAAAGTTAAAGTGACATGCTAAGAACATAAAAATCATAGCTGAGGCAGAGAACATTTTTCTTCCCCTCACATCTTAGTTTTCTACAGAAGCGCCAAGATTTGCCTTTAAAATATTTGAGCCAATTTAAAAAATATAATATAATTTTTTAACAGCAGTGACTTGAGACTATTTGCTTTTAAAAAGGCTAACAACATATACCTATTATAAATGTCAATCAATTTTAGCTTTACTTTGCCTTCAAAAGGCTTGACCAAGCTGAAATTACACTTAAAACCACGTACACAACGTCTGTCTTAATAAACACTCTTAACTCCATATACTTCTCTGCTCCAGTGAATCGTTCTAATGTTACACAATACAGAAACATAACCAAAGTGAACTTCAGCTAGTTGATCTGCGATGGTATTGTGTAAGGCCAGTCAGGCAATTCATTTACAAAATTATTTGCAACTGGCTTTGAAAGCAAGCAGAGAATAAACTGGAAGAAAACACCGAGCTGATCTCACTGTACACTTATGTAAAGCCTGGGGCCAGGCTCTGAAAGACACGCTCAGAGTTATCTCTTTTGCAAACGAATAGATGCAAGTAATGCTTTGTACCACTAATTAAATAGCGGTAGCTCAGAACTGCTGCAGTTCTTACATTTACAGTATGTGTGCGTGGACTACAAAGAAATCGAAGGAGGATTTTACTCTAGATGGTAGTGCAAAGTAAATTTGCTATCTTTGCTTAAAATATTAGTGCAGTCCTCCAAAACCAGAATTCAGCCATATTATTTTTCTCTGGAGATGGTCCAAAGCATCAGGCAGGCTTTCTCTAGTTAAAGACCTAGCTGCAACAGAGGTTACTTATTCTTTAACATGCCTATCCTAAATCCAGCCAGGACAGATTTGTTCTTTAAACTGAGTCCACAGTAACAGTTGACAGATTGCCAGTATTTTTACTGGTCCCCAGGTGTGAGATTTTGAACAACCACTGCCCCATACTCTCATACAAACTTGCCGACTTTAATGAAATTATTCTAAGTAAGTGAAATACCTGGGGAAATGGCATCAGAAGTATGTCTGTCCGTTTAGTTAGCCTCCAAATACCTCAGCTGAATATCTTGGCAGCTATCATTTGGATCATGCTAGTGTCTGCTTTGTTAATTCTTATCAGCTGTTTTTTCTAGTGGTGTTGCCTGTTGTTTTGGAATCCCTGGGTTTATGCCCATTGATTTGGGGTGATCTCGCAAGGGATGGGCCAGCATCTTTTGTTTATTTACTGTGCTGTTTCCCACCGCATTGAGCTGCGACCAGTGTGATGAAATAGTGCTACTTGGAGAAAGGAATCCACCCCATAGGTCACGGCTGGGGACAGAGGAGCTGGCCAGAGGGACCAGGGGACTACAAGCCTGTGATTTTTACTGGGTCTTACAAATACCAAGTATGTCACTAGAAATATCGGTGGACTTCTTCACGTTGATCCCAAGACATCCAATCTGAAGCTAGGAGCTATTGCCTGAAGGCACCTTTAATTCAGCCGAAGCCCTGCAGTTACCCTTCTCTTTCTGATAAGGGTGATGTGATGGTATCCAGGATGCAACGCATGGCTGCTGTCACCAAAAACCTCTCTGTGTGTACACAGGAGATACACAACTCTTGCTACAAAATGCATCTCGTTCAGCTGTTGTGCCCACCAGCTGATATCTGAAGAAACTGCTGAAGTCCGAGGATTTTGTTCAGACTTTGGCTATAGGCAGTGAGGTCCAGTTCAGTATAACAGCGTACCCAGATTCCCCTCCAAAAAACCCCAAATCTGTCTTCAGTCAACTGCATTCCCCCGCCCCAGCCGCTTCCTCTCCCACAGCCATACCTCCCACGCTTTGATCTGCAGGAATTTTTCCCACTGTCCTCCCAGCACATTGGAAAGAACCTGGAACCACCCTCGCGGTGTCTGAATTGTTACTTACTAGTTTGGCAGCACACTGGTATTACACTGGTGTAAACCATGTGTAAATGGGACCTGAAACAAGCTCGCATTTGTTAGTTTGCAAGCCAAAAGAAAAAAAAGAACACACACAATGAAATCGATTCTCTACCTCCTTCTTTCATATGCCCGAAGAGCTACCTGACTTTTCTTTTGTGAACACTACACAATGAGATGTAGCACAGAGAAAGCATTCCACTACAGCCATGGAGCACCATACGTCGACACCTACCATGCAATAATTATAGTTTACTAGTGAAAAGGCACCTATAGTATGTATTCGTGGTGCTTGGTTACCAGGTTCCTAATAAAGAGCAAAAGCAAGCAATGAAAAATTCTTTACCTTTGTTTTAGCATTGACATTTGCTCCCTGCTTGAGAAGAAAATTCACCATTTTGATGTTTCCATAGTGACACGCCACGATTAAAGGTGTATAACCGAGCTACAATAAGAGAACAAAGAAGTAAAACTGCAGGCTCAGTGGAACATTCCTTTTACAATGGCAGCATCCTCTGGCACCCAGGAGACGGTAGCCACTCCATGAGTTACCTTTGTCTGAGCGTCCTGGTTCGCACCGTGTTTTGTGAGTATTTCAGCTACATTCACTTTATCCTCTTGAGCTGCAAGGTGTAAGGATGTCAGGCCAGTCTGGAGGTGGAATAGGCAAAATAAATAAAAATAAAAATAAGAATAAAACCTACTTTACACGAGAAAAGAAATCTAGACTTTCCCTCTTTATCATTTTTAAAACATGAAGAGATCCTAATTATAGCTTCTAAGTATGGGTGGTTTTTTTAAACAAAGCAGAGCTGATGTTTCTTCTGTTCCGGCTGACAAACAGCTCCAAAGCAATTACATCACCATAACCACAGAGTAAAACTTTCAGGCATCAATGATCAGGATTTTCTACAATAATGTCAGTTGGGAAGCTGAGGAGCCCATTAATAAATTAGGGAAGCACATTCACTGCGCTTCCCACTCCTCAGACAGGAAAGGGAACCTTGACAACTGCAGGAACGAGTCAGGATGAAGAAAACAACTCCAGAAATAGATTCCATTCAAAGATGCCAAGGAAATGGATGCAGCCTTTAACTAAAAGCTCACTGTGTTCGCTCACACAGCACCTGCCTGTGAACAAGGCAGGGAACTAATTTTGTAAGGGAAATGAAAATCGCTCTGTTTCTCCTTGGTTAGGTAGCGTAATTCATTAATGCCAGACAATGAGAGACCCGAGCCTTCGATTTTGACTTGTATGAACGAAAGCTGCAGGCTTCTGACCTTAAGTAAATAATACTTACATATATGTCTGGATAAATCTGGTGACCTATGAAGATCTACAGAAATGGGGCTTTTTTGAGGAACTTGTTTTCTATGAAAAAGCTGTCACGTACAATCAGAAAAAAACTTTTTAAAAAAAAAATTGGAAAGGTCCTGCATAGGATTTTTCTCACTCGCTACTCCGCTACGAATACTGTTTTGTTGTTTGCCAGACACTGCCAATTTCTTCCACTTGGAAAGAAGGCAGAAGGATAAACGTAGGAGGAAAAGTGCCTTTGCTGGCAAGAGCACTAACTATTTTAGAGTGTAGCTCTCAGGTTTCCAATACGTGTTGTTAAATCTACCCATGGACCCACAAACTCCAGAATTTTACATTCCTCTTCCTTTGCATCTAATGTAAAACTTCAGGAGTACGTGCAAAACACCTGAAAGATGGCGAGGTGGCAGCACAACAAAAATACTGCTGTCCTGCCTTCCTGAATGCTCAGAAACAATTTTCTCTGGGGCTGCCTTTCCTCCTGCAACCTCTCTACCAGAGCCAGGTGTTACCTCGCTTTCCTCCGCTCACTGCAAACAGCTGCAGCTCCTCCTGTGCGTAACCCAGTACAGCTCTCAGTTACATGATATAAGTTAACTGGGCAATCCATCTGCCAGTCCTAGATATCCTCTTCTCACTTTTACTGTTCACCCACCTGTTGTCACTTCTGCAGACTCGCAAATATGTATATAAGGAAGCGAAGCTGAGAATTCCTGACAACATGACATCATTCCTACACTGCGCTCTGCATCTTACTGGATACTCCCACCCAACAGTACTTGGTCTCCGGCTGTGAGTTACCTTTGTGGCCACGTGGATATTGGCTCCTTTCTCCAAAAGCAAGGTTACCATGTCAGCGTGACCTTCTTGGGAGGCCAAGTGAAGCGGAGTGACTCCCTGCTTGGTCAGAATGTTGGTCTCAGCCCCATAGTTCAACAGCGTGGTAGCTATCTGCATCTGATTTTTCTTGGCAGCAATATGCAGAGGGGTGTATCCATTCTAACACCAGTCGGGAAACAAAATGAGAATAAAGTTAACAGTCACGTAAGCTTAAGAAGTCAAACAGCATAAACCAGTATTATTTTATGGTACCCCATATTACTAGTTCATTAAATTTTCTAGGCCAGACATGTCCCACAGGGCCCTGCTGTTGTGTTGCTTTGTCCGTCTGTTATTTCACCATCTAAACTAGAACAAAGCCAGCCCTCCCTAGGGTGGGCAGGACTGGTCAGCCGGTACCTTCAAATTATCCTGAGTTTGACACCTACATTTTGAATACCCTATGTTGTAAATATTCACTTTTGACTGATGAGTGACATTCGCCGTGATGAGCGATGAGTGCACGCTCTTCATTGCACTACGCTTTCTCGGAGCGCGTGGGTAGAGGTGTGTTTGCATATGGAATTTTGATACATGTGTCAGTCATGGCGCTGGTTGGAAACCGCAATAGGGAGGAACGTTTTTCTGATCAAATTAACCATTTCAGCAAAGTAGAGTAGTATTAATGGTACTTTCTGGCAATAAGACAGATTTCCCACCTTTAATTGCTTTACAACGCACTGTAGGGGGAAAATTCTGGATTACAGCAGCCAGTCCCTCTGGAGGTGTTCAGTTGGTTGGTCTGTGGTGTTTGGTTTTTTTAAAAGGGAGCTTTCCCAAACTATCCTACTGCAACTGGAGCTTTTGCTGCTCTCCATGCACCGCAATGGAAACAACAGCTCCGAAACAACCACTGTATCAATCACACGTCTGACATCAGCACCCATTCGCTCGTTATTTGCCCCTTTTAGCAGCCTTGGCCTAAGACAGGGATATCACAGCACTGTTCTTAACCCCGGAACGAAGTTTCCGTATGCGTGGTCAGAATGTACGTGCCATTTCTAATACCACACAATACTAAAGTGACTTCCAGCTATGAGTAAAACTCACAAACATAAAACCAGGCTGACACACACGCATACGTATATACATACACATATTTCTTCTTCTTCAAGGAAGGTCTGAGAGAGCTGTACGCTAACTCAGGTTAGGGACCATCCATCCAGAGCCAACTTCCCGCTACACGAACCTCACACAGCTCAGCGACTCAACTAGCGCTATTACGATCACCACACCCCCCCACAACCCCCCGGACAGCCCGTTCCAGTGCCTGACCTCCCACACCCTAGAGATTATTTTGTTTCTTTACATCCCGTGTGGGAAAGGCGGAGGGGCCGGGCCGGGCCGCCCTGTTGGCGAGGGTTCCTCAGGCGGGCGGCGGGAGCTCACCTTGGCGGTCGCGTGAGGTGAGGCGCCCTTCTCCAGCAGCAGCAGCGCTACCTTCTGGTTGTCGTAATGGGCCGCCACATGGAGGGGAGTGAGGCCGTTCTGTAAGGGCGGTTATGGCGTTAGGCTCGGGCTCGAGGCGGGGAGGAAGGCGGGAGGCCTAGTGCGTGAGGTGAGCGGCGCCATGCAGGGCTGGGGCGGGAAGCGAGGGACGGAGGGCGTTAGTGGCGGGGGGGAAGCGGTGGAGGAGGGTGAATCTGAGCGGCCTGGCTGCAGGCCTGGGTGCTGTCTCCTCAGAGCTCACGCTGAGCAATTCTCACAGCGTGGAGGGAAAACGGGCTGGGCCTCCGCAGTTAGCCATTAGGATTTGGACAGGTTGGAGAGCCCAGCGTGCCCTCCTGCCAGGGACCCAAACCCGACACGCTCGGTAGCGCGGTTTCCACAATTAGCAGGCGTAACCATTGCCCTTGGGGGAAGAACGAGACCCTCACAGAGCCAAAGCTGCCATCTGAAAGCAGCTGCACCCTTCTTTTGCATGCACATTTCACACGCTTCTTTTCCTAGGGAAGGATCCAAATCGCTGCTGATTTTTATTTTTATTTTTTTCTTTCTCAGTACCTTGCCAGCTGAATCGGGAGAGGCACGACGCTGCAGCAGGAGTTTTGCCACTTCCAGGCTCCCATATTTGGCCGCCACATGCAAAGGTGTGAATCCCTTCTGAAAATTTCCAGGAGATAAAAAGCAGATGCTTGCGTTAAAGCCCATGCTGACGTCTCTCTTTTAAGAGCTATGTATTACGTGCTTACTCATCAATCTATATTCTAGCTCACAGAATCAACAGCCATACCTAGAAAGAGCATCTTCTCTTGAAAGCACTTTGAGAAGCATAAAATACGAGAACATACTTTCCCTTTTATTATTCTTTCCTATGTACGTGCTGTCAGGCTGGCAGACATTTTATCTGATACAGACTCTACTAGCAACATACACTGTGTGTGGGCAACAAAGGCGCTCGTTCAAATTTCTTCACACCAGCTGCACTTTTTAGGTTTAGGATGACAGCTTTAGAAATATTTCCTGTATCAATTGTTGCCAGCAACAATGAAACACCAACTAAATTCAGGGAGAAAAGCTCCACGCTTTGTCTTCCTCCTTTAGAGTTTGTTGAAGAATGATTTCTATTTGGACTTGTGTATCCATACTAAGTCACTAAGTTCTGCTGCAGCCTCTGAACCGCAGCTAAAAAACCAGTCATGCCTGAGTCAATGGCAGTGCTTTTGGAAATACATTACGGCAAGACTAAAAGTCTTATCTTCTAAAAAGAGTCATTTTCTGTTATTTTTAATAATGCTTGTCCGTACAGCACAGGTGTAAGGTCTATGCCAAACTAACATGCTCTTTACCTGTTCTTTTAATTTAAAAAAAAAGTGTTGATGAGGAAAACTCACGGATGCAAGACAGCAGGTGGCAGGCTGCACCACCACCCTGACAGTCAATCCAGGGAGCTACAATGACCTATTTGCCTGACAAATAAGTGATGTGTAACGTTTATTATCATTATCATCTTGTTCCATTAATCCCACCTCAAAAAAAGTTTACGTCAGGGAATCTCAAACATTTCCAGTTCATGAATCACAGGTTTGTAGAGAGATTATCTGATGGACTACATCTTCTCCTATTCATAATTACGAATGTTCCTGCAGTACCAAAGCAATTGCCATAAAGCAATATGGGAAATTAGGAAAGTATTTAATGTATTTTTAGCCATTTTAATGTGATTTAACAGCTGGAGAAAAGGAGCACAGCAAGCATTCCCAGTAATCCGTGGATCATAATTTGAAAATTGCTGGTTTAGTCTTCTAAAACCTGGAAGACATCCTGTTGTTCAAAAATATGTTTTAAGCTCCAGCTGTAAAATCGGGGTACTTTTTTAAGACAAAAACAATAGCGAAAATTCAGTGATTCTCAATCACATGCGATAAATTTGGAAGAAATATCTTGCAACATCATTCTATTCACAGCTATCTGTTTTCTTACGCGTTCATCGCTCTGCTAGGAATCTATTGGTAAACACTTTTGGCTAACAAAACAATAATCATTCTGCAGACTGTTTCTTTTATAACCCCAGACAAAATGGCCTATTGTGTCATATGACGCCTCATTTACAGAACCACTGTAAATTCAGCATTTACAGATTCAGCATTAGATGCGACTGGACAGATGCTGACTTGTATGTTTTAGGAACATTTCTTTCAGCTAGCACAGACCAGAAATATTTTACTATTTAAATAAACAAGGTATTGAAGAATAAGCAGGCCTGTTCATAAAAAAAGTGTCGTTGTCATCCTCTTTTCTTTTTTGAAAATTTTGCCCAAAAAAGCCCTACCCATAACACAATGGGGAAGAGAGAAAAGAGGACTTCGTGTACATATTAATCCCATCGGGACCGGCTGTTTATCACAATCTGCATTTGGCTCCAGCAGGAACCAAACTCCCAACTTTACATGACAGGAAAATATGTCAAAATTTGATTAACTTCTGATACATTACTTCAGTCTATTGAATCGCTGCGGATTACGTAAGAACAAAACACAAGACCCAAACTAGCTCAGTTTGTCAGTGCGAAAGCGCATTCCTCGGGGAACGCTGGCGCGCGCTGCCTGTCCTACTGGAAGCCAGACGTAAAGCATTTTGTCTTACTTTGGTGGACATGGAGTGCGAGGCACCTGCCTCTAGAAGAACCGACGCGACATCGACTTGTCCCTCTCTGGCAGAGATGTGCAGCGGAGTGTACCCGTTAGTTGTTGCAGCGTCAGGGTGGGCCATGTGCTGTAGCAGGAGTTGGACGATCTCCGTTTTACCCAAGCGAGAAGCAATGTGCAGTGGGGTCTGTTCTTCCTACAACTCAAATCGAGTCGATAATTAGCGCAGGTAGAACCACCCTGAACACGACGTTCTGGGTGATCCCGATAGATCTATCTATGCATTTGTCTTGCAAAAATCCTAAGAAGTAATAGTACAAAAAAAGGCAGCAACGGAGGGCTCATAGGTTAATTTTTGCAGTAAGCTTCAGCAACGTTTTATTAGAGAGAACTATAAAGAAAAACATTGTTTTTTCTTTTATCAAGCTTATCGCGTACATTGCTGTGAGCGTCAGTTGCACCTTGCTCTACAAACAGTCCCCTTGGTTTTAAAATCTGGCGCTGACTGCTATCAGAACCTCCGATGTTTGGTTTTAGGACATGGCTGTGCGCGTCCTTCCTTGCTCAGACAGAATAGCTATCGCTGGTCTGAGCCAGGCTGTACTGGGTCTAGCGAGGATGGAGTTAATTTTCATCACAGCAGCCCATATGGTGCTCTGTTTTAGATTTCTGACCAAGACAGTGTTGATAACACACCAGTCTTTTAGTTATTGCTTACACAGCACCAAGGCTTTCTCTGTTTCTCCCTCTGCTCCCCAGGAATAGGCTGGGGGTGGGCAAGAGGTTGGGAGGGGACACAGCCAGGACAGCTGGCCCAAACTGGCCGAGGAGATAATCCACAGCATATAACATGACGCTTAGCAATAAAACCTGGGGGTGAGTTTTTCCAAAGAAGCCGTTGCTCGGAAACTGGCTGGGCAGTGGTCTGCTTGTGGGAGGTGGTGAGTGATTGCCTTTGCATCACTTGTTGAGGGGAGAGGTTTGTGGGGTTTTTTTTTCCTTTCTCCTTCACCTATTAAACTGTCTTTATCTCAACCCAAAAGGTTTTCTTGCTTTCACCCTTCCGGTTCTCTCCTCCATCCTGCTGCAGGGGCAGCAAGCAAACGACTGAACGGGACCGAGCTGCCGGCCGGGGTCAGCCCACCACACGCATTCTCTTTGGAAGATCTACGCATAAATAGGTTAACCATTTTCAGAACTGGTTTTTAGGTGTGCTTAATATTGAATCAACAAATCAACATAAAAACGAAATTGCTCCTCCCTAGCTCCTCGGTTTCAGCCACGTTTTTGAGTATGAGAAAGCAAAAAGAGTTGTAAGCAGAACACCTACCCTGGCTCGAGCATCAACCAGGGCCCCATTTCTCAGGAGGCAGCGAACTACTTCCACCTGCCCAGCACGTGCCGCCATGTGCAACGCAGTTTCTCCACGCTGCGGAAAAGCAAAAGCGTTTCAGTGTCCTAAACTTAACCACATGAAGAAACAAGAGCTCCAACGGTGTAAATTCCACCCACGTCAACTCGTGCAGAGACCCGCCTTTCCGCCAGCTGAGAATCTGGCTTCAGACCCAGTAACAGGCAGTTCCGAAGGGTGTTGTGCATACACGTCGCTGGGACTGAGTACGCTTCGGTTTGCAAACTCGGTGATCCCAACAAACATAATCTCACCGCAGAGGGTCAGAATGAAAATCCTAGCTTATAGAAAATTCTGCCGTATAGACCCCTCGGTCACATATGTTCCTCAGCTTTCTACACAACCACGCATCAGCTCGTGTGGCGCACAGGAGATAAGAGTATATCGAGCCTGTCTCTCTCAAGGGATTGCGAGGCACATGAGCCTCAAGATGGAAGGGGATATTTTTCCAGATGGTCTCTTCCTGCATGCTGTGTGGAGCTGGCAGCGTTAAAAGGCCTCGCAATGGCTGTGCACAACCGAGCCAGCATGTGAAACGTCTAAAATCTGTGCTCAGCAGCGTGGCTCTGTCTGCAGGCTATGGAAGGAATCTTGTTTCAAGCCTTTTGTAGCCCACAGAATCTGAAGGAGAATATGAAATTTTGGAAAGCTGACTGGAGTGATATGGAATTTCAGATCAGGATAACAAAGTACGGATGATACATCCAAAGCATTTACTTTTTGCACAGGTATGCAAAGGAACACTGGAAGAGCGTGTTCCTTGATGACGGCGTTTCTGGCTTAATTTTGCACTGTCCGGCACTCTTTGAGCGCACTGTCCTAAAGCGGACTGAACCAGTCCCTGCGCAGCTCATCTGGTACATTAGGCACCGGGACAGTTCTGCAACCAGGAGCTCTGGGTTTATCCGTTGTGTTACGAAAACGCAGCAGGACCGATCACTTCTTTGTGCTAATCGTTCCTTCTCCTTATGCACACCCTGGTCAAAATCTTTTTTTTTTTTTTTTGCATCAGAATCAGGAATTATGTCGTCTTGTCCTTTGTCTAGATGTAGGAAAAGAAGCAGCCTGAGCTTGCCTGCTATTATGAACTTCTAATTAAAGCAAACCCTCTTCACTGGGAGCTGATTTATCTTGACATTTTAAAATTAACATTGTATTACCAGCTGTGATTAGGAAGCAGCAACAAACAAAATCCCGCAGCCCTAGCTACAAATCTTAATAGAGAATTTCATCTATATAAACTTTACTACCTGAAAAACGAGCTGTTTAAAATGTGAATAAGGTTTACATTTCACACACTCTAAAGATCAAATTTCTATCAAGACCCTTTTGGCCCTGAATTAGCAAAGCAATTTAGCTTTTGGAAACAGTTAGTAATTCAACAGGGAACTTCAGCTTACCAAGTAAAGGCCAAGACACCTGTGTAGCATAAATTGTAAAGTGTTAAAATTGCACACAAATGTCCGGTAATGCAATACTTCTAATGGCTTCCACAAGAATTTCTTGTTGGCTTTTATATCATCAATAAAGTTTTTATATAAAGATTGCTTCTATTAAAAAAAAAAAGTGTGAAAGCAATAAGAGACTTGGTCAAGAAAAGTCTGTTCTAACGATTCAAGCAAACAACTCGGTGCACTAAACATTTTCACCAGGTTCCACCTAAGATTTTTCTAACTGAGAATAACTGAGGAGTCCAGCGTACCCAGATTACTAAATTTTTATCACTGTTTTGTTGTTGGGAACACTTATCTATAACCTTATTGACTGGTAAAAAGCTGCTTTCAAAGTGCAGATGGTCATAACTTGAATATTTGTTTACACTGCTGAATTTGAACAGTAAGGTATCTATGAAATACAGCTCAGAAAACGATCTTATTCTTTTTATTGTTGTTATTCTTGGTAACCAGGCTATTGGTATACAAACACTGATTTCTATGGTAAGTCAGGTTCTGCATTTTATGTTACCTCCCAAAGGTCACATTTTCTAGATTTTAAGCATGTTCTTTTGACAGGCACCAGTTCCTGGAATTTCCTGTGTAAGAGGAACATCTTGAGTTTAACATTTTTAACTTTTTTGTTCAATTTTTAGGTTTTAAGCACTTTGTACCCTCTCACTGACACAAACAACAGAATTTCACGGCAGCCAGCGAAGCTATGCAAGCAGAAATTCGAGCCATTTGGACTAAAATTTCATCCTTCAGAACGGAAACACAGTCTTCCCCGTGACTTGGCTTATCATCAGGTTTGGATGTATTTGGTGAGCTTTGTCTGTTTCTAAGGGAAACTTTACCTACTCCAGCATTGCCGAACAACACACGAAACCACAGACGGCTTACAACGCGCACACGATCACCGTTTTCCCCCCTCTTCTCTACAGGCGCTAGGAACAATTTGTCCTAAAATGCAATTAAGCCAGAAAGAATCCTTAAAATGTGACCTTTGGTTGAGCTACACGGTAGGCCAGACCCTTTTGGGAGGAGGTGACGCAGAGATGATTCTAGTCAAAGCCATACTCACAATGTTAGTGACATCGGGAGAGGCTCCGTTCTGCAGCAGAAGGAGGACTATGTTCAAGTGGCCCATAAATGCAGCCACGTGTATTGGTGTGAGGCCCGACTGCGAAACAAAGCAAGAGCAGTTTTACTCCTCTGCACGGGCGTAGAGAAGGGGCTTCTTCGTTTAAATAAAACATAAGTGGAAGTGAGGCATGATAGGAGAGAGAAAAAAGGAAGCAAGAAGGGAGAGAGAGAAGGAATGTTTCTTCAGGACATGAAACATTTTTCTACCTCTGTTATAGCCTGGATTGAAGCCCCATATTTCACCAGGAGTTCCATGACTTTGATGCGATTTTTCTTGCAGGCAATGTGCAGTGGAGTAAAACCATTCTGTGCAAAAGACAGTCACGTTAGTTAAAAACATGCAGCTACACTTTCCACACAGCTCCATGCTGGCACACCCAGCGCAGAAGGGTTAGAGTACCAGAAGCAATCGTTCTTTAAGCACAACGGGTTATGAATTACAGGCGTCTCTCCCAGTAGGCTGAGAGGGAACAAAGCAGTGCCGCTGCTTTCTTCTTAGGCGATGGAGAGAAAGTGAACTTCCACCTCCAAAAACCACACACAGACATGCCCGCTCCGACTCCCAAGTGTATGCGTGCGTGCGCGTGCGTATGGAGGCGGTTCTGAAGTCTGCACGCGTGTAAGTCTAAGGATGACTTAAAAGTGCTTCCCAAGGTTGCCTAACCCACGGAAAATACAAGAAATGATAGTGATCGCTTTGAAATCAGGCACTGGCTTTCGAAATGTATAAAGCACATTCTATACCTCTCTAGGAAAAAAGCAGTGTACTTCCTGATTCTGCCCTATTTTATTTGTCTTTTTAGAGTATCTTGTAATCTAAGCATCTATGTGTATTTATTTTTGTATTTATGCATCAATCTACAGTACACTGTATTCATGTTTGGGGGGGGGTGGGGTGGCGGCATTCTGTGAGGCCTCTTAAACAAACAGCCACTACTTCAGCCGCGGCTTCACGATACAAAGTGTTCACTCTTGAAGCATTTGTGGCCCCCCCTTCCTTTATTCCTGCCGAATCAAAAAGCATCGTTAAGCAAGGGATCAGCCCTCATCTGGATTAAAATTAAATGGGGCAGGGACAGGAATGAAAGAGGGGTGGGGAAGGGAACATCTTAAATCAAGATTGCACCTTGGCATTTTGTATTGAGAGACAATAGTTTCAGTGTTGCGCTTACTCAGTTAAGATGAGGGCCCAAATCAAAGCATGTCTTCGTACTCGATACTGCGATACATGCTTTGACTTTCAGCTTTTTTTATGTACTATTATGGTTAATGCAGGTTAAGTGTGTGCCTAAAGCTAAGCAAACACATTACTCGCCACACGTGAACATTTTAGTGAAAAGCACAACTAACCTTTTCAGATAATGTTGAAAAATTGCTATCTTTTCGAATGAACAGGATGGGTATTGCTAAACAATCAATCAGCAGTAAACAGAACTTATCAGTGAAATCGTAGCTCATGGGAAGAGGCATGTGACAGATAATTCTACAGTCAGCTTCTGTTAAGGGAAATGTTAATTACTAGTTGATTTGAAGGTGCTTTAAAGCATATACAGATTGGAAAAGCTAAGAACTCATATAGTGCTTGTATCCCCAAATCATTTTTCAACCATTAACAATTTATTTTTTTCATCTAGCTGAAAATGAATTATTTGTAAAATTTATTCCATCACAGGACCCTGCTGAATATCATTACTACTATTAGCCTTCTCCAATTTCTAAAGAAGGCATCAAAACCATTAGATATTTTACCTCCTGCACAGCATCTCAATATATTTCATAGGACTTTTACTGTTCCAGAAATTTCCACATTTTCACTTAATTTTACTGCCCGAGTTGATTTAATTTTGCTACTTCTATTTAAGTGAGGAGCAGTTTGATGGGGGAGAGGAGGAGGCAGAAAAACTGTATCACTAATAGAAATTATGAGCATCATTTAATACATTAAATACTATAAACAAGCCAGAGGCGACAAGTCCCTGATGGGAGAGGAAACAAGAGGGGGGGGGGGAAAAACCCCAGTCTGGAGGGAAGAGAGCAGAGAAATGGCAGCCTGAGGGTATTTTCCTTTCATTTCAGATGTTTCTCTGGGAGGGAGGGATGGGGAGGAACAGAAGGTTTATTTCTGGTCATGGAAGGAAAGAAAGAAAGAAACAAAGATGTGGGGGCTAGCATTTAACGTGTATGTGTGGGTAGCTGAGGAAAGTACAGCTAAAGATAATCAGAAGACTGGCAAGAAAAACAAGAAAGGATGAAAACAGCATGGAAAAAGATCAACCCAAGTGAACATGATACCAAGAAACGCAACAAAAAAAGCATAAGAGGAGGAAGCAAGAGGGGTTATGGGATTTGCAGGGACAGATGAAAAATGGGAGGGCAGAAGAAAATTGCGTCAATAAAAAGTCAGTTCCAAGGAAGTAAGGGAAATAAGGGATAGGGGAAGCCTTCACAGAAAAATACAGGGTCACGTTGAAGGCCAGAAGCTGGGGAAGACATCAGAGTGGTCGGCGGTGAAAGCTCCGTGGAGTCATTGAATGCAGCGGGCAATGGCAGACATCTTGCCACGCAGAATTATCTCAAGGGTTCACAGGCTCTTTCTTTCCCCCCACTGAACGTAACATATTGGTGTTTTAACTGCCATCCAGCTCACCGTTCTTGGGGACACTTCCTATTCGAGAAAATGGGAATCTGGTCTGGGTTTGGATAAAGACTCTTGAAAGCTTTATATGTTCCTGAAGCCAAATGTGATGGTTTTCTCTCAGTTAGGGGATAATGGTCTGATCAGCGAGTGAAGGGAATCGTACCTGTTTTCCTGTAAGCATCAGAAGAACTGTTTTTTGAAAAGGAAGAAAAGTGGCACCTAACAGGGGGAACGTCATAATTTGATAAATGCAGCAATATTACCTGTTTAACGTATCTTCTCCGTGCCAATCAGCTTACTGATTCAGCTGAAAGCTTAGAAATTATTTGTGGATCATATCACATAGCATGGAAAACCGAACTATTAATTCAGTAAAACACCAGCGCATACGTTAGCATCAGCTAGAAATGGCTCTGATTTTAGGAAATCTGTGCAGCTTCCAGACCTGATACCACAGCCACTTGCCATGGGACGTGGTCCACGACTAGGTCTAATGATATGAGATACAACACTGGTAACCAGCAGATGTGACAACCCCTGTTGTTACTGCAACTATTTAAGGCTGCTGGAGCTTGGTGACGGAGTTTTCACTTAGCTTTACGGGTAAGAGCTACTCATCTGCCCTGGACAACTTTGTTACACGACACAGGTGGGACAGGTTTACCAGGGCACGAGCATTGGGATTTGCTCTCTTGTCCAGGAGGAGTTTGGTGACACGATAGTGGCCGCAGTGCGCGGCCACGTGGAGGGCGGTCAGGTAATCCAGCGTGACATCATCCACGGGAGCTTTGTGCTGCAGGAGGTGTTTGACGCATTCCACGTGGTCCCCCTGGGCCGCCATGTGAAGCGGAGAGAGTCCATTCTGCGACAAAAGAAAACAGAACGCTAACTTCTAGTAACTCTCGCTTAGACCGTGGCATGCATTCAGAGGATGCCGTCACGAGTTTGCAGAGCACCCCCATCGCTGAAACAGAGACGGACCTCAGCTACGGACTGGAAGAAAAACTGAAAAAAAGCTATAGCCACCCCTCCCCTTCCAGCAAATGCAGGCAAATTTAGAGGAACGTCATGTAATTAACTAAAATCAGAATTTAATCAAAGCAAAAGAATCTAAGGGTCTTGACTCATGATTTAAGAAAATATATCTTGACCTTAAAAGACAGTTCTGGGGATACTCACCAAAACACTGAGACACGGGTTGTATGTTAATCAGAGGAAAAGCCCCTACTTACCCATTATCGTATTTATTAAGGGACCTGTATTTTTTTCTTTAAGCGTTCAATGAAAAAAGAAATTATATTGGCAAACCTGACCCCTGAGCTTCTGGGAAATGATACTTTCAACCACCACCACCGCCACGGCTGGGCCTTTTGTTCAAACCATAACACTTGAAGGGCAGTGGAAGCAGGAGCTTTTTGGAAATACTGAAGTAGTTTGTCCTGACTGGCAACATCTGCCTTTGAACGGCAACATCTGGGAATCTTACCTGAAGTGTGCACAATGTACGTGGCAGGGTCCATTCTTCTGAGCCTCTCTACCTCTTAGTGAAGTGAGACTGTTGACACATGAGGTTCACCTAACCACCTTCTCTCACCAAAGGAATCAGTGAAACTATAAGGAATCTTTTCCCCACAATTCCCATCTCCCTCTGGATCCCTCTCGCATAAACAGATGACCTGCACTACTATCAAGGATGCATAGCTTGAGTACATCCTTATTTGATGTAGCTAAGGTGCTTCCAACCCAGGGATAAAAACTCCTGAAGCCTATCAAGAGAAAATCCTGAGTCTCCAATAAGGATAACCAGGGGTCAGAGTACCCAATTTGCCCTTGTTTTGAGCCATATTTGAGGCAGTGGGGCCCAGTAAACAGTGAACCGGTCTGAAACCGGTATTTTGTCCCTCCTGATCTTCCAGGGGACCTCAAGCAAATCATTGCAATACTCTACTCCACTGCTTGATAGCAGCTACCTTTGCCAGGCCCTCTGAAATTTAGTGATGCGAAGTGCTGCTCAGTGGAGTTTGCTATTCTACTGCAAGTGTCTTTGTCTCATTAGCCCGACCAAAGGGACAGCATTTGTATGACATGCATTCGTCTTAGACATGCGCTTTTCAGAAATCAGTAAGAACACACCAAAATTATTTTCCAAGTCTGAACATGACGTGTTTAGTCTGATATTGCAGAGAGTGGCAAAGACGTGTATATTGTTTTGTATATCTGCAAAGGATAGGCCCTAATTATGCAAGAAAACCTTATTCTGGATCATTCTACCCATTAATACATTTCCTTTGGGAGAACAGAAATGTTCCCGTCTTCTTCCTTGTCCTTTCAGTGACACTGAAAATTCCGTGGAAAGTTACACAGAGCTGTTACCATATCCTAATCAGACGCACACCTTGGTCCGTGCAAGCAGCGGGGCACCTCGTTCCAGGAGCAGCTCCACAACTTGGTCATGTCCACTTCGTGCAGCACAGTGGAGTGGGGTGAGTCCATCCTTCGAGTAAAAGGAGGAAAAACAAAATGAGCACATCCCCAACCGGCACTATGAGGAACACCCTTCCGGGAATGCAGCCTCACAAACATGTGAAAAAGCTCTTTTTTTTTTTTTGTTTTTTTTCTTTTTTTGACTCCTACCTGAAGGTGGCTCCACAACATGCAGTTTTTTGACTCCTACCTGAAGCTGCCTCCACAACATGACATTTCATCCCTATTCTTCCTTGCACCAGTAAAGGACACTCTAAGGTTACCGTTTCAGAGAGTAAGTCCACTGTGTGTTCAAATCTCTTATCAAAGAGGATAATGTGAGCATGCATTACCTCCTCCCCTCCTCCTCTGCACGCCTTTGAGATTGTAGTGCCTCTCCCTGGGTAATGTGTGCTGGGCCAAGGATGCTCCGTAAATCAACCCCTGTCCTTTGGATTGCTTTAGATGCAGGGGTGAAACAAGAAATGTTCATACTAGCAAATTTACTCTAGAATTTATTTGGGTTTTTTAAAGAGGCAGCAGGAGAAAGAAGATTTTAAAACAGAGAAATAAACAGAACAAACCCTTTCATTCCTGAGCTTGAGTGGTGAACAAAGAGCTAACAACCCTTTGCTAAAATTGCTGTGAGACCACCAACTCTGCAGTATTTTTTTCCGTTGCAGAACACCACCCTATGTCAAGACTCACTCAGGCTACTCAGTGACGATCACAGCAGCGGTGGCAAAAGATGTCCAAGGAAACATTTAGATAGCAGAACGTGTTCTAGGTAATTCTGCTACCGTTTGGACTTTATGTAGAAGAATACAGGAACTATGAGGCAAGAAAAATGGTTGCAAAAGAATATTGGCGCTGAATGACCAAAAAAAGAAAATGTGTAAAAAACAGAAACCCAAGTTTTCATCTCCTTAGACCTTGATATTGTTCAAGCAGGCACTCAGAGAAGCCATCAATACTCATTCAACAGAGATAGGCTTATAAAGGTGAAATGGTAACAGTTTTTAATCACGAGAAAAGCCTCCTCCCTTTGAGACGCACTGCTCATCTTAGTTGAGGCAGATGCTACTATTCTAGGGTGCTTTCTGAAGAATCCAGTAACAGCATGATTAAAAGATGACTATACTGGTCTGAGATTGATTTATTACTTAGAAGTTAAAAAAAGTAGCAAAAATGCAAAACCACGGCCTTAAGTATGAGTTAGTGACCCTGCTTCATACACAGATATAGTTTGCCTTGGCGGAGTTTGGAGGAAGTCTACATAGCTATATTTTTAGTTCTATTACTAACCTTTTAAAATTAAAAGTAGCTCTAGACTGCGCAGTGCCATTGCAATTGCAACATCATTTTGGCTATGCAAATGTAGCCCTTTAATACTCTACAAAAGGTAATTCTAAGCAGCAGATCCTCCCTCACCCTCAGTTCTCAGCAGTGCAACAAAGCTCCACCGGAATTCTTCTCCCTCGCTTATCTACCGTTTCCAGAGATTTTTTTCCAAAACATGTGAAGGGGTTAGGCGTGCCTCGACACTCGCTATCTCAGAGGCAGAGGCATCACTAAATCCCATGGAAGCTTTGCAAAGAAATTCAACAGATGCAAGATCAAACCCGCAAACAGAATTCAAGGCTGCTCGGCATCTGGTAGATTGAGTCAATGTAAAGGAATTGGGTGTAACTAGCTTATCCATTTGATTTTTTCTGTGCTGAAACCTCAGAGCCCCCTAAATCAAGTCTTTATATGCACAACTGAGGTATATGTTCACCTCGCTGCCAGAGGGACTCATACACATAATTCCCATTAGCATTACTAAAGTGAGAATATATCCCAAACCTATTTCTAGGAAAGGTATTTATTTGGTGTTTCTTTCCAGTTTCTGGCTTTTTGTGCTCTACATTTTTAATCAATGTGGGAGGTTCACTTTCCCTATCTGCATAGTGACTTCGACGTTATTCTATTTGATAAAACAGCAAAAGAAAGGTAGAATTGTGTGTACCCTTGGGGGAAAAAAAAACCCCAACCAACCAACCAAAAAACCCAGGACAAATCCCCAGAAAAAAGCAGCAAAATGCAAGCTAAGAAACACATCAACTCCACAAGAAAGTCTAGCTAAAAGAAAAATAAGAACTAAATTGTTAAAAAGCATGTTTCCTCCTCTGTTCTTATCTATAATTCCTCTGAAAGTAAAGATAAAAATTTGCTACCTATCCTAGCTTTTATAAATACATCATCGTTTACTATCTGTACACTTTCCAGTAGGTGAATGAAGCAACACGCTTTGCAGCCTTCCCATGTAACCCTCTTCTCCTCCCTCTTTCTGCCCTGGGGAAAACAGCGTGTATCTCTTAAAATTACTGTATATTTAATACTTTAGATTCAATTTTTGCTTATATGTTTTCTTCAAAGATGAGGAAAATTGCAAAGAGAGGGATGTAGTAGAAGAATTAGTACATAATACAATGAGGACAACTGACAGTAGCCAACATCAAGAGACACACTGGTGTACCAAATTAGTCCTCTTTTGCACTATTATCTCTTTGCAATGAGTCTCTGAAATCTATGGCAGGAGATTGCCTCCGTACTTTTTTAAGCATTCCACTGCTAATTGGTACACCATGTAAACTGAAGAACACACGCTGACCAAAATACCGACCACGTCATTTGACAGGACACAAGACGCAAACACTGGGTCGAAGAGACACGGACTTTGGAGCACAGACAATGGATATCCCATAAACACAAAAGCTGCCATGCCAGGAGACAAGAAATTCAGCAGTTTTGTATTTTAAGAAGTCCAATACTTATCTCCTCATCCCAAATAATACATAATGGAGAGTTCAATGTTTTCATCTTCCAAGTGACATCCTGCACCCAGTGTTCTGCTGTTCCCATATGTGGCACTCTCCTAGCTCACGATTTGCAACGTAACCCACAGCTGGGTCACTTAGAAATGACGCTACGATCCTCTCCGTACATATGGAAGCCATGAAATCCCACCCCTCCTAATTTCCTCTTAAATGGCTGTCAAAATAGAAGGTAAATGTTTGCCTTTTTTTCTTGAAAATCAATCACTAGTCATTTTTTAACCTGCAAAATCAATTCTGAATTCTGTGTGTGACTCCAAACTGCCAGGCTCAGGAAAATAAAATTCTTGGGTCATTTCACAATGATTAAAATGCTTTACTTCAGCTTACCAGAGAGACTGAGATAAAAAGAAGCTGCGCTTACGAGAGATTCTTAATGGGAAATGATACGGGCAGCATCTTAATGGAAGGGGAGTTGCGCACATTCAGTGCTCAATGGAACAAAGACTGATGATAGCACATGAACATCAAAGGTCGAACTATCGAAGAATTCTTCTTAACCACAGCTGCATATTCTCTTTTTTTATAAGGGTGAAATAAAATTTTAGTATTCTGTATATCAGACGCACGAAACTGTCTAAATTTTCTCGACAAAGAGAGGCCTTTGCATTTGTTCGTTTTTCATTACTCCTAAACCTCGTCTCTAAAAATGAACAAGGCAAGTCTCTAAGCTCTCAGAGTCTTGGCATAATTAAACACGCTCTGAAGTATTCCTCCCGGTCTGCCATTCAAAGTACAAATTTAAAAAATATAACAAAAAATATAGCATGCATTTGCTTGAGTAATATTAACTGAAATAATTCTAAATAATAGACACTGTCTATATAGCTTGCTGAAATAACCTGTACAACATTCCTTCCCAGTCCCTTGTAAGCATTATATGAATCCACTAAATTTTTTACAGCAAAAATCTGCATTGAGATGAGATATTTATAATCTGACATTGCTTTAGGCATGGCAAAAACTGCCAATGAATTATTAGTGCTCTGTGCACGTGCAAAGACTGGGAGAAAACCTCACAGCAGGAAAAACCCACTGAAACACAGCGTAGGGCCAAGACAGGGTTCGGATCCTGCTACAACGGCTTTACGGTAGGAAACCCAGCACCGCGCGGAAACAGCAGAGAGCTGTGCCTGTTTTGTCAGGATGCATCTATACAAAAGGACATTACTACAAATAAAGCTCAGTACGTTCCCAGAACGAGTGTTAAGGGGTGTCTGAAGCACATTCACCACAAAACCACCCAACCCAACCAATAAAATCTGAGTTCCACCCCCTAGAGCTTCCTTCCTTTTCTTCTCCCAGTGGTATCATACGTCTCTCTGACCGACCTTCCACTTCTCTCGGCTCCAGCTGAGCCTCCTCTCTTTTCCGTGGCCCTTCTCCAACCCAAATGGCACACCAGACTTTCTCCCCACCGTTATCACGTCTACTCCCCTCTCCAGCTGCCACGCTCCGGGCACGCAACGTGTTTACTTTCCCACACAATAAGCTTACCATTCCAAGATTAGATGCCCTATTTCATTCCAGGGACTTTTTAATTATTTTTTTTTTCTCAACTGTAAATATTCTGAACAAAAGCCTACAAGAGGAGTCTAAGGAAAAATCCCAGAGGAAGAAAAATAAAAATTTCATTTCAGTGTTGGCAGGATTCAATAGAAAGAACACAAAATGTGCGAGAACTTCTGCGGCTGAGACAGGTGAACGTGTTCCTTCTTCCCTTCTAAGGGTGTTTGCATAGTCCCACAAAAATTGAAATACCAGTAAGGTGACAAAGGCCTGTGAATAACACTGTGTGTTAAAAATAAAAAAAATCAAACAAAAACTGAAAAAGCTTCACATGCCTGTTCTTTTTTATCCCCATACAATCTATATAGAGAGATGATAAAAATATAGATATTACAAAAACTGCATTCAGAAAGAATACAGCTAAACCCATTTCAATATCCCAAATACCCTCACTGTTGCTATTCCATTATATCAGAATATATATTTTTTAATAGAAACATCTATATTGGCCATGCTGAAATCGCTCTGCTTTTAAATGCTTAAAATAATTCCCCCTGTAATAACCCTCACTACGTTTCTGGAAGGCTGTAAATACTTTTCTTCTCTCAAAGTGCAAATTAATCATTGCCCCATTACTCTTGACCACATGACATCGATTTAATCATAAATTCAACTTTCCACCGTCTTTTAGAGGATTTTTCCGCACACTGATTCCCAGCCACAGTCTGCACAATTGCTTCTGAAACCCAACTCCATCAGTCTACCATAATAAGTTGGACAGGTCAGAAGTTTAAAATTTTAAACAAATACATGTCATTCAAGTCCTTATTCAGGTAAACTCATAAAGAATATAGGTTTAATTAAGATTTTAAATAGGAAATGTTTTAGCATAAGAATTTTTACCTGCCAATTCTTTAGCAAGCAAAACTCCAGATGAGGCTTGTATGTAAATCCAAATAGTACAAACGTAGATATAACAGACAGCACTAAAAAAAGTATCCTATTAGTACCAATGGGAATGGAGTTTACCTTTTTGCTCTAGATACAATATAAAAGAGAAATGAAATTCCACATTTTAAAATCTTACTTAGTAGCTAGCTGAGCAAAATGGCAAAACTTGCCAAAAACATTTAAGTAAAATATTTTTTTAACTTATATAAGTGTAGCAGAAGATTTACTTACAATTCTACATCTTTATACTCTAGTGGGAAATGCCATAAAATTTCAGCAAACACATTATGAACTGTATAGAAAATAAAAATACATAATTCCTCTGACATGCAGCCTTAACTACAGAACAGTAGGACACATTCATAATTTACTCCCTTTGAAGAACAAACATTCTAATTTTTATTTTTTTTTTTTTTTTAGACAATACAGGGGCTCCTAATGGACCATTCCAATGGAACATTTTCAAACATAAAAAGATTTCACAGATGAACTCTGCAAAATTAAAGTACTGAGGCTCATTTAAAATCCGTTGAAATAAGGTTTTGCATCTTAATTTATGCATCATCAGATGTCAAGTAATAGAGCAAGTTAAAAATAAACTGAAGGAAAGCAATGAGGACTTTTTTTAACTAACGAGCTTATTTTGATGCGGTATGGAGACCAAGAAAAAAAGCTATCCGGCAACAAAATATTTAATGCCACTGTTTTTCAGTGAATCCGATCTACTGGAAGAGTGCAGGTGTTCCTCAGGAGAAATGAAAAGGCGAATATGGAAAGGCAAGCATGTTAGTACCGAGGTGGAGGAGGCAGAACTCTGTCCTTTAAAGTACACCACACACGTACACACGGCATGCAACACGCAACCTACCTCTTCAATACCCTACATACTCACGGCCATAGCAAAGCGCGCAAGGCATGCGGACAAAGCAAAGGGAAAAGAAAAAAAAAAAAAAGACACCGAGACGACATAAACAGCTGGCACGAAGACAAAGATCACACCACGGAGACGCTGACAGCAAAACCACCAAAGCTCTGGAATCTTCCCCACTGTGAAGTACAGACAGCCGACCACCACCGTGCGCCGTCGAGCGGGGAGAAGGCAGAAGATGAAAGCAAGAGGAAGTTGCTGAGCCCGTGCAAATTGGGGCAACATGTGCTTTAGGATACCTTCATGGGTTTTTCACCAATATCTTTGTGCTGATGGGTTTTGAGCTAATGTAGCAGCTGACAAAGGGCAGGAAGCCAAGACAATGAGAAGGCTCTAAAATTAGCATCTTCCACCTACGTTGGGCAAAGTCCTGTTCTTTCGGCTTCATTCACAACTGCACATCAATCTTTGTGGGTGAGCGGGGAAGGGAATACACTCTGACCTCTTAAAATCCAAGATGTCCTTTACAATCATCTGTGCCAACCTGTCTAAAACAAGTATCTAAATACTGAACGGGAAACAGGTGAACTCGATACTGTCACTCCACTGGCCAAACGGACCATTTCTGTATGACTACTGCGCTTATGAATATGTGGAATATCCTGACTGCAGCATACTATTATCATTTTATGCCACTTTACCGTGAAGATTGAAGGCATTTATTGTGGCAAATTTGACCAGAGATGATTTACTGCACAACTTCACGAGTGGCAGCATTTTCCATCATCAGTAGTTTGGGTTGGTTTGTTGTTTTGTTTTTTTTTTTTTTTTTAAAAAAAAAAGGCAAGAAAGACATCACTTCATAAATAATCAGAAATCAAAATCATAATCACGTATAGAGTTACATGATAATCACGATTGTCTTCCCAGCTGATGAAGCAACACGTGGTTGATGTGATTAATATCAAAGTAACTGCAGAGGTTGAAGCAACCACAAAGGTGGTTGACTGCAATATCCTCTACCTTCCTACCTTATTAAACAAAATCTCCTATGTCAGCTCTAAACTCTGTGTTCTAAAACACCCTCTGTTACTTGCCGATATAATTTTGCAGATCAGTGCTTAAAAACCAGCAGCTTTCAAGATCAATGACCAGTTCGCATCAATGACCACATTTTCCTAGGTGATTCCAAAATCCCGTTCGAATTAATGAGCCCTGCCCATACAAATTCATGGGTTTTTCTTCTGTCCTGAATGACTATGAAATCGCCCCTAAATAAAGAGCACGGTATTGGTGCGGCATTTCAACGGGACAACTGGGAGGAGGAAGCCAGAGTCACCTAACGCTCATTCGTCTGGGAAGAGGTGGGTGGCTGCTGGCACAGAACAGGTTGCTTGTTCCCAAGAACTGATAAAAGCGACAAAACCAGTGACAATAAAAAGTGACTGCCAGCCCACTGCAGGCAGTTTTCACGAGGCACACTACGACAGGCACAGACATTCAGGAGTCAGGGCACTGAAAGGCTTAGCTGAGTCCAGACCCTCCACTTCCCATTGCTGTGCAGCACGCGTGTTCTTGTGTCAACTAACAGGCTTATTTCCTCAAAAAGATCAGCTTCATCAGCTTTTTCTTGTACAATTATACAGGAGACTAAAGGAAATAGTATTTCTGCCTCATACTGTCACCAGTACCTGCCCTTCGTTAGTCTGATACCATAGGAAACAGTCTACATAAAACAAGAAACAATCTGAAAACTAAAGGTAGGATTTTGAATTTGGGGTGGGGGGGGGGAAGGTACAAAAACATTTCTTTATAAATTATTTTTGGAGTCACCATTTAAATTTGGTCCATGTTTCAAAAAGAGAACACTTGTTACGTGTTTAACATTTTTGGAGCTGTGGTCAGCTGAATGGGGTTTTTTTGGTCGGTTGGTTGGTTTTTGAGTCATTTATAACAGCCGCATCTAATGTCTCGCTTTAAGAACAGAGGAAAAAGACACAATTACTGAAGTTGAATTCCTAGCCTATGAATCTTGGTGTTCTCAGTCTCTGGCTTAAAACAAAACCAAAAAACCCCAAACTAAAAACAAGCAAGCAAAAAATCCCAATCCATCCCCAAGAAGGGACAACAATCATATTCAGGGAATAGAAAGACTCACCCTGGTTTTGGCATCGATCTGCCCTCCGCGATCCAACAAGAGCTTCACCATGTTTGTGTTTCCCCTTTTGGAAGCCACATGCAGTGGGGTGATTCCATTCTACACCATGAAAAGAACAAACAATGAGCATGGTGGATTTGAAGGTGTGCAATGGTGGTGAATTTGCGTTCGGATCACAAAACTGAGACCGTCACATCATAGAGGATAAACAAAAAAGGTACTCGAGCATCAGAGCTAGGCACACACCATAGAAGCTAGAGTTAGTAATTCCTTTCTAAGCAAGAATCTTTGTTCATTCTTTGGGGTTTTGTTGGGTTTTTTAAATAAACGAAGCAGCGCATCTGCCAAAGCAGCAAACATCACGGTTCCAGAGTCAGACAAATAAACAGACATATATCAGAGTCCCGACGAGTCGATATTCACGACACACTGACGCGTTTAAATCACTGCCACGCACACAGAGCACACAAACGCGTGACTCCTACGCGAAGGAACCTTCTTAGCGTAATGCCAAGAGCGTAAAGGAGTGGGTCCTGCTTAGGCTGAAAGTCCTCGCAAACGCTTCGGGCGAGGGGAAGAGATAAAGGTGAGCTGCTATTCCAGACCGGCAGCAGCAGGAAGCCACTCGGAAAGGCAGAACCCTACAGTAATGCAAAGCCTGTCCGGCAAAATTAAACAGAAAAGTTGTGATCCGGTTGCTGCGCTGAGGAACGGATTACCAGAGGTTTTCGCAGCACCAGGCGCCCTGCTTCAAACTACGTAACGTACAACAGCAAAGAGGCTATATTATGCAGCTCTGCAGTTGTTTACCATAAAAGAGTAGCCGTGATTAATTAGTACTTTTATTGTTGCATTTCTATAATGGCAATGTACCTTACTTCGCTTTTTCACAATATGTTTATATGCGAAAATATCAAAGTGAAGTAGTATAGTGAATACTGAGTACTGAAAAATCCAATGAATCCTGTATATATTTCTGGAATATGCCTAACTGACGGAAAAGCTGAAGTGAGCTGACACATTATGAGAATATCAGCTCTCGGGAGCTAGTCAAAGGAGCCTACTTCCTTCAACTGGGAATACTGGTCGCTACTCAACTCCAAAGGACTCTGGCGCATTGCCCGGAGGCAACCTTATAAAAATTACTGCCAAAACCCCAAAAAAGACATCTTCGAACGCAACAGAATTTCAGCATTACTTTGCTCCCCAATTACTCTCGACTAGGAATTACACAAACACTCCCACTTTTGTAGGCCATCACAACTAAGAAGAAAGAGAAATTACTCCATACCCTTGCTGTGAAATCGACTGCAGCTCCTCGGTTTAGCAGAAGCGTTGCCACGTTGACATTTCCGTAGTGCGCGGCTATATGCAAAGGTGTAAAGCCACTCTACAAAGGGAAATAGCCCTTATTAAAGAAATCATTTTATGCAAGATAATTAACTTAACTAGAACTTGGCAAACAAATGCATCATGCTGAGTTTACCCAGTTCTCCTATAATATAGCACAGCCTTTCAGGCAGAGAGTCCAGTTTTGATATGAGAGGTTATCAAAAGCTCTCATTCTCCAATTCAGTCTTCTGAATCAGTGGCCAATAAGAAGAGTAGCTTTTATCATAGAAAATATTAATATATTAGCCATTCTTCAAGAAAATAAAGGGAGTTTCCTTAGAATTTGAAAGCAACATGGGTCTTTTGGGCTGCATCTGTTTACTGGTTTTGGATAAATGGCCGCAAAAGTTGTTGGACTCTTACTTAACTGCTCTTAGAATCAGGAATATTGACGATACATTTCCTTCTTTTTTTTTTCTTTTCCTTTTTTTTTTCTTTTCCTTTTTTTTTTTTTTAAAGCAGTGGTTATTCAACATGTAACACAAGAATTTGGTATACATGAGAAACTACTTAGTAGCATGGCATAACAATCATAACTATTTATATTTATAAACAATTTGGATCTCAACAGATGAGAAGAAACTTTGTCATCTATACATCAGAAAAAACACAATTTATTTATTGCCTCTTGAACACTAGAAGGGGAAACATGCTATGAGATCTAGAATTGCTTGACAACAACATAGAAAAGATGAATTTTTCAGAAACTAGGACACAGAGCAAGCTTTTAGTCTCATAAATAAATCAAGTAGAAAGAACCTTGCTTTTGAGGTTTCCCTGAAGAGCTTTACACTGATTTGATGGGATCTTACTGTTAGTTAGAGAGAGAGAAAGTCTTTTGGCTTCTAGACTATACCGTATTTTCAACTAGGTTTCATTTCTTTCGGTGTACAAATCATCGTTTTAAACTACCCATGGAATAAAGAAAAGTAGGCAGATGTTGCACTCCGAAATCAACTTTATTCCCAAAAGCTACAGCAAGCAGCCCACTGTTTTACCCTAATTCCATTTACTCCCTTATCAGCCCACAGGCAATCCTGGTCAAAGTACAGTCAAACGCATTCAATTCATAGTCTTCTTGCTGCGATGAATTACTACAGAAATGTCTACCGAGGATATTAGGCATGCGAAGACGATCCTGTGGTAAGCTATAGACCGAATGCACAGTATATTCGCAACTACCTTCTCGCGGACACGCGTCTGCCTGGTGCCAAACGCAAGGTACGGAGACGTAACGCGATGGCCGGTGAAGAAGTGAAGACCATGCCCATGGGCAGATGCCAGAGAGAAGCCGTCACCCTTTCAATTCACACCGCCGGCTCCCTCGTGGCAACTTGCTCACGCGCGCACACGCCAAGCGCGAAGCACTTTCACGCAGGCGCGTTCAAAATTCATTCCCTCATCTAACTACAAAACTCCATTATTTAAAAGCTTGCATTCAAATAACGATGGCATTCTTGGAAATAATTCTTTTTTCCTAAAGGGGACAATAATCTTTAGGGGGGAAATCAGAATTCTAGCCAATCAGACCCACAACTTTTAGTGGAAGGGCCTGGAGAGTTGGTATTTCCAGAATCCGTATGAGAAATTATCATTATTATCTGCTGCAGGTAAATTCTGATTGCATGCTATCCCTTAAGGACTTCTCAAAACTTTATTGAAAAGATCGTAATAAGAACAACAGTAATAATAAGCAGACGCTCTGAACAAGTTTTTACCTTGGAGGATTTGATTATATTTGCTATTGTTAAAGAAGGAAAATGAATTTTACCATTATTCTGGCTGAGCCAGACACCTTAATTTAGTTATGCCAAGCGAGCGCATTTTCATAATTGATGAAATTGACCTAGAAAAGCATCTTTATCCTCTTAGCTCCATTACTTGCTTCAGACTCCTTTGAACTGATGTGGATTCTCAAAAGTTTACTTCAACAGTGACACAAATAAAAAGAAATTCTAAGACAAAGGATGAACAAAAATAGGTTTGCTGAGTCACAAATTTCTGTGTATTAAAAAAGAGTCATATCTTCACTTTTAGTGCTAAATAATAAAGAAATATTGCCACAGAGCAGAGAAAATAATTATAAGTAACAGAAAGAGTAATTAAAAATTTTTGATCTCGGTACCTCAGTCGTCCTATTCACCATCATCTGATGCAGCGTGGTTTGGGAAAAAGAGGAACAATATTAAAGACTGGCCGCAAAATGAAGAACTATGTTGCTTTTTTGGAATGAGTTATGCTGTTAATTATGGGAAAAGCCATTCAAGCATGCATTAACTTTAAATACAACCTACGTTCCCACGGGCAATAAACCAGTATCCTATTTAATAGGGAAGCAGTGATTCTGCTTCCATTCCAGTGTCTTTTGGTTTATAAATAATGAGAGAAAGCTGGTTACCAACGAAACGGGAGGGATAACTAAAAAGCAGAAAAATGAGTAGCTTGTCATTACCGTGTAGCTAAACACTGCAAAAGCAGATATATTACTGGTGATACTGGTTGAGCAACTCATCTTTCCCCATGGAAGAAATTACCTTTAACCGTTAAGACGAAGGAAGCAAAGTTTGTCGCCCATCGGCTCTCAGCCACGCGACTACCCTGTTACCTCTACGGCAGCGTGGCGTTACCTTGGACTGCACGTCAGCGTTGTGGTCGTTCTGCAGCAAGAGCGCCGCCGATTTGGTGTCGTCTTTTCTAGCGGCGATATGCAGAGCTGGTAATCGCACTTTCCCCTTGGTGTCATTTTCTAGGAGGATGGCCACCGCTTGGTTGTGTCCTTGTTGCAACGCGACAGCTAGAGGAGTGAAACCGTCCTGGTAGAGAAGAAAACGAGATGTGGTCAGTAAGCTGCAGGACGCGCAGCTTCAGTGATGCGCGCCGCGCTGTTCACATGTAGAAATTTGATAAGCACGTTACCAGCTGTTTTCTACCACCGTTCGCAGTGAAATGACACCAGAGGCACAACGTTTTAACCCAGATATGATTTCGAACATGTCAGAAGCACGCTTTTTCCACCTCAAAGAAGTCTTTTTGTAAGTCAAGTACAAGCAGAGGATCATTCTACAGCATCTCTCTTAATTACTTCTCACCTTAAAATGGGCCACAAAGCGTATCCTTAGCAATATTTTTGTAAGGATTAGTGAACACTGAACAAAGTAGATGTGAAAAATACACAGGGAACCCGTTTCTGAATATCTCACGTCTCTGCAAAAAGAAAGCATATCTTGGGATGCATTTGCTTCTGTTTCCCATGGGCTATGACTCAAGAAAGCCAGATCATGTTTAGGAATTTATTCTAATTTGAAGCAGGAAAACATTAGATTATTTGTACTTTTGGGAAAAACAAAGTCAGAAAAATCTCTCTGCTTTTCATCCATAGTTTTAGCTTTTTTTAAAAAATTATTTTCAAACGGTCTCACTCCTCCACATGTGCCCCGGATTGGATTGCCAATGCTTTAAAATGCATCGCATGCTCACAAATTCCCATCTCAGCTGAAGTGCTGCCTGCTCCCATATCTTTTATTCTGACTATAAAACTAGGTGCATTCTCGCACGCTGCCCAAGCACATATGTGCAGTTGTAACCCCACGCTAGACCGGAGGGCAGCTGAACCACGAGGAACAGAGCAGCTCTGCAACCCAGCCTGGGACTGGAGGCATGGTGAAAAGCAACAAAAGAAAAGAAAAGGGAAGGGAGTAAACCAAGGTCGTCTTTGTCTAGGTTGGAAGGAACAAGTAAAGAGGGGATTACAGCCAGAAAGTGAGAAAACCGATTTAGATGCATTGTAAAATGCATCGGAACGAGATGGGGTCGATTTGGAATAGGAATATGGAAAGATGATAAAGTAATAAAGGACAAGTTAGGAAGGAATGAGAGCTAACATATCTTGAAACAAACATTTGAAGAATTGCCAAAGCAATTTTCCCCCTTAGTAATCTAATAACATTCATTCCCTTTTGCGTAGAACTGCGGGTAGGTGTGTTGTAACAGCGATACTACCACGGTTTGCTTCCGTAATAGAGATTAAATTCTGTACAGTGAATTAAGAAAGGGTGAACAGCTGACGAAACAGCTGAACTGTAAAGATAATTCTGAGATTGGGGGTACATTAGGTGTTGAAATGGCTTAATGCATTTGCCTTTCGCCTCTGGGAACATGAGAACAAATCCCAGATTAGAGGCCCCGGGAAACTGAGCTCATCCTTACTCTCATTTTATATATATACGTATATAAGCGTAAGAGAAAACGAAATACACCCAGCGGCAGTGCAAGTTTCAAAGCCAAGATCATCCATTTGATTTGCACCACTTTGCCTTCCATCCTTCTCGAAAAGGACACAACTCTTTCTGCATTCCCTCTCCTACTGCTTCTGGAAAGCACATGGCTGAGCGCAGCTCGCAGAAGGCATTGCACATCCCCACTTCCCCGCACGAGGACAGCCCATCTTCCATGCCCAACAGAAGGTCCTTCTCCATGTATTTCAGCAGCAGCCTCAGTTCAGGCTGCTGTCCCACCTTATTTAATGGACTGTTGCTTCGTTCCATTCATGGGACTATCTCTGGGCAGGTGGGAGAGCGGGTGGTGGCTCCTTCAGTAACGCTGGAAATCGCCGAAACCATCGCCCCAGCAAGACCTGAACCCAAAACTTACCTAGTTACGCGATAAGGGGGTAAACAGCCTTTATTTACAAAAGTGAGAACTGACCTCTCTGATGGCAGAAGACAGACTTGGACTCAGGTTCAGGGGTGTTTGATTTTTTTTTTTCTCCCCTCTGCCTTTTTTTTTTTAAAAAAAAAAAAAAACAACAGACTACCCTGTGAATTCCAGCACCGCCTGGATGTCTGCATTCAAGCAGAGGGCCACATTAATTATAACCATCTCGGCCTCAAGGTTCCTGCAAACTAACGAATGAATTTCCAGCACACGGCCAGTAAACGCTGCTGGGAAAAGGCTGCGAGCAGGTGCCTGGGGGCTGCGGCCGGGGCGGGCTCCTGGAGAGGCACCGCTCCTTCGCACCGACTGTGTTTCTGCCACGTTGCCTGGCAATCCCACGGGATTTCATATTTCGGAAAGCTGACGCGTAACGCGATCGCCATACGTGCGGGCCACGAGGGGATTATTTTAGGAGCTGTCATCAAATGGTACAGTATCCACTGAAAGACGGGACAGTAAAGCAGCTGTTAACACCAGCAGCTGGCTTTAAAGGAAAGCGAGCATAAATGCACCACCGTTTCAAACTCATCTGTTTCCAAAGGCAATCCAGAATGGGGACATTTCCAAACAGACTAGGGAAAAGCAATAAACACAAGCAAAACCTCTGACCGGAGAGGAACTTGCCTATCACTACGTCACCTGGCCCATCCGTAGAACAAACACAAAGCCAACGCACTTTGCAGCACAGAGCCTGGTCACTCGCCCCCCTGGCTTGGGATGAAAGAACGCGTGGCATGAAGAGAACTAGAGGCAGAAACAGAATGAGCAGAGTCCTCAGGACCTCGGAGATTTCACAACGGCCCTCGAATCCTCTCATTTGCAGCAGAAGGAAGTTCTTACGATTCAGTTCCTCTTGAGATGTAGACTCATCTCTCTGACTTTACTCAGCACCACCGAGACCTTACTCCACTCATCACTCTTGTGCGTGCGCTTGCCTGTCTCTGACTCCTCCTCTCCATGCAGAAAACATTCTGAACTCATATAAAATCTCAACACCCAATCTAAAAGGAAGCTCGTCAACAACTAACTGCTGATATGAATTGTTTTTTATACCATTTTACACTACGCACGCACACCCTCCGGACACAGTCCTCCTACTCCTAGTTATGCTAGTGTTAAGTTCCACACTATTCAGCTGGCTGTGGAAGAAGGTGAAGCAAGCCTCCAAACCACCTTCCCCAGAAGACCCCTTACGCAGCCAAGAGCGGGAGATACGTGCCATAATAGTCATAATTCACCGATTTTTGCCCAGATCTTACAGTGCAAATGAAAAAGCAGCACAAAGATAGCCCTGTTCCCAGGTGATGGCACCCCCAGGTGCGCGAGTTTTCACGGGCTTTGTCGGAGACGTAAATCTGTTCAAATGAAGCGTTGTACCTCTCCACTAAGCCTACGATGGATCTACTATGCGCTCCATTCCCCTGACAATACCACCTTGGCCTCCTGTAATTTCCACAGCCCTGGGGACCTCCCTTCAAAGCCCCGTTCATTTTTCAGAAAATCCTCCAGGAAGGGGATAGGAGAAACAAGCACAAACTGAAGGTGGAAATCCTGGGCTGGCTAAAGTCAGTGGAAAATTTGCTGTCAAATCAATCAGGCTGGATTTCATCCCTTGACTTTTCACCACTTCCAGAACAGCTCACCCTTGTCTTCCGCGCACATAGGGGGGAAAAAAAAAAGCTACGATTCATATAAATGCAACTCGTTGAAATGAAAGTGTGAAGGTTCTCAAAATGCTCCATTTGCAAAATCTTCTGACTTTAAATGATCTGAATATAAAGGCAAAGGAAAATAAGAGCGGGTGTAAAAATAAAAAGAACAATATATCTCACCTCGGTAGCTGTGCTTTGGTTGGCTCCATTCTCCAGGAGATATTTCACCACTTCGATGTGGTTCTCTTGAGCTGCCATGTATAAAGGAGTAAAGCCATTCTAGGAAGAGCACACGAGAAAATATTGCAATGAGGAAACGGAGTATACCAACAATAATGAACCTGAAATAAATACATGGCTAAAAATACATTTATGCTTTTTTAACTGAAATGTTTTAAGTATGTAACTAGAACAACTTTGTGGTTTTTAACTTAATATGGTAACGTTTAATTCCATTTACACCCACAGAACTCTACGTGCTTTCACACTCCCTTTCTTTTGACACATATTTTAGGGAAGCAACAGACACGCTAATTATTAATACAGCTATTCCGTGCTGATAATGCTCAGGGACTGTAAAGCTGGCAATAAACTTTTATGCAAGCTGACAGGAAAGCAAGAGTTTCCTCCATTTATTACATTAACTTAACCAGAGACATCATTCCCTGGAGACCCTAAAGTCCATACCTCACGACAAGCTGAGTGGAGATGACAAAGGCTTAACATACTACATAAAATTCTGTAATACATAAAACATTCCAAATCATCAAACATAAAGGAACTCAACCTTGCAAAGCACCAACTGCAGTTCTGACCATACAGTAAGTTAATCTATCATTTAATTATAAACATTCATTAAAATGTCCTAGAATCCTTAAAAGAATCTGCTCTGGATAATACAGCAATTTAAAAAAATTCTTCTAAGTTAATCAAACAACAGGCAAATTCATTAGAAATAGAAGCCCTTTCTTCCCATTAAAATACCTGAATGCAAATGATTTTAATTAATTAGCTAAAAATCCTTATGAAAGAAAGGCATGCAAGTGAGCTGTCTGCCTGATTAATAACTTTCTTCTAAGAGTTTTTAAGATCGTTAAAAAGGCCTTAGAAAATTCTTTAATATTCTGCAGATTTACTGTGTGACGTAAAGAGAACATAATCACCTACACTTCTGAAAACATTCTTCTGTCTTGGAATGGCACTTTTAGCTAGAACATAAACCGGACTTCAAACATGCAATTTCTTTCTTTCTTTTTTTTTTTTTTTTCTTTTTTTTTTTCCTTTTTTTTTTTTATCTCGTGTGCTGTCACAATGAATGGTAAGCTCAGGCATTTACACAAGCGGCCAGAATTAACGTTAATACTGCGATAACCAAGAACCTTGTTTCAGAGAAGCCAGCGTTATTCTTTCCAGCAAACTTGCTGTGGAAACATTCCAGTAATTTCCTAATGAAATGAAAACTCATTTTTCAGTCGCTAGATAATACAGTTGATTGCAGAGCTGATGTCTTTACAACCCCCCCCTCAGCATTTACAAACGTAGAAGATTGCTCAGGCAATAAATGTCATTTAAGTTGCATACGTCATATGATATATGTCACATATGTTGCAGCAAGTGTTTTAATACTCCTTTGCATTATATTCCGGCACTCCCATCAACAATCTTGGGACATATAATTAAAAAATGGCACCCAGAGAACAGTTAACAGCAGTTCAATGAGAAAAAGGAGGGACGTATTTGGCGTGGCTTTGCACGGGGGTCTGTCTTTGGCAGGCGTTATCCAACACGCTCAGCGATGACTTGAAGAATGGAATAGAGTGCTCGTACTAGAGTTACGACAAGACGGTCTGCAAGTACACCACACAACAGGATCTCCATTTGAAAGGTTCCTGTTACCCCAGAGAAGAGAGCTGGAAATGTAATTTAGTAAGGACAAATACACGTTTCTGCACTAGTGCAGGAAAAACAAACCAGGCAAACAGGGAATGACGAGTTAGAGGAGAATTCTGCAGAAAAGGACCTGAAAGTCACAGCGGTCTTCCAGAGGACCACCGGTCCATGACCTCATTCTGCTGTGATAAAGACAATCGTCGCACTGGCGTAAAAATATATCTCCCTGGGGAAGCTATTTTTCTTTGAGCAAAGACTAGTGATTGGTGATGTTCTGTCTGGAAAGGGAAAACCGAAGGAAAACAAGATAACAGGCTCCAAAGAGGAGGGTAGAGGTCGGTTCTGCATGTTCCTGATCACTAAAACAAATAGAAAAGCGCATAGTTTGCTAAAGAGAAAATTCAGATAGACATCAAAAAAAGCCTCTTAACAGTAAGGTCAGGCTGCTTTCCGTTTTGACAGGCAGCTTCCCTCCTCCCAAATCACCGCTAAAGCACTGGGAGAGCAAACCAGGCAAACAAGCCTTCCTCGCATCGCAGGGGGGAGATAAGAGAGCTCATCACAGCGTCAAACGAGGGAACGCTGCTCAGCGTGTAATTAGGGAGGTGCAGAAGGGCAGGGGATTGCCAGGCGTGGGGACCGAGCTGGCAGTAGGAACGATGAACAGATTGGCTTGGGTTTGATTGCGCTTGTGCAGAATAGCGCCGGGAAAACCGCAGGTAACCGAAGTATAACTAAGAGTAATTTTCCATATTCTAACATTAAAGTCTAATGCAGGAGTTTTTTCAATGGCAATACGTGCCATTTGTAAAATCCTTCTAGCACCAAATATTACATGGATGAGTATGAGGATCACGCCGACTAATACAAATTTGGGGAAAACGAGAATTTTCAAGCCAGAGTAAATCAATTTGCTTAAAAGCTTTGAAGAATCTTATTTTTTTTAATCAACTCAAGCCCCTAGTTCTGGAACAGGATCAGGACAATAAATCCTGGATTAGGAGACCATAAACAATACATATATGACATCATGACTATTTAGTACCAAGAAGTACTAAATGCTTTTCCACACAGAGATCCAGAAGAGTACCTATTATATCAAGGCTATCATCATACCTGAAACTACAGCAATCAGGGTAAGGAAATTCTTGCACATAAAATCATAGTCTCATAGTCTTCTTTTTTTTTCTTTTTCCTTCGAGTTTTATTTATAGTTTAAAACTACTTTATGTATTTTCTTAAAATCTGGCTTATTTTGGAAATTGAAACAGCGTGCCAAGGTCCATATGCAAAACTGCCTACACCAGACACACCGAAGAAAGCTTCCCCTGAATTTCTCCTCCCCTGGCAAGGTCAAGCCCAATTTTTTCCACTGTCAGAGTGAAGTCTGCTTTCTCAGTTGAAGAACTGGTTTCAGAGCTTCTAAGTGCAGTGTTCCTGACCTCAACACTTCTGGCTCTTGCCCAGACAACTCCTATTTTGGGATTCCCAACGTTACCGCTCTGCCCAGCGGGTTTACCTGTCAGCCCTGCCGGAGGTCCTCATTTATCCGCCGGACCCCAGGACTTCCACACGCCTCCTCCCATCCTGCATCGCTCCTACGATCTGCCTGCATCCTACACAGCAAGCCTCTGCCTTTCCCTCAGCCAGTCCTGCAGTTAAATGGAAATGCCCACAACATTCGTTTCCTTTACCTTTGCTAATCTAAAACCCCCTTCCCCGCTTTCTCTTCTTTTCGTTTCAAAGAGCTATATGCCAACACTTGGTTTCTCTGTTCTGCTTCTAGAGATACTCCAAAGCTCAAGATCCCAGATATCTGCAAACTGAAGAAGACACGTTTTCCCTAGACTTTTGTCTTCTACTGAATCCATAACATTCTGGTAATGACTCTCCGTGGACGTACTGCAAAGGAGACCAACCTCTCCCCTCCTTGTTTTAGCATGTGGAATGGGATACAGAGGATTTATTGAGCCAGGAGTGGGAAATCTTTATTTCAATAAATTTTCTTTCAGCTTATGATCCCATACCATATAAACACAGTCCAGAATTAAAGTAAAAATACTGACTGTGGTATATAAATGTGACCTGGAAAAGGAGAAATGTACTTTATTTTGCTTTTTTCTGAAAGCCCGGCTGTGTAATTATGTTACATCTGTATGTTTAGATTCTGTGCATCATCTGAAAAACAGAAATTAATTTTGTAATGATATATAACACTCATTTTCAAACAATGATTTCATCAGAGTATTTGTAGTGAGGACAGTACTCAGATTTCATTATCCTTACAAATGTATACTGCAAGATGTTTACCGCTATAATATAAGTTATAATGAGAAATTAACGCTAAACAAATAGGGTATATTTCGTACTCCATTCTTTCTACTACATTAACTGATTTACTTGCTAATTTGAGAAAATGAGCAGCTCTCAATGATTCTTCAAGCTATTAATGCAAATTGGCAAGTCTATACATGACTCAGAGTTTGTATCATTAAATTTTGCCCAAGCCCTGATGCAGAACACAGTTTGAAGAAGCAGAGGGATTATTAGAGCCTTTAGAAAATCATACAAACAGTTATATAGCTCGGTTGAGCTTTATTTTATGGCAGGCTTTCAAGGAACCACGCTCTTTGCCTGCGGTACCAAACGATCAGAAGCACACGTCTTCCAAACTCTGATTAGTAGCCAGCGCGTTCAGATGACTAGTCTACCCGTGCTTGTCCGTGAAGACGTGGCCTTTACCGTCTATACGCTTATAGTATCTACACACCACGTATCCATATATATATGTATATTCATACTCATACAGAAAAGAGAGAAAACGGAGATATATTATCTCTTCCCTCAGCTTGCCTCTTTTAAGATGACATGCGAGAGCTAGCAACACATCCTGTGATTAAATATCTAATGCAAACCCAGATGAACATACCTACTGTATTTTAAAGGCCTCCAGGAACCGTTTCCAACCATATCAGAAGACCACTGAGATTACCAGGGAAGAGGAGAGAACGGACGCCTAATGCAATTGTTTACACGCAGCAAGCGCTCATTCCTACTTACTCGGCAAGACGTAATTACCAGTCAGAAGGTCAACGCAACCAGCGGATTGCCTGACCCAGACCAGTTGCCTCCTCTGCCTCTCCATCTTACTGCATGGGTTCTTGGTTTGGCGTTTTGGGAGTCTTCCCCCTCGATTTTATTTCGTATCAAGGAAACGAAAAAGTTATTTTCTCAAGGTTACAAATAAAAACCAAATTATTTAGGCTTTTTCTGCAACCTTTACTACGGTTCTGCAATGACACTTCTCAAGCAACATTCAGAGAAGATTCTGTGCACAAAATACTGCCCGTATAAAAGCTCGGTTTCCTTTGGGTCACTACAGAGTCTCCTTCATAGGACCCATCATTTAACAACCTCAGAGAAGCCCTTGTGAAATGGCTCTACTTTCCTCCCTGTGCCTCCTTCTCGTTCTGCTCGTTAGAATTTAAGCCAGCCCCAAAAAGGACCAGATGTTGGCACAAAGGACAAGACAGGAATGAGACACAGGTGAGACAAGCTTAGAAACAGCTCACACAGATTGTAAAATCTTCTGATGTACGGTCACATGTTAACCATTTAATATCGATATCATTTTACGCAGTAAGTTCGTGATCATTTCTGGGGCCTTTAAGTTCAATAAGTGTTTCAGGATTTTTTTTCTACTCTTCAGAATACTGCTCAACTTCAACAATATTAAGTCCCTGATTTAAATCTTTATTCAGCGACATACAACTCATCTCCCTGTTTTCCCCATTTTTCCACAGATAGCAGCCTAAACCAGTGACACCTGCATCTCACCTTAACAGTTAAAAGAAGGTAACTCTACCTTCCCTCGCTGTTTCCCAGTCTCCGACAATCTTCACAGGAGAAGGCATAACCACTCCAGCAAAGGCCATTCTCTCTCAAGTCAGAGAACGTTATGCAGGGAAGGAAAAGGACCAGAGGTGATGGGCACCAACTGAAACACAGGAGGTTCTCTCTCAACATCAGGAAACGCTTTTTTCACCGCGAGGGTGACCGAGCACTGACAGAGGTTGTCCAGGGAGATGGTGGAGTCTCCATCCTTGGAGATGTTCAAAATCCATCTGGACGTGGTCCTGAGCAGCCTGCTCCAGGTGACCCTGCTTGAGCAGGGACATTGGACAAGATGACCTCCAAAGGTACCTTCCAACTTCAAGCCCCTCTGTGAGTCAGTGAAAAATTCTCTAACGATCCGAGCAATTAATTATTTTTAATCCATGAAACAGGAGAGTTACAAAATAAATGCAACACTGCAAGGTAAATTAAGAACACGCATCTTGATAGAATCAATATCACAATAAAATCACAGTTCTGGGAACTTTGTTGTGCATTATGCTCAGAGCATTATTTTCTGCCAGTCTAAAAATAAAGCCTTCATAAGAGGATTTCATCTTAGCAGGAGAGATTCTCTGCCTAAAAGGGTGAATTAAGGATAGATCAAGGTAACTACTTTAACTTTTAAAAGTCTCTTTTTTTTTTTTGTTAGCTTACGTGAAAAATCAGAAGTTTTCTATAGCAGTAACTTTACCAATTATTCACATTCCTCTTTCTTTTCCACTAACATACATTTTCCATAAAACAAACGTATAAGCCATATTCTTTTTAAAAAAAAAAAAAATCTCAGAATTATTTGGACTAATAAGTCTATATTTATATTCAAGCAAATATGCAATTGTCACATTTGTGAAGATATGCTAAAGGGAAATTCACAGCATTTAATGTTAAGTTGCCCAAGGAATCTCATTTTGCCATACGACTGTATGTGGGCTACTGCAAAGAAAGCCTGAGAGTATCCAAATCAAGAGCCCATCTTGCTCAAGTGACAGCTTAAGCAGCATGAAATTGAGAATGCAAAGGTGGAGAGAAGGAAATTACCTTTTATTATATCTATGACTAAACAGAATTAGAAACAACATGTTTACTATCAGAACAGGAACTCTAAATATTAACTGTATAATACTAAATACATTAGAAAACATTGCAAATTATTTTTTTTTTTTTCAAAGTGAGAAACTGCATTTAAACTGATGTGTTTTAGCAGGCTTTCAAATATTGAAACCGACTCAAAACTCCTGGAAAACTACTGCACTTTTTTCTCCAGCGAGCCTGCAGCACCTACCGGGCATTCAGATCAACGCTGCCGAGGTGTGACACGGACTACCTGCACGCTGCTTGATTTTATCTTTACGTGCTTTATCATAAGAAGATGTATTTGTGTAAAATGTACCGCTGCATTACTCAGAAGACAGTTTGATATTTGTCTATACGTTCTCCTCGGGAGCCTAGCAGGGAGTTTGCTTCCACTTCAACCAGAAGGAGAAGCGCTGAACCAACACCAGTAAAAAAACCAAAACAAACAAACAACCAAAAAACAACCAAAAAAAAAAAAAAAAATAGAGAGATTATGCCTTTGAGAAACATACTTCAAGATTCTTTCCTTTTTCTGAGAGAAGTGATTTGCTCCAGCTTCACATCTGGCTCAATATTTAGAATTTTTGGTTTGTCCTATTATCCGCATTATGAGAGAGAGATTCAGTAAAAGCATCTTTTAGATACATCAACCACCAGCTCAACTAAATACTGTGGATTTCTGGTACTGACAAAAGCACCGTATGTTCTCTGGCCAGATTCTTTCCTCCACGTTTCAAAACGAGCAGCACATTAGCATACATTCATTTTCCTGGGGTGTCCTTTATTTTTATAACAAAGCTGGAAAGCGCTAGTAGTAAAAAGGATGACGCGCAGCTCAGATGTAAGCATTTGTGAGCACAGAATTATTCGACGTATGGTGGCACATCTGCAAGGGCACTGGAGACCTGTTGGATTCTGACCTACCGTGAAATTCGCCAACAAGCATTCGTTAATCATTTAGGTGACAATCTTTACATCCACGACACACAGCAGACGCTGAGTCTTTACGTAGACTGGAAAGATTAAAGCTGAGAAAAGCATTTAGGAATAAGACCAGAATTACTGGATTTAGGGAGGCTGGGGATTCTACTTTATTGAGGAAAAAATGGTTAAACAAACAAAACAACGAAAGGGTATTTACTTGCTTGAGATGATGGACCATAAAACTAATTTTTAATAAATAAATTGAAAAAAAAGTAGCGAGACAGAAGCCTGCACTGAAAATAGCACCACCCCTTCAGCTGTCTCACTAATTCCCTAGTAATATAACCAGTGTTTTCCACTCTATACCTACACCGCTGCAATACCCACAAAGCCTATGGATAAACGATGCTGTCGGGGTTTCTCGGTAAGTTCATTCGTGAGAGATCACACGGAACTCCGGCTGTAGTGCTACGTATACACCAGTTGCCTCACCGTTACAAGAACCCCACTTTTGGGAAGCGTGGTTTACGTTAAGTCACTTCCCAGCTCAGATGCCAAATTTAAAGAGCGCAAACATTCTATTTTAGCAGCTTCAAACATCACGATTTTCCCCACAAGAACAGCGAAGCAACAACGGAGCCTGAAACGCAGCCAGGCAGAAATCAAGATGTCCTGTGCCTTGGAAATGTCATTTTTACAAAGAGGGAACCTGTAAGAGAAACTGAGCTGATGGAGAACAGATTAGTCACGCACAAGAAAACATAACCTTGATATCTGGGCATGGGTTAGGGCCCAAAATCTTAGCCGGGGCAGAGTCTCGCGTTCGAATTCTGGGCAGTCGTCCCCAAAAAAGGGGTTTGCCTTTCAAACGTGGTAAAGGAAAAGGGGTACTGAAAGCAGCAACTTATTTTATGTGTGTGGTTGAGGGCTGGAAGGAAGACAACATTGCGCTAAAATTCTAAATAAAATGCTTGTATTTACTTGGTTGTGACTCCGTTCTACCTACGCTCTCATAAATAGGTGCGGGTAACGTTTCCACCACCTGGTTCTCACGGCCACGGATTGCGTCATGACAGTAGGGCTGTGACGTGGCACGTTGGTCTGGGGAGCCCTCACCCTGCCAGCTGGTGCGATGGCTTACTGCAGGCTCCTAAAGTTGATGCATTTTAACAATAAACATTAGAGGCCACGTATCACGTCATTAGCTGAAAACCAACCCCACTCTCTTGTTCTTTAACAGCTCCTGAGCCTCAGAGCAGCTTTTAAGAGAAAGCCGACCAGTCCCACATCTCCACAATTCCGCGTCTGCAGGTGACACCATAAACCGGGCATCCTCGCAGGCTTATTTTTCCCTCTAACGGCGTGAATTATCTGGGGAAATGGGAAAGTCCCACACGAACGCGCTGATATTAACAATTCTCACGTTCGCGCTCAGCTATCCTGTAATTCCGCGTCGAGCTGTAAGTGCCGCTTCGGTCTCGCACGCACAGGCATGCCGCTCGACTCCGCTTGCCTGAGGTCACATTTCAAGATCAGGAATAAGGGTTGTTTATCATTAACTGATAATCACTGCAAGAGACAGGCGGCTGAAACCTGGACTAGTTTAAGGCAGGATAAATAAATACATCCATTCCGGCATTGTTCTTAATGTTTTTGTTTTGTTTACGTCTCTCAACATCCATAAAATCCTCCAGAAGGCATTTCTTCCTTTTTATTTTCCCCCTCCAGTGAGGAGATAATGGGCCTGATCTTTTATTACATTAGCAATCATGAACTGCGGCTAAATGACTCCTCTTGATAAGGCAGCAGCTAAAAATCCGGCTCTCTAAATACACTGATATAAAAGCAGAAAGCCCAGTTGGCAGCATTAAAACCTTTTGTCCTAATGGAGTAGCAAATACTCTGCAAAATATGCTCCATTCTGAAGGTAAGATTATCTTCACAAACCACGGGGAGAGCAATCTCTGGCAAAGCAAATCCCAGGGCATCCTGCGAGAGACAAGCTGACCTCTTCTCCGAGCATCACGTAAATCCTCCCGTTGCTTTTGCGGTAGCGCTTGAACACGGACATTCAACAAGCTCTCCCATCGCTCATTTTGGGGAAAGCATCTCGAGGCTGGAAACGTTGTGCCACTCTAAGGATGGCTTCAGCCTGATGAGCGGTCTGGGTAAGAACGCTCTAGCAGTCGCGATAGCATCTCCTACGTGTCGAATGGCAACTGTAACGGGGGCGAATTTAAACAAAAATATTTCTTGGCTAATGTGTTTGCAATGAGCTTAGAGGAGGATACAGAGGAAAGGAAAACAGAGGGCTTTTAAATAACAAGATCAGCTTGGGGGAGGACTGATTTATCTAATCCTCGCTTTCTGTATCTGGGTCACTTTAAATAATCTGATGATTAAAAGGTAGCTCCTCCTTTTGTGAGGGCCCCTCGATGAAGCAGCGGGCAAACCTTAGCAACCAACGGGGAGCACATTCTGTTCTCAACTCCATTGCAGAAATTTTAAAATTGAAGGGAATAATTTCTTTCTTAGGTGACTCCAGGATACGATAGTTCCCTTGCAGTTTGGAGCAAATTCTATTTCTTGGTTTTGTCTTTTACTTTTCAGCTCTCCGTACCTCGACCACTTGACATTTGCCGAGCCACCTCATCCTACGAGGTGCAACTCTTCACATGAGGCTAACTTTTTTTTTTTTTTTTGACCTTGTTTGGGATGGAGGAAGGTCAGGACGGATCCATCCCGTTAAGGTACACGCGGTCGGATCAGCTCAGCATCATTGCTACAGGTGGACTCGGTTATTCAGATTATTGCAGTCAGGGTATCGTCACATTTGGCAGGGTAATATTCCAGTTATCGGGCATCCCTGATGCCTACACACAAGTCAGACGATCCAACCTGACTTTAAGAGAAAGCAATAAAGACAAAGGGTAATTTATCAAAGGGAAGGGGTAGACTGACTAAATCTGGTGATGTTTCTTCCGCCTGGGAAAAAAGATCAAGAATTGGCATGAGAATTCCTCATACGTCACAAAAGTAGACACTCGTTGCGAGGAAGATTACTAAAGAGAATTACTGCTCTGATGCACAAGCAACAACTAAGGATCGGTTTGGGGTAAAGGAGTGATCCAGGTGTGAAAGGAGGATACCCCTGGGCTCAGTGAAAGTGTGCAATGGGGGTGTGTGTGGGTGTGTGAGAGCGGTAAGGGGGCAACGCCGCTCCCACGGTTCTGCAGAATGAACCATTTCGACACCCCCCCCCCGAGGACTTTTTCTGAGTTCCCCACTGAAATTCACAAGTACCTGGAGGATCACCCAGCACGAGGGAATAGGTATCGCAAAAGATTACATCGTTCTACGGAATGACCTCGTTATGCTCTGCAAGGAAATGTAATTAAAGCTCGAAGGAATAGCCTGGTCCAAGCCCAGTAGATCTGTCACCCACTTTACATTACAGTTTGTACCATCCAGTCCCCAGACAAAATTTTGTATTTTCAAAGCATGCAGCTTGGTCAGATCTATACGTGACCAAAAATCACGCTCAAATCAAGAAGAGACACTGCAGAAATTGGTATTTTTTTACTTGACGACGCATATCTAGATCTGCTCGCTGAACTATGACCAGAGTTAACCAAGTGAAGGTCTCATAGATGCTCGTTATATAAACATACTTTCTCCAGCAACAACTTGTAGCAAAAGGCGATCCTAATTAAGCCAAACGTGTCAAATTCTAGGTGGAGGTGTGCCAAAAAAGGACCAGCAACTTCTAGATCTCTGGCCGTTTCTGGGTGTGCCCTCATTTCAGCGTTTGCCTCAAACACGCTGGAGGAAGATGTCAGCTCCCCCATGACACGCATGCAGGTGAAAGTGGAGTCATTCAATTAGCTATCACTGTGCAATTAGGCGTTGTATCAAAATAGAAATTACTTTTCTAAAAATAGCGGTGATGATGTATTGGCTCAAAAGGAATTGACTTTTAAAAAGAGGAAGATGAACAAAATTAACAGCTCTGAAGGCCGATGTGAAACCGAAGGGCAAAGCAAAGCAATCTAATAGAAAAACAAAATCCATAAAATCAAAATCCTGAATGCGTAACAGTCTCAGATAGCACAGATGGGGTTCGTAATCTCGGCGGTGACAATCTTTTTAATAGCGTTTTCTGAGATAATTCTGTTATTTCGCTGTTGCGAGGAAATCAGCGTGGTGTTTCACATGTCGCTGGTGGTAAGTGTTGATAAAGGCCAGTGCTTTTGTGCAATTTAATGGAGAAGAGGAAAGGAAAAACAACAAATTGAACAAGCCGAAGTTGAGGATACTCTTTTATCTATCGGTTTATCATCAGTGAGGCAATTCTCTCTCTACGGCAAATTGTCGTCACTGGAAACGAGAATGACCTTGACAGATCCCGAATTCTTTAAAGAGGAAGTTATGGAGCAACCTGAGTAACTTCACCGGCATTAAATCACTACCCACAAATGGCATTTAGTAGGGGCCTAAAAAAAATAAAGTGTGAAATAACAGAGACACCAAGGAGAGAATGTAATGTACCCTCGATACCAACTACTGTTCTCCTAAAAGATTTAAAAGTGACAATATCGCATCTATTTTAAAAATGGAATTGAGAGAAAACCTAGGAAAGAGAAACTGAGCATTTTGGTCATAATTTCTCACTTTTTAATTCAATTTTACCTTTTATTTGCATTTTTGTTCATTTCTGACTTTCTCAATTAAGCTCTTGCATGATTATCTTTCTCTCCACCTTTTCATCAATGACATACTTCCTGACAAAAAAACTTAGTACTTGAGTATTCAAGCATATTCTGTTCCACCATTTTCTTTTCCCTTTTCTACATAACTTTGTACTTCCTTTTTTGACCAGCTGTAGTTAGGTACCTTGAATCTTTCTTGATCTTTTTTCATGAATCGTGTGTTTATTAATTTTGACATTTCTGTTTTTCTTCTCTTTTTTCTTTGCTAACTTACTTGTTTTCTATGACATACGTGATTCTTGAGCACGGGAATGCAATCTTGAGTAGAAAGGCAGCGTGCATTATCCTTATTCCATTCATGGGGCATAAAGAAATTACTTTTCTATTTAATCTTCCAAGGGAAGCCTCCGGTAAATCAGAATTAGAACCAAACTCTTAGGAGTCTGCTCGGACCCAGGAAACCATATGACAGAGTGTTCCCTACAAAGGGACACCTTCTGCTAGAAATTGATACCTGTGAAAACAATTTCCAATTCTGGTAGGATTTTTTTTTTTTTTTTAAATTTAGAAAACATCATTTATTTTTCCAGCCTTTATGAAGACTTTTTGAGGGATAACGCTTCATGAAAGTATTATTTTTTACAATTATTTCTCTTACCATGCTCAAAATCTTAACGTTAAAGGTATTACTTTATCTTCTTATACACATGAAAAGGCTGATAAAGGTATGAAGAAATCATCCAGTTGGGTCATTATGAAAGGAGTTTGCTAAATTTTTGGGCAATGGAATTACAACATTTCTTCTCTTTCATGGAAGTAGAGCATGGGGAGTAATTGACCATCAGTTGTCCTGAGCGAGCTCTTTAGCAGTCGCTTTGGGGCAAATAACATAATAAAGAAAGTATTTTAAAAATCTTGGAGTCGGGCAGCTTAAAGATCTTTTCAGTTTCTCTCCCTTGTCTTAAAATGTAATGAAGGTACTGACAAACCTAACCATTTTATAAACCTCTTTGGTCATCTCCTGCTCTCTACTTACTCGCTGTCCATCATAAATTTGTAACATCAAAGCACACAAAAATCCCCCGGGTCCCAGTTTCCAAAGTCTGGGCAAGCAAGATGTGGAGCTAGCCAGGCTTAGGATGGACTCAGACTAATCAAAACCTTTTACAAACTCATCCGTGTTCCTAACGATCAGGAAACGCGCTACAGAAGAGGATGGAGAAGAGCATCTCACGCGGACCCAGACACACTTCCTGAAATTCTTCAGCCAAGGTAGTTCTTAGCTGCACTGTTAAATCCCATCATTCTCTTCTTGTTCTGCTCACACACCCCAGCATGATCAAGGTAAGGGCCATTATCTTGCCTATAGACATTAAGTGCTAGGAAAATTTAATTTGAAATTAATCTACCCCTGAAGCGTGACTTGTTTTTTTCTGATCGCCTCAGCTTACACCGTTACTGCAAAAATGGTGTTTGTGGTCACCGAATGACGCACTAGGACTCAATCTGAACGGTTAGTTGGCTCGATGATTTACTCTGAGAATGTCACAAGCTGACTAGCTGCTTCGGAAAGATGCAGTTTCTTTATCATATATGGTCTGCATCTATACCATCTGTTCAGTTCTTCATAGCTACAGACAGCTGCCATAGTTAAGGTAGCATTTACAAACATCAAATTATTTATGTGATAAATCACTCCTAAACAGAAGAAATAATAGGTATGTCAAATATGTGCTAGGATAACTCGGTCAATTAACCTACGGCGCTAATAGCGCATCTGTTCGATAGCCAGGAAAAAACCATCATCTAACGAGTTGGCAGGACGTGGTTCACTGCGAACCCAGCACGCGTCGTCCGCAGCTCTGAAATCACAGCAGGCGGGCTGCTGCCGCTACAGCCTCCGCCAAACCGGGGAGGGAGGAACCGGCCGTCGGTCAGTCTCTGCACCATCACCACGTCCTCTGGTGCGTTTTTGGAAGAGCACATAAACCTACGTGTCAGTGGAAATAACCGGGCTGTTTTCACAGTTGGTTTGCATGACAGGACGAGGCGAATTTCCCCCGATTCAAACACACGCTCCAAACTTTTGATTTAAATTCTTTCTGATTACATAAAGGATGAGTTCAGAAGCCTGGAGTAAGTTATCTGCAAATTTTTAGCCAACAAATAACCATGAAAAGCAACCGCATAAATCAAGTCTTTGAGAAATTACCTTCTTTGTCACTACTCACCAAATTCAACTCAGAAATACCATGTAATATTTCTACACTTTGAAAAATTTCTGAAACAATTTATTAAAGCACACTAGGCATTCCTAAAATATTTCAATCAACAACAATGCTAGTTTCTGTATCACACAACGAGTATATCACGACTTCAATTTCTTATTTACTTTTACCCTGCTTACCAGCGAATGCTATGTAAGTCTCAATTTGATTGATTTGTCAGGCTTGGATGTGTGGAATCACTGCCTAACATCTCAGATCTTTCTTACAAAAATCTCACCAAATAACTTTTCTAAAAGAAAAGGGAAAATAGAATCATACCTGAGATTGTGCATTAATATTGGCTCCTTCCTTAACCAGAACTTTGACAACTTCAGCTTGTCCTGCTAAGGATGCAATGTGCAGGGCTGTATTCCCTTTCTGTTATAGGGAGAAGAAAAAAAAAAACAAAAACAGACAGACATTACCCTTCTTCAAGAATAACCTTTTGATGTCTCCCCCATAAACAGATTGTACAAATAATCATCATTCCCTATTCATTTACTACCGATGAGCTTCAGCAAAGAACATAAACTCGCAGGCTGCAATGGAAGTATCATTTCAAATATCAGTGAGGTTTTTATATTAGTATCTTATTTTGTACTTTAGTTTGTTGGGCGTTTTTTTCCTAAATTTCTCCCACATATTTGACTTTTTCTTTTTGTGAATAAACTTACAGACATGCACAAATTACCTTAGTGGCAGAATCCACAGCCGACCCTCTTTCCAATAACTCTTGTACCAGTCCCACATGGCCTTCTTTAGCTGCCAGGTGCAGAGCATTGAGTCCATTCTGTAAGCACAAGGGCCATATCAGTTACAAATATCCGTTCTGGAGATACACATTCCTACCTTACCCTGGTACAAGAAGAAGATTAGTAGCTGGAATAGTATTACATCTCTTAGCTGGCTGTCTACATAAGTCAGATATTTTGGATTTGGCTGTTTAAGCCAAGGCACTGTGTGACAAACTTCTCCGGTAACGTTTTTCTCATAGCAACAAAGACATCAAAACAAACCGTGTTTTCCAATAAGAGGTTCCTTTCCGATCGTTTTGCGTTTCCCCAGACTGCTACCTTGGGCATCTCTATGGAGCCCATCGCTTCAAAATTTGACTGCCTAATCCGCCTTCTCTTTACCGTAACCTTACCTAGCCCCACCGAGGTATTATCAACACAGAGAAATCAGGGGATTTAGCCAAATTTACACAGGACGCATCTATTCAATCAAGATTATTCCAGGCTGATGTGGCTGTCCTGAGCCCTCTCCTCCTCTCCTCTGGGTAACTGGTATCAAACAGAAAACCAAAAGCACAAGCAGACCAAAACAGTTGTCGATTACACGTGGCTCGCAAATTATATCGATCCTTGACTTGGTACGTCTGCTGGTTTCTGATGAGCAAGTCTTCGCTGAACTTTGAGGGTTCGTAACCCCAATCAACAAGGAAAAGGAAATTAATGAAAGAAGAGCTAGGATTTTCCAAAAAAGCAACCTAAGAAAGTTAGTGTCTAAATCCACATTTTCACATTGAACAGGAATAGGGCATTTTATCTCTCATAAATTCCAGCCACGAAAACTGTATCTTCCTCTTCCTAGTATCCCTGCTCCACCCAAGGCGAAAATATAAAATGACAGTCTACTGTAACTGAACTGCCAACCTATTTTTCACAATCCTACGGTGTTTTTCATGGTACATCAGACAGGTGACAGCAACAGATACTGCCATTGCCCTCCAGCATTCTCCCATTTTCCATATGGCAAGCATCACGAGCGATAGTCAGGTATTCAAGTAACTTGCAGCAAGTTTAACACTGTGTAATTTTTACCACTTTACTCCTCTCTAAGCAGTTCCTAGTCATTTAAATCCCAAAATAAACAAGCAGCTTTCTGGTCTTTTATTTGTCCATCCACAGAGGCAGTCCAAGCCTGTAATTCCCAGTAGGATTTTAAAGCACTTAGCACATCGCGGGAGGCATTTAACGGGAGCGGGTCCAACGGCTGCGGACGCAGCAATCCAAACGCATTTCTGAAGTCACTCCATTTAATTCTGCCCAGGCAGATTTTGTGGTCAAACTCAGAAGCGCAACTATGAGAAAAGCAAAGGAACTGAAGGAAGGCTACGTTCACAAGCTGCCAAAATAACGCCAGCCTCACGCAACCTGGTAGTTCGGAAATGTTATTGAGAAATGGGGTTTCGAACCCCGTTCTGCGGGTAAAGCAGCAGCACCTACAGGAACACTCTTACGACTGAGCTGCAGAGCCCGGGGAGGGGAGCAGTGCCATGCCTCGGATCGAGGATAAATTCCTAGCCAAAATTACATGGTGAGCCTGACCGTAATCATCAAGATGAGGAACGCTGTACATGTCGGTGAATTATTTTTTTTTTTGCAGGCTGAAAACATTTCACAAAGTTCTAATCTTCCTCATTTTTTTAAATCGTAGCTGAGTATTAAATAACCATAATTACTACCTACAGTGGTTGAAAACTTTGAAATAGCGTTTTGTGGGGAAACATACAGTGTTCTTCTCATTGTTGGAGAACAAAGACCCGTTCTCATATCTAATCTCCCCGATTCAGTCACCAACACTTTCCAGGAGAGCATGAACGGTAACGTGGACTCCTTACCGTTGCACACGGGCGATGTGTCGCTGACACCTCATTACCCTTTTTCACTCTTTGCGAGCAGACCGAAGCCCGCAAAAAGCACGCAGACCGCAACGTTGCATGGCCCACACGTGCCTCCGAATGCCAAAAGTTGAGGGCAAGCTTCTTTTTTTAGTTCACCACGTGCCAAAGTATGGAGAAAGCAAGGCTTGTCCCGGTGCTTCATCAGTAGCAATCTCTTAAAATACCTGTATTCATACCTCTAAGGCACGTATCTAACGATACCACATTAAACAGCCAAAAGCTAATACTGTTGCAAAGATTCTGTGAGTTTCTTTGCACCGTGTGACTGTTTTAATTCATGAAAACACAAGCAAAATGAACACGTGAGGTCCAGTAAAAAGGTTACGGAAGGAAACTATAGCCTGAACACAGTTCCCGCCGTACATGTGCGAATTCCCTAATTCCTGAAATAAAGTAAGCCGGGGCAAGCAGTAGCAGAAGCAAGCACTGCACTTTAAAAGTTGAGGGCCAGCGCGACTGAAGCCTTAAAGCAAGCTTTGTTCCTCCAGAATCAGAACCAATGCTGTAATTATTTCCCAACCCACATGGCTGATCCCTGTTACTTACGATGACGGAAATTCAGATTTAATCAATGCGACTCCTACGTTCCTGTCAACTGGATTCTTGTATTTTAGAACAATAAAGGTTTCTGACACTTCCCTTTTTCTCTCCCATGCCTACCAAAGAGTTGTGGGTGGCAGGGGGGAGATGAAATTAGTTGTCTGCTAAGCAAAACTGTACAGCACTGGGACTCCTCCTCCCCACAAAGCATACGTACACCATAACCACCTTTCTTTGAGAGGCTCATTTGTAATTCTAACTCTCATAAAAGAACATAATACTCAGCCTTCCAAGCCTGGTTCTTCAAGTGCTTCCCTGCAGAGCCCGATTCCCTCAGTTCTCTTTCTCCTCTACTGCTGAGCTAGAGGCGTCAACATCTGGTATCCCGTAGAGCGCTACAGATGCACGCACGTACCGCTACTGCTCACAGCGCTTATTATAGTGTCACCCTACGTATTTTCACCATACCAGAAAAGCCCATAGATTTCTTGTACATCATCGAAATCACCAACCGAAAGCCAGTTAGTTTTCTCCCCCTAAGACGGACACTAAGCCTCGCTGCTATTATCTGACAATCACCCAAGGAAGTCCATGCTGCTTCTGCCTATTTATTCGGTTGCCACATGGAGTGATCCTCACAGAATGGAAGTTCTTCAGCCGCTGCCGGGTTCAGCGTCAATCCTGCTGTGCCATCTACTCCTTCTGGGACATCACCCAGGTCACTGTTACGTCCAACAGCAATAATGGCTTATACCCTTTCTTGCCTAACCCTGTCATGCCCAAGCAAACTGACCCCACGGAAAGGCAACTTCTTGGCAGAGCATCAGATCAACCTCTAGCTCAAAGAACATTTCAAATCAGCGAAGCCAGTGCTGCTACCAGAAGTGCTTCTGCTTCTCCTGTCCTCTCCTCTGCTCATTTCTATCCCCGGCCACCTTTCTGCAGATCAGGTCCCTCCATCGTTCGGTGTGAGGCTGCATGCACGCTTCTGCCAGCGCCGGAGACACCGCGGCATGGAAGCATGACCACCAAGCCAAGGCCAGGCTAGGATTGCTTCTTGCATTAGAGGTATTGACTTACTAAAAAGACAAAATACAGCCCCAGCAGCTGTCTAGTGTCACTACAGCTTCACTGACCAACTGCACGCCAAAGCTGCAACACGGGCACAGCGCGAGCTTCTACACCCTCCCCTCCAAGCTCAGCCGTGACAGCTATAGACGATAACCTGGCGTTCCTAGAAAGCTTTACTCACCTTCTGCTGGTGAGACTTAGCGAGAAGCGGAAGGAACATAAAAATGTATAGATGGGGGGGAGAAAGTGTTTGAAGAAAGCAGGGGAAAATTCTTTATGCGAATGAATGTTTTTGTTGTGTTACCGCAGTGTATAATGGTCTTGGCACTAAAGACAACAACCTTTGTTAAATATAATGATTCCTACTTCCCTGAAGTTTACTTCTGTTTGAAGGTATTCATTAAGCACTTAATATCTTTACGAACATTAGGAGGCAAGAACATGTGTTAACAAAGTTAGCACTCTCCTTTGTGCGAAGAGTCTGACCCCGTGTATCTCCCATCGCCTCTGACGGAAGCTGGGATGCATCGCTTGCCCGGAAGATTTGCCAACATTTGAGTTTCTAATTACTCTTGCCTTTGCCACACAAGGTTAGGATGGCATTTAAGCAACTTACAGAAAAAACATCATGAAAGCCAACAAAACCAAAACAATGCAAAAAACTATTTTTTTTTTTAACATTTCAACATTCTCTTGAAAGCATGAAATACAATGCACTTTTACCAAATTCCTTCCACTGATGCTGTCTTCACGGGCCAATAGCAAAATATAAGTTACAAAACACAATGAAAACTAAAAAGCCATGGTGCCTAACTTCTCACGGTCGTGCTGACTCCTTGACGTGTTTGGCCAGAGTTAAGGAGGCATCTGGACTCACCAGTAGAGGCTGAGACTAAAAAGCAATATCATCGTCTTTTGTTAAATACTTTTTTCCATCTCTTTAATGGATGTCAGTCTAAGGTTGCTGCAAATTCTCTCCTCTGAATAAATCTCTTGGGGGAAGTAAAAAGTGCACGCGGTCAACCTCTTTTCAAGGAGGATTTGGGGAAGGGCACGTTAGAGAGCTGGGCATGGCCTTCTCGAGTCCGAAGGTTTGTTGAAGTTTTTCCCAAAAATATCACAAAGAAATAAAGTGGACGGTTGAAAAAAGAAAGAATCATTTCAGATTATGAAAATTCTCCCTTTATGTTGCTTTATAGCCTATGAATTAATGCAAATGAATTAACCTACCGAGTGACATCAGCATGTGATACTGTCGACCTCATTATGACTACAGTGCTACTTCAGTCTATAGTTAGTACTACTGGGAGCGTTAGCTGATTTCCATTTGGACTAAACAAGGGAGTAATTAACAGCTGGTGCTCTGCCTCACTCTAACTGAAGCAATAAAGACACCAAATTATAAAGAAGCCATCAAAATGAGAGCAAAAGCCGAACAGATCTAAGTTTGAGAGAGCCTTGGAGCTGGAGGCCCCCCAAAACTATCTAATATTTGAGTCCTGCTCTGTTCGAGACATCAGACTTCGCATACATTCCTTGTGAATACAGCAGGCTTCTTCAAAACAAATGCCAAAATCCATCCCAAATTTTCTCTGTCCAAGAAAGTTACTCTTATCACCATGAAAGCCTCCAAAGACAAGATGGGAAACGTCATGTTGACTTTTGGATTACCACTTCTGTTCCAAAACACCGCAGACAGCTGATGAACCCCCAAGACTTGTCGGATTTTTGGGTCTAACTTCTGCTAGAAGTGTGTGCTGCAGAAATACATACTGGAAAATTAAAGTTCATTTTGCTAGTCAACAAAATGTTGACTGGCAAGTTGTTTTCTCTTGCTGCATTAACTAGAAACAGCAACCACGTCCTAAAATAACAACAGTTGTAGCACAAGGCAAAGAGCTTTAAAGGAATCAGAGATTTTTCAAGGGCTGTCAGTTTTTCATCCTATAAAATATCAGTAATTAGATTTTTTTTTTTTTTTAAAGGCACTGTTTTTAAAGCAGGGGAATTTTGTCCCCTGACATTTCTAACTTTCTCCAGAAATAAAGAGAAACTATTTATGATTTTCAGAATAGAAGATGGTGCTTGAATTCAGATTACAAGTAAGAAATTCCATAACAATTTAACTTGATATGAAGGTAGCATAATTAAGTAATAACTAGTTATTAACTATATAACAGTAACTGTAACTAAGCCCTGTGTTCTGTACATCCAGAAACATTAAGTTCCATCAGATTTTGGAAACAAATTGGGGAAATACAGACAGATCTCTAAGAAAACTTAGGATCTGAGAAAACAAAAGCTAAAACTGAAGAAAGCATCTTCTCACGTTATCTCTGTTCAGGAAAGCTTACTCTTAACATTATGTACTGTTTTCCAAGATGGGACCTATTCTAAAAATAGCATTATACTGAGAAAAAAAAAATAAAAATAAAAATCCTGCATATACAAGGCTTCATTTTTGAAGGAGCCTTCAGATAGCTCAGTCAAAAATAAAATACAGCCCCTGTGTTTTGCACAGTGATTGTGTTGGCTTTTCTTTCCCCTCAGACAGCTGGAACACGACCACATAGACTCACACCCCGTGGAGGAGGAGGAACTACTCTAAGGCTGGAGTAGCAGCTACCATGACTTACTCGCTATTCCCTAACCTCTAGAAGGACAGTCTGCTCCCACTCCTAATAAAATTCACAATGCACCAGTGGTGCTTAATCAACAGAAGCTGAGGCTCTTAGTGATCAAAAAGCTTGAGGATCTTATCAAAAATGATCAATTTTATATGGCACCAGAACCGGAGCTTGCAAGAAGCCGAAGCGCCTGTTTGTGCTCAACGGACGATGACGGCTAAGAAAGGGGGCTCACCAGTCCTGACGATTCAGGATGCTCATCTCAGTTCGCTCTTTGGACTTGAGAAGTCCCATAGAGCAATTAGTGTCTCCAGGGAAACAGATCAGCCAGCGCAGAGAGAAGTTTTTCCTGGCTAACAGGGGTGAGACGATACAAATTAGAGATTAATGCTATTCATAGATCTGAAGGGGTGATTTTAGCATTTCTTGGTTTGTACTGTTTGTCAAGAGCTCAAAACACTTGATACAGTCTAGAAAATCCCTGAGTTAACTCAATCCAGATGTCAAGTAAAATTACCTAATTAAATCATGTTAATATGGGATTTTTCTGGTTTGCACACTAGTCAACCACTTTTTTCACCCTAATAAGTGCAGGTGTAAGCCCAGCTTTGATCAGCGCAAACCCACAGATTCTGAGAGCTGGTGGTGTTGCCGTCTATCGCCCAGAAACGCTATTATCTATTTTCAAACCACTACGAGATGACGCAGCGTCTACGCTGGTGTTTGCCTTCATCGGGCTCTGATCTCCCCTGCGGGGTGCAGGAGGAACTTTGCCAGCCAGCTGCGGATGGGAAGCACTTTCCACAGACAATAAATCTGCAGCAGCCCTGGTCGTACTCCTCTCACGGCAAGCAAGAGAATACAAACACTGCAGGGGGGGAAAAGACAAAAAACAACTTGTCACGTTTCCAAGTAATTATCATATTAACTGTGGTCTGCCCTGGGGGCGATCTAATATTGGTGTTTATAATCAAGACGTAAAATTTGCTGGATCTGTTTGAATACAAGAACCTGAGACAAGATTTAGTCTCTCCTAAATGGGGAACTTTGAAGTTCTCCAGGTTGTGTCCCATAGAACTTGGCAATTTTTTCTCTTGACAGTAGGTTTTTTAATGGAAACTTTCTTCTAGACAGTAAGACAAGATTCTTTCTATATGTTTTCAATAAGCAACATAGGGAAAGCCCCAGTTCTTATCCAGCTCATCATTAAATTCCTTGGCACAGATGACAGAACTGCTCTCGCTTTTATGTCCTAATTTCCATTTGGCACGTGCCCGCTTCAATCATCTGCACTCTTCTTCAGCAGGGAAGGTAACGTCTCAAAATATTTTAGATTATTTCATTTCTTATTCTTCCATCTACTCTTTTTTTTTTTTTTTCCAAAACTAAATAGTGGCCACAATTTTAGGGGTTTTAATTAGTTTTGACATTTTCCCAGTCTGAATGTCAGCATATAAGTACCAGAAAAGGAGAGAGGAATTTTATGGAGGCTTTCTTGGTATAGATAACATTTGGATAGTATAAAGCTCCAGTTCAGGAAAACAGCCTTCTTCAGACTAGCATTTTGCTGCACGCTTAAATTAAATTGTAAATTTAACGTACTTAAATTAAAATGCAGTTTTAAAATTGAACACATAGCTAATTTTCCACAGGATTAAGGACTCGGAGATCTTGAGAACAGCAAGAGGAGCAGCACCACTAGCGCAGGGCTTCCCTGCTGCGTGAGGAGCGGTCCCCTGCACTGAGCATCCCCCGAACCGCTCCCAGGCCGCATCCCGGAGAAAACCAGCTGCTGGAGGAGCCCGAGAGCCAACTGATAGCCGGGCAGTGCGGGTGATTAGGGAAACCAGGACTCGGGGGGGGGGGGGCAACTGGGGAGGCAAGTCATTTGACAGCCTAGGCGTGCTCGTTATGCGCCCAAACGCAGCCAAATCACGGGAGTTTTTCTTCTAATTGTTAGGTGCAGGGATATGGGAGTCCGACCAGGGGTGCCACACTGACGACACCTCCCATTAACAGCTGTTATTCGCAGAACCCTTCCCCAAGACAGACACCGCAGTCAACGTGCGGCGTGTTCAGGGTCTCCTCTGCTCCCAAACTTCCCGGGGATACCTGCGCCTTTCTACCACAAACTCCTCCTCGTTACGGCTCTTCCACCGCTGGAGCTGAACGGAATAAACTGTGCCGCCAACCAGCCGAACCTCACGCTGTCGTCGGTGAAGGTGAATAGTCTTTGACGTTTCTGTTGAGATGGTGCACTGAAATTTTAGCCCGTCTCATGATGCACGAGTTGAGCTTGTGTGACAATTCTATCGAACCGTTTACTGATTTTAACGTTGTTTAAAAACAACCTTTAAGTGATTTTACTTTCAAAATTCATAGCCATTGCCTGGTTAGTAGTCATTTAAATTAAATCTGGCTAAGAGTTAGGGGAAGTTAGAGACCATACAGCCTGAGCTTTCACGTCTCCTTTCAAAGAAATGCCATTGATTTCACTAGAACATCAAGACGTTCTTCAAGACCGATGCAGACACTTACTTGCGTATTTATTTTAAGTCACGGTTACAGTCCTATTAAATTTGATGGCTCTAGTCACTTAAATAAGCATTGCAAATGCAGGTCCCTAGGCTAAGAAGCAAAAGTAATTGGATTTATATGACGGACTTACAAAGGAGCCAGGCTAAAACATTCTATCGCATTACAGTCATATCAATGGTGAAACTTTAACAGTGTCTTTTTACAGCAGTAATAACTTTCCTGCAAGGGGAGGCAGTATTTTAAGCAGAAAATTTAAGTACCTTTTTATAACAATACGTAAAGTAATTTATGTCATAGATAAGATTGACCGGTGATAAAAACGTGTTTAAGTTTACGGTTTTCCGAAACGAGGTATAAACCACAGCTACTCTCTAACCGTCAGAGGGTAATCAAAATTGCATCGCTAATGCAAGCGAGCTATGAGGTTTTAATCTGCTTGGACACAAGTTAGCCAGTCGGCTAAAAATACCACCCACCGAAGGCTTACTTACCAGCTGAGATCTCACAAAAATAGCAGGGGAAACCTCAGACTTCCACACCTCAGATCACAGGGGATCAGGTGCTTCGTGTGGGATGGTGAACATCAACTGGCCGGCCGTACTGCGTTCGGTGTGATAAAGCAGTATGTAATATTTCTATAACGCCCAAACTTCCCTGTGGTCTTTCTACTACGGCAACGCACGTTTTGAATTTGGGTTTGATGTTGTTCTTGGTGAAACGGCCACCTCCACGGTTCCAGGAACTGCTCCTAAGGGAGGAGACTGGCACTTCAAAGCGCTAAACCTCCTCCTGCCTCCTTTGAACTTCAAAACGAACAAGCATTTTAGAACCCACTGAAGATACATGAGGTCATGCGCTAACTACGCAGTTGCGGAAAAGTCCTTCTAAAATTTTATGAAGGTCAAGGTGGGATTTGGGCATTAAATAACCAACAGACCAAGGAAGTCTTCATTAGAACTGAACCACTCGAGTCCAAGATGCACCAGAAATGCAAGAGAGGCTGGTTAAAACCATAGAAAGCTCTTTCTTGTAATAAAAATAGGTTTAGGGTATACCACAAGTAAGCCAAAAGATGAAGATACACAAATACCACCTTTGAAAAAGTCATTACAACTCTTTCTGCCCCTTCGAATTAATCCTCTCAGAGCTTTCTGAAGTACTTTACTAATCATTTTCATACAAGTGGTTTCCAGCTATCAAAGAAGAACCCAAAAGGTTCATTTCTTCACTGTGGGTTCAGAGATACAGTAATTGCGACCCAAATGCCAGAGACTTGGGAATTTGCCATCGGCACTGCCCAACGACTTCGTCAAAGTTCTTTCAGAAAAAAAGGAAGACTTACAATTCCACGTGGGATTTTATTGCTCTTGCTACCAAGGAAAACCCACGCTTTCGTAGCATTTCTCTGCTCCCCAAAGAAATACACGGCTTCTAAAGCCCATGTTCTTGTCGGAGCAGAAAATAACTCAAGCTTTCAGACTGAGGACTGACTTGGAGAAGGTGTACCTTTCACCTTAGTTTTAAAAAAAAAAAAAATTAGAAATGCTGTTTCAACTGCCTTCTTCCTTCTAGCTGCCCTGGAGAACAATTTACTAGCTGTCACAGCTTAATGAAGCCATAACATAAATTTCCTTACTGATTTCAAAGCTAAATACAGCTTTATTTCCTAAATATTTTATTTATTTGTAATAGGTGCATCCACAGCAACTAGCAGCTCAGCTCCTGCACACAACTGACATTAAGAGCCACAACTGTATCTCAGGACACAGGAAGGAAAATCTTGATTTTTCCGATCTTAATCTGAAGAGCGATCAGACAATATGGGTGTTTTCTCCCTACAAAACCTAAACCAGTACTTTTTACTTCAATTTTTTCCACTCTCCGGTGCTAGTATATTCCGTCCCTACCCATTTCCCAAAGGGCAGAGTAGCTCTACACATCTTATACCTGAAACATCATCTGTCAAAAAGGGAATATTTTTTGATTAAATTTAAATGTAAAAGTAAGGTGAATGACGAGGGGAAGAGTAGATTCACAATGGAATTATCTTTCCTTTCTTCAGTAAAGCCCATACTTCCCATCATTTTTCTGTCTTTAGGTTATTTAGTGATACTTAGGTGATACTTTTCACCACAAAACAGAAAAAAATTGAAAAATCTAATTTTAATAGAGTATTGAGTACAAATAATACAAAAGCAAAGCAAATAATATTTTGGTTCTAATATTTGTTTACTAAAATATTAACTGACTGATCTGAATTTAAAAAAAAAATAAAATCCAGAGATAATGTGTCAATTTACCTATTTGTTTCGCTAACATCCACTCTCTTTGGTACGAACTATGCAATTGCTATCCCATTCCCCAGCACTCACATTAATTTAATAAGCAAGCCAACCAATAACAAGCCCTGGATTTCTTCATTTTGGAGAAAGATGTATCAACATGTTGCAAATAGGGCCAGGATAATTTCTTTAAGAACAGTAAAAATGTTGTTACAAATTTAGACCTGTAGTTTCTTTTTTTTAAATTACTGATATTACTGTCACAGGAATGAGAGTGTGTCCTGGAAGAGAACTCTTGCTCTAGGTATGAGAGAAACCCCAGACTCCAACAATGTCCCCATGCTACAGGGGACATAAATACTGAATAAAACCATAATACGCTTCATACGGGAAAAAAAAAAAAAAATTATATTTACAAGAAACATTTTAGCTGACCGAAAAAGGTTCTGCAATTCGATTTTGAAATCCACTCAAACACTACTGCGTACATCTTTGCAAACTGTTGCCTGAAAAACATGGTTAGTCTCTATCAGCTTCGCTTTTCTTACTCATTCGAGCACACTTTAAAACTTCTAAGCAATGGAAGCTAAGGATACCATTTTTTATACATGGCTTTCAACTGCTTCCTTGGCTTCCCCAAGGATGCTGGTCCACGCTGTCCTTGAGACAAATGTTTGCAGCAAGAAATCTGGAACTTTCTTTTAAACTAAAAACAGAGAGATCTTCAAAACAGCTTTAAAAGGAGAAAAAAAAAAAACCCACAACCCACACCCACAAAACCAAAACCTGACAGCTGGCATGCTGTGGGATTTATTAATCACAGTCATCTCACCGCCATCCTCTGCTCCTCTCTCAATTTGTTGTAATACCTATTGCTCGCCAACTCCTCTCTGCAATGCAAGTTCTCTGGAGAGCGCCGCATCTTTGGTTAAAATGAGGAACACCCGTTACACGGGCGTGCCTCGTTACAATTAATAAACGCATACAATAAATAAACAGCAATAACAGAGCAAAAAATATGAGCATTGAGCGTCGTCTCGCTCCTCCAGACAAATAACAGAACGGGAGACTCTGGGTATGGGAAGGAAAACGGGATAACGGGTTGACCTCCGCTCAACAAGTCTCCGGTCCGCAGAGTTCCATCTCGCCCCCGCAGCAATACCAAACCAAGCAGACCGGCAGCGAGTTGGTTTTGCTGAACACGGATGCCTCGGGGCATCTAAACCGTACCTTTCCGCAAAGAAACCAACCGGAATTACCAGAACTACTTGAGTATTTTGAAGAACACAACCACAGTTAGCGCTCACCGGTTCAATTACTACTGGAACTTCACAACAGCAGGTCCGTTATTGTTAAGAGTACCAAAGCAAACCTTAAGTTTCGATTATATCTGCTTTGCTAACATATATGCATACCTGCGGGACACTGGCAAGAAAGAAAAGCCCAAAAACGCTTACACAAAGCTTTACTAAAAGCAGCACAATTTAATAGACGTTATCAACTTCCTGCAGAAAGATACCAATGAAGAACAAGATTTTTCTGAAAACATAGCCAGAGGTGAACAAAAACATCTGTACAAAGCAATCTAGCCCGGAAAAAAAAAAAATCGGTTTTGAGGGGGGTTTCTTGCAGCTCATTTCTTGCAAATGTCTTACCTGATTACATGTGTTAATGTCTATTCCGCTTTTCAGGTATTCCACTACTTTGTCCAGATTGCCAGCTCTGGCAGCTCGGAGAAAGCTTGCATTGCTGTCAGACTGAAAAAAGATAAGAAGAAAAAAAAATAATCTCTGGTTAGCTCCTACTTAAAAGACAGCACAACTTCATCCCCAGTGAAAGGTTTCTACATGTTATGCTGCAGGGGAATAACATTGTGAAAAACCTGACTTTGCATTCTATCTGCATTAATTAGCATACACATACTTAAACAAGGCAATACTGGCACAAAAGAACTGCAGACCTGTCCGAGTGAGCAAAATAGGGCAATAATTGCCGAAGTTCAAAATTTAGCAAGAACCAAAGGGGGAAAAAACCCCAAACAGAAATCATAGTAACTGATATTAGCAAGAAGGAAAAAATATATACATCAACTTGCTAGCCAGATTTTTCTGGTGGGGGGGGTTTGACACATATATACACACACACACATATATATATACTCAACACTCTGGAAAATAATTGACCAATCCTGTTGTTGCCTGTGCTGCTTAAGAAAACATACACTGGCTTTGGATTTATACCTGGCACAAAAAGTTACGTGACTACGGTCCACATTCGTGCACCCACATTGGCTTAACGCAGAGGTACGCGCTAGAGAAAAACCAATATCCGAGAGCAAAAAAAAGTCCAATGGCTATATTTTATCACCTGTGAAACAGAAGTGGGGCATGCTAAAGGACAGAAAAAAAAAAAAAAAACTTCCCACAAAACCAGGCAGCACTGCAAGCGTAGCTAACCATAGAGCAAAGCGGATGAGCTCAAGCCTGAGTCTCTAAATCCAGGATAATGTTGTAAACATGCTCGCTCCTAAACCGTCTGCATTTATACATTCACATTTAAAGACCCATCGGCATTTATAAGTAGGGGAAAAAAATATTATGATCACTTTTTCGTTTTTCAGCGGGGTTGAGGGACGTACCGTTGAGCAAGGGCACGTGAAATGCCTCAGCCCTCTTGCCATTACCTACAAGTACAACGTGGAACCACGTTGGGTGTTGCAAACCGGCACACACTTTGATGTTCGCCCACATGTGAACCCCCACACAGGTGAATCGGCTGCTAACGCAACTGCAGACACCAGAAAAACAAACCCCCACAAAGTCGTGCAACGGGAGTAACGATTACACAGAATAAGCATCGGGCAACGCGCACAGAGACAGTAACGATTTTCATGCGTAAAATAAATAAGTAGAGCAGGAGTGAGCTTCAAAAAGCAGATAAATAACCATAAAAGTCTGTGTTTGTGGGGATGCTTAGATGCACACAGGAGGGCACGCACGCCATCCGACTAGTACTTGGCGTTCCACTGAGCCGCCTCCGACAGAGCACGGCTCCCACCTAACTCCGCCCCCCCGTCAAACACCGGGTGAAAACCATTCTCCGACAGCGTGAGAATATCCTAAAAGCCTCCCACTTTCAGCCTATGGATACCGATCGACAAAGCACTTGGTTTCAGTCACCCAGTCCGTTCCAACGCATTCATTTCAGTCACCCTACTTACCACGCCGCGCTAACTCACTTCACGATCCCCGATTCCAACCTACTTTAACCTGCAACAGATGGATGCCATCAAAACAACCCTTCTTACAACCACGCCACATGCCAAGACAAAAAAAATATTGCCTTTTGAATTCCTTTCAGCCAACTTCAGCACATTTTCCACATCTTCTACTGGTAAGAAAACAGACCATCTTTCTAAAGACACGGCAGGGTGAAGGGGAAGGTGGCGCAGGAGCTGACGACGACGGAACCCTTTATGACTTCAGGCAAGGGCTTGGATGAGGCTTGACACAGGACAGATTCTGACAGGTACTTGAAAGAGATCCCTTTTACGAACGAAAGATGGCTATTAGCACTGCACTGTCCCCTGCGACGCATATGCGCACATAAAGAAGTAAAATTGTATTTTAATGTTTAACTGTCCCTTGGGGGGGAGAAATCAACTGTCTTGGTAAAACCATTAACCAAGAACAAATAGCTAAGCACAAGACACTTGAAATAAATGAGGAAAGCGTCTTTGCCCTCGACAGGACACACATTTTATCTTCTTTGTCCGCATTTTTTTCCATGCTTTACTCCTTTTAACATGCCAAAACCGCAATCATGTTTTTATACTTCTAAAAGGTTAAGCGAGAACGACGCAACAAATGAACATCTGACAACTTCTGGTTTATCAGGGACGAATCAATCATCGCTTGTTTTTCTTTCATGCAGAGTAACATGAAAGGCTACAAACGTTCAAGTCTCAATTATTGCTGGAAGCTCAGACTGTAGCTAAGACCACACGACTATATTCCATTTATTTCTGGCCAAGAAGACGCAAGCAGCACTTTCGAAATAGAGTCCCGTTTCCTTGATTCGTGCTTTTGTCACCTCAAAATTAAATTACTGCAATGCACGCCACTTCAAGACGCATTACGTACACTCAAATATCGATCACAATGCGGAAAAATAACTCTTCGTGCAGACAAGAGGTTCATAATGAATTAACTCTTCATGATTAACTCCCTGTACAGGCACTTTTATTCCAGAAGCGTCTCTTGCCGTGTACGTTCTCACTCTGAAATAACAGCGCTTGATCGTGAATAGAAGAGGGATAGAACTACTAAAATCCCACTGAAACACAATGAGATCTTGATGCTTTATTTAGGTGCCTTTGAAAATCTGACCCTATGTGATCGTTGGGTCTTTATGACTTTTCTCACTGTAACACGCTCTGATCTCCTATTAGATGGATATAATTGTACCCATCTCTTCATGGTCTGGCCTCCCCTATCTCAAAATAGTTTCTCACAGACTTGCACGACCCCCTCATTTAAATCAAACTCGAACACACAAATAAAAGACACCAAGTAGCAATTCAGCTGCTTCATACCCAAATGCACATAAAAATACCAGGGAGAGCTTCCGTGAAATAATCAAAAGATTCAACACCGTGTTTTAAAGCTTAGGAGTCGGGAGTGCTCATATCTCTATTTTCTTTCCTGGTTTTGTCAACTCTAATTTTTCAGTAGGTCATCAGTACTTTCTCCTTTTCCCCATTCTTTCAAGGTCTTTAAAAAGCATTTTTGTCACTACTACCATCTCAGCAATTTACTCTCTTTAGCACATTACAAATTCAAATCCGTTTTGACAAAATTGCCTCAGTACTCAACAGCAGCCCTCTTCTGTAGTCTTACCATGCTAGCAAACGATGATGTTTTGATCCGTGGGCTTTTCCAATGGATTCAGTAATCTCATGAAATATTTTGTTTCCTTACATGTAGATTTTCAGTTGAATTCACGACGCATTTCAGCGACACAGAAGCCGGCATGTTGGTCTTTACTAGTTTGTCAACCAGCGAAGACCAACTGCCAACAAGCTGTCCTTTGCAAATACTTTCTTTACAAGAAAGAAGATAAAACCACAGAGCCAGAGTCCTTTGCACCGTATACTTATCATGTCATCTCTTCCTACGCACACACCCCTGAGATTTTTAATTTTTTTTTTTTTTTTTTTTTTTAGGAGTTTTACACAGGTATACAGATCACGCTCAAAAGCAAGCACTGTACCGATACGACAAAGAAAGGTTTACAAGAGAAGAGTACGCCTTCAAGCAGCTACCGGCAACCCCCTGAACACGAGAGGTTTGCAGTCTGGGAAACTCCAATGTTGACGTGTTAATTTGCAAAGTCTCGGCTGGCATCTCTACACACCGCCCGCGTTTCGGTCGGTCGGAATGAAGACTCGCTTTATTTACACGTGGCCGCCAAGGCTGGGCAATCTACTCCGTAGGTTAACAACACGCTATTAGAATACGGTACAGAAATCACAGATATCTGAGGAATACTTAGATGGTATTTTGTAATATGGGACAAACGCACGATTTGTAGACTTAACGAGCTTTTTCTAACCTACTACTCAGACATCGCAACTGCTCTACGAAAACGCGCCGCTAACAGTAGTTAACGTTAACTTTTGACTGCTCCACAGGGAATTTTTCTTTTCACTACCATCGCGATTGAATCTGGACTATTTACTTGCAGTTTGACAGACACCAAACATTGATCAAAGAGAAGGACAACAGCCACTATAAAACACCCTCAACTTCCAAAACATACACAGTTAATTGACTGGCGGCTCATCATGTTAATACATTCAGGTAATACCTGGAGTTGAGAACCCAGAATATCCATTGATGCTCCTACCCTTGAGATAACCACTACCTTTTTTCCCCCCAATTGCCTTGGTTATTCTCTGATTTCAGAACCCATCTGTTCAAACCAGCCATCGTTTAATTGGGCGCGACTCTAAAAGCGGCACAGATGAGGCGTTACCATTGCCCAACTCATGTGTCACATAGCTTTTGCCAGTACGGTAACTTCTTCCATACCAGCATTCAAATGTAAAAGACGGGACTGCAAAAGGAATGCTTCTTCTTCATGGAACAGTTCCTCTAAAATTTGCCAGATAGTTTTTCAGCAGCTCACATTTTATCTTTTGTACTCTGAATTATTATTTTTTTTAATCAAGCTGAAAGCGCTGCTGATCAACAAAGGGCATCACAACAGAATAGCGGTGATATTGTGAAGTGCAAGCCTAAGATGTAGCTATGACTGCAAGAAGGCAAAGGATTTTTTTTTTTTTTTTTTTTTTTTTTTTTAATTAAACTACCCCAGCAGAGTCTCAGCCTGCAGTTCTGCTACGCGTGCCAGAATGAGAGCTAAATCTTGCACCGGCAATGGCACGGGTTCAGTAATCTAATGCTGGGAAATGAGTTAAATGAGATACGAACAGCTATAACGGAAACAGATTTTCCCAGCCTTTAATGAAATAACATTTTTCTTCTGAAAGAAAAGAAATACAACAGTGTTTTCCTTTCAAAGCCACTTCCTTTGCTTATAACCGTGTATGTTTTCCTCCCTTGAATTTAGTGGAAGACACGAAGGAAGAGAGATTAAATCACAGATCTTAACGAAATTTCAGTATCTAAATTCCTGGATGAACAAGGTGCCAAATTTTCTTATTTCAATTTTAAAAAAAAAAGTATTTTTATCACACAGCTTTTCCCGTTCAAGCACACATAGGCATTTCAGATCTAATTCATCCTGCTACGTACCTTTGGTTGTATAGAATTTGCTAATAAACAGTTGAACTGAAAAGCCCACAATTCTAAAATAGCCGTCTTAATTAAACAGTGCTCTCTCAGCATCTAAAGCATCTTCTTATCTGGGAAAAAGATACAACTGACCTTACAATAAACTAACATTATTTTAAGAGATGGGAAGCTGAATCATAGGAAGTGTGAAGAGGAAGACGAGCTTTCACAGACAAGAGGTCACTAGCAAGTCAAACAGTCCCTCCCAAGATGTAGCTAACAGCATCTAGTAATTAATTATTTTAATCTCAGGGCTCTATCTCTCTAGATTGATGATGGCAGTTATAAATGAGAAGAAGAAAAATATCCTTTTAAGTACATATTACGCACCTGAATAATTTAAGACGCTTTGAGTATTTAGGCCGATTAATCAGAGAATGTCACGATGGAGAAGTTGGCACCACTTCTACTGGCGTTGAGCTGGAACTGTGGCTGGAGTTGCCCTCACCATAATGTTGCGTATGGTATGGACGTGGCCCACGTTTTGGCATAAAAGACTATTTACAGCAAAAAGTAGCGTGTAATAACAAGATGGTGAAATAACTACAATGAAAAAAAAAAAAAGCTTTTGTGCTATCCACTGCAGATGACCCAGGGTTGAAACATTCGGTGATTTCAAACCAGAACTAGTTTGCACACGTTTAAACACAGAAAATGATGGCCTGATACAGAAAGCTGGGACAGAGTTGACTGGATTCAGAAGCGACCCTTCAGAGTGCCCCATATTCCTCAGAACGAATGTTCTCCCATGAGATCTACCGAGGGACGGGTAGGAGCCAAAATTATACGCTGCCAAAGTAGGTGGGAAGACTAATGTTGTTTGCGTTTATTATACATACCGGTAAAAGCTTTCTTAGGTTAGACAAAGAGGCCGCAACCGAAAGGAGATGCAGCGTGTAACGATATTCAAGACTTAGAGCGTCCCCGAGAAATGACTTTCATTGGTATGACTGGAGATGGAAAGAGCCATTGCAAAAAAAAAAAAAAAAAAAAAAAAAAAGAAGCCAAGAAAATAAAACCAGGTTGAGGAATGCATTATGATTTATGCACACTATAAAATAACAAATGTATTCTAATTGCAACACATTTTTAATAACTGTTGAACTGAAAGACTTCTTCCGGTAATTTTAACATTTGCATATGAGAGTTTTGTAGTAGTTTCATATCTTACTACAAAGACTGCTCCCAGAAAGCTGCATTTGTTATTTAGAAAATTTCTTATTGCTGTTCCACTACCCCAACAAACATATATTTTTGAGCAACCTAAGGAGGAGAAAACTATGCCTAGATAACAGCTTTATCTGAATACCAGTTCCTGCTACAAGATTGCTCCAGGCAGACACAACCAAAAGTTATTACGTGCTTATGGACCCTTGTAATTTTTACTAACGGAGAAGCCAGCCTTCAACTAGTCCATCTTTTGATGTCAATGGGAAAATTCCCAATTATTCCTTTTATGCTGGTGGTTCTATTTCGACACCCTTGACTCTTTTACAAAGTCGTCCTTGAAATTCCAGAGCTTGCAGGATACCGGCCATCCCGCCACTCTTTTCTTTCCACCGGAACGTACACGTGTTTAACCAGTTTTGCTTTGTGTTTAACCAGTTTTGCTTTGTTTTTAACCAGGAGAAGAATAAAGAAGATAAAGGGCTACATTTGGCAAAACACTTGCGCGTATGCTTGATTTTTACCACATCTTTAGGTCCCATTGGTCTCAAATTAAATGGGCTTAAGTTTTTTTTTTGCTAGAGGAGGGATTTAAAGACACACTTCACTGTGTTGCTGAGTTTGGGCCAATATTAGCCAATAGCGCAGCAGCGAAAGAGGAAGAAAAAACAAATGTAAAAATCAACCCGCACGTGAGCCAAGAAGCAAATGTCTTCTATAAACCTTTTTATGATACTTCGCTGCCACAGACATCTGTAGGAGTCCTCCCACTACGTTCATTAATTTGACATACTGGACTGGCTGCCAGCTGACTTTTACTATGTCAATGCAGGATTTGTAAGAGCTGAGGCAAAACTGCATAATTTTCTCTGAAAAAGAGCACAATAAAAGTCTTTTGCCCAGCCGCACGTTCCTTCCAACTACAGCGTTTCAAATGATAGAAGTTATTTTAATCCACGCTGATTTTAAAATCTAAAGTAACAGGGTTCTAACCCAGAACGGCACTTCGGCACTAGCTGAACTTCAGGCACGTGTAAATCCCTGATGTCCCACTGGGCTATTCGTCCACCAAACATTTTGGTATAGGTTCTGGCTTGGAAACAACGTGTGCAAGTCAGAATTATACTCATCAGCGTCAATGTAAAAAAAACCAGAATCTCAAAAGTGCCTGGAAAATATAGCCTGGATTTTTTTGACATGAAAAAAACCTTTTTGTAAGGAATCATAATAAATATACAGAGAGACTGTAAACCTTCTTAGGGAAATACAGCAATTTTCCTTTGTAATCCTCCAGGCACTGTAACATCTGAATCCAGACAGATATTCTAAAGCAACCCTGTCAGTCCCTACCAGAGCCATATAAAGCCAAGATCTTACGATTAAATCAAAGACGTTATCGAAGTGCCTGATCTCCGCCTGCTACAAAAAGCTCTGAAGGCTGACTGAAAAGTATCCGGGGCGGGGGGAAAAAAAAAAAAAAAAGGAAACACCCCCCCCCCCCCCCCAAAAAAAAAAAGTGAAAGATCACATGCTGCTCAATTTGGCTCGCTCCTGCCTCCTCAAAGCCTTGACCTTATACAGAAGGGCAGCCGGGAGACCGCATGTTCAGAGGGAGAACTGTCTCCGCGTTTGCTTATTTATGTCCCAGGGAACAATCCCCACCGGCTTCAGGCCACTCACCTTAAGGGAAATACTAAAATACCTGTTGAAATCCATATCTTCAGCCATGGAAGCAGGCCAGCCCTCCCTCCCGCTGCCCCGGGAATTCCTGCGCTCGCACTGTGCTTCCCCCTGACTTCATGGTTCCCATCAGAAATGCTGGAGGATTATTCGTTAATTGAACAAAAAACTGCGTGGTGGGAGGAAAAAAAAAAACAACAAAAAACAAACCACAGTCCAAAAGCTCAACGAAATAGATTAATTTCGTGTTTTAGCTGAAAGAGAGTTTTGTTTCAAAGAAAGTCATCTCAACTACATTTCCTATAATGCACTGCAGTAACTCGTGCAAGCGCAAAGCATACAGTTGATCTGAGAACAATTTTCCTTTAGATCAGCATGGGAGAATGTCATATTTGGATATATCGACATTAACGGTTTCCTGATCTTCCTGCTCTGCCAGCAGTTTGGACGCTACCTCCTTTCGTTACCAGTTTTGAACGAAATAACCATTTAATAACAAATTTCCCAAGCAGGGGAAGGAAGAAAAAAAAAAGAAAAAAAAGAAAAAAAAAGATAAAGAGATAAAAGAGGCACTTTATTTGCCGTAGACATTACACAAGTATTGACACCTATGATTTTTCTTCTGGTTTGCAGAGCAAACGCTGACATTCATGTTCTAATCACTCTCAAGCCCTGCGGTCCCTCCCACTGTAACCCTCATCTGCATCAAAATCTGTGGGGCTCTGTCTCTGCTGCAAACACAGAAAATAATACCATGTACTGGACAGACAAGTGCTTAAATAAAGTTGTGGAGTTCAAGTTTGGAGAGTGGCCGATGCAGGATAACTTACAGCAGTTACGTCAAGTAGGATAATTGATTCACCCCATTGATTTGAAGGACTCGTCTCCCTGACGGCGTTCCCTCTCCGTATAGCTAACCTTTCTCGAGCTGACACCGCTTTTACGTGACTGCACAGCTCAGCGACTGCTGCTTTTTAATTACAGCCCCAACAGCAAAGCTTGAACGTGGACACGCTTAGCGGGTCTCTCAATATTGCAAGCTATCAAGCAAGATGCAGGCTGAGCAAAGAGATCCTTTACGAATCCAACACACGCAACCCCGATCTTAAGTTTTTTCCCCTTTGATTCCTGTTTTCTTCAGCCAAGACTTACCAGGGCTCCAGGATCTTTACTTCCTTCGCTGTTGCATCCATAATAGTCAGGGGTTTTATCCAAATCCTGTATGTTCCCTTGCGTTCCCAGACCCTTATCCGAATGACAAGACTGGCAAATGGGTGCATTGCCCATATCAGTTCTCCCGCTGACTCCTTGCTCCACGGAGGGTGCCCGGCACTCCCGAAGGACACCCGACAATCCCGGAGGAGGATCCCGCCGCCCGTGCTCCACTCACACCGGCCTCCCTTCCCCGAGCCGTCCTTATGTCTCGGAGAACCTGAAACCCCAACAACTGCGGGCGGCAGTCGGTGACCATTCCCAATTCAGGCGCTGCCGGGCTATTTTTACACCTACCAGGCCAGCTATGCATGTAAATGGCGTTGGCTTGGGGCGGAGGGGGGGTACTGCTCTCCAGCGTACAGCCAGCCCGCCTAGCACGTCAAGTTAAAGTCCCACGGAGAGCAACGCCTCTGTGTGAGAGGGTTATTGAATTACCCACTTGCATGCCTTTGAAGGTTGGGGTTTTTGTTGTGGGTTTTTTGGGGGTTTTTTTGTTTTGGTTTTTTTTTTGTCCCCTACCGCCCCGGGGTCTCGCTGCGTTTAGATAAAGCGCTGAATTTCAGAACGTTGCTAATGCTTTCGGAGTTTCTAACTCAAAAAAAAAGATGATTAATTCAAGTTGCATCTATTTGATGTTTACAAAACAAGACAGAACATATGAGTACAGATTTCACGACCGTTTCGTTTTCCCGTGATTCACGTGGTATTTCACGAACACGTAGACAGACAATATCTGCGGTGAGCTTGCTTTTGAATTGATATATCCACCAGGTTTGATTTCAGAGGAGCTCAAATGTATCCAAAAAAGGGCATTCTCTGATGCTAGATCACTTTAGCTCTTGTCTATGTCGTGTCTGATCTTGTTCTGGGATTTTATTGTTGCTTTGGTTTAGGGTCATTGGGTTGTTTTTTTTAGCTAGACTAGTAATTATTTAAAAAAAATACCAAAACAAAAACCCAAAGCAAACAAACCAACCCTCTACCAAAATTGAGAATAAGGACGTTCCCTCTAGGTTTGAGTTACTTATTGTGATTGTACCCAGTCGGATAAAAAATAATTTTGTGTGTTGCGTTCTGGAATCCCCCCATTATTCCAGAAGAGGTCCAGTACAGAATTAAAAAAAAACCAAAAACCACAAACCACAAAACAAAACAACCCCCCCCCCCCCAAAGTTAGCTGAGAAGTAACCGGAAGTTTTGAAATGCTTCAGGAGCAGCTGAAGGTAACGGAGGGGATGGAGACAGACCGCTTGTCCGTAGGTAACAGAGTCCCATAGAATACATCGCAACGCACACGCAACCCGTGAGCGGAGCTGGGCACGGATTTCAAAAATTAAGCCCCAAATTCCTCAGAAACAGAGTGACCCTCAAAGAATTGTAACACCTAGCCAACGTTTTTCAGTTTGGGGTTTCGGAGCATTGCTAGCGCTGCAACACATGTCCGCAGGCAGTGGTCCGTAGCATCCTACTGCTTTCTGCCCAGTTACCCCTCGCAGCAGTGCCAGCTATAACAACAGTGTGCCTTTTTCATCCTGATAAGGATTATTGATTGGTATAGGGTTCTCTTTTCTGTTAATTACCCTCAGGTAGATTTAAAGGGCTCTATAATTTTTTTCTTGACCGATGAATGCTCCAGCTCCTTTGAAAAGCCTCAGGTGCCGTGATGCACGACGAGTATGAACACATGCTGGATGGGCACGGGCACAAAACGGCCAAAGTCATTGTCGTGTTTGGTTGCGTGATTATATACTCGTACGGAACTGAATGAAACCCGAACTGCAAAACGTCCCCAACGACAACAGTTTTGCCAGCAATTGGCAAATACAGGAGATGCAATGTTTAATCTTACATTCAGACAGCCCGAACTTCAAATATAAAATGACTAACAAACGAGCGAAGGCTTCAGCTCATGTTAAAATTACACGTTAGAGTAATAAAACATAATACGCGCACACATTACTTCGCTACGGGCAGGCTGACCGTGCTGGGAGCGATCACCGCCCCAAACCATTGCAACCACAGTTGACGTTTGGTTCCCGCAGCACCGAAACCAATCACTGCCTTTAAGTGACTCCAATGACATTTCAGAAATCTGCACGCAAGGCTGGCCTTCTCGTAATTAGCCGACGTGGATTTTCTTCAACTCTTCCAAGGCATCGCCCTGTGACAGTAAGGTGTATATACGTTGCCATAACTGCTTCATGTAGTTGTAAAAATAAAAGGACGCAAGAAGGGATCCCACCAAATGCTCGAGTTGACCCAAGTTCGCATAACGAAGGTTCCAACGCAAAATGGAACTGAAAGTCCTTGGATAGAGCAATCTATTTAACGTGAAATAAACTTACTAGAAAACACAGAAGAGAGTGAAACAAGGCATCAGCTCGAGGGGAAAGGGTGGCAAAACCCGAGTAGCACGCATTCCTTTGAAATAATGCTTGCAGAGAGCAACAATCTGCGTAGACATCTGATGAGAGCGACGGATAAGCTTTCTGCCAGAGCCTTTTGACAATATTACTGTTGTTTGGTAAAATGGTTCAAAGTCATTAGGGCAAATTACTCAGAAAGCAAACACGTCCGTGTCTTGCCAAACATAGTTAGGACATCATATTCTAACAAAGTATACATCTTATGATGCAGGAATCAAAGCTTTTGCGGAGGAACATGCTGCAGTATCTTTGTAAGTTCCCATGCTCTTTTTTGCTGCTGTTGTCTGAAACCAGAACACAAAGGCACGGTTTTCAAGCATGAAACTCATACCAAAGCATCTTAGTCCTCCTCTCCGTACAGAAAAGTCAGAGCCCGCTCTGCGTCACGCTGCCGGAACCGCTCCGAAGCCCACAACCTTGCGTCTCCTCGCAGGGCAGCAGAACTTTTACAAGAACCTCCTGTAGGTAATTCGCTGAATCCACTTGTTTTCCCCGCGCTTTAACGCGCCCTTGACTCCTCGGCAGCGCAACAGCCCTTTTTGCGACTTTAAACCCAAATTACCCCCTTAACTAGAAAACCTTCAGGAACGCTTTAAGTGCCTGGTGAGAAAGAGAGCAGAGGATCTCGCATACCCAAACGCTGATGCTAGGATAGCCAGCAGCTGACTGACACGGGATCCCTCTTGTCCCCCGAACGTCGATACTACCCGAGAAACGTGAGAAAAGCTCAATAATGCAGAAATTCACCTTACTGCTCCAGTCTGTGCTGCGCACTCACGCTTTAAACATGTATATAACCCTCGTGCTTTGGGGGGGGGGGGGGGGGGGGGGGAAGAAAAAAATCAGGCTGTGCTTCATTTTGAGTGCTCAATTTTGCGGCAGTACTTGCGGTAAGCGCAAACCGGTTCATTCACCTTGGCAGGATTTCCCCCAAAGTTAGCCTTGTAAAGTGGCAGCATTCGCTGTGTCAGGGTTTTCGTTTTTTAAGAGAAATATTCTGGTAACGTGCTTGTGTCCGAAACCCCAGTCTTCCAACTCTTTTGCCTTCCTAAGTCAAATCCCAGTTATCGACACATCCAACTTTTCCTTCTTCTTGGCCAATAAACTTTTGAGTTTTCGCACAGTGAATTCTGTCCGACATCGAGAAAATGGGGAACAAATCAAAGAACCGTGGTACTTACAGCAACCGAGGGACTGCCCTGGTACGTTTGTTGAAAATTATCATGCTACTATTTGCTTCACCGCAATTTCGGAACACCCCTCTTGGCGTTATTCTTACGCGATGCGGTGGCTCATTACAATGCTTTCATTACCTATCTCTTGTGGAGAATTCCATCCATCGCCACGGATGCAAAACTTTTGCGCTTTTGTACCCTCCCAAATAACGCAAAGCGATCGGAATTCACCAAAAAAAATGCAGACCGGCAAGCTCAACATACATTGTAAAGACCATTACTAGTATAACGGGCTCTCTGCAAAAAAATAGAGAATTACCTGACGACTGCTCTATCTCAAACCACGCTATAGGCTGTGGGAACCGTTCTGCGTTCATCACCTGAACTCTTCCATCACCTGCAGCAGGTACGACGCTCAGCTTTTCAGCAACGCGAACCCAGCACGCACACCCCCAGGCAAAGCCCGCAGCAGGCTGCGGAGGAATCGCACCTTGCGGGATCTTTCCCGTTAAGCGCAGCGAAACGCACCTTCGGGTGTCGTGCAATCAGCCACGAAGCAGATTCGCGCGAGTCTTATTTTGTTACGTTTCATAATTCTTCAAACAGGTTTTTTAATCGTGACATTTAGAAGAGGCATGGCTGTGGATAAAATTAAATACACTTGAGTAAAGCTATTCATTTTCAAACTTGACCAGAACGCTCCCAGTTTGGTTTTTTTTTCTTTTTTTTTCCTTTTTTTTGACAGAAGCAAGGTCTAGCCCAGTATATAATGCCGGTTCTGAGCAGCATCGGACATTTTATAAATAATTTTCTCAGATATGTACCTGGCTTGGTTGACATGTTAGCATGAGACAACTTCCGACGGAACAACTACCGCCTCCTTCGGCCAGCAAACACCCGCGCGTATTTGTGATTGTTGTTACGGTCTGCTTTACCTGCAGTTTGCCACATCTGCAAACATTGAACCTAGTCAAAGGATGAAATACAGATGTAAAACACCTGGAAAGTCCCGTAAATTAAAAATTGAAAACAAGCCCTGCAGATAAACATAGACAGTATTGCCTATGACCAGACAAAACACTACGTGAAAAAATAAGAAGCCTTACCATCCAAAAGCTGAATGTTAAAGATGAAATAATACTGAAATAAATGGTTTTGCACATGTAACATTGCACTGTCATCATACTTAATGCATACGTTATGCTTCAAATGTCACCAAGAATAAAAATAAGCTTACAGTGATTATAACATCATCACCAACTAGAACTTACACTCCTAATTACAGTGTTTCTTTTGTCATCAATTTCCGTTTTCACTTTTCCAAAGATTGCTAAATACTTTCACTTTCCTACTACTGGCCATCGACAAAACCAGCGCAACAAAAAACCCCACCGATTTGCTGCTACTTGTAAAATCTCAACTAAGACCTCAAAGACTAATAAGTGAGAAGCAGCGGAATCAAAGCTCTCCTCTCATCTCCAGATGGAGACTTAATTTTTTGGGATACCGCTAAGGTGAAACCGGACTAGGGACAGTCACACACCCCCAGGTACGCAGCAACAAAAGCAAAACTGCTCTGCTGCTATGGAGAATGCGTCTTTATTCTTTTTTTGCCATTACTATTAAAACTTAGGTTGTCGGTAGAGGTTTCGATTATACTCTGATCATAGACTCTTTAAAGTTGGAAAAGACCTCTAGGATCATCAAGACCAACCGTCAACCCAACACCACCATGCCTACTAGACCATGTCCACAGCAGCTAAAATAACAATTCGGGAGGTACTGTAAACACATTTAGTGCTGCAAAATAAAAGACAAAAGGGAAAAATGAAGAGAGAGACAGACAGAAAGAGGGTTCCAAGTATGGAGACAAATCAAAACCTATATATTTTAGTGACATAAATCCCCAAAGGTATTATTGTGAATTCTTTCCCCAAAGAGGTCTTTACTATTATGTTTTTATGGTTAAACATAGCAATTAAATAAATTTTAAAAAAAAGTGAGAAAAGCGACTGTAGTGGGACCTATATATTTCTAGGAGATCTCCTGAACTTGGAAATGTTTCCTAAACGCAAAGTCTTTCGTTCTTGGGCATTCTTCTGTGGGAAGGCCAAGTACAACACGGCTCCCTTGTTCCTGGCAATGATTTTGAGTCAGATCTTCAGCTCACGCAGATCATAAACTCTGATGATTTATGTCACCATGTCATTCATGCTCCCTTCGTGTTTTACAATAATGACACCGATGCGATCCTTATTTCCCAAAAATGCAGCTTTTCCTTCTTTCTTCTGGTATTTACCGTCTGTTGGTCACACAGACAGCAACAAATAATTCCTGAGACCCAAGCAGCCTTTACGAAGAGGCAGCAAACCCAGCAGCAAATCCTTTTCAGCTTCAATAATTTGAGCCCAATCAATTGCAAAAAATCTATTCCGAGCCATTTTGAGGAGGACAAATCATTTTGCTATGCTTTAGATGGTCAATCATTCAACACATTAAGCACAACGATCCTCTCCGGACAGTGACAAAGAGCTCTTAATCCAAGTAGTACCATATGTCTTTGCATCCCTATGAGAACGAGCAAAAAAACTGGTTTGTAATCACTGCAGCTATAGATCCTGCAGTACTGAAGAGGTACAGGTGTGACAGAATCGGAAAAAGATCGTTTCACAGATGGGAAAGTTCAAAACAAACAAGTATATAATAATTACAATTTTTTCTTTTTTTTTAAAGCTATACAATCTCCGTTATTCTGAAATACTTATGGCTCCCTGGTGAATTTACAGGGACCCTCCTCCAAACACAAGCCACCTGAGCCTCCAGCATTCCACAGATAAAACACATGGAACAAAAAAAAAAAAAAACAACCACCCCACAAAAAAAACCCTTAGAAACAAAAGAAAAAAATCAAAGTGTGGACAATTCAAATTCAACGATACAGCATACTGCCTGATAGACCCTTCACATTCCGGTTACAGTGTTCGCAAATGCAAAACGTAACCTTTTTATTCCAGTATTCATGGTGTTTAAATATGTAATCTATAGAAATACAATATTAACTAAACCATTAGTATTTTGGCTTCCTGTAATTCAAAACAAACAGATTTATTTCGTGCTTGTTTTCATACCAGTTCACAGAGGGGAGAAAATGTCTCACGTGAATTCTGAGGTAATTAGAAAACAAACCAAAAAAAAAAAAAGTTCAACAGATAATCAAATGATCAGCATGCAAGTTGCTAACAAAGTTGGGGTTTTCTTAGCACCCAACAGCCTATTTTCCTGTTTGAAAAAACGCAAAGCATATCGCACAGAGCGTTTTAACGCCCAGCGATATTAATTGTACACAGAAAAGTAGCGGTGTTATAAAATTACAGCTGTGCACCACATTAAAAAAAAAAAAAAAACCAAAACACATGCATACGCTGTCCACCGTAGACACGGTACACGTAGGAACGATGGAAAGCCACAGCCCCAAGCGCATTGGCAGTACCCTTGGCCACCACAGAGCAGCGTTGGGATCAATTCAGTCGTGCGAGCCCAGCTTCACCGTGATCGAGGCAGCGGGCTCTGATGAGAAGCACTAACCCAAGAGCAGCGATACAGCGAAGCTTTCGCTGCACCCAAACGTGAATCTCAGGGGAAAGGGTGAAGAACGCAGGTCAGACCCAGCCATGCCAACCTATCACTTCTTGTGCCCAAAACAGCTTTTTCTTTTTTTTTCTTTTCAAAAAAAGCAAATTTTTTTTTGAGAACTTCCTGTTTTTCTATCCCTCTAAGCTCTAACTGGGACCTATTTGTCTCAGGCAGCGCAGTCTAAATCTAAATTAAATATCTGGGCCTCCATTAGCTCTAATTTTTGTTCCCTAATGCAGACGGGATACTAATTCCGCCTTAAGCCCTCTTGTGGGATTTCGTCAAGCTATCTCCTTCAGAATTTGGAATCCACGTAAGGGCTCAATCCTCTTCCCTGAGATAATCACCCCATCTTCTCTTTCGAGTCCCTCAGCAGGGGACCGCTGCTGACTCTCGGAAAAGCCCAGCCTCTCCAGTCCTCGTTACTGAAATCCGGAACGAAGAGCAACAGGCCCTCTGCAGACCACCGTACCACTCAGCCGGGGAATATACATTTCATCGATAACGTATAAAAGGCAGCATGTCTCATACCTACACGTATGCATACAGTACACAATACAGTGTTCCACATGATGCATCTTTTGTTTTACTGTAGTTTAAAAGAATCCATTAATTCAATGAGGAATGAAAGGTAACATAATGAATATAATAATAATCAATATCATCATCATCACATGATTCTTCTTTTCCAAAAGATCGTGCCATTCAGTGACACTCACTAAAATGGCCTTTATTTGGGGTAATGCCCAGCATTTATTGAAGTCTAAATGTTTTCCTGTCTAAACGTCAATTGTTCTTTTATTTTTTTGTTGATGCAGCAGTGGTGTCTGCAGTGCTGGTAATGGGGAGCGAAAACAACAGTCCTGTTTCAAAAAACAGATTTATTTTACTTTTTCCCCTTAAAAAGTTACCTTATCACAAGCTTTGAGTATTTTTTTTTTTTGCACTGAAATTTCAAAGAGAAAAACGGTCTGTAACTAACTTCTCTTCCCTGGAGCTCCGTCCTAGGCAGGATGATGAAACCTATTTACAGGCTAACGTATGCAAAATGTCATAGCAGGTAATTGAAAGTTATTACACAGTCTTATCAGACCTTTTGTGGAACCAGGGAAATGAGTTTATTTGTAAAATGCTGGGGGGGGGGGGGGAAGGCATTCTTTTAGTATTAAACACATTTGGAAATTGTGCCTGTGTAAAACTATCCTTTCTAACTGCTGCTGGGAATTACTGGGTAGCGAAGTATCCTCACGTCTCAAAGGCAGCGACTCTCTGGGCATACACTCCGGTAACAGAATGAAGTACATCGAGGTCTTCAATGCCCAAGAAATGCTCCGAGGAATTGAAAACGGAACCCAGAAACACGGGTTTCAGTGTCACCTACCAGCGAAAGTATAAAAAAGAAAGAGCATCAGATGTAATGTATATGCAACTTTTTTTTTTCCATTTCTGTATTTGTCAGTTAAAGGGCGGGGGAAGTAAATTCTTAGGGAATCCTCAAAGAACAATACACTTTGGGTTACTAGCTTTTACTCCCCCATAATAATGACAGGTTGCTGATGTACATAATTATGCAGGGTCTTAAGTACATGCCGGTAGATCATTTACTCAGTTTCTTCTTGATTTTGCATCCTGTGCCTGCCTGTTATCTCAGAGCCCATTAAATACATCTGGCATAGCAAGCGTTTCTATTAATCTGCATACGAAAACAATTTTATCTTGAATATTAAGCTATTTGTTGTAGTAAATTGGTCTTTATGGTTAAGCTAGCATCAAAAAAAAGCATATGTAGTGCGACTGAAAGAAAACTATGCTTAATCTCCCCCAATTCACACGCTAATGTGAGTCAATGCACACTGATATGTGTGTATATATACACATATACACACATCTGCACGCACGCATATATTGAATATATCTGAAAACAGCCTGGCTGTGCACAATGGACTTAGATTTAGTTGAACCACAACCGCAAAAGAGCGTAATTTTTCTGTTCTGTAACATTACAATTTGAATTGGATGTGCTCAACTAACCACACCACTAGCTTGCTTGAAGAGACAAACCAGAACCCAGCGTTTCCGACCCCAAGCCTCTGGCTTTAACAAGTTGGTAAGACTTCTGCGCGGAGGAAAAGACATCCTCCTTGGAGTAAACTCCTACAAGGCTTATTTTTCCAACCTCTGAAGAAAGAAAGGAGGCACGGAATGAATAGTCATAACACCGTACTCGTCGCCTGTCAACAAAGAGCAGTTGAAAGCTTGGGTTTGTACCACGCCTATATAACTTTTTTTCCCTTTCCCCACGCTGAAGCCGTTTGTAATAGATGATAAATAAAAGATGACAATCTTCCAAAAGCAGTTCTCTGCGATCAAAAGTGTTTTAACAGAGTATAATCAAGAACGTTGGTTTCTGCATGCAAACAACAATTTGTGCCTTGTAGTTATATAAATCAGCCAAACGAGGCACAGAATAGTATGAAAAACAAATAAATATGCTATGTAACTGAATCAACTTCCATAATTTCAACCATATACACAGTTCTAAATACACATTGAGAGCCTGTGACTGAAAACACATCTTGACGTAGTTTATCAGCTAGACATGCCACCCAGAAAAAAAACCAAAACAACCTCCATACAATTAACAGAAACGCCAAAAGATGTACTGAAAAGCACATCATCCATAACCAATTCTTCATCAAAGAAATTCTGTGGCAATCCTGAATTACGTATAAATTAAAGATTGTGAGAGCGAGACCGATTACGAACAACTGACAAAAGACAAAGGCAAATTTTTGTGTACTGCAGTCTCTCAGGACTACTAAAACCAGCAGTATCTATCAATTAAAGAGCGCCGAAGAAGGCACAGTGACAAAACTGGGAAGTTTCTTTCCAGAGAATTCCTAAGTACGCGATAAAAGTTTCTTCAGTTGCCATTCATAATTTCTGATGCTGTGAGATGCAACCGTTAATGGTCACACACTGTGACTACTGAACACGAAGCAAAATATCCAAGGTCTTCAGAACAACTGTGCATTCTGATGAGAAATAAACACGTAAGAAAGAGACAATCAAATAAATATTAGTTTTGTAGTTAAAGCATTGGCGAATTCAGATAAGCATGGATTCAGGAAAATGCCTTTCACCAAAAAAAAAAAAAAAACAAACCCAACAAACCCACCCAAACCCCCAACCCTGCTAAAAGCCAACACCACAAAATTCTGAACTAATAAAGACGAGGAATTTAACAAGTGCTCTGCAGCTCAGTAATAGCACCTCGGAGATTGGACTCGCACAAAAACCGCCCTCACGGAGCAACAAAGCCCCAAATGTCAAAACTATATTTAATGCGATGAAGATTCATTAAGCAGATCCCTGCTGTTTAATGGTGGCGGCAGCCTCTATAGAAGGACACTATAAAGAGGATGTATCTTATGATGATCCTATTCAACGTACTTTCGAAATTCTTCTCCTCCTCTAAGGATCCTCTTGCTACAAAAAACAACGGGTTTTGATGTACAGGTTTGTAAGTTGTGTTGCAAGCACAAAAAAAAAAAAATCTGTGCTGCCTTCAAAGTGCGGTCCTGGAGGGGTCACGGCTGGGTTATAGTTTCATCAAATAGGACAGAATCAAAATTAGATGCCAGTAAACTCTATTAATGTCAATTCAACTGAACAACAAGAACCAAAAAAATCAAATGTACAAAAAATAAAAAAACCCATAGTGAGACATACTGCCAAGAACAAACAGAAAAATTTACAAAACGACCTTTCAAAACGAAAACCTCTTAGGTCAAGGAAAGCGCTGGTTGCATTTCCAATTCTATATTACATTATAACTGCAATATTTGATCATGACCAAATAAATTATGTTACTGAATTATCCTATATATCCTACAGCGTCCTCAAGAATCAAGGAAACCCTCACCAATCACCGCTCCCCCACCCGCCCCCAACAAAGTCCCACGACTCCAACGTGCGAGCGGAGCAGCAGGAACTCCGATCAAGCAACGGGGAGTGACGTCCCTCACGACGTCCAGCACTCTTTCGTTCTGGAGCGTCTTTTCATATCTGTATTACCTCCCTCCAGCCCCGTTCTGTCACTATGACAGCTCATTTAGTTGCACTTTGCGGCCGAACACCAAAATTTGGCCCAGAGGCAATTAGAAGACGGAAAATAGGTCACACGCTTCCCAAAAACCACTCCCCTCTCCAACGCCTTCTCTCAACGCGGCATTTCCAGCTTTTCTCTCTGACAGCATCTTTGTAACACCCAATGGGACAGAGACGCATAAAATTTCACTTACATGCAATGGAAAAATGAATACGTTTCCAATTAGGTAAGTGCAGTTGTTAATAGGGTCAGAAATAGTTTCCAATTCACCCGGACCTGGCTCCTGTTACGAGAGCGGCACTACTTCATATGATCAGCCTCAGCGGGGAAGTCCTATGGACTTGTTTGTTTAATGTTTATCAACTGAAAAATTATTGCTGAATTGGTCCTTAGCCCGTAACTATATTGGTATTTTGCTTTATAATGTTCCCTGCTGCCTCAGAGTACAATAAATTAAAAATATGTGTGTATATATATATAATTCAGAAGAGGAACCAAGAGTCCCATCTCACTTGACGCAACTCCCTATTTTGTGAAATATTGTACCAAACTTATTCTTTCTTACGAGATTTGCACCTTCGGGAACTCAATCCAGGTAATCTTTCAGAACAAAAGCAAAATGCGCTCTATATTTGAGATATAAATGACTATGAATCAGTAGTATAATAATTTATATCAACACTGATAAAGTGAAACAGTAGATGCGATTTTTTTCTAATTTTGACAAGTCCCCATTTGCCAGTTTTCTAGTAAAGCGGCTATTTTTCTAAGCAAAATATCTCGTAGAAGTTAAAAACAATAAATATTTATAAACATTCTAAGATAATCATAATACTTGCCTTAGTATTATTAATTGTATTGCAAAGTAGAGCAAGAACAATTATTTCCATGTTACATACACGGAAGGCAAACTTCAGCCAAGTTCAGACCTCAGCCTGGGGTCATCAAGGAGGTCACTGACAAAGCCCCAAATCCCAGGGCTTCATCAGATAGACTACAATTCCCACTCGAATTATGCATTTTACATTTAGAATGAGTAAAAATAACAGAGGAAAAAAAATTTATATGGCAGGTTAAACAATAGCAAAAAAAAAAAAAACCCAAAACCAAAAAAACCCAAACAAAAACCCCCACCCAACCAAAAAGCAGAAAAGTAATTATGCAACGATACTCTAAAACAAAGAAATTTTGTGTAATAAAATACTCAAAGAGGCTAACGTTTCCCAGGCAAAATGAATATTGAGCGAAAGACCTCAGATCCTCGGTAAGAGTTCTGGAAAGTCCTGCTGCATTCAAAGTGACAAATGAAATTCTTTTTTTACTGCTGCAAAGATGACTCATTTACGGGAGGATATCAACACCACATACATGGGAAGCAGCTGTCTGATCAACCAAATATTTGGCTATTCTTATCCATTCTCTACAAGCCTGCTCCAGCACCCACTGAAGTCAACCCGATCTTTGCCTTTGGGTTTTAACGGGATCAGTTTATCCCCGGCCAGGCGGTCCCTCTCGCACTCCGCTGCTCCGACTCCCCCTTGCACTACAGGACTGTCAAGGACACAAAAAAATCAAAGGCAAACCCCGCGGTGGTTTGGTCAACCGGCTTCTCTCCAACCCACGGCCGCGTCCATCAGCGGTCAGGCATCCTCAAGACCTTCTGGAAGCAGCGAGGCCATCAACATTTCTGTCTACGTGGGACGTTTCCAATACACGCTTTCTTCTTTTTTACTTCCCCGCCCCTCCTCACATTACATTGCTATTTTTAAAAGCACATTTTAAATCAGAGAAGTCTTCCCCTTTTTTCTTAAGCTCCCCCCACAAGCTCTACAGTACAAAATGAAGTCACGTAATTCAGCACAAGGAAGAACACGCCAGTTTTAGCACAGTGTGAGGAAAACTTTCAATTTTCTAATGTGGAATATTTTATGTGGAGGAACAGGAGAAAATGCAAGAAAGCAAAAGTGTAAAAATAATTAAAAACTGAAAGTATGTTAGCCTGCCACTGAATAGTAAATTCTTAAGTATTTGGGGGGTGGATTTTTTTCTTGGATTTGGAGTGAAAACATTGCAAATGAAAAAACCCAAAACTCCCTGACTCTGAAAACAAAACGGCCACGGCTCCAATTTCGCAGGATTGTGCAATTGCTTTGGAGTACGAGAACCATACTTCATTTTCTGTCAGGATGAACATTATGTAACTTTTTCCAAATCTCTGCAAAATCAAGCTTTCGCTCTACATAGCAGAAATTCTGTCCGCGTAAGGGCTAACCCACCACCCTGATCTACATACTTAACATTACGCTGTCGGGACAGAAGCTTGTGCACTATTTCTTAATTGCTTTTTGGAAATGACTCAGGTGCTTTTCCAGTATTCCTTGGGCTGGACACTTCAACAATTCCATGGCTCCTTTGACTATTCACCTACATCTATAAAAGGACCAAAGGTATTGTTTAAAAATTAATTATGATATTTTATATATATATATAAGGAAAAAAAAAACCCAACTCTTTTACTCATCCACTGCAGGATGGTTTCTATAGAAACATTCTGTATACATATCAAACAAAACCTATGTACATATAGCAAAACTTTGACCCTTCCTCCTCCTTAATCAGCGACCACCACCTGATGCTGCATTATCTTTGCACAGTGAAGACGTACCTATTTTTAGCACTTGCACAAACATCCTAGGTAAAGCCACAGATGCCGTAAAGCGGTATTGAGGAAGTTAATTTTTTTGCCGATTCCCTGGATCCTATTTCTCACTGACAACACGGGTCTCCCACCCCAACAAAACCCTAAGGGATTTAAGCACCAGCAAGTTTCTGCACTAATCATTCCAATGAATTCAAAGATGTAAGAGCCTACGTACCAACTTAAGAAGCCATAATACAGCTTAAATAACCTCAGCACGCACAAAAATGAGTATCACAGGTACCCCCCTCTGCATGAAGCGTGACTGTCACAGAAGCTCGTACACAACCGGAACAATTGTGGGCACCGCATCGCTCTTAGTTGCATGTATGCTGTTAGGAAGTAACGGGAGCTACTTTTTAGTAGCTCTAAGCTAAAACAGGTAACAAACTATATTTCAGATAGCCCTTCCTGAACAGCTTAACGGAGTTATCTAAGCAAACTGAAATCAGGACCATCGATTTGCAGGATCTCAGCTCCTGGGAATTACTTTCAAAAGGAAAACCAGAGAAGAATATTTAGAATTTGTGTTCAAATGGGTTAGAAGTGCAGTAGCTCCTTTGCAAGGCTGAAGCACGCACGTTCATTCTTCAAAAGGCATTACATTAATGGCACACAAACATCTCGAGTTCCTGGTGGTGGGAAAAAAAATGCCTTCATTTTATCCCTCTGCCTTTGGAAACATCTCTCCAATTCCATTTGTGATTTTCAAGCTCTTTCAGCTTCTCTATTTTATCGTTATCTTTGGAACCCTACTAAGTTTATAAACAGTTTCAGAACACCAAAGCTCTCCTCATGCCAACAACACGATGATTTGAACAGGTCACGGCACATAAGACTTATCTAAAGAACATTTTGGTCCTCAAGGTATATTTCCTTAACGTTATTTTCCACCACAAATAATCTGTCCTTCTGCCACAGAGCTGTATCACAGAAATTGAACAAATGTCCACAAATGACATATGAAAACATAAAGCGCTAAGATGGTTAGGTCATACAAAGCTAATTACCTTCTGTTTGAAATCTTCCGGGGGGAAAAAAAAAATAAATCCTCAATCTCTGGAAATCATTAGCAAATCTTTCTGGGATTTCAACGAGTTGAGATTATTCTCTGCATTGTTATAAAAAATCCAAACGTTCTTTTTATAACCTTTAATTACAGTTCCCTAGCGCTAAATTATCCTTGTCCTTCTCAAACACCTTTGCCAGAAGGAGGCTGGTTCCTCTCAAGCATCCTATTTTTGTAACATTAACTTTGCACATTAAAGCTGGTTTGACCAGCTACATTAAAAAAAGGATCGAATGCCGCTTTCTGTATTTCAGGCTTCCGGACCAATGACGGTTACTACAACGAGGTAGAGGCTACAACATAACGACGGTTTATCGCTCAGAACAAAGGAACGTGTAATGCTAAACGCACCCGGATGACTTGCAAATTGGCTAAACCGAGATAAACAGAAAATTGATGTTATAATTAGCCTTTTCTACTACCTACGTATTCCTAAGCCGAAGCAACGCCTCGGTTGCTCCTAGGCGGCCCTTAGAGAATTTCCTTTCGCTCCTCCATTTTAACGGAGTTACCGATCGCCGCCAAGAGCGGACACGCGTGGAGGTGTTCATCAGAGCACAGTACCAAGGGTTGCAAACAAATGCCGCAGGGACAAATCCTCGCTGCGACTCTAAGCAAATAACGCTTATCCGATCCGCGTTTTCATCGGCAACGCCACGCCGCAGGCACCAAACGCTAAAAGAAACAGGTTAAGGGCTATAGGTGTCCTTAGGAAGAGGGGGAGGATGGCCAAACACGTAGTTCCTTAAGCCTGGGAGAACTCATGCTGCAATGCAGAGCTCCGCTACAGAGCACGGCTATTAATTATTCCTGATTTCACTTGTTTTGGGAAACCTTTTCCAAGTCCTCGTCATTCACCAGGCTAAAGGGAAACAGCTCTGTGAAAGTACGTATTGCTAGCGCAATAAATTAAGTAGTAAATAAATTATTAGCTAAGAAGTGACCAAGTGGTTTATCCACCTTTCAGACAACACTGCAGGCTTTGCGTTGTCCTCGCGATAAGCAAGGAGAGGAAATAAGATACGACTCGGGGAATTTTTTGTCATCCTAAAAATAAGCCCGATGCAGGCGGTCATTCGCTGAAGCTGCCATTTGCCAAACGCAATTAGGCTGAGCAGCACAGACGGCGTGGGCGGCTTCTTCACAGAAAACACAGCAACAGTATTTAGAATGTAGCATGGATTTGATCTAGTTGCTATGGAGTCTCCAGGCATTTCTTCAGAAAAATGTTGCTGCTATACATCAGTTGCTATTGCCACTGACCAGTCAAAATAATTTTTTTTTTTCCATGTTAATCTAATTCACTTTTTCATCTCCAGCAAAAGCCATTTTGCAAAATGATGCCGTAACCATTAACAGCAAGCCTGCTTTGCACGCAGCGGCTCGGCGTGTCAACGTAAGGCTTGCGTCAGCCTTTTCAATCTTACTGAATTCCTCCTGAAAAGTCATGTCACTCTACCAAAATACTTTCAAAACGTATCTATCCATACATCCTTTTTCCACGAGCAGCATCAAAAGAAACAGGCACCATTTGGTAAATGACTACTGGTTTTCTTTTTTTTTTTTTTTTTTCTTTTGCTGTAACAAAGTTTGGGTGGGTTTTTTGGGTTTTTTTTGGTTGGGTGGGTTTTTTTAATTTGGTGCAAGAATGTAAGTTTTACCACGAGACAGATGAATGTTCTTATTTCAATAACCTCTTTCCAGCCGTGACTGAACCTGCGGAGACCCTATGCAGAGGCTCAACCAGAGATAACTAACGCTGTTTGGTGCCTGACTCAACCAAGAGGAATTGAGTCTACCTGGCCTGGAAATGTGGGCGACAGTGACAATTCCTTTCCCCCGGGCAGCTCTCACGTCCGGTACCGCATTCATCGGCAAAAATGAAAATTACTTGCTGAGTATAACTACTCTCCGTTAGCTGATTGGAGCCCCAAGCTCTGTCGTTTGGTAAATCTCAGTTACCGCCTCTTATTACTACATCAGCGACGACATTATCAACACGGTGCGTGCAATTTCTTTCTTCTCCGCTGCATTGGTGCCTTTAAACAAAAAAAAAAAAATGAAGCATTGGAGTAAGAACTACTCCCGACTAAATCGTGGCCCGAGCAGTGAGGCATTAACTAGCTTTTATCTGTTCCACCTCCTCTTGCACTGTCAGCTTCACTGGTTTTGAGCAGTGACGTGTCTTCGTTAGACATCCCAACAGAGCACAAGCCAGAAAGAGTAAATAATTAAAAAAAAGCTTAAATTATTGAACGTAATACAGCCTAGAAAGGTTTGTAATTATGGTTCTATAGGCTGAATAATTTTCTACCAGCCTGGGGAAATAAGAGCTACATCCATTTTGGATGAGCGCTGCTTCTCAGGACTGGCTTTATTTTGCATACAGAAATAAAAAGAATGCAGATCTAAATTATCAGGGAAAAAGAAATCCACACCCTTCCTCAGGTCCCGTACAACAGCAGCATCACATTCCTATTTTCTAAATACTAAAGACTGCAAGTTTTCCAGGACCTGATCCAACCATCTCTCTTGCGGACAATTAGTCTCAATGGACTTTCTCAGTGCACGTGCAAGCAAGATAACTTTCTAAATCCAGTGTTAGTTCTCTTCCCCTTTCTGTTCTTATTTTCTCTTCATCAGAAAGGGAACAGAGTCCGCAATACAATCCCCACTAGCTACGGTGGGAATTTTGCTAGAGGATTAGAAGCTGACCTTCAACAGAAGCGTTCCCGAAATACTCCGAAACATATTTACTCTCAGTTCCCTAAAACTCTTTTCTGAAGCCCTAAGCAGCTACTAAACATGCTATATTTTGAAGAGGTTAGCTTGCTAAATTCTACATCAGCATCAATAAATGGTAATTACAGACTTTTTTTTTTAATTGCAGCTGTCATTTTCAGTCACTTGTAAAAGGGCAGCTAGCAATTAATTAATCTGTATTGATCCGTGCGCGGAAGGTCTTAGTATGGGAATGAGCGTTAACGTGGTTTTGAAGCGATCCCTGAACAACTATCAGCAAAACACTAAATCTACTTACAATATACAGAACTTTTATAATTAACTACCGAGAGAAAACCCTTGCAGTGCCAACCTGTTAGCACCCTGTACAGTCCCAACTCTGTGAACCGTCTGCAATTCGTCAGATTTCAGGATTATATACTCTAATACTATATATAATTGTGTAACAGCGTGGAATATCTACTCCTACTTACACCTGGAAAACTCCATGGACTGGTGAGGGGGGGGGAAAAAAAAATGTTGATTTTAGCTAAAGGATTACTAACAGGTTGCTAACAGGAGCATTCATCAAGCCGTAGTTGAGTATAGGAAAGCAGTTTTGCAAACTGTGTATCTTCCCCTAAAGAAGTTTGTCGGCCGTTCAAACAAAACTACCGGGTGCCACAACGACTGCACAAAAGGAATGGCTTGGGATCAAGGCAGAGAACAGGAGTTATTTTTTAAAAAAACTTCCACTAACACCCACATTCTCAAAAAGTAACACAAAAGATATTTTGTGAGCGTAGAGCCGTGTCAAAATCAAGTACAGAAATCCATTTTACTATCAGCTGTAGTATTTTGCTAAAATTCTGAGGAAGAAAAAATATTAAGTTTGGACAAAGCTAATGACAAGCTCACAAAAAAGCAAAATATTTGTTAAAAAGTAGAAGAAGCTTCAGGAACTTACACACCATTTTGTTCGGACAAGAATAGACCCCTCAGGGAACAAAGGTTTTTCATCACACCTGAAAAATGCTACAGCACTGATATTGTTGACCTACACCTGACAACTCTCTCTCTCTCTGACATCAGGGGATTTTTTTCTAAATAAAGAGTTCAGGTCTCCGCTTTGGAATGTGTTCTGTATCTTGACTGGAAACGAGTATGGGAAAAATATTGAAAGGGGAAAGTTTTCTGTTACATTGGTCAACAAAACTCTCACTGACGGCAGCTGTATGCTTTGTTTAGTCCTATTCTTCACAATATCTTCAGCATCGCGCTGTATGACTAATGACGATCGCTTCCTAAAATTTACACGTTCTATTTTGCATGTGACCGGGACTTGAAGGGATGACTGCCAGTCACCTCATTAACCTCCAGTTTACACCCTAACTCGCTTATAAGGTATTTGCACTAAAGTAATTTTAAAACTGCTTTAAAAGTCATCATGCAGGAGTTAAATATCAGACAGCATCGCAAACTGGACACTCAACGCCTCTTTCCATCCTCACTACATTGACTAAACAGGAAGAAATTCAAACAGACGCCTCCCCAAGAAACACCTATTTATAAAAACACATTTGTTTGAATCCTGAAGCAATGCTAATGGGCGTGTTTGCAAAGAAAAGGCAGAAAAACAACTTCTACCGCAGGGCAGACGCAGCCCACGATGCTTCCCGCACTCCCCATCCCCAGAAAGACGTTCCAGTTGGGCGGCGAGTCTTCGCCGGTGAGGGTGCAGTCTCGGGGAAAGGATTGTTGCCTGAACACCGATAACCTTACTACACCGCTTACGCACATACTCGCTGTTTCCACGCTCTGGATACGCTATATGTTGGCAAATACATACGCCAGGGCATGGCTCCAAATGTGGCCGTTAAAGTATGATCTCTCGATGCTCATATGCCACTACTACTTCAGGTGCCAAACTTTCCCCAGGAGCCCAATGGAAAAGCCTGAGGGACTAAATTACAGAAGCCAGATTCCTAAAAGCTTGACACTTCACCATTTAACATCTGACATCTACATTACGCTTTTAGCTCTTGACCTCCATTTGTAAAAACTTCCCTTAACACGCTTTCTTTTTCATTGCTTAACACAAAACGGCCCAAACACAATGTAATAATTCTTCCAGTGGCGCAGAAACTGTCACCAACGTAAAGGACATAACAAGACGTTTTATGAGAAGGTAAGCAAAACCAAACAAAAAGCCATAAAAGGTTATCGGGGATAATTTCCTTCAATAATGTATAAGTGTGCTCTCAATTTTTTTTTAATCACTCATAGTTCCTGCCAAGTAGGATCCCCACTTGTTACATCCGTAGAGACCAGGATAGGCGGAATCGCCAGAGGCAAGTGCTGCTGTTTCTCCTCTCCCTTGGTCGCTCTTTCTCCAGTTCAGCAAAAGTTCTTTTTTACTGAAATAGATGGAGCGAGAGATGAAAACTTAGGCATTTTGGACACTTTCATGACTTTATGGAAACAATCACGTTATGAGCCAAATCCAGCCATAAAATCCAAAGTGTAGGCCATTAAACTGCATTGCATCGAGCAAGCTTTACAATGCAAAAGGACAGACTGAGCACACCAGGAGCACGTTCTCCTCCTCGGGTGCACAGTACCTAACACCACGGAGCCGTGAGCCCGATGCTTTATCTCCATCAGGGGAAGGAAGGCGGGAGAAAGAAGCGAAGCCAGATATACACATGTATTCGTATCGCTCCATCTTCTCATGGCGAGATGAGAACCGCGGCCCCAGCTACCAGCAAGGGGTGGTGCACCAGCTGCCAAGCAGCAGCTCTGAGGGCCCCACTAAGTCAGATGTTCCCCACCCAAGTATTCCTCCTGCCCCATCTTCTTCCGAGGGAAACGACAGGGGAAAAAACTCTTATGAGCTCTGCAAAAGGATTGTAATACAGCTCCATTTCCCTTGCTCAGCCCTGCCTCCCTGCACAACCAGCAGAGAGGATCTAAGGTTGAGACCACTGCTGTGCCTGTCGTGCCAGAGGGGACACATACCCATGGGTGCAGTGTACGAGCCCTAGACCCAAGCCCAAGCATGCTTCTCTTTGCTAAATAACGCGAGAAGCAAGTACCACCGCTATATTTACTTCATGCTACCTACCCGCTAACCTACCCCGTGATCCTGTCTATTCAGGCAATGTTTTCTCCAGTATTCCAGGGAGGGGTTAATTCCATTTACAGCTGTGAAAAAGAATATTTACCTAAAATACCAAAAACACACTCAGGTAAATGATCTGTGTTTTGAAATACAGTCTACATGTGATTTCTTAAGACCAAATAAATCTTGTCTTTCAAAAATTATCAAAGAAATTAAATTAAAAAGCTGCATATAAATCACGGTACGGTTAGACAACAAACCAATATAAAGGTGAGCAAATGTAAACTTGTAGTGGAGATTGCTCCTTTCCCAAGTAAGGGAATTGGAGATCATCAGTCTTTACTACAACCCCTGGCTTGCCTTATTTCAGAACATCGTGTACGTGTTTCCCAGTTTAATTATGGCAAGCAGCGCGAGAAGAAGAGTAGAGAAACAATGACACCTGGCACCACGGTAATATTCTGTATCTGCAGAAGGGTGAACAGAGCCATCGTTTTAGAGCCCCTCCTTGGTTTTCCTCCTTTACGCTAAACCCACAGTGAACGCAGCGAGAGTGCCCGCACAGCTGAGTATTTGCACGCTTCAGCAGCGTTGCAGTCACACGCGTATCATCCCTCTGACGGGACACCTAGAAACCGCAGCAGCAAATACCAATCTCTTATGAAAAGAGATGTCATCCAAAGAAGCTCCATTCTACAAGGAAGCAAACGGTGGGGTATTAATTTCTTGCCAAGAAAATCTACATAACGAAACCAGAAGTTTGATACACAGAAGGTAAAGGGCATCAGGAATAGGCACCACCTACGCAAACACTTAGTTATGAAACACCAAAAAGATATTCTTCTTTTGCGGCTGAAGAGGCATCTGAAACATCTAGAAACGCTAGTGAATCACAAAGATGTTTGCCAAGGCAACGAACGGAACATTGAGCGGATAAGACATATTCAGCGCTGAAGAAAAAACAGTAGGTTAAAGCTGCAAAAAACCTTGAAAGCTTTAAGTATAGAGAGGTTAAACAGCGAGAGACTCTCTCTGTCTCTTCCTTAGCCCAGTACAAACTCTATACCGATCCCGCGGCACGTTCGCCACCAGCGGAGATACCGTTTGGCGTCCATGAAGCCGAGCAGAAGCGACCAAGAGTGAAGAACCGCACCTCCCCGTGATTTCCTCCTTGGGATACCTTTTTCTAGCACGCCCAAGCGCTCATTAATTCCTCACGTCCTCCCTTCCTCACCAAAGCTTCGGCCTTTTCCCAAGGGATGAGCTTTGTGGCCACCAGCCTCGGTGCAGAACCCACGTACCAGATGACAAACACCCGCTCCTTCCCCTGTTGAAGGCACGCTTGAAGTTCAACCGGGCTTTTCCACCCGGTTCCCGAGACAAACGTGACATCGCTTTCTACGCAAATTTTCCAACGCGAGATTTCTTTCTGACGTTCGGTTCGTGAAAAAAAGGAGACGGTAACGTGAAAGAAGGTCTGCCGTTGAAGGACAACTAGGAAAACTCAGTCCCCGCCTTCTGCAGCTACGCGATGGAAGCCACGTACTGAACACCGACTCTTCCCCACCCACGCCCGAACCCTGCTGAGAGCAGCAGCTCTTTATTTCTCCCTCCATCCCTGTCTTCCTGCAGATATTGCCGGGCAGCAGCAGCTCCGTGCGAGCTTTGACAGCGCTGAGGCTGTCAAGTGAAGGACAAAGCTCGCTGAGATGCCATTGTTTCCCTCATCTCTTCTGGAGAGCAATGGTGAATATTCCAGATGCTCTGGGATGTTCTATGCTAACGGATGTTAAAGGATGCTGAACTCGTGAGGCCAGCCTTTCAAAAAGGTATAAAAAGTATAAAATTTAAAAAACACTTTTAAAACTGCGCATTTAAACACTACATAAATACCCACTTACTGCTAGTAGAGCCCAGAGGTCAAACTCTGTCCTCGTCACTGATGGTAAAGGGGTAACAGGCATCAGCTTACCATATTTGTTCAAAAATCTGTTTTATTTGGCAGCAAAATCAGTTTTTGCCAACAGCTATTTTGGTTTGGGGTTTCGCTTTTGGTGGGGTTTCTAAAATCTTTTAAACACCCATCACACGCGAAGACAGCAAGCTCTGTCTGCTTGGGAAAGTATTTCAGACAGGGACAAGCAAGCGCGTGTTACGCAGTGCCAGGGGCCAGGAAGCTGAATTCCACGGCTGTGATTTTAGCATTGCTGCTGACTCAGCGAGCGACCGTCGTGTAACCACACCGCTTCCCTTTCCTCAACTCGGCAAAAGATGAGCCACGCTCAGCAAAAGATGCCGAGAGGCAAGCCGAGCCGGGCCTTACGTATCCTGAATTTAGGTATAACGGAGTTAGTCATGCCTAAGTTTCAAGAAAATCTACATATTTTAAGCTCTCACCTCCTCTCTTAGTACCTGGCTTTTAACGCTCGATACATTCGCATATCCATGCTACTATTCAGACCGTTGGGGTTCCTTTTGTTTACACACGTGCATTTGCCTCAGAATGTGTTTTCCAACATTGCAAGAAAAGATTGCACCCATAAAAGCGAAAATTTGCCACGTGAATGCCAGATGAAGAGAGCTGACTCTTGTCAGTTGTTTTTTTTTAAAAAAACAAACAAACAAACAAACAAAAAAATCGATTGAGTCAGTCTCAGGAGGACTGCGTGAGAGGGTCTTGAAATTTGCCTTCAGCCTGCAAACACCTCTTCCCAGTTTTTGGGCGCGGAACGATTCTGTTAAAGAACTACAGATGTCCAAGGAGCGCAAAGACATCACACGAGCAAGAACGCTGCTGGCGCTGGCCCTTCTCCCAGCTCTGCTAACGGCCAGGGAGCTGTTATCGTCCAGAGCTGTGTCAAGCAGCAGACACGATGACATTTAAGAAGATTCTGGTCCTACTCAAGAAGGACAGAAGCTGCAGCTGCGGTCTGTATTGCTGCCATCAAGGCAGATAATGATCGCACTGCAATACATCATTAGGCCTAATGCTCAAGAGGCAAAGCCGCAACGATCCCGCACCCTGCGGCATCCCTGGCTGCCAGGAGCAGGACGGGACAGTTGATGGATGCCCAACGCGCTGGCGGAATGAAAGAGCTGAAGTCACGGCCCTTCATTATCCTCTTTGGCATAATCAGGATGTTCCAGTGGCATAGAAAAAGTTTCCATCCCGGGGCCGAATCAGCGCTTCACGCATCCAGCACGTATTGGCGCGCGGCACGCGTCCACGGGAGGATTTGCGAAGACAGCTCGCGATACCTTACACGAGCATATTCCCCCTCGCGCTGCCGCTCCTACAAACAAAATGGATCTCGGTTGCACTGAAAATCCGGTCACTGCAAGGCAATAGCTTTTAAATAATTCGCAAAGCCGGGACCGTATTCCCCGTACGTAGAAAGAGTTTAAGTGTCGACAGCAATCAAGCAACATTCATTTACATCTTGTCTCTCAGACGTACAGTTTGTTCACAACCTCCATTTTCCGCGGAAGTCAACAAAAACTGTTGGGGGGCTCTGCACCTACTAGGAGATAGTCATGTTTTGCAGCAGAATAATTTATTGTTCTTCAGCAATTTAAGTGTCGTATATATAAGTATATAGATACATCTCACCTGAACCGATGAATAAATACAAACATTAGCCATAACGTATACCACATATTTTGCGCCTATTGCGTCCGAGAGCGCGTGCATACATATTCACACGCCTCATCTGCCCTGCACTATGCACTCTGCACAGTACGAGCACGTATACGTCCAAACGTCAACAAACTCACGCTTGCGCTGCTGAAGGAGCAAGAGGGAGGATGCCCAGCCTCCCTCCCCCGCCAAGAGTTTAGGGTGCAGCCAGGCGCTTGTTTACGTAAGGGCAAGGTACAGCCGCAGTAAAAGGCAGGCAGGACCGAGGGCCGTTGCTGAATATTAAAAAGGCAGAAAAACAAACGATTATTACAGTATTCTCCATGTTTTCTAAGCAAAGACTACCGGCGTCGCCTAGATGGGGAAAATCTGGTTAGCAGCCTGCGACATCGTACGTTATTACCGGCACGAATGCGGCCTCAGCCCGGCTGCTTTGCGGTCGGGGATACGCAGCACGCTGGGAAAGAGAGAGCAGAAGGGGTGTTATTACCTCTATCCAGCTTTAATTGAAGTAGTAGAATACACATTTGAATCAAACACCTGGATACGTGAAAATCAGGAAAAACAACGCACGCTGCGATGGGTGCTGGGCAAACGTGAGAAAAAGACCCTCCAGCAAGGACATCCAGATATTAAATAAATTGGGGGGGGGGGGAGGCTATTCTGCAGCGAATTCCACAATCAAAAAATGTAATCACAAAACCTGCCTTATGCTGCAGTGTCCCATTTAGGGGATTAGGTTAGTAATCACAATCTGCCCCAGCACCCCAGCGCTGCAGACATTAGAAATGACATGCCCGTTTTGATATAGAGAATTCTAACGCAACTTAATCAACTCCGCAAAGCCAGCCTTTGAAAAGCCAGGGAGATCGTATCCCAAAGGTCCCAAAGGTATCAAACAGCCTCGGTAATTTTATTTAAGTCGCGCAGTTCAGAATACAAAAATCCATACGACTGAATGGAAAATGAATTCAGAATTTCTCAGGTATGCCAAGGGAGCAGATGGCTTCTGAATCCTAGAGATTTGCCAAAAGGATCTGTAAATGCAAACGTTACATTGCTGGGTTCTCTTTTTCTTTTTACAGAGATCTGTGTTTACATGCAATGTAGCAGAAAAGAAAAAAAAAAATATTTAAAAAAAAAAAATAAAATGACAGGTTACGTCTCTTGGTATTATCCCTTCCAGAAGAAATTCATAAAGAATGGATCAAAACATGGTGTCAGTGAATGAGTTAATGCATCCCACAACCTAACGATTCCTGAGACGGGAGAAAAGGAATGGCAACGAGGAGGCATTGACACAGGCACTCCCGATGTAATCTAGTCCTAAAGGTAACCTCAACAGAAGCTTCAGGGGGTTTTTTAATGTTTTCTTCGCTACTGTATATTATTTGTGTCCTGGGAAACTATAGAGAGATCTAGCAAATAAATCATCTCTATTGATTTTTTCTTCACCCCCCCCCTTCACCCCCCCCCCCCCCCAAGGCAATCAGAGATGTCATTCCTCATTTCTAACACAGAAGGAAAGCAATAGTTAATTATAAATTAGGAGAAACCACTTCAAAATCTGAAACATCTTAACAGAATCACAGATTGTCACCAGCGACAGACACCAAAAAAAAACCCCAAAACCCCCCAAAAAACAGATTGCAGACTTGTGTTTCAGGCCAGAAAAACACACCTGCAGCGTGCAGTGCCGATGCCCTGAATCACGGCTGCGAGCCCGGGGCTCAGCGACCGATCCCTAACTGCGGAACGACTCGGCTCAGACGCCCGGCACCACGAGACGGATTTTTTTATTTTATTTTTTTTTTAGCACTGCTGGCAATGCGGGAGCTAAAACTGAGAAACGAGGGGAAAAAAAAACGCTGTCATGAAGTAGAGAAATGCACCTTGATGCTGCAAAGCACAAACGCAGCCACCACCCTTCCCCGACAACTTCTTCGGAGCAGCCAGAGCCTTCAAACCCCCGGCTCCCGAACCACGACGAGCATCTCTAGCCCTTTCGGGGACGAAGGGAAGGCGGCAATCCTGGCGTGCCAAGGGCCATCTTGATTTGCACGCCACCTGTGCGGCTGCGGAGCGTCGTGGCCGGCAGCGCTTTAAGCTCACCGCAGCCGGGCAAAGTCCCCGGCGGGGCTGAGGGAGGATGGGAAGGGATGCGGATGGGAACCGTGGTATGAAAAGGTTAGGAAAATGAAGGGGAGAGCGTTCCACGCGGCAACGAACACCTGCAAAGCGCTGCACAGAGAGAGGAAAGGCACCGGGGAGGGGGGGGGAAAGGAGCGGGGGGCTGGTTCTCCTCTCATACCTTGCGTTTCCGATCTGCCCTAGAGATTTTCCGCTGCCTCTTCCTCTCCTTCTCAAGGTTTCTCTCCCTCTCTTCGAGTTCAGACTCTCGAACTTTTTTAATGGAAGCGGCTGCATGAGCCATTTTGGAGAGGAAAACACCGCCTCCAAGGAAGCCGTTTCCACCACACGCAGATATCCAGGTGATTTATATATTTTTTTTCCCCCCTTACAAGGGCACTGGCTGCAAGCCAGAACTTCACGGCGTAATCCACTCTTCCTCCTCCGGCACCCCAGGAAAGGTGACAGCTCTGCTCCAGCCTCTGCAGCACCCGTAACTCAGGGGCACGAGAGCCGCCGTCCACGTCCACGCACGCAATGTGCCAAAGCGTTCGCGGCCACGCACGCGCAGCCGGAAAATAAAATATCTGCTAGCAGGCTGAAACCGCTTCGGCTCGGCTGCGAGCGAAGGCAAGCTTCAGGCTTAGCTGGGGAGTGAAAAAAAAAAAAAAAAAAAAGAAAAATCAGCTTTTAAACAGACATCACCAAATTGGAAAGGTTTTTTGGGATTCCTCCGGATAGGCTGCGTCTTCTGACCGGGAGGAAGGCTCCACTTCAGCATCACCATCAGGAGGGGGAGGGGGCAGCTCCCTTCAGCTTCTCACATCGCCTTTATGCGGGGTGAGAAGAAAATGGTGCAGTCTGACTTACTGCTGCCGCTGCGACCGTCTGTGCCGGAGCCCAGCAAACGCTTTCCTGCTCTCCTCCTCTTCCTCCTCCTCACGATCTCCCCTTAGTGCACAGTCAGTCGAGAAGAAACCGGGAGCAGGGAGGAGGGGGGGAAAACAAAACAAAACAAAAAAAAAATCCGCTGGGCTCGGAGAGAGCAGCCTGGAGCCTGCTCACCTGCGGGGAGGACAGAGAGCCGCCTGGAAACAGCTCGCGCTAGCCAAGTCCTCATTGTGCCGTTACGCAGCCACGTGAGGGCTGCATCGGGAGAGCCGCATCCAGCCCCGAACCAAAAGCAGCGAGGAGGGGGACGCTGCTCGGGGATGCACGCCGACTAATCCCGGGCTCAGCCCGCCCCGCTCCGCGGAGGTAAAAATAATACGGCCGAGGGTGCTGTTCGTTAGCGTTCCAAGCCAAACGCCGCTTTCAGACGCCTCCTAAGACAACTTGCGAAGCCTCGCGTTGAAGATGGAGAACGAGCATAGCCGCGGACCGACAGAGACGCAGACATGTTGTTAGTCTCCCCCTTCTCTCCCCTCCCCCCAATATCATTTGGGGCGTTAATTTATACTGTTAATATCAGAGACAGATGGGTCTGTCGTTCCCTCGTTGCTTATCCCCACCCCCCCCCCCACCCCCCGCCCCACCCCCCGCCCCGGCTAAAAGCAGCACATCAAAGCTCCACTCCCACCTCCCCGGGTAACTGTTATCACTACTAGCGTTGAGCATTTATTCATCAAAACGGGACGCATGCAGATAACAAGAGCCTTTCCCTTAGTCCCTGGCAGACAGCTGATCACATTCCGGCTCCCTCCAACGCCCTTGATCCAGCCTCTCCCAGGCAGGTCCCGAGGGAGAGGAGGACTGCGACGCTCCGACGCAGCGGAGATGTTTGCATCCCTGGCTTGGCCACCCCAAGGAGAAACCAGGGATATGGGAGCTCGCTGACACGGGCATTAAAAAAATCACCGCATCAAAGAAACAGTTCCCTTAGCCAAGTTCCCCTCTGCAATATATTCCTCGACTTCAGGCTGAATTTGACTGAATGGCCGAGCTAAACCCAAGCACCGCGAATTTCGCTGTAACACAGCCCCACCAAACCACTACCAGATGTCCCGGGAAGCTCTTCATGCGACACAGACCAGCCCTAATCCCGACCTCGCGTTATCTGTGTACCCACACAACTTGGCTCTTTTCAAGTCACGTAGCCCAAGACCGTTTATTATTCCCACGGAACGAATCGTTATTGATGGCTTGTGTTCTCGCTGCAAGGTTTCGCTTTGAGAATTTTACAAATTTCAAAGACCAAAATTTCCCCAAAGTACTTGTCTATGGAAACGCCAAAGCGCTATAAAGGCATCTTCAAATTTTGCGTCCGAGCCAGCGATCCCTACGTTCGGTCAAAACCGTATTTCTCTAGTGGAAGAAGACATCAGAAGCAGCGAGGTACAGAGTACCAGCCAACCTTTTTTCCGGCCCCTCTCTACGTACAGGCTGATTTTCTCGCAGTTGTTCCCATTTGTGAGAAACTAGGCTACACAAAACTCACGGCCCAAACACGAGCAGTAGCTGCAGCGGCAGATACCAGCAAAGTGAGACAGGTGGAGGCAGCCGAAGGGATCAAATAAAGGACAAAACTGGATTCTTTAACAGAACTGTAGCTTGCCTCGCCTTCTTCATGTTGTACGAACCTCATGGGTAGCATCACTTGTAAACCAAAAAGGAACAGCTGGTGCTCTAGAACTCTACCTGCCTGATACAGTGGGAAAGCATTCACCTTCCCAACTTTTTTGTGGGATCTTAAGCAGGAAATTTGAAAATAAAAGCAAATCCTGGTCTTAGGGTTCCCCTAAATCACGGTTCGAGGTTTCCTAAAGGCACTAAACGCTTAAACCCCGATAGGTAGTATAGGTTTATAGGAGTCATGACTATTAAACAATTTGTCATCTTTTGATGATTGATCTGTGCAGGCTCATCAGCTCAGTCTCAAATAATGATTCTTTCAGAAAACTCACTTAAAAGTTAATAAAGGACTCGATGTACTTTGTAACCCATGCTACACAAGAGAAAAAAGCCAGACGCCTGAATTGAACAACTGGTGCCAAGTAAGACAAAATGAGATAGCAAATATTCTTTAGAAGATCACTGGCAAAGAAGAACTTCACAGCAGTTCTATGAGTTCCCTATTATGCCTGTAAACATTTTCTCCCTAACCTCAAGGAGACATAAAAATATTTCATCATCGTGTGGCAAGAAAGAAAAAAACCCCAAACAACAACTAAAAAAAAAAAACAACCCCAAAACAAAAAAAACCCCAACTTTCAATAGATTATTTTGGCAAGAACATAAAGTATGTATCACTTAACACCTGACACAGCTAATGTCCCTGCCGGAAAGAAGCGTTCTGGTTTAAGACAGAAAGATTTTCCTAACAAAAGTAGAAAATGGCTAGTCATTGCCCTGCAAAGAAATCCTTCTGCAGACATCAGTCTGAAGACTACATTTTCAAGGTCTGTTCAGTAAAAATGGAGACAGAGCAAATTTCCCCCTAAACATAGAAAAAGTCTTGTGAAGCTGCTACATAAGAAAAAAACAGAACATACAGCGCTGCTGCCACAAACGGCGTGTAGGAGGGGAGTGGGAGAGTGGGCAGATGCACAATAACAGAAAAAGCACACGGTGCCAGGGAAAAAAAAAAAAAAAAAAGAGGTGGGTTTTCTCTGAAAAGCATTTGTCATCGTTCGCTCTGAACGTAGGAATACATCACTCGTGAGATTCAACAAATTCCCCTTTGGGATACTAAAGCTTGCGAGACTTCAACCTGCCCGGCGTCCTGCGCGATCTGGGACTAACCTCAGCCCGAGACCCACCGATGCGTGGGTGCTTAGTTCGGGTTCAGCGCCCATGGGCCTGGTTTACCAACGGGCAGAAATCGTTAACTTCCTGACCTGATCTCCTAATTGCACACTCTTCAGGTTTTGTCGTTTTGACCTGACCCACCAGCGGAGACAATAAGCTCCTGCACTGCAGTGCTTTATCAGCCGCGGCTATCATCTGCACTTAGGTCTAACTGCCAGCTTTCAGGTACAGACACACGATTTGCCGAGCAAATCAGCATTTTCTGTCTCCAGAAACCTACCGGATGAAAATCAACAGTAACTGAGGATAAGAGGAGAGGATGTAAACAAGTGATTCTCCTCCTCGAAGCGTATCCGCTAACAGGGGTCCGTCTCATAAAGATGAGGTTCTCTCCACTGAAATCACGTGGGCAGTGCAAAAACAAAGTTAAAACCAAGCCTAGAAATAATGCCAAAAAAAAAAAAAAAAAAAAAAGGAGCGTGACTCAAATCTGTTCCCGTCATTTCCCAGAGTTACAAAAAAAGGGAGGCAGCGATGGAGTGGGAAAAGCCTTTCATGCCTCAAAGCCAGAACGGAGCCTGTTCTTTCCAGTTCTAAGTTGCTAGCGCAGTCAGGAAACAGCCTGGAAATCACAATTGGTTTCAAACAGCTAAAAATGGGAAAGGGCTGTCCCAAGCAATAGTTTGGTAGGGATGAAAGCTGGGCAACTCAACTTTTTGTTTAGCGTTGTGGAAAACCCTTCCGGACAAGGCAAAGCGCAATTCCATAGGGGAATTCAGTTCCCTCCAAAGCGATGCCCTGCCTAACTCGTATGTAGTATCTCATAAGTACATCTACCCGTTATTTTGCAACTAATACAACAACAACCGTCTCTGTGCTTACACGTCGTGCAGCGATTTCAACTTCTCCCCCTTGCTAAAAGACAGGACACGTTCGACGAGGCTCGGAGACACGCGCGCACAGCCGTTAGCGACCTAGGAACCAGAGAGCACCGCCTTGCAGAATTAGCTCGCCTCCACCGAGGATGTCCAAGCGCGGACGTCGACCTACCCCCCTCCTGTTATTCCAGCCAGGTTGAATGTCAGAGGTAGGCAGCCTTGGCCCTCTGGTCAGGAAACTCTTCTCCGAACGCTTCCTCTTGAGGGATGAGGATGGAGATGATAGATGAGGATGGAGATGACGGAATATTTTTGATAGGCACCAAAATATTTGGGGTGCCAGAGCAGCATTTCAACATACTTAATTCAACTACTTAAAATTATTTTGATGGGTTGTGCATATTAGCATATTCAGCCATTTGGATATCTACAGAATTACAAATTCCTAGGGAAAAGAAAAAAAAAAAAGGCAAAGTAATTCTTGTGAAAGTAAAAGCACAAAGCTAACTATGGAAGCGTACGCTACATTTATAAATTGCCTCCTGTCTCATTTATTATTTAATCCACACTCTTATTTACAATTCACAGTAGCAATTGTCCTAATTCTAAAGGTACAATAACCCTGGAAGTGAGTTAGCAATCACATATCCATACCGTATAGGTTTAACTTTGTATTTTCCTGAAAGGAAAAAAAAATTGCGGTTAAAAAAAAAAAAGGCTCTGCACTCTCTCATTCTCATGGTACTGAATATGCCAACACAGCGTGTTCCAGAAAGCTCTAGGCTGGAAATTAGTGTCGCTGATCTGGTACCGAAAAGATGATATACAAAACCGTGTTCTGGCTTTTTTCTGGACCTTGATTACATCTATTTTACTAATTGAAAAGAGGCGCTACAGAAGAAGAAATGAAAAAGGGCAAGTTATGGCATCTATCTTAATAAACAGAAATCAGACCAGTCTTAATGTCTTTCCCTTCGTTTCTGTAATACCATCCGGGTATAATTCACAGTACTGACACGTTTAGTGTCACAAAATATCGCAGAAGACACAGTAATATTTGCAATACCATACCCTGCCTTGCACAGCGGGTTTCTGTCTTGAAGGTGTTCAGTTCAACATCTGACAAACTTTACATGTAATTAATAATTACCCCAGGAAAAAGAAAAGTTACCGCTTAGCTACCTTCACCTTGAAAGAGTTTCTGAAAATATTCGTCTACTCTTAGAAAATTGTTTTTTCATATATTACAGATGAAGAAACTGAGATGCTACGGTTACGCATTTGCTCCTAAGAACATACGAGTGATCGCTGTGGATGAGACCAAAGTCTTCGGTCCCCAACGGCTGCCAAAAATCAGATGCCTAGCAAAGGGGAGAAGGGGGCAAACACGTACGGTATTTTCAAGAACTCTCCCAGCTTCTGGTCACTTCAAACCGATGGACACGTAGTGCTAGACATTTCAATTTATGTTGTCATCCTCACAGGCTGTTTTCCATGAACTCGTCCGGTCTCTCCCCAAACCTTTCTGAATTTCCAGCATCCACAACATACTAAGGCAGAATTCTGCAGCTTAACCACACGTTCAAAGTACCGTTGTCACAGGCAAGCGCTTACAGACCAGCAAAGAGGGCCAGATAAAATAATTGCCGTTCTCAAATCACAAATGTCCTTGCCGTCACCCTTTAGCACCGTCCAAGGTGTGCCATGACAAAGCAATGCTTTGCACACACCACCAACTTTCTCAACACCGACAAGAGGATTTAGAAAAGCCCTTCAGAGACTGATGCCTCCGGTTTAAATATATATATCCCAAATATGAGGTAAAGACATTTTGGCTGTGTCAAAGTTGCCAATTAGAGAAGCTTTATTTTTTTTTCCCCCATCAGAATCCTAAATAAACTAAAGAGAAACATTTCTGGCAAGAGCGCCCATTTTGCAGTTTTCCGATGAACAGCTAAGTTGATTTAATTCTAAATATCCCTCCACTTATTTCTGCTTTCATATTGATTGAAAATATTGACGTCACACTCTATTTTAACGAAGTCAAACGGGGCCTGACCCAATAGCTCACTAAGGGCAACAGCAGACATTGTATTGATTTAAACGCACGTTGGATCAGGACCACAATCATTTAATTCAACGCTGCAATGTGCCTTCTCATCTTCCTTCCCCGCCTTCTTTCGCCTTTGTTTTGATCTCGTGGGACCAGAAGTTGCTATTCATGCAAAGAAGGACCCAAGGGATCATCCTGAAGGTGCTGCAGATCTGCCACGTCCGCTTCCCAAAACGCACCGCGTGTCCCTCAGCCTCCCTCCTCGCGCTCGCTAGAGCTGCTGCACGTACATCTGCTGGATCTGCTGCAACGGGGCGCAGCCATCCGCCCCTGCAGGACCCCATCTTTCGCAGGTGCGGCTCGCCAATCTGGTCCCTGCTCTGCCGACAACACAGGAGAGGCCACCCACAGCCAAGAGTAGGGCAGCTCGTTGGGGTCTGCGTTCATCCTGCCTGCTCCCCAGCTACCACCTAGTGTCACGGACAAGTGGTCCGACACCCTGAGGGAATGCTCCTTCTCTAACCCTGTGAGGTGGGGATCTACCTCCTCTGTGTAACCAGATGTAGTCTCTCTAGCTGAAAGACAAGAAAGCTTGCAGGGAGCGGCTAAGACTTTAGAGCTTTTGATTTTTATGATAAAAGAGCGGTTTAAATTGTTTTACTTGAATGTCTTCCCATATAATGATCTGGCCTGTTCTCAGAAAGCTTTTTTCCACCTTTTTTCCTGAGCATTTGCATTATAGCCAGATACTGCTGAATTACATTAGCTCTGAGAGACAGGGCATATTTCAAGCTTAAGGGTAATTATCTAAGGAAAAAGTCACAGAAAGCAAGTTTTATGCTGAAAGGTACTTGCATACATTTCACTTGTGTCCCTGACGGATCCATCCTACCGCTTGTGATTAAAAAATCCTATTAGTCGTTTTCCCAGAAACCAGGGGAGTCTTTCCAATGAGCTGTCTGAAGAGTCAAAGGGAGGGCTCTTTATTCTAACCCCACTGACTTCCCTGACATCACAGTCCATTACATTCAGAAATTATCCTGTTACAATAATGTGGCTGGACTACAGTGCTGTTATGTAGTATAACCAATTTAACCGGAACATTTGTTGATCTGGAAACAGAATTCTGCGATCTCAAAGCTAAGTGCTTCAGGGCAATGTAAATAAAAATAACTTTACAAACAATAATGACACGAAAAATAATTATGCCTGGGCAATGAGAGCATATAACAGGAAAACTGAGTTGGTTGCCACTGCGTTGGAAGCCTGTAAGCCAGTGTGACCCAGATCTCATCCACTTTAAATCTTTTCAGTTGCAACCTAGATCCGCACGTAATCAGCTCTGCTTAAGCATCCTTGCCGTTACGTGGAAAAGCGTGTCTGCACTTCAGTGTTGGACCAGGTCACACGGATTCACATTTGAATGGGCCCTATCTACCTTGAATTAAAAGTCTACACGTCCATAGCTATCAAAACAAAGGCTTGACTGATTGCTACTCATACAAATATTATTGTGTACGTATGTATACGCACTTGTATACGTAGCAATCCGACCCACAAAATGAGCCTTCCAAAATTAAAGATGATCCACAAAATAAATCTCTTTCACAGTTTGTTTCAGTTTGCAAAGTGTGGAGGAAGAAGAGTATGACCAAATGATGCATCTTTATATTTCTGGCTGCTATAGATGCGCTATCTGAAATGGCATTTCTACCACTGACGCACCGTCAGGACTAATGATATGGTTAGATTTCACCTACCCACCTGTGATCACGCTTAGAGCCTGAATGGTTAGGTCACAATAGCGGGTATCAAAAATAAAGTGACTACACGTAACCAATCATAAGAAAGATCCTAAGTACACCGTTTCTAAAACACATCAGCAATAATATGCCTTAAGTAACCATCTACAGAAGTTTGGTATACCTGCTCTAAAGCAAATAGTGCTATTTCCTTTCTCTTTTGCTTGTTTGATGCGATAAAAACATAAAGAGGAGTTGGATAATGCATTGCTTCATCGAATACTTAGGGCGAAGAGGTGCATAATTGAAGATGTCTATCAAGCACGTTTTCCCACTGCTTATAACAAGAGAAGACCTGTCTGATGCTTGTTTATAAAAACACAGGATAAAATTTTGTATTAAGGATTCTCAAAGAGCTCTTAAAGACTATTTCTAGATACTCCCCAATTTAACAACCATATTAGGCACATTCAGATAGTAAACCTTTCTTCTAAACTAGATGTTTTTCATCTTTTGCTCACAAAAGAAAGAAGGTTGAGATTGCTTTACTTTTGCAGTCTCTCCCCCCAGCCAAACAACTTCAGAGGTGCCAATGTCTGACCAAACCAATACCTAGAACAGCATTGTTACCTACGGCGTACTGAATTCCTCCAGCCAACAAACTGTGCCATTAACATGTGTTTCTTTGGCAAGGATAGAAAAACTGATGAGTAGGGATTTACTACAGAGTGAATCTCAGGGACGAGAACTTTCCCGTTCCCCCAGAGCTCGGAAGAGCACCTTTCGGCAGCGCTCGTTTGGGGCGTATTTGTGCGGGTGGGGGACACCGCAGGCGGCGCAGCGGAGGTGGCCGGGTGGGCCAGCACCATGGAGAGCGGCCCGGCAGCACCATGGAGAGCGGCCTGCCCACCCCGGGGTGGGAGGGGTCATGGGTGTAGAAAAGTAACAGGAATCCAAAAAAACCCCAAAAATGAAACAAACAAAGAAAAATAGTCGGGAACCGTTGGGGACACGGTCTGGTTCCATTTGCACGTGCGTAGTTCTGTGTGTTTAGAACTCCTGGTACTCCAGCAGTACCATTGCCGATCCAACGTGGGCCCCACCAATGGCATGGATGGAACACGGCGCTACTCCGAGCTAACGACCCCAAGCTTCTGCTCGTCTGTGAAATCCTTTGCCACAAGGGCAGCAAAGACCAAAGAGACTAAGAGGAATCTTCACATTTCTAATGAAATATTTCACCAGTGGTGAAGGCTGGATCTTGAAAACAGATAATAAATTTGGACTAAAATCCTACATCTAGAACAGCAGAAAAGTCAAGTTTCAAAATTCAAGACAGCCAGATCTGATTACTGTGGTATCCGCTTATTTCTGTTGAAAACAAAGAGTCAAGATAAACGCAAAACATTCAGTGTTGTATTTCCCACCGCGAGCGCCTGAGAAAATGAATGGCAAATGATCCCCCTCTCCTGGTCAAGTAATGCTAAGGCAGCGATAGATTCGCATTTCAAGTCAGTTACTTCAGCATTGCAGCAGCTCAAGCATGAAATTTTGGGATGGCTAAAATACGCCATTGCTCTAGGTGCAAATGCTGCAGTAAGCATCCAGATTCACGTAAACATTTAGTCTACTCGGGACACCAACAGTAATCTTTATCCACGGTCAGATTTTCCCACGTAACTTTCTGAACAGCTATGAAACAGTTTGCCAAGGATGGCTGGATAGGGTTTAATTAACAAACTTGTAAATTCCCCTATGGTAACGTCTTGCTGAAACCAAGATGAAATACACTGGCACTGATTACAAAGAGGAGGTAAAGGACTAACGCCATGAGAGAAAGGTCCTACTGTACAGATTCTGCCTCCATTCCACTGTCCTACTACAAGTTAGGATAGGGTAGACCAGGATAAGATGGACTAAGCTGCTCTCTGTATCACATACACCGTGAAATCCTTGGTGGCCCAAAGATACAGACTGCCAAGGAACTCCTACAGAAAGCACCAGAGAACATCCAAATGCCTCTGAGGTAGCAGAAATGAAGAAACATTTTCCTACGTGATAGATAAAAACCAGAAAGCAAGGTCTAAAGACCAAACCCAGCGACAAGCCAGACACCTCTGCCCAGGGTATGATTCGCTGCTGAAGGGCCCTGTGTCTCATGAGCTTCTGCTGGTCCTGGATCAAGAGTCTACATTCTTTAGTAAGCACCTGCCAGGTGACCTTTTAAAAGCATTTTCATAGCCTATTACAGATCTCTTTTCTAAATAATATCAGTTTTAAAACAATCGGTTTTGAGTAAGCTAAAGACATAAATTCCTCAGAAATCACAGGGGGGACAGCTTATTATCCTTCTCTGACTTATGTTTTCATAATGTAGATCTCACTTTCAAAAGACTAGGCTTTCTTCCTTGTCCTTCCTAAACGTAATCCCGTAATTTTTAATTTTTAATTTTTAATTTCCAGGCCCCTGTTATATGGAACCATATAACAAAAAACACCTCAGAGACACAAAAAGCACGAGACCACTGCTATCACACAGACTTCCAGTATCTACAGGCATTTCAAGGACTATGGAATATAATTTTATTTTGCACTTTTATATTAAGAAACCTACTTATTTTTAACAGCTAATGTTTCTGCAGCATTCAGACATGTAAGAGACCAATTCTGCCTGTAGGAAGTTTACTGGAACCAGTTTGAATGGTCTGTCAAGAAGCAGCACAAACGTGGCCCTCGGTAAATTATTTTCTTACACCGATGGATAGAAACGATTTGGTCAATCGTATCACTGACCTGCGTAAGCGTGCCAGGCTAGAACTGTGTTCACGCTGTACTGAAGCGGCTGCTCTGGTTCTGAATTTGTACTGAAGACAAAAACATCCTAGATCTGAAGCTAATTTCCAGAGGCAACGACACGTCTCAAGCTAAACACAAGAAGCTATGTTTGATGTATAGCTTTTTCTTTTACTGTGAAATCTATCCCACCAGGTAAATGAGCTTGCCCATAACAGTACACCTTCAGTTACATGAAACAAAGCATTCCCCAGACTTGAGAGACACATCTGACACACAGAAAGGCACCCATCACCATGAATTTGCTCCTGAAGCGCCTTCACTTTCCATTAATTCCTGAGGAAGATGAGGATGAAGAGCTTGTCTTCTCAAACAACTAACAAGAATGGGTCCCAATTCACAGCTGGAATAAAGGCAGCACTCTGTCTAGATTAATTGTTGTCTTCACTTTAAAAGCAGGGTCTTTCTAAAAGGAGCAATTTCTTGAAAACACTTTGTGACTTCTTGGGAGCCCTGGGAATAAAGACCTTGCAAAAAGGGAGCTGTCGGAACCACTTTCCCAAACAACCTCTTGCTATTATGGAGATTTGAAAATGCACTGCAGAGATCATTACAAAAAAAAAAATAAAAAAAAAGGTATCCTCGCAGAAGCATACTGTAATTTGACATGCCTGATATAATTGGAAGCCTTACATTAATTCAGCTGAGTTCATCAAATGATCCTCCTTGACTATCACTATCTTCTTAGCAATTTTACATTTCTCCAAGACAGTGGCATTAAACACAATAAATAAAGAGTATGGAAATGTATCCATTTCCTTGACCTTACTCTGAAAGTCAAAACCGGGGTGCTCTTGCTTGGAGCCCTGGAAGTTTGCAACATGTAGAATGAGATGCTCCTAACAGCGTACGCAGAATCTTCTTTGAAAATCGGACATCTGTCCGATTGCAGTTAAGTTGATAATGAACTGTGGTTGGAATGGACCAGAAATATTTCTGCAAAAATCTGAGCAAAACTGACCCTCAGCTGCCAGGCCAGTTCAGATTTGAGCTGGCCATATTTGTATATGTGCGGCAAAAGGGCAGATGATTTATTGACGTGGGTTGAGGCCGTGCTCTACACTGGAAAGGGATGAAGGCAGCAAATAGAGACCACGTTAAAAAGAAGGACAAAAAGAACTGTGTCTCCGTCTAGACCAAACACATACCTCATCCCAGGCTTTCCCTCACAGATCAACGTATCGTTCCTTAAGCTCTTGCAAAGAGTGAAACAAGCTTGTATCTCTACGACATACAGCGCTGGATTACAGGCAGCATTTGAGCCAGAGCGAGAATTCCTTTCAAGGCATGCAGGTTCTTCTGGTGACACCAACAATTACAGAAGATGAGTTTCAAAGCAGGAGTTAACTGGCTTGTATGGAAAAGGCAGAAGCTGGACTTTCCAGCGAGAGATAATGAAGACAAACGCTAGCTAACACTTAGCACATCACTGGGGATGTGAGAAACCTGGATTCAAAATCCCAGGTGTCCTATCACCTCCGTGAATGAATGGCCCCATTAAAACACTACTATTTACGTAAAGTAGAACAGCTCCAAAAAAAGGAGGAACAGCCTAGTCAGGCACTAATACATTCATCTGGGACTTCAGAAACATCTCTGAACCAAAAATCTCCAAGTAAAGCCTTAATCACCAGTCTTTCCACGGGCACTCGACACCGTGCAACGGAGCAGGCTGTCAAAGCGCTGAGTCAGCCAACTCATCTGCACGGTAGAGCATGCTGGTCAGGCGTAAAAGCAGGAAAGGCACGTCAGCACGTTGTGCCCCGTCTTTTAGTTGGGTTAATTTGTAGCCTTGTGCTAACATTCTTATCTCATCCCCATTGGTGCTGGCTTGAAGGTCACTGCGTTGTCCACCATGGCACAGATGCAGAGAAGACATCATCTTTTCCATACTGAATGAAATATTTGCTAACTTTTCAAAAATCCTAAGGAGAACAATAAGATCTCTAGGATTCACCTCTCCATAACTGCAACCAGCCAGCAAGGAGGATTCACCAGTCTGTTCCACTCCTTTAGTTGCCATCTCTTTTCTCTGAGGATACAAGGATGCATAGCAAATGGCTTGCTTAATGAAAATCGGTCTTTAATTCATCAGCTGAGAGTGAAATTTGTGTTTGGCTAACGGTGAATGATATTCAACACAACAGCAAGCGCTCAAGTAAAGCCTATGCTGTAGCACTATGTTATGTTTCTCTAACACTAGCAGGTTCAAGATCTGAAGATTCTAAATGCTTTTTAATTCAGGGAGATTAAAAAAGGCTGGGTTCAGAGAAAAGCACTACAGTGAACTTAAACAAGGGCAATTCTGTTCTCAGGCATTTCCGAGCCGTTGCGCGTTCTTCTGTCTAGCTCACAATATCCAAGTCCCCCTTTGAAGCGTTGCCTTCATATCAAGACAAAAGGACCACCCGGGCAGAAGAAAGCATCTCAATTTCAAGCAGGTACAAGGGGACTATGAACATCACTAGCTAAGCAAAAGTCTAGTCTTAGATCCACACTTGTCCCTACTGAGCTAAACAATAGTTTCCAAGTGGTCTTTGGTCCCGGGTCCTGGAAAAGCAAGCTTTACCTCTGGCTTTCCACAGCTAAAACAGAACTTGCACATGCTCAAGAGGTGAGGTTTGCAAGGAGGAATGGTTTACCTGGGTTTACAGAGTTTTTACGGTAACTAGAATTGCAAAAGCATATCCCGGGTGTTCCCCATTCCTCCCCCTAGAAGTTTACACCCCAAGCTGGGTTTAAAACTACCCGAATTTATTTGAATTGGCAATAAATCAAATTATTTGGAGCTGCCATCTCCGGCTGAGCACCACATGGTGGCACTCCTGTCCCAGCTGTCCCAGCAGCCTCAGCCCTGCGATGGTCTAAGGAAAAGCAGGCAGACCGTTCCTCATCTCAGGATGCTGACGTTTCAGTCTGGCTTGCGCTACATGAACAGGCTTTGATACAGTTAATACAGTTTAATAGCTTAATAGGGTTTAGAAGAACAAAAAGATGTCCACCGGGCAACTGGTTTTTACTGCTCAAAATAAAAAGTAAACTGCTTTTATGCTAATTTTAAACTTCTCTCGGGGAAGGTCTCCTCCAGATTGCCTGCTCCAGGGCAGCGACGTGGGAAAGCTGTTTGCCCGCAGCGATTGCCACAACTGCTACGGCCCCATCACTCGCCAGCCACAACCTGGCAGACGGGTGCTCTCCTAGCAGCAAAGGCTCTCCGCTCTCCTCCTCCCACCTTGAAGCAAGCAGGAAGAGGAAAACTCCAGAGCAAACCATTCCCAGTTCCTCCGTTTAAGAAAACCACTTGGCTTTCACCACCCTCTGTACCTCCCAGGAAGGAGCAAGCGCCTCCCGCTTTTTTGCACCATGGTGCCTTCCTCATTTCTCCTAATTTGCCACTGCGTGGTGGTTTATACCAGCGCAACAAGGAGGTTACATCGTACAACCTACAGCGTAACTCCGCGCGTAACGTTCAGAGGAGCGTTAAACGCCGGAGTTTCCACGTGAGAGAGAACAGACAGCACGGGGTTTCTCGCCTACCATCAGCAGAAACGCATCTGGGATTTAACGCTGTCTCTTAACACACAGGAAGGACAAAAACTTCCACTTCCAAATGCAAAATATATTCTTTCTATCCAGAAATTTCATTCCTAAGATAATTTTTCACCTAAAATCTTTGTCTTACTGTCACTTTACTATACGGGTTTAGGCATCCTAGTGCACAAGTGATGCTCTAGAGCCAAAGTGTAAAGCAAGGGTAATATTTATGAACTGAAATTCCACATATAAGCATATAATTTAATTTCATGTTTTACCTTAACTATTCATTGTCGGTTTTTTTCTATTTAAGCTTTAATTTCTGGAAACGGACCTGTCTTGAAGAGCTAGAATGACATATGGACAACGTTTAGATTTAAACGCTTAGTTAGAAAGCCACCAACACAGGTGCCTCGGAGAATGGTGTTTTCCACAACCTAACCATCTCCCAGAGTCAGAGAGAGAAAACGGTGCCCAGCCAGGACAGAGACGACACTGCAGTAACCTTTGAAAAGACTCCTGCTGCCCTGCGCTTGGTATGATCTTCGATTAGCCGCTGCTGGGTAGCCACGTATAAGGGGACTATTTCTGAATTATCATGCATCAAACTGCACATATGTGCAGGAATAGTCACTTCAGCTGCCATTTTGTACAGGGGAGCATAAGAAACGTGATTATGGGTATTTTGGCCCTTTAGTTTCTTTTCTCCAATTCATTTACTGTTGCTGTTTTAACCCGTTCCTATGCTGGGAAAAGCAGGAACTTCTGCAATAGAAACAAAAGTAGGTTCGGCAGTATTCTACATACGGTCCCACCTCCTACAACATCTAAAATCACATAACGTGTACTTAACCTAGCGCCACAACAGAAACGCAACAAAGGTGAGATGCGTGGGGGAAGATGCGGATGGTAGCCCAGGAGAAGAGCGAGGGGGCTGGACAAAAAATTATATCAGACGGGCAATGATGCAAAATCCTATTAATTTTAAGGAGCATCAAGAGGGACGCCTACACCCCTTCTTCTTGTGTGATCTTTGCATCGTTACAGGCTCCAGTGGAAAAATAACCCCAGGGAGCTGAACATTGGGCGTTCACTGAGGAAAATGAGGGCGATGAGGCTCCTCGACAAGGCTCCTGGAGCTGCTCTTTGCTGTTCTTTCTTGGGAGCCTTTCAGCGAGAGCAGAGAGTCCATCGCACGGCAAAAATCCCGATGAACGGCAGATCCACATTCCATCTGCGCCTTTTTATTGTGAAGGGCATGGCTAGAAGAGCTTGTTGTTAACAGCCAGTTCTTCTTCTGTGTGTTCCACCTATCTGGACTAATTCAGGCACTAACAGGACGGCAAGTCTGAAAGCTGGGCTACCAAATTTTGTAAAGACTGTTAAAAGGTTCAAACTGATGCTTTTAGCATCCGTCCTCTAGCCCGATGTGTGTGAAACAGCATGTAGCGTAAGATCATTTAGGTTGCAAAGACAAGCACTTAAAACCTAAAAAATTCCCAATTAGGACCATAATCTTTATTCACTCCCCCCCTTATGTGCACGTACTGTGAGACAGTCTGCAATTAAGGACCCCATGCTATATATTCATATATAGTAGGCCTGGGCAGCACCCACTTAAACAGAACTGTGAGCACCTATGTTCTCCTTGGTGCTCAATGGGTGGCAGAAGGACTTTCTTCTGTATGATAAACCTGATTTCTGAAGATGGAATTATTAATTTCCTCATAGGCCTTTCTGTAGTTCTCTCCGATATATCTATTTTTTTTATATATATATGTATGCAACAAGTACTACCGCATTTAATTTCAAGAACAGCTTTGTGAAATGAAAGGCACTTAATCTTCAGTTTACAAGGCCAAACGTATCCTCTAATTTTGGCTGCAGCAACCAGAAACGCTTTGAATCTTACTTTTCAAGATATATACGTTACGCATAGCATTTATAATTCAAAAGCGACATTTCTATGAGCTTCATTTGCTATAATGGCCGCGCAGTATTTCTACAGGTAGACCATGAACCACAAAAGCCAAGCTGTCAAAGAAAAGGAGGGAACACATAAGAGCTGGCGGTCCTTGAAAACTCACATTTTCTGATGCGAGCAGCATCACACGGGACCTCCGAGAAGAAGAAAGCCGGAACCCACCTCGCCAGGGCAGGGCTCAATTTCCGAAACGGCCAGCTCTCCTCCCTTCCCCGTCATCCCACGTCTTCGCACAAACATCCCACTTCCGACCCAAGCCAAGGAAGACTGCTGCCCCCCCCCGATCATTAAACTCCGATTCACGTCTAACTCGGGTCTAGCCTGTGCCCTGAAAAAGTCAAAGCTATAATGGAAAAATAGGGCACGACTCCATCACCAGAATTCTGCATCTGCAAACACACCCCAACCCCCCCAACTTTATTTCTGGCACTACTTAATCTTTATGCGTATCTGTCCTCAGCCTTGCTCCTGGGAATACCGGAATGCTCAGTGACACTATCGCACCTCAAACACGACGCGTCGGGCTACCGCGACACTAGCCAACGTCGGTAGCGTTACCGTTCGTACGCGTACACAGGTTGCGCACGAGCACTCCTGAAATACAGAGCGCGCCTTTGATGAGAGGGATGAGAAAAACCTTACGGAAAGGGAATAACGACTCCGCATGGCAAGAGCTTATGTTTTTCAAGAATTGTGCAGGGCTTTTCCCTGTATATTCAGATCATGGGGTCAAACTACAGAGGTGAAATTTTTTTTCCATTTCTCATTGAGATCTATGTCCAGAGTACATACACTGGTGAAGACGATGCCCTCTAAGTTAGTTTTGTCCATAGGAAGGGATTTTCTTGATCCAAACGGAGGCAAAATTGAACATTCCCATCACTAGATAAGGGATGTACATCCTATGCAAGTCTCCTGAGTTTAGGCCTCTCCCGATTCATGTTTGGCAGCAACCAAATCAATCCCTGGAAGCTCCTCTGTGCCTCTCAGCATTTCTGAGCTCACAAGCAAAAAATCAGCAAGCGCTGCACATAACGCCAGTCTGCTGCCAGCCTTCCAAACAAGCTCCCGGACTAAGGCATCACCTATTGACATCTCCTTACGCTTTTTGGCAGCCAGTCTCACCTTACCTCTTCTTCAACACCTTATCCTTGCCACACAGCAATATTTCCCCATTTCCTCATACCTTTCCCCCTTGTTCTAGCCCCATTCCCCTTAGGCCGTCCCCGTTCCATCCTCCCCATTGGGCTTTTGATGCATCCACCTTTGGGCAGCACTCGGTATTTTGTAGAAAATCAGAGAGCTCAGAGCAAGCCTGCTTAGGCTCAACCTTTCCTGAATTCAAATCCCTCCCCCTCTTCCCGGCAGCACAACACGCGCGAGATTTCCAGCGAGGGCACCCGGGGACCTGCCGAGCGGCCGCTGCAGCGTGCAAACGTGGCGACAAAAAGCAAGAGCGTGCAAGCCGAGGACACGCTTCAGTCGCTGCGGTCGATACCAGCAGATGGGTTCAGGAGAGATCAGTGATGGACCTCAATTCCAGCTGGCGTGTCCATTCCCTGCCCCCCTGATTACACGGCATCGTTAATGCCAGTTGGTGCGCATCGCTATCGCGGTGAGCCCCAGTCTCCATAGCAACAGAGCTTGTAATTCTGGAAACCCAGAATTTGGGCAAAACGCATCCTCGCGCACACTGCTGGATTGACAGCGGACAGAGCTGTGTGAGGTTTGCGGGATTTCCGAAGTGGATTTCTGAAAGGATCCGCGTAAGAAACGCTTTGCTAAATCAGGACGCGGCACTGCCACAAACTTTGCGAGTCTGCCTCTCGCGGCAAGTGCTGGCATAGTACGAAGCATAAACACAGCGTGGAGGGACTGCGGTCCAGAAGCTGGAGAGGGAACAGACACTTGCAGGGTGTTTCTGGCTCATCTGCTGATTTTCTGTTTTACTTTGGGCTAAACATATTGAAATTCTGTAAAAAATGCGTAGAACGATACATTCTCTGTGGTTTTGCCAAGCGCTCTGATAACTTCAGCAGATAAACATATCTACAAAAGTAAGAAACAGTTATCTGACAGCAGACTTGTCATTATATTAATGCGGACGGATAAAAATGGAAACTCAAGTGCCATGCGCCTACCACCACGCAGACTAATTTTTTTAGCACAAACCTCCACTTCCCACCACCCTCTTTTTTTTTTTTTTCCCCCCTCCTCTCCAGCAAGTGGAGAGAAGAAAGTGGGTTCTCCCCTCTGCCCAACGCCCTCCGGAACATTACAGTACTTAAAGTAACATATAGAGAGTATAATAAACCATCTAAATGCCTTGCCTAGCTAAATAACTGCTTAAACGTGTGTCATCTAAACCCTTACAAACTCACTGAAATAAAACTAATAATCGCTTTAGGTCTAAAAAAGTGCAATGATGATAGAAACTGCTCTATTCCACTTGGGCATGTGGAGGACACCAAAGCCTTTCATACTCGGGAATGGAATATAACACTTTCTGAAGAAGCTCCGTCAAGCAAGGTTGAGCTACAAGCAACTGTTGAAAAAAAAATTAATTATTTATTGTGGATTGGCAGTTCGTTACACACTACTCAAAATGCAAATGTTGTCACTACTGTGCCAAACCCACGATGGCCTAAATTCAAGTCCTGAATTAAGACTTTTAGATCCTCATAAACAGCAACGATAATACAAGACTGATGTCAGATGACAAAGCTGCAAGAATGGATACAACTCAAACACAATAAGTTACCAGGAAAGTCTTGTTAGAAAAAAGGCAGGAAAAAAGACCCAAACTGAGAGGTAAAGCAGCTTGAAAAGACTGGGATATAGAGCCAGAATAAAGGAAAAAAAAAAAGGCAAAAAAAAAAAAAAGGCAACCCAGTCCAGTTATGTGGAAGACATCTATCATAATTGGCACCCTGTGCATTCTGGGGCCAAAGGATTTGTTGTGAAAATCACCTTTTGTTGAAAGAAAGGCTTTCAAGTCATTTTTAACCCTCCTGGCTGAAAAAAAATCATAGAATCCTAGACTGGTTTGGGTTGGAAGGGACAACTTTAAAGCCCACCTAGTCCCAACCCCCCTGCTATGGGCAGGGACACCCTCCACCAGCCCAGGCTGCCCAAAGCCCCATCCAACCTGGCCTTGGACACTGCCAGGGAGCCAGGGGCAGCCACAGCTTCTCTGGGCAACCTGTGCCAGGGCCTCAGCACCCTCACGGGGAAGGATTTCTGCCTCACATCCCATCCCCATCTCCCCTCCTGCAGCTTCAGGCCATTCCCCTGTGTTCTGTCACTCCCTGCCCTTGTCACCAGCCCCTCTCCAGCTTTCCTGGAGCCCCTTCAGGGACTGGAAGGGGCTCTAAGGTCTCCCTGGAGCCACCTCTTCTCCAGGCTGAACGTATGCTGGCAATCTGCTACATGAACCCCTCTCATTTTACACAAGAGAGTAGTTATCATTTATCACCGGCACCTTCCCAGCTGTTACATAAAAGATCATGAAAGCATAGCAACATCCTCAACGTCTTTCAAAACAATACCATTGTTCTTACAAGTCTCTGCTAAATAATCACTGATCAGAATAAAAATTTAAAAAAAAAAAAAAAAGCAGTGGAGCAACACAGAAACCTCTGGAGGATGTCCTCTCATGCTTAAGCTGGTCCATTCCCTGTAGACAGCTCTTTGTGGCATGGAGCTCACAACCCTCATGGCATGGGCCCAACGGATGACTGAAATACCCAATTCTGCAAAAGCTCTGATGGATGAAGATCCATCAAAGAGTATCATCTTGAAAGAGCCTCAAGAAGACGACGGCTGGGGTACAGAGCTATCGTGAAGTATAACAAGAGATAAATCAGCTTACTTCTAATTGACCCAGTGCTCAATCCAGAAGAAAATGAGTTCTTGCAGCTTTACCAGCTGTATTAAACTGCATTTCTACAGAAGCCTGCTGTAACAAGATTCTTAAAACGCATTAGTAAATTATAATTAGGGATTTCTTATCCCCTTTTACATGCTTAAGATTTAAAAGCCGACAAAGTCAAAGAAAGGCTTCCATTGACTTGGAAGGCTTTGGAGAATCTCCCCATAACATTCACTGATGCAAACAGAAATTGCGTTCGTAAAGGAAAAATGAGAAGCTGGTGTTTTACCAAGGAGAAAACTTCCTGAATTTTCCTTTAGAAGGGCTTTCACAGGGCCAGCTCCTAACAATGCAAACTTACTGCTGCAGAGCGGTTTATACTAAACTGTTATTTCTACCAAGGAACTTCTCTGAAGAATTCTTCTGAGCCGTCACAGATGAAGAGAAGGGTTATCCAAATGCAGAACAAAGTGTTTCTGCTTAAGCAAAGGCGTCGTGTGAATCCACACAGGAACATAAACAACGTGTATGGGAAAGCCTCGGTGAACCTGTATACCGCGAGAGCACGTGGAAGAAAGACAACTTCAGTGTAAGCAGCAAAAAGTGAGAAGACAGCTCTATTTCGCCGTCCTTAATGACACGGGAGCTCATGCAGATGAATTAAAGCCAATCCCAAAGCAGCTGGGCCAAGTACTGACAGCGCAAAGCCGTATCACTCACCCGGTATAAAGAATCTGCCCAAAATAGTTGGCTGATGGTAAACGTTTCTTAACGCACATACACGGTACCTAAGCCTATTTAGCTTAAACACGAAAGTAAGTACACCTACATACGCTTCAGTGATCTCGGTGTTAGCGTCTCGTGGCTTAATTCTTCAGTACAAAAAGAGCAAGGCTTAAAATAGCTTTGCAAATTAAATTAAATTAATCATTTTTACCACGACAACAAGTTTTCCTGACTGCAACAGACTACGCGGCGCAGCACTGTGACAGCTAATTAGGCTCGAGCAGCAGTGTCAACGCTCCGTTTCACCATGATTTCTATGCACTTCTGTGTTGTGACTGTATGCAAGCCATTTTCGGTTTGTCTTTAAGTCAATAATATACTTAAAAAAAAAATCTCAGACACATATTTACAATTTTGACAACAGCAAATAGTACTAAAAATCAAATGCACACATCTTCAGGCTGTATGCATTCTTCTTACCTTAACGTTTTTTTGAAGAACCACCCAGAGCCTTAAAACACTTTAAAAAAATAATTGGTCTAGACATCTCTTATCCTTTCCATAAGTATAAAAGTAGTTCAAATGAATTTTGTATTGTCCCTATAACAACAGGTGTGATAGTGCTTTGGTTAATTCATAAAAATACCTAATTTACAGGAATATTTTGTAGCAGCCAGCACCAAGATACTGAGCCATCAATCACATGGAGGTGGAGAAGAGACTGCAAGATGCTCAAAATAAATTTCCATACCTGGGGACAAAATTTGTTAATGGGGCTCTTCCCTCATTAGTCAACAGGTCGAGAAACTCCTACACAAATAATTACTCCGGTAGCAAGGGAGAGCCCTTGCAGCCCGATAACCCTTAAACCTTGCCCAAACTTTTACTCGGAATCATGCTCAAATTGTTTCTTATATTTAGCAAAAACTGACCACACTAATTCCCCGAGAACGAGGGTGGCTAACAATTCTCTGCGGTGAGCAATCTGTTGTGCTGATTTGGGGTTGGCTTATGGAGGCTTTGCTCCGTTGGGAAGCTCGACGGGACGAGCTGGGACAGACTCGGCAGAGAAAAGCTGCCGTGCAGGGCAAGTGGAGCAACTCTACTCCTGTCCTCAATACTACAAAAGTGCTTCTTCGGCATTAAAATAAAGGGGTTTTTTTCCGGTAACCTTTACCGTTACCGTACGTCAGCGAGATACTAACGGCCTCTTGGCAAATCTGTATTTTGCAAGCGCATAAATGAGCAGACGGACAACTCTTGTGTAAATGCACAACACGTCCTCACCGGGAAGTTGAGCCAAAGCCCCGAACTCCGCGGGGCAGGAGTCTCTGCGCTTCTCGGAACACGACGGCGGGCACGAGTCGCCGCAGGTGCGGCCGAACGGGGTCTGTGGGTTTGGGAGGTCTCCGAGCTGCAGCCCCAGGGCTTGAAAACCAAAGGAGTTTTCAGTGGGTATGAAATAACTGCGACACCAGAAGGGCTCGATTTACACTCGGCTACGATCCATTTTACTGGCGTCCCTTCTCTGAACGCAACAGTCACGCTTTTCCCTGCGCCGAGACTTCGCCAGAAGCGGGTTAGAGCAAATTAATATTTGCAATCTGAGAGTTTTCTCTGCTCGTTAAAGGCACCGGCAGCTCCGTAATCAAAAGGCAGACGGAAAGAAGCGCTTCTCGGAACTGAACCCGAAATAATTAGCTTCCTACCCTGCTCTGCAAGCCTGTCTCAAATCTGACACTTCTAACAAAGCCAGAGAGGGAATCTGAGCTGCCAGGCTTCTGGTGCCCGGGGAGAAGTGAAGCGTTACTGCTTGGCATGGGTATCTGCATGCAATCAGATCATCAAATCATCACATCACAGAGAAACTCAGGAGTTTTGTAGGTGACTCTCAGTGTCTCCATGTCTGAAACGTCTCTCGGTGGTTATAAAAAAAAAAAACCTATCGAAACTTTTTCAGATAGAAAATGGCTTGTTCGATGCACCACTCTTAACGAGGCATCTTAGCGTTGATCACAAAAACATTTGTTTTCCACGGAAAAAGGTGGCCTTGCTTATAGATAGGGAGAAAAAAAAAAAGACAAGGGGGGGAAAAAAAGAGCAAGCAGGAGAAAAGCACAAAAAAGTATCTTCCACCCTGCTGAAACATTTCTGCAGAGGAAACTATCATTTCCAACAACAGCAATCATTGCCAGTCAGGATTCAAAATTAATGAGGAACCTAGGGATGAGGGGGGAAAAAAAAAAAAATCCCCAAGCAAAAACTGTATTTAGATAGTAATCTCCAGAACCATCCAGCGCTCCTCGGAACAGTCTTCACCGGGGCATAAACAGCCACCCAACCCGTGAGCCTCTTTATCTGCAGGTTGCTTAACGCGCTTGCGGTTATCTGCTTTGGTATCACTTGTTTTGTTGTTTTACCTTGATTTGCCTCGGGGTATGTCTATAAATAACCCGAAACACCGTTCCCACGCTCTTCCACAGAATCACCACGCAAGAAACGTGCACTGTGGACAATGACGGTTTTGGCTCCAAGAACTTTGAAAAATAATGCAAAATGCACGTGTCATCGTAATTTATTTTTTTTCCAATGTTTGCAAGAAGCCAATGCTGGTATACATTCTATTAAAAAACAAACCTCCACCTCTGCTGCTCTGGATGTATTTTAGGAACTAAGGCAACAAGATATACTCACCTTCTGCAAACACCACGTTCTACAAGTGCCAAGCGGAGAAACCACGCGACAGAACGAGCTACAAAACGGATACTGGAATAAGGAACAAAACCACCTGCCACCGCAATATAGCTATTTCTGGGTTGGAGCAGCAGGTCCTTTTTGGTGCGGTAAGGCAGACGGGGCAAAGCAATTGCAGGTTTGTTTGCACATCGCAGCGCAAACAAAAGATTGCTTGGTAGGAACAGATTTCCCATTGGGTTTTAATGCAGCCGAGTATGCAGGAGTTCGGCCAAATTCATGGAGAACAGCTTACAGAGTCAGCGTTACGTTGCTCATTGCCAAGGGATTTAAGATACCGAGCGCAGCATCAGAGTCGGTCGCTCAGTGCCGCACCGCTGGCACCGCCGTCTGCAAATGATGAACGAAAACCCGTCTGGTTTCAACCCACGCAGCCGACCAAGCACAAGAGAAACCAATAAACATGCCAAGACATCCAGACATGGAAGATGCAAAATACAGCTAGTTTTTGTATTTATCACACAATTAAGATCTTTACATATATATATATGTGACACTCCCAATACTTGACTATCATTATTACTGTGGATCTCTACCTATTTTAGCATCATTTGAAAAGAAACCCTTTTGCATTTGGCCTCCAGTTTGTATTTCTGCAGGCCAACGTGTTTCCAGCTGCCTGCGAGGGCGTCCCCTGCCAAGACGTTTCCCAGCAGTGCGCTCCCAGCTACGCTCCACAGTTTGCTTTTGAACAGCTCAGGCAATAACACAGAAAGCGGCAGCAGTGCAGAGCAGCAGAAAGTAAAAGCAGCTTAAACTATGCAATTTTTTTTTTTTTTTATTTTTTTTTTTTTTTGCAAAGTACCACTCCTCCAGGAAGGATGCACGTAGGAGATGAAATAGTAAGAGTCGGTGAACAACCCGCCATGCTTTTCTATACAGTTTAAATTCCTTATGCCACACACAAAATAAAAACCCCGCACACCCCGTGCTGCACGGGCGCTGCCTGTGATATGCATCAGAGTGCATGTGCTGGGGGGTGAGCCCGCCGTAGGATCAAAGTTACGACTACTAAATCACTTCTCCTTCTTCCTCTTTCCCACTAAAAGCACATTAAGCAAGAACTCCATTTACAGCTTTTTAAAAAAATAAAAAAATTAGCAAGTAAATTATTCAAAGGTGAAGACGCATCTTCAGGTAGCTACAAAGAAGGAATGCCTTTATAAACGGTGCAGTCTGAGCTAGGTATTTTTATTTTCAAATTACACTGCACCAGGCGTTCAACGAAAGGCCAGCAGCCCTCCGTTATCACCTGGTGTGGATCTGGCGGAGAAGTCAAAGGAATCGCGCCGATGAGGACCTGTCCTTTGAAGCGGTCCTAAATCAAGTAGAAGGAATATGGTAACCAGGACACTTTCTGTATAACTTTATTCCTCTGCCAGACACATTTGGTCATTTACGAAAACAACGGAGATGTTAGCAATTTTCCTCCATCCAGGGGTAGTAACGTCACCGATGCAAAACTTGTTCAAGCTGTTCTAGGAGGCTGAACAGTTTCCTTTGAAAAACTGGGCTAATGACTATAATCCCCTGCAGGGTGACTGATGTGGCAAAATCTCAAGAGACAGTAACTGGTGCAGGAGTGACAATAGGCTCAGGGACAAAGTCTCTTTATATTGATAAACTGGGTGTGCTCAGTACCAGCAGCTGTAACTAATGGTTATTTCCTTTGTCTACATTTTCCCTATATTGACATAGCGTAGACACCAGTAGCAGTCAAATAGATTGCTAACCAAGCTGTGGAAAACACAGTTACAATTCAAAACCAACAAAATATAAGCAAAGGTTGAGTTTTGCTTTAACAAAGCGTGAAAAGTGCCCATCTGCTCATCTGATTTGTACCAAAGTTGCACTAAAAATAAGAAAAAAAATTTAAAAAAAACCCTCCCAGAACCAGCATCACGCCTGAATTCAGAAATTATCTGTGTCAGTTCTCAGGTTGCTACACACAATGCCTTCCTACAATATTATCCTGGTATTATACCTGTATTTAGTCCCAGGGAAAGGCGACCCAGAGGAGTGCTGGAAGCCCTTCAGGGCAGGATGCAATTCCCTGCTCGGAGAAATGCCGTAGAAGGACCTCCTCCTCCTTCCGAGACAGGAGAGCTGATTAACAAACGTTGCTATCACAGTTTTTAAGGAACGTGGCTACTGGAACAGAAAGAATAGACTTGCACACCAAGCAGAGAAGGAAGAGTTCCTGACCGGTCAGCCGAAATTTTGATACACGGAAAAATACTTAAAAACCCCATTAAACAGTCAAATTGTAAAGATTTTGAGCAAGGCTCTGTTGACCTACCTACAAAGCATTTTTGCCCTTTGAAATCTCAAGTGGCGACTGTCAGACTTCTGCAAGACCTGCCCTACCGTATCATCCCTCCCAGGCAGCTGTAACCTGGCTTAACGACACCCGCGCGGCTCAGCAGAACTGGAACTGGCAAACAGCTTCCTCCCGCCTGGATCTCGGGAAAAATTTGGATAACCTTCACAAAATTACCCAGAGGGTTTCAATAGCAACGGGGAAGCCCTTACATAAAGGGAATAATGAACATAAGGAGCAGCCAACATGAATTTGTTAAGAACGCATCATGTCAAATAAATAAAAAATTTTGGGGGTGGTTTTATTTTAATAAGGTCTTTTAAATGGATTTTTATAAGGAAACATGGTATGGAATAGATGGAGACAGAATAACAAGAATAACGCTGTTTCCTAGTAGAACAGAGAAAAAAATGTTCTTTGCTATGCACCTCTGACCTGTGAATGCCAGAGATGAGATACCGGATTTTAAAAAACCCTTTCATCAGCCAAGTACATGGCTCTTGACTACAGAAATGCTGAACCTACAGAGAGTAAGTCGAAGCTTTTTTTTGGTATATGAAAAACACAGGGTGTCGTGGTTTAGGCCCAGCCGGCAGCTGAGCGCCACACGGCCGCTCGCTCACTCCTTCCCCAGCATGATGGGGAGGAGAAGTTAACAAAAGGCTCGGGTCGAGATAAGGACAGGGAGAGCTAATTATCATCACGAGCAAAACAAACTGAACTTAGAAAGAGGCATTCATCTAATTTATTACTAAACAGAATAGAGCAATAAAAAAAACCAAATAACATCAAGCCTTAAAACACCTCCCCCCACCCCTCCCGGGCTCAACTTCACTCCCGGCTTCAACCTCCTCCCCCCTCAGCGGCAGGGGGGGAATGGGGGGAGGGGGATGGGGGTTGCGGTCAGTGCAGCGCACGTTGTTTCTGCCGCTTCTTTGTCCTCGGGGGGAGGACTCCTCTCATCCTTCCCCTGCTCCAAAATGGAGTCTCTCCCACGGGCTACAGTCCTTCCCGAACTGCTCCGGCGTGGTCTCTTCCATGGGGTGCAGACCTTTAGGAGAAAACTGTTCCAGCGTGGGTCTCCCACGGGGTCACAAGTCCTGCCACCAAAACCTGCCCTGGCGTGGGCTCCCCTCTCCACAGGTCTACCGGTCCGGCCAGGGACTTGCTTCAGCCCGGGCTTCCCACGGGCCACAGCCTCCCTCGGGTGCCTCCACCTGCTCCAGCGTGGGGTCCTCCATAGGCTGCAGGTGGAATCTCTACACCCCCTCATCCTCCCTCCATGGGCTGCAGGGGGACAGCCTGCTTCACCATGGTCTTCACCACGGGCTGCAGGGGGATCTCTGCTCCGGTGTCTGGAGCACCTCCTCCTCCTCCTCCTCCCCCCCCCCCTCCTGCACTGACCTTTGTGTTACATCTCTGCACTTCCCCCGCCGGTTGTACAAAACCTTCCCCCCTTCTCAAATATGTTATCACAGAGGCGCTGATTGGCTTGGCCTTGGCCAGGGGCGGGCCCATCTTGGGGCTGGCTGGCATTGGCTCTGTCAGACACTGTGGAAGGTTCTAGAAGCTCCTCACAGGAGCCACCCCTATAGCCCATGCCCCCACCCGCTACCAAAACCTTGCCACACAAACCCGACACACAGGGCTATACCGTTCCTCCAAAACGTTTTGAAAGGTAATAACCCTGTATTAGCTACAGAAAGTCTTGTTTATCTAGTAACAACAAAGTCCAAAGTACCAGTTAAATACAGAACAGGAAAAATAACCATCCTGCTTGAGTGGATTAACCTGCTCAGTAAAACTTTGCAAATTAGAACAAACCTGCCCGCTTAAAATATTTCAAACGGCAAGTTTTGCAAAAACTCGCTCTTGTTGCCAGGAACCCAACCTTCATTTCAGACCAGAGTAAACAAAACGGAAGGGATAAGATTAATAAAGCCACCAGAGATGCAACTGTTGCACACCTCAAGGACTCCTTCATGAAGATAAAGGCCTACAAAAAAAGATTTTTCCGGACAAAACCAACAGCCCTGTAATTGTGCCACTGTTGAAGGAAGATATTTCAAAGCAGCTGGAATTACTCATCAGCAGCAATGGAAGATAACACTCTGAAAACATGTATTATACCGTACACTTACTTGGAAAATGATTTTGTAATCCTGGACAGGGATGCCCCACGTAATTTATGGGCACAAATTCAAGGCTGACCAGGGTCAGTGTCAGCAACCATGCGGAAAGCCTCAGCAAAGACTACAAGTTTGCAGAAATTTCAGCGGCTTGGAAGGTAAAACATAGTTGGGGAGCTCCATCAGCTGGAAGAGGAGTGGATGGAATCAGATTTGCCTCATCATACTGCCAAAAACCCGAGTCCATAAGGTGATTCCGCAAGAGCTTTCTACACGTCTATCTTAGCTACTTCCCTACTGCTGATTTAAACTTCAAAAATCAGAAATGGGCAAAATTAGACAAAAAAGTTTCTTTAAAGCAAGCAGACATCAATCAATAATTCTATCGATCTCCCCATTTCATACACATTCCATATATTCTTCTGCTCTAGTTGGTGGTGTTTATGCAGTCATCTGTTAATTTTATTAGCCGATAGTTCCAACACAAATGCAGAATATACGTATCTCCTTACTCCATTTGTCTCTTCAAAAGCATTGCCTAGTTTTACATAAAAAGCCTTCCTCTGAAAACAATCAGAGGAAAAAAATTCTGAGCCTGCTGCAGATATGCTAATTCCAGCGTACGTCTTAGTTATTAACATTTGCCTTTGATTTGGACACTTGTTTCAAGAAAATTAACATACAACACAGAAATTATCATAGATATTACAAAGGATGAAATTAATTTTAACATTTCTGTCTTCCTCCCCCCCTTTCTTTCCAGTCAGAACACGTGTTACATGGATTGCAAACGGGGACCGGTGTCTCTCATACATCATTTTCTGTCAGGTGAATTTTGGTACCATCCTAAGTGGCTTTTGCCCTGCAGCATAAAAATTGGCCCGGCGGAGTTCCTCCCGGATGCCTTAACTGAAGGTGAGCATCTTCAGCTCCAACCGAGTTCAATGAAAGCCGTGCAAACAGTAGTTTGCGGCCAGTAATTAAATTCATTTGCAAGCTAGATTGCCTGCCAGGCTGTTAATTCACTGTAGATTAGATACGCAACAAAGTTATACACTGCACATAGCCAGTCATAGGAAAACAGCTGTTTTTTGGTTTTTTTTGAGGGCTATTTAATTGTAATTTCTAGAACCACAGAAATTATTTGATTTTCCATAAATATTTTGCTAAAATATTTACTTCTCAGACTCACAAGGTAGTTTGCTATTAACAATCACTGCCTTCTAGCTCTAATGGATAATGTTTGTGCAGCAACCTACTATCACTATTTTATCCTTTTAAAGGGAATATTTGAGAAAGTATATATAAATCACATGCTTTCGAAATGATGTGGAGGATGTTTTAAGCAGCGGTAAACTGTACAAGAGCACTAAGGCCAGGACCAACACCCATAGGACCTACGGGTGACCATGCTCCGCAGGTTACCCATAGGTAACCTGTCGTGCAGGAGTACCGGGCATATATTTTACAACAACGTCTTAAATGGCACAAGATCCCAAAGCAGGTGAGCTGCAGAAATCTCTTGAATCACATTGCCTACAGGGGGAGGAAAAAATAAACCAACAACAAAAAAACCCCAAACCAACCACATACACCCTCGCCATCCCCACTAAACGCATATTTTAATTATTTCTCAATGTTTCTTGGTCTTCCTTATTTGCAACTTTCATTACAGCTACGCAAAGTCCATCCCTCCGCTTCTTGTCTGCAAATAACAACCCACACCAGCATGTTCATGCTTTGCTCTGAAAGCCATTATCAAAGAAAAGAGTCTATCTCTTTAAAACCAGCACCACTCACGCTAAAAAAAGGCATAGTAAAATCGCTTAAATATCATTTTCCCAAAGGGAATTAAAAGATTGCAGCCTGGCATTTAAGAAAAGTCTCAGTGACATCATGTCCTTTAAACTTGGTGTGATTTGCAGGTTACCCTTACTTAACACTCTCCGCATCTTCTCCGATACACTTCTGAGGCGACGTACACACATAAATACATGCCGAGTGAGCTACAAGGGAATATTTAAATAAATGTAGCTAAACTGATACAAACCCTTCTGAAAACTCTCTTAGGGCTTTTAAAAGTCAATTACCTTTTTTTTTTTTTTTTAAATGTAAACCATGAGAATTAAATCTGTATAGGGTTTCCAATTAATACACAAATGCAAATACAGTGTAGAGGATAAGAGGCTGAGAAGTCATGCCTAAGCTACTCTGAACAATAACATCTTGCCAGCTGCAATGCAGAAATATGGAAAACTAGTGACCCCGAGAGAGCATCAGATACATTTCAAACCATCTACTCTTTAAATACCAAAAGAAATAAAATACCGTCCTGTTTTGCAGCCTTCCTCTTTTATAAAGCAGCAGTCCAATTAATTCAAGTGTTATTTGCCCTGTTTGGCGCATCATCAAGTAAAACTCCACCTGACTTAATTAAGCTCTGTTGAAATGATATCGCCCATTACGGAGGAGCTGAAAGCCTAAACCTGCCCCAGACGCAGCGCTCAATAGAAAGAGCGAGAGCCTGTATCGTTTTAAAAAACACCTTAAAAAGACAGATTTTTCCACAGCTACGGTGATTGGAACGTCATGTTTTAGGCCCATAAAGATTGGGTTTTGCAAATCTGTGACAGAAATACGAGTATTTTGTTAAACTACATCAGAACAGGCTTTTTGCAAAGAGAAGCGGGCCAAAGCGTTACGAACTGGTTGTGCCCAGAAAATGACCGGTGCAATAGGAATGTATTTCAAATGCTCCCAGTATATCTCAACAGCAAAAACCCTGGGGGAAAAAGTACAGGAAACGGGGGGGTGGGGTGGGGGGGGGTGGGGTGAGGGGGATGGGGGGGGTTGGAAAAATAAAGAAAAATCTCTTGCTAAAGGCTTTCTCATAAACTGGGGGAAACAAAAGACTGGCAAGTATATCCTGTCAAGCAAAAATATCAGCAAAGGTGGGAAAGGAAGATGACCTCAACTGTATTGGGTTATGGCACGGATTAAGGTCTTTATCGCAAACGGTTGACCTATGAAGGTATTTCCTTTTGATGCTATCCCAACTCAACAGACATGAATGAATTAGGTCTCCTGATAAACCTGGGGAAAAGAAAAGAAAAAAGAAAAAAGGACTCTATTGCCTAGTATGGCTGCACACAGCCGCCACAAAAAGAACAAGAGGTCTTCTGGTCAGGGAGATCTGCTCTAACCTATTTGTCCCCAGAAGATTTCGGACTTCACACGCACGGGGTGTCTTTGGTCCTCAGGTCCAGCCTCCTGATGTTGCAAGCTCATAGCCGTACATTTCTTTAACTCCATGCTAAAATAGAGAACTTACTTGCCTCTACTCTCTTAGCAGAGAGTTCCTCCAGAAGGTCATTAATCGAACCGTTACGAACAGTGTAACTTCAGGCCTGCATTTCATCACAGAAAATTTATATCCATTTACTGTCTGCGCCAACATTTTATCTCTTCCAAAACAAGCTCCTTTCCCCCAGCCTCCTCAATGGCCTTTTCTGCCCTGTTCCAATTCCAGATTATCTTTGTAAAGCCTGGATTATCACATTTTACGTATCATTCCAGACAAGATGTCAGCAGCGTTTTGTACTCCACCACTGACGTTCACCTTCTCTACTGAAAAAGACTGTACTTGATGTTATCATAGAAGTGCCTTTTTATGGCTATACCAAATTTGTGGTCCACCTTTATCCTGCAATCAGCTATTACATTAAAGTCCTTCTCGCCTTTGACTTCTAAAACATCAAGAGCTCAGACTGTAGCGGAAAATTTTATTAGGCCACAACTGCACGATCTGATACTTCGTACTAGTACGTTTCATCCCTTTTCTATGAGATGTCTTGAGCACTATTCATTCTTCCCATGTCCCACCCTTCACAGCCCTGCAGATTTCATCAGCAAGTTCCTTTTTCTGGTGCCAAAACCGAAATTCTTTCAAAAAAAAAAAAAAACCAAACCCAAACACCTCACAAAACCAAAACCAAACAACAAACTCAAACTCTGAGGAAGTCATCAGTCTTCTGGTTCAGCCTTATCTGTCAGATTTCCCTTCAACTCATCGGCATCTCTGCTTCAACGAAGTCCTTAGTGCCAAGACGGGAAGCGAGTTCTACCCAGACTCAGCAAAAATGTTAAAACTAAACATGAAAGCGCAGAGGTTTTGGTGCTTTACCTGCATATATAGTCCAAGGGGTTACAGACAGAGCTGGCTGGGTATTTCCCCGTTAAAGAAGTCCCACTTATATTGATTTCTACTCAAACAACATAAAATCTTGCTCATTCCCTTCGTATTTCCTACGGTCATTGTTCAGCCCAGATGCCTACAGCTCCTACCTTGAGGCTGCTCTCTTTCACCTGGCTGGAGCCCTGGGAATTTCGATTTCCAGACCCAGAGGCCAACTCAGACATGGCTCCTGCTCCCTCTCAGTCGCTAATTGCCAGAAGGAAACAAGAGCTTTGAGTTCCCAGATCTAAATGTCTTCTGAAAATTTACTACACAAAACGTTGGGGTTTAATTTCTTCTTTATATTCTAAACCAAAATGAGATGTGTTCTTTTTTCTTTTAATATACAATTGCAACAGAACATAAATTCTGATAATTAGCCAGAATGTTACCAGACGTAAAATTAGTCATAGGCTACCCTGTGACAGCACAGCACTGAACGAGAGGTAGTCTTATCTGTGACGGTCTGCAACTTTTTTCTGTCCCTTCTGCACTAAACATTTAGGATAATAAAAGGCATTTCCTCAAAATATTTGTAGCTGGAGGCACTTCCCTAGCAGCTGTGAGAGCTCTGCAATTTGTCCTCCATAAAAAGTTAACTCTGAAGCCTTGAAAAGGTGAGAGAAACCGCACGTACATTTTTAATATAATATTTGCTCGTGTCCCTGAAACCCAAGATCTCTTTCATTCCCTGCTGGAAGCTCACTGCTTTCGATGAACAGCGGATATACACGCCAAGAGCGACACGGGTAATTAAGCCCTTACCCCAAAAATATGTTTGAAAATCAACCCACGACTTAGTATTCTCGGTGGGAAAGCAAGTGCTCGGCATCATATTAGATCAATCCCTAATTCTGGGGACTGAGCGAAACTTTAAGTAACAAAAGCCATCACTCTGTTCCTTCTCCTTGGCACTTCCCCCTTGTTGATGTGACTATTGCACAATGGAGAGCACCTACATCTTGTTGTAAGAGGAAATCTTTAACGTTGCGACGTTGCCAGAGACACGTCCGTTATATAAACCAAATGACTTAATACTGCTAATAAAGATAATATATATCAAGATCACTACAGAACAATTAAGCATAGCGTCTAAATGTTGCATCTACATTTCTTATACTTGGAATGAACGCCGAAGGCTTCACAACTAGCGCGCTTTATACGAATGACAGAAAATTTCACGATCTGTATAAAACTGCATGCATCGACCCATGGCATAGGATTAGATGGAAGTTAGCGGAGATCTCACATTTATAAAAGTTGTCTTGTAAAGACTGGCGAAGAGGTGGGGGACAGGACCCTCTTCTACTAACGACTGAGAAGCCGTTCATTAACCTTGGGATGCCGATGCCCGATTCATCTGCTGTCAGGGCCGCTCTCAGGAAGCCCGGCACCTGCACGGGGATACCGATGCCGCTGGCACAAGGACAAAAGCTTGAATAAATTCTATACGAAATACATGGGTAGCAGCCGAGTCAAGTAAGACAGAGATTTTGGGCATATTCTTTAAAAATATCAATGGAAGAGATGAAGGAAAGAATTGCTGACAAAAAGCCCACATTTTTTTTAGAAATGAAATGCAATTCTCTTGCAGGAGTTATTCCTTTTTTTTTGGATTTTAAGTTATTTTCCTAAAAACCTTTCCATATTTTTTTCTTCTGTGGGTCTCCATTTTATTTCACGGAAATTCCGTTACGTGCCAGCAATCCAATTGTGAAACCTCTGCAGTTAGTAAATTCCCAGAGGCTACAGAAACATTTCTTCATTTAGAACAGCTGAAGAAATATTTCTTTATCCAAACAGACAGATACATTGAAGGCATTTAACAACCTAAGGGCGGGGGGGGGGGGGGGGAAATCACTGAGCACTACATGGAGTGACACGTTGGATAGTTGGAGTGGGCAAAGGTCTTCAGGAATCATTTGAACCTAGTTTGCGGCCAAACCCGAAGATTTACGTCAACTTTAACAGACACTGAATGAAATCGATGTAAAGGAAGGATGTTTCTTCCACCTCTGTTCTGAAACGCTTTGTAAAACAAAATGTAATTAAAACGGAACTTTACAATTTTGTTCAGCAATACCTATGAGTAGCAGAACAAATATTTATAGTTGTATTTATGAGACCAAAAATGAAACAATACTCTTAAAAAGAAATTTGAAAGAGGGAAGGGATCGTACCTTGGGATTTCCTGCTAAGGTCTTGAGAGTTTTTTGAAACACACTGAAACATATACGTTCTCTGCTGCTCTGACAACACGGACCGTAGAGTGAGTTTTGGCATAGAAGCAAAATTCATTAACGGCAGCATCTTCTCCAGAGTAAGAACTTACTCGTTTGTAAGTTACTGGTACACTAACTCATTTGCCTAAGAGAGTTTTTCGTTCCTTACAATCACAGTGGGCCCGAATAACCCCTGCCATTATTTGTAAGGGTTTGCCACACCTGGAATTTTCTTTGCAGCTCTTCTGCATCAGAACGTCACTCTGCAATGCTCTAGAGCGCTCACGCTTAACGCTAACAACCGCCGTCGCGCAGCATCACCCTTCCACTGCTCTCAACCACGGCCAACGCGAGCGTGAAATTCTGGACACTGATCACAGGAAAACTAGCTGTTTGCATACTGACCTCAGTGCCAATAATTAAAATGATGATACTACACTAGGCAAAAAAAACCCTGAATTTCCAGCAAAATAATGGCTCATGTAATCAATGCGCTTGCTTGTGTCCAATTCCAGCTTTCTTCTTGCTGATCTTCTGTCTGAACATTAACCAGAGCTCCAGAAACCTTCAGTAAAATTCTGCTACCACCTCACCTAGCAAGTTTAACAATGCCTTCAAAAAGGAGCGAGATGCTTCAGTGCCACATGTGGTAGAACACCAAGGTATGCTTCGCTACGGACTAAAGCGGGGGAAATATAGCCCTGCGTCTTGACAATGCCATAAAGTGAAATATAAAAGAATTGACAATATGCTGTGAGACTCACTGTTTGATGTATTGTTCTTAAAAAAAAAAAAAAAAAACAAAAAAAAAAAACCACAAAATCAGTGAAAATAATCAACTCTTGCCAGAAGAAACTGTTTTAATGCCATCTGGAATAAATAACCCACCCATACATTTCACCACCTCCAGGTGATAGGTGATGGACTTACTCAATCCTTACTGCTGAGATACATGTAGGTCGTACCTGAGCACTGCTCTTGTATTTTACAGGTGAACTGACGTGCTTCGGTAAGATAAGTGTCTGAATGTTTCTACAGGTTTCTGTTTGCTGAATTTTATGGCACAAGCGGGGAAATGGACTGATGGGATTATGTGCTTTCCACAAACATCAATATATACTAATGGTCATCATTACTATTGCAATAAAACCATCCAGATAATTTTACTAAGTAAAAAGGGAAAAAATTCCAGAGAAGGATTAAAGACTTGGCCCCAGAATTTATGAATCCAAGCTCTAAGTATATTGAAAATTAGCCTTAATTCAGCTAGTAATGTAGCTACGCGCCATAAACGTCCAGGGTCAACAAGGAAACGCTCAACTCATTCCTGATGGGCTGAATCTCCAAGCCTTTAAAGGGCAGGCAAATTACTGCAGGCAACGGAAATCCTTCCATTAACTTCAGGAAACTTTGACTCGGGCTCTAAAAACTGAGTTGTGGGGTTTGTCCGAACGCAGCTAAGATAAGGGTTTGCTTTCCAGGGCGCGTCTCAAGATCTTAGTGTTAAAATCAACCTGAATGAGTCCCCGAATACTTTGTGTAACCTCTGAGAAAAGACTTTGGGCTCAGAAAGTCTTCAAATAAAAAGTACAGGGCACGGAGAGCAAAGAGAAGAGGCAGGGTTTTAAAAAGGGGGAGGGAGGAACGCACGCCCTTGGAGCTGGTGCCTAGCAGGGGAACGGGGGATCGCTGGGTTCGCAGCCTTGCTCCGGCACTCGCGCCGGAGGCCGCCCGGGGCAAAGCACTGCAAAGCAACCGGCTGCAGCGCAAGGCGCTCAGACCAAATGTAGTCTGTAAAGCACGCTGGCTGCAACGATCAGGAATGCTATCTGAGAAAACGACTGCATGTTGACATCACCGTCATCAGAACGGCAGCCCGACCTCAGTCGGTTGAGCCATGCATTACAGTGATGTAAACCGCACCCTCATTTCATTTGCATTTCTACAAATCACATTTTAGACAGGAAAAACCCACCAAATAATTATGTGCTTTTCATACTGTTCCAATAAAGGTTTTTCATAAGTACATAACAGTGAACAAGATCCAGAATTTTCTCTCTGATGATCTAAGTCAAGCACTGAAAGTGCCGCACAAGAAACAGCTCATCTCCATCCCTTCTCCTCCTCAGCAAGGAAGAAAGGAACTCAAGCCCGGATCAGCGTCTTGCTCTGGTTCCCAAGAAGGACAAGCCGTGCCCGATTCAGTCGGTGCCTGCACCATCTCACACCACGCGTCACGCTGTGACCTCAGGCTTGGAACAGAGAAACGCAAAGCCGTGACCCCATGGGCTTCAGAACTTATTGCTAAACAAGATTACAAACGCCACCGCTATGTTACGGACTTTGGAGACTGGAAACTATCCCAGTCTGAAGTGTTTGTTCTCCCTCTGTGTTCACTAGGGCTTCTCTTTTTTGGGGGAGATCAACTACACCCATTCTCTCGGAAAGTTTCAGCAAAAGGTTAACTGTTTGTTCCCTCCTTCAGAACAAACCAAAACAAAATTTAAAAAAACCAAAAAAAAAAATTTCATCATCACGTTAATCCTCCCAAGAGGACAGATGGGAGAAAATAAACAAAGGTCCCAGCCCGAACATCACCCACCCCCATGGATGATCCATTAACTCTGGTCTCCAGCATCAACACCCGACCCATAAAGCTTCACTGATTCCAACTCATACTCGACCGGTTTGTAACCGTACCTTTGTCACTTCAATTACATCAATTAAAAAGGTTGACTTTCATTAATTGTATTTATCGCTTTCATTTAGTGATTGGTTTTTTAATTAAATATATCCGTTTTCCATTTGGATGGAGCTACATTGTGCAGAAGGGATTTCCAGCAGGATTTTTTTTTTTTGTTCATTCACTACAAAAATTGGGATACCGTTCATGTAACTACTATATAAATATGAGCCAGACTGTATTATTTCTGTTCAGAGGCAGCAACTGGTTTATAGCAAGGATTTCTAGGAAAGGCATGTGGTACATCGCTATCTTAATTGCTGTCAACTCTATCTCAAATGGGCCACCCTCACTGCAAAGGAACAATCTCGCATCTTAAGGCGTACATTAGCGCGTAATGAGTTCACGGCAGCTGTTCTACAATCGAAAGCCATCGCCTGCTGCTTCCGATGGCGACGTTGCTGTGAAAAAAGCAGTCACGCTGACGGCCGGCGGGGGCAGAGAGGCGTGTACGAATACACAGCGTTAAATATAACGAACCATAAGCCCTCGTGCACTTACGCCTCCGAACGCAATCACAGCGATCGCAAGCCAAGGGCTTCCTCGGAAAACACCTTCTGCACCGCTCGAAGCAGTTCATTACAAATAAACGCAACAACAAAAGCCGCGCTTGCCTTTCAGGCGGGGAGCTTACGCCTTTCCTCCCCAACTCTGAAGCGCGCACCAAAGGAAACGCCCAACTCAACACTTAATCCGTTTAACTTGCATTTCACACAAACCAAGGTGGTACCAGCAGTGCCAAGGGCTGCATGGGAAGCCACGGTCTCCAACCGGAGCAGTAGGTCTTTGGCAGGGCGGTGACCTTCGGACAAGGCACGGAACGCATTTCCCATCTTTCTCTTTCACTGGTTTCGCCGCGAATGCCACAGCCCTCGCTCCATCTTCGGCACAAGCAAGGCAGTCCAAGCGTGAATGGAAACGCCAGCTCATAAAGCGTCTTTCTTCAGCGTGTCAAAGCTAACGAGCATGAATCATAGACTGACTGGAAAATCCGCGCCCCTTCCAGCGCTTCTGTTTTTCTGATAGAGGTATACACAGCAACGAGAGACCAGACCCTCCGCTGATGAAAGCCGGCAGAGCCCCCTTGGCTGCAGCAAACCTACGCTGACATCCAGCAGAGACCATAGTCCACTGCCCTCAGTCGCCACGCACCAGTGAAAAAAAAAACCAACCAAAAAACATGCACGAAGAGGCTGAGATACGGCATAACGACACAGATCCAAATGCACATGTACACAACCCGCAGCCTGCTTCTCCTTGTGTTAATGCCTATTCATTCATTTTTGGATCGGATCATAGCAATGTGTCTACCAGAACGGTCAGATTGGGTTTCTTCATGGTTTGCGAGATGAATAACCGCCACTGTTTCTTGACATTTATACGCTGGCATCTGCTCTCTGATATTGAAAGCTGCCAGATGTATGAGATATTTAAAATGTTAGAGAAAGAGGGACTAGCAGTCGCTCGGTCACAGGAAAGCAGCACGATTTCTAATACAGCAAGAGACAAACAAGGTTCAGAATCTTCTATAGAAGCGTATAAATTGCTTATAAACTTCATCGGTTCACACTTTCATCTATGCATTTCCAAACTGTCACCAGTGTTCTTCAACTACGTTGACACGTACTCCAGCACTGCTTTATAAAGAAAGCGTAGTAGCGGAACAGTTAGCAGATTTAATTGATCGTGAAGCTAAATCGTTGCAGGACTCTGTGCGTTCCTGGCGCCAATTTAAATCCATACGCTCAGATCCAGCACTACAGCATAATATCAGCGCGTGCCATTCAAGACTGGATGAAACAAATAAAAGCAACCAATCACTTCTGAAATACTTAGCCTGTGGCAGAAACTTATATGCTGTTTAACCTAGAAAATCACTTCAAACTGCAATTACTGCCGTTTACTCCATCATTTCCTTAGGAGTCAATCCTACTCTCCAGGGCACACTTCATTCATGGACTAAATTTCTGTGAGTGTGTGAGCTAAACTAAGAGGGAAAAAAAAAAAAATCTCAGTAGGTTACAAATTGTTTACCTGCGTGCAACCCAACTTCAGGCTAGCTGGAAGCAGCCACAGAGGAGGTGAGATAATGAACCTTTTCTCCCTAAATTGCTCCGTGCTCGAGGAACATTTTTAATGAAAGAAGGTTTGGGGAAGACTAATCAATGCCCACACATTTGACTTGCAATGCCTGTAAGGATACGCCGCCCTTCTGTTTAAAAGGTGAAGACGTAATATCGCGTTTCCATCCTCCAAAATCACGCTTACCAGAGAGAAAGATGAATTTGAGAATTAATTACATGTATTTTCAACTATGAATTGTTTGTGAAAAAGCAGCCTGAAGCAATTTGCTGCCTCTCTCATGCAATTTTAGAAACTGCTCTGAGGGAGTCTTAAACACTGGCCCATCTCCATCCACTTCTTTAAAAAAAAAAAATTTCCCCTCCTGTATTTGGTGCCAGAGCACAATGAAATCAAGTGGAAATTAAGGAGAAAATGCAAAATGACTAGGATCACACTGGATGAGCAACAGTACAGCAAATTTCTACTGAAAATGAACTATGGAAATACTAAATTATTCCTATACGGTGTAGGTATTATAACAACAAGTTCAAACTTCCAGCTCAGCACTTTCTGTCACCAAGACAAAAGCAACCCACTTAATCAGCTAGGAAAGATTTTGAAATAATTAATTCCTGCAAATAAATGAGGATGTAAGAGCCCCTAGCCATCATCTTATTTTCTTGGCCTCCCTCTGTTCCTTGCATTTCAGAGCTCCAGGGCTCCCAGTGTATAGCCTAAACATCTACGTGCTGCAGATGTCAGTCTCAATTTGTAGAGTGGGGAAAAAAAAAAAAAACTTTTCTAGCCAGAAATGCCATCTAAAGCATCAACACAGCATGCCCAGCGGAAGCAGGGATGCAGAGCTGTGTGGAACATGACATCTCAGATAAGGACAGGCAGGTAAGAGAGGCAGAGAAGACGAGAGGCTGCCCATACATCCCCAGATCGTACGCATCTCGCTGAACGGAGACCGCCCGAAGAGAGAAACGGGCCAGCGCTGGCTCAGTAGGCAAGACTTAAAAAAGCAAAAGAAAACCAAAAAAAGCTGCAGAAGACCAAACAGAACGCTCGCTATGGATATATTTATAAGCATCAGACCTTCACACCGACTTCTCTTATTGCTAAAAATCCTTCTCCCAGATGCTCTTCCATCATATGTAGCGTACCCAGCAGGAGGGGAGGCAGAGCGAGCTCGTGGCTGCCTCCAGCATGGACCCTAACGTCCCCAGAGAGCCAGGACAGGCAAGTCGAAGCCGCCGCCTGAAAGCCCAGCTCAGCCCACGTCACCGCTGGCCTGCAGGAACGCGCGACGAGGCTGCGAGATGTGCGAACGCGATGCGATACGTGCGCTCCTCGACAGCCCCAGGCATCCTGCTGGGAGAAAGGGAAGCTGGCTGGGGAAAAAGGGACTCGCTTCTCTGACTCAAGTGGTGTTTGGCAAACATTGGTGAAAATGAGCAAGAACTGTGAACGATAAATTGGGAGCCCAGAACACGTGGCAGGCGGATGCAGGCTCAACACGTCACGCGGTTCTGTATAAAATTCACCGCTCTTATCCAGATGATCTCCTCCTTGTTATCTTCACAATATTTAATCTGTGAAGTGCAGCACTTGCACAAATCTGCTAATACACTAAAATAGCTCCATCCTTTTGGAGATTACTATTACTCTATTAACAAAAAACATTTTAAAGGTAGATAGATAGATAGATATAAAAAAAAGCTCACAACAAATACATAGAATCATTTTGGTTGGAAAAGACTTTTAAGACCATCAAGCGCAACCGTAAAGGCAGCACTGCCAAGTCCAACCAACATAATCTTGTAAGTAGTTGTGTCAATTCTAAGATTTGTTCATTGCTTAGTCCATCAACACACCAGAACGCAATAATTGTTGAAGTCGCCCCGTTACACTAGAACATAAAGACCTAGAAAAGCCAGGCTCAGCCGTGTGGCCGCTACTACGTGCTCTCTCTCCGTCTTACACGCTTTACGATGCTAGAAAAACAACCACAATGGCAACACAAAATGCGGTAGGCCAGATGTTCAGCTATATTGCCCGTCATTATTTTCCCTGCCTCGTTGCTGTAAATCAACAGAAATTATTTCTCCAGAGTGTCAACCACCACGGGGCTGCCATGAGAGCAGGACGGGGCGTTGTGCTGATGCAATCATCAAAAGCGATGGTTCCTCTGTGGCAACCGGTGACAGAGATAAGGCGCTTTGTCTCATAGTGGGGTAAATGCACCTCGTTGGTGTTTTGTTACCATTAGACATAGCAACTAAAGCTACAGGGGACGGGCAAGAAAGGGGAGAAGAAGAAAAAAAAAAAATCTAAGCATTTGTAGCTATGATGTTAGTTTTATACCTGGCACAAAATGCACTGCAAGCCCTGTGACAGGAAGGAAAGGCAAAGGGAGCAAGCAAAACCTGATCTCAGTAATGCAAGAATATCACTGGACTCGTATCAGATCTATGACAGCACAAACCACGTTGAAATGTAGTGCGGACATTTAGGAATACGTCTGGTTTGATCCTTAACAGTCTCTTTACAAACCTCTCTCTTGCCTAAAAATAAGTTTGTCTTTCCATCTATTCTCTTCTTTCCAGAGCAAATTCTAGCACCGTTTCTCTGCTGGTTTACTCTCACACAAATTGGACTAACTCCAATGAAAACAAGGCAGTTCCAGTCCTCTGAAACTGGTTCAGCTGAAAGAAGAAAAGAACCTTCCAGACTTCCAGAAGCTGCGTTACTAGTAAAATTAACAACATCGAACATCCGCGAGTTGGGTTAACTTAGAACTAGAACTTTTGCCTTGTGATAAAGCCTTTTAGATATCCTAGTCCTGAATGAAAGAAAAGACTGGTTTTCCTCAGTAGCTCTTTCTGCCTGTTCAGCTTACTGTCTATCATCTGAAGGAAAACCTTCCTTCTTCTAAAACCAGAGGACGTGATCTCTCTTAGAAGCAGCAGCACGCTCTGGTTTCATCTCGGCTGGATCATCAAACGACACAGCCAAGAGCGGCGTTGCCACAGCTATTTGTCTGTCACCAGTAATAACGGGATAGCGCGGGGAAACAGCAGCAACTGGAGAAGGCTAAAGTGGGACTTTGCGAGCGTGAAATGAAGGCAATTGCGAGGAAACATCACCCAGCAGATTGGAACTGCTGTCATACAAGTCCCCACGCTGATTTTAGGGAGAGATGGACACTGGTTCAAATTTTTCTTCTGATGGCATTCAATTTTCCACTAAATTTGGTAGCTGGATGAGTGAAATAACCAGGTAAACAAACGTTTCAAAAGACTTAAATAGCCACATTTACCATCAATTAAGCTGTTGTGTAATATTATTACAGCACCGTAAATGACATAAGTGAAAACACAGGAACACGGGAGCGAGAGAGACCTCCTCCAGTTGAATCCAGTCCGGTGATACGTTAGAGAAATCACATCTCATTCATAATTAATCAAGTTTCTCTTGGCTTTTTACCTGATTAAACCTATTAGGAGGCTGCTAAAGAGCCTCATTTCCTTTTCCCCTCAGATGGCCTTTTGCTTTAGCAAGCCAAGTTCTTCCAGTTTTTCCGTAAGACAGGCCCTCTCTTCTAGCAATCCCTCTATGCACGCTCTGTGTGCGTTTGGATTCTTGTTCTTGAACGTAGGTGACCAACATTGCCCTTGCAGTCCAAAACAGGTCTCAATTACCTTATGCATGGAATGAACAGTCTTAAGTAATCAAAATTACTTAAAAGCATTAGCTTGTACACTGCAATGATTCCATTAGCAAGTATACAACTTCCAATTGAAGGACCTCACCTAATACATCCAATTTAATTTTTTCCATAGGTATATTTAAAACAGGAGATGATGCTTAGGTGAGGAAGGAGGTCTCATTTATCTTCCTTTAAATCAGCATTACAACTTCCTGCAAGCGTTTTCTAGTATGAGCCTGACTCCAAAGTTTTAATTTCTCTTAAAGAATGGGCAATACAAGTGACAATACTGGAATTCTGTAATAAGCTAAGATGCGTTATTCGTGCATCGATCCATCAATTATGTGTATTTTATGATCAGTGGAGTAAGAACCTGTGGTTTCTGGAAACCCCTTTGCCACCAGTGCTTTTAGTACTAGATACAGGAGCATGCTTTATTTTCTACACAATGACCAAGAGTAGTAGTTTTTCATCTGAAACCCTCCGTAATGAAAAAAAAAAAAACAAACCACCATCCTTGAGAGGAATTATAGGAATTTGGTACTTGGACACTTCACAATACACTTGGCAAAACTCAAAAAACTAACGTATTATAAATTCTTATTCACTTGCTATGCTACTCCTTCAACAGTAAACGGTACGTTGGCTACCAAGACAAGAGGACCAACGCACCCCAAGTGCTGCTCTCGGGGGGTTTCCACGCAAGGCTGATCTGTTCACTTCTGCCTCCAGCAGAATGCACCCTATGCTCTCCGACACGAGAACCGGAGGAACGCAGAGATTTAGCACGATTTTTTTTTCCCCAGGAACACAAATTTCACCATATTCCTCATGTGGATGCAAAGTTCCACAGGAAAGCTGGACGTAACCCTACCATTGGGTTCACGAACCCTTTGAGGCAGCCCACTGACTCGCTGGAAAGCAAAAAATCACAAACATCACCACAAGGATTAGATTTGGGTTTGGGTGGGTAGCCATCTTCTCCATTTTACCAAAATTTCCGTTTTTCCCATCTTGCATTAGGATGAAACTGAAGCTTTTTTCATTCTAAAGTCCGTGTGCTTAAAAAAAAAGGCCTGAGGTACTGCTGAAAATCAGAGAAAACCCACATCACTTCCTAGTTGGGACACCCTCCTGGAACATAGAAGATCCAGCTGAATGCTGTATCTGAGATGCATTTCCCTCTGTCTCTCCCAATACATAGATCAAACTCATCTGGCTCAATTAATATTTAATTATCCACACAAAAGGGATCAACTTCCACAGAACAGATAGAGGGCATGTTGGATAGCGCAATGCAGCTTCGTTCAGCAAAAGTAGTTCAGGACCTGAAAACAGGCTGCATTACTTTTGAGTTCGGAGCTCTCGCACATGGCACTTTCATCTCTGTTCCCAAAAGAAATTGTGCCTACCTAGTCAAAATGCAGAGGAATTCAATCTGGAATTCTTGTACTCTTGGCTATTCCAGAGTGTCTCTTTCTCATTTTAAAAAAAAAAAAAAAAAAAAAAAAAAAACCCACCAAACTATTTTTAGATTTTAAGAACATTATTCTTAAAAAAGAACATTAAAGCCTGGAGCTGTGTTTCTTCATGAAGTTGCTAAAGGTAAAGCTTCATGAGAGCTAATCCAATACCAGACCTGAAACACCAACACCTATTGCATCCAAACTGAGCGATCAAGAATTTTTTCGGTTTACATTGGTCGATTGAAAAATGCCTGATGAATATTTTCTAGTTGGAAAAAGATAACTTTAAAGAGATACCCAAACACTGATGATGTTTTTGAAAAACGAAGAAGCATCAGCTGTTGGAAGCCTCTGAATATGGAGGCTCAGTATAAGAGATGCTTTCTAAGCGTTCATTTGGCAGCTGTGGCGTACACTTGTGTTTCAACCTTGAAAGGCTCTGGGCCACTTCAAAACAAGGGCAAAACAAGAAACCACATATACATGGTTAAAAAAAAAAAAAAAAAAAAGAGATGAAAACACCCATTTGGGTTCCTTAGATCTGCAAAATTTCTCCCCTAGTACACTGTTGTTCCCAGATTATCTACCAGTCAAATGAAAACACTGGGTACACACTTGATCATTTGATTTTTGCTTCCTCATATGCATTTACATACCCGCACAAATAAACCTTTCAAATTCGAGGTAAGGCGAAGCAGATATTCCCTCCGCTGCTCCGTTGCGCTTAAATAAAATGCCAACGTGCTATATAAAATCCCCCACTGTGTGGAGATCCAGGCAAAATTCCAAGCACGATGGGGTGGGGTGAGGATGTTTTTGTTCAATTTCTTGCTTAGACTAGATTCTCTCATGCCCTTACGGTTGTACGTACAGAATCTTCCCTCTGTGATAAAAAGGGGCCTAACAGTGTCGCCTATTGCAAAACAGCTTTTCTTCACCGGGTCAAAACCCTCGCAAAAGTCCCTGCATAAGCGTCTGCTCGCAGCTCTAAATATCATTTCCGTTTGTAGCAATTGGTCTTGCTCACATACAACGTCGGTTAAAATGCAAAACATATGCAAAATGAGGGAGTGAAAAATTCACCAGTAAATATACTTTGTATAGGTTAAATTCTTCCTCATATTGGAGTAATTCCTCGCCCTGCAAGTAGTCGCACACGTTTCAGTGGGGTAACTCGCGTTATACCAATTAAGATTAAAGAAGGGGAGGGGAAATAACTGTAAAGCAGGTTATGTCATAATTATGCAGAACCACGGACATCTTTCCTCTTAAAGGAAAGAAAAAAACCAAACAAAAATAAATAGCTGCCTACAATTAAGGCCATTAAAAAGAAATTACCTCAGGCAGGAGGCTGAAGCAGCGGGTACGCTATACCTTGCAATTCAACCGTTTACGAACGAGAGACCAGACACACGGAGAAAGTGCCCTGGAAAACTGGGTGTGGCTGGACAATTCACATTTTTACCCAATTATTTTGCATCAGCATCGCTGAATTACTACCGATGGTACAAAAGCCGGCAACGTATCTCCCTACGATTGTTTATAACCCAATGTAAGAAACATCTCTGGGAAAGCGACCTAAAGGTTTATAACCCTGCGTCTGTATCGCTGGAAGAAAAAGGAGCAGCAGCACGCAAGTTGAGGCGATAGCATCGTGTGCAGGTTTTATATTTCTTCTGTCACAACAAACTGCTCTCTTTCTCGGGGGGAGCCGCAGGGAAACCCGTGCTCAGAAGCATCCGCTGCCTAACGAAGCCAACTTCCACTGAACCACAAAAAAAAAAAAAAAAAAAAAAAAAAAAAAAAAAAAAAAGAAAGAAACAACCCTCTGCTTAACCACCCGGTTCAGTTATCACCACGTTATCAATTCCCACATCGAGACAGAGAACACCCTGGCTTACGGCGTACCAGCGGGCTGGCCACCGGGCTACTGAGCCGCCCGCCACCACCAGCACTAAAATCCCTCTCCGGCTTGCTGCACCTCGCTCCCCCCCGTACCGCCCCGACCCAAACCACCGCTCCCAGCCCCGGCTTTACCACCACCACCACCACCCCCCCCCGCTCCCAGGATGGCGGGATGCGGGAGCCGCCTTCCGAGCCCGCATCCCCGGGCTGCCGCCTCCCGGCGGGTCCCGGCCCCCGGCCCGCACCTTCTTGGGTCTTTTCCTCTTCTGATTACCGCCGTTACACTTCTCCCCGCCGTCGCTTTTCTGGGCCGTCTCCTCGTTCATCCTTCAGCGAGCGGGTTTGGCGGTGCCGAGCCGTGCCGTGCCGTGCCAGCCTCCAGCCGCCCGGCCCCTGCCGAGGGTGGGACCCGCCGGGGGCGGGCCGAGCGCCGTGACCACGGCAACGGCGGCAGCGGGGCGGGGACCGGCGGAGCCCCGGCGACAAGCGGCGGGATGGGATGGAGCACGGCGGGGACAAGTCCGGCCCCCCCACCCCCGGGCACAGCCGGTTGTGCCCCGGGAAAAACGTTGGTAGCATCACGGAGGGGTTTGGGGTGGAAGGGAGCGGTACAAAGGGCATCTAGCCCGACCCTACACCGCAGCCATGGCTTCAACTCGAGGGGTTGCTCAAGAAGGGTTCCAGGGATGGGGTATCTACCCCCGTGGCGCAGCAGTTGTTCTCTCCCCGCTCGAAACGCGCCCGCAAAGGTGAAATTCTAGTGGTAAAACGCACGCTATGCCCTTCTTTCATCTGCCAGAAAGAATAAATATCACCCTCTGAGGTTCCGGGCCTGGTGCACTTGTTGAGCAGAGATTTGTTATTTGCTTTATTTTAAGAAAGGAACTAAGAAACAAAGAGATTTGCGGAGGAAAGAAGTGTTTCTGTCCAGAAAGGGTTGCGCCCTCCTTAGAAATGACAGAACAGCCCTTGGGAAGGCACCAGTGCTTCTCCCTGCCTGGCTGCGGTCAGGGAAGGGACATCAGGCGGTTCTGCACCAGGTGCTGGTAACAAACACGCCCCATCCTCATCCCAAAACACATACACATGAGCGAGGCTTTGAGCCAGGACTGTAACATCTCGGAGATGATTCACGGTCGGTATTAAAACAGACAATGGCAGCATGATTAGCACAGCATAAGGCAACAGTTTGTACTGCTCAAGTAAATCACCTCCTCTTTGTTTTGAAGGAATAATACAGCAACATTCACATGTAAATGCATGTGACAATTGCAAACGCATTCTTCTATTTCTTCTGGTGACTATGTTAAAAAAAAAACCAACAAACCACCAAACCTGTTCCACTGACAACTGAACACCCAAGTAACTTGCCCTCCTTCTCAAACTGTAGTGAAGGCTGGGAACAAAAGGAAAAAGTCACTTTAACTGCTTGCTCGGCAGAGGAGAGGTTGGACAAAGTGGAAAAGACCCAACGAGGCACGAATACGCTCTCCCACAATCGCGCTGGCTGCTAACACAACAAACATCTGCAGCACAAAAACAATGTGAGCAGTGTAACAATCTGAAAATCCTTTTTTTTCTTTTTTTACTTTAAGAGTGACTTCTTTGTTACTGCTAGCAGTAGTAAATTCTACACTAAAAGCAAAATAACTCATGTAAAAGTAAAGGGAGCTACAAATCCTGACGAAGGCGGGTGCTATACAACACTGCATCTGTTATGCCATAATTAGAGCTGCAATCACAGTCACAGCGAGTATTTTGGGGAAGACATACAACAGTCATTTGTTATCAGCATCAGACATTCATGGAAATCATTTGTGAAACCTGTGAAGATGTGGTTATTGTTTTAATTTACAAAGCAGCCGACTCTGCACACAAACGCTGTTTTTAAAGACGGAGGTCACCTCCCCTTTTGCATTTGAGACAAATTTTGCACACATTCATCCCCCTCCCCAGCCCTTTTTTCATACAAAACTAAGCCTTTTACAGTCTTGGTCTGATATTTGTTTATTCCCACTAAGAAGCGATCCTTGGATTAAGGCAGATTGTTGAAGTACGTGGCAATGACTATTGTAAGAAGAAAACGCACAATACATGTTTCTTGCAAAATTAAAAAAGACAAAAAAACCAAAAACACTGGTATTTCTGAATGTCAATACAGAGAAAGCTTAAACCTCACACGATGGTTCTGAAAACTCAGAGGTGACGGTGCAGTGGCGTAAATGGGATGAAGAACACGGATGCTCACTCTCAGCCAAATCCATCGCTTGGGCCTCTGTCCCTAGAAGAGATGGGACTTGCCACTACACTTTTAATTCTGTATTTATTTCAGTCTTCGAAGTGGAAAAGAATCAGGACACAGGATTGCAGGAGAATCCCATGACAGCCAGGAAAAGGACCAGATTTTCCTGAGAGACCTTTATGATTGAAGGCTTGATGCCTTGTGACAGGAAGAAGCGGCTGGGAAGTCACCGTGAGTAGCAAAAGGCCAGCGCCCCTGGGAGGCAGCCAGTGTAAGGTGTGAGGAAGGAGCGAGAAAGACACAGTTTGAGGATTTTCCATTTCACAGTGCAAGTTTTCTAGTTCTTTGTACTCCATCCTCGCAGAAGTCCGTGCCAGGGTGAAAACAGAGGGGGAATTAAGCAGTGGTTAGCTAGAAAGCTAGAATGGCAAGAGTAGGATCCCTCATGGTAAGAGACCAGCCCGTAATTGCCCATCATCAAGCCGCACATTTCTCTCCGGATCTTTTCTTTTTCCTCCTATCAATACACAACAGTTGCACACCACTCCCTGTGAAATCAAGCGTACGGTGCGACAGCACCCACAAACAAAATACCGGAAAAGCCTTTTGTGAGAAGTATCTCAAATACTTATCGATGACAGCAGCGCAAACTCACACGTACAAATTTACTGAAGGACAACCACCTCTTTAACCTGAACTGCTCTTAGCCCATGTCCCCACAACCCGGGCATCCACCTTTGGGAACACAGTTTTAGGTGTAGTCAAAGAAAATAAATGCTCTTGTTCAGTAACAATGCGCCAGTACGCTTCATTTCCCACAATCCCAGAAATCCAGCATGAAACCGCACCAACCTACCAACCAGGGAGTCACGGCTGCTGTGAATTCACAATAGGTTTAATAACTGCGTAAACTCAGGTCTAATAACCACACAAGCCATCTCAAAAAAAAAAAAATGCCCCAACACCCCAGTAGATCCTAAATAGTCAAGACTGCTGAAGGCATTCTTCTTCATTTAAAGCACTTAGAAAAAAAAATAAAATTATAGCACGTGGATTGCATTTCCTTCACAAAGCAGAATTTATTAGCTGAAAAAACACGTAGACATAATCGAACTTCTAATAGGGAGAATTGCACAGGAAGTAATTTTTAACTCACTTGAAACAGAGGGCTGCAGTCACGTACACCATCACCCCTCAGCAGTTTATAAAAGGGACATCCTATCTCCAACCCGTATCTCTCAACCCACAGAACCGAGTGCAGGATCAACAGCTAGTAATTTATCACCAGGCCGTTCCCACGAAAGAGGGTTTAGATGACCAGGTAGATTAGCGTGTGGGAACTTCTCACGGATATATCCTGTCGGTTCTGTTGTTTCGAGGCCTGTGTTCATCACACCTAAGCCCAGGTGCTTAGCTCAAGTGCCTTAATCCACCCAACATCTGAATCACATTCCAGTGAACAGCCTTTCAGGTTAACAACGTACAATTACCTCTCTTCATACAGCTTTGATGAAGGGGATCCCACCCCGGCTTAAATTTACTTTATGGAGCTGAACAGAAAACATGCACCAAAAGCATGAAGCAACTCTCAGAGTTCTTCAGCAAAGTGCTGGCCAGCCTCTCCGCAAACATTGCCAGAAACTTCTTGTAGTACGTTCGCAGGAACGGCAGCAGTAATAAACGAATCCCTTTAATGCGATAAGCGCGGTCAGTTGGAAGGGCTTCCTTCCTGAGTTTTGCCTGGGTGTTTCCCAGACCTAGGCCCCTCGCTCCCAAATGCATTCATGCAGGCACGTAAACCAAAGCCAAAGAAGAACGTCCTCTTTACAACTGTTGGCAGATGACGGTAGCCTGCGCTGCGCTCTGCGATGCTGCAGTTGGATCGCGGCTGCTGTGTAAGCTATCGGGCTTATAACTAAGCTCAGGCATGTCTACACGGTCACTAGCTTCCCTTCTTCTATCATGGAAGTCGTGCTTTCCTAGGAGAAAATAATCATCATCTTTTTCCAGAGTCATCCCTTATGGTATCATTCCTAGTTACTTCCACAATTAAAAAAATTCAGTCCTACGAGGTCAGCTCTATTCCCACTGAATTCAACACCAGCAGATCCATACAATTCACATGTCTAAAATCCCACCGTTGCAACAAACAACAAAAATGAAAAACTTATAGTTCAACTAGGACTTCTTTCTACACATTGACCTCGCTTCATATTCTGCACCTGTGCTATCTATACTTTAAAAAAAAAAAATTTAAAAAATAATCGTAAGTCAGAACACTTCCACGTCGCAGATTTTGGAGACTGAAGACTCAGGAGGACTTACGAATGTGTACAAATACCTGACTTGAGAGGGTAAAGACGACTGAGACAGGCTCTTCTCAGTGGTGTTCAATGACAAGAGACCATGGGCACAAACTGAAATACAGATTATCTAGATAGACTATGAATTCTTAATCCTTAGAAACACTCGAAACTTGACCGGACACAGCTCTGAGCAACCACCTGCCCCAGCTGACCCCTCCCCACCTCGACTGTTCTGCGATGCCACAAATACAAAGCCTTGATTCTGCAGCTGTTTGAAGAGTACATTGTCTTTAGTAGTTCTTAAAGGCATTAAAATACACAGGTGTTCCAGTTGAATAACTACCAATAATTTAATTCTTTAAATGGTGACACCTATATTTTGTCAGTTGCTTCTATGTTTAGCACTATACAAAAAAAAAAAAAATCCCCTCTAAATATCACGTGCAGCAAGTGCTCTGTATCTATTGAGCACTACGCCACAGATGATCATCTGGGATTTTATCGACTCGCCACTACAGGAGTTTCTGCTGGTTACCTTGAGCTGAACGCTCAGCTTCCATCTGTCCCACCCTGATAAGAGACGAACAATAGAGGGAATCGGAGGCAGATGAAAAAGCTGTCTATGGTTTACCAGTGAAATCATTAAACCAAACTGTGGTAGGAAAGAGTCAAAGTAAGCATTTAATTCTACCAAAAAAATCTGAACAAATTATTTTTATGATGATGAAATTAAGTTAAAGAACACATATCACAGAAATAAGCATTTTTACACGCTGTTAAATAACTGTTCCCTATTTGTTCCCTCCTCAATGAATACAGCACATATAGAATCAGTATCAGAGAAACAAAAGGTGCAAGCACCAAAAAAAAACCCAAATAGACCAAGGAAAACATTTTTACCCTGCTCAACCGAATATGAAATGATTTTTTTTTAACTTGGCAGGCACATTATATTTTTTCCCCCCCTGCAGTTTGCTCTGTGTAAAAATGCTGAGAGAAATCCTGGCCCTGATAAAGACAAAGGGAGTTTCATTACTGACTTCATCCAGCATAGCCAACCATTGCCATTTAAACACAAAAATATCTCCTACTAATACAACGATCATCCTTATGCAAGGAGCAAGCAGGGCTTTAATATATAAAACTTGACTCAGAGACCACAGAAAATATTTATTATTTTGTTTAATGCAAAGCGGATACAACCCAGTCTCCTTGGTACGAAAGGACTTATTTCTTGACAGAGGGGGTGAAACAACAACAGGATCTAACTGGCCAATTCATATCAATTTAATTTCATTTTCCCCAGCGTATTTTCCAGTTCTCAGCATGGAAAAGGAACTACGATGGAAGACCAACGGTTGAACCACTTGTCAATGCCCGCTGCTGACAGATACTGAGCAGATTAACCACATGGCCGCAAACTCTTGGCTACCTGTGTCTGAGTGAGGACACACAGCAATAGTTCAGGCAAGGAGGACTTGAAGCAGAGGCCTGAGGTGCGGTACAGGTGGGTGCCCAACCTGCCGAGAATCCAGACGGCTCCACTAAGGGACCTGAGCAGGACCTATCATTCCAGACATTTGCTACCTCAAGCACAATGCTGGAAACAGTCTTACTTTTTTCTTATACCTAGCTGAGAATGGGACCAGGGAAGAGGAAGAGATGAACAATCTTTACAACGAGAAAAGTTGAGGTTCTAGCCCAAAATATAACTAAAAAAAAAAAAGGCAGCACAGTGACCAAAGAGGTGAGTCAGTGTTTGTTCTACTAATACTGACTGTAATATCTTAATAAGCACATTCCTCCATCCATTCCTCCAACCACGTGTCACAATTTTTCATTAAAAATAACCTATTACATGGCATTTAAGAAATATCGGAATGTTACAGAGTTTCCATCTAAAACATGTGGCAGCGACCTTTCTTTAATCCGGATTGAAGTTACCCAGCTATGATTGACCTGGTAATACACCTTCTCAGAATAGTCAGACAGCCAAGAAATAAGTACCAAGCCATCTTCCAAGAAGTACATCTGATGCGTACTTCCATTCTTTTAATAGATTATGTCTGAAAAAAAGAAAACTAATTTTTTTTTTTTTTTTTTTAAATCCCAGGTCCATTTTCCTTCCAGTTTCCAAATTCAGCACCGCGGCCGTGGACAGCAGCACGAACCCAGCCCCTCATCCTACCCATGGCGGAGGCACCTTCCAGTCGTTGGCTTCCTTGGCTCGAGCCTCCTAACACCGGCACAAGACAAAAAACCTCTCATTGCTCGTTTCCACGCAGTAAATATTTCCGTGGCTAATCCACTTGGGTGGCTCATTTCCCCAGGTGAGTATCTGTTGTTGGTAGCAATCTCAAAACAAAGACGATACCTAGCTGCGTGTTCTCGGTGTGAAGGAACAATATGTAGTACTCTCTCGTCATCAAATATACCACAGTTGATGATGCACAGTAATACTGAAAATGTGTATTACAAAAAAGGTTCTTCTTTCAAATGTAAGTATTTCCAAATTGTGAAAAATTGACATCTGAGCTTGATACAGTCAACAACTTGTATATGTGTTTAAAAAAATAATATATATATTTAATTACTTGCCTCTATTCTTTGTTGCTTCTATCGTCTAAAAAAAAGTGTCATTCCATGGAAGTGGCAAGGAACAATCAATATTTAAGATTTTTCAAATGGGATTCTCAACAGTCTTTAAACACTGATGAAAGTCAAATCAGCAGTGCTATATGCTGGAATAAATCTGAGACCACCTATTCAAATACTCATTAAAAAGTAAGTAATGCAGTATGCAAATGTGACGCTTTTTTTTTTTTTCCGCTAGAAAGTGCATTATTCATGTCAAGCCAGCAAACTCGCTAGATGAATAATTGTTTAAAGAAAGAATTGACTTTAAAACAGGTGGTTATTTTCATGGAACACTAAGTTACTTTTACTTTGTCCTTCAGTATTAACATGAACTGTTTGCTGGGATTATACAACATTTCTAGCATTATCCGCATGAAAATTGTCAGCCAAGTTTTGCAGAGGTACGATTGCATAGTTTGAAGTGCTCCACAAAACACGGACACAGCAAAGAGTCACATACAAACTGGTAGTCGAAACACAGACTGAAAAATTGTCATACTGCGAAGAACAAATTCCTCTCCGCGCTTGTAGCGTGCTGTAGATTAAAATCTATAAACTGAATGCGCAGTTTTCTGCCCAGTGGGAGCTGCAAATTGATTGTTTGCATTAGCCATCCATCTGGTAGTTACAATTGAGTGTATGTGACCTCACATAACACCTCTGTTTAGAAGACATCACACTTCAGCAAGGAAAGAGGCTCTCGCGTACCTTGCGATTATCATGCTGGTCACATGCTCCATGGCGATCGCCATAGTAACCAGACACTTACCATGGACACTTTCTAGCTAGAAGCATTCTTCTCCTATGCCTTGAATTTTTATTCTTTGGGTAATTGTTAGTTTATGTTTTCTTTTGGACTAAAGGACTCAAGTTTTTTGCGTTCCTTTGCAAAAGCAAAGATTACCCCAAAGGAAACCCAAAATCAGTTATAACAGGAAGGAAAATTAGAATAAATGTTTATGTTATGGGTTCTATAAAATACAATAGCTCGTATCATTTAAAACGGACAAACTGCAAGAGAAACGTGTCATATTTTCAGCAGAATGTAACAAAACAAGAGAACGATTTTTTCTTTCCAGGTACTCAAATAAGCCTCTAAGGTTGAAATTATTACAGGTATAGCTGGTAGTTATGACTGTTATATACAACCTTCTCTCGCTAGGTACTGTTTTCATTTTTTTGTAAAATATCCCGATCAAACTTCCACCTCTTGGGTTTAAGGGGGATTTTTATACTGACTGTCTCAAGATGACCTCAAAACATTCATCTGAAAGAGTTCAGCTATTAAAGATTTTACATCCACATGGATCAAAAAGCACAAAATGGGCAACAGGATCGCCAGCACCGGGGGAGCAGAAGCAGGACTGAATCCGGGAACGGCACTGGTGGCACAGGAGGAGCAGAGAAGCTACACCGTGAGGTTGAAAAAGGGGATACGGACAGAAGAGCCAGTGCTTCCTAAAGCCTAGTGAACTCCAAAACCATCAAGATCTACAATCAGCAGAAGTTTTGAAACGCTTTAGACAAACTGTGTAGCGGCTCACATACAGAGTACAAAGCTGCTGCCGTTATTGCTAAGAAGGAGCAGATGGTTGTTCCAGAAGTCAGGATAAGTTAATAGCAATGGTATCCATGTAACCTTAATACTACCTGTGTTAACTATGATACAATCATATCATTGCATATCTTTTATTTCACTAGAACCATCTGGCTCAGGGCTTACACTAAGGCATCAAGAAGAGCTACAGAGTGAGGGCATCTCTTACCCAATTTGCAGATATTTTTGGAGAAATTGAAAGACATACATGGTCTACGGCACCATAGGACTAGGAAGAGGATGGTGGCTCCACAACTAGGACAACCAATCTTCACACCAGATAACAGGATTCATGCTGCTGCTGCTTCCGTCCCAGAGATCTTGTGATCTTTTCTTCAAAGGGTTAAAAAACTCTCGGGCATAATCAAAGTCAAGAGGACAGTTTATAACTGGGATCAGTGAGATGGAAGACACTGAAAAACACAAGTCCTCGGTTTCCTGAGCTAAGGATCCAAACAGTCAAAACTTTTGAACGTCATTTCTCTCTCTCTCTCTTTCAGCATCCCATCTATTGAATAGGAATAATTGTGTCTCGTCACTTAACAGAAATGTAATGATAATTAATTAATTTGTTTTCAGCTCTCTGGATATTACTTTGATGAGCACTATAGATGAACCCCCAAGGGAATAATAATTCTGTCTTCAAAGGGCGGGGGGGTGTTGAACAACACGTTGTAAATAAGGCCTAGGGCCACATATCGAACGACGAGAAGGAAACAAGCTATTGAACGGCTGTTCATTAAACACGTATCGTCTATTTTGTGCGCTGAGTACAGCAGGAGTTGGTGGAAAAAGTATTAGGGGCATGTGTGATTGAAGACTGTATCATGATGTATGCACGTGACTGGGCCAAACAAAGGTTGCAAGAGCATCTTCTAACTCTGCACGCTCACTGAACTGCTTTCAGTGTAGTTTTTAAGCTGATATACAAAAAATTAGTAAGGACTCAAAGATAACACAGGATCAGAGAGTAAGACATTCCGATTTGACAGTCATTGCCATTTTCAGTGATCTCCTGTCTTAGGTACATAGCTTTTACTTGATGATATCAAATCCACCATCAGAAACTTGTTAGAAACACAAAAGGGCCAGCAACAATTATTTCAGAAGAAGGAAAAAAAAAAAAAAAAGGCTAATTAACTGAAAATACATATTCCGCAGGCAAGACGAGGAAACGCAAGCTCTTCTGACTTCATCCCAACACTGACGCCAGCTCCTTTGGCTTTTATTAATCATTACTAGAGCAAATCCCCGACGCCCTACGAGCTTGCCAAATGGCTCCGACGCTACAGCATCCAATTGCTCAACTCCCTACGCCAACCCCGCCAAACGCCGCGCTGCCAACAGGGACGTAACTAAACGCATCCTATTACAAACTGATTTTTGTGAGCTGGACAGAGAATTATTAGCGCAGGACACACCAGCAGTTTGGGTCCGCCCACAAGCAAAGGAAACGATTCAGACATGCACGGCCGCCGCTTACAGTGCTGGGCTCTGCAGAAGGTCTCCACTGCCGTGCAAAGTCAGTTGACCTTTTATAAGATTTTACCGGAAAAAATCTTGATGTTTTCTTAACCAAGGAAGTCGCTGTATCACAAAATACCAAGACCTTGAACGATGGCTTTCTCCTAAAAATCTTCCCGTTCCATGCCCGCCTATACCGGCATCTTCCTGCACTCTGTTTTCCTTTTCCTGCCACCATGTTCCAATTTTGAAGCGGTTTAGTCAAAAAAATCTGGGACAGTTTCTTGCCTTGAGTGAAAAAGCACTTCCTCTAACTTTCAGAGAAAAACTGCATATCTATATATTTAGCAACAAAAACTGGAGTAAGATTTAACAAAGAATTTGTTCTTCCCCTTACTGCAAAATAACATTTCGGCATATCAATCTGACATTCTTCTGCTGAAAATCCACCTTGCTAGAAAATATTCTCTTTGGAACTGTACCAATATGTACTCAGTGAAATACACATTTTAAAAAAAAAAAAAAATCAGAGATACTTCTTTTTTTCACCAACAGGTATAGTACTTTGTTTAAAAAAAAAAAATATTTTAAAAATACCCACTTTCACAATATTAGCAAAAAATAGCATAGAAGAAATTGAGTTTCAGGTGGCCCTTGTACAGCTCTGCCCTCAGCAGAGCACAACCTTCAGTCAGATTTCAATTCAGTGAAGCATTTCATCCCATTTAAGTGCTTTTCTGTACCGTGATCATCTTAAAAATGCACGCTGGAGTGGGGTAATTATAACATAACCTTATACAGCAGCCTGCAAGCTTACCTATCCTGCAAATTAAAGCGTAAAACAATGAAAAACCATATCTGTGTAGGGTTTTTTTACCTCATTTAATTATCTTTAAACAATAAGTCTTTTTAGGTCAAAAGTCTCAAATAAGGAAGAAATGAATGCTGTTCGTTCCTAGAGACAACGGACACTTAGTAAACCGATCCTTCCTTATTTTATAATCCTGCTATTTCTCTCAAAAACCCATAGTCACAGGCTTTCTGAGTTGCACTGAATAGGCAGGACTCGCTCACCATATATAACAACTTCCAAGTAAATAAGATTTAAAAATCAAATCCATGACGAGTTTTAAGCATAAACATCAGTTTTAACATCAGAACGTACTTCCCCTACAGAGCTCGATTTTTGAAACACACTGGAAGAGTCTTTTTTTTTTTTTTTTTAATTAATTTCTGATTTTTGAAACACACTGGAAGCTGCCACTTCCTCTAAAGAAATTGCTAGTACCCTGCACATAGCAACCCTGCTCTCTCAGATTCACCTTAAGGTGATGGCACTTCTCTTACGACGTGGCAATTAACACTCCCACAGTGAGTAACAGGATGAATCACTCCAGCAATAGCAAAAAAAATAATCCAAGGAAAATGGCTACACTGTGTATTCTTCTGCCTTAAAATAGGCTTTTCCTTCACATGCTCTACTGTGAAGGCCCAAATACATTTGATCTTAGAATAATTTTTCTGTTCATAGTATCTTAAGCCAAAGCATATAAAGAAATGAATGCATTTATTTTTAAGGAAACCTGGCAGCGAAGAGCAAGGACAGTCTCCAGAGCGCTGCTTAGCCCGGAGCCAAGCCCACGGGGCGGCGTGGGACCACGACAGGCTGGTTTGGGGATGCTCCGGTGTCTCTCGGCAACCAGAGATGATTTTCACATCGTCATCCTCAATAAATGCTCTCCTCAAAAGCCCTGTTGGCATAACAGCTGCCCACACAGATGCTCGAGACGGATGTATCGCGGCAAGCTTAACTCGCTCTATCTGATTATCTTGGCAATCGGGAGAAATCTTTTCCTCGTTGTGTAAAATAGGGATGGGGTCCAGAGGGAGGTTAGACTCCTCCGCTGCGCACCACGAGCTCAGTTTAAACAAAAATAATCAAATAAATACAAATACAGTGCTGGAGAAACGTTAATCTGACGAAGCTCTGGAAGACGAAGGTCATCTTACAGATGCGAACAAGATGTAGAATAAATTTGCCCATAAAGAAAATCCAAAATCTTCATGGTCTGAGACACCTGCTGTCGGAAACGGAGGAGGAGAGCACAGAAAACCTGACTTGATTCTCAGACAGCAGGCTTTAAAAGCTTTACAGAAATTACCGGCTGTGCAATAAAAACCACTTTCACTCCACAGTAGCGACACTAAAACAGACTCGGGGGACAAAACGCTATGACAGTATTCTTTCAAACAAAACTCGGGTTTGCTGTTTAAATCCACCCTTGAGCCCACCCTTCATCCAAAGAGTCCGCTTCCCCGTAGAAGCCAGAGCTAAACTTCTGCTCAAGTCTCCATTAGTTCTGGAGCAGGGAAGGCGACCTCTTTCCCCTATTTTTGTGCATCATATTCCAAATTTCTTCTCTCCCTCCAAAACTATTTGCTAAACTCAATGCATTTACGAATAACTTTCTGGTTTTAAAAAAAAAAAAAAAAATACACACAACATTTTGGGTAATACACACTGTTTACCAAAATTATTTTGGTAAACGGTCCATATTTCGGTCAATTAAAGAAACCCAAAACATTGGTATCTTGAGAAGTACTAGTTCCTTTTCTTTAAACGTGAAACTGTTTTGCTGCAGTTGTGATGGTATTTGACAGTGGAGTTACGACACGGTAAGAAGTCCAACGTGGAAAGTCACCCAAAGCGGAGCGTGGGAGGGACCAAGGCCACCCGAAACGCCTTACGGCACAGGGACAGCTCTGCTGCAGCCACAAGAACCGCCGATACGCTTGGCCTTGAGGCAAGAGCGTGGAAGATACTGGTGTCAGTCACAACAAGAAATCTTCGAAAACAGACAAAAGAGAGGAAGAAAAATCAGAAAGCCAACGAACCCAAAGACAGTTCTACCCTTGTACCTCGTCGATGAAACTCAATGAAGTTAATGAAATAAATGAGTTGAACCGAATCTTAGAGTGAATCAAAGGAAACTCTGCAGAAAGACATTTGGCCTATCAGCTATGGGTTATAAATATAACGCTTGCTGGCGGATCAGCAAACAAACGCAACTAGGTGAGAAAAAGCCTGAAATACGTGAACGCAACTAAAGGAGGGCAAAACAGGTAGCAAATAAATTTGGATTATAAAATAAAAGAGTAACTTCCAGAGAAGTAAGCAATATACATTTATAGCATACGTTTTGTTGCATTTTTATGACAGGGATTTATTAATAAAGGGCTTCTTTTCCTTCTGCACCAACGTCAGGATTCTTAATGAGAACAGAAGGAATGTAAAATGTCTTTAGCATTGCTTTCTTGGAAAACCAGCTACAAGGGCAAAGACAATTTTGAAACCCAATCCAATTTGAACATCAGAGCTGAAATAACAGTTAAGAAAATGGTTTTACCTTTAACTGTAATTGCAAATTTTCATTTTGGAGACATACACAAAGTTTCCACATGCAGAATAATCAGAAAAGATAAACAAAACATTTTATGTAAAATAAATGGATGTCTTACCCTGCCAAGACGTAAAAATATTTCCTGGTGCCAGCAAAAATACTCATAAAATTTGGAATGTGAGACAACAGCTGGGAACAGTTAGCTACAGGAGAAGCAGACTGGTTTTGTAGTTATTTTGCAAATCAATGCACATAGTGGCAACCATAGGTTTTCATTTCCTCTGTGATAAGCCTTTCACAGGAAGAAAAAACTCAGCAGTATTTCTTTTTGCCACGCTTTGGAACCTACTATGAATTTCATAACTTTGTATTCAAAGGGTCTGAAACACTCTTTGAAGCACAAGAGCCAACACAAGATGGAAACTGCCGCCGAACGGATGAAAAGGTTCCTCAATCGCGTGGCAGCGTGAAAAAAAAAAAAAAAAACCAAACCATGCAGGTAGCACCAGCCTTGTCCTACTGTTGCAATGCTCACGCCAGATGTCTTTTTACTGACCAGATGACTTGGGTTTCTTGGTTCCTTTTCCTGCAGTAAGTCAGAAGCAGTCTCTCTGCAGGATGAATTTCTTCCTGCAGCAGATGCAAATCTGAGTTTCTCGCTCTTTGTTTCAGCAAACGCGTTCTTGCTTTTTACTACGTGGGATGGGAATCAAAGCCTGGTAAAAGACAATGACTTTTAATTCCACGCAAGCACCTACATGGCTAATAACCCTCAGCGGTTGTCCAGTGAGGTATTCCCTTCCTAACGGAGCAGACAAACGTTATTGAGACGCCAATACCCACAACTGTTTTCAGATCCTAAATGCAGAGGTAAGGGATTCTATCTAAAATACGAAGCGGAGAAATTAAAGAGGTTAATGCCAAACACACCCATTCTGTTTCAGCAGGAAAAGCTTCCAGTAATTTTTCACTTGATAACGCGGGTTTTATTTCTTCCCTGCAGTATCTATAACATTCGGAAAACACTCGGTGTTTTGATAACGTTTCAGAAAAGCGGAAAGTAAATTTTGTAACTCTTTGCTTCTTAGTTTCATTCAAATGTTTGCACTGCTGTGGTGGACATGAAACCTAGATACTATATCTGAATGAAATCAAGGCTATGGCGAGAAAAGGTGGAAAGCAAGCGGTAAGTCTGATTTCTCAACACAGAATTCAACATATTTCCTTTTTAAAACATAAAGCTAGCCTGGGTTTTAACCCATACTGCTGCATTACTCCAGGTGTACATGAACATCAACAGGCAAAAAACCCAATCATCTCACATATGGCTTATAATACAGGAGTACAAGTGCTCACTGTAGAAAGCGTATTTTTAAATATAAAGTTCATTTTGGGGCATAACACCACAAAATATTGCCTTGGTGAAGGCTTTTTTTTTTTTTTTTAAGCAATCCCTATGGTTGAAGGGATCACAGATGAAGGCGGCCCCTGCATTTTTCATACTGTTGTATATGATTTCATAACTTACATGATCTCACCAAAATCAAGGACCGGTGTTCGGTACAAGAGGACAATTAACCTTCAAGAAGACCACCTTAAGGCAAAGGATTCTTAAATACAGATAAAAATATTACCATTTCGTACTTCTGTCTCATCTGTTCACTTAGGCATCTTAATACACCGTAGTTTAATCGCATCAAAGAGTGAGATATCGCTGATATCATTAGAGGCCTGGCACAAATTCACCCAGAAAACACAAGTCAGCTCTCCCGCATCCAGCTCTACGTTAAACCAGGACTCCTTCCCTCAAGAAATGCTTTTTGGGGGCGGTCTCGCCAATCGATAGCATGCTTCGGAATATAAACCAGCCACATCTCCCCACCCACGGCTCCAAAGGTCACGCTGATTATAAGATCAGTGCTTCAGGAAGAATAAATCCAGGGATTTAGAAATTCAGCAGACATAGGAACTCCTGAAGGAAAGTCCGCTTTCAGCGGTCATCGATCTACCGAGGGCAGAGGGGAAAACCTGAGGTCTGCTAAGGCTAGGCGTGCCTGCGGTTCACGCTAACGTGCGGAGATTTGGACGGGCAACTCTAGAAGCGGCGGTGTTCCCCTGCTACACTTTCGTGAGCCCCGCGGACCCGGAAAACACAGGCTGCAGAAGAGAGCGGGCAGCTCAAGTCCAACAACTTCATGCACCGGAAGGGGCCACCAAGGCACCTCAAGGGGCGGCTGCGGGAAGACCCGAGCCAGCACAATCCTCCCTCCAGAAGACAGAAAACCATCTCGATATTTCTTTCCTGAAATGAGAGTACCCTGTTGTTTGCTACAATTCCTCCCTAGGTTCGTCATTTAAAGCGTTCTGACTTTTGTCAGACTCCTCCCGTCCTATGCAGAACTACTTCTGCCCTATTTTTCCCCCCTACAACCTCTTCCCTCCCTTCCACCTTCTGCTTCCCCTTCACAATTTCCCTTTTAGCTAAATCCAACCCAAACGCACATCTATGTTTAATACCAACACGCTGGGAGTGTTTGCCAACCCTCCCGCGGCTCGTTTGTTCTAGGCCTTCTGCTGCCCTGCATCTGAATCACCCATTTTGGCTGCAAACTCATCGGCAAAAGGACCGCCTGTTGTTCTAAATCCGTGCGGTGCCTCGCACCTACAGCCCCATTCTTCATTATTATAATAAACTCCATTAATGCTTTCGGTTTTCTCGCTTCTGGATTGCTGGATGCTCGCTTCGCGTGCCTTCTCTAATAAATCCTTAAGGTAAAAAATCACAACCGCCTTTGAATATCCGTTGAGCAGCGCGCATGATAAAGCCGAGCTTTGTGTTTGACGTAGAAACTCTGCGGAAAATCGTCGCTGTACATCAGCTACTACCAAACGTTACCCTGGGACTTCTGGCAGCTGAAAGTATATCCGCTCAGAAAAATACCCTTTACACTAGAAAAACTTCCCATGATTTTGGTTTTGGGATTTACTTTTTTTTTTTTTTTTTAAATATACTGTTTGCACAAGTTTAATTACAACCAATGCTGCGGGCAGCGACCAAAACATGTCCTGCAGGCTCTCCCCGCTCCAAGCATCATCTACGACGCTGACACATGCGTGGTCTCCCATCAGGGAGACCTCGACGTACCCTCTTCTCTCGGGCGATCTGCACAATTCCCGGTAACATCTGCAGCAATTCCCCACGCAGTTGGCGGGGAAAACCCAACCCTTGCCACAGGAGCAAGAGCTGCTGCAACCCAAACCCTGGCAGAGGGGCGGCGGTAGGAGGAAAGAACAGTGCGTTCCCAAACACAGCAGGACCCTCCAAGTTCTGCCTTCATCAATGAAAGCTTCTTTTCATTAAAGGGTGGAGAGAAAAAAAGAATTTAAAAAAAAAAAATCCCCTTTTTTTCTCTGGTCTTTGAAGGGCTTACATCATTGCTTCTTCGATTTCAGGATTTTAGTGAAAACAAGCTCTCTACCGGGCTGGTCAAATGACTGTTAACTAAGACCTCCTGGGAGCATTTAATCTATGCTTTTTTATTATTAATTGATGGTTAGGGTACCTTCTAATAATGACTCATCTAACAAAGAAACAAAAACACAGCAGAAACCCTCTCTGCTCCTACAATATTAATGTTACAATGAACCCGGGCATCTCTCCACCAAAGAAGTCACCATACCTTCCCCCCCGCCCCTAATTAGATCGAGGGCTTCCAAAGGAAAACTATAACGAGCTTTCTATATTGCAGAGAAAAATATTTTAACACTGCCATTTCATCCTACACATAAAAATAAAATTTCATCATCAAGTTTGTGTCCAACAGGTGCCTTGAATGTGAAGACAGGAACCATTTGTGAATAGGAACAGAGGTACACTTGCAGAGTTAATTAGGGAAAATAGTCGCACCAGCCCTATCTTTCCTCCCTCCCCCATAATTAAATAATATAAATTATATATTTTTTCCAGAGATATCTCTGCGCATATCCCTGTGATTCTTTTTCTTTGACTTCACACGGATGCACATCAGCTTTGTGAAAGCCACGTAACCCGTACAGCCTTAAGAACGCACGCACACGTTCAACCTTAGGCAGGGAGACTTTGAGGGAAGCTCCAAATTAAGAAAAATATTTGTATTTTTTTAATGAACAAATAAGTTGTGCTCGTGATTTTTCAACTGAAACTGATTTTTCTCCTTCCACGGATTAAATTCACCTTCCTGGTTAACTAATGGAGCGGGGCACGTAACGGAGAGAAGAAACGAGGATAGGAATTCAGCCGGTGGTGGATAAGCATAAAGGATTGCTCCAAATTGTAGAATCTGGAGGCAAGTTCTGAGAAATTCTGAGCCAGGAGAACGCATTTTGGACAGTTTTGGGAAGAACCCGAGCACAGCTGACACTGCAATGGAAGAGATCAAGGGAAAAGAACAGAAATTCTTGCGCTGCTCTTTGTTGGCCTTTTCTGATAGTATACTCGCTTCTCCACCCGGTAACAAAACATGGCTAAGGCAATTCTTTTGAACCGTTTGTTGTAAAGTTTCGTAAGTATTAAGTAAGCAATTGGATGTGTCTCTGTAAGAATACCCAAGGACAGAAATAAGGAAAAAAAACCCCGAAGACACATAAAATCTCATAACAAATAATGCACGGCTGCCTGTCAAAAAGTATGTATTTTATTCTAATACTTCCTACGTCATTTCTGTCTTAAATTCCTAGAGTGATAAACTACACATCTCAATCAAAAAATACCACCGCAGTAAAAGAAAGCCGCTCTTTTTCCTGAAACACAGGATGCTTGAAACAACCTGAACCCGCACAACAGAACTAAGCCAAGGCGAAAGACGTTACTTCACCTACTTTTTCCTGTCAACAAGCTAAGAAAATCCACTGTTACTAAAAGCTCTTTTTTATACCTCAAACAACACAGAACCGTTAGAGAACCAACAAAAATAGTTTTAAGTTTCAGGCTAAATGCCACGCTTCTAGTTACGGTTTGGGGTACTGAAACCTAGTAGGGAATTACAACAATCTCTCATCAATCCTGGACAACAGTTTTCATCTGTCACCTGTACAGAAGCTAATTTCATGACAGGGTTTGCTACAGTGAGCAATTAGCCTAGAGTTAATCCTTCTCTTGACCTGTCCATTCATCGAAACCGCCCGCAAGCAATTCCTTACCAAAGGCTGCAACAGACTGAACTGCGATTGGCTACAGAGCTTTCGGTATCACCCGCCATAAATCCTGAACCACGTCTTCACGCTAAACAAGTCTCAGTTCTTCGTGGTTGACTCGAGACGACAGACTGACTTGCAGCAAAAACAGAGAGCTGGCACAGAAAGGCATCACCACCGCGTCAGGTGCCATTCGTTGGTTTGCTCACCGTTTTCTGCTGTTGAGGTCAGGACGCGGGCATCGTACAGACCTGACCGACCAGATCAGACCGATCTGTATTTGTTGCAAAAGCGGCTGCTTCCAATGGGTAAAAATAGTAAAGAAAAATCAGCTTTCAAAAATGACAAGTCAGAGAGGTACCTGCATCCTCTGTTTTGAGGATACGCACTAATAAATAAGAGAAATTGGAGGAGTTGGAGACCAGACTTGCATTCAAGATTTCCATCAACCCATTCCTAATCTACAATTTGAAAAGGGTATTTCTAGAAAACAAATTACTTGGAAAAAGAAAATTTCTGCTTGGTGCGAGGCGGGAATAAAGATGCCTTCATATGTAGGTGTGGCTGAAGAGTTCACTCAGTCACTGCTTTGAGGTTTTCTGATTAAGAGGTGTTCTGTTTTCTGGGGCAGGTTTTGTTGAAAGAAAAACTTTGTTTGGCAATTGCTGGTGACTGAATTTAACCATTAATAGTATTCAGATAGCATACCATCAGCAAAGAACATGCTACATTTTAACAGCTTTAAAATTTATACTATGTATATATATATAAAACATGTATAACATGTATATACTTATAGATATAATAACTACGTTAAGTTGATACGAAGAATCCAAATCAGAATCAAGCTAGTATTTTTTCATCAAAATAGAACAGGTCTGTTCCTTTCCTTACTTTGTTTTATTAATTTTTTTTTAAAGCAATTAGGTGCCAATTCATAACAACAACAAATGATACTATGTTAGAATTTCCCGAGTAATGCAGATTATAATTTTTAACCCAGCTGAGAGCCCTTTTTTCAAAGCAGTGATGGTCTTTAAAGCTGATCAGGGCAAAGCTGCTCCTAGAAGCTAAGAACAGGCTTTGGTCCACGCATGGGTAGAGGAGTATTAAAGCTCCTCGCAAATGAATGCGGGTATTTTAAAATAAGATCTCATGCTATCCACGTGATGGATCATGAGCCAAGTCAACTTCTACAGATCGACCTGACCTGAAAAAAACAAAAACTTTTCAATTTGTGCATATGCACTCATCCCCCAAAGGAAAGATGTCTGAGGATCACTGGAACATCAGTAGGTTTACGAGAGATGCAGAAGCGTCAGTAAGTTTGCGGTCACTGGCATAAAGCAGAAGAGCGCATTGATCGCAACATGTGAAACGCTTCCCCAGTCGTGTACTTGTGTAATCTGAAGGACGCTCATGAATAAATACCAGCTATGACTAACTTTCTAGGGTGAAGTAGAACCTCCTGAAAAAAGCAAGCCAACCTTTGGCAGACACAGCATTAAACGTTCTTAAATGTATTTTGTCTGTGAAGTTAAATTGCATTAAAAACTGTTAACAGAGGTGAGCAGTAAAATTCAAGTAGAAATAGCAGGGCTTCTTATAGTTTATGGGCTTATTTTCATTAAATAATCCCCACCGGTGATGGCAATCCAAATCTCTACGTTATCCTAATAAAGAAGACTGAACATAAAATGGACCTGAAGGAATTTGGACGAGCCTTGGTGCAAAACCCAAAGAGACTTACTCCATCTCATCATCTAGAATTAGACGTAAACATCAAACCAACGAACACCACAAATGCAGTCTGATTATTCACGTGGTTATCTCTGCTAACGTCCTTCTCTGACCTGGCCCCTAAAGCTCTCCCCAATGTGACACGGATGCTCTCCTTCCCCTCGGTACCGGACGATTTAGCAAATAGAGAATATGGATCCTTAAGCATTTAGTGAAAGATTTGCTTTGGATCAGAAAATTTAGATTCACTTTCCGATGCGACACAGGTAGACAATGGTACTTATGAATTCAGATTGATTGCAGTGAAAGTTTTTCATCCTGGCAACACCGTTGCCATAGCGATGCCGGCTGATCGGATATTCTTAGCAACCACTCATAACTCTCCATCCCCAGCGTTCCCTGGGTTCCTCCAAAGCTAAGCTGCATAACCTCATTTCCAAAACCCTAGCGAGCACCGCAAGAACGACGAGAGGAGCTTGAGCTCACTAACTGAAGTGCCTTCACTGCAAATACCACACACGCCATCCGATACGCCGGTACAAAGCGCGTTTTGCAAACGGGAGGATGTGGAAAGACAGCTTGGCTTCTGGGTACTGCCCAGGAAAAGAAAAGTTTGCATTTAACTTCTCCAGAAATACCTCCGTAAGCTGGGATACTAAATGTCATTGCGTCTTCAAAAGAGACGCCATTTACGCGAAACTCAAATTCTTACACGGATGATGTGAACGTTGTGAATTACGCTGTGTATTATCCTCACGCAAAATTGCAGACTGAATTTACCGCCAATTAACCACGTTGGTTCATTGCAAGGGGCGGGGTGGACGGACATGACACATTTGTTATTTTTAGTAGGGTCAGTTATTACTGTTAACCTGAAATTCAATTCCAGCTTTATACCAATATAACAAGAATCTTTATTAACTTTTGCTTTGATTTTATTTCTTCTACAGTTCTGCAATATCTCGTGAAGGGCAGGAGAGTCTTACGGTTAATTCTCTAAACTGCAATACTTTGGTGAGCAACGGCATGACCCTTAGATTGGGCTCGCTACGCCCCGTAGGACTTGCTGGGAAGCGCTGCACAGGACAGCGAGAACCATAGAGAAAGCACAGCCTTGTCCTTTTCAATAAGCTCTACACCGGGCATGTAAAGTAATTAACTAACGAATGTGAACGAGTAGTACCTTTTCTGCCAGGACTTCCCTGGACCTGGCTGATGGCCTCAAAAGAAAAGAAAGAAAAGTCATGCCAGACCTATTCAGCTAGTGTTTTCAAATCCTGAGGACACAAACAAAAGAGCAATGAGCATCTGTGACGTCCCAAGATCATAAAAATCTACCTTATTATTTCCACACGTTTTCCTAAACAGAAACCTCTGAATGTTCCCTGTTGTAATAACCAGCACCCCTAGTTTGTCACCACGGAATTTGCAATTTGCAAGAAACATAGCAGGAGAACAACAACAGCTTGGCCAACAGCCTGATCTTCACCCCATACCAACACCTACCAAAGGGAACTTTCATCAGCTTTCCAGAATCACACTAGCCTGACCTCAATCTACAGGAAGAAAAATCGAGATTAAGCCTGACATTTCAGTTTTGCTACTTTTTATCAAATGCAAAATAAACAGAATTCTGCCAGATGCAGAATTTCTCTTCAGAGGGATCCTGGGAAGATGCAAGATACGGTGTGGCAAAGCACCCAACTATATTGTATTTACATGGACAGATTTTGTGGTTTCTTTCAAGTGTGCTAAATATAGCTGATTATTTCTCTTTCTAGCCTAGAAAAATCATAGCTGACACAGATTTCTTCTCAGCATGTGCCTGCAAGCCCTGGTTGCAGATCTCCTCCCACAGTGAAGAACAAGCAGCATAGTCCTCTGGTTGCAAATGCTCTGACCACACACACCGGGCTACTACCAGTAGTAGTGTTTTTCTGTTCCAAAATTAAATACAGATAACAAAAGGGAAATGCTGGAAATATTTGTAATTTAATTCAGAAATTAAAAAAAAAAAAAAAAGATTCCACATAGCATATCAGATTCATCATCGGCCTTAATAAATTCTCAGTCTAGAATCAAAGCAAAGTCTGCATATGTTGCAGTATCCAATTTATACACACAAAGCTTTTTTTTTTTTTTTTTTTTAAAAAGACCAAAGAAATGCCGATTGACGACCTTTCACAGTTATGTCACTTTGATGGTGCTGAGCCAGAGCCATCACGTTAGGAACCCCTACATAATTTATTGAGGTCATTTTCATTTTGAATAGGTGAAAAGAGACATTTTAAAGATTCCATATTAAACATGGAAAATTTTCCCCTTTTTAACCTTTTCAAAGTGTTTTTAATAAATAAAAAGAATGCCGAAGATGCCACCATCTACCCAATAAAATTTATCGTCCTTACTTTCAATAATCTCCTTATAAAGCTCTATTTTTCAAGGTGAGAAAACGTTAAAGCTCTCCATCAGCAGCCAATGCCGCATTAAACAAACTTACACCACACCGCGAGAAACCAGCGCTAAAAGAACACTACGCTCGCAAACCTGCATGCTCAAACAGCAGCAAAGCTGGAATTCCACAGTTTAAATCTGTGGGTTTTTGCGTCTATCAATATTGAGCAGCACAGTACCGCAGAACAGAGTATTTTTTTCAGTAAGATCCCATAGTAATTAGTCATTATGTCCATTTCTGCGCTCCTTTTTTGGCCTTTGTGCAGCATCAAAGCTGCTATTCCTCCTCTCCTGGTCCACGCGCGCCCGCTCTACAAGGAAGGTAGCAGAAGGTAGCCCCTCGCTCCCGACAATATTTGGCATCTAATACCGTACGAGGGCTTATTCTCAATAGAAACTCTCAAAGAGAAATCACGCACGAAGCTCCTGAGACTTCCCTCCAGCGAAATTGGAGCTCATTAGTACGGCTCCTAGGGCTATTTGCACACAAGGAGCTCTAAAGCAATCCTTCCAGGAAGGACTGTGACGGATTCCATAAACCATTAGCACCGCAGCGGGAAATTTCTCTCGTTTGCATCCATCACAACCGGCACGCAGCTCGCGTACGGCGACTTCGAAACATCTGCGGATGTCTGAACTGCAAGAGGCCAGTGGAAATAAACTGTGTCGAAAATAAAGTTGTTAGAGGGATGCAAATTGTACGTGGCGCTAAACATAACTGAACCGTGGCAACCGTGTCGGAGGCAGAAACTCCAGTCTCGTTCCGCTGGTCTAAATCTGACCTAACTGAATCTCCAGCCAGATCCTCGATTCATTAAAACTAATTATTCCAGCAGATCAGATAAAGGAAAATTCAACCTCTGACCTAAGAAAAAGCAAAGGGAATTCGGTCCCAAGTCGAAGGAACCACAGAGTGCGGTAAGTCAGGTGGGAAGGGATTTGTGGAGCTCACCTCACCGCCACTCGAAACAGGTCCCCGCCCGATCAGGCTGCTCGGGACGGTACCCGCTCAAATACCGAGCATCGCCAAGGATGTTCGCATCCCCTCCGAGCAGAACGCAAGTGCCACAAGCAGAAACTCGTAACAATCTTTTACCTTTGCACGAAGAAATATTTTTCATCCTTGCTTTGAGAAAGTATTGTGAACCACGGGCAGACGAAGCGCGTACATAATTTCACTTCACGCGTGAAAACCTCCGCCTAATTCTGGGAACGCATTGAGAGTTTGATCCTGTAAACCTGCATAGCTTCGCGCTTTTATCTCTGAAGACGCATTTGCAAAATTTAGCTCCATCTGCTATTAGTTAGCAAAGAAACAGATTTAGGTTTTTAAGTCTTATCCCCTACGACTGTAAACCCTAAGCTGTAACAAAATAAAAGCTATAGAGCTTATATTAATTTCTCCATGGACGTATAACTTTGAAAAAAAATTTTTCAAATGGACAGAAGCCTGAGATTTATTTTTGCTGGAAGTTCTGTGTTTACAAAAAGACAGTAAATGATTTACTCGGCAGATCTTTCGGAGCAAACACGGGATGGTGATGTTAGCCTGGAGTGCTTGAGGTTAAAAAAAAAATAAAATACCAAAAACCAAACGCAAAACCACACCAAGACCGAACCAAAACCCTGCCCCACCGTGCCCAATTAATACTCTATTTTCAGAATATACTTCCCAGAGAACAAAGAACTAAAGCCAAGAGACAGGGGTCTCCCCAGGTTTTTAAATGCTGGGTTTGGGGTTTTTTTCCCTGCACATTTTCATTTTTCAAGATGTCTGTTTTTCAGTAACTATTAGGCCTTGAGCTCTATCCCAAAGTAAACAAATAAATTTAGAAATACAGGAAGATTATTATAAAAACCCTTTTGGGATATGCCCTAGAGAGCTGGAAAGGCCGAGATTTTATACAGATTTAGTTGAGTTGTTCTGAAAGCTCCTTGACCATAGAGATGCGAGGTGAAATGAATTAAATCACCAGAACACACTCAGAGATCCTGTGTTTTACCATTTTGACCATCTCACGGGAGTCGGAAAAGAACGGGCTCATACCAAGGACTAACCAAAGCGTCGAGTGCCGCAGCTGGAGCGGGGGTGAAGCAAAGAGTTAAGAATGGGATGACTTGTTGGAAGAACAAAGAAAACTAGACAATAAAAATATCTGGGTGGAGTAGCGAGATGATTACAACGCAAAAAAGAAGTTTAAAGACTAATCCTGAAGGGAGCAGTTATGAAATGACAACGTAGGCAGTATTCTCAGGATACCGGCCACGCTCTTATTAAACTATAGCTATACATAGTCAACAACAACTCAGCGCTTCCGCAGTCTTGTTACACCTTCCAACGATTAAGAAAATGCATTAAAGGGAACAAAACGTAGATTGCCTTTAGTTTTCTCTGTACAGAAAATCTCACCAGGTAAGCAAAAGCCATGTAAATGTTATAACATATTTTGCAATGAGACTATTCAGTGGTAGTATTATTAACTTCAGCATGCCCTAACTCAGATGACCTAAAAATCTAACAGCAGCTAAAAACTCATGATGGATTTGTTGCTTCTTCATACGAGACTTCTGTTTCTGATTATTTTAATTGGTTACTATTCACACCACCATATTTAGGGGAAATTAGACAATAAACAACATAGCTAATCACGCGGTCACACGAATCATATAAACATCATATTTCTGTGTCTAGGAAACCGCCTGCTGTTCTACTTGGAACTTCAGCAGCAAATAATAAAATCTGTCACAAAGCCAGAGAATCTTGATGTTATTTTAGCGTTGGTGCTTCATTTAAGCCTCGCGCCCCGCAGGCACGTCCCGCTGCGACGCCAGCGTGTTGCTGGGTTCTTTCAGAGGCAGAGACTAGCAAAACCAAAATCTGTCAGAGCCAGAGGCTCTACCAAATCTCCACCAGTTTAAACCAGTTGACTTTCTGGGGCCCATTCGCTCTAATTACTCAATGCACTAAGTCAATAAAGGTGGAAACAGTTTACTTGTAGGCATTGGTTGTGGTTAAGGGTACCATAGTTCTGCCACAGGGGAAGAAACAATATCTTCTCCCCACCCTGCCCTAAGATTATGGCTCTTTTAAGGAACTGTGCAGAAAAAAAGAAAAAAAAAAATCAGGAAGTGTGTAGGACCCTGTTGTCCCTTCTCCCAGTTTCCTCTTCCCACTCTAGTTTCTCTCAAGACATTAAAAGGGCTCATTGAAAATACAGTTGAGTGGGTGATACAGTATATTCAGTTTTGCTCACGTGAGATTTGACTCTGGGTCAAAAGATTCCTTCGGCACATTTTCATTTCCCTTGGAGTGACATCTACATTCTAATGGGAATCCCCCGCGGGTTTTTTAAGATGACAGAGATTCACGTGAATGTTGTTCCTTGCGGTTTTGATGTGTTCTTTCCACAGAGCTGCTGCAGGGAATGCAGGGAAGAAAATGCTGTTAAAAAACCACAGCAAAATTTTGCTATCACAGAAACCGGGTAACTCCCGAGAAGGAAGCAGGAATTCTCCAGGACACACTCCCCTCGCTTCAAACTGAGCTGATCCTCAGCCACGTCAGTTGTCAGAGGATGGCTTGGTTTTCTTACATGCAAATAACCTGAAAACTCATCTAGCTGCACTTTGCCTAACAATTTTCAGCTAAAACTCTGACAATTTAAGTTTGCCAGCACGTTACATACGGCGCAACTGAAATTTGCTTTGCTCCACAGAAGTAAGTCGAGGATATTATTTACCTACTTGTAATTACTCCATTAAAGCGGTAAACAATCTTCATGCAAAACTTTTTACTTGAAGTGTTGGTGTCTACAGGAGTAACGTTATTTTACTGTTGGAGTCTTGTCATGAGCTCAAGTTAATGTAACTGAAATTTCCTTCCAAGTCCAAAGCCTGCTCAGAAAGCAGCAGCATACAGCTGAGATCATCGGATCAACTGTGTGCCAGAAAGATCCCTCTATTAACAGAGAGCATCTTCTATGTTCTCGGTTTCATTATCCACCGATGGCCTTATGGCTCTACGCCATAATCAATAGCTATCGATTTGCCTTTAGATTACGATGGCTTATAAGAAAGATTCTGTAACTCAGTTGGGCAGCACCTTTCGACTCAAGTAGCCTCATTAAAATCAAATAACAGAGTCTAGGTTCAGGTACTTTTCCCAGCTAAAGGCATAAAATGCTACTTGAAAAATATTTACAACTACAAACTGATTTCTTTCACCACATTCCGGGTACTACACAATGGAAAACAAAACCTGATAAGGCAGAGAGGAGGTAAGTCATATCAACAATACTACAAAAACCCATTAAAAAATATACGTAGGGAATGCCCTACTCCAGAGTACACATAAACGGCCAAATATCAAGAGTCCCGGTGTGTTTCCACATCAACCTGATGCACAGTAAAAAGAGCAGAGGTAGACTTCTTCACCCAAAAAACTGTGCAAACTAAGAGTAGTTATGACCTTAGTTTGCTCAACCTTTCCAGAAATGAGTATTTGCTTTGCAATTATATATATGAAAATAATAATATAACCACGCTGCAAGTACGAAAAGACACCACCTTTCTCTTCCTCTATCTTTATTTCAAGAGGTTCATAACCCTAGGAACTCTCAAAAGGGAAATAAAAAAAATATATATGAAGTGATGAACATCACTGTAAAGTAAGACGATGTTCAAAAAAATCCAGAAGAACAAAAGCCTTGCAAATATTAATAATGCATAGTTAATACCAAAATTCAAAGGCTTGTCAGAAACCACGCAAGTCCGAATTAATTTTGCAGAGATGTTATTGCAGAGATAATAAAATGAGAACAGCAGCAGCCTTGTTTGTAGTGACAATAAACCCATAAAATAGCAACACACAAAATAAAAAGGTACAGCATAGGAAAGAGTAAGTAGATTGACAACATTTCAAATTGAAAAAAAAAAAAAAACCGCAAAAACCCAAGACCAAATAGTAAAAAAAGTTTTTATGCAATGCCACTAGATGTTACCTAATACTACGTATAGTTATCGTTCATCCTGGTCCCCTCTCTGAAATGGTTTACGTTTCTTTCAAGCCAGCTATATCCACTAGCTCCCAGCACCAGTTCTTTGAGGTCTTTTTTTGTTGGTCTATACAGAAAGCACGGAGAAGCTCACATTATTTACTTATACCCGTTTTGTTTGCTTCGTGCTTTGTCTTCGCCTCTGTGCTCTCTGGACGTTCAGTTAAATTCCTGCTCAAGAGACAAGCCTTGGTACTTTCTTTCGCTATCTATGGACAGAGAGGTATATATTCTTTTAAGGGGCATGCGTGCGTGGTGGTTTTGCTACGTTCCCCTTGAAGGCCGAGGTAGCTGGTAGCACCTACGGTGCCTCACAACTCCTCAGCCGGTTGCTCCCTCCTCCTTTTCACGGCCAGAATCAACGGCATGTAACATCAGAGAAAAAGCAGGGTAAGGTTGTCCCAAAAGTGGGACAACTTTACTGGCGGGAGGAGCAAACCTATGTGAAATGAAAATCTTGTGATTTATCTGACGCACTACTCATCTAATACATTAGTAATTAAATGACTTGTCTTTAGAATTCTGTGAGCCCTCTTATCTGTGTTTTTACAGGGGATTCAGGAGACTGAGATGGTAGTAGAAAAAAAAATATTGGATTCGAAAGCGGTATGACTCTCTCCAAAGCGGACCTCAACAAAGAGCCGCTAGTATGACGAGTGCACCCTAAAGCAGACATTATCTGGGATCTGTGGTGAGAGAGGCAAGTGTAATGCCATCTTCTGGAACAGTTATACATGTACACAGTGGGGAGAAAAAAAAAAAAAATATCATTTTGCTGTTAGGCTCTCCTGTTTCTTCCACTCTATAAATAGCAGTAAGCACATCCGAAGGTATATGAGAAAAGCAAGAAAGATATGACCAGAAGCTTTCAGGTTTTTCATCAAAGCACTAAATGTTTCTGCTATTATGTCGGTTGGCTGCTTTTTTTTAAAACCAGGTAACTGCTACTGATAGAGGCAGATAACAACAAATGAAAAAATCCTCCCTGATCATTACTACCATCGAGTATCTAGCTTAAAAATCCATCATCTAGTTTACAGTTCCAGTAAGCATTCCTCACTTAGATTCACTTTTCACCAGGACAACTCCGTATTTTTTAGTAAAATTTGTGCCCGATCCATGAAAATATAAGCTATGCTATCGAGCCTTTGGTCATAGCGAGCCCCGAGCCCGGGTTCAACGCTACAGCCGCCAGCGCGTAGTCGTGTCGCATCAGAAAGGCTATCCAAAAAGCACGTGCAAAGGGTGAGGCGCTTGGTGCCAACTAGGGAGAAGCACCAGAGTATTTGAAACCTTCCTATAGGGTACCCAGAGGACCCTATGGTCCTCTTTAGGGTGCATGCATACTCCTGTAGAGCTGCCCAAATGTCTTACAGCCAACTGGAGAGATGAACTCTAGCACCTTCTATCCAGCTTGGCTAACATTTGAGGAGCAAAACTTATAAAGCAGCTGTTACTCCATCCAGGAACGAGACGTACTATGCTTAAGACAATTATTCTACAAGGTTAAGGCTAGAAGCCTGGACTCAAATCTTTCATACTTACAACAACAACAAAAAAATAATAATAAAAAAAAAAATTAGCAGGCTAAGCTATCTGAAGTCCCATTGCAACGATGTCTACACTGACCTTGCACTCTATCATCTTTCTTTTGTGGGGGTTTTAAAATGTTTTTCATTGGTGGGTTTAGGCAGTCAGTACACGAAGCTTTGCATAGTTAACGCGCACAGATATCTGTCCTCAGTGATGCTTGGGAGCGTTATGCAGAAATACAAAACACATTCCTGAAAAACCTATTAGAAGCAGCGGTTATGGATGCAAGACTACTAACGAGCAAGATCATGATTCTTTTTTGCATTTCAACGGGACCCAAATTGGTTTGGTGAGATGACAGAACGTAGCAGAAGGCTCCTTAGGCTGCAAGTAGATTTTTTCTGAATAAACAGAAACATTTTATTTCCTGTAAAAAGACACCTGACAAATGGATTTTCCACGAGTTGAAAGATGGCCTTGCAAAACCCAAGATGAGGAGATGAGATGTGACAGAATATGCTTTTTCTGTCATTTTCATTAATATTAACAATATTGAACCATGTTAATCAAACAATATGCCACAATTTGAATTCAAAGATATCTGTAGTATTCATAGGCAATCTTAATATTCAGTCTACTCTGCACGTCAGACCTGATGTTCAAGGCGATGCATTGCTCTAAATCACTCACAGTAGATGTGCTCAGCCACGAGATCATCAGAAACTACTGGGTTGTAATCCAATGCCTTGTCTTTCTACTTATCGGATACGTGCCAGCGCACATATTGTACTGACAGTTGAAGTGAATGGCAGTTGGGAGCTTAAATCACTTCAAAAACCTGACTCAAGTACCACAGCGAGATACTCGATGATACGCTGAGATTGAAAAGTCTAATAGAAAGGCGCGTTTATGAAATTTGCTCCTCAAATTCTTCATTTGTCTAACAAAAGCCTAAAGACAGAATACCAAAAAGCAGTTTTATATCCGCCTCGCACATTAGCATTGGAGCGCGTGCGCGCTAAAGCTTTATGTCACACGTTAATTCACAAATTGTTCAGCATAAAGCACCTGCACGTTGCGGAGTAGTCACAGTTGACATACCTCAATCGAGCTATTCCCACGTTGCTTTTAGCACATCTTTTTCTCGTGGCTGTCAAACTTGGGCTCCATTTTCACATATTAGCCTGTGCTACTGTTCCAGATTAAAACAAAACCGAGAGCTCCCTGACCTCGTATTTGCTTTCTTCTAGTCACCTCGTGGCACCGCTAAGTGTACAGGGGAAAGCAGCGTCTCATTAAAATCTGACCAAATTGAGCAAAGCTAAGCGCTTTCTACTCATTAAATTTTTCCCAGGGCTGACAGATTGCTTAATAGAGCTGCATTTTTTTTTTTTCTACTGACACCAGGCATTTAAAAGTATCATACCATTTTGTTCTTTAAGCATCTGAAGAGCTCAAGAGGTTGGCTTTTATAGCAGGAAGGGCAAGTCAGAACGTTATAAGTAGATTCTCCCCTATGTACAATTGTTTGCCCTGTATTTCCATTTCAATAGACACGCTTACTTATTGTGTACATCAATTTAAAAAAAAAAAAAAAAACAAAACCACAACTGTGCTAAAGTGATGGAACAGGGATTCAACCCAATGCCATCTTCATCGTAACTCATACTTCAGGTCACTTTTCGGCAATTCAGCAACACGGACCGCTAAAATTAATTTCTCTCTGAATTAGACTTACCGGAGAACTGAGTGAGGCTGTTGGTTTGCTTGACACAACTGATGCCTCTGGCCTCCCGTACTGGTTACGGAAAATGCCAAATGAGTTGGGTTTGTTTTTTTTTTTATTAGAGATTTCGTCAGAGTCCTTCAAGATAACAAAAAATTAAGACTACGTTTGTTTTACAGACCCACAGAGCTGAGAAGCTGGTTGACAAAGGCTCTCTTCTCACAAGGGACAAACTCATACAATCGAACCCCGTCTGCCTTCCTCACATCCACAAACTGAACTTGGCAAACCACAAAATTAATCTAACCCACGGTCACAGGCCCTTCCCTTGTGATTACGGACTGGAACAATCAGCTGTCAACTTGACTATTTATAACACAAGACGGAATCTCATTAAATCGTAACATTGCCATACTTTTTCCCTTAAATGCATTAGTCTACGAACATTGACAATTTGAAGTCTCACGGATCATCAATTCAATTGCAAAATAAAGAGGCATTATTCAAGCTTCACAAAAAATATATCGTATCCAACTTGCAAGATTGACTTTTAGTAAATCTTCAAATAATTTTTATGAAGTCTCTTTAAGACGGCATCAATTTCCTACTACAAAGCAACCGACTTGGTAAAACACATGCAATTCTTATTTCTTCTACTTCGCCCTGTTTTCAGCAGCTATCTAAGCTAAGGCTAAATAACATAAGAAAAGCTTCCAACAAGGTCTCTAGGTTTGCAGTAACACCGAGGGTCTACAGGAAAAGGGGCTCGTTTCATTCTAGGACGAGTTTCCTCTTAGCGCATCAGCAGCACTAAAGTGCGTTAGGTCTCTGTGAAGAGGCCAGCGATGAAAATTCTAAGAAATAGATATAAAACTGGGTAGGAACAACAGTTACGGGTAGCAGAGAGGTGTGCTCTTGTGGGGGTTTCAAAAAGGAGGACAGCAGCGCGTGACCGCTCATCTCTACGGATGGCAGTGTCATTCAGTCAGTCATCAAGACGCGGTCCAGAGCCACAGAAATCCCCAGGATTCCGTGATGACATCTACGATCCCTACAGTAATACCCAAAGGAACACGCTGCTGCACAGCAGCAGCGCGGACTCTTCGCTACCAATTTCCTTACCAAGCGTTATGACTACAAACACCCCAAGATCCCTTCAACTGTGTAGCAGTATTTTGGCATTCCAGCAAGACTAGAGAGGCATCCTAGATACAGGGACACAAACCGACCCAGCTCGTTACGGCCGTTACCGGGCAGAGCTGCTACGCTTTAGCCGGTTCCCGGTGAAACAACAGCAGCGAGGCTGATGCCGCGGGTTGCCGTGTCGCAACTCTCATCTTTAGGAAATATTTCTGCTCCAGCGGCAGAGCTCGGCGAGCAAGCGCTCGGCTGCCCACCAGCACAGATGTCTTCTCCCTTGTCAACAACCCCTGAGAACAAAGTCAATGCTGGACAAGCGTTGCTACCTCTCCAGACCAAATGTAGAGGTAGACCAGAGATGTAGGGACCTCTTCAAAAACGTTCATAGACACAGGTTGGTTAGGGTTGGTTGTTGGTTGGTTTTGCTTTGTTTGTTCTTTTTAAGGGTAAAGTGGGGGAGAGATCGGAGGGGGGAAAAACCCCACACCAAACCCCCCCCCCCAAAAAAAGCTGACTGTTCTTAAAGAATGAGAACAAGTCTACACCACATTTATGAGTTGATTAAGCTCACCACAGCTGTTGGAAAATGGCAATTCATAATGAATTAGTCACCCAAAGTTGTCTTTTCTGCTACGTTTGTCTTCTACACAAACAAAAGTGCCTAGAAAAGTCTTTAACTGCTCCCCCTCCGCCCCGTTACAGCAGCCCCGATAGCAGGCTGCTAGCTATAGGATGAACAGAACGATGTGTTTCCTGCCCCAAAGGGTTTGCTACTTCTTTTAACGGTGAAAATTGAAGCGGGTCTGGAAAATATTTTTGCAATAAGGGCAGCAAAGGAACCAAACAGGAAGAAAAAAAAAAAAAAAAATCACAAGAGTCATAGTTTTCTTAATTTTCTTTATAAACAAGGAATGGTTGTAGTTTCTGTAGAGAGTCTGATGCTGCACATCTTATTTACACTGAATTCTGTTTGTAAAAAAAAAAGCTTCAATAGAATTACTTAAGTAAAGGCTATTGAATATGACTGACAAAAAATAAAAAAAACCCCAACCCCTAATCCTCTAGGCCACTGGCTTCACACAGGTGAATCCTTCTACTTATTATATTACATTACTCCAGACAGTTATTTGATTTATCCATCTTACCACCATTCATCACCTACACGTAACTTAACACACACCTTTAATTATTACTGCAAGTGGAAGCATGTAACTGCATACATACACTGCATACAATATAGGGTTTTTTAAGTTGACTATCAAGTTTGAAATAAATGCTACTTCCTCAAAATACAAGAGCTAAAAATAGTTTAGAACTCCTCCTATTGAACGGCTCCTCTTTTCTGCAATAATTTGCAACACAATTATGAAAAGAGACAAAAAATGGAAGAGAACAGAAAATCCAGTACTATAAGATACCAAAGCAAACATTAGTTAAAAGAACACCGTGACGGCGTTATATAACGCAAGAGAACAAAGATGAAAATAAAACCATACACTTATAGAGTTGAAACGGAGATTCTTTCAACTCTTCTATCAAACGTTAAAGTGATAAAAAGTTCAGGGTAGGTCTCCAAAATGTGCTTTTAATGACTTCTTTTATGCCTGCTCTAATGGTGTAATTGCTCTCCATGGGAAGAATGAAAAAGCAGGAACCTGTCAAAACCCTTTTCCTAAGTAACCTTGCAGGACCAGACCCAAACATAACGGAGTCACGAAACACAGCAAGAGTCGAGAGGACACAACCTGCAAGGGCATGTTAGCTATTTTGATTCTATATCTACAGCCATCTGATCCATCAACACATGAAGATTAGAAATTGCTTTGCTACACCTGTGGCTCTTACTCCCCCCCACTTTTTTTTTTTTTTTTTAATTATTATTTTTAAACTTTGGGTTGAGTTCTAACCGAGCCCTGAGCCATCGGCTGCAAGTGAAAACGCGAAGTAGTAAAAGTAGAACTGCTGCTACTCATTCATGGAGGAACCACTGTAGTTAAACGAACCATTAGTCCCATCACAAAGTAAGGCAACCAACAAAGCCAATCCAAACAGCATCACTCAGGAGTTATTTTATTTAGGTTTTGTCATCTGGAGAAAGATTATTTATGCAAAATTAATAAGAAACTCGGTCTCTATGTGAAATGCTACGAGGGAATTTCTTTTGTGCCACTGATGTAGTAGAATATTTATGAGCATTGGGAATCGGGGAGATCAGAATTACGAAAAACAGAGGTCAGAGATTGCAAGGTTACCGTGGTTGGTTGGGGTTTTTTTTCTTTTCATTTAGTTTTTATTGAATGCATGCAACCATGCATCTTTACAGATACTTTCATTGTCCCGAACAAAGGCAAAAAAAAAACCCAAACCTGTCGTGATTGTGTTTGGAGGTGACGTGGATATATGCACTGTAATACCCTTTTTTTTTTAATTTATTTTTTTAATAAGTGTCTCCATTTAGACTAGTTTTCCAACATGCAGGAATACTCCACTGCTCAAATGCATGCCGCCTTTGGCCATGAAGCTGCTCAAAGCTAAAAAACAAAACTAAAACAGGACAGAGAGATCATAGTGAGCTGGACACATTAGAAGCGTATAAACAGGTGGATGGACACAATAACAGTCACTCCAGGAAAAATGTTTTAACACATTTTTTGATTCTGTATACAGCTACTGAAAACTTTAAAACAGCCACCAAAGCAAGAAACTTCCTTTCTCAGATCCAGTTTGCAGAGCGTTAAAATACATACAAGCACAGAACAAGAAAAAAAAAAAAACACCACACCCCCTGACCTTCAGCAACTGTTTTGCCCATAAATAGGAGCAAAATCCTTTTACTGCTTAATTGGTGAGAAGATACGGAGTTTTACAGTAATACCGGCACATACACCCATCTTTTGTCCTTTTCTTTTGTCTACACACAAGTGACCCAATTTAGCATAGCGCGGAGGGAATCTCCTGAGACAGGCAAAGTTCACGCAGACGTTCATAGGAGAAGAGGTATGTCATCACCCCCAGGCTCTGCCTACTGGGCTGTAATTAGAAAGATCTCTTTCTTAGCAGATGGGTCTCCTGGCCTCTTTCCAGCCTACGCTTCATGTTGTCTATTATGGCAACCCAAACTGTGAAGGAAGGAAGTAAAATTAAGCATTTTCTAGGGTACATTTGGACAGATCCAACTCTCATGTATGCGAACACAATTTTTTTTTTTTTTTCATTATTTTTAAAATAAGAGGCACAATAGCTCAATAAATTGCTAACTGGCTATAGGATAGCTGGATCAAAGCTCCTTCAGCAATGCAGAGGCAGGGTCATTATTCTGCAGCAAGCTGGTGATGCCCTTCTAATTAATCCAAGACAAGCAACTGTCATAAGAAACACGACTACAAACAGAGTCTTTGTCGGCAACCTTAGCAGGAAGATCAGACAAGAGCTCAACGGCCACTTCTCTAATAGCGTTGCCAAGGCCAGGCTAGCTAGCGAGTCGGTATCGGTGCTGTCCTAGTGGATAGGAACCTTCGTGGCTGCTCAATTTACCCTAATTACGGGTATCTCCTCCCCCAGCCCCACCAAACCAACCTGACGGAAAAGAAAGCCATTTGGTTCAGGCTAGAAAATAGCCAGGTAGCAAAATCAAATTACAGCGCACGGGGAGAAACGGCTAGGAACGGACGACAGCATACCAATATTTGGGAAGACCAGAATGTTTTTAGGAACATAATAGGAGGTGCCGGAGGAAAAGCGGCATCATAGCCCTTTCTGTGCTGTTCCAGCAGCGTTTCCCCGGTGAGTCCTGCGAAGAACCGGATCCCGCACCAAAACACCGCTCAGACTCCCGAGCCACGCGTTGCCTGGTCTCTCCAGAGCCAGCAGCAACAAGGTGATCAATTAATAGGAACTGTGGAGGTGATCCAAGCGATGGGGAACTCCCCAGAGCCCATCGGGCTCATTTTACACAGACTACTGAATAGCTATCAGACAGCATCAGTTTTCACTCACTGCCACAGCTGAACAAATAATGAGAAAAATGATATGCAAACAGCCCAGCGACTTCTGTCTCATTTTGCTCCAACCGCGTTCCCATATTTTCTATTTGATTATCACGGATGTTTCAGGGGAAGAGTTTGCTCTCAGTATTCTCTCAGGACCACCAAGTAAATCTTACTACCAACTATTTTCATGGGGGAAAAAAAAAATTACTATGCACAAAATTATTATAAATAGCAAACAAGTTTGTTAAAATGGCAATCTGTTTGCAGGCAATCTCCAAGAAAGCAAGCTAATTCCTGAAGCAAATTGTTACCAAAAATTGCCTTCCTCAGCTGTAATCACTCCTATAACCAGGGCACTTGGAAACTGAGGCAAGAGACGTCAGAGAGTCCTAGCACCGATTCCTTGTTTTATCCACTTGGCCCAAAACGTAAATTTAATTTAGGAACGTTGCATGGGGAATGAGTAGCAAAAAGCACGGAATCTCGAGTAATCAAGAACTTCAGCCTCCCGTAAGAAGATGCTCAGAGTAGCTTTGGCACTAACCCAGCGTACACCCACCAAAGGCTCGGGACCATCATGTTTATCTGGATTCAGTCACAGCTTACATGAACAGCGCTACTACCTACCAGACTCCTACTCTGTTTCGGAAGCTGAAAAGAAAAAAAAAAAAAAATCCCAAACTTCTGGAATGATTTGGAACCAAGATGGGTCATTTTGGATGAATCATATTCTGTCTGAGATCTAATTCATTTACTTGGGGAAAATGATTTGCTCCCTGCCCACCTACGAGGTTTTCTGTCTGCGCGGCGCATCCTGAGAGAAAAGACAGTGAGAGGTTAAAATTAGCAACTAACACGGATGCCATTGTCTCTTCCCATTAGTTCCTCCCACAGCAGGCAAACTGCATTCAAACTGAGTGGGACTGACAAACAGGAATCTAAAGCTCATAACAGAAAAAAAACCAAACCAAAACCTCTTTAAAACGAGCAACGCATCAGACTTTGCTGGTCAGTGACTACTTTATGTATAATTTTCTAACCAGTAATTACAGTATGTGACTTCATTAGCATCTTAGGGTTGTACTCGCCGACAGGCTCTATCAGGATTAAATTTCTTTATCTCAAGACTAGAAAAACCAGGAGAATATGACAGTTATGACTTCAAATATTAGACTTTAAAGAAAACAAGAAATCTTCTGAATAGCCTGTTTCTAGGATGACATGCTGTAAACAAGAACGTCAGCACTGACTTCAGCTCAGCTGCCATGGGGGAAAAAAAAAAAAGAAAAAAGAAGCATCTGTTCTTCTTCCTGGCACATACTGAACAACTGAAACATTCTCATATATTTGAGATATACTTACACCTTTCAAAAAATATCATTTAAGGGGGGGAAAAAAAAATCATTCCTATGCTCACATCTTTAAATAATTTTCAGAGATCTACATACAGCCTGACCAAACAGTGAGTGGGTCCAATGAATTCCAGCACCTCGAAAAAATTTCTCTTCAGAGGGTGTCCTACGTGCATCCCGGGAGAAAACAGTGTCCGGCTATAGGACATCCCGCTTTGTTCCTCTTTGCTGGCTGCAGATCTTGCCCAGCTAAAACTTGACCAGCAAAACACGTGCGAACGCAAACCAAGCGACGCGCTGATCCGTAACGTGCAACTTAGCCATGCCACGCGTTACGTGGGAAACGGGGGACAGAAAACACATATTCCGTTTTAGATTTGAGTGTGTGGAGAGAGCAAAAGACTGGCGTTGCTGCTGTGATGGAACCAGTTCCATATGATAAAGCTCTTGTATTTTTGCCTAACGTCCTCACTCTGTACAGACACCTCCTCGTCCTTTCCTTACCTACGAACTGGAGATATTAGACGGCAGGCGACACAGAACAAAACCAAGATAATGTTTGCAAAATGTGTCAGGATCCTTACTAGTGCTAAATATTATGAGTTAATTAATCCTATCAAATGGCTGACAGCATCACAAAGGGTCAGGGTTTATACGCACACAGGGCTCCTGTCCTGAAAAGTTACCAAGCCATCTCTCTCCATTTTACCAAGAAAATTTAAGTCTCTGTTGCCCTTGAATAATCCTAATAAGCAGACCTTTCCCTACCCAGAAATACTTGAGACACTACCGGGGGTAGGGAGAAGGAGGAAAACAAAAAAACCCCCAAACTTTATTAGAGGAAATTTAATTAAGATAATAAAGCAAGCGAGTTCCTGATCACAAGGTTTACTCAGAAATGCAGAGATGTCTAATAACATAATCTCTAAAAAAAAAAAATAAAGATGTGGTTTGTTAATATAAGTATTTCATTAATAATGAATTTTAATTGCAAATTAATATACATAGAATGTTCTGCATTTCCGTAAGCCTCCGGTATCTTCAATTAAATATATTCATAAAGGTTCCTGTTCAAATCCAACAATACTGCCTATTCATAATTTTAAAAAGCAAGCGAAAGATTCAGTGTTCTCAGATGGCACCACATCCTACCACGAAGCTGTTTCAGACGGTATCCAGTGTGTTATTTACTGCTGCGCTGGAAAGCTGCAGAGGGACTGGTGACAAGGCAAGGAGCGATGGGACAAGTGGCGATGGTTTTAAACTCAAGGAGGGAAGATGGAGATGAGCTGTGAGGCAGAAATCCTTCCCCGTGAGGGTGCTGAGGCCCTGGCGCAGGGTGCCCAGAGAAGCTGTGGCTGCCCCTGGCTCCCTGGCAGTGTCCAAGGCCAGGTTGGATGGGGCTTTGGGCAACCTGGGCTAGCGGAGGGTGTCCCTGCCCACGGCAGGGGGTTGGAACTAGGTGGGCTTTAAGGTCCCTTCCAACCCAAACCAGTCCGGGATTCTGTAGCTACTTGCCCTTAGTGAGGGACACCACGTAGCTCTGCTGGCCAAGTCCAGCCCAGAGAATGAATTAGCCTGTGCTGGAAAGTCACGCTTCTCCAGCTCAGCTCTCACCTCTCCCTACAGCCACCACCTAGCCGCCCACCTGTCGAGGACGGGGCTGGAGTCCCACAAAAGCTGATCTCTCATTATCACGGTGGGGGGAAGATCTGCTCCTGCACGTTCCATGCCAGCAGGAGCTCTACCAGCAAATCCAACGGCCACAACATCAAGGTGGCTGGGAGAACCCTACCCTCTCCTAGACCACTCTTCAGGCACAAAGGCTGGTCGGGGGTAGGCTGACTGCGAGTAAAGGTTCCCTCTAAGTACAGCTACCCACGAGTTAACCTCACAAGGACAGCCTCGTACTCCAGCACAGCAACTGCCCGGCAGTAAGAACACCAGTTGGAGTACAACGATGTTGCACTTACCAGCCACCACAATGACAAGCAAAATGTAAACTGTTTGACAGCTGTATTTGTAGATTTTAGCGTGGGTATCCCTTGTGGAATTGGCTAGATTACACAAAAAGTAGTGGAAAAAGCTTAAAAAAAGAAAGCCAAAACCAACCCCTCAACACGGAAAACCCCACGATGCCCCTGCTGAAGCTCATAGGAATTTTACTGCTAACCCAAATGAAGTGGGACCAGACCCCATATTGTTCACAGAAATGGCTCCACAGGATGCTCAAAGCCAGCATCTCACCAGATTCCTCGTGGTAATCCGAGTGATGTTGCAGAGAGTTAGGAATGGAAAGCCAATGACTTCCCAGAAAACAATGGTCTTGGCTTACACAACTGAAGCTATAATGTAAGCAACAACTCCAAGATCATTAAAATTAAGTTTCTGGAATGAGACATCAAGCACCTTTTAATTGAAAAAGCTGAGACTGCTAAGAAAGAACTGTGCTTGGTTTGGACAGGATAGAAATAGCATCAATCACACCATTAGGGATAAACGGTTTCCTTTTCAATTACAGACTAGAACCGAACGGAAATTGAAAAGCAGAGATACATTGGGATTATGACCCCTGAAATTACGTACAGCTCTATGCCAGGCTCAGATTTGAGCTACTGGAGCCTCAAAGGGGTATCGTCAACCGGGTGAGGGTTAGTATAACAAAGGGATTCCGGAGGCATTAGTATCAATGAAGAGAGGCGGTTATAAAGCATTTGCTCTCTACATGTAAAAAGGATAATGAAATTATGCAGCTTGCTTCCCCTGCTGTCGGCAGATCCTCAGCTAGCTGCAGACTCATTACCGGTGCTTTTGACAGCTGCAGTACAACATGGGAAACCATCTAGGGTCGTACCGAAAAATCCCACCCGCGTGGCTGAAAAGACACTAGATAGCACAACAGCAAATGCTGACTTATTTCCAACAGATGCTAGGACTTGTCATTAACCGCAACAACCTGGATCTCTGGAAAATACACCGAGTTCACAGGTACAGATGTGGAATGACCACTGGGACAGCATAAAAAACAAGAGAACTCATATGCAGCACCATTACACGCAGGACCTCTTAATGGACGTCCATAACTGCCCAGAAGAGCATACGACATAATTTGCAACCCTGCCCATCAATCCAGGAGTCACATCTGTGATAACAGGGAGCCATTTTCTTGACCTTCCCCCGCACAGGAGGAAAAGAAGAGTGCTTGTTCTAAAACATAAGGGAATAGGTTTGCACTCTAATAGCTGGTGGCAGCTGTGTTTGCTGCGGTCACTTTCCCGTTGACCTTCTTTCATTTATTATCCACAGTGCGCATTTCTCAAAGGTGCCTATTAGATTGGAAGTTTACTATTTGTTACTGCAATGACGACACGGGCTTAACCGTGATGCGCTGACCCACGCTCAAGGAAATATTACAGTGACGAAGCTTCCAAAAAAGATTCTAACAAATGCAGAGCTAGATAGCGCAGCAGATCTTCAATGATTCCAAAGTATCAATTAGACTCTTTGCTTTTCATTTAAGGATAAGGTATATTACAGTTAGCCCAGGGACCTATGTCCTCTTCCTCTTCAGCTTCCCTCATGCAATGCATTGGTCAGCAGGATGAGCCTTTGTCAATCTTTCACTACGTTTCAGATAGAAAAATGTCAGACTACGGCTTTTGATCTTCCCCCAACTCTTCTTTTTTTTTCCTTCCTTTCCTTTTCTACCTTGCCCTCACTCTTCCCCACCCCACTCCCATCCTATTTCCCTCCTCCATTTCTGGTATTAACCTGATTTACAAGCTTGGAACTAGGAAACGAGTTAGTCACAGGCAGCTCTAACATAGCTATCCGCTTCTGGGAGCTTGCTTCGCCCGAGGAAGACAAGGCTGCAGCGAAGCGAGCCTGTTCCTTCACGCACCTGCAAATAGCTCCGTAAGAGTTAACGGCAGAGGGAGGTTCAAGGACACAGCCCAAGCATTAATGGCCATTTACCTCCTGACCCAGCAACGGCTTGACGAGCAACCCAGCGCACAGAGGAGAAGAAACAAGCAGCGGTTCAAACCCATCCGTTGGCAGAGCTCCCTACAACCGTCACAAGCAGCGCTTTAAAGATTTCTTGCATCGTTTCTTTTCGGCAGCAGGAATATACTCTATGGTCTCCATTGAGGGAAAACATCACCTCGACACTCGCTGAAGTAAAACCTGAGCAAATGGTGAAAGTTTGCTCTATTGTAGTACTGGCTTATCCAAAAGCTCCAAGCAAACGGTTCATTCTGCAACCGCTACAAAGCATTGCTGCCATGAGAGCTCCGTCCCTTACTTCAGAAGGGCTTAGATTCAACTTAAACATTCCACACAAGAGGATGCTATCCCTGATCAATATCCTGGGGGCAATTTCTTTCCTGTTGAACAGACTCAAAGCTAACGTTACCAGCAAAAGACCCAATTGGAAAAAAAAAAAAAAAAACAAACCACTTTTTCAACACACACGTGGGAAACCGTGGTGGAGGAGCATCACCCAGCATAAATCAGCGCAGGAAGAGACACACGTGACGGCGGCTGCAACGCCGCACGGGGCAAAGGGTGCGCGGAAAGAAACCAAGGGGAAGACAGAGCTATACACGGGGCACAAATCAGACTTTCCCCGTAGAATAAATCTATTCAAACACCAACGTTGATGAATTTAATCTTAGCAGGCAGTCTGACATCTTTCTTCAGTTTTACCACTGGGAATTTGAGAAACAACTGGATTAAGACACTCCTATCTAGAGCTCTGGGAATGTTCAGCCCCTGAACGTGCCAAATCCTCTGCTTGTCCGCCTTTTTCTTTGTTGCCTTCCCGAAGAGCCTTGGCAAGCGTCACCCAACAACGCATCTGTTGCTTCTTTTAGATCCCGACTCCTCAGCGTTAAATACCAGAACATTGAACAGCCACGTCTTTCTTAGCAACACAACTCCTTACTTCACGCTAAAAAGCAGACAACCATCTTGTTTTGCAGATCACAGGCACTTCTTTGGCAAAAACAGACCGTGCCCTCCTCCGACCTTTTGATTTTCTACGCACAAAAATGCATCTGTGATCCAACCCGTCCGTGATCAAGAAGGAACAAAGCACTTAACTCCTCCTATTCCTGATGAGAGCGAGATAGCAGAATCCAATTACGTTTATCTGGGCAGCAAATACAAACCAAAACAATGTCCTACATGTTGAGACAGAAGAGTTCAATACAAATTTTCCATACATCAGCTCACACTCACATTTCCAGAGAACAGAGCATCAGTGCTTCTCCTACCTCCTCTGCTTCCTAAACAAAAACTTAATCCAGAAGCAGTCTGTGGAATTTATTTTTCATAGAGTTCTCTTTTCCCATGGCTCAAAAAAGATTCTGTAACTTGAAATACCTGGTTTTTCTGCCTAGGTGATCCTGAGGTGGTTTGCCAGACTCACTCAGCAATGACCGACAGAAACGCCCAAGCAGACCGTCAAAGACGCGAGGCCTCATCTAGTTTTACGACAACTTTGAAGAAACAATTTAACGCGAACGTTGCGCTTGCAGGAGCGGAACAGAAGAGAATGTGCCCACAGAAATGGCCACAATGCACAGAGCAGATCATGATTGGGAAGACTCTTCTTTTCGATGCACTGAAGGGAAGCAGACACTGGTCTGATGTTTCGTATTTTTTTTAAGAGGTAAAATACTCAAGTTTCTTCACGCCCGGACAGAAGCTAGCTACGCGCAAGAAGATAAAGCAAATCCAGGAAATTATATGGACGAACGCAGTATGCCATCGTGTTTGAATTCATACTACTGTGCTACCTCTGTACACACAGTAAAGGTTGAGCTAACCTGGTCAAAAATAGTGATTGTTTCAATGGAGGCCAAGAAACAATCACCAGTCGCACGCAGAAATTCATGCCCTCAGGTACACTACCTTTCACATTCTCGGGGAATTTTTAATTTTTTTTTTTAATACTAGTTGTCCACTTGCAGCAGCAACAGCAGACATCTTCTAACATACAGTCTTAAAAAACCCCCAGAAGTAACTCAGGCCTCTTAATTCAAACCTTTCTCCTAATCTTTGGATAAAACAGCGTGGAGCCTGGGAAGGAAACTATGAGCCATTGTGTAGGTAAGTAGGATACAAGAACAGAAGGACTTGCAACCCCAAGAGCTGTCAGTCCAAGACTCGGGTTATCATAGATTTCAATTTGCCCAGCACCAATTCCCAGCTACCTTCCCAGGAACGGGTATTTTCTAACAGGACAAGTTTTTTCTTCAGTTAATTCAATGACACAAAATGAAACACCATCTATACTGAAGAACACTCTCCGTAGCTTTGATGGGAACATTAGCTACACATAATAATTAAATTTCCCTTTCAATTTAATTGAATTGATTCAGTATCGTCAATTATATATATGGTTTTATATATAATATACACAGTTAGTAAAACTAACTATACTGAGTTTTACTAAGTAAAACTTAGTTTTACGCTAAAAACAAAAATTAAAAGGGTGTTTCGGAGTTTCAGTCCGTCAAAGTATTTGACACGTCCTGCAGCTCCAGACAGGGACCAAGTTCAATCCTGATGTTATTTTGCTGCCTAAAAAGTCAGACGTTCCATCAGAAGTCAAGGTGACCCTCTGGCTGCCGTTTTACCGTCTATTGAAATGCACCTTCACGAAGGAAGGTTTCATCTGGTCTAACAGAAAAGGTCAAGGCTTGACTAAATGTCAAGATTTCTTTACACTCTGAAACAGTGTCCTGAAAAATAGCTGCGAGCGAGAGCCAATTTTTAAATACATTTGTTGATACTACACTGAAACCCAATAAAAACAGTGAAGAAACCCCAAACATCGTGCAAGTAAACTCCAGATTCTGACAGAACTGAAATGACCCTTTGTGATTCCCCAGTTATTTTACATTCCGTGACAATCTCAATCGAATTTGCAATTCTTAAGAACAGCGTTTCAAAATAAAGTTTACCAGTAAAGACCAGATACTTATGAGGTTGTCTGGTGAAAAAATCAAGCAACAAAAGTTGACACCCAAACAAACTGAAGTTTCCCAAGCAGGAAGACAATGAAAGCCAAAATAGGAAGCCCTGAAAAAATGCTATTGTCATATTTTGACAACTCATACATAAATCCAAATAATCCCTAGTCACAGACAAATTGAAGACCAATTCCCAGCCATCAGATGTGTAATCATATAACTTCTGGAAAACAAATATATTTTTTTTTATATTACCGCAATTAGTATTGATATTCTATTACTTATTTATGCTCTCCTCAGTAAATAATTTTTTCCTTAATGGAAAAGGGGAGGGGGCGTGCGGGGAAAGAGAGGAAAAATCCACACAAATGGAAAAAATACATGTCTCGTGTAGCGAGGATGCTCTTATTCCATTGCCGAGATGCTCGGCAGCTTAAGCTCTACCTTCCTCCCGTCATTTCAGCTTCTACGGAACAGATACCAAATCAAAAGCAAACTGTAACAAGTACCATCATCTGCCATCTCCGAAACGCCCCCTTCCTCTCTGCCATGCCACCCTTCCACTAAGGGTGGCCGCACACTAGTGGGGCTGAGTGGGCTGAACCGTGGCCACTCAAGAGCTTTGCTGGAGCATCTGTCTCAAGACTGATTCTATATATCTATACTGCACAACTAGGCACACATTCCTCATTTTTAGATCCAAAATAGTATTACTTATAGCATAACTCTTGGACATTTGCCTTCAGGGAAATAAATATTGTGTGGCTTTATCTGAACTTTAAAGAGATTCAGTCTTTCAACTACAAGTGACACATAGCCAGCAAGCCCCATTTTTCAAAGGGTCCTTTGACGAGTGAACTGTCTGCGGCGATAAGCGTGACTTTAAACTGTGCCTCAGCGCATCTGCTTGATAAATCAATCGTTTTCAGGAAAAAAAAAAAAAAAAAGGCATTGTGAAGCTGTGCAAAAGCGACCCACCTGTGGGAAGTAACTCCGAGTGGGAACCAGACGTCCAAGAGCGTTTATTCGAATTCCAGCGGGACTGGAGTCCACCGGAAGGAAGGAGAAGCCAGGACCACACGTATAGACAATTTTTAAACAGGTTAAGTTTATTTAAATCGGTACATTAAAATGAATTGATACCATACCAGATTATAAAATCAATGCAAAGCAGTTTTAAACAGAGGAATAACTTACTGTGAGATAAAAAGTTATAATCTATATCAGACCAGTAACTGTGCCCTTTTCGTGCCCTGCGGTAAGCAAGGCAAAACAACCAAATACCTACCTGTGCCCGCCCCTGGGCGGTACAGCACATCACTAATTGCCATTAATCACGTTACAGCTCTTCCGGTATATGGCCCACAACATTTTCGGTCCAGGCAAAAGCAAGCCTGGTCCTCAGCAGGCAAAGAACTCGCCCCCCCATAAGCACATTTAAAATCTCACCTACTCCGTGTAAAAAGCCAGGGCGAGTCAGATGCGATGCTCAGCCCTGCCCAGAAGCTTTCATGCTTACAGACTCATTCAGGTACCATGACATCAAGGTGGAGGCAGACAAATATATATTTTTTTTTTTTATTATTATTTTTTTTAAGAAAGGATGAAGGCAAACCGAAGGAAAAGTCAGGAAATAAGGAACGACCGCTTGCAATGTTTCTCACGCCATGATCCAAGTTACTGTAGGTACTCGAGTATCTGAGCTCAGCCGCCACAGCAATTTTTACCATAGTGTAACAGACAATGCAAATCTCTTTTCTAGCCTTTAACATCAGGGTCGTTAAGCTATATCAAGACACTGTATCCATTCGCCTACGTCTGAAGCCCCTGTTTTGCACAGCTGGTAAACATAGGTAAAAACCAACGCAGTCAGGGACCCGCTTTCCTCCAACGTATGTTCACTTACTGTGAGCTAGCCCGATTGATTTCTCCTCCAACTCTGACTTCGCGTTCTTTATCCTCACAAACTGCAGGTGTTGAGCAGGTTCAGACAAAAAGAATTCGCTACTGGTGTAGCTTCTAAGCCAGCCACGCCAAAAGCGGTGAAGAAGAAGAAGAAACTGGTATATACACCCCGCTTCCTCAGGGATCTCAGGAGCCGGGAAGTTTCAAGGCTGCTTCTCTTCCTATCTAACCCTCCTAGCCAGAAGTACCTGTTCAGAAGACCATCATCCCTCTCGATCATGAATTTCACTAGAGGATGAACATGCCTTTCAGCTATAATTTAAATTGCATGGTATTTCCAACATTTTAAAAAGGACAGATTTTCACCAGTAGGATCCCAAGGCAGCTGGTATTTTCTATTTCCCTCTGCCGGAATAGAGCTCTGAATGGAGCAGGAGGAGCTAAAGTCAGCATTTCGGCCATACAATAAGTCATCAATGCTGACAGGATAAACATTCAGGGGCACGCGTTCCCGAGACCACCACGTAGAAATCTTGGGAACAAATCAAGACGCTTTAAGTAGTCAATTCTACTTTTACAATTGCTTCTAGTCCCTATGTCGTGGTTTAGCCCCAGCTCAGTTTTCTTACTGTGCAGAAAATTAACCCTCTCAGCCGAAACCAGGATGCCTTATTAAAATGTTGAAAGGTTTTAAAATTGGTCGCAGAAATCCTGCGATTCACAACGCCACGCACAGATACCGGCTGCTACAGCTGGTGATTCGTGAGCTTTTAAGCAAATCGAAGCCAGACTGAGCTACTCTGTGCCAAAGAAACAGCTTATATCTCCCTTTTCTAAACGAGGAAAGCTATCATTCCTTCTGGCTACGGAAGACCTTTTCCTCGTGTTATTTAAGCGGGGCGTTGCAGTCAGGAATTCAGAATAGGAACTGACATTTTGGCACCGGCTTCCTCAGAACGCTGCATAATCCAACGTCACCTCTAATGCAAGCTCCCTGGCGCAACGCAGCGCTGCGCCGCAAGCGCGCGGTGGAAAGATGGATGAGCAGAAGGTGGCAATAGAGCATCAGAAACCTCTATGCCTTTTATTCATCATTAGCCGCGCTTGCTGTCACCACAGCGCACGCACACACGCACGTGCGCACGGGTCGTACATCGCCACTGGAAACACAACATGATTTAGGGGTGATTTCTAATGACTACATTACTTTTGGGTAAAAGCAGATGTAAGAAGAGTACTTTTCTCCTTATTTAGCTGAGGTAATTACAACTTTCCTAACCATATCAGCGTGCTGCCTAAATGGGTTCCCTACACCTATCGGAAAAATACCAAAAACAGGGTGTTTGTGCAGTTTGTCAATAGAAAAATTTATTGTAAGCCCATGTACCTCCAGGTGAGAAGCCAAATTTTAAGCACCTATCTTAGGGCTAGAGTTGGAAAGTGTTATTACATTTTATACAATAATATTCCCCATAGTTTCTCACAAGTCACCTCTTCTCTTGAGCACTGGGGGAAAGCATACCCAAAGCTTCATTTTACTCTGTCCAAGATGCACAATGTTTTGGTTTAACGCTTACCTGTTAACCTGGTAACCACACAGAAATTCAGCTCGACTGAGGTTTGTAGTTAAGCTCGTCAACATCAGTACCCAAAACCGTCATTTCTTACTGCTTCGTAGAGTCTTCTCAATCACGGAAGGATTGTCTTAAATTCCCTTTTTTATTAGAAACGTGTCCTGATTTACAGCCTTTAACCAACGGCAGAAAATAACAACTACCATAACTTATTTTTGTTGTGGTGTTATTAGGAAAGGAGGGAGGACATCGCCCCTCGACAACCGAGGGAGGAAGAGGAGGCAAGACCTCCCTCTTTCGGCCAAAGGGACACCAAGCAAGCAGAGCCGCCACTCACTGCCTTAAAAAGAGAAGACGATTTGAAGGCAACAAGCGTTATTTTTATCCCCCCTGTGGTTCCGACGTGGACAAATACAACAGAGTAAAACAACAGGGGAGGAGAAATTATTTTCACCGGTATGTCCTGTGCAACCTGTCATGTTATGCTGCAAGCCACAGTGAGCTTTTTATAAACACTCATCTCCATGCGTTGCAGAAAACATTTTCTCTAGAGTTTCAAAACATTTGACATCGTTATTTTGAAGCTCTGCAGAGGCTTTCTGGTTTTAAACCTCTCGAAATAAAGATTCTTCTTAACGTAAAGGTGGCAATTTAACAGAAACCTCTCCGGTCCCACGCAGAGCCCACCAGGCAGCAGTACCTGCCCAACACGCTGCCTGCAGCTCAGCGCCAGCTCCAACCCTTCGGGGTTTTACATGACCCAAGTCTTCCCCGACAGACCACGCAAAAGGAAACCCCACCAAAGCGTGCATCCTAGCAATTACTGAGGTTTAAGAGTTAACGTTGCAGGCGCTGGGAGCTGAAACCCGCGCAGCGTATCTCAGTTACACGCGTTTATACCCCCTCGCACAGCGATTACAGCGTGCCAAGGAAACATTTCTGGCAACAGCTCCTATGGTCTGCGAGCATAGCAGCACCCCAACGCTGCCAGGCGGGGATCCGTGCAAATACCAAGCTATAAAGACATTCGCGGACTTTGGTCAGCGCTCGTCCACCACAAAAAGGATCCCAGGAGCATCTCCACTGATGGAGACATCATATTGTCTCTGTCATTGTAAAAGATCAGATGAAAAAAAAAAAAAAAACCACCACCAACAAGACTAGGCAAATGGAAATGGTAAAAATATCCAACATTCTAAAAAGCCTATCAGACTTAAATACAACGTTAGCAAAAGTTATTGAGGTGGCAAAGAGAACAAGACCCTCAATTAAGATTTCAAATGACTAAATATCAAAGTGCGTTGGTGTCTAGCTGCCAAAAGTACCTAGACGTATTTTAATATCGATGCAGAGTTTATAAACTGACCATTTCAATGCCATGATAAGCCATGAACAAGCGTCGGAAGGAAAATGAACATACCTAAAAGCTGTAGTTAAGTATTCACACGTGCACGTGCTTGTGCGCTCGTCTCGCTCACAATTTCAAGCTAAGCTGTTACTGCTGAGATCTCAAATATGCGAGAGCACATTTTTACAGCATCCTCGGAGACTATTTTCCAACAGCAGTATCCTCTTAAGCTCCGTGAATTCGGTTCAAAGCACATACATTCAGCTTTTTATCCTAGAATTGTTCCATACATTCATTCTTTGTGAATGAATCTAGCTTTCCAATTCTGCAATCAACCTATAAAATAACTTAGGTCTTATACTTTTTTTTTTCTTTTTCTCCTCATGCAACAAAGGACTAAAATGCCCATTAAAAAAAAAAAATCAATATGCATCAGGAAGTGATGACAAGTTATTCACATGACATTCATATCCACAGACAGGCAATTTCAAGACCATGTTCTCATCATACAGCTGAAAACCTCTTCCAAATAGCACACACTTCTTCCATTGACGGTAAGGAGCTAAAAAAAAAAAGTCACAGGACTATGATCCCTTTACTGGCAAATAATAAAATTATTAATAGACACTTCCTGAACAAAACAGTCTAGTTTGCTTAAATATTTGTAACTTACTATTACTAAAGAAGATGAATCCTAGAATGGGTTGGGTTGGAAGGGACCTCAAAGCCCATCGAGTTCCACCTCCCTGCCATGGGCACGGACACCCTCCACCAGCCCACGTTGCCCAATGCAGCCTAAAGCAACTAACAAGTAAAACAGGAAACAAACTAATAACTAAATATTGGGATATTTTTTAACAAAAGAGTTGAAGGGTAAGCTACATAACGTAGCAACCAACATTTACTCATCTCTCAGTTATCAGGGTTTTAAATAACTCAGCTTCACTACTATCACAGCTACAGCTTCCAGACTGGTTGACAGATAAAGAAAATTATTCAGAAGCCATTTCTTGCCCCGGCTTCTTGTCTGGCTCCGCGACAACATTACACCACCCCGACTCTCCGACCGGCTGGCAGGGGACCGTCATCCCATTCCACCTCCGTTCCAGAACACTGCCCTTGAGTCAGAGAAATGAGGCGCTCCAGAGCCACAGAAATAACTTGGCTTCCCCTTGAAACACGGACCTGGACACCGTTTGGGCATTATTGCATTTGTTACGTGCTATAATTGCCCAAATGGGGGAGTCCAGTTTAAGGGAAACGATGAGTAAGATACATTTTGTTCTTTGGTGGTTGGTAGCTATAAAGTAGATTAAACAGCACAAACTAATTTAAATAAAAACAAAGAGAGCAAGAAAGGTAAGAAAGCTGTTTCCTTTTAAAAAAAAAAGAAAAGAATAACTTCTAAATATTATTTTTTCTTAATCATCTGTGTCCATCTCTCTTCAATAAGTTAATATTGACTTATGTGCCGTGAAAAGACCGTCACACACCCAAAAATAAACTTAGTAATTGCCAACCACCACCTCCCCAACCTTGGAAAACCGTCATTTTGAAGCTGATTTTATACCAATAAACTGACATATACGTCTGGAGAGAGCAACTCATCTTTGAAAGCATACCCCAAAGACTGAGAGCACAAGTTTTAAAGGAACGGTAATGGGAGAACTGCCAAAACATTTATACTCAATACACATGTGGAAGTAAACAAAACTTCATTTTACCCGAGCGTGTACTTGCACATCAACATGGAACTTATGGAAATATACGGACCGGCCTTTTACTGGATCTACAGCCCTTTAAAGATACCCTCACATATGACTCAAATTCCATTGCTGTTATTATACGGATGCCTTTTGGCAGGACTTATTGTAATAGTAATAATTCATTGGTAATCCTTTGATGTGCCAAACTATTTAAACAAGAGGGTTTGGGGTTTTTTCCCCCCTACTAACATGAGCATCCAGTTGTTTTGCTGATGAGATTACGACTCCGCAAGGTGCGCGAACAGCGGCTTCGAGCAGCTCCTGGTGCTGCTAACAGCACTGCCAAGGAGACATAGAAAATACCAGATGTCATACAGGGGTACAAGTTGCATTATTGCACTCGCACCATTATTGTTGAGGCCATGCCGCAGCCCGGGCGGCCAGATGCAGGCTCAAGGAACGGTTCTTCACTTCCTTCCGAGATTGCAGTGATGTTAGTACCTCAATTCAGCTCGCCACATTTTCATAATTTCTCCAAAAAAAAAAAAAAAATTTGTCTTAAATGTTCCTGGCCAGGAACTAGACAAACTAGACTCGATTCTCACACTGATGGATGTGACCGCTGCGGTGCAGAGAGCGATGTTCTCAGATTGTCTAACAATTTACAGTATAAGGGCAAGTTGCTTCTTATTATACCAAACTTAAAACACTTTGGGTACTTGGAGACTTGGGACTGTCTCAGGCTGACAGTCTAGCCATATAAAAAAAATTATGTGTGCAGAACATATTATTTTAAGAAAATCCTTACCACCACTTTGCTGAAAATCTCTAGAATATTCATGCTTTGGAGCACAGACTTAAAAATCTGGCTGCCATGTCAAGGATAAGCTGTCTGCCATCCCCATGAAAATTCATCCAAAGCTGAACAAGTCACAAGCCTCTCAAAACGCAGCTTGCATTTCACATTACAATGTCTTTTCTGTGCCGCAGGCTCGCAGACTCGGTGGAAGTGCCCCGGTTTTTAAGTTTCTACACTTTAACAAAGTTATTTTAAAAAAAACAGGAAGCTACTAAAAAAAAAAAAAAAAAGAATTTTCAATATTTGAAATGAAGGACAGGAACAACATGTAATGCCAAAAAAAAAAAAAAAGAAAATAGACTGCATTAATTTCTTGTGCTACAGAATCAATAGACGCTTTTTCACAAAACTCCTGCATCATTCAGCTCACAAAACAGATGGAGCGCCTCACTAAGAGCTTGCTATTTTATCTTTGCTTTTTAAACCCAGCTGTGACTATGAGGTTATTCATTTCCTGATGGCTTCCTTTTGAAAGCTAATATTTTATAAATCGAGCCGTGCTTACGAGAGCAAGAGAACTGACAAGACAACCAGTCAGCTACTGCAAAGACTGAAATTGCCTAGTCATTCGAATAAAGATTTCTGCCTTTGGCGCGCGGTATTCCTGTATTAGCGTTTTGCTGCTGTTCTTCATCGCGTGCCCGCATTCAGCACAACGTTTCAACTGCAGCGATATCTCCCCGTATTCCTTAAGGTGACTATTTTCCTTTGTAACCCTTGTATTTCCCCTCCCGGAATTTAAGAACGCATCCTATATTCTAGGACGGCAAGCTTCGTACATCCCACCCCAGCAGAGGTGGTGGCAGGAATTCCCCTTCGTTGAGCGAGGTGGAAGGGTTTACTCAGCTCAAGGAGGGACAAAAGTTTTGTGCAAGAGAAAACTACTGAGGGTTATTAAACACAGAGAGCTCAGGAAATCCCCTGTGCCAAAACCAGCTGGAAGCTGGGACATTTTGGGGGGAAAGCATCAGATACGCTTGCCTTGTTCTCACTCTTCCCCCAGCACTGGGCTGTGGGTATCGTTGAAGAACCACCGAGAAACACAGACCCTCGGGTCCGAGCTTGAAATGCAGCTTTTATGGATGACCACCGCGGTTAGGATCTCAACGCCCAGACAAAAAATTCATTTTGCCGCACGCTTTCAGAGTGCCTGAAGAACGAGGCAAGCAACAGTTCCCCAATTAACAGCCTATTTACCGTTTCAAGGCTATCGCTACCACTAAAGCCATTTAAAAACACATCAGTTAACAAAAAAAGTCGAAAGAGGAATGAGAACAAAGCAGAGCGTTTTCTAAATTTTTTGGCCAGGTCAGAGGCCGTAATCTTCAGACCAACTCCTGTTGTAGAGTTACGAGAAGGTACGGAGTGAATGGCAGATCCCAGCTAACCCTCTTAACAGGGAGACGTAAATAAAACCGTCACGTCGTCTCACGTTAACCTTTTCCTAAACGGGAGGATCTTTTCTTCCTCCTCTGAAAACGCCATCCGTGCTTTCCTGGACAGTACTACCCTTCCTCAGACAGTTTCTGTTACTCTGTTTCTGATAGGTTTTAGGACACGTGTCCAACATTGAACATTATTTACAGAGGATCCTACCTCAAACTTCTGTTTCAGTATTTGTCCGGTTCTCAACACAAGACCAAATTCAGGTTTTCCAGCTGCTACTCCATTTTAAAAGTTTTGGAAGACTAATGGCCCAGCCCAAAAAATCATTAATTGCTTTCCTTGAGCAGTTACTAAACATGAACCCCAGCAACTTCTTCCATCACGCGTTACCTCACGCTCACCCACGAGCGATTTTGCCTATGTAGGCTCTCAGCAGCTCCATAACCACCGACCTAAGGTTTACATCACTCAAAAGGCACTGCTTAGTTGGTTTGTTGTTGGGGTTTTTTAATTCCACTATTTGCACTTTAAAATCTCTTCTATAACAAACTGTAAACAGACTCTTTAGAGAGCACCCAATTCCCATCTAAAAAAGGGCTGTTGATGTCTAAGTGCTAAAGAAAAGAGCTAAACCGTAGCAGGAAACGTCTATTAGCCACTGCTGTGCGGGATTTTATCCCAGTGCTTTAACTCAACTACCTCAGCTGACTCCCCTCTGAGAGTTTATAGAGATTCATTAACGTTTGCTAATGTCAAACCATGAATATGGTCTTTGTTTTATTTAACATACACGCTCTATACCCACTCACATGCATGTGTGTGTCTATGTAAGTATACACGCACTTCCTTTTTTTTTTTTTAATTAAAAATGTTTGGGAAAAACACTAATTGCACAGCTTCGATATTTAGAATACACAACTTCCTCCCTATCATTTGTACGACCTTTTTAGTTAACGTAATTACCGTTACAGCAGATCATAATTTGTTCTCATGGCTACAAATTAATGAGACAAATTGCTGTGACATTACAGTCTGAGCAAAACAAGAGCAGACAACGAGGCAGACCCAGCTAGTACCGGCTTCTTTAGCGTCTAACGGGCTCCGAGTACACAAAGGAAATAAAAAATACTTCCTCTACCTTCGCGTTCCCACCTCCGCAGCGATGCGGGCCTCTCAATCATAGAGATTTCAGCCACGAGAGGTTGTAAAAGAAACCACAGAGCAGGTTTGCAGTTGCTTTAAAATATACGCGATGTATGTGTCAGCCCTTTCCCTTCTTCGCCCTACGCGAGTAAGTCCGGAGAACGGATTTTGTGAGGCAGTAAACAGGTTGCTCAGACAAGAGTTCATTAAAAGCTTTGCCTTCCTAACCTGAGGTAGACGTTGGGTGATCTATTTTGTTGCCTCAGCTCGCTCACTTTTAATAGATGAAAAGTTTGGGGTTATTCTAATTTCTTTTTATTATTCTTTCATGCCATTGTAAAGTAGCCTAGGGCAGCCAATGATTTATAAAAATAGAGATATTAACTACATGCCACTGATACTTTATGAAGGAAACACCCTACCCTATCCATTACAGCAGAAAAAGCGATTAGACTGACTTAGCTCACCCTCAAACGCATCAATGGAAACCTTTCAGCCATCAACACTTACATCCAACGCAAACACAACCCTCACTTCCAACTGATTTTGCATTGACTCTTGAAATACAGCCAATGAAACAATAATCTTCAGAGAGAAGAGACCAGAACATGCGTGAAGCGCTCTGACAGAAGATTAGATGTGCATTTTCAAGTGGCACTTAAAGACTGAAGAGTGAAATTTCCGTAGCACACAAAGACACTTCAAGGTAGGCACAAGCTTAAAAGGATGGACTTGCGACAGCCCCGAGTCTTCGGTGGTGTTTGAATCCCCGACAAAGTTGTATGGCTTGGCCCCATCTTCAACCTCTACCTGGGCCACAAGTAGCAGTAGAACATGGATGGAGAAGAACAAAGGCAACAGTATTCTGCATTTACATTTCATTTACGATCGTTACTACCTACATTCCAGCTTTTACTTCCAGCAAACTCCTGGGCACCAGATGTCCCATTGCCTCCTGGAACGTTTTGTGTAGCCAGAGAGGAGACCAAGAACACCGTAAAATAGTCAAACTGCATTTTCCAAAAGACACCAGGTGCTTGATTTACTGAGCTTATCTGTTCAGTGCTACTGGTATATACAAATTGGTAATGCTGCTGGATAAGCATTACGGTACGATTGCAGGACCGGCGGTCAAGGTAGCTCTCTGCTGTTGTTTAAACCTAAAGGAAATGCGGAATGCCAAAAAGCTACTGGCATCCAAGTTATTTGCCAGAGCATTTGGGGAAAGTCTAGTTTTCCAAAACATTAAAAAAAAAAAAAAAAATAAATAGCAACATCCCTTGAGATACATGAAAGCATTTGCAAAATTGGGGGGGGAGAAAAAAAAAAAAAAAGGCAGCCCATAATTATCTCAAACATTAAAAGAGAAGATCTTTAAAAGTAGCTCTGAACAGTGGTCAGACCTGTGTTTTCACATCTCTTCTGGCACAATAAGGAAACTGCAAAAACCGCCTGAGAACAAAGTGTTTTCTCAACATATGTTTATAAACAGAATCTAAGAAATTTGTCTGGCTGATAAGAGCCACGCATTCTCTCACTGGGAAAACATAATGCCCTTTTGACTGCCATGCTTGTAGTAAAAGAAAATAAATAAGATTTTGACAAAAAGGCTAAGACAGATTTAAAAAAAAATTTAAAAAAAATGGCAGCCAACGTGTTCTCTTTGCAGTCAATGCTTCACATGCCAAGTTTAACTGTAAGCCTGGCAAACGAGCCATGGAAAGGCTCAGGACCATAGCAGTCCCTTCCCTCCAGATTTATACTTTGGGCTCATTTTTAAATACAGCAAAGTCACTTTGTGAGATCTTAGCCAATCTGATGCGGCTTCTTCCTCCTATCTTTATGCCTAGGAAAAAAAGAAAAGAAAAAAAAAAACAACCCCAAACCAACAAATCAGAAGAGAACAAGCCGCAGAAGAGCCATATACAATCTGCTGCCTAAACAGTTTCTGCCTCAAGCAAGACATGCTTCCTGCTCCCGTTTGCTTCCCAGCTACTAAACCGAAAGCAATTTTCAAGCATGGCCACACAACATCTTCAACCAGCTCACACTCATTCACAGCGCATCACTGGGCCAACGCTCCTTCCGGTGGCAGTCTAGGTTCAGACCTAGGGCTGGCCACCTGAATTGTCCTCTGCGCCTTATGACCCATTAGCTTCAATTTCTGATGGAGCAGCCCCTCTTTGGTCGTATTTAGTGGAGCTGCTAATTGCCCCAGCATCCGAAAGCATTCCAGCGTAGAAATCAATAGCAGGAGTGAAATACTTTTAAGTCTTCATAGAGACTCTGGAATTTCTCCCGTGTTCTAGTCACAGAGCCCAAGAAGATCAAAATAAATTAACCGTGACTTCTTCACGCTCATTTTTGTTACAATAAAAACGCTTTTCCTTGCGTTTTGTAACACAGGCCAGATCAGGATGGATTAATCACGAAGGAAACGAGCCTCTTGCATACCTACCGAGGAATACGAGACGGCAAAAAGCAACGCAAACTCACCATACACTGTTTCATCCTTGTTTTGAAGGACCAGTCTAAAGTCAAAGGGTAATTTATTCGCTATGCCCATTGAAACTTTCCCATCCCTCGAAGCTGCCGACAAAAGTATCATTTAACGTGGGAGGCTATGCTGCTGTTTTCAGATGTAGACATCTGTTCCTTAGAAAATTCCAACAGGCAGATAATAGTCTCAACTTAAAATCACTGTGTACCTAGACAGAATTTGAAGATATGCATTTTGTACCACCGTTAAGCACGGCGCGAAAATAAACATTAAGTTACAGCAATGCAACTGGAAGGAGAGGAGGAGCACAGCTGAACCCATGATCGAAACACAGAATCACAGAATGGTTTGGCTTGGAAGGAACTTTGAAAGATCACCTAGCCCAGCGCCCCTAACACGGGCAGGGACGTGTTTTGTGTTTGCACATACAAGCTTTTCAGACACAGAGCTCAGAAGATGCAATTGAACTGTTAACGTGCACGAACAAAGAAATGCTGCATTCATTTGTTAAGGAAGAAAAAAAAAATACAAAATAAGGATAAGGTGCAGACATCAGATCCTTCTGTCAGTTCTAAAACTGCCATTGCTCACTGTAAAAACATTAATCCCAGCATACATGTCCTCCACGTACAGCTTTTTTCACCAATACGACGACTAAGTTACCTAAAGGAACATACTACCAGAGCACGTGACGCACGCAAATAGCTAAGTACTCGGAATTGGCTTGGATTAGAGGTCATCTGAGGCTCAAAAATATTTGGTTTAAACTAATTAGGTGTTATGCAGCTCCTTCCCAACTCTTCTAAATCAGGCAGACGCATACCAGAAAACAAAATTACATCCTCCCTTTGCTCCAGTTGCAAAACTTGACTCCTCTCCATCGACGCTAGTTGAATTCAGCACACGGAATTACCCTCTTGGTTCCACGGAAACTGAATCTAACGGGCACGGGATTCCCCTCCCTCCCCAAAAAAATGATGGTATGTTGCTTACAGTTATCAATACTGACTACTGTTCTATTAACCTGATATTCTTGAGTATTCTTTGCATTACACGGAACAGTAAATCGCCAAGTATCTCAATACTTCAGTGATTCGTGCAAGCACCAGCTGACCCTTTAGAAGTTCACCGGCACGAACATGAACAGTACACCGTCAAGCTACAGGATTTGCCAGATGTTTCAAAAAAAAAAAAAAAAACCAAAAAAAACCAGAGACACCCAGCAAACACAGCTGTAGCTTGCGGCTTTAGGAATCCAGGACGGATCCTTCAGCAGACGAATTCCACCGAGAGGAACTTTGCACGACTGCTGACCCATCAGATCTGTACCCGTGTTTTAACGTACCCATTTTAACACCGTGTTTTCCAACCGATGAAGAGATTAAAATGTGAGCGGGGAACAGAAATCACAGGGGCTGAATAAGCTTAGCACGTAGAAGTCGCACGCTATCATGTGTAGTGCGTTAGTTCGGACAGGAATACATACGTTCCTAAAAGAAGCCTAACAAGAAAAAAAAAATAAATAGGGCAGGAGCAATAGAGATAATTTTAATGGAAAGAAAGTAAATAACGTCTTTCATATTTCTCTCGTATGTCATTCAGCGGGGAAGCTCCTACTGCTCAGCTGTGGATCTGGAAAAAAGTGAAAACCAATAAAGATAAATTATATTCAGGAATTCACCTGCCCCCCGGTGTCACTGCTAAGCTCTATGAACATCTGGAGCTGTGTACTTGCCTGCAGAGCAGACAGAACGCCGCTCCAGGGAGACCTGCTGTCCTGTTGGCCGCTTTTACGGCTTTTTTTTTTTCTTCATGGTCTCACAGTAGCCCCTTTGCATTCCAACGCACCAGTGTAAGCTTACTAGTGAAGAAGAGGAGATCTATTGATCCCCGCTTTTTCCACCATCACGGTACTAAAAATGAAATGTATTATAGTCAGAGAAGTAAAAAAAAAAAAAGCTTCTTATGCTCCTGAATAATAGAAATCCAGTGTACCTCTCTTCTTTGCTTGGACATATATCACGTACAAAACCGCATTGCTCAGAAAGGATAACTCTAAATCATAAGCTACTACGAATGTCTCCCAGTTAGAAGATCTGGCAGATTTTTGCCATCCAGCCGCTATTCACAGAGGTCTTTAGTTCTCTAAAATGAGATCAGGACAATCATTAAGAGATTCCAGGCAGATGCTCTTGTAAAGTTGAATGTTGAACAGCCCACCAGCTCACTCAGTTTATTAAAAAAAAAATAAAAGAGAATTACCACATCTCTCAGCATTGGATCAGGTCCTGTAGCAATCACCCCAAGTTCAGGATCACTAATGAGGGAAAAAAAACCCCGCGGCTGTTCGCGGCAGAGCCAGAGCCGCAGACGCCTGGCTCCGTGGAAAGCTGGGGAGAGGGGAGAGCTGCCGTAAACCCAAGTGTCTTTTATCGAAAGCCTGAAGAGTAAGAGACAGGGCAGCATTTCCCTGCAGCATAGCCCACCACCGGCCACCGTCTTGCCTGCCAATGGCAAATAAGCACTTCTTGTTCCGCGGTATAAAATATATATACACGCAGGCAGGTCCGATTGTGGAGCACGGCTCAGTTGAGCCCTGGGGAAATCCATGTGGACACAGTTCACGTTTCCACTGCTGTCTCTACAATCACATAGGCTGGACGTTTGTCATCTTAAAAGGCAAGCCAAAATCACTAGAGAACAGCGACACTCTGAAATCTTAGAGGATTTTGACTTACTTTTGAGAATCCCTGACCTTCACACGTTGCTTGGCATTTACCTAAATGAACTGTACAACCTCAGGATAACGTTTAAAGCCCTTCACCGAGAGCTCAACGTCACGCACGTGGCTCGGCAGACAAAAATACAATCTCACAGATAAAAATGGGAGGGGGAGGAAAAAAGAAAAAGGAAGAAAAGTGCATCTATACTTCCAGAACCAGTATGGCAGCTTGCTCGAGATGGTCACGATGCAGCGCACAGACCAACGCGTGGTTTACCAAGATGATCTCTGAATACTTTCAAAGGCATAGTAGAAAACTGGATTGTTATTCCCATGAAAATTAAAGGAATTCTGTGTTCCTCAGCAGCAGTCTCTCTGCTGGCTTCTGATAGAAAGCCCAGGGCTACAATGAAGGAATAATAATGCACTGCAGACGATCATTAAGACAGACAGGACACGACATGTTTCCAAGAGGAAGCTCCTCGTTACGTCTCGGAGACCTGATAACATGTCAAACGTAATAAACTAAATTGCCCGAAACAAATTACTCTAATTTCATCTTTTTATATCATTGTATCTGTTTCCCCACAATGTATGCTAATGCAGCCCATGAGACGTAAATCTATACGGGACAAACTTGTATGGATTTTACACTTACCAAATCATGAGAGATTCAGTAAGCATTGCATCAGATTGAATATTTTTGCTTGGTATATAGAACTAGCACACAAGTAATTACCGCTGATTTTGACATAGACTTTATCAGCTCCAAATAACCGCTTAAGAAAAATCCCAGTGATGCAAAAAGCTGTAGTCTCCTGTGTTTTCCATACAGTTGTGTCTCTGCTATACTACAAATCCTAAGCTCGTATCACGGACGAAAGGGGAACCGCTGACAGGCTCAGCTTTGTAAAGGGAACCCTAGCTCTTGCAAAGCCTGAAACCGGTTTTAAGCAACGGTGCGTCACTCAAGCATTCAGATCTCCGCACCAGCGTCCATGGACTGGGGAAGGTAAATGTCAAGAACAAGCGAATGATCTGGGGTGCTCCGAACCCCACCTTCAGAAAGCATTCCCCAGTTACTCAAAGTTTCCCCTCCGATTCAGAAATGGCAGTTTTCTTAATGTTTTGCTCCTCAAATTGGGGGGGGGGGGGGGGGGGGGGGAAGTTTAAGGTAGCCACAATTAGCAGCATTTTAACGCTAGCCAAGCGATGACTCTTTTTAAAAGGCTAAAACAATGTCGTGGCATTCTCTGGGGACTTAAAGGAACTTTTAGTTCCCACAAAGGCATTTATTCACCGATACTAAGCAGAACTCTGCCATCGCTACCTTCTACGCGTTGATACGTCCGTGCTTCTGCTCAGAACCACCTCTGAGCTGGTAAAACTACAGCAAGCTTCAGGAGACAAAAAAGCCAATTTGTTTTCTTGCTTAGCTACAACACACACCCATCTGTCAAAATACTTCTTTAAAATGCAAATCAGAACAATCAAGTGCAATCCAAGTTTTAGTTGGACAGATGATTTTTTTTAAAACTGAAATATTCCCAAACACAAGTTTACTAAATCAGCTTCAGGTGAGGCTTTGTTTCTCCGTGACATTTTTATGTCAGTAAAATCCCAGTGGAGGGAAAAGAAAATCAGGATGAACAGAAGAAAAAGATGATAAAGTAGTTACAAATAGCCAACAGTGCAAAGTGCTATAAAAGTGCTATAAAAGGCAAAACTATTTACTATTTTTCAGCTGAAAATCCTATCAGAGAACATTTAATTTTTGCGTCTAATGTAGTTTTGAGGTTTTAACTTAAAATCTAGCAAAGGCGAACAGCCCAGAACCCAGTAGTCTCCATAATCTTTTTGGAAGTAGGAAATTCAGAGTTAAACCTCAGTTCTGCCTTCCTGAGATCAGAAATTGAGTGTCTTCCGCATCCCAGACGCGCTCCCTAATCAAAAGGTCTGTCTTCCTCCTTCCACCCTTCTGTCAAAAATATAAAGTAGCATGACTTCCATTCTAATGGAAATAATTAGGAAACATTGTTATAAGACAGAATTCTTTTTCTTTAACCAGCCTTTCCAAAGATTCTTCCAAATAACTTTGTGTTACCATCCCTAATAGGCATTAACTGGAATTACTCTATGTAAACGTTGCTCTTCCATCAACCTACGCTCTTCTGATGGATTTCACAGCCTAACGCATTTGACAGCAAACATTCCACACGATTATAATCGATTATCAGCGATTTTAAAAAGTAATCAGAAGGACAACTATTGCAAACAAAATATAGCAGTGTGTGCTTTGAAGCTTACGCGTGGGTGTTGTCAGCAGAAGCTCAAGAATTTTGTTAGCGGCGTATTTGCAGATAGCGCTTCCCGACGCACGCTAAGCCCTTGCATACCTACACAACCATCTGGCTGGCGAGGAAGTGGCTGTGTAGAGATCAGATACCGGTTTAGCTTTCTCAGAGTTCCTCAGCGCTATCATCTCTTAGAAATCAGATGCGACGTGCCTATCAACTTTATGATTGGCGTCTAAAGCGGACTTTCCAGTGAGCAACAGCAAAATCGGCAATACCTCGACTGACCTCAGGCAAAGTCTCCGGGGCAGAAAAACATCTCAAGCACGACACTTACGTATTCCATTCATCATATTATTATCCCTATTACTTTTTTTTAGCGTATAGCAAACAAAATAATTTTAGCCAACTAGCTAAAAACAAGTTTTGCCTTCTCCACAATGACACAGCGAGGACCTCCTGCCAGTCCAGAGGTCATTTGATAGCGAAGAAGGATTAAACCCCCGTACAGGGACAGCAAGCGGAGTTCAAGACGACTCCCTGCCCGTTACTGGCCTCTTCCCTCTACTGAACGGTTCGGCGTGCGTTACCTTCAAATAACCCACGACCTGCTAGTGATGCACCAAATGCGCTCTACCTGCATGCTCAACAGCGTCACTGCAAACCAGAGAGGTAGAAGGACTGACACAGGTCGGCATTTGGTCGATTGGCATGGGTTACACAGATAAAAAGTTTAGAGAATAGCATCCAGTTCCCCATTAGATGCCAATGTCACTTCAGGACAGCGGGAACACCAAACACGAGCTCGATGATTTTTCTTTTTGATTCAGCGAACAAAAGAAGGTTCAATCAATGATTATTATTTCTTTAAAAGAGAGAGGCAAATATTCATTATATATCTACTCAAACACATTATTCATTCATTCCTCTTCAATCTAAAGCGAAATACCTTTTGCAACATGCTGGCCATTTAAATGTCAATTCTTCATGTCCCCTTCAGTTACTTACCTAAAAAAAAAAAAAAAAAAAAAAGGAAAAATACATTAATTTTCCATGTTCTCAAATCTATCATGAATACATACCGTGCTCCCCACTACTCCCCAGTAAATTTTCAGTAGTCATAAATTAGGTAAGACCATTAGGGGTAATGGGTTTTGGTTATATTATTAGTTTAGATGACATGTTTCCACTTCTGCTTCAGCTAAGCATTCAGTAATTGAATTTAAGATTTTTTTTTTTTCTTATTATTGCTTTTTTCCTCCCCAGTACATCATTTCTAAATAAAAGCTACTTGATGCCCTCAATTTGATTTCCACATTCTGTGCTTTTACACTGGGACACCAAAAAAAAAAAAAAAATAGTCATCATAATTGCAGTGACAGTAATGGAAATATAAAACATTCAGCACAAGTATCCCAACGTGGTCTTCAGTACAGAAATCCGTGCAACTTCCGAATAGCTACGGGCAAGAAAACACGCTTTGAGCAGACAGAGCACAGGACAGCAAACCATCAGACTCTAGTTGACAGGCTAGTTCGATGAACTCGGGTACAGCTGGGTTTGGCATGAAGGCACTTGAATTTCTTTATTTTAGGTTTTTGTTTGCTTCCTTGCTTTATGAGGATCATGTCCTTCAGGCTTTTTGCTGAAGGGAAAAGGACTAAAAACACATTTGAAAATCAAAACCTGAAACAGTCGTGAAAGCGTATATTCCCATAATGGTTTTATCAACTATTAGGTGAAATCCCAGCAAAGCAATGACTGTTGGCACTACTAAATTCAAGTTTCATCCGGAAGATACTGGAGCAACAGTACATATAAGCCCCCAAAACCAGCAACAGAACTACACACCCTCCAGCCAGGAGCAGCGAGAAGAGCCCGTGCATGACAAGCTCACAGTTGTCATCCACAGAAACAGGGTTTTCCATGTCATTATACACTCCATCTGCTTTCAACAAAACCTTTCCACACCAGCCAGGCATGAGTTCAGACCCTGCTAGAGGTCCCGTCCTTCCCTTCTGCCCCAGGAGCGCACGCCCAGAGCACCCAAATCGGGAAAAACCTCTGGCACAGCCGGGAACCGGCCAGCAGGTGCCCCGCACTATTACGCGGGCAGAAGCATCTCTGCTCAAATCTAGGTGACGGTACCTTTTTTTCACCATAACTTGGCGGAGGAGACTGGGCAACAACCACAGATGTCAACGTCTGCAAACCTCAAATGAATCTCAGCTCTTATTTCTCCCACCCGCGCACCCTCCGTCACTCTTCTATGATTGAACGATATTTATTATTACTTCTTTTCTATGCTCAAACTGAAAATTATTTTAAAAGGTTACCATACATCCTATAACAAGTCTGACGCGTCTGAGACGACCCTTAAAATACATCCTTACAAGCACCAATTTTGAAAGAAAAATTATTTCACATTGCATCCATACCACCACTTTTGCCATACGCTGGCTTTTCAGATGTTTTCTTCACCAATACCGCAAGTTGAAAATGGTAAGGAGCGTAGGTGAAACCCATACCAACTAAACAGCTTTCACGTTCCATCAAAAACTCACCTGAATTTCCTTAAATCATAACCCCGTACTTTCCAGCATTACGCTTGCCCAAGCTTTCCGAAAAATTTTGGATGGAAATTTCGCTTTTTCACATAATGTGCTCACACCGAACAGAGTGTACAGGCTCAACATTCGTTCTGCCTGTACTCAACTAACTTTATTTTAGACTGAATTTTAAATCACTGCCAAATTCAGCCATCTACTGCACAAGTTCTGCTGCTTCCACCGCCTGTCAGCCTACTCTGTGATGCCTCTGAACGATCACTATTTTTTTTCTTCCCCCCCATGGCAGAACCTATATTATCATCCTCTTTCAAAGCAGAAAATTTCGCTCCTCTAGTCCATATGCACGCACGTGTTCAGCCTTTTTCAAGAGAAATGTAACTGCCAGCTACAACTCATACTTCTCCAGAGTATAAGCCCATTTCAGAGTTTATAAAATTATTGTGCTTTAACTACAAGATGTATTTCGCTAGATTTAAATTCTAGTATTATATACTTTTGTCCTTAAAACGACAATGCAATGAATTATTGCTGTCTGCCCAGATGTGCTGGGTTTTAGGTTCGGTTCTTTTTTTCCCCTCCTTTCCCCTTTAAGAGGAAGCATAGTCCTCAAGGTTAGCAAGAAAACAAATTAATCCTGTTTGTCACAGGCACTCTCCTTGCTAGTTTTCCTACAGCTGTTTGCAGTGACTACCCACATACCCACTCCACAGATAATTTTGAGTGACAATAAAAACCTTGACTTTTTTTTTTTTTTTTTTTTTTGCAGTTTAAACAGCCAAGAGGGGTCCCATACAAAAAGTATGTCTCAAACTTCAAGTACTACAGCTTAAGCTTATTTCTGCAGAAAAATATCTTTGTCCTTTGCCATTTGGCAAGCGTTACATCGATTCAGCTGCCTGGGGCTTATACCAGAAGAGTTGAAATCAAGACAAGCACCCCTTGTTGTGCATTAAGAGTAATCATCAAGAGCACACATACTTCAGCAGTCCTTTTGCCTGTTCTAGCTGCAGATCACAAGCATTCCACTCAAATGAGGTGTATGCTTCTCTTTTATCAGTGAAAAATAGTTATGCGGGAAACGACGATCAGACAGGCTCCAAAAGGAGGTGACTCATACGCAGATAATGAATCCCACACCATTTCTTTCATGCCATGCCCTTCATTTTGCCCCTCCGCAACCCAAGGCATCCGAGAGTGCACCGATTCAGGGCTCGTTCAGTGCAAATATGGGATGTAAGCTGTTAGGCTTCATGTGGCATCTCAACAGCTTCCTTCAGGGAGCACCAAGCCAAGGTCGAGCTGAAGGCACACTTGCTTGAGGGCATGCCTTACTCGCTGCTCCTAGATTCTTCTGTCTCAGCTATTACCAGGCTTTGCAATTGCTACTACGTCTAGTTGACAGCAATACCTAAAGAGCTTGAACTTGTGAAAGTAACCCAATTCTGTGCACTTAAGCACATGATTAAATGGGATATAGACATGGTTTGAACTTCTACGTGTTCAAGAACGCAGTTAAATACACGCTTGACCTATCAAGTTCTGAAAACTTGTTGTGTATATTACCTTGCCAAAGAACTACCTCTCAGTAACTCGGCCAGTGCCAAAGCGTGCGGTCCACCTCCACGGGTTTGTTTCAAGAACATGAGGAAGTCTTGAAGATCACCTTCCTTCCCCCTCTCCTCCTTATCTCCCACCAAAACCCAAAATAATTCTTTGGTCCTGGCTAGCATTCTGTATCTAAACCAGCCAAATATAGATTTCACACGTCGGCTGTAGGCTCGAGGTTGGGAGGACTACATTGAAGATCCGGCTCTGAATCAGGTAGAACAAGCACTGGAGCTTTCTGATGCCAACACACCATGCGAGAATCCTTCCTGATGACTGAGCTCCCAGTTATTCTGGACAGGCGTCTCGGTTTCTTCCGTGGAATGGCTCCACTTTGTATAGTTAAATATTTATTGGGTTGGGGAAAGAAAAAGCATTTCGTGCGTCATAAAGCAGTGAAGGAATCGGAGTAATTGACGAGCCATTAAAAACTACATTACCGTTTCCTTAGGCATTTGGAGTGAATCTAGCAACGCTGGTAAAAGATGTCAAAATGACTAATCTGCAAGTTATCCTCCACCATTTGGATCAAGAGCCGATTGCGTCTTTTCACACCCTCCCCTTCCCCTTTCTCAATACCATACCAGCTTATTACAAACAGAACTGTCGGAAACGTTACCCTACATGATAAATACGGCTTTCGTCTTCTCTAATATTAATTTTTAGGAGAAATATAATATCCACTGTACACAAATAATGACCACATTAGCAGCAGGTGTCATAATACCGTCTTTATCCACAAGACTCAAAGCCATACCTCCGATTTTAGAGGAGGATAAAGATGCAATAGTTACTCTGAATCGCAGAGGAAATCAGCATATCGGCTTAAACACTGAGCTTCTTGTAAAACAAGATTAGCGCTAATGGATGAAGCTGTCTCTTGTCTGTCTAACAATTAGAAGTGATCCTCCAAACACCCCGACTGGAATTGTATTAACCAGCAATTTACAGCCGTAAATATAGCTATGAGACCGAAATCATATTTTTCCTACTACAGCAGAGGGCTTGAAACGAAGAGTTTAGTGCAAACCCGCACCCTGCCATCCGCCCCGTGAAACGCGGGCAAGTCTCCTTCCTTCAGGATCTGTGCCCACCCAATTAGATTAATAAGGAGCTGCTTTCCCTTCAAAGTACTCATGCCAAGAGCCAGGAAGGGCTGGTAAAGCATCGCTGTCTTACAGCGATGCCCCTCTGACTGCTCCGGCTCATCCCCCGTCCAACCACGTAACCGTGTTCTTTGATTTCCATGCCGGGCTCTTGCATCTGCTCAGAGCAACTCATGCAAGCAGCAAACACTGTGCTTGGGTTTCTAAATTCAAAATGCGATTAAAAACCACGTTCTTCCAACCCAATAACTTTTATTCTTCGCTGTAACATATATTGTGTTTACAAATCTTATTTTGAACTAATCTCTTGAGAAATTCGGTGTTATTTTTTGTTCACTCCTTTCTGCAACGATTTACCTGTCTTCCCTTAACCTTTGTTCCTCGATACCTTTACTTTTTTATCCTGATACCTGCAACTCACTGAGGAAGTAGCCTGAGAAAAGCTACGTTAAATCAGATTTCATATTCCTCCGGTACTAAACACACCACACTTAGCACAACCGTAATGCTCACCCCAGCCTTTCTGTCTGGAAGGAAAATAAATGGAAGGAGATATTTACCGCTATTACCTGCCTGAATTATTTTGTTTCTCCTATATAAAGGAGGTGAAAATCGGTTTACCTTGGAAAATAGAGCTCTATAGCTCTGCCTGGATGCTTGAAAGAGAGGAAAAGAAATAGAACTCTCTTTTCCACAGGGTCGTTGGGGTTTTTTTTTTCAGACTCGCATGAGATTTTCCACGTGTAAAAAAATAAAAAAATTTAAAAACCACAAAAAAGAAACCACCACAACACTGTACGAAGGTCCCTAAATCATTCTGGAGATAGTCTCTGGCTACTGGATATTACCTGGCATGTCTGCATCTCGCTAGGTACGTTTCTGCGGTTAAAACCTTAAACTTTCTGCATACGGCCATTGGGAGAGAGAGAAGAGAGAAGACAGAAGGCAGGGACAAGCAGGCACTCAGCCTTGGAGCTGCTTTTCCTGCTTTTGGAGATGTGGGTGTCATGATCTAAGCAAAAAGAAAGCCTGGAAAAGTTTTTAACGCCTTTGAGACCCAGCTCCATCACAGCACTCTTAGTTCATTAAGTCAAAATCTGTACTCCTGCTTTAATGTTGGGTTTTTAGATAGCTGCACGGGTTGACGGGAAAGGCAAGAAGCAAGAAAGAAACCGCAGGTCTGTACTTGTAACACCAACAATTACAGATCAGAAAGTTGTATCAATCCTGTCAAATCACTAAGGTTACACGAAACAAAACTTGGAGCAACTACAGGGATAACGAACTTGCTCGGTTCATCTCATTTAACTCCAGCGAGGTGCGTTGGATTCGCTCCAAACAGCCACTAACACAGAGCAAGTTGCAAGCCAAAAGAGCCCACCAGAAAACAGAATAATCTTAATTTACATACAGATGGTCCTTGGCGGTCGACTTTTATATATACGGATGGTCAACTTTTATTTTATAGATGAACGGTCCTTGGTGGGCGACTTGTCTTAGAGGTAGCAGATGCGTAGGAGTAGGGGTGTCGTTAGCTTTCACCACCTTTGCTGCGTGTTTCCCAACCAAAAGCGTAGCCAGGGAGATTTAACTTAGCAATACTCAGCCCTTCACCCACGCATAGAGGTTAAAATCCACACCTGGTCACGGTTTCTAACATATAAAGTGAAATATTAAACCCCACAGTTTAGTAAACACTGAATACAACTCTTAATTTACACCCATGAGGCCATTATACACTGTCTAAAATGTTAGAAACGATGCATGAAAAGAAATTCACCCATTTTTCTGCTCAAGAGCTTTCAAACCAACTGCCTCTGCAACCTCCCCTACAAGAGCTCTACAGGCCAGCTTCTTTTTTTCCTTCTTTTAGCAAAGCGTTTCATCACCCTGGCAGGGCACCGAGTCACCGGGGTCACGGGGAAGGAGAACAAACGCTGTCTTTGTGCAGGTTCCTTGGACGGCAGCGAGAGCTCGGCTCACGGATACAATACTGTCCGGGACAGCGTCAACTGCACAACATGCCCAGTATTCAAAAGGACCGACAGCGTGAACTCCTTCACTTTGACACAGGCTTTCAAAATTTAAACCTCTTCTCAATATTTTCAGTTTAAAAAAAAAAGAAATCTTCAAAAAGAAAAAAAAAAGCTATTGCGTTTAAGCGGAGCTTTAACACTACAGAGCCCAATTCTGCAAACTCTTTGAAGCCATCGGTACTACAACCGCATCAAAACAGTAATTTACGCTCTTCCTCCTAACCCTAAGCATGACCATAGATACTTTAATAGGTTTTGACTAGTTTAAATCCACTGTGTACTTCTAGCTGTCTACCTTACAGCATGACAGTAAGTTTTGCATTAAGAGCAAATTAGTGGTGTTGCAAATTCTGATTAAATCTTGAGAGTGGGGTGGCAACCCAATATACTTCTTATATGTATATGCTTTCATATATATATACACACACTATATATACACAAAGCTAAAATGCAGTATTTCATATTTGGTTTCATTTACTGTGATTACATCAATCTTCTTAAGAGCACTAAAGTGCAAGAGTCTAATATCTGGATCCAAGGTACCCACCAAAGTAAATCTAGGCATTAGTAGCAAAGTAATCTATTTAATCCTTTAGGGAAAGGGAGACAGAACATTTCTGCTCCTGCAACATAAAGAAGGAGCAAGAGAGAAGAGCTCAGGACATGTTTCCAGAGCAGCTCTCTGAATCCTCCTGCCATACCATCAGCTTTGCAACCGATACGTGAAAAACCCATTTGAAATTCCTGCTCCCCACACTGAATGGTACTTAATTCCAATTTTGCTTAATGAAATCTATACATTGAGCTAAAGAGATTTCATAGAAAAACCTAGGAACCATTTACCAAGTGCTATACTGATGTCAACCATTACGAGTCGGCTAGTTCGATGCTACTGTTATTTTGATGCAAGTAGATGTACAGTTGCACGACGCAGTTCCACCTCAGCTTAGCCTTTCATTACTGAAGGGATAGTACCCGTGGACTTTCTCCAGGTTTGCTGACTATCATACGCTTGCTACCAGGTATTTCTGAAACATCTCACCTGCAGAGTTCTCTTTCGGAAGTGGACAAAACATTCTGAATCACTTCTTATTTTTTCAAATTACTGCACAGCCCTCGAGGAGAAGATCTTTGAGCAAGATATCCTCACGTCACCCCTAACATCATCACCTTTCGGAGTTTTTTTTGTTTGTTTCTTTGGGTTTGGGTTTTTTTTTCTGATACGATAGACAAGACTTGCTATAGTTGATCCTATTTCTACAAGCATTGCACCAAAAGCTTTAAGGACCAACACATCATCGTGCCCAACGTGGCCACAGCAGAAGGCCATCTCTGTTCCAAAAGATTAGAATTGATTTTAGATTGTAACAAGACAGCGACAAAGCACAAGGAAACAAAGAGGCACCGTTCAACGTCGTAACAAATGGACAGGGCTGAAGACACGATATCATAACACATACTCACTGAGAAGCATGCTCTACAGAACCCATGGTAAAGCACCATCAGAAGAATGCTGGCTGAAAAAGAAACGGCTTTGCACGTATCTGCATACGGGGAAAGCAGAAGGCAAACATTTGTAAAGCTCCTGTTTGAACAGCAATGAGTATTGTAAGTTGATATAATGATCTGATTAGAGAAAAGTCAACAGTTTGTTAGTAAACAAAGGGTATTGTTCTGAAGTGGGGAAGGAAGAAGCCCTGGAGAACTCGGAGTGATACCCATTATATTCCATGTTAGAGACAAAAATGGAGCCAAAAGAAATTAAAACAAAAGAGTGAAGTTAAAGTGTTAACACTTCAATACTACACCAGAACCCTAATTTTGGCCAAGACAGCCATTGTTTTCATCACCACAATAAAAACTTCAACAAGAGCTGTGAGGATGATCAAGAAAGGCAAACGCAAAAAACGCCCTGCAAGAAAAAATCCCGAGCATTCAGGTTCCACTCACACAACTGGGTTAAACCCATTTAGTCCAGACTGACACTAAGAGAGGCATACCTACAGAGATACACGCACACACCCCCATGCAAGATGTGTTTAAGTTAAAGACATAAATCACAGGCGTAACTGAGTTATTGGGGGGGGGGGATCCAAGAGTGGAGGCATTAACGAGGAAAAGAAGATGTGAAAGCTCTGCTGTAGTCACATCAGTCAGACAAACCCAATACAGACAAGGTGTCTAGAAGTGGCTAGCATGTATTTCAGTTTGGACTAGAGACCCAACGTTTTAAATACCTCAATGTCTTCTACACCTTTTGGGTCTCCATATTACCCACTACTCAGTTTTGAAAGGTGACTACGTAACACCGGCAGCCGTTCCTCAGACCATCAGATATTTTTCCTTCAAGATACTAAACATCCAAACCTGCCATTTTCTCTCCAGCAATGATCTTCCAGAGAGACCGACCTCACTCATGGCTGCATCAAAGCTAATAACTACTGGAACACGAAGCCAAACGAGGATCTCTGCAAAGCCGCCCAGCCAGGGAAGATGGGGCAATACCAACATACAGTGGTGAAAAAACAGCATCTGCTTTCCTCTCCTGGCTTACGTCCTGATCCAACGCGCTGACGACTTTCATCCCCGACAAGAAAAGCGGCAGCTGGCCTAAGGCCAGCTTCAGCACCTCAGCAGTCACGTCAGAAAGCAAAACCCACACAGAGAGCAGTCTCTGAAAGTCGTTCTGTATCTCCGGCGACAGCGATGGTGGTTTTTCCTTGCCTATAATATTTATAACGAAGGAGAAAGGAGAGATACAGAATAGACGGAATAATCAATCAACCTGACATTCCTCATGTCTCTCTGAGTAGGGTCAGAAACTACAGATACATTAATGGCCAGTAATTAGATAATTGTCCACCATAAACATGCGCTTGCCACTGAGAGCACAGAGAGAGAACGCTGAGAACGTTTGAAAAAACTCTTACCAGGAGCGACTGCTAACTCGATTCCAAATTATCAATAAATCAGTTTGTAGCATTAACGTATTTTGACACGTGTTCCGAGACACCTCGCTGGCTTGCTCGCTCCATCACCCCCGAAGAGTTCTGGCTGGCTCTCTCAGGACAGATGTCCTCTGATGACCACGCTCACGGTATCACGAGGGAGCCCAGTGCCCCAGGGTGACAGCGCGGCTCGCTGTGACATTCACCGGGTGCCAAGCACCTCTGGACTTCAATATACCGTTTGGGAAACTAAGCTGAAGGGCGTGCACTTGGGGCCCCTACTTGCAAGATTAAATTATCTCAGCAGTCATTTCTGGTTGGCTTCTGTCCTACTTCTTATGCCACGTGCTCAAGAGACTTTAGCTAGGAGTCCTTTATTTAATTCAAATTAAGATGCTGGTCTTTTTTTTTTTTTTTTTTTTTAAGGAAGCAGAATATAAAAGTAGCTTGGACAAAAAAATTTTAAAAAAAAATTTCCTTACTGAGTCTTGCCAGACTTGCAAGTTACTACCAGCTCTATGACGAGAGATTATCAGGGAGCAGGGAGGGATGACACCCCATGAAGCAAAGGGGGCAACGGCAGAAATCACTGTTTTATTTCAGTTATATGATTCCCCCCCAAAGGCGGTAGCTCTAGCAGTTCCTGAGCAGCTGTGACATAAACCAAACCAAACGGAAGGTCCCAAAGATCTCTGGCTGCAGAGGAAGCAACGCCGGTCATTAAGATTTGTCCTTACTATATCAAGGACCGAGTAGGACTTTGGGTGCTGACAGGCGTAGGTATTTCACTCCTCTCGCTAGTTACTAATCCATCAGCGTATTATGAAAATACAGCCACGAGGATGGCTCCACACAACGGTTTGAGGATTAAGCCACTTACAACCTTCAAGTTCAACATTTCCTTGTTCAGTATGAAAAACCTCGGGAAGGAAAGTTTCCTTGCAGTCTGGGGAGTGCCATAGGGCACAAACAGAGATTACTATTATTATTATTTATTTTTAATCATCACTGCCACAGTCATTTTTCTCTCAGTATCTTTTAAGCCGCTCGTTTTATTATGCACGTTAGAAAAAACAAGGGGTCCCCAAAGGACGCTAATAACTCTTATTTCCTTCAATAACGAGAAGAAGAAAAAAAGCAGGGGTAAGAAATTCAGATGAAAACTTGCAGCACCTCTTTCATTTTGTACTCCTCCTCAAGCATAAAAAGGATGGAAAAAAAAAAAAAAAAGTCTTCCTAAGGCAGAGAGGAGGAGGAAGAATAGGAGCAAAAGGGAAGAAATGAGTAAGCGCCAGTAACACCCCTCCACCTTCCCCCCCAAAAAAATGTTTCGGAAAACATTCAAAACCATCTCTTGGAACAAAAAAACGGAGGAATCTGGCTGAGCAAAGGCCTCTTGCATTTGCACCATAGAGAAAAAGGAGCCGTCGGTCACCATTAGAGAGCCTGCCTGTTAGCTGTCGTATTTAAAGGTGGATAGCGTCCGCCGCACCCCGCTCGCCTCCCCTGGTTTTGATGCATCCGCAGCAGGACCGACCTCCGCTCCGAAAGCCCCTACAGATTCGTTAGGTTACCCCGAGGCTTTCAGCAAATTTTCTTATATTAGTTTGCGCTTTATGCCTGTGGGTCGGACCTGGCTGGTGCCCAGCCAGCCTGGAAAAGGAGAGCAAGCAGGTCTGCCCGTAAACGGCAAAGCAGAGGTGCCCGCAACCGGATCGTACAAAGCTGTTAGCGCAACGATTTACACGGGTTGTTTCTGGGTCTGTACGTGGAAAGGCAAATTCAGAGCGACGGCCGTCATTCAAGGACGGTGCTGCTCCCCATCCCTGATGGGAAATCTCTGAATCTGGAATCCGGTGGAGAACACACCCGGGGAAGTATTTTCTGTTTGACTTGGGTTTAAAACAAAAATGTCTGTTGGAAGTTGATCTATTTGGACTTGGCTTATATTTAATTTAAAAAATATATATTTAATTGAGTGAATAACCTCTGAGAAGAATAGCCCCAAAAGGAAATGTCGGCACACACTGTGCCATGCACAGGACTTTCCGCATCAAGAAAGAGATTCAGATGGCCAGCTCAATCTCATCTGGTTTGGAATTAAGCATCAATTTGACCTATAGTATTCTGGATTTAAGAGTTCAAAGCAAGCTCTAATTCAAAAACTACCTATTCCTGAGCAAGTCATTTAAAGAAACCAAAAAGCTGGTATTTGCTCCTTTTTAAATCCATTCAAAGAAAACCAGGAACAGAGTGGAGAACACACAGAGAAATCTAACTTGGCAATATCCCGATTTGTCCCATTGTCCTGTAATAAACTTTCTGTACTTTTTCATCAGCTGCGGGGGAAATAAGAACACGGAGAACCTGGAAGGATTTGGTCCAGAGTTCTGGAACAGTGAGAAATATTCCCAGAGACCTTTAATTTGACAACAATACCACTAACCACCGCAGCAGAACTGCGGGAGCACGTGATAACGTGTGACTAAGCGCTAGCTAGGCTGGAGAACTAAATATTTTGCATTAGTCAGAAAGATATATCTGCTTAGATAAATCTATTATCTTAAAAACGTGTTTGTGGGTTTTCACAAGAAACTCAATAAGCCAGGGTCATGCCAAACATCCAGGTATCACTTTCAACCCCATTTCACGCTCATATCTTAATTTCTGAGGCAGAGCCACAACTCTGCAGCCAAAAAAACTTTCTTGAGAGCTCAACACAGCTTTTTTTTTCTTTTAAACTTTTTTTTTTGCAAAAAATTATGTCAAAAGCTATATTTGTGAGCAAAACGAATTAAGATTTCAAAACCTCCCATCTTGAAAATGATACAGCATCGTGTAATTTTGCAATTTCTAGGCTTTCTCGAGAGCAAAAGGCAGTATTTTCCCACATTAAGTATAGCTGACAGATGTTCTCCCCTCTGTCATTAAACAAGTCTCGATAGAAATACAGTCAAGTCTTAATAGAACTGGATGTACCCTAAGTGGGGCTTCCATTTGATCTGCTGTACGCCTCACAGGGGGTTTTGTCTGCTTGTTCTAGCACAACGCATGTTTGGTACCACCACGGTGACAGCTGACAACTGTTTTTCCCGTTTGCAAAAAAGCTTTACCATTCAACTCGAACCAAAAGCATTTGTCATGTTGTACGGCAGCGAAGTAGATTTAATCAGATGAGGCCACTGGCGTTGTCAGTGCCAGGCTGAAAGAATTTGGTAGAACAAAAGCTGGATTTATCTCTCCGGGAGTCTGGGCAGGGAGCAGCAGTGTATCTTTGTGAATGCACAAGGGGCAATTTCAAGAGGAGAAGAAAATGAACGCAAGAGAATATTTTCATTACAGTCGAGACAGAAAATAATTGGTTCTTCAAGTGACCAGCAGGATGCTCCCGCCAGCTGACAGCACCACTGACAGAATTTTGACAACATCAAGTGAACGTCCATGTCCCTCTAGCAAAGGTTACTAAGAGGAGGGTACCTTCTCTGCTCTTCATTTATATTTCCAGAACAATAAGCATCACCTGAAATCTGCTCACCTTCAGCAATAAAGCCACAAAATAATTAGTCAGGAAGGATGGGAGTCCCCAAACTCCAGAGATGATCCTCCAAAATATTCTATTAGGACTTCAAATTCCTTGGAAGTCGTAACAAAGCACGTTGTACCTCTTCTACCTAATATGTCAGAGACCACATTGAAAAAAAAAAAAGCCAACACACCACTAAAAGAAAGCAAGTCTTGATCACTTTGCATAGCCACCAAGATAGTATTTCCTACTCCCTGTATCCTTCTGGACGATTCATTCCAGATGATTTACACCGGAAACATCAGTTTTTAAAGAAAAACAACAAACCCATATATGCAAAAATCAAGTTGGAGGCTTGCAGCGTTTCAAATCCCCCAACAGCGAGTGGAAAAAACACCCCACAGCTCCAACTTTACATCATAGAATCATAGAACGGTTTGAGGTGGAAGGGACCTTAAAGGTCATCTAGTTCCAACCCCCTGATATGGTCTCATCACAGAGCCCTACCTTGTTTAGGGGATGCTGGTGCAAGAGGAAGGAGCCCCACAACCAAGATGATGTAGAAAGTGAAATTGTGGTTCTGACCTGCCACAAATTGGGATCGGGAAGGGGGGGAAAAGGTCCAGAAACACAACTTCTCTTAAAATCAGACAGAACTTGAAAAACAAGGCATCCAAATTAGAGAACATTCTACGTGAAGATTATCTAATCTTCTCACGTGAAGATTCAGGGTTTTACATCCGCGTCAGAGAGAGAGAGAACAGGAAAATGAATATTTTTAGTTAGCGAAAGAGTGGACACTGACAACGTTGCCTTGACACTCTCTTGCATCATTTTAAAGTGACAGTTCAAATCTCCCCAAGGTTTAATTAACCGGCTGCCAAAGGTCAGAGAAAGAGGCGCCGGGATTTTGTTCAGAGCGTGCCGGTAGAGCCGGTTCCTTGGCACAACGCGCCCCAGTTTTTGGCATTGCTATGTTGAAAGCTGCCTACAGTACATTAACAAATTGGAGTCCAGCCCTGCATGAAGTGTTTCAACATTCCCTCCAACTGCGCTACAGGAATTTCCCATTTGCTTTTTTCCCCCCCCGCTAATTAGGGAGCCGCTGGAACGAAGCGCAGCTTTTGCAAAGGCGCAGCGCGTCCTCAACTTCTGCCAAGTCAGGGAGAGGTACGGGGTATTTTGCTCCGCTCGGAAGATAACCCTTACCTAAAAGAATCAGGTAGTAAGCAGCAGGATTTATTCAAGTCAGGTAAGATTTACATCCTTTTTTCCAACGTGACAACCTACAGGCAACCAATATCCATCTAGACTTCATCTAGTCCTTAATCCAGGAGATGCAACAGTGACCCGAGCTGAGGAACATTAGAGACTCGACTCGCTTTCGGAGACACCCGCCTTGACTGTACCAGTCAAGACGGGTGTCTCCGAAAGCGAGTCGAGCCTCTAACAAACATTTACCCTGAACAGCCAGAAAGCCCCCTAAAATCTCATTTTTTTAATTTTTTTTTTTTTTTTAATTAACTCAGAAAACGTGGAAATCCGACGTCTGCATTCTTGCGTGACATCATAACCACAGCACGCTTGCTTGGCATCCAAGGAAAACACTTGGTCCTGCTTGCAGAGTGCCACACGTGCCTCTGACGTCAGCTGCGCAGCAGGCAAGTTGGAAGATGAGGGTCCGACCCTCTCGCCGCTACCGTGGTGGTGGAGCGTCTCCTGCGCTGGCAGGAGCGAAACCTTTCGCCACCGCTCAGTACACCTTTCTTGGCAAGAGAGGCATCCCCTCCTGCATCACCGTTTCTGGGTGCATTGTTATAATTAAGCAGCATTCTATGATAATTAGCAGAGGATGCAAACCACTATGTTTATTTAGGATAGTCAGCAAATTATTATAATCACAATACAATTTATTTCAATGCCTTCAGATTGAAGGCCAATATAATTTCCCATTTAATCGGTTTCTACACTTGCAATAACAACTTCATGCTCAGAAATTACACGTTCTAAGACAGACTTCAAACATAAATTTCTTTGTTGTTTTGCATCGGTGTTCTGTAAGTTAAAGCGTTATGCTGTATTCAAATAATAAGACAATGTATTATATCTGAATTTTAAAGTGCAGAAAACTAATGAACAGTCAATAAAGTTAATGCGGTCAATGTTTACATAACGAATGCAGAATATTAAGCCACACAAATTTAACTGATATTAGTTTTCATAGCTTGGTTGGCTGAACTGGTATTTGAACTGTAGACATCGCTGCTGCTGCTGCAGTATAAAACCAATACTAATTTGTAAGCCTCTATTTCTCCAACTTGATAAAAATTTATAAAGTTCTTATATTATTAAAGAGCTTTTATGCTTCTGAAAGTGAGCTTTTTTTCTAGAAGACAATAGCAGCCAGCCTAGTAGGGAGGAAAAAAACCCTAAAACTGAATTTCTTCCCCATGTTTTACATCGTCAGTAAATTGGCATCCACACCAAGCAACGCTGTAGGCTCACCCCTAAACAGCTTCTAGGCCAACGCATGATTTCAAACATGGGACGGGAGACGCAAAGAGCACAGGAATAATATCAGTAAGGTAATAACTACTACAACCACATCTCTCCTTTGCCTACGAGATGCATTTTCTTTTGCTTCCGTCAGGAACTGAAATATTTGCAAGCAGGTCAGGTTTTGTAGGCTTGACACCAGAATTTCAGAAGCCTCTTCAGAAGGGTACCCAAAATCCCGGGGCCAGCCCCTGAGGAAATCTCAGGGGAAAGCGATGTGAAGGCAGACTGAAAGCAAAGACCACCAGGTAGGAAGAATTTGACATTAAAAAAAAAAAAACAAAAAAACACCAACCAACCAACCACCAAAACAAAACACAAAAACGTCTTTCGAGTACCCACACAGAATAAATCTTAAGGAATCCCCTCTTAAGCCAATATTAACACTGCAGGCAAAACCATAACTGACAAAACATAATTTCCAAATAGTTTTTTTAAAAATGAGAAGGGAGAATATTCCTCTCAAACTCAGTCCCCATTTCCCCAATATTTATTCTTCGGTTCCCTTGATGTATTTTTCCCAGCACTGTGAAAACAACTGGGACTCGAGAGTCAGCTGGGACTTTAGAGCCAGCTGCTTCCATTCGCAATTCAGGAATTAAACTTCTGACCTGTAGAGGCACAAAAGCCTACCCACATTATCACATCTCATCTTTATCCGGCTGAAACAAACACCAGAATCACTGTTCATCTGTCTTCTCAGACACTTCTCTTGGCTTAAATTCCTTATTTAGTTTTTTATTAATCACGATATTCATTTCCACGTAAAGGAAACACAATTTCTCTGTCTTTACTAACTCCTGATACCCAGGAAGGAAACAACAAAAGTTCCAACGTCCCGAGCGTTGCCCTCATTCTGATCCCAAAAACCCATCATCGATTCCAGCAACCAAATAAAAGCAGCACCGCGGACTCCTGAAAAACCTTACTCTACGCACGCAAAGACCACACGTACTCGTACGTCCTGCTCAGGGACACGACCTGCCTGACAAGGGACCTTTCTACTTCAAAATATTTCTTAAGAGATAGTTAGAAGTCACTGCGGGCCTTGGAGCCAATTACGTGTTTTGCTCTGACCGGAAGAGGATGACAAAATTATTTTTCCACCAAGTGTAAGACTTGCAACATTTGGGTTCGGGTGTCCCATCCCCTCTCCTTCCTCCAAAGGGCAGAGCTGCGCTGGCAGCCCTGCATTCTGCCCAAACGCAGGTCTTCATTCCAAAGGAGAGTCCTGATGGCACCATCATTGGTTAACACACGAGAGGCCTCAGACCCCAAAGGGGTTTCCATTCTATCCAAGGAGATAAGCAGCTCCGGGTCTCCCACATCTTAAACTACTGCCCTAATCCCAGGCTGCAGAAATCGAGGGCTTAATAAGTCGTTGTCGTCATAGTGTTCTGCATTTTTCACCAAATTAAACCAAAAATCTGATCCAAACTTCACAGACACTAGTAGGACCCTTCTATTACCTAGAATACTTCAGTCCTTACAGCCTTTTCATTAATTTTTCACTCTTCAAAATGCATGAAAATTTCACATCACATTTCAATATTTAATGACATTTTTAGATTAATATTTCATGCCGATTTTAAAGAATATGATACTTCTTCATAACGCTTCTGTTGTTAAAGTACAAAATGGCAATTCTACACTCTCAGGTATGCTCCAGGTACAATGAAAAGGAATTTTTCATCTTGTAGTACAAAGCAGACTATAAACACTGCCTACTGCAGAGAAATAATACATTAAAGGATGAGGTTTGTTTTGTTGGTTTCTTTTTTCTTTTTTTTTTTTTTCAAAACTACATAAGCAATTAAGAAGCCTACAGAGTTCCCATTTAAATTAATAGAAATTGCTCTTAAGCAATTTTGAATACTTCATTATTCCATGACAGATTTTCCCAGTTTAAGTTTAGAGTAATAAATTGATAACCTATTATCTCCAGTACACAATGCAAAGACTTCCCAAAGCAGAAGTGAGTTTGGTGGTTTGTTTTTTTTTTTTTAAAGATACTACAGTTGTCCTTTGTTTTCTACCCCCAGAAAAAAAAAAAAACCAACCAAACGCTCTCCATATCATCTCCTTACTTTCGCAACAAAGCTCTCTATGGCATGAGCACAATCAAATTTAAAATCAACTATCTCATTTCTGCATAAGCTATAACACTTAACTACTTGTTTTCCCTTTCTACCTTTCTTGCCATGATGTTAAAACAATTGGTGCAGCCCGTGTTGGTTGTTTGCAGACAGATAGCCCCGTATCTTGAAAAAAAAAAATCCACCTGTTCAGATATTTCATTTAAAACAAGCTTTCATATTGCTACAGATGGTTCTAAATATACATATTTAGGAAAAAAAAAAAAGGTATATGGAGAGCCAGAGAACTGACACTTTAAATAAAATGCTAAATGGAAAAATAAAATTATTAAAAGCCCAACACATTTTTAGGTGGAAAAAAAAAAATCCTGTGGTCTGTGACATCAAGGCTATCATTTAACCCACTGAAAGAACTTAGGTTATTTTATTTCATGAGGCCAAAATACATGCCATGTTAATATAGTTGTCACTGCACAGTACTTAAAGCCACGTTTGAAGACTTTAGAGGATATAGACCCTAACGGTCAACTAGAAGGCCTGAAAGAGCCTGAAAAAAGCCAATTAAAGTTGTAACAGCAGCTTAGCGCCTTTAGAAACTCAACTATTCACCTTCAAAACACCTTGCAAATATTGCCCCTTCTCCCAACGATTTGCGAGTAGGTGCACTAACCTTATCAGCCTTGGACAAACAGGACGGGCTCATTAACATTTCTTCCTTTGATTCAAGTTCAGTTCTTCATATTTCAGCCGTCTATTCAAGGCAGTACATTGCAACAGAGACCGTAGAATGGAGCAGGTCAGTGAAGTAAGCACCACCGTCTCAACTGCCTTGGAAATTGTAAGGTCTAACCGTCTTGCACCTCGTTCAGGGCTTTCTTGAGATGACAAAAAGCTTGGCGTCGAGTTTTACAGGTTCCAGACTTGAGAGGTTCCTGTGCTAATCCTCACTGAAGCCAGGAAATATGTAAACAGTAGCTGAAATATTTTAATGGCTTGCATTTTCTTTGCTCTCAAGAAAGGCTAAAGATTCTCTTATATTTAAGGAGATTCTCATGTTTTCTAGTTGTAAAAGGGTTCAAAAAGCAAGTAACAAGCACTCGAGTACAGGGGGAGGAGTAAGCATAGAAAACAATGATTTTTTTTTAATTTTTTTTTCCAGAAAAATGAAAAATATGAGTGCGCTGTGCTACAGTGGTTGTTACCAACATGCCCTTTAGAATTCAAGTGGACATGAAATACCAGGATATAGATAAACAATAGACTATGCTTTGCAATCCTGAGAAATTACTGTTATTTGCCAGTAACTCAATCAGCAAAAGCAAATTCTGTTTATCACACACAACGTCCAACACTGTGTTGCAACGTTTTGCTTTTTGTTTTTTAACTAATAGCAACTACTGTGAAAGAAAACAAAAAACATCGTACAATTTCACACTCACCTACTACTCGGGACCGCTAGCGTTCGACGTTAATTACGCGGAACCATCAAATACAGACAGCAATTTCATCTGAACATTAGGATTCAGTTTTTACAGAAGTCATTTTAATTTTCAGCAGAAACAATTTAAAAGCACTTTCAAATAGGTCTTTGCTTTTTTCCCCATAGACCTGAATTATGATATTATCCCAGTTCTTTGAGGTTTCATTTTAGTTTTCTCTGTCAAAGCGACCACAACCTTATGATCCAAAAACTCAATCAGCTTGACTAATTATGCCCTAAATAGTTTGCAGCAGATCTATATATTAACTTACATGGCAGAGGTCAGATATTCACAATAACTTAAAATTTTACATATCAAGGAGTATTTAATGAAGACTTCCGTACATTTAAATATACGGTCATTTCTACTCATAAACCAGCTGAGAGTAGCTTTACAGGAGATAAGGAAAAAAAGGCAAGACGAGAATAAAGTGCTTGGGGCTCCATATATATACACACACACAAAATATTTTTATATATAAATATGCGTATATACACACGGACATATATAAAAATATATTTCTCAAGAACTAAATGGAGACAGTAAACTCGTTAAGGGGTAACAGCAAATACGCTCCCCAGCACTTGCCTTTGCCCTCAAGCGTAGGCTAGTGCCGAGTTCACACCAAGAAGTGAAAATAAGACAAAATAAATCCAAGTTTTAAAACCTTGAGAGTTATCACAGGACAGGTTTGTCATCCACTTGTTTTCTCTGCTTACCATCCTCTAAGTAGCAAAAGAATGCAAGTCACCATCTAACCCGTTTAAAAAAACATAATTCTTGGAGTTAGTTTAACATGCTTCCATGTCTTTTTTTTTTTTTTTTTATAGTATTTTATCATCAAATTGTCCAAACGTATTTTTCCCCTCACTCCCACTGTAAAAAACCCTTTAAAAACAAAGCAACCCCCCAGCTTTAGCCAACCAGGAAAACAGTGAAACTACTTACATGCTGCCAGAGGCTTTTAACTACATGATTAAAAAAAAATAATAATAATCTTGAATAGACACGTGTCACGTAGCCCATAAAACTTGCAGCCATTCCTTTGCTTAGGCTGCAGCAATTAAGGTACAGGACACAGAGGAGATGACACGCAGAGGGCTGACCAGATGCTAAATCCCTTTAGCCAGAAGCTACGCATAAACATAATCAAGTTTTGCTTCCATAAAATAAAGGGAGGTCAAGACAACCACGGCTGAGATGTTTTCCCTGCCCTTCACCAAGTCCAGAGCATCCCAGACTTCGAAACTTCCACTGGAATCCAGACAGCTACAGAAAATGGCAGATTTTTAAGAAAATGCATTTAGTCTAAAATGTTCTGGCCACCATGAGAGCAGATGGTGGCCACGGTTGCCCTGGAAGCTTCACCGCCCATTTCGCACGTCTTCTTTCAGACAGAAGGGCCCCAAGTGTCTGTCACCTCTTCGTTGTTTTATCCTCTTTTATAGCCAATATAATAGCTTGATGAAGTGGAGAAAAGACCCAACATATCAAATGTTTCGATGGGGTTTTCCCCTCTTCAATTAGGGGAAAAACCCAAGAGAACCAAGATAAAATGCTTGGACAACGCTAAGATCTTTTGGAGAATCACCACCAATATTATAGACAACTCTTAGAAACTGGCAATTAACAATAGTGCATAATGGAACGATTGTCTAAAAACCAGCAAAACTAGCCAGAGGTGATCAAGAATCAAACGTGGAAATTCTTAAGAATCAGATCCTTAAAAGCTGAAATCCAGCTCAAACCAGTGCCCGGTGTGTGCGGTGCACTTGGTGCTTCCCTGCATCAGGGCCAAGTGAACCAGGTGCTTCACCTGGGCCCCAGTAAAAGTGCATACACTTCAGGTACTAAAAAACAAATAAACAGAGGGAAAAAAACCACCAAAACCACCCCACAAACAGTAGAGTAAGTTTCTAAAATTAAATATATTCAAAAGCATTTTTATTTACTACTCAACAGGGTCACAAGTCCTGTCAGCAAACCTGCTCTGCTGTGGGCTCCTCTCCCCACGAGTCCACAGGTCCTGCCAGGAGCTTGCTCCAGCCTGGGCTTCCCACGGGGTCACAGCCTCCTTCAGGTGCCTCCACCTGCTCTGGCCTGGGGTCCTCCACGGGCTGCAGGTGGAATCTCTGCACCCCCTCATCCTCCCTCCATGGGCTGCAGGGGGACAGCCTGCTCCATCATCATCCTCCTCCATGGGCTGCAGGGGGATCTCTGCTCCAGCGCCTGGAGCACCTCCTGCCCCTCCTCCTGCACTGACCTGGGTGTCTGCAGAGTTTCTCACATCTTCTCACTCCTCTCTCTGGCTAAAACTGCTCTTGGTGGGTTTTCCCCCCCTTCTTCGCTCTGTTCTCCCAGAGGCGCTGCCACCATCGCTGATGGGCTCAGCCTTGGCCAGCGGCGGGTCCCTCTTGGAGCCGGCTGGCATCGGCTCTGTCAGACATGAGGGAAGCTTCTGGCAGCTTCTCGCAGAAGCCACCCCTGTAGCCCCCCACTACCAAAACCTTGCCACGCAAACCCGATACCTCTTGGAATGAGAAAAGGTGGCAAGGGACAGGAGGAAGGTCTGCCAAGTCATTCCTGCGCTGCAGGACACCCTGCAGCTCCCGGCATCCAAAGAATACCTGGAGTGAGAGCAGGGGAGCTTGGGGGCGATCTGAGAGGGGATCACTCGTAGTCCCTCAAGGTACGGAGCTGTATAGAAATCACAGCAGAAGAGACAGGATATTTTTGTCTCCCCCAGGACAAAAGGAGACGTCTCCCGCAGCAGCAGACGCTATGCCATAGGAATTCCAGTAGCTGCAGCTCTACATTATCAGTGAGTCATTTCGAAGACTAGAAATAGAAACCTTTTTCTTCTAAGTGCTTCTACGCCATTACCCAATGTTATTACGGAACGCTAACAGCTGAACACTGCTCATCTCCCAGGAAAAACAAAAAAAAACAAACAAAAAAAACCCAAAAAAAACCCAAAACAACAAAACAAAACTCTTTTTCAAAATTAAACCAATAATTTGTTCCATAGTACACAACAATTTTGTTTTGTCAGTCTACATACACCATCTATTGCCTCCCCATCAATCATTCAAAAATCCATTTTATGGCAAGAAAGAGCTGAAATAAGTTTTTTTTGCTCGGCAACGGCTAGCGAAGAACCTGACGCGGCAGCCGTAGGGAGCCGACGCGTGCCAACGCCCGGGAGCTCCGAGGGCGATGGAAGACCGAGGAGGGAGCCAGCAAAGGCGACTTACTGAAACAAACCTCACCAGTGCGAGAAGCACTTGGATTAATGGATTTAATTGTATTTATCAAGGTTTCTGCTGTCTCTCTGAATCAAAGCAGCATGTCTATAAAAGCTGAGGAGCATCCTGGAAGGCATCCTAACCAACATCGTCCTTTCCAGGCACCCAACCCGCACCGCTCCCTGCGGCACGGACTTCAGCCGTTCCATTCGGGACGCTGCAGTCCCCAGGTGACAGCGAGGAAGCACGCAGAACATCCCGCGGCGGCTGGTTTTAAAGTTACTGACTCTTTTTATAAAGACCAAGAGATTACAAGAGCCCCTAATGCCATGTTTACTTCGGCTCAAATCAAAACATTGATTTCTCTCTGCTTGCAAACTGACTCTGAATCAATTCATCTTTTTAAAAATGGATAAATGCTTATTTCTAGGAGTCATCAACTTTCTGCTCAAGAAATAAATAGAAAGAGGAGCTCTTATAAATAGGGGCTTCCTGCTCAATATTGAAAACATCCCCAAACCTACATTTTCTGCGCATAAGGCACAATATGCAAAATTGCTTTTGCAGCTAATTTTACAGTTTCCCTCTAGGTAGATCATAATTGTAAGCCATAACTGATTTATTTTAAGTAATCCGCGCATGTTAACATCTCACCGCTGCCCTACGCCTTTTCCCAGAAAAACCAAGAAGAAACAGCGTTAGGTTCTCTCTCCAGAGCTTCAAGTAGCAGATGGGAAAACAGCTAGGGGAAATGTTTCTTATGCAAGTAAAAAAATAAAAATATATATATACACACACATACTGTGCCACCAATGAAGCTCAAGAACTTGAGTAGGACTATTAGAACCTCACACCTGTGCTGAGCCAGAAAAGAAACAACACAATAGAGCTCAACTATTTTTAACAGCATGTGTTGAATCAGTGTACCAGAGGTCAGAAGAATCCCAAGGGATCATCATCATCTACTTTTCTTAACACATGAAAAATGGCTTTAGATGGAAAATAGTCATTTTGATAACCAAGGTTTTCAAGACTTCTGAATTTTGTAGAAAATATTCTACATTAAGCACTTTTTCTTCTTTTTTAAAGGCTTGTTTTAAAAAGCTCGCTCCCCCTTACTTTCCAAAATGAATTTTCAGAATGAGCTAAGAGATGGTGAGTCAAATTTTCTATTTTTCATACACATGTATATGTGCATGTATATATTTTTAAAATGCATATATATATAAATACAGATTTTGGAAACTTGCTTCTTCTCTCCAAGCCACATTGCAAAGTTGGGAAGAAGTGTAAAGTGAAATCTTTTGTCAAGAAAAAAAAACAATAGCAGGAGAGAATAAAGATGTTTCAAAATAAGTTGAAATGAAGTTTCAGAAGCAACATAAAAAAAAAAAAAAACATTTTCAAGCCACTAGTTTAACAAGGAAAGACTGCTGCAACATAAAACAGAAGATGTAAATGTCACAGACTGAGCTGAAAGGAGACGGATTTACGCCTGCGAGGAAGACACCAAAGAGGCAGCACCGCCGTGGGAGCCTGGGGATGCTCGGCACTGCTGCCAGACCGCCCGCCCGCGGCCGTCCCGCCGTCCCACCCCACGCGTGGGCTTCCCCTCCGAGGCAGCCACCGAGCTCTGTGACAACAGGGGGCATGCAGGTTGGGAAATAAAAAAATGGATTAAAAAAAAAAACCCAACCCAAACCCACCAGAATCACATTTACATCACTGGTATTATCTTGTATGATCATAAAACTCTAACAGCATTTATAATGAGATGCTAGGTAGAAGATACTAAGAACAAAAATCTCTTCACCAATCTACGACTAATTGCTGTGCATCATGACCCATTTAGGAGGCCTAAGTTATAATTAAAGCTGTTACAAGGAGCTGGAGAACTTTCAGTGCTGGGTAATTAACCAGCCTCCAGTTCTAACAGGTGTCCGCAGATCTATACTACCTCGTCGGATCATTCTCCTAAGGAAGGGCTCAGGTTAGGAAGCTTAAAACATTACTTTGAATATATGTATTAATTTGATATCAGAGTTTACATAGCTCAAGATCACCAAACTCTCAGCTTGGTCCAACGCTCCCAACAAATGGGACAGAACTACTTGCAGGAGTTAAACCTTCCAAAGCTTAAAACACCTAAATAATTTCAGATGACAACAGGACCAGAAGTTTGCACGCCATTACCCCCAACATATAGCAATTACATACCTAAGTCCTTGGCAGAGCCTGCCTTACCTCGTCCTCGTTAAGGCACAACATAACTCCGTGTCACGCTCAACAGCTGGAGTGGCCTCTGCATACTAGTTATAATTAATGAGGAACAAAAGCTCTTCTCAGAATTGCCCCAAATCAATATTCAGGATTTATTGCCAAAATTAAAACCTCGCCCTTTTAGCTGGGCACGCTTACACGTAAGTATATTATAACATGAAGCACATTTCCAGGACAGATTTACAGAGCATGTAGTATCTCGTTATGTATGGGGCACGCGCTCTTCAAATGTTTTGTTTGATATTGTATTTATACGGCCCCCTCAGAAATAGTTGCGACACATTAATCTCCGCAGCACCCTGTGAAAAAAAAAGGCATTATCATCAACCCTATTTTACCGAAACACTTAACGACTTTCCCCAGGTCCCACAGGAAATCCGCGGTGATGGGGGGAACAGCTCCTGGGATCTCAGAAATCCCGTGTATTAATATTCCGGCCACGCCGCCACCCGTCCTCGGCCGTACTTAATACGACTAAATTACTGATGGCAACAAACAGCAGAATCTGACTTTCAGATGAGCCGATTTGTACGACGAGTCAATCCATAACTTTTGTCTCCTTCAGACACTTAGATAGATGGGCTGTATGCCCAGCATGTCATAATAACCCCGAAAAGCTTTTGGCTCCGACTGCAAACACATTAGCATTAACTTAAATCTGCTTTGTTTACTCTATGAGATATCTGCTTATGCTCTATGCCTAAGCGATACCAATTAGAGAGCCCCAAATACAGAGCTTACAGAACGCTCGACAGCGTAAGACTGAAGCTACCCGCTAATACAAAATTTAGTCAACTGTAGCCGGGATTTATTCCTCCAAAGCATGATGGTCTGACAGTCACCTTTTTCTTTGCCAGTCACGGACTTGTCACCATTTACATTCAAAAACCTTTTTGCAAAAATGCAATTCGGAAAGCGTCAGAACTCGGGTCCGCTCCCGCCGCTTCGGAAACGGATTAACGCGACTCCAGTCTCGCATCCAAACGCCTGCGGATTACAGCCAAGCCACCCTTGATTTAAGCTGCCGGAGAGCAAGAGAGGAAAAATCACCGAAAACTTCTGCTCTTTCGGCTGTTTAAACCCATTACAGAGTCCATACGAGGTACTAGAGTAAATCACGCGGTGGGAGAGGACACCATTCAGTAACAAGAGGCTTTTCTTATTTCTTTAGAGTTACAGATGTAGCAGGCCTAGGAGGGGTCTCATTACGCTCAGAACACCCAAGCAGCCTTGGAAGTGGTAATTTATTGACCGTATCAGTGTGGCTTAATGCGCAGACTGGGGGGGGGGGGGGGGGGGGGGAGAAATAGCCCACCAAAAAAAACAAGTCAAGGATTGTATCCGGACCGCTGAATTACCCACGGCTTGCCCGGGTAAGCAGATCACTGCAAGCTAGTGAAGTAGCCTGACAAAACTGTAAGTGAGATTTATAATAAAACTGGTCTTTGTTTTTACCGGGTTTTAGTAAAATAAGAAAAAGGTAAAATACGATTTTTTTTTTTTTTTAATATATTTTTAAATGCTTAGAAACAAGTTCAGGAATCATTACCAAGACACCCAGAGTCACTAATTACCCAGATGGGCAGCCAGGGAGCCGATCCAAAAATCTATCCAGGTCAATGGAGTGCTTTTTATCAGTCCTCGTGGCCTTCAGATCAAGCCCTAGGATGCCAGGGCTGACTTGACTAGTGCTGGCTTATCCTTTAAACTCAAGTGATAATTACCATCAGAGCCAACCCTCGCGTGGCTCTGCCCTTGTGAAAGCACATAGGTGCGGAAATAAGAATTATATCCAATGCAAAAAGCCACAGTAGCATAGAACGTACGTTGGCAAAAGAGCTTGCTGAAGTGTGTTTTCTTGCTTTTCTATACTAAGCAACTCTTGCGCCTTGTGCTACCAAAAAACAAGTGGAGGTTTCTGAGCAAGCAGCACAACGTAGACTCAGGAACATGTTTCCCAGCAGCTACCACGTGCTACTTGGCTTCCAGTAATACCTCCACAAAGATCAAGCCCATTTTGCAGAAAAATGAGAGAAGCAAACGGCCACAGGAGCATTTCACCAACACGACCCCACGTAACGTCACCCGCGGCAGCTCAAGTATGCTCTTATAATGCATTTTCCCTTTTCACCACTCTACCCCAAAGAACAATAGAGTAAAATACATCAGCTGGCTAGTTGGACACAACCGAGACTAGATCAGGAAAGATGAATTTACATCTCTGATGATTCCTTCCCCCGCCCCCCGGACGAAAAGGATAGGAAACTAGAAGCAAAAGCAAAGCTTAGAGCAATCTGTATTTCCAAGAGCTGACACGCCCAAAGGGCCTTTTTCAACGCTCCATCCTCGGCTTCCGCACGGCCAGAAGCTGCACACCGCTGCCAGCGAAGCCCTGAGCCTGGGACCTCACATCAACAGCCTCTACGTTCGGCTGTTCACCATCACAAACTCTCGTGTCGCGCCAACGTATTATGAGGGAAATTAAGGAGGAAGCAAGGGACTTAAACGTGCTTGTCTACCATTCAGGCTCCTTGAGGAGCAAAGAAAGGAAGAAAGCCTCGGAAACTGAGGACATCTTGCTTCCCTCGAGCCCTCGTTCATTTAAATATTAGAAACAGAAGCCCCGACCGCCTCCTCTAGCAACCCCCTCCCATCACACGGAGCAAAAAATCTCGCGGACAGCTCTTTACAGAGGATACAGGAATCACTGACGAATCTCAGTCTGCATCTTCCCCATCACCACCACCACCACTCTCACCCAAGGGCTGCAGAAACGGAGAGTTTGGCACAGCTGAGGCAAACCCCCGTCCATGCTGTTCTTCCACAAGATGCGGCGAGAGCACCTGCGTCTGCTACCCCTAGCGCTCTGGGATGTCACCGGGGGGGGAAAAAAAAAAATCTCTCCGCATCTAGCGATGCAAATGGGGGCTTGCTATCTGATGTCCCCGTCTGCCTGACGTATTGCTTGGCCAGAAGGCAGACTTCCTGTTTTTACTGGGGGGGGAACCACAAAAAAGTTCTGATTATCCCTCCCTGGTAGTTATTTCAATGGCTGCTTACACTGTACGAGTTCTGGGGTTGCCATTGACAAATACCAACGGGGAAAGGAAAAAACCCAGGAAAAAAAAAAAAACCAAACCCCACCCAAAACCCCCACCCACGCCACAGCCACCCAACAACAGGGCACCCTCAGAACCGCTCCCGAGGGAGCAGCACCCCGGATAACTCACGCCCGGGTGATCGCTCCTTTCCGCACGCCGCGTTTCCCGCAGGCTCCTCTCCCAAACCCGGCTGCCGCAGCCCGCCCGCCTCAAGTGACAGTGCCGGGCGGGGAAGCCCTCCCTCTTCCCTTCCTTCCCTCCCTCTTCCCCTCCCTCCTACCCTGGCAAAGCCAAATCTGAAACGCGAGCACGGAAGAACGGCACCCAGCCCGCTCCAGCCCCCGCGGACAGCCGGGTCCGTCCCCCCCGCATCCCTCCCTCCATCCCTCCCTCCATCCCGGGGTGAGAGGGGAACCACACCGGGGGCGGGGGGGGGAACCCAGCAGTGTCCAACCGACTGCGCTGGACACACAGAGCGGCTTTTTATTCCCCCTCTTCCCCCCCCCTTCCCACCATCCCTGGGAAGGGGGTACGACCCTAACTTCAGAAAAACGTCATTTGAGACGGGGGATAGGGAGTTACAGGAATGCTGGCTACAGAAGCAGAGCCAGAGCTGGGAGGGGGGGGAAGGAAAAAAAAAAAAAAAAAAAAAAAGAGGGAAACCGAGAAAAGCAGCTGCTGCAAGAGAGCTTTGCAGAGCCGGCTAGGAGGCCAGCTGACAAACGATGCCAGTTTTGTTTAAAAAGACATCTAAGTTTGCTCTACTGCTGCGTTACTACACCGCTCTGTGACTACAGCTCTGCTAAAATAACGATGCCGGAGGTGCAAAGCTCGAGTAAGACAGTGAGTCTAAGCCGGTGCTTCAAGTAGCATCAGAAGGCAAAACCCCAGGAAAGGGCAGGCTGGCAGAACTGGAGAAGGAAAGGCACGTCACGGCAGAGGGCTGGCATCACCACCACCACCGAAAACGCAACACGGAGCTCCCTGCTTCAACAGCTCCACACCGAGTTTCTCCACGCGGTAATTCGGTCTGGAGAGCAATCTTCAGCTGCGCCGACCGCCAAGAGCGGGGAACACGTCGATGCTCAGGCAAGGCTATACGGGAGGCTCGTGGGGTTTCTGTGAGGGTAGCCATCACAAGATTAAAATGGAGCTTAAGCTTATAAAATATCAAAAAGGTCACTTGATATAAACATCTCATTAAAGCGGCTTTTTACTGTTCCCCCTCTCTGTGCCTTGCTGCCTATTACTTTGGGGTTTTTTCCCTAATGAACTTTAAGAGCTTGAAAGAACAAGTTTAATACAGGAAAGCAGAAGCTAATTTGATCTCAAGGATTTAGGGTCAGCTTCAGTTCGAGACCTAACCAGGTCTCATGTAAGTAAACGGCCGGGTTTCCTACCGGTGTAACGGAGGGCCACGTTCTCATAACCACACATCCAGCAAATCAACAGGATTCGTCAAATAAATTCGCTGCTCTGATCCTTCTTATTACAAGCACAGGCACAAGTCTGTTTGCGCTCTAAAATAAACGAGCCGAACATTGCGGCAGCGGAGAACAGAGCTGGTCAGTGAGGTAACGGGCACTGCAGATCAGCAGGAGAGAGTCCAGGTCAGCAACGCTAGGATTTATTTTCTAAAGGGGCTTCAGAAAACACCAGCATTTACCACGTGGTTCAAGGACGACAGGTAACACCTCTCATTCTTCTTCTACATCATCATCACCTCAGCACGGAACGGACAAAGCTCAGTGCTTTTACAACTTTAGGGCTTCCTCAGTGCAATAACAGGATCTAACAGTGAAGGGTACTAGATATTTTCCCTAGTTGTGCAGTTTTCTAATTAAGAATAATAATTAAAAAAAAGCTATATATTAAGCACACAAAATCTTGTAGCGCAAGCATACAGATCTCGAAGCCCAAATTGTTTCAGCCACATAAGGTTTGATAATTTTAGTAAGAAAATATGAACCCACACACAGAGAAGTGACAGAAGATAGGCTTTGATGCGCTATTAAAATCAGAAGATGGGAACAAGGGTTAAAGAGAACAGGAAGTATGAAGAAAGGCAAAAATAGAAAGAAACTACGCTGTGATGCTGCATACATTAGCTCCGGTCAGCGCTATCTGGAACCGATTCCGAGAAAGCTTGAACAGTTCTCAGCACTTCTCCCATTAAAACTGTAAATCAAGGGATTTATATTAGATTTTTGTTTGGGGTTTTTTGGTTTGGTTGTTTGGTTTTTGTTTTTTTAAACAGATCTCTTACTGTATGTTTTTCTCCCCTCTAAATGAATTGTGTTGTGCTTCCACACCGTTGAGATAAAACGACTGAGGTGACCTGCAACTTCATTCTGAGACCAAGGCAAGGGCCAGTACTCCTCGCGCAGCCTGACGAGGCAGGGCATTATGAATCCTGCGGCGCAAAACACGCACCAACGAAGGAAGGAAGCCAGGACTAAAGCAAGCTCGGAAATTGCCGCATTGAAATATGTGGCATGAAACATTCATTTGTTTTTCCCTACTCCTCCCTCTCTCATTTTCCAGATCCATCTAAGCTGTTTCATTCATAGCGAATGAAATCGATAATGCTTTTAGCTCTCAGTACATCAGGAGTTCAGCATAACGCTGCACCCTTTCAAATCTAACTCCTTCCAGAATTAAACAGGAGCAGATCCCAGGCGTAAAAGAAATGCTGGAGCAGGCCCAGCACGGCCATATAGGGACCTGAATAAGTAAATACATATATACATCCCCATACGTCGGGGCTCTGAAAAGGATGGGGAAAGCAACAAGGTTTTAACACTTCTGAGGGACTGCATTGGGTGTCAGAGCAGCTTGAGAAGCACACTCTTCTCTCTTCAGGGGAGGGGAGCAAGCCATTTCACTAATTAAAGCTGTTCTTCCACGCTTCGTTTTCTGACATTGGAGCGGTCCAGTCTCCTTGAGCCGCGGTTGCCTTGCCATGGGTGGAACAGAACAGGCCGTTGAGCTCAAGCCAGAGGCTGTGCTTTTCAGGCTGAGAACTCGGGACTCAGCTCACTAACAAACTAAAAAAAACCAAACCACCAAAAAAACCAAACCACCAAAAAAACCAAACCACCAAAAACCAAACCACCAAAAAAACCAAACCACCAAAAAAACCAAACCACCAAAAAAACCAAACCACCAAAAAAAACCAAACCACCAAAAAAACCAAACCACCAAAAAAACCAAACCACCAAAAAAACCAAACCACCAAAAAAACCAAACCACCAAAAAAACCAAACCACCAAAAAAACCAAACCACCAAAAAAACCAAACCACCAAAAAAACCAAACCACCAAAAAAACCAAACCAAGAGGTTACTACCCAAAGATGCATTTCGAGGAGGACGCTCGTAGTAACAGACTACTAACGCAAAGCAAATTATTTCTCTCCAGCACTAATCCCTTCAGACGGAAGCTAGCAACAGCCAACCCTAAGGAGAGCCCTTCGTGTGCCATCTCCTAAACCACTGAACGAGGGACCATTTCCACCTTCCTGGCAGAGCGAGCCACAGACAGCGGGCGGCACTTGCCAAATGCACATTAGCCCATGTCTACGTAACAGCTTTGAATTACTGTAGATCACGGCCTTGGATATTTCAAAGGCGAGTTTGTTGGTTTGTTGTTGGGTTTTGGGGTTTTTTAATTTCCAGTCTTCGTGACAGTTACTTCATGAAGCTAACGGCAACAGCAAACCCAGAGATCCCTCTCAAAGAGGACTGATTGGAGATTTTACGAGAGAAGCAGATGGATATTTTTCCCAGGGCAGTCTCTACCTGTAGAAAGATCAAGATGACACCTACCCATCCATTCAGGTCCTGGCCCACTCAAAAAAAAAAAAAAAAAAAAAAGTATCTGTGTCCTGGTGCCAATTCCGTCCCTTCCTTACCGATCCATCACTAACCCCAACCCAAATCCCACGGAATCGTTTCCATCAGGTAACGGGAAAAGCCAAGAAAAAACATGGCACTTCTGTCCTTGACTTGCTCTTCCAAACCCCGGTGGGTTTGAAGGGAGGACAATCAGCAAACGTAATATGGCCAAATTAACGAGCAGAGCATGCTAGGTACTCGCTTTTTGGCTGAAAGGGTAACTTGAAAGAATTCTTCTCTACTCTTTCCCTTTCTCTTCACTGTTGTTTGCCTTTCCACCCCCTCCAAGCCTTGCTGGTACAGGAATCTAACTTCATTTACAACGTAGGCCAAAGGAAGTTCGCTAGTATTTGTTAATTCCCAGCATTACATCCTTCTTAATTAAATTTCTGTGCATCTCTGTTTAGCTTTTGGGACATAATTGAAGGAGCTGGCTCCTACAGTTCAGCCACCATCATGAACCAACCTCAAGGTTTCCCAAAGCTCATGACAGGAACAAGCAGCTTCCCAACAAACCTAACGATTCCCCGGGGAGCCGGTACCTTCCATCCGCACGCCCTGAGACGACAACGCTGTAATCCTTACGCACACGCAGATCCACGCAGACTGGATCTACTCTATGATACCCAGAACAACTTTGATTCCCTTTCCCCCCCCCATAAAAGCTATAGTCTGTTATCACATCGATTCATCCTACAGACTGTGGACATCAGAGCTACAGTGCTCTCTCCCCAAGATAACACAACATGCTCCAAAGTTGGGGGGAGGAAAAAAAAAAAAAAAAAATCAAATTTCTGCTATTTGAGGACAACTTTTCCTCAGGCTTTCACCTACCCCAAAGGGCTGCTTACTATCTTTTGGGATTAAACTCGGTGCAGAAGCCTTTGGAGAGTGCCAAGCACTACTTGCCCTTGCACACAGACCAGCGCAAAACCAAACTGCCAGAATTTATTGAGAATCCTTTTTCCACTGCACCTAAGGGATAGTTGGGAGAAAGCGTTTGAGGAAAAACGAGCAGATTCTAAAGCTAAAGAGCAAGACGCTGGCGGAAGGTGGTGCGAGCAGGGGCAGGGATTTTATAGTGTCTTCTATTCCCATTTGGGAAGAGAAAAAAAAACACAAGAGTTTTCAGTACTGAGCTACTCCCCCTCAGCCTACAGATTAATCTGGACTTTTAAACACAAGCTTTTTTTTAAATTGTTGTTTAATAAGAAAAGCCAACCAACAAAAACCCCAACCCTCCTCAGCACATTATATATTTTAATGGGACCGTCCTTGACATGCGATATGAAGGCAAATTCGTTTCCTGTCAGCCTGGCTCAGCCTAATGGACTTTGAAGCCGCAGTTTTTCCACTCCTCTTAATGACTTGTTGCAATGGAGATGAGCGCTCCGCGTACAGCAATGCCATCTTCTGGCACGGTTCCTGTGAGAAAGGGAACTCGCTGAATGCCACGAAAAGAAAGCTCCTGTTTTGGGAAAACAGAAACTCCAGGCTCCGCAATAAATCTCAGATTTTCCCCCTCTCCGTCGCACATACTGTCGGGCTCCGATTGTTCAAAGGGACTGAAATAAAAAGCAGTGAGAACACACACGGCGTGCTTAGCAGCAAACTCGCTCAAAGCGGCTCTTAAAGGAGCACCCAGTGCGTCACCAAGCGTGAAGACTCGCACAGACTCGAGGGTAAAGCACCGTGGCCGAAGCCACGGATGCGCTTAGAGCTCCGCGTAGGAACCCGGCAGGAAGGGCAAGCAGTCAAACTCTGCATGTCCCTGGGAAAATGCTTTCTGTAGCAGCAAACATTTCACCCATCTGATTTATTTTACTTCTGTATTCCCAGCCAGAAAAAAAGTCTATATTAAGCAACAGCAAAGATTGGAAACACGTGCTGTTTACATTGAGGAAATAGCAATTCATAACTTCCTCGCGGTTCTGATTTTCTCCTCGACTACCTCTACACGTCATTTGGAAGTATAATAGGACAGGGTTAAGATAAAAGATTCCCACTAAACCTAACACCTATGCTTTTTATTCCCAAAATTTGCAAGGTTCATGCTACAGCATGTATTGAGACTACAGATTTCAAAGATCTGAGCAAGTCAGATCTTAAATAGCATGCTCAGAAATAATATTCCGGGAGAAACAACGTATTTGAGTTCTTTCTTGCTTTTACAGGCACAGCGGAAGAGTCCCCTGCCCGAGCACGGACGCCAACACGGCGAAAAGCGCCGCTTTCCAAACAGGAGTAGATTCCTTCCGCAAAAGGTTAAGCACGCTGACACCTTCTAAATCCCTAACCTTTCAATTTAGGGTTCCCACGCTGACACTCACAGAAATCCAGGTTTAATACCAGTTGGAGAGAACAACCGTTCTGACCAACCGGGCTGCCTGGACAGATCAGCACCTTGGGCGCGACTCCTAGGGCTGAGCCCCAACAGAAACCACCTCAAAACCCCCTCTGCCAAAGCCTTAAAAGCAAAAACAGAGCAAGAAACGCCGAGTTTTGCGGCCACCGGAATCGCCCTAGGAGCTGCCTGAATTATCTGAGCTACATTCAAGTTAATCTCTGGGGTCTTAAGAGAACGCATACGGGGAAAAACCACTGAAATGAATTCTTAGGTGTCTAATAAAGAGAAAACTCCAAGTAAAGAATTTCCCACAGCAAGGGTGTCTACAGACTCTTCTTCCCGCAGCTTCCCATTGGACTAAGGTCAAGAGTTACAGATACGCTCCATCCTCTCAGCAATTCTTACGAGTTGATAATAATTCCCTTTCAGATGTTTTCTATTTTGTCTTTCACAATATCAAATATTTCACGATGACTATGCTTGGACCAGGTTCTCTGCTCGTATTCCGAATGAAGGAGGGGAAGCACATACGGAGCCACGGCCTACAGCTCAAGTATATTTTTCCAATTTTGTTCTGATTTATCTGATCAGCCATTTTAAAAGCCAGCCTACAAAATTAAAAAAACCAAAAAAAAACAACAACAAAAAAAACCCCCAAAAAAACCCCAAAAACCCAAACACAAAACCAAACAGCCAGACAGGCGCTTCCGAGAAAACAAGATTATTACTGGAAGTATCTTCAGTTAAATAAAGTTTATCCTCTGGACACATTTACATAACAACCACTAACATTGTCCTAACATATGCGGTAAATAGAACAAAATAGACAACCACAGTCACTCCAAACACGAAGTCAAAGAGCTGACACAATCAGGTTTGGTTTTAAGGCCCATTCAGCCAAGAATTTTAATTATTTCTTCCTCTGTGGGGGACATCAGTCATTCAAAATCACATTTGCTTGGGACTCGCCACCGAAATCCTGAATCACTGTCCAAGAAAACAGCAGACTACCCAACAAGTTTTTGCAGAGAGATACGAAATCAAGATCTGGTCTCCAGTAACTGTAAATTCAACCTCTCGTAAGATTTTTAAAAAAAAAACCAAACAAAAAAAAAAAAAAAAAACCAGAACACCAACACACAACCATGAAGAGCACACCACTAATGTTAAGATCTCATTAGCCAAGTGGTCTTCTCATACAGGTTTAATTAGCTAAACCTTTGCTGGATACATTTCCCCGCCCCAGGAATGCACAGAAGACCACCTACGATCCACAAACACGTTTATACACAGGACATCTGAAACATGTACGCTGTTCAAATATTCAGCTAGTTGAATTACATGACTTTTTTTTTTTCTGAAGTTCACGCATCTGGGTAAACACAACCATTTCCCATGTCTACGGGGTGCCCAAATTCCTCATGAGTAATCCCAATAACATAAATTTGGAAACACAAGTGAAGTATTTGCCTTGTCAAGTCACATACACCAGTAAACAGTTTTCAATAGTAATTTTGTTTGGCACAGTCAAACAGCAGTTTCCAGCAGCAACACCAAGCTTTTTTTTTTATATATATATATATATTTTTTATTTTTTTTTTAAATATTTTCTCCTGTATTCAGAGTAACACTAATTGGTCGTTCATCGCTGTTTTTTCCAATTAAGTGAACCAAAACAACGCAACTGTATGTGGAGCTTGCATTCAGGGTAGCAGATGACATCCCTGCTGCTCCCCACCACATTTCAGAGCTGGCTCTGACAACCCAGCTCCCTTCCGAGCAGCAGTTTGATGGCAGCTGAGCAGCTCAGCGGTCTGGTAAAACGGGATTGCCGAACGTTCCTTCTTCCAGGAGGCGAGATACGAGTTTTCATCAGGCAGGGAATTATGATCGATGACATCTCATCTCAAAAAGCTGAAAGAGTTTTTAAATTTTTTTTATTTTTTTTTTAAGTTGACATAGATGCTGATCTGCCCTTTAAGAAGTTAAATCTGTTGTATCCTCTGTTGTAGGCACTACAGACAAACAAAAAGCTTAAGGCATTCAACCTGCCTGAACCAAGACAAAGAATTAGCCTCATCTGCAATATTTCATTTAGGTTTACAAGAGAGGAAACACTATTCCCATCTTTCCCCGTTCCTTCTTTCCAACTGTTCTGGTCACCAGTGTAATTTTTTCACATCACTGTTACAACCTCACGGCGGAGGAGGAAGAAGTCTTTAGGTCTAATGAGTGGTTTAATTTAAGTAATATACATCTCGATGCAAGACTGCTTTCACTTTTGGCAGAATATAATCCTCAACGGAGATATTTAGTTACAATCCAGGGCTGTGTTGTATCCCCAGCTCGGTTTGTGCAGGTTTTCCATGTACAGGAGGTACGTAGAACTGACACCAAACACCCTGCGAGAACCATTATTTGGTACTCCCACGTTAGAAGAGAAGAATTTCTCCAAATGCATACCCATTTCCATACGCATATTTACATTCTTCTAAATTTGATACTTAAACTGCACGAAAATTATTTTAATTACACATTAAATGGGCTTTGGGTGAAATACACAGTCATCAATAAACTTAAAAAAGCAATAGGAACATCGCCTTTTAAAGGTATTCCCTGGCCTCCATTGGATCTTAAGTATAAAAAAAGGCAACGGCTTAGCTACCATAATCCATGTTACCATGGAAAGTGTTCTGCCATACATAATTCCATCTTCCTACAAACAGGGACCAAAAATACCTATTTGTGTCATCTCTAAATGAGAAGATTTAATTTTTCATTCCTGTACCAAAGCGCGCTTCTGAAAACACATCTATCTTTCCAATTGCATTTAGGTCAGGATTATTTTATGACAACTACAAATACTAAGAGTTTAAGGACAGAGATTCAAGAAATCACCCATTTACAGGAAGAAATTTTTATTGTCTTCAATTTCACAATGCTTTGGTTTTTCCTACTCTAATTCTTTCAACAATATGGAAAAAAAGTCTCTTTAGAAGGTACCTTAAACCAATATTTTCCAAATTTTTTTCTTCCAGCTAAGCCTATCATGTGCGCTACCCTAGCCACTTCACTAGAAAAATAAAAGTCTAGAGGGCTCATTGCGATCTCTTCTTTAAGTATCAAGTCTTTGGTACATATGCTTCCTATTAGATCTTTAAAAATATGTATTACCAAAGCAGAAGAACAGACATCAAGTAAACCTTTGTTTATCTGTCAACAAAAAAGACTTGCTGTAGCCTTTTTTACAACAGCGTATATTCTACAGCTGAGCCCTTGTTTTAAAAGGCCACCTTCAGAACTTTTATTATTACCAAATAAATTCTCTTGAGAATTGTTGAACAAAAACACTACTTATTCCACAACAGCGAGCCACTCCGTGCGCTTACAAATTAATTCTTCGGGTTGTACGTACAAGCCTTAGAAATTCCATTGGAAATCCCATCGAATTAAAACTCAAGGCAAACCGGGCATCCACGTACTATTACCTCTCCAGCCTCTTACATAGATTCCGCTTACAGCAAGGTGTGATTTGCAACATAAGCTCGCACCACTTACTATAAATAATCATTGGCAGCACATTCCACAAGTAGAACTTAACTAACAAGGATGAATAACATGTTCTACCCTGAAATTTCCTGCCCTTAACTACCCTGAAATTTCCTACCCTTAAGCGAATGCTGATTTTGTGACTTTTACAGGAGCAACACAGACTAATAAGAGATTTTAAGCTGTAGCTGCAACTAAGGTGACCAGTTTCCTCAGTTCCTTGTTAATTAGTGGCACGACTGGGTAGTTAATGGTTTCATGTTCTGGGTTTGTTCATCATAACAATAGTACTGTAGGAACCTGGAGAACTGACTTGGAGCTTGTTTTTACAGTATATGGCATTTCTAGTATTTCAAAATCATAGATCCTAATTAGCATCCAAGTCATCACGACATCCTATCATTCATCTCAAAAAATAACCCGCAACACCGTTGCTCAGCAATTTTCTACGGCTGAAATCAATCTCTAGGCTAACTCCGCAAAACCTTTACGAAAAGAAAAAAAAAGGAAATAAATCACAGGTGCAATGCACCCCTACTTTCAGGCGGAAGCGTTACGGGGAAGAGACGTGCGTGCTGTATTACTGCTGCACATTCGCGATGCCCCAGTGAAGCTCGATGGCAAAAGCTCCCGCAGGCACTAGTCAAATTAAAACCCAACGGGACAACCAAAAAGTAGAGGTTGGCTATCTCCTCAGGGGGACAGAGCAGATCTTCCAAGAGGTTTAAATAATTTCACATTAGCAAGACTCAAAAAAGCAAGCTAACCGCCTTTCACATCTGTGGAAGCTAACTCCAGGTGAAGGTCGGGTTTAGATGCACCCCTCCAAAACGGGCACGGGAACAGGCAAGCTGACAGGCGCAGAGAATACCGAACTATGTTTAGCCGCAGCAAAGGCCATGTCAGGTCACGTTACGTATAACTTGTAAGATGCTAAGAGCAAGGTCAAACAGCTTGAGGAGTTAAGGCCTTTAACCTGCACCTCGAGGGAGCTGCAACAGCATAGGTCGGACACGGGCGCCAAGACCAGGAGCAAATAAATTACCTGCCGGGAGCAGTATTAGTCTGGGGGCTAAGAGGTTATCGCTCATTAGCCCACACCGAGTAAGTCCTTTCAGACGATAAAAATAGAGTATCAAACCGTCTGCGATGGTGCCTGCCCATCGACTTAGCACATCTTGAGAACACATCCAAAGCATGTCAGACAAAACACTTTTATACAGATTTTGCCGACATTTGCTTTACCAAATATAGATTCTCCTCTTTGAGCTGAACAAACTGTAGGGAAACTAGCAGGCACAGGAGCCAACAGGAGTTTTGCAGAGGTGCTTGTACTTCCAAATATTTATACCCATCTCTTCTCGCTCATTACCTGCTCCGACTTACCCAACTGTCATTATGAGACCCATAAAGCTTCCCCCTTTTGCATTTTAGTGCCACAGAAACTTGCAGATCCTCTGTTGTTCTTGCCCCCCCCCCTTTTTTTTTTAATAAATAAATCATTTTCTCTCATTGCATCCTTCGAACTCCATAATCACCACAAAAGAATTACTGGAAACCAAGTCTGTTGTTTTGTTTGTTTCAGCAAGCGATCCCTTGCGACGATTTGTATTAACCAAAGGTTTGCTGAGCATCGATCTCCCCCTTTAATGGCGAGATGACACACGTAACAGTATTCCTGTACTGCAAGTGAGACGACGAGTGCTCAATTATCAAGAACGTAGGCTCTTGCTGTAAAGACCTTCCTAAGATCGTACACCTATTTGCAAACAGATACACAAGAAAATTTGGCGTGGCAACTCAAATGGGCTACTCTGACACCTTCAGCCTTGGAATTGCACTTTTTTCACCCGAGGTTCTGACCCAGGGGGAGGAAAGCCTATCACCCATCGCTTCCAGCGTGCCACGGTCCTCAGGGACAGCTCGTTCTTGCTCTCAGTACACCCTGAGGAAGGTTGCACTGACCCATCCTCGCTTGAGGGGGGGGGGGTGGTAAAAACAGGACCGCACTGGCATCTTTTCAGCAGTTATTGTCACCCAGACAATCGTGCGTGCTCCCGGTCCCTGATAAAGGACAAAACTTTAGAAAAAAAAAAAAATCAGACTAGGAGCACGGGTGTCAGCCCTGTTTTCTGGTTTTCAAGTATACTCTAACGTTGTGCCTCTCAGAGTCCTAAAACTGCTTGGAACATCTACCTTGCCAAATACCAGCCAGCCGGGAGACAGCAGAGCACGCATACCAAGACGACGAGGAACCCAGCCAGGATTCAAGGCAGAGCATTTCCACAACAAATCTCTGGCTGCTACAGAAATAATCCTCAGAAGTGGTCTCTTGAAAGGGCAGGTTCAGCTACAAGAAGCTATTTGTAGGAAAGCTAAGACTAAATTATTAGCGATGTGATCCAGATCTAAAAATTCCCAGAGTTGACAGCGTTACGCGAGATGTACATGCAGCACGTGATGCCCCGTCTGCTGTCCCGGGCAAACCAACAGGCTTTGGCTCCCGTGCACCGACCAGCTGCTGCTCTCAGCAAGAGCTAAAATATCATCTTGAATCCAGGCCAGGATATTAACATCCAGCCCGAGCAAGTTCAAGTTCCCAGAAAGCTCTTGCGCAGTCACGAGAGGGTCCTACTCGTGACAAAGTCCTGCCCCTTCCCCTGCCAGCTCCTGCACCACCCGCACGTCCGTACGCATCAGAGGGAACCGCAACCTCAGTCATCCACCGCCGCTGGAACGAAACACGCATTCCTGAGAGCAGCAACAGCTGAGGGTCACGGATCACCAAGTGTTGGCAGTCGTTCTGCACCAGGAGGAGGAGGGAAAGCTGGGGTTTAGAAAGATAAAATAATAAACAAAACAAAAAATGCGTCTCAGAGGATTCATCTGGTTGTAACATGCTAAAATAGCATACAAAGGATACTTCAGAAGAGCTCTGGTCGCTTGATCTAATGAGCTTAGATCTTATAACAAAACACCCTAACTCGAAATTAATTGCCAAGTTTATTTTCTCATCTTGGAGTTGCGTACGTGGGGGGTGCAACTACCTTGTGCTGTTTAAAAAAAAAAAAGAGATTCTGGGCGCATCCTATTTCTAACAGTGCATAGGAGTCATAAAATGGAAGTTGTCCTCAGTTTGATATTTTCTGAATATACACATACAAGTAAGTAACCCTGGATTACATTTTTTTTTTCTTTAAAAAAAAAAAAACCAAAACCAAACTGCAACATTTACAAAGATTGCAAGAAAAGATGAATTAAGTCTGGACACCCTCAAGCTTTTCAGAGGCAAGCTCATAAAACAGTACTTCCCCATTTGCCCCAACATCAACGATAAAGATATTTACAGCAAAGTTTCTCTAGCTTGAATCCGGCCAGCGTGAAGGCTCGATATACATCACCATCCATCAGATGTTTGGATAAAGCTTACGGCGAGGCCTCTCAAACCTTTTGCAAAATTGCCAGATTTGGGTCACACGCCATTTCCTCGCATCAATCTGTGCCTCGCACGCACACCCCACGTCAAATCACGCCGCTCGAGACGGTCATGTGAAAATATTCACACGCGTGTTCAACTCGCCTTGTGAGGAGCAATCACCAGAGGGATCAAATGCTGCTCCAGTTTTGTCTGTTGTGAAACAGCTACCACTTAATTCATGATCTTATACGCATTTAGGATAAGCGATACTGAATTTGTACCTGACGCAAGGATTTCAGCAAAACTAACTGGGTGCCTAAAGTAGTACAACTATTAAAAGCAAGGGAGAATGAGATGCCAGTCAGGCAGTTACCAACCTGGGCCTCAGCACTAGCAGCTCATCACGCAGGAACCAGTCGCTTCCACGGAAGGAGACGCGCACGCTCCGCAAGAGGACAACGGCCCCTTGGCCGTGCTCTTCTTCCTACCCCACACACATCATCTTAAACCACCCAGATTATCTTAATAAATAAAGCTCCAACTACGAGATGGATCCATTTCATGAAGTGTCTTACCAGTTTTCAGCGAGCACAACTTTATTGCCAAAGACGGCACGTAACTCGTGGAAACTCGCCTTGGTTATCGGTGGCCGTAACAGCATCGAGAGAGAACCCCCGGAAGGGAGAGGTCAGCAACCTCATCTCCTGCAGCTATCGTTTTATATCCACCAGTAGAAATGGATACGAAGAATCAGCAAGGCAAACACTTCTCCAAAATGTTTTGCAAGGGGGTGGGTGTGATGCATGAATCCTTGTCACATAAACAAGGATTCCTTTAATACAGGAAGTCTCAAGTAGCCGCCCCATTACATGTTGAACTCTTCATACTCTACAGCAGCAATCAAGTTCTGCAGATAAATTAAAATACTTTAGGACTAAACAGCCAAAACAGAACACACCCCCGAACTCTACAAGCAAAGACAACAAATAATTGTGCTGCAAGTACTGTGCAGTCCCACAGCTCGATGCAGTCCGTTTTTCTTCATGTCAGGAATCTCAGATGCAACATACAACTCGACCAAAGCTTTAAATTTGATTAAATCTAAAAAAATTAAAAAAAAAGTGCAGACCAGTTGCACATAATTGATACCAGCAGTTATGGCACAGAACAAGGAAAAACAGATACAAATATTACTCCAGCATATTATCAGACAACTTAAGCAAGCATGTTATTTGAACGGTATTCCCCAAAGCGACTGTCGCAAACACTTGAGCTCTCAGGGTTGTAATTTTGAGTTCCGAGGCAGGGGGAGAGCGAAGCACGACGCCACGGCCATAATCTCATTAGCAAAGGCGCCGTACTACTGCTGCTGTCTGTGCAGCGAGGGCTTAGCAGCCACCCGCCTGGTTTGCGCGTTCAGCCAATTACCAGGACGACATCAGGGCGTCAAGCACGCCGCATTACTTCACCGTAATACATTTAACATTACGATCAGAAAAGAAATAACGCTTGCCGAATTGAAAGGTTTCGCCCCAACGAGTTCGCAGTTCTGAAAGTCTGCGGCAGGGCGCTTCTCACCCGTGGTCACGTATGAATCCCGATGGTTTTAGCGAGCGAGGCCCAGCTTTCAGCTCTAAAGCTGGGACAGAAATTTTATCGGATTGTTTCAGCCAGCCGCCCACTCGCATTGCTCTAAAAAAAAAAAAATAAATCTCTGAGCATCAACAACAGATTCTGAACACAGCCTGTTTCCCTTACCCAACTTCATCAACCTCCACGGGATAATGAACAGCAGTTTCTACCTCGCAGCCCTCCCTTTAATTAAATAGTATTATTATTTTTTGAAGAACGTCAATGAAGAGGACAGAATACGCTTACATCCTGAAGGCTACATCCTGCTCGCTTCCCAGCTTACCCCGCATCCCAGTAAGGCCAGCCAGGCGTTTATGAAAAGCGGATCAAAGAGGAAGAAAGGCCATCGGAACAGAACATATTGTGTTTAATCTAGTGTTTTCCCCACTCCGTTAGTCAGCTCTTTCCCCACAGTTAACTGGGAGACTCCTGAAGCCCAGTTACTGTTTACAAACACCCAAGAGCTTTCTCTCCACACAAACGGGGGGGGGAAAGGAGGTCCAGCTCAGCTCTCCCATCACCAACACAGCTTATCTCCCACTCCACGGACATATTCTCAGCAACCATAGCTCAAGAGTGATGCCGAGGGTAAGCTCAGATGCCAAAGCTACTCCTCTGTCACCATAACGTCAACCTTTTCGTTTATCACACCACCTAGTGACATCACATGCAGCGATATATTACAGTGCACGGCGATAATGACAGTGCAAGGCACCTGAATACAAAGCAAACCTCACAATATGCACGTCATAAAAAAAGCACTTAAATACAGACGCAGCACGTTCACCACGACCGCGTTGGCGTTTCACGGCAAACCTTACTATTGCTTTACTAACATCTAACCTTGGGAGGCACCAAAGCTGCAGACATGAAGAACAACGAGGTGTGTTTCCACAACATACGTGCAGCAATCTGTATTTCGCATTGAAAAGGTTGCATTAAGGTTTTTTGGGAGGGTTGGTTTGTTTGTTTTCAGGGGTTTTTTCCTCCTTATTGACTGGTAAGAAGCACTATTCCTTCAACATTTAACAGCTCAAGTTAAGAAACAAATCCTCTTGGACACAAGGCAGGCAGGAGGGGTGTTTCCCCAAAGCAAACCGTGGTATTTGTTCCCGCTCCCACCCCGGGGCACCCCGATCAGAGGGGGCACCCGCAGCCTCGCCACAGAGCCGGCGGCCCCAAAGCCCGGAAGGTTCCAACCCCCCCAGCCCAGCCCCAAGGACTCGCCGACCAAAAAACATCACACCAACAGCCAAAAATCAGCCTTCTATAACACGGTCAGGGACAAATCTTGTAAGGGAAGGAGCAACCCAGGAAAAAAACCCAAAACACTACTAATGCAAATTAAAAAAAAAAAAAAAAAACAATAGAAAAAAACCCCAAAACTCCCCAAGCCTCTCCCAAACACACTCCTCTTTTCACAGGTACATACACGTAAGTTCAGACGGACACAAAGAAACTTCCTAACAAGCCCAGAGCACCAAAACCATAAATGCAGTAGATCCGACACAGAAATCAGTATGAAACTACAACCCTTAGCTCAGCCCCTGTTTCTTAAACATTTATATTAAAAATAAAATAATCTGTTACCTCTGTAACCAGCGAGGAGCAGCCGCTTCCACTGGAGCCATGCTAAAACAACACTCCCAGCTGCTTCTAGCACTTTCTACCCGATTTACAGGACCTTGGTGTGATGCACCTGCTTCACAATTAGCACCACCTGGGTGTAATTACTACAGCCCTTAAGCGGGCTCCTGGGTTGGAGGAGGCTGTTGGGCAGCTCTCCCCACAGCCCTGCTCCCAGCCGGGAGAGCTTCCTCCAGGGATGCTTTCCCTTCCCCCCCCCCCCCCAAAAAAAAATAAAATTCCCTCTCTGAATTTCAGCAGCAGCCTGCTTGGGTTTCGATGGGTTTGCTTTCCAGCGTAAAACTGCATCTCGGCAGCAAACGGTCTCCCGCTGGCTTTATTTTTGGGGGTGCCCCAGCGCCACAAGCCCGCTACCAGGGGAAGCATTCCCCGAGGAATCGCTGTCCCTTTGGTGCCTACAAAATCATCAGCTTCTGGTTTTACACACTGGGAGAGTGAGTCGTGATATTTGAACACCACCTTGTTTGTTTTCCTCTCCACCTGGTTTAGATACTCCACCATTACACATACACGGGCCACCTGGCAGTATTTACTAAATGAACTGACTCTGGGAACACTGACAGATGATGCTCTGCAATTTGCTTTACTCCCCCCCCCCCTTTTTTTTTTTTTGTTGCCTTTCCAAGCTCTTTTCTACAAACCAAGATAAGACCCGATTGGGACACGAACAGATTTAAAAACTTCAATTCTTCCCCTCCCCAGCAGGCCAAAAACACTAGCTCAAACTAAAGTGGTCTTCAGGGCAGCGGCCAATCTTTGCACACATTTTCTGTGTAAATTAGGACAATTCACCGTAGTTCCCTCATTTTAGAATCTCACATGTGATCGAAAGGATCTGCTAATTTCCAAGACTAGGTCTTGCAGGCTTTACATTTCAGTTACTGTATGGCATGCAAACGGGACCGAATACCCAGGATCAGCCGTAATTTTCCATATCCCAGATTTTTATTAGAGAGTATTTTTGCTACTTTTTCAAAAAGCTCCAGTATCTCTATTGCCTGCCTTGAGATTGTTTATTCAGGTGACCGAAACGCAAATACTGAGCTGAACTGTTAGGCATTGGACTAACGCTCTAGCCGAGGTTGCATTTGCTTTCAGAAAGTATCCCTTAGCTTTACACAGCACCAGCAATTAGTTGGCTGTTAACGAGTTGTCCTTCCCATCCATCCTCCGCGGCACGCGCTCCGTGCGCGATCCATTGCGACGCACCTCTTCCTCCCGTGACCGTGCGTGATTCCCTCGCCGAATGCCACAGAAAGCAAGCATTGTAAAAGATTTCACCTCCCTGATACATACTCTCTTCTCCCCTGGGGATTAGATAATCTTCGTGCGGTGCAGCCGGACGCCCGGCCCCCAGGAGAATTTTGCCGGGGTAAAGACCCAGAGCTGTACCTTTAATCTCTGCTTGCAAATTCCCTTCATGTTCGGCCGGGAAGCAAACTTTCCAGAATTACCATTTCCCTTTTCTCAACTGGGGGGCCTAAAAAAAATCGGCAGCGTGGCAGAAGTACGTTTGTTATCCTACAGTGTGTTATCATATATTGTGATTCGGTTTCTAATTCTATGGTCAGTGAAGCATTTGGGGTTTTTTTGCCAGAGCCCCGTTCAGTGTGAAGGGCAGACACGGTAGGGGACAGAATTAAGATTGCACAGCCCTTAATTCTATTAGTTTGTAACTACTAAGTGCTTGGTTTTGCAACCTAAGTAACACTGTAGCATAGTCATTTATACATGTAATCCAGGTATATGTAGTTATTTATGCACTACCTGTAATTACTTTTTCCTACATTAGCCTGCATCTATTATGCACCAGGTTCGTTATGCATTATGTTTCATCATTTCAAATCAGCGAGAAGACATTTTCTAGCACCCTTTTCCCTTTGACAGGGCGTACGTGGTTCACTGAAAAAGAAATGCTCGTTTTGACAGATGTTCTCTTTACTCTGTGCTCTGATGCCTAAGCGAGTGTTTCACTAGCCTGATTTTTCAAGTCATTCTAGTTTTGAACAAATGACTTTTAATTCTTCGTAGCGGCAGGAGGTAAAATTAAAAATAAGCTTGAATCAAATTAAAGTTCAAGGAATCCTTGAAAATGGGGAATTCAAACCAATCTAAGTTTTGAAATTATGGCACGAGAATCCGTGCCAGCAAAGAGGTAAAGGCGAACAACATCTTGCCCAAAGCAAAGCTCCTGCGAGGGTGGGCTGGGAGGGGCAGCAGTCTAAACCACCCGCGGAAGAGATGCTGCAAACATTCTCAAATCCAACGTCCCAGAGTAGGAAAAGCGTGAGGAGTGGGATGAAGAGCAGCGGGGCTAGAAAAGGCAGCAGCAAAGCACAGCAGTGGTATAGGAATAGTCGGTGGTATGAATGGGCAAGAAGACGACCTCTAACACTGCAGCGGCACACAAGTTTTGAGGAGGGTTTGTCCTCTCCTCTTTTACAGGAGAAAAGAGACAAAATCCAGTAGAGTTGCAGGGGAAAACTCCTTGAGAAAACCAAATAAAGAGAAGAAAACTAGCTCCTGCGGTCCCACGCACTGACTGAAGCGTTCCCCCTAACAGATTTTTGTCGAGCCCCAGGTGGAGACCTCAAACCGATTAGACCGCATCTGTTAGAGTTCATGTGATCCGGCGGGCTGAAAAACTCCGGCGTTTGAGCCCAGAGATGAATTGCTATTGCATCCGAGAGTCCCCTCGGGCACGATACAGAAGGGCAGGCACGATTCTTGTTTCCAGCCATCTCGACCGCTTGTGGCGACTTGGGCTCTCCTAGTAACCAGGTACCGGGGAAAATCTGCAGGTCTCACATTCCACACTCAGTACTCAAGCGAACGTCTTGCTCTCACGGATTTGCAACTTGGATTTCCAAATACGTCCAACCGTATTTGGAAACGGAAAAGAGCTTGAATGGGAAAAGAAGGATTTTTGGTTCCAGGTATCATTTTTTATAGACAGGTTTTTTACCGAGAGAGAGTTATATGGAACGAAGGGATTTCAGGGGGGGATCAATAACAGCATGACATCGGGAAAATTACCGCATGACCGCTGTACCTTGCTCGATGATAAGCAACTTTGACTGAGATCAGTCAAACCACAGTAAAAGACACTCCTGCACGCTTTCCTTTCGTATCGGATAATGGATTAAGATCATCGATTTATTCATGCGCGCTCAGCAGCGCGGGAGGAGAGCAGTACACCTAAGTGCCAGGGCAGATAACACCGAGCGGGGCGCTTCCAGCAGGAGAATTCCTTCTCCAACGAGGACCCCGGAACAGTCTGAGGGTCGGTGAGGCGGGAATCCCAGTCTCCGGCTCTGGCTCCGAACATGGCAGAAAGGCCGTCCGCAGCCGGACGGCTCAGCCCGGGGAAGACGGGCAGCACCCGTTCACGCGTCTTTTCTCTTTACGTCACAAAAAACGTTGAAAGGCTTGTCCTAGTGCGACGCAGCAAAATGCTGGAGCACCTAATACCTTCACAAAACGGAAAAAAATGACTTCTTGCCTAGCTCGACAATCGACTTTATTTCGATGGCTGACCTGTTGTCATTTCTAAGCTATCTATACGCTGAACTGCTTGCCCAGGATAATATATTCAGATACCTGTATCTCAGTTTAATTTTCACCTGTCCCTTTAGAATGCAGCAAAGTCACTAGATAGCATTCAGCCCTTCGAAGCATTTACGTTAGCGAGAGGATATTCCCTCTCTTCCAGTAAAGGTGTTCTTGAGATTCTTCACTAAATGATAAAACTAGTATCGTCTAATGCAGTATTCACAAATTTTAGCACCGCTGGCCTGTTTCTATTTAACCCAGCTCAAGCCCAAAGCACTAGACTACCTTAATGTTACGTTGTCCCGTAAACAGAACAATCATTATTGTACGGTTTTCCTGCTCATGAGTTAGGCAGCTTGCAATTTCGATGGATTAAAAATATTTCCTAGGGAGCAGTTAGCAAGAGGGAGGTTTATCCCCATTTCCTTTATTTTACTCACAGAAACACACATAAAAAATCACAACAGGATTCCTCATTGAAATCTTCTGGTTGTTCAAATGACCAGAACTGAACCCTTTTCGTACCCTCAGTCATTTCTTTCTTACTCCGAACAACGTTTAATCCATCAGCCAGGTGCTAATACAGTAACCTGAACCTGTTCCTCTGAAGCCAACTTGATTTTACAAACGCGGAGGGTCACCAGAAACGGCAGTGCCCCTCGCTGACACACTCGTAGTGGCCGAGGAGGACACGCCGGTGTAGTAGACCCTGCTGCTCACGTGGGGTTTGAACATTGGAACAGCTTCCAGAGAGGCTGGAAGAAGGGACCTGCCCGCAAACGGGCAACGGGAGATGCAGAAAAGGGGTCATTTAATCACGGATCCGTGTCGCAACGTCAACCCAGCGTCCCGGTCTTCCCCTGCGATACTGTTTTTGTTGCTTTGTTTCTCTTCTACAGATCAAGTGTTCTGATGCAAGACACTTAGTATTTAGGTTGCAAATTTTATTAATACCCTTGTATTTTCTAATGCGAGGATAAGCGTTTAAATTTTCTTTTGACAAGAGAAGTACAGCCTTTGCAACTAGAAGGAAAAAAAAAAAAGTGGAAATATAACTCATGTGACTACTACGGAGAGAAAAACCATCCATCCTATTCCAAACACGACGGTCTCATTTACAACTTGGCTTTTTGTTCGGTACGTTCCTGAGCTTTACGTAACAAATTTCAGCGGTATCTGACCGCAGTACTTGGCACGGCGTACTTCAAGCACAGCTTAAAGGGTACGACTCAGGGGTTTAAGGTAAAATACAGTTCTTGCTAAACCAGGTTCACGGCTAACAGATGCAAATAACGGCCTCAGTCCTGCAAGTGCCCCCAAATCTATATTTAACCTGAAGGACGGATTCAAACATCTCTTAAATGAACTGAAAGACATAGTAAAAGCTCCACAAATACAACTTTGGTTCGAACAGCTTCTTCAGTGACTTTTGCTACCGAGCTGCAAGCTGGGACTAACCTCAAGGACCAGCTCGACGGGAATTCGGCACGGTGCTCGTTTCACTTTTCACTAAGGGCTATCGGGATAAGCGCGTCGTGATAACCCAACAGTCGGCACAATGGTTTCAAGCAGATGGGTTCGCTTCCCTTTCGTTTTGCACTCTCCCGAGTCTACTCTCCCTCTGTCCTAAGAATGCAGGAGATGCTTGGTAAAGTGGGAGGCTGTAGCGATTTATAGAAAAATCGATTGACTTCAGCCACCGTCGTGTTCTTTACCTTGGTCTTGAGTGGCTTTGGGCGTTTATTCCCAGACTTTTAAATTCCTGGGAAGGTGACCCAAGAAGCTGTGTGGATGCTAGCTCATTGAAGGGCAGCAAGAATTCAAATGTACACTAGACTCCACCACAGCCGTAGGTCAGAAAGACGGCTGACGAGTGGTTTCTTCCTAACCGCAATTAAAAATAATTCTAAATATAGAGTGGACGCAACGCATAGGAAGACAGTAAAACAACTGCAGCACTCATTTTTTTTTCACGAATGAGTTCCGCGTACTAACTCAGCGTATTACACCGTCATTTTTTCCCTCGCGTAAAACTGATAACCCCACGAGAGGTCAATTCAGAACGCTCCGGGGAACGTGGCGGTCTGGGTTTGCCGCTGAACGTGCTGGATCCTTCCTCAGTGCTGTATTCCAGTTTTCCTTTACTCCCTGGAACTTCTTTCCCCCCCTCCAACGCTCTTCATCTGCCCCGCTGGTACTGCCGGTCGCTCCCAGTACGGATTGCCAATAAACCGGGGAGATCCCTGCTCATTTTTCTCCCTCCTAAAACCAAATGTAGCTACTAAAATCACATTGGTTTCCTCCCAGTTTCCAGTAGGGAAGGGAGCAGGAAGTGCCAAAATACACGGGGGTGAGGGGGGCGGCCGTTCTCGTGGCATTTCCAGCCGGGGTCAGAAGCAAACCCACACAAAGACCTTTTTGCTCGAGTTATCCAGCCCAAACTTCCAACGCGTAAAGGGGTTGAAGAGTTTAAATATTCCTCCAGACTTCCAGATGCCTGTCCCAACTGCAGACCCCCGAGATTTCCTCGTCAAGGGTACCACCAGCTTCTCAGGGAAAATGAAAAAAAAAAAAAAAAATAAAAAAAAATAGGAGGATGGGATTTATATTTGGATTTATGTTTGAATACATATATACTATACTAATCTGATTACTCATCGGGAATCCTCCTTTGCAACAGCTTTTTCTTTATTAATCTTACCACGGTAACGTTACAGCCTTAGCAGGAAAGAGCAAATCGAACACGCCAGCACCGCGTCCCTCCATTTCTGCCTCTCTCACGGTCAGGAGACGCGAAGCGCTGATGGCGTGAACCCTCCCAAGACCCCCAGCAGCTCGGCGGTACGGACCCAGCCGGGTAGAGAACGTCAAACAACTCCTGCGAGCAACTTCACCCTTCCAAATGTAAATTAATGCACCAGCCGCCGCAAAGCAGAGCTCTCCTCGTGCAAGGGGATGGATGCAAGCAGAAAAGCATTGCGTACGGCCAGAGCGGGAACGGCCGCTGGAAAATTGCTGCATTACGTTAATTAAGATTTTATTCATGCCTTTCGCCGTGCCCTGCTACAGCAGTAACGCACCACAGGATGCATCGCGGTGCACCACCGCTGCTCACAGCCGTGTGAAGTTACACACGCGTGTGCGCACGCACACGCGCTTTCCTCTGTGCGTGGGACTCCGCCGGCACACCTGCGCTGCCTGAAATGATTTCGGGGAGGGGGGGCGTGGGTTATTTGTTTTCTTATTTCACGGGGTATTTTTTATTGACTGACAAGCAGAGAATAGAAAAGCATCCACCCACCCACGACTGCCAGTGTTCCTTCGGGTCCCAATATTTCCGCCCCCCCTCCCCGTCCACCGGGGCTCCATCTCCCCCTTCCCACGGGCAGGGAAGCCTGCGGAGCAGCCGCCCCCCCACGCAGCGGAGACCCCCCACACACACACACCCCCACACACCAGCCCCGTTGCTCCCGGCCACCGATGCCCAGCCAGAACCATTGCCCCCCCCGCGTCCGTGTCTCTCCCCCCCCACACACACGCTCGCCGCCGCACCTGCCGCCCGTGCAGGCGCTGCCCCACGCAGGGTGGGGGCGCCGCGGACACGCGTGTCGCCGCCGCCGCGGCGCGCACCCACCTGGCGAAGGCGCGGCGGGCCGGCGGGGGGCGAGGTGCCGCCTCCCGGTGCGGGGGGTGCGGGGGAAGCCATCTTCTCGCCCCGCGGCTCCTTCCCACCGCCGCCCGCCTCTCCTCAGCCCCGCGGCCGGCGGCAACCCGCGGCCGCCACCATACCGGGGTGCACGGCCCGGTAACCCGCCGCGGGTGGGTGGGTATGGAGGGGACGGGCCGGGGCGGGGGGGGGGGGGGGACCTTCCCGGGCCGGCCGGCGGTGGTAGCGCTGCCCGGGCTCTGCTGCAGCGCGGCCGCACGCCCGGCCCCTGCGCGGGTGGGTGGGTGGGTGGGTGTGAGCGTGGGTGTGCGAGAGGGCGCGGGGGCGGGGGGGGGAGCCGGTGCGGCGCGGCGGGGTGCCGGGAGGCGGCGGCGGGCGGAGGCGGGGACCGGGCTCCCGATGAGCTCATGGACAGCTCCGCCGCTGCCGGGGGGGGGGAACGGGGGAAAAGGACCCGCCTCGTCCTCCCACAGCCCTCGCACACCCCCACGCACATCACCCATCGCACGCCTCTGCTCCCCCTGCACCCGCACCGCTGCCCCACGCGTGGACCCACACTCTCCCCGTAGCCGCGGGCTAAACCCACGGGCGTTTTGGGTGACGTTACAGCAGAGGAGAGCTTGTTAAACCTTCCCCTTCAGCTCCGCCTTGCAAAACACAGGAATAAAACCGTGGCTCGTGGTTCAGGTACGATTATCGTCATTCTGCTTGCGCAGAAACGCAGGCAGGGTTTTAATCTGCTGCCTGCCTCGTGGCCTTGTTCCGGGCAGAACATCAAAGGGGAAGAATTATTCCCCGCTGCCTACATTCAGATATTTAAGGCCACGAGGGACCCTATAATCAGAGAGTCTGATCTCCCGCATAAGACAGGAATTTCTGGGAAAACAATTTCCCCTCGGTGACTCCTATAGCAAACCCCCAACCGCTGGTGGAGCCACAATATACATGTCAGAAAGATGATTTGAAATCGTCGAGTAAAAATGAATCCATTACATCCCTAGGCAAGTGGTTCTGATGGTTGATTATACTCACTCAGCTCCAGATTTTAGCCATGGGAGCTCCCTACGTCCCTGCAAGCCTGGCCAAGGATTAAGTGTGGCTCCATGTCACAAATCCACACCAAAATACCTGGTTTGTTCTTTAATACAAGGTGTTAATCCACAGCATTCCTCTACAAAGCACATAAATGTAATACACATGGACTGCTTATTTCACTCATTCTTAATTTTTACCCAGCTCATAAGCTGCGACTCTGCACCGTAATCTTCACTTAAACATTACCTAGCGCCTAACAAAGGCTGAAAGAGCCTTTGTGTTACAAGGCAGACTGGAAACTCTTCACGCGGATGTGAAAGGAGGGCAGCAGCTTTTTCTAACTCACAGCGTGTCTTTTACCCACCAAGAGACAGCAGCTGTTGGATGGGGAAAGCTGTTATTTCTCATCTGTGAAACGTTGCAGGTGCAAGTGACGCTTTTACAAACCCATCCAAAGGAAAGCTCAGACTCAGAGGAGCATAAAACTCCAGCCAAACACAACTGCGAGATACATCCCTCCATTCACCGCAAGAGCTTCCGTCCTGCTTACCTCTATCTTTTCCGTGACCGCTCTCCATCTCCCACTATTTCCAGAACCAACGCCTGCCCACGTCACCTCCGTCACGCAAGGACACGTCTCCTCCTCGGATCGCGCCGGGGCGCCCGGCGCCACAATGCCTCGTGCACATCAAACAGTTTTCTTTTTATTTTATTTTAGTTCCCACGACGTTTCCAGGCTGCTGCAGGCTGAGCTGGAGAACTCCAGGGTCACGGATAGACTGGATGGATCTGGAGGCTGAGCAGCAATAATATCTAGTGGTAAGCGGTGGGAATAGATACTAAGTCAATGAGAAGGGTAGAGCGGGGGGAATTGGTGGAAAACCAAGACACAGGCAAGAGGGCAGCAGCGCTCTGGCCATGACCAAGGGTCAGCCTGAAGCCTGGGGGATTTAAAGGTGCTGTGGGAGGGTGGCTCCCGGGGAAGTTTGTGACGCTGTTCCTGTCGCAGACAGCACCAATGACCCTGTTCAGGGACAGTAAAATTCCCAGGGGATCCTAGGAAGTTCATCTAGTGCAGAAAAGCTCCATGTGGTCTTCTACTGATATGGCCCGCAGCACTGGCTGATTGCAGAAAAAAATCTCTCTCCTGACCCCAAATAATCCTGAGAGGTTCAACCAGGGGGGGACAGAGGGCAGAAGAGCCCCAAGGCACCTCGTCCTAATTTTGTTTCTGTGGTTGCACCAAATTTCTCGCTCAGAGGCAAAAAAAGAGCAAGCTCTGGGAGATAGTTAGTGCCTCCTGGCAGCAGGGAGGGGAGGAGGAAACCAGCCCGTGTCCTGCTGGTGACCAGTGCAAGGCCCCAACGTACAGGGTGAAAAATACAGATACATAAAGAACAATCCAATTTTCTCAATTCCTCTGTTGTCTTTCTTAGAGCATCCACGCCTTGCTTGAAGAGGAGGACCAATACTGATGGAGGCAGTGATTCAGCGCTGCTCAGCTTGGAATAATTGAAGAGAGCACGAAAGGACAACATTCGTCTACGTCAATTAAAGCTCTTTGGGGACCTTGTGTTCAGCGGAGGACCACGTGTGCTAGGGATTTGCCTCTCTACAGTCCCACCTTCCGTGCCACGTGCCCCGCTCTGCAGGATGTGCTCAGCGCGCGCTGTCCTTCACCTAACGCTCCTTCCCAAAGCATCCTCCAGCGTGAAGGACGCACACCCCCATCATCTCCGCCAGAACCGACGCACAGCCCAGAAGCTGTAGCCCAGCAGGTCAGATGCATGGTACGTGCATGTGAGATGCTAATATTGGCCAAGAAAAAAAAAAAATCAAAAAACCCCAACATTGAAACTAGATCTCACACTTTTTAACTTCACTGGAGCACAGCCTGCTTTTTCATCGTTGATCCGGCTTCATGTTTCCACATTGGAGGTACAAAAATGGGGCAAAAGTGAGAGGGAGGTGTCTGGTGGAAAAATAGCGGTTGGCTGGTGTTTAACGACTGCCACAGAGTCAGCTCTGAACGGCCTCAGCAGGGCAGGACGAGCCTCTCCGCAGTCCCCACCGAGGCTGCTCCAGTGCCGTGTTTCAAAGCCCCGCTACTTGGCTCGGGCTGCAGCCGGAGGTCTGTGCCAGCGGGAGCTGGGGATGGCGCTGGAAGAGGAGCGCAAAGAGAAGCTGGGAGGAGAAAAAATCTGACTGAAAATGAGATGCAGTGCAGAGTGGTTGTGATTTTCAGGACCGCCTAAGGGACTTGGATGACCGATTCCTATTTAATTGGGCATTATAATTTGCTAGGCATCTTTGAAAACCTCTGCCAAGACTTACAAACCATTCAGTTCCATGGCCAGCTTTGGGGAGCAGCCTGTTCTATCCCAACGCACAGCACAAGCTTCACCTTAATGAACAAAACCTCTTTTCTGCTCAAAGCATTGAGTTTTTGTGACTAGGACATCTCTATTTCTAAGCTGCCCTTGTGTCCTCAGTTATATTCTCTCTGTACTTTGATATTGTTCCATTTCTTGTTGATATCTGCAGGTCCTGGATTAAATTGCATTCCTGTACACAGCCTGCTAACAGACCTCCAGCCTTATTTCCACCATTTACTGTACCCTCTGCTGTGCCTGGGAGCTAAAAATCCCCCGTTCGCCCAGCTTCGCCCTTTCGCCTGCTTTTTCACTCGGGCAGTGATTTTACACTCCAGTTCTTTTTGGACGAAGAGCCCGTAGGATTCACGTAATCAGTTTTCTTGCTGAAATATTTCTATTATCGGGCCATAAACTCTCTACCGTTATCCCCTGAACAGCCTCTACCCTCAAAGCTCAGGGTTTCTCAAGGGAAATTATTCCCGGGCGTAAAAAGCAGGGGCCAAGTTACTCAGCCCTTCTGACTTTGTACCTGACAGCACAGCTCAGGGGGTCAGTGCTCCGGTACCAGAACCAATGGCAGAGAATTAACAGCTGGATAACGGAGAAATGAGCTTGACCTCATCTTGCCAGTCTCCACTTGAGGGGAGCGATGCTGCATTATATATATACAGATAGTTTCCTTTCACATCCATGTCAGATGAAGATAAAATTTGCAGAGTGCTGCAGCAAGCAGCATGGCTGCTCTTTCGTGTTATGCCCTCTATTGCCTTTTTTCTTTTTTTTTTTTTTTTTTTTTTTTTTTAACAGCAACGCTACACTGCCAGCAACAATGCCTTTGGATAAGACCCTTCTCTTGTTATTTTAATTTGCCAAATGTGACTGGTGAAAGGCTGACCCGGATTCTTTCTCAGGTAGCATCATCTATATCGCTCCCTTCAGTTAAAAATCATCAATCCATACAGACTTTCTACAGATGCGCCCATGAGACAGCCCGCAAGATATTTGCGGCAGCTGATGCCTAGCGGGCTGCGCTACAGCTTTGCGACGCAACGCGATGCACCGCTTTGTAAAATCATTTTGTGCGGCGCGTTTGGAGAAGACTGCTGCCTGCAGACAGGTCTGCAGACAAAGCCGGGGCACCATGGAAACTGCTGGAGAACAAAAGCGCTGCAGAAAGGATAGAAACGGCGAGCTATGCCACGACCTGCGAGGCATGCCCGAAATATTTCTCCTTGCCGCCGCGTTCACCTTCCAAAACCGCAGCCCCCACCGCACCAAACTGAACTGCGACCTGCCCAGGGATTTCAGCAGGGTCAGGCTTTCAATTCCTCACCTCTAATAAAGAAAATGAATCAAGAATTGGGTGGGACAAGCAGATGCTGATTTTGCACAGAACTGTGTTTTCTATCTCCAAGGTGATGATGTAAAGTAGGGCAGCCCGTGGGAAATACAGAGAAAGAACATTTACTTGTTAGTAGGCGTCACCGAGGACTGAAAAAGAGCCTACTAGAAGGGATAATGAAGTAGGAGTTGAAGAAGTACTTTGCCCTCCAGAGGCTCAGGGGCTGTTTCAGGGACATTTCAGTGTCTGTATATCCAGTTTTTTCCTGTTCCCTGGGTACCGACTCACTGGTGCTGCTGGAGACGGGGTGCGAGCTAAAGGAAACCTCACTCCCACTGGGTATACGGCCGCTCTTACTTGTTCTTCCTTGTAACATCTGCTGTCAGCCAAATCTTAATCTGATTTAAGACAACCGTATGGAGCGATACCAGCTCATTCCAGCTAACGGAGCCCATTTGTACCTTTTCCGTCTCGTGGTGGTAGCGGCGCCTTCAGGAGGATTCAGACTGTACCGATGGGAAACCGATGTCCCGAGCCCGACATGCGTTGTCCCTTTTGGTTAGGGAACAGCTGAAAGGCAGTGTAACCGTAGCTTTCCGTCTAAAAATTTTGAAGAATGACAGTTGTATTTACTCTTAAGTGGGAGATGATGCGGTATTTATAGAATTTGTGAGTTTTCCCCCCACGCTATGTTCTGATACCCATGGTAAGTAGCAGGAAACAACCCCTAGCAATTCCCACACCGCTTGTATCGATGTCAAAAAGCCAGTGCATGACACGGCCGGTTCTTTTCCCTCTCTGGTGGCTCTTGAGTCGCAGTGACAGATGAAAACAAAACAGATGGGACTGTGGCAGAAGCTCATCAGATGGGCCTGATGGGCCTCAAGCTGCCCATGGTATTGCATAGATTAGTGTCACATAATGCTGGGCTTTGTGTTTTGGTATTTAAAGATAGACAGTGGCTTTATCTAGTCTTTCGTCTTGTCCTGTCCTAATGTCAGGATCCTCATTTTGGTTTTGGTATTACGCAGAAGATATATTTAAGAAGCAGCATCTATATTTCTGTGTCTCTACCAGCTTCAAAATAGCCAGAGACACTTCTCCGCTACATGAAAAGGCTTTTTGAATCACTGCATTTAAAATTAGACCAAAACCCTCAAATTTTGACCGAAACGAGTATTTAGTCATGCTAGACTTGTCACGTGTGCTTCTTAGATTGCTATTATCTCACAGATAATTATTTAATACCCATCTTACTCCGGAAATACCTGTTTGTATTTGGCCATAGCACCACATTTGACATTTCCATTCAGTCCGGGAGATCTCCGCAAGTTATTCTGTGAGCATCTACAGCAGAGCGATGTCACCGAAAAACGTCTCTGCTTTGTGACAAAATGACTCCTTGTCTTTTCCACAGCAGACACGGGACTTTTCCAAGCGACGCTGCAGTCACACAACCCAGTCAGCTTGCTGAGGCCAGGAACATTATTCGGCTTCTCCATGACGCTTGGCCGTGCACGCAGCCCCCTGGAGAAGGGCCTCTCCTTGAGGATGCTCCCACCTCTTTTGCAGGGAAAATCTAGAATAGTATCAGAAACAACAGGGGAATACAGCGCCATGACAAAGGTGTTTGCTGGGCATTAGCTATTGGGCTTTTTTGGTAGTATTACTGTCATACATATGGAATTCTTATTTTCTGCATTACCACGTGATTTTGCATCACCTCATCCGCAGGCACTCCTTCACATAGGAAGTCTCCCTTGGTGCCGGGAAGCTGCCGAGGCCAGGAAAGCCTGTCCCAGCGCTCCCCTGGGAGCCATGCCTTCCTTACGCTTCTCCGAGGAGATCACGGTGAGAAAGGAAGGGACTGCACTGCCTCTGTCCAAGGCAGACCAGCCTCTCCCAGGAGGTTTCCGATACGTCCAGCTTTAAGCGCGATGCAAACCCCATGAGAACAGCCCCCCTGCAGTACGTTGACACTTCTAATTCCCATCATGGCTAAAACCGTGGTGAGACACAGGGTTAAAAAAAAAAAAACCCTTTAAAATTAACCCTTCAAACCTGGGTTGGGACCTCCTGGTAGTGTCCCCAGAACAGCTGACACCCTCCTATCTGCAGCTAGCCGGCAGCTCCGATCCCCTCTTCTTCCCACTCCTGCCGCTGCCAGGTTCAACCCACGCGTGCTGCCGCCCGCAGCGTTTGGGTCCCCACCTGCACACGATGGAAACACCAGCGTTTGCTTTCCTACCTCTTGCACTGAGAAAGCAAAAGCCATTATATTTAGAAAATGTTTCAAGTCAGGTCCTCTGACTTTGCACTGTAAACTCTCTGCTTCTCAGTTTAATTTTTGACAGGGCTTGTTTGCCTCCAACTCCATTTGGCCACCGGCAGGATGACAGCAGCGCCCCTCTTTCCAAGCCTTTTCCAAAGAGGCAAAGCGGCGGATGAGACAGCTATCGCAATTTGGAAAGGTGGCGATTGCCGATAGCAGAACCACTGGCGCAAGACAGTTTGATTAACCTCTGCCCACGCAGCAGCACACATTGTTTACCATCCAGCAGCCTTCACGCTGGACTAGTAGAGAGAAAAAACATTGTCCCCAGCGGGCAAGCTATCTTTTCCCCGCGGAGGATGCCAGTCTAACATCGCAAAAAACACTACCCTTCTGTCAGCCTTACCTACCACCAGCTTCAGCAGGAATACCTCCATTTCCCCACATAAATCACCACCTCACATCCAAAGGCCAAGTTATCATCTCCATAGACGATGTGACCGCGCTCATCATTAGCCAACACGGCCGTACCTGCCCGTTGTGAAAGCTCCAGCCGTTCCTTTCCGATACGAACTCCTCCAGAAGCTCCCTAAGGAAGGACTTGCTCTTCCACATGCACTGCTCAACGCCTACCAGCTACCAGTTGCTTTAAAATATTCAAACATTCCTTAAAATTGGTGCTTTGACACAAAGAGGTGAGTATACACTATTTAGGACAAAATAAATGTGGGATACCTACCAACAAAGGAAGAGAGTACGAGTTAAAAAGAGTGGGCCACACTGTCAGGTTTCCCTAAAGGGAGGAGTCCAACCCAGCCGCAAGCAACGCGTCCCCGGTCGCGGTAAAATACTTTGACAACAAACAGGATATAAAATACAGCACAGGAGTCGTAATCAGGGTGTCTGCAACAGGAGATGGTGCCAAACTCAGGCCTAAAAATTGCAAAACGACTTTGGGTGTCTGTCCCTGCTGGAAGCTGCAGATGATCCATTCTGCCACTGCAGCTGTATCTATAAACAGTTGCAGAGAGAAATATGGTTATAGAATTATATTTATATAGTCTAAACCAAATCAGGCTGCACAGCAGCATGTTTTGACACCCAAATAACTTCAAATATTTTGTCCCCGATTCAAATTGTATTATTCTGGTTTTTCCACTGGCGTAAGAGTGCGGCAATGGACCTGGCAGAGAGCAGCAGGGTTTCAGACACGCTTGCGGTAAGGTGGCGACGAGAGCGTTAGAGGGATAAGGGTTCACCTTTCATCCTGGCATCCAGGAAACCAGTGACAGAGAGAGCAATAACTAGCATAAAAAAAGGACGGGAAAGGAAAAAGAAAATTACGTGAATCAATAAATAGGTAGAGGGAAATTATTTCCCTCTTGCTTAAAGTTTCCAAGAGACTCACTGTGGTTTTTCCACAGTTGTGATTTCTGGTGTAAATACAGGTGTTGGGTGCCCGGCTGGGTGGCCACGGGCAGGGCACGGTGTGGGATCAGGGCATGGACCGGAGCTGCCAGCCCCAGACCCTCGCTGTCATCTCCAACACCAACCCTGAGCAAAAAGCAGGAAACACTGGGTAAATCTGCGCATCTCAATCACCTGGCTCTTTCAAGAGCAAAATAAACCACTATCAGGTTGAAAATCCAGGAGATAGGGTAGTTTGATACTCACTTTGTCGCTCTAGGCACAGAGTTAAATCTACCTTTTCACATCCGACACGAGAGGTGACTCCAGCACGGATCAGGAAACACCTCAGAGCTATTGCTGGGAGAAGATGGGGGAAAACTATTTGAGGATGAATTGTAGTGGCAAATAATAGTAAGCTTTGCAGCGGAAGTTTCAGAGCAAGTCAAGGAATTTAAGTGGATTCGAATTTAGCTTTCAGTTTTGGGAGTGTTAAATGTCAGAATTATGAAAAAAAGATATTTACAGTATCAAAGCAGTATTGTATGAAAGAGATTAATTACGTGTGAAACTTATTAACACTCTGCGCTGAAAGGGAAGAGAGGTTTGTTGCTGATACCGAGCCAACAGGTCGAGGACACTTTGCATTTGGGCACGCGGAAGAGATCTTCTAGGCTAAACTTTGCAAGAAGTTATCTAGTGAGGCACCAGGTATGATGGGCAAGATCTGAGGGAGCAGCTGTATTCCCAGAATACTCCCCAAATACTAAACAAAAGGCTAGGTAACAAAGTGGCACTTTTCATAATAAAGCCACATTTCAGCGTGTAGCAGGTAAGGGAAAGGAAAGCAAAACAGAAATACCAGCCATGGTGGGGAAAACAAACCAACAAACCACCACCAAAACAAAACAAAGGAGAAAACTGCAAAAAGGTGTTCAACCACGTCTGCTCCAGACATTGCTTGGAGGGTGGGAGAACGGGAACACGCTCCCTCTGCCATGACAAGGAGTCAGGAAGCTTCCTACTTTTATAGTAATTATGCTCTTTTGCTTTTGGAGACAAGGAAGAACGCACATGACCTGCATCTCACATATCATGACGTACGCTCCCACCACCAGTCAGCGGAGATCTCTGTGCTGATGAAACTTCTGCATTTACCTGCTCGGTTACTGACTGTGAAGAGTAATTCAGTGCCAAACTACCCAAATTTCTCTGTGGATAGCTCTGCTACCTGAAGCAGGGGAGGGTATTCAGCTCAGATGCAAGGACGGCGTGTGGCAGCTTTGCCCTCTGCTGGCCAGAGCCTCCGTGGGGTCCCCGAGAGCCCCCCTCGCCCCAAGGGCACCGCCGGGGCTGGCACCCCCCCAGCCCCTGCCTTCCCCAGGCTGGCAGAGCAAAGATTAGATACAGCAAGAGATTTGGTGAGCGGTCAGCTAATGGGTAGTGGCCCCTCCCTGGGAACAGTCGTACCTAAAAGACTAAAAAAGTAGAAAAAACCCTCTAAATTTGATGGAGCCTCAGCCCCTGCTCCATCCCAGCAAGAGAAAAGGGGTAGGTTAAATGAGCTTCAGTAAAAACACACCAAGCTGGAAGGCTTTTCCCATCAGACCCTGCACATTCCTTCACTTTATTCCAGGTCCTTTCTTTTTGCACAAATCATTAGGATTGAACACTGTAATTAGACATTAGGAAACGATGTTACTGGCAGGCAGCTACCGTCGAGGGGTGCGCAGGGCCGGGGTGCTGCGACACGGGTTGGGGTAGAGAAACCCCGCTGCAGAAACACAGGCAGCTCTTCTGCCCACGCGGATGTCGTTCGCTTCCGAGCGCGAGGGCTGCTTTGTCCCTTCCCTTTACCTTTCTCCCACTTATTTTCACTGTCCCGTGTTTGTTTTGTTCCACTCAAAACACGCCAAGGCAATAAAACCGCAGCAGCGATGAGCGAGTGTTTATCTAGCTCAAACCGAGTCTCCTTGGCAACAGCAAGAAAAGCTCTCCCATGTTCTCCTGCCTTCATTTTCTCCTGGTTTTGCAGCGATTGGCGTGACTCGGGTAACAGCTATGCATGCTAAGTACGCCATCAACGCCGGTTCCGGCAAATGGAGGCACAAATAGGAGAGCTGGCCCGGCTCTGTTTGTAAACTAACAAAAACCCGCAGGCCACCAAGTACCCCAGAGAACTGCCTGGCCTCTTGGCACTGCCAGCTCCCAAATTCAAAGGATTCGCCTAGAACAGCGACCGCTGGCTTGGAAGGCCAAGAGCCCCCAGCTTTGCAGTTCTCCACCACTTACAGCTCCATTAGAGAGCAACCCTTTGAGGAAGAAGATGCAATTAGAAGATCCGTATGGTTGGTTTGATTACACGTTCAACCAGTATTTAAACATCAATGATTTCGGACACGGCGACTTTCTGCAAAGCTCAAGCACTACGCTACGCAGCGAGTACTCGTTTGCAGAGCTTCTGGTTAACGCCTGGCGACGTACGCCCAGCGTGGCACGTCAGCAGGGCACCCAGGGCCCGCTTACACACGTCGTCTTCCTCAGCAATGAAGTCAGCTTAAAATTTCCCACCGTTATTTGTCCAGCTCCCTGGGTTCAGGGGCAAGCACGAGTGGCCCCCGGTGAGAGACTGGACAAACTCCTAGGCCAGTATTGCTGCCAAAGAGACACAGTGACAATTCCACATTTACAACACAACAAAAGCAGAATCAAGTCTGTTCTCCCAGCCATTCCTCTAACACCCTGACAAAACACCTACTGGCATATTTAAAAAGGTAAAAACCAAACTGTGACAGCTGTGCCCTTGCATTTAAAATAAATGCTCTTTGATACTTGCAGACCAAAACTTCTACCTGCTCCAAGAGAAGGAAATGCGTTCGGAATATCACGTTTTAATACCATTGGTACAAATTCAGGTAGTTCACGCCCAGAACATCCCTGGCAGGCAAGCCATGTTCCTCCCTTACAGAACTACAGCTGACATGAAGAAAGCACATCTAACAGTAGGAAAAATAATCTGCTTTTGGTGGAAAACAGCTTCCTCACCACCACCCATAGAAACTTAATCACTTGTAGGTAAGATAACCATATTACTTCCCCACTCAGGCACATTTCAAAGTCACCCGAGCATACCTTATCTAATTATTTTTTACAGCATCATGCAGCATTTTGCCCATGATTTAATCCCATCTGAGATCATTAGACGCTACGCTAAGTAAGCAATTACGACACTGACCTATGTTCTAGGGGACATGGGCAGCAAGCACCTTTGTCATTTATCAGAGGGTAATTTTCTAATTTGATTTATATCCTCTCTAGAAAAAGATAATGTACTTACCTGCCAGCTTTCAAGGACTGCTTTAAAGTCTAATTTTAAATTAGGATACATGGTACATCTTGGGGGAAAAAACCCCACACAGAACGCCAGTTATTAGCTGCGTAAGATAAAACAGGTAGAACAGGCCATGTTAAATCAGACTTGACAGATGGTTAAAAGAAGGGACCAATTTAAGGGCATAAGCTTTCGTAATACAGCATGTCAACAGAGGAGGCAGACAAAGATTTAGAAAGTTCTCTCACTGCGGATACCCACCCCCTGGACAAGAGCACTTGGGAACCTCACCACACCTCGAGTCTCCTGTGGGAACCGTATTTCAGTGCAAATTTGCTACAGGATTTATTTTTCCAGACTTCTTGCTTGCACCAGGTAACGGTGAGATTGAGGACAGTCAAAGAAACTTGAATTAACACAAGGTGCAAAAACAAAGGTAAAGAAATCCAACAAAACAGAGCCCTGGTCCCAGTCAGCAAGTTGGCAGCGCTGAGTGGAAAAGAGGTAAAAATACGAGCGCTAAAAATAATTTCAGATTCAGCCCTATGCTGGGTCATGAAGAGCAGAATCAATGCTGGTTTTTGCTCCAGGCCGATTTAAGTGTAACGATGTCCTTTCAAAACAGTCAACAGTCAAAGGAGAGAGAAAAAATCAGCAATAACAAAAGCGCAGTCCAAGGTTATAAATTCCTATAGTTTTACAACATCATCCTGAAATTTTAAATAAAAGAGGGTAGTTCTTCAGGTGTGTGTGTGGGGGGGGGCGCAGAGGGAAAAAAAAGTCGCAAGACCCTAGGAATAGATGAACCTAGAGAAAACCAGTAGAACAGAAAATGTAATAGTAAGCAACAAACCAAAGCGCCGCAGGTAAGCATGCCAGACTTTGCTAAAGACATCCTCTGCTGACAAGGTCAAACATGAAGTACCTTTGGGGATGGGAAACTCAACAGATGGAGTCCTCCTCTTAGCACATGCTGATGGGGAGGGATAACAGCAGCAGCTATCAACTGTCAGGTGTACTCAAAGACAAAATAAAAAAAATGTGTAAACCATTCCGGCATACTCAAGAATCCAACTTTCTTTTGTAAAAGTGTGTAGACCACACTCTCCATACGTGACTTCTGAAATAAGTGGCAAAAATTCTATTCTTAACTTCTTCAGAAAGGACTAACCACCACGCTTCCCTGCTGAAGCGGATTTCTGCACTAGTTTGAAAAAAGAGAAAAACAAAACTGCTGTTTAATTGTAAAATACTTAACCTATACAAATATGGAAAGGAACAGAAGGGTGACTTCTCTTGCTATGTGTTCAAGTCAGGAATTATTACTAACAGAGCAAAACGCCAAGACTTATGCTTTTGCAATTCTGCTCCGCTCCCCACAAAACATAAAAAAGCCTGAATCATTTATGATCTTAATTATTTATAACATGGATGAATTTCTGATTTAAATGAATTTCAGCAGGAAAAAACCAAAACATTTTACCCCGAGTAGGCTGTTGGGTTTTTCTCCCCCTTCACATCACAGAAATGGGAAAAAAGAAAAAAAAAAAGAATCTCATCTTTCAGGAGGAACTGTCCTTACACAATTTCCAAGAACCAGTATAAGTAAATAGTTACCATTGCTACTACATCACAAGTAGCAGCACATAAACTGTGATCCATAAACATTCTTCTGCTCTTACTATGCTGCATCTCTACACTATTCTTACCTTGGATAGTTTGATTACAGTTAATATGCTTTGGTATAATCTCTCGAAAAATATGGTTTTTGCTAATTTTTGTCCTCCTTTGCCTCCTGTTCTCCCTGACTGCAAAGCCACTGTGGGAATTACACCCATGCTACTTTCAAGGATTCAGCAGAAACAATGTAGATTCTTTCCCTAGATAGCAAAAATACACCAGGGTCACCAAACTTACTGTTATTATAAGATGTATCATTAAAATACCTACACTGCTTGGGCAATTGGATAGCATAGAATTTTAAAACGTTAACCTATCTTACCAGAAAAAAAAGAATCTATAGCTGCAAAAACGCCTGGTTTGTCACTGACAGTTTCTTTCAACAGACTCTGATGGTATTTTAGGAATGTACTTCTGGTTTCAAAATAACTTGCTCATCCTTCTATTTATAAGAAAGTTTCACACTTCTAAACCAATGTGTTAGTGTCTTATTTGCCCTGCAGTAAAATTCACTAAAACTATCTCACAAATTAACATCTGAATTTATCTTTACATTAATGGAGAAAGCTTTACACAGTACTCTTAGTCATACAGAAATTCAACCTTTTATATCATTCCAATTTTATGCTTGGCTTTTTTTTTTTTTTTTAAAAACTATTGCCCGTCTACAATAAAATACCCTAAGGCGCATCAAGATCACCATCTTAACTCGTGAACTACACAACACTTAACTGTGAGAATTACTTCTGGAGCTAGTTACCAGATGTAACAAAAAGGTTTTCTTATTTCTTCCCCTGAAGATTCTTCTAAAATAAAAAAAAAAAGTCTAAATTCAGTTTAGTGTGCACTTCATGCAAGTAAATTTTCTTCCAGACTTCTCAATGACAGATTTTCTGACCGTCCTAGTAAAATACATGGAAGGTCACGTAGTCATTCTAGTGTATTTTTGAATGGTCTGATGGACTAAACAGAGGCCTAGAGAGGTTTATTTAGCATTAACCAGTTTTATTTATAGTGTCACAAAGCAGACTGAAGAATTAGAGAAGCACAACTGGAAATTTCTCAAGCATTTTATTTCATAACCTAGTGTATAAAACTTCAACATACAAAAAAAAAAACGTAAGTGAACCAAAGCAACATCTCTTAATACTTCTTTTTCCCAGAAAGCTTTACCTAAAGGCTCAGAAGCAGTAAACATTCAGCTATTTAAAAATGGGATTCAGAACAATCTTCATACTTGCAGTCTGCAGAATTATGAATCAAACTGACCAGTTTTTGATGGCTTCTTAAAAACAGTTTAGTTGCTGTAAGCAGTGGTGTTTGTGGAGTTTGTTTTCAGTTGGGTTTCTCAGTTTTCTTTTTTTAAATACTTTGTTCACTTTCAAAATCACAATCAGTCTTGGTTAGTTTTCTTCAGTGAAGCGAATATGTTTGCTTGTTTGTTGAGTCTTTTCAAGTCTCATTCTTTCAGCTTTAGCAATCAACTGCAAACAGGAAAAATATTGTAGGAAAGATTAGAGGAAAATTGTTACGATTTTATCTCACAACCATGAATATTCACTGATTTACCAAGCTTCACGAGAAAAAGCTGATCTTTCAACAGCTGAGCTAACCTGTACACCTGACCCAAAAAAAGTTAAAGTAGCCCTGTTATAATTTATTTCAGTATTGCCTCAGAAGGATCAAAGAGAGTAAGGCATCTCTTCAGTCTCCAGAGAGTGCAGCATCTTTCATTCCACCCCTTCTTCCTCCCAACGTGGTTCAAGAGAACAAAATTACAAGTTCAAAAATCCCAAACCAGTCTCATACAGGAAGTTAAAAATCCCTACCCTTTTATGGGATTCATGCTGTTACCACTGTAAGAAAAACAAGGTCAGACCATAAAAAAAAAGATGCCTGAGGAAAACTGTGTCATTTTCTACACTCAAAGAAACAAAACCACTGAAATCCCAATGGGGGCCATCCTTCAAGCTAGGAAAACAGCGCAATACGTATCACAAACCTGCTGAGAACGAGTATCAAGAAATAACGGTGCAGTTTGGAGGAACATTGATGCCAGGAATCCCTAACTCAAAGCCCTACCTGACATGGGATTTCTTAGTTTTCAGGTGCTTTTTTGGGAGAATGACTAAATTACTAAAGTACCTAGGATTGCTTTACATTTTTCACACAAATTAAAGCCCTAAGTGCTGAACTGGGATATTGCTGAAACCGCTGGTCTCAGTTCGGTAATATTACCAATACTCACAGCTTCCATCTTTGACCAGAGAACCCTTCGCTCGTGGCAGTAATTCCGACGCAGGAAAAAGAAGGGTTAACACTGTGCAAAGTCTACACCACCTGAAGTATCCCTGACAGTATGCTCTGAAACTATAGTAACCAGGGTAGGATCTCTCAGTGGACCAAGGATTCAGAACAACAGGATCCTTCAAGGTATCCTTTCCTTATTGTAACTGCCTAGAAAATACATCTACCCTTGGAATAGTATCAAGAAATAGCATATCCTCAGCTAACCTGTATCACTTTTAATCCTAAAATGTACACCCCTTTGTGAATAATGAGCCTGCTAATTAGGAGACCTTCCCAAATGTTTGAAATAAAGTAAATTGCGTATGTATGATGAGGGCGGGTGAAAGGTGGATAAGGAAGATTGAGAACACCAATCAACTACAGCTTGTTATTATAAAAAAAAAAAAGGCATGCCTGATGCACTCTGTGTGCTGGCTAGTGTTAGATGCCCGGCACCCTACTCTGCAGACTAGAAATAAACACAAAATTACCTCAACTCTGCGTGTTGACTGGCATTTCTGCACACCAGGTGAAGAACTGGGATTTTGGGACTTTTGGGATTTTTTCCATCTCCTTTCTGCTAAGGCAGCCTTGCTTGCTTTGCAGAAAATTACCAGCTAGAACACCTTCTGTACACCGCTACCCTGACAGGCGGTGCTCCGCATCGGTTCAGAGGACTCTCACTGTATACCTTCTCCCTGGCATCCTTTCCCTTCCCCACAGCTTCCCACTTCAGGCAGGGAATCCAAATTTAGACTTGAGCATAGCTAAATCCAGAGTTTACGAGAGACACACTGGGCTATCTGAGATCTTTTAGGATATTTACACTTTAGGGCAACAATCTCGGTAGCAACTCCCTCACACACCACCCACTGCTGGTCAAACAGTTCTTCTGCTTCCTTGCAAAGAGCTAAGACACAGAGCAACTGGAAAAAAAAACACCTTTGTTTTTCAAAATACCACCAAAATTTGGACAACGCCTCCCGTTTACCTTCAGTTTGCTTCTCTTATGCATATTTGTTTCAGAGTACACGCATGCAGTCACTAGTCCGGTACAGAAAATACATGCCTTTTCTTGGCAAACGAGGGAGTTACCTGCTCCCAAGTACAGGGGTATGAGAAATGCTCTCGGGGAACTAACCTGTTAATTTTCAAATTGTGCACTGTGTCTTCAGGCAGAAAACAAAACACTGAGAACAACTTTAAAATCATAATTGTTTTTAAAGCCTCCGTACTAGAACATCCACAGATTTAACTGCAGTACTGCAAAGTCATACGAATACCCAAAAGCAAAGGCACAAGAAGCTTTGGTATCGCAATGCCCCATTAAGATTCCTTAACCATAAACCAAAGGTAACTGTTAAATGAATACCTTGAAAAAATAATAATAAAGCAAAACGTAAGGAACAAGACAGGCTGCCTAATCTGAATAACAAGCGATGAAGCTGGCAAGTCCTGTGCACCTAGGCACATCCGTAATGCACCAGCATAAACCCGCATTAACTTATCTGATGGAGACTACTAAAGCCTATTAGCTGGTGCTGAGGTAAAATGCTCACCAGGCATTCCGGTAAAGACTTTGCTAGATTCGAAGAGTTTCACATATAAATCAAATTATTCACTATCTAGCCATATGGCTCTGGTCACAACTACGTCCTGCAGACATTGCATCTTGTACACCGCGTGCAAGCGCAAGGGATGCTGCTGCACTGATTACAGCAGTCAGGAATTAGGCTCCGCACTGACTCTGCACGGATGCATTGTCTGCTGTGCTGCAGTACAATCACTCTACCATAGTCTTACTGGGACGTTCCCCTGCACCTCCCCAGCATTTAGCTTGGTTGCAATCTGTAACAGGTTCTCAACAGCATCAGACAATAAGTTCGGGTACATGACTCAATCATTCTCCAGAAATAAAACTGATCTAAAGATTTAATTAAGAGTTACTTTTACTTTCTGTTATCTGAAAAAAGAATTAAAAAAGAGTTAAACTCTAAAAAAAAAAAAAAAGCCAGGAGTACAGTGGCTCATTCATTCAACATGTGGCATGGAGAAGGACAAACACTGGAAGAAAAGCTCAAAGACATGAACTGCCCAGTTCCTATCAGTGAGTGTTTCTATACCAGCACCTCTGAATTTGCAAGAAGCCTCAAGGATTGCCATTTTCAGCTAATCAATCCAGTACCAGTGCCTATTTCTAAGGACACCACTGATCACATCTCCAAACAGGCATTCATCCCTTGCATAGATATCAGCTTCAGAGAACTGAGGAAAGGGGTTTATTTGCGCTGTGGAGCGGGACCTCTCCCCACCGGCACACAGACAGGGAACTGGTCAGTCCTGCAAGAGCACGGCCCCCGTGCCCCAGGCAGCCCCTGTGCCCCAGGCATCATCAGAAGAGACTAGATGTGGGCTGTGCCCAAGCCTTCCCACTAACCTCCTTTCCCATGTATTCTACAAATCATTCCACCCTTCACAAATAGCCAATTCTCACTTCCTCCCCAAATGCCTTTCACTTCTACCACCACTCCCACCCTCTTAAACTTCCCCCTTTCCTTCTGTGCAAGAGGGTGTACAAGGTGTGAACTAGGTTCAGCAGCACCTCCTCCCACAAGACAAGTGCCCGAGTGGAAAGCTTGCAGGCACTCCTGTCTTTGCTTTGTGAAGGCAAGACTTTAATCAGTCTGGAGAGTTTAAGACTACAGACCGATGAATTGCTTCAGGTCTGCATAAACCCGCACTGCCCTTAAGAAACAGTCGTGGCAAGGAAGTTTTTCATCTGCATCACTAAATCGCTATGGTGGTTTTATCATGCAGTTGAACAACAGGCTAAAAATCACGGCTTTGGAAGGGGCAGCAGAGGGGAGCACAGAGGTGACAAGGAACCACCAGGCCTGGGGGAAAGGCCTGACACTCAGCACCTTTTTAACTCCAAAGAACGGTCAGGCCTTAGTCACAAGTTCTGGGGAACTCCAGGATACCTAGTCTCTTTTAGACATTTAGTTCATTATAAGAACTATGCCAGAGAAAGTAAAATCTCTAGCACTCTTCTTTTGGGAGGGGTGGGGGTGGCACTACCCCAGAAATCCCCCGCTGAAGTGATCGCTAACCCTTATCCTGGCATGCCACAGTACCCACTGCAGGGATGCCGAGTAAGTCCGTGCTTTTTAGAACACGTGGAAGAGGGGAATCTCAGTCTGCCTAAAGTTACACTCAAAAACATCTCCGTGCTTTTGTGTACTGCCTGTAACGTGATGCAGTCCAGGCAACAACACGTGTTTTCATTATTAGTATAAACACATTGACACCGCTGCAGCTATATAGCTTATCAGTAACTTTTATGCCTACATTTAAACGCTAATTGAAAGTATAAGATGCTGTCTTTTATCACAAGTACAAAACACCTAACAGGCAAATGCTCATCTTCAAAGAGAGATCTTGTAAGGGACTTCAAAACCTTGAACAGAATAGATCTTTACAAGAAAGATACACTAATGGCATATTCCGCCGTACGTGTTTAATTATGAATCATTATATTACTTTTTTCCTTTCTTTTATTGTGACCTTCAAAAGAAGCCAACTTGAGAGTGCTTTGGAATTTTCTAACAGAAGATTAAAATTAATACTAATGAACCGAGAAAGAAACACTCTTTTTCTTATTATCAGTCTGTATTTCTGGAATTCAGACTGTCAAAAAGTAACGAAAGGGTTAAGAGTTATTGACTACAGCACGGCATTCTTTTCCTGATGTTTTGCTTAACAGTGTTAGCATTTAAATAGTATTCACTAAGCTTTGAAGTTAACACCTCCCAGAGTTGCAAGGTGATGGGTAAGGGGGAAGAGCAGGAGTTTGCATCCTTGCCCCTGCTATTGTTAGGCAGAACTGAGCCAGTTTATATCTGCAAGCCTAGATGAGGTACATTACTGGCCACTTTACGCCAATTTGATCAACAAATACCAATCTTCAAAAGATGAAGAACAGAAACTTGGGAACAGGGCACCTACAGTCCAAATTCAAGTCAAAGGCGTCGCTGGCACCTTTGGTTTAAAAAATTAAAAGTACATTTTAAAAAAATTGAAAAAACCTGGCAGCACTCAGTAAAAGCTCTAAAGCTGTACAGTTTTCACATTCCTTCACTGCTTATATCAAAGAATAATGGCTAGAACCAATGCCATTTTCATGCTCCTAAGAAAATTAAATCAAATCATTTGGGGAAATTCTTTATGCATACCTTTGTTTAAAAGAACAAGACTCATTTGTCTATGGGATCCCTGAAAGAACATTTAGGCAAACAAGGTAAGACATGCAAAATAGGCTCTGTACAAGACAAGGCTTTGACCTGTACAATTGCTGTTCTTTTAGGCCAGTGTAATATTTCTTTTCAACCATACAGGGAACAACTAGGTATTTTTTGGTATTGTGTGCATCACTGGAGCATCTAGGAAACAAAATCATTTTCTGATTAGTTTGGAAACTTTAAGTTCAGATGATTGTGAAGTTTTGCAAGCGACAGCATAAAGATTCGGGTTAAAGCCAACTCGGAAACCTTATCTGCAATGTGTGCGAAGTAAGCCTAGCAATAAAATGTCTGTGAAATACTCTTCGGCTCCTCTCTGTCAGGTAAAGGATCTGACTGGCTTAATCAAGAACCCTTCATGCCTGGAAGATCTTCTGGGGCAGGAGTGGAGACTGCAGCCTGCAAATTCATTGCAACACTCCCTCAACACTGCGGCCTGACAGGCGCCACAAGGTCAAGGCTGGAAGGAAATTTCACTAGACGCAAGGCAGTTTTGGTCCGGACGCTCGCAGCGGCATTCAGATATGTCTGGATCAAGACAGACACACTGGTGCACAGACTCTTAACTGCACTAGGAACACACCAGCACTCACCATAGCGCCAGAACTGTACACTAAAAAAAAAAATGGCATAAATTGTGAGAAAAGGAATTCATTCTGAAGAAGGTAATTTTCTGTATCGTACTAGAGAATTAAGTCTAAAGCATAAGACTTTATCTAGAGTAAATCAAGACTACTTACCTTTTTAACAAGCTCATCCAGATAGGGTTTTAAAGGAAATTCAGCTTACAAGTTAACTTAGTGCCTTTAGTCATGGCCTTAACTTTCTCTGACTGTCTCCATAAAGACAAGCCTTGCAACTGGCAACTGGACCAGGACAGCCATAGATTATTTTGGGGTTGTAAAACCCTGCTGCAAAGTCCGTAGAAAATGATTTGACTGGATTGAATATAGAGCAGAAGTTAAGGTATCAAAAAATGTAGACCTACGCAGAAGCACAGTCCTGTTTTCAACCATGGCTCTATAGGAAAAAAATTTACTTGCACATTACCTTCTCTGTACCCCGCTTTTTTTCTCGAGGCTGGTTAAGTTTAGCTTGTCTGTCCACTAAAATCTTCTGCCAGTAACGTTGTTCATGATCACCTTGAAAAACAAGTTAACATTACAGTACATGAATAAAAGTGTTCCATGCAAACAGATGCAGTGTTTTCAGCTGTGATGAGAAGGAATCTTTTCTAACTACGGCAAATGCATGTAAAAATCCCTGTTAGGGAAACCTAACAAGTATTTCCCCATCAGCCTTAAATTTCATAGTCAGAGAAGTCAAACAACTTTGCAACATCTGAACAGCACACACAGAGGTGAACCGAGAAAAGAATAACTCTGTCCAAAGCAGCTTAAAGCTGACACAGAGGTCTCTGTTCTGTATGAGCCAGACAGGACCTGAATCAAGGTTCTAAACATTTTTTTAACTTCAGGACTGGATTGCCAAGTATTTAACTGAGTTTTCCTGAGCAAGGAGTTTTACAAACTTAACAAGAACAACTGAGGAAATATGCAAATACCACTCTCTATGTGTAATTAGCAGGAGCTCAGTCTTTAGCTAAAGTTTCACCATAGCACTCAGAGGCCCTTTCATTTACTGTTGTACTCAACCTCTAATTTCAAATAACTATCAAACAGGAAAAAAAATCTCTAAGAAGGACTGAAATAATTTTGTTTCATCAAAACCAGTGTTAGAAGCAAATGCTGGGGACTTCATGGGCAGTTAGGAATACTTCAACGTGGAGGGGGGGGAATATGAGAGGAAATAATTTTGCGCCTTTTTTCAGCAGCTGTTTCGCAGGAAGAAACAGTTCGCCACTGTTTCCTCTGGTTTGTGCTGTAACTATCACGATGGGAATTTTATAACGTAACCTTGTACGGTCTCATGGGAAATCTTTGGTTACAGGGAAGTTTCCAAGTGATCTTGGAAAAGATTCCTGCAAAAGTTATGGAATTAATAATTCTGAGAACCAATTTTGCATACATTTCAACAGTATTATTTATACATTCAATCACAATTAACATCTAAACATTCTTTGTGCATTGAACATCTTGTCAGATGAAAAGCTTAAGACATTTAAAGTCAAGTTCTAAGAAGTAAAATATCACGGGCAAAACTGTGGTCCCTGCAGTAGGGAGCATTCAAGATTCTTTCATTATTCTCTGTATTCACCTCATGCCACCAAGAAAAGCTGAAATCCTTACTGTGAGTCACTTCGGTTCTTCAGAAGCCTTTCCATTCCCATTTCAAGGAACCAGTTTGGGGAAAAAAGTTAATCTTAAGACTACAAATGGAACCCTCCTACAATGTCATACTTAGTCTCAATCTACTTCTACCCTCTTCTGTAGCAGGATACCAAACCCGAGACAAATACGCACAGACCACACAGCTGTAAAATGCCATCTTTCAAATCGTTTCTGGATCTCCGGAACACAGAATACTCGGGAAACGAATCTATCTCAAAATGACATTAGCAGTATTCAGTGAGTCTCAAACTTTAATTAACTTGGATATTAACATGAAAGTTAATGCTTCCATTATAGCTCTTCCTTCTGCAATCTTTAATCGATATTTCTGCGGTTTTACATCACTGCGTGCATGGAGCCGGGCCCTATGTGAGGATCTGTGCAGGAGTGTGGTAAAATATTTAAATACACAGATGAGAAAATCATCTGGATAGTTCTACCTGGCTTTTGTACATTTAGTATTTTTAGTGCATATCTAGAATGTAAAAAAGCTTTATCAATACAGTAACAAAGTTTGAGAGGCTTTTCCCCCCCACTTCTTCTGCCCCTCACTTTCATAAAGAGGTTTCTCCACACTTGGAAGACTAGTCCAAATCTAATACAAGAACAGCGGAACAGCAGAGTAATTGCAGGGGAAAAAACGCAAACAAAAAAACCCCACCAACACAAAAAACCCCACACATTAGAATGAGGTTCCAAAGTAAGCAAGTAAAAATTCTAGTGTAAATACAATTTAAAAAACAGGCATTACTGTGGCATAAGTTATTCAATTTCCTGAAAAAAGAAAGATTAATTAGAAGGCAAGTGCTAAAAGCACTGTAAGTGTATCCATGCTGTTAAATCCTTCTCCTGTTACTTCACACAAGTTGGGTATTTTCAAGAAAATCTTCTTTTAAAATTCTTTTGCATCACCAGAATGTTATACTCATAAAACTGAAATGTGAATTAAGTTCTATAGTCCATTGCCACTACAAGTGACATAAATAAATCCATCTCACCAGAATAAGGTTGATAAAAGGCAAGCAAAATTGTTATTTCCTCTGAATAGTGGCATAAAACCTTTTACTGTTTTACCAATTTCAGCATAATAGCAAAATGAGAAGACTCACATAAAAATGCAGTCTTTTCCCAAGCTACCAAGATATCTAAATATATTCCTAAAGCTACCGCACAATACCATCCTTTGCACAGTACTTAAGTCTTCTCCTGTGCTACAATTAAAAAAGAGAAGTCTTACCAGTGAGAACTTGGAATTTCCAGTTGTTTTTGATCTGTATTTCTTTGTATGATTTCATGACAACCTGTGCATCCTCAGGAGTTTTAAAACGGACATGACATTCCGTGTCTCCCTCCAGCATGTCAACATAAGCAACTTCAGCCAGCACTGCCAAAGCATCCTATCAAAGCATGTGAGAGAACAAAGACCATAAACCAGACTTAAAAAAAAAGAATACAAAAAGAGTGACTTTTTGACCATTCAATTTGTAGCTCATTGACATTTTCAAAAAGGTCATCAAGTAGAAGGCAATAACTGACCTTTCTTCATTTAATCAATGAATCTCTTGTCAAATAGTTTTGAATTAATATATTTTCTTCAGAAGGTTACAACCGAATTCTGATTTATGAGCCTACAACATCTCTTTCTCTCTCATCCTGCCCTTCAAGAACACTTTAAAGCAGTAATTCCTGAAGATGTTATTTCTTTGCCTAAGAATAAATTTACTAATGGAACATCAGTAATTATCCATTTATTTCAGTACTGTCTCTGTACGGACTTTTCTAAAAAAGGAAAAATTATTTGTGTACTATAATATCGACTCAAGTCGGTCCAACAGAAAAATACCTATGCATGAAACATTTAAAAGCAAGCTCATTCATGGCAGATGATTTGAGAAACGAGTAGTAGTAAACCAACCCTTCCTATCTTCATGAAGTGACCTCTACTTGAAAATTTTCACTAACAGAAGAATCGCACATGCTCTTTCAGATCAAGTACTTCACTTGTAATACCTGCTGTTAGGGAAATTAACTCAGACCACACATTCCTAGTCAATTTTGTTCACAGCAGGCAGCTCAACTAAGATGCTTCTATTCAACAATTACACACTGCTTTTAACCCTCCACTACCAAGGACAGCCTTCAAAGAAAACTTAAGTGCCAATACAGTCGAGATCATTTCAGAGCCAACCAAAGCTATTTTCCACTCTTAATTCTGCTATTCCTAAATCATGCTTACGTGGAAAACTACGAGGACCCAAACAGTTTAGCCGAGTTGGCAAATTCTACGTTCTCTGAGAAGCGCCTATATAGCAAAATATGGAAGTAGTGAAGTAAAAAAATTAAAACTTCAAAACAATATTAAAACTCTCTGCAAAGACCTTTCCAGTGTGTGGAAGTAATTAAGCCTGCCACACCAACAGAAATACAGATCAATTCCGGAAGTTTATTAAGGAAATAAACCCGAGATGCATGGCTTTGCGGCAGTGTCTGCCGTAGCTGTGACAGTCCAGGAACACAGGCAAAGCGAGGTTTTGTCGGACTGTCACCTTTTGTAAAAGCAACTGGTACGACCAGAAAAATTCACGAAGCGTCAAGCACGCTTTGCAGCTCCCAGTGCTGACCCAAAAAAAGAGCTGGTGCCCCCTAAAGATCATCGCTTCTTCAAACTACAGTTGTATTTTGCAATTCTGAGCCTCCCTAAACACCCTGCCTTATTTGTTCGCTAGCGTTTTATGAAATATTTTACCTATCTCCTTCTTATGGGAATCGAAGACATGATTAATAACAGCAAAGGCCACCCCAATCTTACTTGGTCCTCCTTTACTTTCATAAAGCCTTAGTTTCCCCTGAAACACTTTCCCCTAAAACTAAACAAAAGACTAACTGGAAATACTAAACAAAGGTAGTTTTTAGCTACAGCAGGAACAGTTAAGCTTACCTCCTGATGACATACGTTTAAGCTGTGACACCAACTTTACACAGTAAGGTGTATATTGCAGTCAAAGTGGCCCTCAATCCTTACAGTGACAGCTACTACATTCCCTCAGTGTCTCCAGCACTCAGACAACTGCCTACAAATACACCTAGCCAGATAAGACTGATTAAGTTGAAACCCTATCATCACTTTGTTTTCGGGGAGAGAAGTCTCTCATCTTGCTTAGATTTATGCACACGCTAAACTTCACACGCTTGCAAGCAGCTGGTGACTTCAAATGGACTACTCAGTTATAAATATAGGTAGTTTGATAAGTCATCTCAGAACTCACAGTTTGAGCCATTCTCTCATTGTCCTAAGTGGTCTGAATATTTATTCCAACATGAGTTAAAGTTGCTCAAATTCTTTCCAGTTGTTATTCATCCACAAGGGCAATTTGTGAAAGAAAATGTCCTGTGTCACATTCATGGAAAATTCTCTATCTGGAAAAAGCCTATTATTTCCTTTGGAAAACTTTTAATATTTCCATTTCAAAAGGATACAGCTTAGAACTGCTGCGTTCCTTAAAAGGACATACTCTACCTAACATGTCTAACTTTCATTATTCAAAACACTTTTTTTAAAATTTAGAAAAACAGCACTTGCCACGGTGGGGGGGGGGGGGGGGGAAGAAATGGGTGAATGAATTACTAGACAAGTCCTACTGCTGTCACTCTCACTGGAGTTGTGAATTTCTTACTGAAAAATAAAAAAGGGCAATTGTTTTCTCATGCAGAGAGCATTTTCTTGCCCTCAAATTCCTGTAAATGGTAAAATCCCCAATACAGTATTACAGATTTCTTTATCTGAATTGTGGCAGAATGCCTGGCACAGTGATAAATACAGAACACTGCGGCCCCTTTGTCTTCAACTTCTCTTTTTAAACTGGAAAGAACTACTCATCTTCTAGAGCATTATTTATTTTTGTCATTATTTTCATTATAAACTTGACATTGCTTGAAGTCCTCTCAAAGCTATTTTTTTGCTTTGAAACATCCTCTTTATTTTGCTGTTGTAAAACTTGCCATTAACGAGTATTAGAGAAGAATCCGTACACAGCTACTGGCCAAACAAATTCAATTAAAAAAAAAAATAGTAGGACTTGTTTAAACGGTATTCCATATTCAAACATTTGGGGGACAGCGTAAGAGGAAAGGCTAACAGCTACCCTGAGGTTACAAAGGCATTACCTTGATCTGCTTCCTGCCCGGCAGGGGCTCGGTGCTAATGATCTTCACAATTACTCCACTCACGAACTGGGGCCCCATTGTGTTAGCCTTGGCAGGAGGGGCAGAATCTTCACTGGTGGCTGCTCAATTTGAAAAGGGTAAAGGGGGGGAAGAAAAAGTTTTACATTCATTAGTTTGAAAAACTAAAAGATGTTATGAAAGCACATAAGCAACGTGATATATACAAGAAATGAAACAAGGTGCATTCAATATTGCTACTGCAGATAAAGACTTTTTTTTTCAATCTACGATCAAGACTGTTCACAAAGTAAAGTCGATGTGAAAAAAAAAAAAAAGGAAAAAGACAATATCTCCAAGAAGAGAGTCTTAGAGAAGTTTTTTTGGGGTTTTTACAGTCTACAGGGTCTCATAAGAATAATTTATATTCTACTGATTAGAGTTAGTATTTCAACCCTCAGTTCTAAAATGATTAAAAATAATCAGACAGGCATTGAAACGTCAGTATTGAAGTTAGTGAAAAGAAGTACAGAGGAACCAGAGCAAAAAGGAACAATTCTATCTATGAAAAATGTAGAAATTGAACTAAAAGGCCATCCTTACAAAGCTACTTTAAACTATAAGCTGATAAAACCCAATTTCAAACCATTTTTTGAATGCCTTAGCGAAATTGTTTTGTAAATCGCTGCAGGTATAGTTAAGCCTAAGCAAATCAGGCCCAAGTTACATCCTCAAAAAAGTCGATGCGTGATTTACCCCTCAGAGACAATTACTTGAGAAGATCCTTAAGCTTAAGAAGCCCTACCGGAATATGCTGAAATTACTTGTTTAGTCTCTACTTATAAAATTCCTTAGTCCAAAATCTAAATAAGATATGTTTGCTTTCAGTAATATTTGGCATTCAGAGAAAGCACCAGCATTATAGAAAACAAAACCATTCTGCAGTGTTTCTGGAGGACCAGGGTCTTTAATCAATTATGTTTGTGTAGCAGAATCATGAAGAAAACAAGACAAAAATTATAGCAAACAGGATTACATTTGTCATTTTCAGACTGAGGCTTTTTCTGCGCACAAGATTCCGTTTCCATCTCTCCCACAGGCTCAGGTTTGATTTGAGACATTGTTTTCTTTAAGGAGGCCATACTGGCTTTTTGAAGAGCCAAATATTCTTGCTTCAAATCCATCCACTCGGTCCTATAAGCAGCAACACAGGGACAGGATGTCAGTTGTAGACAAGAAAATAATGTTTAGAAACTCAGTGATCACTTAAAACAGTTAACAAATAACTTAAGCTGAACTTGGTGAGCAGTGAAGGCCATTCTTACCATCAGAGACCTCCCTGCACTTCAGTAAAACCAGGCCTTGTGAATATCTGCATTTTTACTATTGCACTTCAGCTTTTGATAGTCCAGGCCAGTTCTAACAAGACCAAGCTATCATTCAAAACAGACTGACTCCCAAATTTGTTTTACATATTCAGAAAACATATCCAACAGCTTGGTAAACTGTGTTTTCTACTGGAACTACACAGAGCATAGGCGCTCAGTTCAGAGTTAATTCAGAGACAGTGAACTCTGAATTCACTGAATTAGTTCAGTGAACCCACTCCTGTGTTACTATATTAAGAATCAGTCATTTTCTAGAAAAATCATTGATAGAAAATCAACAACTGGTTAAACTCACCAAAAACCTACTGAGATAAGAACATTCCTTACTATTCAAATGCATTTGGGCTAAAAAATACCACCACATGGAAGCAATTTATATATTTACATACATTTAACATGGAGATGTTTCTGCAAACAGCTAGAGCTTTGCTCCACAGAAACACAATGCCTACAGTGCCACTGTGAGAACGACTCATTGTTACCCTAATCTGTGCTATCAAACAAGCTGATAGAGGATTTTTAAAGAGGAGGATATCTTGTGGTAATGGTTTTAGCTGTTAACATTGACAACTGTATACTTCAAAAAAGCATCCAGACTCACCCAGGATCATACATTCTCAACAGAGCAAAGACATTAAAATAACAAAAGACCCACGTAATGATTCTTTGAGATAAAAAGGCAGCACCATTCCACAGCAAGGTATGGTATAAATACAAGCTCAAGGAGTTACTTCTTGTTAACTTGACTCCAAAGTGAAGACCACGGTGAATGAGTCAGGCAAGTATTTGCAATGCCTCTGCTCTTTTAAAACTGTTTTTTCTCCAGCTTTGCTACAGTTAACTAATATTTTAAACTCTTTCTTTCTCTGTATTTGATGCAGCAGTCTCAGAATCTCTCGAAGAGGACAAGCATCGCTGATAAACTGCCGGGTTTTGGTTTGTGGGGTTGTGGTTGTTTTTTGGTTTGGTTTTTTTTTGTGGACCCCTTTTACTTTAACATGGAGGTGCTTTCTGTGATTTAAAAAAAGTAAGTGCTTCCATGTTTTAGTAGAGGTGAATCCTGATCGCAATACTGAAATACCATCCAGGATTTTTTTTTTTTTTTGTCTACGCTTCAGTCGCAAGATTTTTAGATCCGGGAGAAGAAAAATGAAGGGTTTTGGCTGTAAGCAGATTACGGCACGTTTCTCCAAGAAGAACTAAAAGTATAAGTGTTGCTGAACAAGACAATTTTTCAGTGGCCTGTACTTAAAAAATTTGAAGCAATTTTTGAATTTTAAAGGACTCCCTTCGCTTTAACATGGAGGTACCTGCTGCCTAAAAAAGTAAGTGCTTCCATGTTTCAGTGGCGGTGGATCCTCATGTTCTTGAATGCATTTCTAGAAATTGGCTACAGCTCAAAAGATGCCCATTTATTGCATTAGCGGAACTACGTATATATACACCATGCTTTTCAGGTTTTTTTATTATTTAGCCTCCACTTAAGGACCCCCACAACTTAAATGTGGATGTACTTGCTTTGTTCCTGAATAGTAAGTGCTTCCATGTTTTAGTGATGGTGAATCCTTTTCTCAACTGAAAACACTTGCCCCTCCACCTAAGAAATCGGATCCTGAAACAACTAAGCTGCGTTTGCACTGCGCACGCGGTCTCTGTGTTAAAAGCAAAGCAAAACTTCGCATCACGGTATATATGGCACAAGATGGCAAGGACCCCCTCTACTTTAACATGGAGGTACTTGCTGGATGCCTGAAAAGTAAGTGCTTCCATGTTTTAGTTGTGGTGACTCCTAAAAGCCCAACGGTTAGAGGCACAAATATTTTTGTGAAGCTTCTGGAGTGGCAGGACTGAGAAACCAGGTGTAAATTGATGGATTTGCAGTTACTGTTAGAGGCGGAATTATTGCAGAACTCTACACAGCAGTAATTAAGTGAAAACTCTGAATCGTTTCAGCTACAGGCTAATACCGTTGCTAATATGCAACTCTGTTGTATAAAAATTGGAATTGCACTTTAGCAATGGTGATGGACTGTTAGACATACCAAGATTTAAATAGTCTGAAAATATATTCCAAAGGTTGGAAACTTTGTGAAATCACTGTATTAGCTATAAAAATTCAATAAAGTACGCAAAACTTGTGACTGAGAATATTCAAAGAACACCCTGCATACTCCAGGAAAACACTTTCAAGTAACATGACTAATAGAACAATGTTCCAAATGCCCAAGGTTTTAAAAAAAGAAAAAAAAATTGGCTACCATTAGGCCAAAAGACCATCACTACTGGGTTCTGCAGTTACAACAAAAATAAACTAAATCCAAGATAAACTAAATGCAAAATTGATTACATAAAAAGCTGAGCCAACCCCAGCCTATGCCTAATTAATCCAGGACTGGGATTTGATTTATCCATCAAACGGAACAAGCTAGGATTAATTTAGCTAACAATCGGCTTTATTTATTGAAATCTCCTTTGCCCACAACTACCTAGTACTGAGAAAAAATATTAAATTGTTTCCGTGAAACCATGGAAAATGGAACACTCATGCTACAAAAGGCTACGAAGCAATTCACCAATAAATGCCTCCCCATCCACCATGTTTCATAACCTACTTGGAAAGTACTCTGAGTGGAATGACTTCTTCACCCATTTTGTGTCTTTCTTTGTGTTTTTTCTTATGTTTCCTTTTAGATTTTGAAAGGGATGTGTCTTTTTTGTCTTTGTCTTCTTCTGCAGAAACATCTACATTAATTAGAAAGTCCAAAAGAAAAATGTTTAGTTCTAACATTGACAGACACTTAAAGATACAGGTATATATTTCCCTAGAATGGGACAGTATTGTCCTCAATAGTTTAATGAACACTGGTTCTTTGATTCCTTTCACAAAAATCAGAGCCTACAACCTGAGTTTAGCCTCCAGTCGTGGATTCTCGTCAACCCAAATGTGATTTCAATGCAGCTTTTAATCCTTCGATTGCCTTTTTATCTCCTGTAAGAAACTGGGATCATCAGCTTTTTCTTTTCTATTTTAATCTTATCTAGATTCCTATACCGTCGCCATCTGCCTAGGCTGTTTAATGCATACTTTACTCCAGCGAAGGTCTATTGATATTAACTTCTTTGTGAACTATTTTTACTTCTGATGAGATTTACCCGCTTCAGTGTTGAAAGTTCTTTCCTATCCTCCATGCAGCTTATCTCCTTGGAATGACTCATCACCAGGTTTAAATTTAACTGCAAGCAACACCACATATTCCTAAACTGACCTTGTTATGCCTCCACCGTATCAACCATTTTTCACCTACTGACCCAAGCAGAACAACCTTTTACCAGTTAAGTTTTCAGTCTTTCAAAGACAGACATTCAGTAATAAACCTATTAGCCTCCAAAAGTCAGTTCACCGATAATGCATTTGTATTACACTTGTTACATTTCTCGTTGCTTTCTTTGCAACCCCCCTTTCCGCACTTACTTGTGACCCTCTAGTATACCAAGATTCCTATTTACTTAACTTAGGCCACTACAAATAAGATTTCTAATGCAAAGAACACAGTTTCTTTAACTCGAGCTTTTCTCCTTATCTAGATTTTCCTCTCGTTACTAAGCCTACCATTTGTCATCTGCAAGAGATACATCTGCCATTTGATTTCATTCACGAGTATAAATCACGAAGACACTAAAAAGAGATGCAAGAAACTTTACCGTTGGAATCTTTCGGAGCTTCACTTGTTTCTTCTTTTACAGGACAAACTTCATCCTTTTGAACGGTTTTCTTGACTTTTGGAGTCGATGTCTCACCATCTCCAGAGCTGGTTCTTTTTCTCTTCCCCGGCCTGCTTTCCCAAGGTACCTCTGAGCTTTCTGTTCTGTCCCATTTTCTTTTCTCTCTCTTTGAGGGCTGTCTGTGAGTCTCCGTCCCCTCCATTTCTGAACACTCTGATGAAGTCCTGTGTCTTTTCGACTTGGGTACTTGCTCTGTTGTAGTGTTTGCATTTGATTCCTTTGTCTCTACAGCTGCTTGTACACTGCTCTCTTTCTTGAGTTTGGATTTCTTTTTTTTCTTCTTTTTCTTCTCTTCTATATTAAAAATACAATATTTAAAACTGCCAATGATTAAAAACAAGATTAGATTAACTGACCTAAGTAAACAACCACGATATCGTATGTCATGATCATTTATGAACTATTTATTTAACATCTGGGATGTTAAATAAAACCCCTGTCTCTGCCATCTCTGACTACAGGACAGATGCAATACATGGTCCCAAAGTTCTTCGTAGGCATTTAAGCAAAAGAGAAAAAAAAAACCACACAGATAAGACTCTCAGTCTGCCAAAGTGAGAAAGACCTCAAGGGCAGCTTGACTCCAGGATTCCCGAAGCATTTGCTCTCAAATTAAAAAGCAAAGAGCTAAACTTCTTTGCTTCTCCTTAACAAATGGACATTTTCTTACGTCATCCCTTACTTGTCTTTGACAAGGGACACCTTCTTCCTTTTAGGCCAAAAAAAAAGACTACCAATTTGTATTGTAAGAATAAAGTGAGACGCTCAGCGCAATGAACATATCACACTACTTGTATAATGAACAACTATTTGCCTACTAAATTAAAGGATATTAACCAATCTGAAAAAAAAAAATCTTTTTATTTTCAATACTGTCTACTTGCTTCAAAGTTCTAATAGGCAGGATGCAGTATGAAGCAGTAGAGAGTATCTTCGGAGGATTTAAAGCATGGTTTAAAAAGCACGTCTTTGCTGTGGTTTTTGTTTGGTCCTAACAGCCCTAATAGGTCCTGGTGCAACAAAGAATTAGTGCCAGTAGTGAGGAATACAACATATGACTCATCATGCTTATGGAAAAGGTTGGAAGACATGTCAAGTCTGGGAAATTGTATCACTTCATCAGAAATGAGGAAAAATGTTTCTGTGATCAAAGTTGCAAAGTAATCCTGTGATGCTGCTTTGTGAGTTATAGTAGATAGTATTTATTGGAAACATGCTCAACTGTGAATTCAAGATTCATTTCTCGGCAATATCCTCCAGCTTTTTACGAGTAATTAGGAATCACGTAAAGTGGAATTGTAAATACGCTGTAAAACATTCATTCCGCTATAGACTGCTTCTGGTCCAAAAAGGAAGACACTCAAAAATCCACTGTTTTCATAGTTCTCTCACAGAGTTTCAGCAGAGAGAAGAATACCACAAGGTTTGCTCACAAGTCAGATGATTACAAACTCATCTGAACAGCACTAACGTTTATGTATAATTGTGCTGTTATGTCTGTAACTTTCCCTTCAATACTAAATATTTCTAAATCAATCTGTGTCAAATTTGTCTTTTGCTAATGCTACACGCTTCGATAATGATTACGGTACAGTCTGAAAGCAGCTCTGCCAGCTTAACAATGACTAATGGTGGCAGCTGGCAACAGAGGAAAAAAGAAATTAAGTTCCTTACCGAGCAGGAAAACAAAAAGGCAGAAATTTACTGTATTTTAGTTTTTCAATTTCATTCTTAAGCCTACATCGGCTACACAGCAACACGCATTTTTGTTTTTATAAAGTTTTTAAGAAACATGAGGTCAGACCACAATAACACAGCGGTTCAAAATGCTTTCTTCAGAAGTTGAGGCACAAACCGGTTTGTTTCTTGATCCCAATAACTTAGTAACACTTACCTACTACACTGCTGTTACTTGTATTCAGTGCAGGAACAGGCTTATTCTTTACTGTTTTGGGGAAAATCCCAGGTTTCCGTGGCGCTTCTTCTGGTGGATTATTCAAAAACTTAAAAAAAAAAAAAGAACATTCACAAACCATTATTATTTTTAGTAGGTTTTTTAGTACATTTTCTTTCTTAAAGAATCTCCATCCAAGTTAAAACCAGCAGTATATGATATATACACAGAGGTATAGATAGCTCTTTCAGTGGTGTGGTTTTACATGAGTTTGCTGTTGTTGTTGGGGTCTGCTTTTTAAGTGCAGAGCTTGCTTGATTTCACATCAATTTTATTTCACAATAATCATAATTATGACATTGAAACATAAAATGTTTTTCAACTGTCAAATCACATTCTCACATTCAAATACAGAACATTAGGTACGACCATGCTTGTCTGATTAAATTTAATAGCCACTGTACTCTTACACAGAGATTTCTATTTCCAAAAAAGATGCCAAGAGCGGCCAACTAAATTACTCCAAAAAAATACCCACTATGCTTCTACTAAGTCTCCAGGTTATTAACAGAATTACACTTTTAAACAATTGTGGAATTGATTTGAGGTTTGGGGGTAGGAGACAGGAACAAAACTCCTGCTAAGTTAAGTTTTTAAATTATGGTATTTTAGGAATTTCTCTAAGATTCAGTAGGTGAGCTAGTGAAGACCACACCATCCGTATCAGGAAGAATGTTAGCAGACCAGAGGCACCATTACTCACCTCAATAGCTTTCTCTGCTTGCTCTTTAGTTTCAAATTCAACGAAGGCAAATCCCTTTGGATCGCCAGTACTTTTATACCGGGGTATACTGACGTAAACTACGTTACCACACTTTCCAAACACCCGCTCAATCCAACTGTGATTGACGTTTTTGGGAAGCAGCTCCTGGGAAAAAAAAAAAATAGAGAAAAACGGAAAAAACTATTTTCCCCACTACTGTATTACCGTTGTGTCACATGGTTAACTACCTCTTCTAATTAAAAAGTTGCACAACAAAATATATTGATGTGACAACGTAGAGAAACTTGTTATTTCCGTATCCTTGCTGAGAGGTCATAGTATTCAGGTAGTAAAAACAGTAATCTGAAACCGGATCCCTAATCGTTCATATACCTCTAACAAATACATTATATATTTAATTTAGATGTTTATCTTCTTCCTGTGACACATACCAAGAGATCACCTGCAGCTGTATCTTTGCAACATGAAATATTTGCAAATTTAAGACCTCCAAGCAAACATAATTCTGCATTGTCTGAAACTATCCACTACAGAGCACAAGGATTTTTTGTTGTTGTTGAGGGTAATCCAGGTATCACAGAAAGAATTTTTGTGGGTCAGTAAAAAGTCACTACTCAAACTGATAAATTCCTGCCAGTAGCTGACCTTTTAAAGCTTAGCGGTTAGCACTTAGAGCCTAGTTGATCAGATGCAGCAGAAAATTTTAGCCGGCTTCTTGGATAATAAAACTGTCTGATTTTTATTTCCTTAAACTCCTTAAATAGAAAGGCATTTTAGCAGCTTGCAGACATCATTTCTCAGGTCCTAAATGTTTTTACCCTTCACCAATCAAAGAGAAATCCTGTCGTATCAATTCCTCAATAGACCCAACCGAACACTTTAAAACTCTACTCCCAAATCCATGCCTCAACAACAATGGCGAGACAGCAATACCTGTTTTTTCTCATAGCAAGTCACTGCACTAAAAGGTTTTCCTTGTAGGAAAACATTATTTATCACATCCAGGTAGAAAACTATTTTTCCATGAACTTCATCTGCCTGAGAAAAACACTTCATTACGGTTTTGGTATAAAGTTGAAAATTTTGCCAGTTACTTGAAGCTTTAAAAATACAGGGAGATGAGTAGGAAAGTAATATTGTATGTCCAAGCATAGCTTATGTTAAAGCATGTGAAAAAGAGGAACTCACTAACCATAAGATTATTTCAGAGAAATTTAATGAAAACTTCCCCCAAATCAAATGAGATTGTAAAAAATATAAAGCGATTAAGTTACTACTCTATGAAGCAGCACATCTTTAAGTCTCGATTCCTAGTTCGGAAACAAAGCTTTGTCTTTCTACATAAATTCAGAAAACATACTACTGCTGGAGACAGTCCCTCACAGCTGAGGCTTTAACTGTAATCTTTGTATTAATCCAACACAGAAAACTTTCTTTCACCTACTCCAGAATTAAACAAAACTTACCAACATTTAGACTACTTCTGCTCCCTGCCATTGCTACATACCAGTCATTTAACATGGCTTACAATTTCTGTAATTGCAGTATAAAAAGCAGATACCTCATACACTAGCCTTTAAAAAGAAATCACCCTTTTTGGTAGCAATAAGAGAAGATAATGGGTTGCTACACATTCTCTAAATTAAAGTTCTCTATGAATTCAGTAACTCACAAAACACATCAGTTACATATCTTGGTCTTACAGAAAAGCTTAAAATTAAAAACCATTTAGCTATGTATTTAAGCCATGTATGTAGACTATGTAGCTCATTAAATTTGGAATATCTTTTCAAAAAAATGATACAAAGTTCTTGAGAAGTTCTAAGCAGTCCCTGTAATCATGTTAGGGAAATAGTATGATCGGCACATTGTACTTAAACTAATAACCTTTTCTGGGCTTTTGTTAAAGCAGCATTTTGGGCATGATTATTACGCATCTTCATCACAAAAAGCTTGGTGCCTGCTTGAAATTAGTAATTCAGCTGCTAACAGCTATAGCTATACACCTAAATTGACATTAGCCATGAAAAGCTTTCTATAGAGACAAAGGGAATTCCACGCTGGCTTCAATTCTGTTGAAAAAGAAAAATTGCACAGGATTTTCAAGAAGTGACAGTTCAACCATCAGATGTCTTTCCATGCTACCACTTAAGTGGCTCAACAATAAGAGGTGTTTCGCTCCGACACATCTAAAAATATCACGTTGAGATGCGTAGTTTTTCCGCCAGCAGAAGCTGTTTTCATTTAAATTAATGAAGCATTTCAGTATCAAGATAGCCATAGGACAGTGTGCTATTAAGAGCATTTTTATTCTTCTTAAAGCCCCCTAAAAATAAGACTAGCTTATTTAGGTACACTCTGGCTTTAAAAGAATGATGTTTGTATGTTACAAGACCAGAGGCACTCGCAGTAACAGATTTCGTAATCAGACTGTACTTTATAAGGTACCCCGATTACCTTGCTAACTCAGCCAGATCCTGTTTGATAAAACTAATAAAGTTATTCTGAAGCTCTGACTACATTACTGTGATTTGTAAATCTTTCTTGGCACCAGTGTTACTCCTCTAATGACATTAACTAGAAAAGCCCAGTGAAAGCAGCAGTGGCTAAATCAAAGTGCACCTTTTCTCATTAGCATGTGAAGCTGCTCTTTGCTCAAACATTTAAAATTATTTAAGCTGGTACAAGAAATCAGTGTACCAAACTAATCCCTTTCCTGCCATTGTCACTGCACAAGAGTAGCCAGCAACCTCCAGTCCCTCCCTCTGTCAACAAGGCTATTGATGCACAGATACATTTCTGAGACAAAAAATATTTACTGCATTAAACATGCATATTAATCCCACTCTACAGGCCTTAGCATTAAGTTCCGTCCCTCACACTGTCCTTTTCTTTTGGAGGAAAAAAAAAAAAAAAAGAATCAAATTCTATTAGCTTTTATACTTTATTTAAACATTTCTTGTACTACATCCATGATGTTCTCTGAGAAAGTCTACCTTCTAGTTCTGGTAAATATATGTGGCTGCCTCATGTTGGTTTTGTCGTTCTTAATACATTAAATAACACTATGCAATTAGATTGTCATAGACAACGCACACTGGGTTTTGCACTCCTAAGGAATTAACAGCAACAAAGTTTAAAGGAATTTCCACAATTGGAAATAAAGCACTCTGCCAGAGACAAGGCATATACAAGTAGAAGCTTACCACATAGACCGTACGACTATCCACATCCTTTGGTTGTTCACCCAGCGGTTGGCGTCTTCGGATTCTAGTTCCTTCTAAATCCAACTAAAAGTAACAAAAAGAGAACAAGCATTTTCTGTAAGATTATTGCCTACTTCAGTACAACTATCATTATCACCTCAGCACCAACAGATACAAAACAGTGAAATATTTAATACCTCTACAACAGACGAACTTTTAACTGCTCGAGCTATCAGCTTTCCATCAGTAGTCAATTTTTTCATTTTGTTGAAAGAAACAAGAAGTGATATGTCAACATCTAAGGGATAAAAAAAAAGTGCAAATGATGAAGTCAGGGTAATCTAGGAAGCATCAGTTAGGTGTTCTAATCTCACATTAAGACTCCACTAGTATTTTTGTAAAACAATCTAGAAATCATAAGCGCAGTATGTAACCGTGCTGCCAAGGATTTACAGAAATTTTTTACCATCAAAACTAAAGTTTCAAGTAAACATATATCTTATTTTCTTTTGTCCTAACCTTTATCAAAGGAATTTTGTTCTTTTACCTCCCCCACCGATAACTATTGTCTTTGAAAAGAAAGGAAGAAAAACCCCTTTCTGATGGAGTTTTACAATACAAAAACAATTTGCATTGAAAACATGCCTCTCCTTGGAGTACTCAATTAAGTGTTTAACCCAGTCTTCCCAACACAAAAGAGCCCCTGCTCCCACTTCAGTTGCAATGAGTCATGCCGATAAAACCTTGACAGAAGATGATGTAGTATTAAGTCTTAATAAAAAAAAAAAAAGGTAAAGACATCCAAACTCTAACACCTCCAGAAAACATAGGGTAATTTTATCCCTCTGAAGGCGCTTTTTTAAAAGCTGGCCTGAAGTTCAATATAACTGAGGACTATACCCAGCAGATAGGAGGTTATACTTCTCACCTAATGCAACCGGACTAATGGTTTACCTTTCTAATAAACATGGACTCTGTAAGAAAATAAAAATAAACAAATATTTCTGGAAACTGCTATTCTTTCCTTTTGATGGAAAAGGACCACCTCTTCTTACAGACATAGCACACTTCTAGTCCACCTGGCATAACACAGTTAACTGAACAATTATACTGATAGACTATTTACCACACACATACAGATTTTTAAAGCAAAAGCATACCAGTCACTTCAGCTAATGTGCAAATTAATTTCTTCAGAAACTGGCAAATAGTTTCAGAAGGAAGCTCAATTTCCTACTCTGAAGTCAAATCAACCACGTCAAAAGTTGTCTAAAGCAAAGAGACCCACAGTAGCCCCACATGCAAATACGCAATTTCTCACATATCAAACTTGTGCAGAAAACACACAAAAAGCATATCCATCCGCAAATCCCAGTGACATTTTAATTTCTGGGTATATCTACCCTACAAGTCAAGTCCTGTACCTCCAAGGGCAAAATGTCCTTTGATGGTTTGCTTATTCTAAAAATTGTACAAAGCTAAAAAAAGAAAGCCAGGTCTGCCAAACAGTCATTTCTACCCTGGCAGATGCCTTTTACTGATAGCTGGTAGGAAAGGAAAAGAGAACCACTAAATACAATTTCTAAAAAATAGACCAAGCTCTGCCTCCTTAACTGCTAATCCTAAAGGTGGTTTCCAGCATGAAACTATTGTCTTCCCCAGGAGTAGACATGCACCTCAAAATCACTCGTAACTGTCACCAGCAATACAGTGAAGAAGAAAGTCAAACACATGCATTTACTGAAATGTAGTGAATATAAACTTACACCCATCTCTGGACTTTTCTATTTGTTCTCGGAGAAATCTGTCTTTGTGGAGATTAACATCGCCAAACCAGAAATCCACTTGTTTCGCTATATCTGCCAGCACCTGTTTAACCCTTGACCTCTTCTTTTTCTCTCTCTCCTTTTTCTGTTCAGTGCTTTCTTCTTCCATGGCTTTGTCTCTTGCCGTTTCAGTCTCCATTCCTGTCATTCTGTCAACTGAAAGTTAAATATAACCTTTAAGAAAAACAAAAATACTCTTATTTCAAGGCATAAACATTCTTGTTTTATCTTACATGAAAAGCTTCACACAACCCCTGTGAGACTATGTGTCATTCGTTATTTGTAGCGTAGAAAAATACAAAGCATACAGAAGATGAGGAAAATTGGGTCACACAATAACTCTACGGTGAACACTAAGCAGGAACTCGTGTCCCATGGCACCCAGTACTGCCCTTCACCTGCAGAGATTCACTGGAGGCAAGATGGTACCAAACTGCAGGCTCTTCATTTAAAATTTGTACTATTGTGTTAATTCTGAATGTCTTCTGAACAGTCTGCCCTCCCCATTAGATTCCTAACAGCAGCTTTTGAATTTCAGCAGCAGTCATGGGATTCACAGTTCCAACTGATTTGGCGAGGTATCAGAAAAGCAGCACTATTAAAAAATATATATGTATATAGTCAATTCTTCAAAGCACTTGTGCAGGTCATCAAGTGTGTTTAATAATACATAACTTCCCTGTTACAAGAAAAGGAAGCTACTTGCTAAAGAGAACCTACAAAAACTTGATCTAAAAAGCAGGCTATTTGCCTCCCAATAAACACATTTTCTTAGACTTGAAAACAGACAGAAATAATTTGTTCGCTACTCCCCATACCTCCCAGTACAAACCATTAGAAAGAACACACAAAAAACCCAGAGCACTATACATTTCAGAAATTACCCTTTTATGTAGGTGAAGCAGAGGGGGAAAAAAAAAAAAAAAAAAAAAAAAAAAAAGAGTTGGATTATAAGACTTCTGAAAAGGCTGGCCAAGGGATCGTGCTCAGCAGGGATACATTGTAAATCCAGCAGTTGCAAACAGGTTACACTGACACAGGCAGCAGCTGAAGCGCTGGCTACAAAAGTTTATGGTATGACCCCTAAACCAGAAGCATAAATAAATACAACATAAAGATATACTTAGACAGCTAGTTGATATTCAGGGCAGGTCAGGGAATAGTAAAGTTTGTTTTTAAAATGTCAAAAACGCAAACCACTCTCTCTGTCAATTGCCAAGGCCCTACCAAAGAGCAGTAATTCACAATCTTCCAATCCTGCCTTGGAATATGTTCTAACACATTCTTACTTGCAAGTCCATGTGGCAATCGCTACGTGCTACACTTACACAGACATTTTTCCTTTCTCTGGTTAGGGCTCTTTCACCAACCCTCACTGATTTTTAATGGCAAACCAAGTTCTGTCAGAACATCAGAATCAGGCTCCTAGAAATTAAGGATTAACTAGAGGGAAGAGACTTCAACATACAGATTTGCCTTTAAAAATATAAAAACTTTTTAATGCATCAAGTTGCCTTTTGCTGTTCCCATTTCAATTTGCTGTAGGTAGTCAGTCCTCCCTGAAAACTGCCAGTCACCACAGTACCTCATTATACATGAACAAAACAAAGCGATACTGCCAAAAGCAGATGGCTTTTTGAAAATGAAATTAACACAAAAATTAAAGTAATTAATGTAGCAATCACCACATGAAAGACTTCTCAGCTCTCTGCCAAGGCAACATAAGAAGGAAAGGTGAGTACAGTCATCAGAGAGGAAGCCCACCTCTACAACAGGATGACAAAAATGGAAATGGTCTTCAAATTATTGTGCAAATCAGGCTTCCTTAGCCGGATATCAGTTTCTCTCCCTGCTGTGACCACTCAAGATAGCGAAAGGTCAACAATCACCTTGAAAAGATAAGCCAGGTAAAACTCCCACAGAAGTTCAAGCTCCATTCAAGCCCTTCAGCAAGATATTTATATTAATAATCAGCAGAACAACGTACTGTTTAGCTGAGGGCCATAGCGAGTTGCACCATTAAAGGTAAAGCATTATGATGGGATCCTTTTAGCGGCTGAATAGTATTAAATGACCACTCTGACATATAACAAATGTAGCTCACGTACAGCAAGATTTATTTTAAGAAGCCATTTAAGTGCTGCGTGCATTTTGAGTCACTCAGCCTTGGGACTTCCTTCCCAGGAGAGAGGTTCTCCTTCAAGCTTCAAGAAAAACAGCTGCAAGCTGTATTCTGGGCTACCCAGCCCCCCAGCCCTCACTTTGCGCTACTTGCTTTAGAAATGAAGCTTTGAGGAAAAATTACTTTGGAGGAGCTTGGGAATACAGAGCCAGAGCAAATGTCAGCTATGAATCTATAATTAGATTCTGTATACAATCTTACACTTAGTATTGTAATACCCATACCTGAGACAACACCAGATTAAAACTCAGGATATAAGAAAATACTGTTTCTAAGTAAGCACGTCAATAACTCATAGCACCCGCTTTTTTGCTTGGTATTCGCTGCTTTTGCGGTTACTTTCGCAAACCTGAACTCATCCACGAAAGCTGCAATGCCAAGATAAAAAGACATACAAGCCTGTTATTTTTGACTTGCCAATTCTCACACTGCCAGCTCACAGCTGCAAGCGCTATTCTGACAGACAAATAAAGTCAGAATAAAGCAAAAGCAGGGTCAGAATATCATTCTGTTAAAACAAACCAGCTGCCATCACTCTAGCTTTCCTCAAATGAAATAAAAGCACAGTGTCTATGTGTGAGACTGAAATCAGAAAAAGGAGAGACAATTAAGCAGGGGGGAGGGAACTCTAAACAAAGCAAAGATAAAGTAAATTAAAATAATACAGGTCCACACAAATCCACAGTAACTTATTTATATACTTTAGAAGGCAAACATTAAACACATCAGTGCTAACCTGTACACAGCCGAGTTCCAAACCCAACTTCTATTGTTATAAAGATCTAGAAAAATATCATCCAACTGAAGTGTAACCCAGAGACTGGAAGAAACAGGGTTCCAGGTATAAAATATCCTTTATTCCTTTATATTGAGCACTGATGCAAATGCTTGCTTGCTTTGGACATTTTAAATAGCCAAATAGGACAAGGGGGGAGGGTAGGAGGAAAAAGAATAATTCTAAATACTTTTTATACTACGAAAATATTTCCTTATAGTCAATGGCAACACTTCCTCTTCTGCAGATTTACTCCAAAATAAATGCAAGTATTCAGCAAACCTTGAACTACTTGCCAAAAAGCACTCTGTAATCCACCTTGCATATTCTTACTGCAATATACACACAGGCAGAGCTGCAGCAGTTAAAAGTTCCCATCCTACCTTGTAACTTCACTCCACAAAAACTGTGCTAAGGAAGGATACAGATTATTACATGAAGACCAGCACAATTTTCTTCTTGGCCTAAAAAACAGAGGACCTCCTGCATTTCCTCCATTTTAACCAATGAAAATAATACATCATTTTCAACCTACATTTAAGGCATTCAAGACATGTCACAAAACCAACACGCTCATGAACAGAAAAGGCTTTGCCTCCACGTGACAGTCAGTGATGGGTGTTAGGCTCTTTCCAAAGGCAGACCCCACTGTGTCAGGCAATCACGGTTACCCTTTCCTCTGTCATCTGGACAGGCAGAAAGTGGGTTTTTAACAAAACGCGGGCCCGCAGCACAACACTATGATTACACGGATTCAGCTATATGAACCAACAGTTCACGGACACCAAAAGGGCAGGGCAGCTCTCTCATCTTACTTGCTACACAGTCCTCCCTCAGAGTATCTCACCCTCTGGTAAACCAGTTCAACGCTGTGACCTGTGAAGTAAGTCGCTACTTTCTGGTCTTTCCTTGCTGGATGAGTGGGTTAAACCAACTCATTAAGGAGCTTAACAAGCAGCAGAGCTGATGAAGAGAAGCTGCAAGGCTAAGTACTTGGGAGCAAGATAGAGGTGGGTACAAGAGCAAGACATTCTGCTGCCCTACCAGCAGCTGCGCGCAGCCTGGCACAGAAGCCCTGTACAACTGTAGGAGAACCTTGTCTTCTTCACCTTTCAAAGGGGTAACGCACAATGCGAAACACGTTTTTCTAGCCCCAATTTCATCTTTGCCAGCATAGCAACTGGCCAAATCCCAGTTGCCAACAAGGCCAACCGCCATACATTTGGCGGCTGCACGGGCATTGACCACTGCAGGGTTCAGCACCGCTGCTGCGATTGCTCATAGCCCTTGTACGCACAAAAAAAGGTAAACCAAGCCAAAAGTCAGCCGCTCCCCACGTCCCCCCCTCAACATGGGATCTTTTCTTCCAACACGAGATGTCAGGCCTTGGCCACGTGTGAAGCCACCCCAACCAGCACCGTGACCTGCGCTTCACCCGAAGGTTAAGTCACCAGTCAGGCTCGAAGGGCTGCGGCAGCAGAGCCCCAGGATGACACCGAGGAACAGGGTCAGTTAGAAAGCCTCTAGGAAATGCCACACGCGTCGGCAGACGTGGGCACCGGGAAGGAAGGATGCCCAGGAGCCGAGCACGGGGCAGAGGACCACTGGAGATGAGGCCAAGGCACGGTTAAGGGGGACAAGTGGCGCTACCCGAAGACGACAGGCGGAGAACGACGCTGCCCTGACCAGACGGCTCCCGCTCTCCGCCTGAGGGGCCCGACCAACGGCCCGGCACGCGCAGGCCCCTCAGCCCAACGGCCGCCGCCTCACCTGGCGGCACGAGGCGCGCCCGGCGCATGCGCCTGGCCCCGGACGAACGACGGGGGGCGGCAGCGCCCCCTATCTGCGCCGCCCCTACCGCCGCCTCACCCGGCTGCCCACCCCCCCTCGCCGCCCGCCACTGACCTGCCGCCGCGCCCGCAGCGCTTCGCCAGGCGACGTCACCGCGGGGACACCGGGCCGCGCTGCCCGCCTCTCGCGACGAGCCCTGCCCCTCCCCCCCTCCCCAGCTCCTCCTCCTGCTCCCTCACGGCTCCGTCGTCAATCCCGGCGCGACGCGCAGCCCCCGCAGGGAGAAAAGCCCCGCGGCGCCGGACCACGCATGCGCAGCGCAGCAGCGGCCGCGCCTCGCTCGGGGCACGTGATTTCCCTCTCGCGTCGGGGTGCTGTGACGTCACGCGGGCGGCGGCGGGAAGTTTCAAACGCCGGAGGGAAGGCGGCGTCATGAACCTGCCGTCATGAACCTGCGCGCCCGCCCGGGGCAGGTGAGGAGGGGCCCCTCAGTCCGAGCGGTTACCCCGCCTGGGGGGCGGGTGAGGGTGGCGGGCGAGTTTCTGCGGCGGGGCAGGCCCCGGGGAGGCGGCTTTGCGTCAAACGCCGCCGTGCTGACGGAAATGTTTACGGCTGATGCGCTGAAAAGGGTTTACAGGGCCTATCCCGGCTGTGCGGGGCAAGCGGGCGCAGCAGATGCGCGCCGATAGCGAGCGGCGTTCCTGTTCCCCCCCTGTTCTCACGTCATTCCGCGTTGCGTTATGCTAAGGGCTTGCGTGCACCCCGCTGCTCCCGACAGTCCTTCCCTGCTCTCTGAGGCGCTCCGTCTCCCAGGTTTGGCACCTTACACCCACCCGGGGACCGCTGAGAAGGCGGCAGCCTTACGAAACAGCGTGAATTTCTCTTTTTTTCCTCACATAAACCGTTTTTTTTGTTGTCGCAAATCACCCAGCGTGCCAACAGCTGACAGTCTTACCTCATCCCATGGGAGCGTCTCCGCTGCGGTGCCGTTAACGGACCGAGCTCTCCGAACGCGGACGCGAATCGCGGCGCCGACCAAATGTTATAAGCTGGTACGTACGGCGGTAAGTCGCAGCCGCTGGAGACGAGTTGCTTTTGTAACGATTAGTTCCTGGTTTCATCGTCAAAGGCTGTTTGAAAAGTTATTGTGAGCTAACTGTAAAGATGTAAAGAGGCTTGACCTCACGGGTCACTGATCTTGAGCGTCAGTCACCTTGAACGTGAATTAAGCGTGCATGACCAAGTCTAGAGCTAACAAACCTGTGACAAAATTATTCTGTTCGTAGCTTCTACGGTTTTGGGGTTGTTTTTTTTCTGCGAGTAAATGCATTTAGGATAATTTGTTAGTTCGGAATAGCGTTATGATCCCTGGTGTTCTCAGAGTTGCTAGCCACTCATTTAAATGAATGAATTCCCCAGGAATTTAGAAAGTATGTTGGCATCTATCAAAATGCTTTTTTTTTTTTTTTACCAGTAGTCTTTGTGTTCAGTTATTTTCCAAGTTTCTCTTCAAAATGCCCCCATCAGCTATATCCCCCTGTTTTGACGTTGTCTTGCATCTGGCTTTCTTCTTTTGAGGAAAAAATTGAAGTGAAATGACATCTGGTTTTTTTGTCAATGCATTTGCTTCACGACTCTGGCGGATTTGGAACGTTTCTCTGTCTCTCGAGCTGTATGAAGATGTGAATATTTATGAAATAAGCTGTTGGATAACTGTTTTGCCAAAGCAATGGCTTCTCAAGAATTTACTGTAAGTGATATTTAACGCTCTGTACAGAAATTAAGTAGAAATAAATTAAAAGACACTGTAGCTGCTGTGTTACTTAAACATTTTCTTACTTAATTATTTCAACTCTTTACACATTGAAAACAGGTATTATATACTCACCAAAAATTGAAAAAATCAAAAACATGGCAAGATGGAACTCTGAGGATTAGAACTGGTGGAAATAAGGTGAACAACTCGGATTTAATACCGTTGGATTTAATATCAGTTGCTGCTGCTGGATCGTCAGTGGTGATCTAGTTGATCTGTAAAATAAAATTAGTTATTTAAAATTCTGGTTTTTTCATTGCAGGCTGTCTTGTTTGATGACAAAGGACAATGTCTGGAGAGTATTTTTATAAAATCTCAGGTATATTTTGTTCGGAGCTTTTCTTATTTTTATGCCTGATTGCGGTTTGTGTTTCAGGAAGCATTTCAAACTCTTGTTCGGTACTTAAGGTAGTGTTTGGGGGTTTTTTTGGTTCTTTTTATTTTGGATATGAAAGTCTACCACGATGCAAATAATGGAAAACGAAAACAGCTTCTATTTTTTGTTTTTCCAGAACCAACATAGAGGTTTTAGGGAATTCTATTCCTTGTGGGTAAAAGCAGTGTATTACAGTGATACATTGAGTAAGGCTAAACCATGACAGCATAACTTGAAGCTAAGTGCTAACGCTTCCTAGTACATGTGTATTTTCATCTAAATATTTATATGGCAGCTGTGATATACTGGGCATAAATTTTTACATGTAACTTCCTTGTATAGAACTATTATATGCACACTGCTGCATTCTCTCTTCTAGGTGAATGCTGGAGATGATTTAGAAAGCGAACGATATTTGATCACAGTTGAAGCAGTAAAAGTGAATGAAAAATCTTCTGAAGATCAGCCAAGGGAAGCAGAAACTCCAGCAGTGGCTAGAAATGGTGTAAAACCTGGTGTTCTGCCTCCAAGACATCTGTCTGTCGGCTTGAAAAGGAAGTTTACGGTACGTCTTTGTTTTGCGGGTTATGTCTGATGTTAACGTGTGTTTTAAAACACAAAATGCACATATTTTAATGAATGGGAAATATATAGATAATGTCTTAACTGGTTTTTGTTTGTTTGTTGGTTTTCTTTGAACTCTAAGCCAGAACATGTTACCGGTAGCTATTTTTTTTCCAGGGTTTACTAAATTTGTTTGGTTTAGCAAGATTGCTATTGCTAAGGGTGCAGTGAAAATCGCAAGGGCTTGAGATTATTTCTGTACGCCTGTAGAATTGTCACGTGCCGCTTGATCAGAATATATTTTATGGAGCGTGCCCTATTTTCAACATTGGATTACAAAATGTGAAGTTGATTTCTGCGTAGAATTAATTTTAAATTTCTCTCCTAGGGTTTCCAAGGACCACGCCAAATTGAAAAGAAAATATCAACAGCGGAAGATGGAGAAAACCCAGCAATATTGCCTTTGCCTAAGCAGTGTCGGGGTACTTTTCCATCCAAGTTTTACATTACCTCTCCGTTATTTTCTACGATTTGCAAGAAAGATGCAGAAACAAATCCATCCGCAGACTTTCTCGAAGATGCACGTACGGATAACGATAGAGAGCACATGTCTCTCTCCTCGTTGCTTTCAGCTCCGTTTCTTGACAGATGCGAGGAGACAGAGAAGCAAAACTCTGATGAGTCCATTGTGAAGCCAGATTCTCCTCTAATGACTGGGCACGCCAAATCTAGCAGTCGAACAGCCGGTCTCGGGGCAGTGTCACGCAACATCAGGAGCACAGCACAGATAATAGCTCTCTTGAAGTCTAAACCAACGTATGGATGCAGAGAGCAAACGACGTCTGAAGTCACAGATGGTCTTTCTCAGTTTCAGGCATCGGAAAACGCAGATAGTTTATATAACCAAAAAAGCACAATCCTACCTGCTTTTTCAGGCAACCCTGCCGAAAGACACGTTCAAAATACTCAGCGCCTGCCTTTCACGAAGGGATCCGTAAATGATCAAAAGGAATGGAATGCTGAAACGCTTCTAAATTCAGCTGACCGACCTTGCGATGGAGAAGTCACGAGGCAGAGACGTGACGAAAAGGCAAATAATTTAAGTCAAGATTTACAAGATCCCCACAATACAAGTAGTTGCTTCCTACCTGAATCCACCGTAAGTAGAGTGAGCGACAGTCGGTTTCTCCCGTCCTTAGGTGACATTTCATGTTCAGCAAGTCCAGTCGCCTTTGACAAAACTCTCTCCGGATACAGGGAGCATCCAGTGTCTAACGGTTTTAAGGAGAACTCATCTGGGAAGTTGCAAAGTGAGCTGCAGCCAAGACAAAATTCAGAAAGAGTGCCTCGTGACTCAGAGCTCTCTGTGGACGTAACATGGACTGAAATCGGAATTAGAAAGGAGGAATTAAGTGCGCTTGGCAAAGACTGTGATCCAGATGAACAGGTGATGGAGGTTAACTTTAATCTAATGGAGGCTTTTGATTTTAACGACACAGACAACGAAGACCTCTGTGAAAGAGATGTGAATAAGCTCACTGAAGGAGACGTGCTTTCACGAAGTCCAGATGGCTTAAAGGGAGAAGATGTCGCACAAAACAGTGCGTTGAGATTTCATCCCTGCTGCGAACTCGTGGGCCACGGTAAAGACAAACGAGTCAAATGTGCAACGTTTGACGGAGAGAATGATGGAAATCACAGCGCTGAGGGTATAGCACCTCAGCTTGGTGACAACAATGCCAGAGATGCAGGGAGAATTGCAGAAGACTCTGCAAACCAGACCAGAACTGAAGCGGAACTTTTGGGTGACGGACACGACGTAAAAGAGATTAATGAAAGTCAATTAAGCATTGAAGCCACAAACAGTAAGGATCTTGATGGCTGTGCAGCACGTACCATTAATGGCATGTCATGGATAAAAAACAAGCACTCTGATCTTTTGCCTGGTGACACAAATGTTAATGAATGTCACTCTAAAACCAGTATGTTTGAGGAAACTGGAAGTATTTCATGTATTTCTACCAGCAGAATAATTTCTGCAACGGACAAAAGGACCGAAGATGATGTTATACAGCTTGGATGCGTGAAACCCCCAGGTGCTGATTTAGAACACTTCTGGGGTACTAAGAATGATGACTTTAAACCAGGTAGTCCTTTGCTGGCTTTGTCACGACAATCAGATCCTAGCTATGGCTCGTTCCAATATATCGCAGAAGATAATCAAAAGGTATTTGGCATTTCACATAAGGACGATACTCTCATTTCCAAAAGTTCTGTCTATTCTTCAGGACAAGGCCATTCATCTCCAGAGGAAACAGCGATAGGTGAAACCGAGTTTGAAAACGTAGAGAGTGAAAATGCCTTACGTGAAGGCTGCCAAGGTGAAAGAATGGGAATGGATTGCCTGGAATGCACGGCAATGGCTGGAAATTCCTCAGATCTTCCTGACTGGGTAAACAATATCGCTCTTGTAAGAGCTTTGACTCAACATAGCACAGCATTAGAAAGCTTACAAAAGATGGAGGAAAATAATAGCGTGTTATATGAAGCAGAGACTTCTAAAGAGATATTTGAACCCCTTGCGAAAGATGAAGGTTAGGTCAGCTTCTATTTTAAAGTCAATTCTGTATGACTGTACCTATTTGACTTCTGTGCTCTTAACTGTCCTGCTGGACAATTCATATTCAGAAATCATACTTTCGGAGTGGTGTGTTAGGAAGGTTCCCTCATGCAATTTTTAGTGTTTAAAGCAAGGGTGCGGGCTCCGAGTCTGTGGCTTTGTTTGCTTTAGTTCAGTTAAATTCTGCAATTATTTGCGTGGGTAAAGTTTGTAAGCCCGGTAAATACTGAGGTGTTTCCTTGTAAAAAGAATACTCTAACTGTAACTTATTATGCTTTTCCATCTCTTGTAGCTATAAAAGAGTTTACAGAAATGCCTTACTCAGAAAGTATGCAGGCATCTTCCTGTTCATACTTTGATTCTCCTGGCCTTATGGTAACCAATTTTTGACTACATACATCTATATGTACAAGATAAATTCATTTTCTGCCAGGCTTCTTGAGTAAAATTCTTGGTTTATGAAAGGATAGAGGCCGAGCTAGAAATTGCTCAGAGGCATCGACTAAGCAGCTGATAGCAAACAGGAGATGTCCTCTTGCAGACATTACTGCCAATAAATGTTCAGGAGGCCTACTATATGACAAGGAACTTAATGCAAATTGTCATATTTAGTTATGTTTAATATCACATTGGTATGGCTGGTACTTCTCCTTCCCTACCTCATCTTCTTTTACCATCTATTTTTTCTTTTCTTTCGCTGTCTTTTTGAATGCCTGGCTTTCCGAGGAATTTTAGCACTTAGGTTGAAATATCCTGGCAAATCTATTTGAGCTTGATGCTTCACGTTGATTTTTGTCCCGTGCTATTAATAGTCTTTTTCTTTCAATCCGTCCAAAGTGAAAGAAAGATTTGAGATTAAATTCTTCTCTTTTTCCTGTCCCATTTGAAAAACAAACATAGTTTCTTATCCTATCATAGATTGTTCTGGCTTCCAAATAAAAAGCCTGTAATTTAAAATGCTTTCTCTCGTATAAATACAAGAGATTTCTTAGCTTAACTTTTCACTTTAAATGGTTATGAAATTGTTAGACTAATTAGCTTTTGATACTTTGATATGCAGCCCAACTGTGTAGACAATTTATTACAGAAAACAGAGGCATGTATCGTACCGATAGCAGCGGCTCAAAGAGACCCGAGGACGTCTGCCTGCCAACCGAAGGTACAAGGCCTGCGGAATTGCAGTGTAATGAACAGCGTTTCTGAAATTTCAATTCAGTGGTTTACTATTTGCAATATAGAGTTGTAGGACTGCAAGGAAAAGAGGAGATTTTTTGTTCTCTTCTGCCATTTGCAACAGATTATTTTTGTTCTATGTATGAAAAGTACCTTTTTTGACTGTAGATAGTTCCAGAACAGTACTTATTTTCAGTTAACGATAATTCCCCTCTATCGCGTAGCCTGTTGCCTTTCAAGGGCACCAAGTGAAGGGATCGGCAGCCAGTGAGATAATGGTGAGAGCTCCCTGCTCACAGCTAGGATGGCAGCAGTACCCAGATAACATGGAGTTTGCAGCCAAGAGATTTTTGTCACCCCTGTTTTCAAGCAACTATGTCCTTTCTGACTTTAGACAGGTAAAACAATTTTGTCAAAGTTATTCTTGCTAGCCGTAGTGCAAGTAAGCATCCTGTAAATGCAGGATAAAAGAGCATTCTTTTTTAGAATACTACGATGGTATCAAAATCACTAAGAACTGAACGTAGTGCTTTGTGGTTACAACTTTTCAGTTAGACAATTATTTTAACTCACTTTGGTCACAGGAGTATGCATTTGCAAGATGTAACTTCTTTTTTTCCCCTCTGATCAGTTACACTTTGAAAAAAGCTTGATGGTCATAATGTATGATATTAAACAGATTTCTTCTAGTGAAAAGTGGCAGAGGGCTTTTATAATGATTGTTTCCTGGTGTTAGGAGTGGAATGTTCACCTCAACTGGATTTGAAATTTGGTATATAATTGTTAGAGAGTTCCAAAGCAAGGGTTAAAACTTTCTTGGATTATGATTCTGCTCCTCCTGGATGCTAAGAAACATGGCATGCAACGTTAAATTTTTTTTTTTCTAATGCAGTATATATTTCAGCATTTAAAATAATGGAAGAAAATTGATATTTCCTTTCTTACTTCCAGAACGGGCTAGAGATACTGAAGAATTATATATAGAAATAATATTTAGAAATAAGATATTTAGAAGTGAGGTTCACACAAAGATAATATTCATATAGAGGATAAACAGTGTCATTACTAATGAGTTTTTGCTTATACTTTTTTGGTAAAGTCTCCTGGTTCAAGAACTCTTCATGAGGATGACATCAGCTTTATCAAAGAAGAGAATTTTCAAAAGAAGTCTAACATTATTAAAGACTCAAGAATAGATCAGTCCCGTAAGTGAAAATAAAAGTAGAATGGCAGCAACTGGCCTCAGAACAATTGTTCCGCATGACTTGTGTCCTTCGCGTATTTTTCCTAGCACTGGCATTGAACGTGTATTCTGAAGTTCCACCACGGACAATGTCAGGTTCACCTTCACCTTCTGATTTGAGACAAACGCGGTGGACTCCATGGGAACCTGGCAAGGTGGGAATCGACTGTCTCTTCTAGGCTTTATTTCCTTGTGTGTTCGTGGTAGCAATTTCTTATTTTTGAAACTGTTTTATCTCAACTCGGAGAGACGCTTTAATTGCTCAAAATGATGAGAGAGAGAATAGTGACCAAGGAGCTATAATCAAGTCTTTTTTTGCAGTCATTCATTTGACATGTTACTTCTTCATCTGTAGACGATTTCACCAGTAGAACTGACTTCCTCACTTGATCCAGACTCTCCAATTTCTCCAGCTTCAGGAAGTGAGGAACCTATTGGAGAGATCCAGGAGCCCCTGATACACAGCATCTTGCCAAGTGAACCAGAACTTTCAGAAATTTTTTTCAGTAAGAAGTTCTAGTTTATAATTGCACTTTACAAATATTTTTGCTAGAAAATCTTTGAGGATTTTTGAAGCACAGAGAATTGCACTATAAAAGACAGTTACCCTGGGCGCTGAAATACACTGAGATGTGTCTGAGTAACTGCAGAGTTTGATTTGTGTTTGTCACACGTTTTTCAGAGGAGGTTTGTTAGTTTTTTTAAGCAGGATTTTAAACGGTGTGTTCCAAACCGGCTGAATTACCCTTGAATTCCATTCCTCTCTGCCTCAATTCTATTCTCCTTAAAGAGACTTCAGAAGAGTGATATAATTTTATAAAGAAAAATCAGCTTCTAGTTGGGGCGAGGGAAAGGCCATAAGCTAAGCTTCTAATTCGTACTAATGTTTTAATTTAATTTATTTACTTCCTTTCAGTTTTCCTCCATATTCAGCTGTCCTCTGACCCGCTTCTAGTCGACACTTATCAATGACCGCTATTTGTAATTGATAGTGAATTTAGTCAAAAGGATCTTGTGGTACTAGAAGCCTATTTATTATCTACATCGGTTAATATTAATTTACATGGTTTTGTGGGTGATCCTTTTGGAAAAAGGAGCAAATGTTAAGCTGTTTCCCAACTGGCAGCTGTCACTTGACCTACCGAGAGTATCACATTAATGACCTCCAAAACAGAATAATGTTTAAATCATTTCGACCAAACGTTTTCTTTTATACAAGTTGAGTGCCTAGAGCAGAAATGTGTTCTGAACGTAGAAATTTAAGTATTAAAAGAATCACAGCTGAAATCACTCATGTCATAGGGAAATTGAGTGTGGTACTACACACGCATGATACAAAGAGCTTGCCAATTAGAAGACAGGATGTAAAAGGAAGACCTTAGCATTCTTTCCTTATCTTAAGGTTTTTGTACACCTGAAGTTAATGTGCCATCCGTAAGTGCCACAAGTTGCTTGTAAGATGTGTTTGTCCTACAGCACGGGAGAAATCCAGCTGTCCAGAGGAATGCAACCTCTCGAGATGCAGACCCACCGTTGAAACACGAACTCCGTTTGTCACCCTTCCTGCCACCGAGAAGATTCCTGACGCGGTTTATCCGACTGACAGCAAGGAGGTCCAGCAGTCTTTCGGCTCTTCAGTAGTCAATTTATGTAACAAGTCGGTGGTATTTCCTATTAGTGCTTTTGGCCCTGAGGGCAGAAATTATGAAACCTCTGTGTTTGGAGAGTATACAGAAGACGGACAAAGGGAATCTGTCCAACCAGCGTTCCCTAATGTGACTTCGCAATATAGACAAAGCAAGTGGCTAAAATATCAAAACAGTGCTCGGTGTGACTTGATAACTCAAAACAGCGACGATAGGGAAGTGACTGATGACATCTGTGCTGAGAACGTCCTTGGAATGCCCCTGGGTGACACAGGAGAGAGCAGAGCTGTGAATAAAAGTGCTCCCGGCTCCGCACCTCTTCTGACAGCAAAGAGCGTGCTTGGTAAATGCCGGGCAAATACCAGCGACCAGGATTTGATTTCAGAGAGGAAGTTGCATGCTCTGCACTTAAGTCAGACACCTTTGGCTGAAGCAACACAAAAGGTGTTAAGTCATCTGAGCTGCCACACTGTAACAGGAGACGGCCAGGTGTGTAACCGTTCAAGCAAATGTAGTTAGAAGTGACAGAAATGCATTTTTCCGGACAAAGTAACTGCATTTATCTGATTTCCTGCAAGATATTATCGGCACGATTGGATGAAATGTTTCTACGTACGTAGTTACACAAAAGAGTCTCAGCTATAGAACAGCAGCTGCTAATGTATTTTTTAAAGGTGACTAATCTTTTGTAAAGGTAATACCTTGGCGCGCACAGTGCCAGATTTAGATTCTTAATCTGGATGTTGATGGCAGGAAGATGAAATAAAAGCTGTGGGACCAAGAATCGTTTTTCTTAATTGTGAAATCAGCATCCTTTTAATGAACACCCATATCTTGCTTCCAAGTGTAGTCTCTGACTTTAAAATATTTTAAATTTCTTCGGTTTTAATTGTGGAAAAGTTATGGCATTGAATAAGCACCTAAAAAATTAGAGCAGCTGTTTGTGACCAGTGGACTCTCTCAAACAAATGGACTAAACTGGAAAAAAAACCCAAACCGACTACAAGTCAAGTTCTAAAAGTTGCCAAATGCCTGTGTTTGAAAGTTAATGAAAATGTTAGACTACTTTTTTTTGTGGGGGTTTTTTTTTTTTTTGACACAAACTTAGTATGCTGTGTTTTCCAGTTCTTTAAAACTGCGTACAGTGAAATATTCATGCGAGATAGAGGTGTGGCAATAACTGGGATATTTCATGGACACACTGGTATCCATACTGTGTTTATATATATATATAAAAAATCCATATATATTGGATTTTAAAAAGCTTATGAAGAGGCTTATTACGATGCTCTCTGGAGTGTAGCTAGGTGGAAGAAGCTGGGATGGCAGGCACAGGGACAGCTTGTGGTATGCACGCTTCCCCCAAAGCTCCCTAGTCTGATTCTTCCTTCCCTGGCCTTGTACTACCTTAGCTATCATTTCACCTGATGGATTTATTTCTGTGCAGAAATGGTGTTAAAAATGGGGTTTGTGTGCTGCTTCCCCACGTCTAGGGCTTAAAACATGACTCTTAATTATGTAATTTACTCTAAAGCCTTTGCAAGTATTATTATAAACACAGGCTGTTTGTCAAGGGGCAAATGATAACGTCATGGTACATCCTAAACGACAGTCCAAGCTCTACGCTGTAGCTCTGGGTGTACTTAATTTTACTCCTGTTGGCAGTCCTACTGAACGCATGCTCCTGGACTTACAGTTAACAAAGGCTGCAAAAGTTTGTGGCGAAGGGGATTTGTGTTTTGCTTTTGGAAAACTGATTCTTCATTGACGGTCTTCATGTTGAAACTTCTGGTGGCAGAATGAGACCCTGAATTTTTTCTGTTTAGTTGTACTTACTAATGAGAGCACAATATACAAATTGACGGCTGGACTTGATGATCTTGGAGGTCTCTTCCAACCTTAATGATTCTATGATTCTATGAATATATAAAAGCAAAAAAGGAAAGAGAGAAGTACAGTAGCCATTTATCAAAATTTGTCTCCTTCTGGGTTTTGCAAGTTTTGAAGGTTTATTTTTCTGTGTTTTTTAGGACATAATGATTTCCGAGTTGTCTTTTCCTAACGTGGATAAAGTAAAGTACGCTAATCTTCCTAAAAGAAAGGTTTTCATACCAACTGTGTTTCAGTCTCACGTTCAGTACAAACAGATTTTTAAAGCTGCTCTGACAGGTATGTCTAACACCATGCTATGTAAAATGCTGTCATTTTTAAACAGTCCATTTCTGAAGCTTCACAAAGCAGGGTGAGAGGGAGAGGGGTCATCAACGTCATCTATTGGAACAACTGGTTTGGGATATATGTACTGAAATATAGTCAGTCTATACCCAAAATTGCAAAGACAAACCAAAAGACCAGTAGGCTTCTGTTCAACAGTGTAACCTTGTGCCTGTTTACCAGTCTTTAGATTCCTATCTAACAGTTATTTAATGTTTGGATTGTTTGGAGTCATATGCTTAAATGTGATTTGAAGGAAAGTAAAGCAGTTAGAACAAATTAATGGCATGTGCAATATGTGAATTTTGCAGGTCACGTTCCTTTTAGGACTCAGATTAAATGCTTTGGTTTAGATTTGGGATTGAAAGTTTCAAATGAAAATGTATTTGTTTGCACGTGCTTGTGTAACCTTTTTAAGGCCGTACTAATTATTCTTTTATTCTCCTTTCTACGTCAAGAGCAATTAAACATAGTGCTATTTGAGTTGTCACAGAGACTGCACAGTGCTCTTTCAAAAGCGGACATATCATTTTACGCGTCATTGAAAGATGGGCACGGCGAGAGCAAAGCAAGCTGCCTTCCACTCTGCAATCACATGCATCCTGCTAAGCTGGTTATGGTTAAAAAAGAAGGTCAAAACAAGGTGCTGTTTATTCCTTGTTGGTTTACAGTTTGGGGTGTTCCTTTGGCGTATAGACTGTATTGTGTGAACAATTACAGAGCAGTTCTGTGTGATTTACAACTGCAGGTTAAAGCGATGTGTTACAGAGATCACTTTTAAGATCAGTTGTAGTGTCTGCTAGTGTCCAGACTTGCTGATGTAATAGTTTTCTCCATATAGAAACAGCTTTATATAGAGAAAGACCTGAATTTATAATTTTCTAGGTTATATAGGATTTCTGTAAGGTATGATTATGCACGCTGGCTTCAGAAGCTGAGAGTTCTGAGAGCGGTCCATTGCTTTATAATTTTTTTCTTTGTTTTAATGTGCTAATGGTCTTGTATTATTTTTTTTTTCCCCTCCCTTCTCAGGGACGTTGGTTCTACACCTGTGACGCCCCAAAAGCTGAGCAGTGTTCGTTTTTCAAGTGGATAGAAGATGTGAACCCCGCACAGATAAAATCTAGACCTAGCATAGCGCTTCATGATATAAAAAGTATTGGGATGTACCTCAGAAGTCAAAAGATTTGTCTCTATGAGGGATGCCAGCTTTTGGTGAGGTATTCTGAAACGCTGTGCGCTTTTTACAAGTGCTACGTGAATTGCAGGATTTATAAATATTCCAGTAGCTCTGGATTTCAGGAGCATTTAGCAGACACTTTCGCTAACTATGTCTAAAGAGGCTACAGTTCTGTGTAGAAATGTAAAAGCCAAATTTGTGAAGGAATAATATTCGCGGCAATGGCATTTCAGGTCAGCGCTCTTTTCAGCAAGAATCCAAACTGCTTACCAGCAGTGTGATCAATTGCTTAATGAAATCCCTTACCGTTGTTGCATTTGAATTCCTGTTCATTTGATCATTATTCTCTTAGTGATTCTCATTTTAATGATAGAAGTTGTATCGAAGGCTATTCCGAGCTGCTTAACTGTAGGGGAAGCAATTCAGTTATGGCTGAACATTACGGAAGTATTTTGCAGTCAAGATAAATGTATTTAAAACTTGGTAACGTAAGATGATGAACAACCAAGATCTGCACTGTATAATTTGGTCCAGCGTGTGGAGCTTTCTTATTTTTGGTGGTGAATCCAAAATCTGCCAATTTTTCACATACTTTTTCTTAAAACTACAATTTAACAGGAAAGCCTTTGAAATGCAAACACAGCGATGTAATAAGTTCAAGAAATTTATGAATACACCTGCCAGATTTGATGGCGATTCCAAAAACAAATTATACCTCAAACTAAGCAGAAAGGAGCATTATTCTCTCTATAGCAAAGGTAAGCAAATCTTAAGCCTCAGAAGAATTGTCCATGTCATGTTGTGCCTTTTTAATTTGTAATCTGAAGAGAAAAACTGAATCCTGTTTTTAAACTCCTGACAACCCTGATGCTTCTCGCCCTTCTAGAATGAGAACTGAATTATCTCATTAATTCATCTTTTCTTGTAAGTGTTCACCTACCTTAGAAAAATATAAATTCTACGTCCTTGGGTTTGGAGTGTATTAAATCTGTGAATCGTGAAGTATGAGGAAAGCCCGGTATTCTGAAGCTCTGCATGGGCAAAAGTTTGACTTGCGTATGATAATTTTTGATCGTTTTTGTTACGGGCAAATATATATGCACCGGTATTGCTCCTAACTTTGAAATCTCCCTTGCTGTGCTCTGTAATATGTGTTAGAGGAATAGCGTAGGGAGCTTTAGTCTCATCAGGTGTGCATTAAGTACATTCTTTCTGTGAAGAAACCAGAACATTTGCGTGCTCCAGTATTGTTGGTTTTGGAAGGGAAGGGAAAAGGTACGTTTATTTCAGTGCTTGCTATTCTTTGGCAAGAGCGCGGTTAACTACATATGTAGTATCCTTCAGTGATTTGTTCCAAATGCTCCCAGAATTGATAGCACTTTAGATTTGCCAGAAGTCAAACGCTGCTAGGTGCACCAGGAGAGAACTTCAGAGTCGCCATCAATTTCAGACAGTAAGTACTAGAAGAATTGTCAATTACATATTCATTTTTCTAGAACTGAACTAACACTTATTTAGAACTTTCTAATACCCCCTGCTTTCACGTTAGCGATGGTTTAATTTGCAGCATAGTAACTGCTGAGCTGTTTGGTCCGGCTTAATTTTCTTTAAAAGACAGCAGTCAAAGAAGCTGATGAGAACTCTGTATTTTTTTTTGACAGATGATATTTGGGTTGTTTCGAAGACTCTGAACTTTGATCCCCTTGATACTTTCATTGCAAGTAGTGCTTTCTTTGGACCGTCCTCTAACAACGAAGTAGAATTACTACCACTGAAAGGCTACTGTCCCTCAAACTGGCGATCAAATAGTGAGTTCTACACCAAATAATTCAGAATTGGGAGAAACAATTATTGAGGGGAAAAATTTGGCCAGCCATGAAGGATGAGATTGGAAATTCTCAAATCAAATCATTATTATATTCACAGTATTTTTTTCCCTTGTGTCTTTGAATGTGTAATTTGAATCCAGTACTTAATGCAAATAAACCTGCAAAGCAGCTGGTAAGAAATCCTAAATGGGTGATGAAGAAATGAGGATAATGTAGTAAATAATATAATATAGAATGCAAATTGACTGTCAGAGTGTAGGTAACAGGAATATGTCGTTACTGTCCTTGAAAAACAGACAGAAACCCCGAACAACCCGCTACAGATGGAAAATTTATATTTGTATAAGAAGCCACGTATTAAATCTGTGAATTGGCTGTCCCGTCGTTCCTTTCTGTGCCTTTGTTGCTACAGTCTAGAACGACTAAAAAATTAGTATTTCAAAACTTAGAAAAAACCAAATCTGTCTAGTTCTAGTTATTTTCGTCTATTTTAAAAAGAAAATATTCCTAAACCTAAACCTAGCACTGATGTTTTGTAATGAACCGCTGACCTTTATATTCTTTAGCAAGCTGCTCCCAACTAAGTTGCAGCCATCCTTTTTGGTTTTAACATTTTAGTTGGGGGTATTTTTGTAATATTTTGTGACCCTGAAATAGTGACCCTGAAGCACAGAGAAACAGTGTGGGTCTGCTATAGATGTCACAAAAAAATGACACGTGCTGCCAAACATGATGCACACGCTTCTTATTTTTGCTGTTGAATTCAGCTAAAGTTTTGGGTTTGTTTTGGGTTTTTTGTAAAAGAAAGAGATTAAGAATGCATGAGGTAGTCATTCTGGAGCTGGTAATAATATACCTCTGCTTGCTTTCTGTTAATGCAATACGAAAATTGTGTGCTTGATCCCAAAAGGCTTTATTCATAGCACTTAACTGAGTAGGTAAATAGAGTGGTTTAAGTGAACAAATTAGTCTTTTTAGGCTTTCTGTGTAATCATTAGGGAGAGGGTTCCAGCAAAGCACAATGGGGTGAACCTACATTAAACTCCTGTTCTGAATTACATTCAGAAGATGAAAAAATACAGGAAAAAAAATTTACAACAGCATGCAAAGCAAAACAGCAAAGGCACGGGCTTCAAATGCAATTAGAGGTTCGGTTTGGTTTGTTCCCTGAGTGTGAATTGCGGGGCCGGATCTGTCCGGCAATAGCTTTTCAATCTTAATGCCTTTCCATCACGGCATTTTAGTTTTTCTTAGGAAATTTTTGGTCCTGACTTTCTTTGTGATCATAAATATGGATTATTTCATAATTCTATAACCATTACAAAACTGAACCCCTAAGTTGTATGAAAATCAAGCTTTCGGGAATGTATAGTTGATGGCAGTAATAAACAGCAGCAAAATAGAGATACGTGGGTTACTAAGCATGTTAAAAACTGTTACTTAGGCAAACCCTGAGCCACAGAACCTTAGGAAACCGGCAGTGAATTAGAAAAATATAATTGAATACTTGTTCTGTTCTTATACTCCCCTCTAGGCATCCGGTTTTGTACGCTTTAGAAATGGGCTAGATGGAAGTTGAGCGTGGCCCACGGGAGGTGCTCTTCTGTTCCCGTCTTGTCTTTTTTAAGAAAACATCTGCTTAGCTATTGTGATAGAGACGGTGTACTTAGAAAATTCACCTCCTAAACTCCCAAGCCTTCTAAATATCCCGAGTGTTTCTAAAAGCAGTAAGGATTTTTATCAAAGATTCCTTTCCAGAGGGTTCCTAATGTTGGAATCACAAATACTTCAAATGACGCACTTTGAAAAGAAGGGCTAATAGGTCTCTCCTCATCTACAAAATTCAGTCAGACGTGGTAATTGGGTTGACTTGGTTTCTGTTACAGGAGGCTAATTGCTCTTTGGGCATTTTGTAATTCATTTATCTAGCTGATTTGAAATTTTTCCTAATTTTATTTTTCTGTGGCCTCTCCAGTGTTTGTTCATGCCTTGCTGGTTTGTAACGCTAGTGGCGAGCTTACATCTTTAAGAAATATGGAGGAGCACTTCAATCCATCTACGTTACCACTAATACCGCATCTACTAAAAATGTAAGTTACTCTTTGAGTGATACTGTGAGCGTACAATACGTCAAAAGGTACAGAAAAAAAACCCCAACACAAATACCATTGAGTTTGCCCTAATAAAACGGGGATGAGGAAAACTAAAGTCAGAAAACAGTGCAAGGAATGAACTGTTGACAATGCAATTTTTCACTTATGTGGAAATGAAACTATAGCCGTTGCTTAACTTCTAACTCTGGGAATCTAAGTTGGTTTTTGATTTTTTTCTCCTTAAAGCTGACCTGCAGCCCATGTTTTACATCCTAGCGATTAATACTGAGCATTATTATGACCATTAGGCTGACAGTACAGTCACCGACTGATCTGTGTTAATGCATATGCTTCACAGGGGATCAGCGGAATTGCATTTCCTTCCCAACTTTTAGATTCCCTTGACACAAAACCTAAAAATAAAGTATTTTCTTGGAGAATCGGAGCAATATAGGGATATTTCCAAGACTGCTTATGATTCACTGCATAAAACAAGTAATTAAATGAATCCTTCCTACCTCTGGCTGCATTCTTCCACCACTCCTTATTCTGCCAGTCTCGCAGCCTTCAACTATGTCAGATTGAAAGCGTTAACATATAGGAAGAATGATAAAACCCAAAAGCCTGTTTCATATGATCCAGCTTTCAGCCAGAAAAATAATAAGGGGCAGGAAAATACAGCCCAGGTGTATGTCAGGGTGCAGGGGGCAGCAACTTTGAATTATGTCAGCTGCTAATCATAAATCCTCAGAATTTCACGGTCAGGTGAGTGAGAATATCAGAACCACGAGATACAAATTATACATACGCAGTATTACACCGCAACTTTTGACGGTTGTATTTTTCTTAGGAATTTTGATTCTGAAAACGCTACTAAGAGAGTCAACAAAAGGAAATTTATTCCACCTGCCATCAGCCTGAAACGCACAATGATGTGTGGGCCTGTCAGCACTGAAGTGGCAATGGGACTGGCTAAGAAGATGATCCAAACCTTCTCGTTGAACCCAGATCAAGCTGCATCACTGATTCAGATAGCTCGGATGATGACCTCACGTGAAAATACCAAACCAGTGGATGAACATCACATCTTCCCTATCACAATCATACGTGGTATATAGCAAATAACTGTGGGATTTGTTGCTGTTGCATCTTTGCAAAAATGCTAATTAATATGTAATGCCAGTGTTAGTGAAATATCACTCGTTTCTCTCAGTGATGGAACAGTAGACTTGTTTCCTTAATCATGTACTCGCAGTTCCAGGCAGACTTAAAGGGAGATTCTTATGTCTAGGTAAATGTCGACTTGTTTTAAATGTAGCGCAAAAGATGAGCTTGAATAAACTGCCTCTGTGTACGGAATATCCTTTTAAACTCTCTTGTGACGCTGCTGTCCTCACCTACTTCACGCGTTTCCTGAAAATTCCTTTCTTGGATGAGGCCCCTCTGATAATGACCTTGACATTAGCACATCCATTCCATCAGCACAGAGCTTTTAATCTTTGAATTTGCATTCTGCCTTTTGCAGGCTCTTAACATCAGTACAGAGTTCTTTCCTAGCAAGATCCATACGTGAGATCAGAGTTATTTACTGTCTTCTGCTTATTTCTTTTCACATTAAAAGCACTTTTTGTCAGGTATCAGCTTTGCTAAATTATCGTACGCATTTTTATTCCTCGCTGTTTTACTTCCTTCTATCTTTGATTCATCCCTTTTCAACATGTACCAAAAGGCTACTAACTTCTTAGCCCGAGCTTTTGTTAGGCTGCCAGGCATATTAATCTAGGTAGAATTATTAAGTCATTCCACAATAATCATGTCTCAAATTCCTTAATCTGTACCCGAGGACATGGTATGAGGGGTGTGCATGCAGACACTTGTGTTTGTATTATTTTAATGTATCGATGAGACTCCTTAGCAAGTAATGCACGTTTTCGACCAGAAAATTTAGGAAAAAGACCTTAGCTTCCCTTCTGTAGTTTTTTTTTTGTAAATTTACGGCAGGCAGTAAATGCAAAGTGTAACGCAACTGGTTGCGCCGGGATACTTAGAGCTGCTGCAGCAAGCACATGCAATGCTTTTACAGGAATCACAGCATAATATTTGATAAGATAAACTTTTGTTATACCAATTGACTAAAACTGTACTTTCTAGAAAAATTTCACTGGTAACTTTGGCTTTTTCTTCCAAAATACCAGGTGTTTTTGGAGCTGGGAAGAGCTATCTGCTGTCTGTTGTGATCTTGTTCCTAGTAGAGCTCTTTGAAAGCAGTGAAGCTACGGAGAGTCCAAGGCCAGCTCCATGGAAACTTCTGATTGCTTCTTCCACTAACGTTGCTGTTGACAGGATACTGCTGGGGTAGGCTACTGAGACTTTCACAGACTATTGTTCCAAAAACAATAACGCACTTATGGTAAAGATAATTGTGCTGATATTTCCGGTATAACACTTCAAAAAGATTGCGTTCTTTCCCTAGAAAGTGTCGCACGGGAGCTTTAATTTTACCCTTGCTGCTTTGCACAGCATGCACGTGTTACAGGAGTGTAAGGCTAATGTTGGGGTCTGCTCTCATCAAATTTACTGTTAAAATCCATCATGACAGAAAGCAGGATTGCTCAGGAATCCTTAGGAAGTAGCAGTAGGGCCAGGGGAAGGAGGGACGGAGGGAGAGGCAGACAGTCAGACTTGGGAAGCTTTGGCCTGAAGCGAACATGAAATAAAACTCATGGTTTGGAAGGATAAAGGGAGGAAGGGGAAGTACGAACGGAAGGCTATTTCTGAGAGGAGACTCAAAAGGCATTAAGCATTTTTGAAACAAAACACAATGAGGTAATTTACTTTGATTTACTTGAATTGTGGCGCAAGTTACTTCATCTGGTTAATTGCGGAAGTTCATGTTCTGATGTGTCTGTTAGCCTTTTTAGAACCGCTTTTAAACTTTTCAAAATTTCTTTTTACGTTTTTGTAACACATATCGTCTCTTTTTTCTTTGAAGTCTCCTTGATCTTGGATTTGAGAATTTTATCAGAGTGGGAAGTATCAGGAAAATCACTAAAGCAATTCTTCCCTATAGGTAAGAAATCTTTGAGGGGTCTGAAGTGATTCTAAGATTCATGACAGTATGCATGCCGTAAAATTACTATTTTGAAGTCATTCAAAATGTGATTGTAATATACCTATCTCACCCGGCATGGCGGAGAAATGTTACCTTGACTTGGGAATAGAGCTAATGCTTTGAAATGGGAAGTAGTAGAGGAGAACAAAATAGTGGCACTCATGCATTTGGGAGCTCACACAAGGGGGAAAAGCAAAACAGACAGGCTTGACGTAGATCTCTACTGCTGTAGTGATAAGAACTAGGAGGAAGTAATTGTAAACTTAACGCTCAGAGAATTAATGGTAACAACTCATGAATTCTGTACTACTTAGCCAAGTTATCTTTGCTGTAGCGTTCTGGGGTTTGTCCTGTAACTGTTTAAAAGTAAGCCATCTACTTAGTACTTTCAACACCATTTGAAAGAACAAAGCAAAGTTCAAGATGAATAAAGTTAAATTTCTATTCCTTGGTGCCAGTGGCATACCGAGGGTATAAGATGGTGTAAGAATGAAAACCTTCTAAGTTCTGCTCCACTCTGAAATCAGCCGTGTGCACGGAGAAGTCATTTACTACCTGTATGTCTCTGGTTGGGGTGGTAGGGCCTGAGCTGGTGGGATAAAGATCTGGTTTAAAACCAGTATTACACTAGTCCATCCCAGCTGGATTCGGGATAGGTTAGTACACTGCTGTAAAGTACTCTTGTGTATAAAGTATGATTATTTTTCTATATTGGGTGTTCACCGAACACTGAAAGCACTGTTATTTTCAGTCATTGTCATGTGTGTTATTAAATTTTTTTGAAGTTTACACGCTGGCTCAGGAAATGAAAACGAGCAGTTAAAAGAGCTGCTTGCTCTCATGAAAGAAGATTTAACTCCAGTTGAAAAAATATACGTAAAGAAGAGTATTGAGCAACACAAACTGGGGACCAATAAAACTATACTGCAACAGGTACGGTCCAAGCGGTGGGATGGGAAAGCGGGATTCGCGAGGTCTTATTCACAGGGCCCAGCGAACAGGACCTGGGAATCCTGCCAAGCTCCTAGTTTTGAAAAATAAAATGAGCAACTGGGAATCACCTCTCGCACCTGGCAAGCCCCTGGTTTTGAAAAATAAAATGAATGTTAGGACTAGGACAGGTTTGATGGCATAGTTATGGCTTAGTGTCTTACCCGTGTATGACTTCTCTTGCAGTTCCTGTTTAGTGATACCTTAGAGACAGAACCCCTCTTTGAATTGTATCGCGATCTGATTTAATATTGCCAACCTAGTTTACAGCGCAGAGAGAGAAAAAATTTCTGAGCGCAACTAGTCTGCACTGTCACCTTGAAATTAAAATTTATATACTCGTAAAGGTAGAAGATAAGGACTGAGCTAAATCTTAAGTATCGAGAAGATTTCAAATATATTTTAAGTAACTTTGCATCAAAGTATTACCTTTTAAAATTACTACTTCCTGTAGAAAAATCTTCTCAATTTCTGGTCTTTCCAGTTGTTTGCTTTTTCTCCTCAGTCCCAACTCAAAAAATCCCAAATTGTTGTAGAGCCATTGTAACAAAGCAGATGCGAGCGATTTGTTTCTTATGCTTACTCCTACTGGTCACGGCTGCCACGTTTGCTGCCGGCGCTCAGAAGGTTTTGGAGGACTGTGTAATCTGAACTCTCTCTGTACCAGACCCAGACCTGGTCTTAAAATACAGGAATCTGATTCCAACGTATCAACACCCCAAGCATAAGAAATGGTAAACTTGGACCCATCTCTGTGCATACACAGTGCCTTTTACTGGAAGTTAGTAGTACATAATTTTTGGAGACCCAGTGAGTGTGACGCAGCGTGCAGTACAACTGCTACAAATTACTTTAGGTGTGTTCTACTGCCAAAGCTATAGTTATGTACTGCACAGAGATTAACCCTTAAATGATCTTAACTTTTTGTCTACCCGTTTTCCCCTCCCTAATAACAAAGGTAAAAGTGGTTGGAGCGACCTGTGCTGCCTGCCCCTTCCCTTGCCTGAATACTCTGAAGTTTCCCGTAGTGATGCTGGATGAGTGCAGTCAGATGACCGAACCTGCTTCTCTCCTTCCTATCGCGAGGTACGGCCTTTCTTTTCTGTTTCAGCAGAGAAATAACTTTTAGTTAGCAGTGACGTGACCTCCAAGGCTTGCCAAAGTCGCACAGCTTTTTAAGAACATGAACTCTGAGGTCTCACCTTAGAAAGGAAGAAGAGTACTTTTAAATTGAGCCCTGCTCTTAGGCGCCTTCCTTGCGTTATTTCAACTGCGGAAAGAGGGTGATGGAGAAGGGAGCCTGATGGAAAGCAGTCTGTGATATATAAACATAGCACACGCTTGCATCAGGAATAGTTCAACATGATTTTTAGACCTTTTTTCTTATTTTTTTAACGTTCTTATTTAGGTTTCAGTGTGAAAAGCTAGTCCTTGTGGGAGACCCTAAGCAATTACCGCCAACTGTTCAAGGGTCTGAGAGTGTTCACGAAAAGGGGTTGGAGCAGACTCTGTTTGACCGGCTGTGCTTAATGGTATGTACTACTAATCACATCGTCAGAGAAGGTGGAGGGTGACATTGTAGGTCCGCTGCAGTCGCTAACAGCGTTCTGGTTGAGATGTCAGAGGAGCAGTGTTTCAGCCTGGTTTTTAATGAAGCAGATGCCATTCTAGTGCGTTTCTCCGTAAATGTTATTTTCACAGTGCACAGAAATTTGTAAGCGTAACAAATATAAAACAAGAATGGATTGAAAACCAATGACAGATTCAGCCTTCTGATCTTTATGTGCAGTTCTCAAGCCAGGGAGAAGAATCAGGGGCTACACTATTTGTTCTAAATTTTTGTTGAAGTGAATGTATGAAGGTTAAGCAGGTTACTGCAGGAGTTTTTTCCACTTATTTCTTGTTTTGACCTAGCTGGCATTGCGAAATAGTTAGTAATTCTTTTTCCTATTCATGCTTTCTGTATCATAATTCTTCAGGGACATGAACCGATACTTCTTCGGACACAGTACCGATGTCACCCTGCTATTAGCGCCATAGCCAACGAGCTGTTCTATGAAGGACACCTGATAGATGGTGTTTCCGAGGAAGACAGAAGTCCTGTGTTGGATTGGCTTCCAACACTATGTTTTTATAATGTTCATGGGGTAGAGCAAGTAAGTTTTTAAACATGTCTTAGATAAACAGTCCAAGTTCTTCCGCCGTTCTATTCCTTTTTGCGTTCTGCTCTTGGTGAGAGCTAAATTGGAAATCATCTTCCCTGTTTCCAGACTGAAAGAGACAACAGCTTTTATAATGTGGCAGAAGTTCATTTTACAGTCAAGCTCATCCAGGCTCTGATTGCAAGCGGCATAGAAGGATCTGCCATTGGTGTGATTACTCTTTACAAAGCACAGATGTCCAAGGTTTGTACCATGTATCATCAATAAACCAGTTTTCTTAAATGTATTTGTTTAGAATAATCATTCCAGTTCAACTAGGAGGAGTCAACTAGAAGTCAGAAACAAATGTGGGATAGGTAAACTAGAGTTTACCAGAATTTCCCTTTCTTATGGAAAAAAAAAAACTGTTTTTTTTTCTCTAAAATTAGTCAAAATCTTTTAATTCAAACATATGATTTAAAAAAAAATATCTTTTTCCATTTGTTTTCCTTCCACATAGACACTCAGAAAACTGGCAAATGAAATAGTACATAATTTTCAGAAATGAATTAGGGGCTCCTGAGCAAGGTTGGAGTTGTACCTCTTCCGGCTACCCAAGGTGTGACACGGGCTGCTGTGATTAGTAAGCGGTCGCACCGAACGCACCAGTGATTTGTCAAAACCAGGTTCATGGCGTAGTATTTTCCCATGATTAGCTGAGCTTTTACCATCACTGCGCTCTGTAGTTTCTTTCTTCGCCTCTTGGCTCAGGCTCGTCGAGTCCGTTTGCTCGAGACAAGTGATTGACTGCGAGTCGCGTAGCTCATGGCCATCCATCTTCATTTATCTACAGATTCAGAATTTGCTTAGCGGCGTACACTCGGAGGCTTTTGAAATTAAAGCCGTCCAGGTGTCCACCGTAGATGCGTTCCAAGGAGCCGAGAAGGAGATCATTGTTTTGTCGTGTGTAAGAACAAGACAGATTGGGTTCATAGACTCGGAGAAGAGAACGAACGTGGCACTAACGAGAGCAAAGAGGCATTTGTTGATTGTTGGAAGTCTGGCCTGTTTGAGTAAGAACAGACTCTGGGGAAGAGTAATTCATCACTGCAAAGGTAGTATTTTCTTCTCCTGTATTTTTTGAAACCATGCAGCTCATCTTGTTTCATTACGCTGTGTATACTACGCTTTATGTATTATGGTGTATATATACTATACATCTGTTTAATATAGAAAGTATACAGTGCATACTATATAATTATTACATGTAAAATATAGTATATTGCAGAAAAACACAAGTGTGTGCAAGCGTGCAAGTTGCACGTTGGCAGTTTTATCCGCAAACTGGTTTTTATACTCGAAGGGTATTTTGTTCCCCAGGAATGGGATTTCTTTTTCTTCTTCTGGTGCTACCAGACAGCTCCACAAGGAGCACGCTAGTGCGGAGAGCTGGAACCCACTGCATCTCTAGTCCTTTCCCAGTTTGCCTTTACATAGTAGACCCAGGCAGAAACATGTTAGAAACAAATTCTTCTAGGCAGCTGTATTTCTGAGTAGATAGTAATTAAATAAAGGAAAGGAAAATGCACGGTGTCTTTTTGCAACTAGGGGCTCGTTGGTTTTGGAAGATAAATTTTGAGCTGCTAGGAAGAAACAACAATGCTATTGGAGACCAGCTAACTCGACCGAGTAATTCCCGATTGCTTCATTTACAGGTCACTGTCTTGTGAATACACGCGTTTGTTTGATTGGACCACAGAGGGAAATACAGGTTTTGAAAGTTTGGGTGTTTAGAGGTTTTTTTTCGTTTTGTTTTTTTTTCCAAAGGAAGCATTTCGTTAATGGCTGAACCCTGAAGAAGAACAATTTTGAAAGCAGAAATATTACAGCCATTCGATGGGCTGGGGGAAATAGATGTTCACGTCACCACAGACTAATTACATGATGGATGCTGTAAAGGGAGATGTAATTATTCTGGTTATTGTTGCTTTTTAGGATGGGAAAATGGATTGCAACACGTAAGCCAATGTGAGCAGCAGCTAAATGACATTCTTAAGCGTTATTTGGAGAAACAGAAGGAAGAGGAACAGAGTAAGAAAAAGGAAAAATAAAGCGTGCACCTATTTTATGAAGAAAATATGAACGGCGTGTGTATAAAAGTTATCAGAAGGATTGCAAATCTAGTATTTCTATTTAATGTGGGAAATTTTTGTTTGTATCTCAATGCACTGGTATTTCTGGTTTGACCCCTTGTTTGTATGTATGACTACAAATGAATAAAGTAACTTTATCTGCTTGACAACCAGAATCCTTTTATGCTTACGAAGTACCTGATTGTATTAGTAGTGTTTCATTATTCTTCTGACTAGATATACTTGTAACGTCGTATCTTAGAATTACTCTATCTTGCATATTTACAAGTCGGTGACATAGAGGAAGGAGCATGGCTACAATGATAAATAAAACACAGGTCTCAAATCTCTGGATGCCAACGAACCGAGAACGGATTGACCTGTATCGAGATACTTTACAGGGTTTAGGGTAAGGTCACTCCGCTTTGTTCCGAAACTACAAAAAAGCTGAATGATTGTTGGTTTGGAAAAAAAGAGTGCTGTTGTGTAAGAAACTCTTTGACAAGACAACAAGTTACTCACCTTTACCACGGCAGAAGTTTGTCCGCAGGCTGTCGTAGAGGCGGATGGGGGAGGCTCGGCGGTTAACGTACGAACGGTGGGGAGAAGTGGGTCAAGCAGAGACGTCATCAAGCCTCTAGGGGCTGTCACGCTGTTAAAACTTCTTCCAGGGAAGGTGCTGAGGCACGCCGGAGAGCCTGCCCTAAGAAATCAGAATGGTGGGAAACACTTCAGAAGGCTGGGACTGGTTAGCTCAGGAAGAAGTACAGAGGAGAGAGGAAAAGCGCATTTTAAGGCAGCTAATGGCGGTTCTTAATATGTAAGTAAAGGTGTGGGGGGGTCAGGACTGGAGGGGTCAGTGAATCGGACCAGGAATCTCTTGCAGGAGAATCAGCGGATTCTGGATGGCTTACGGTTTTGATCCTAGAGGGCAGGTGTTTGCTACAGATTCATCGGTACCCATCTCGAATAAAACCAGAGTTTATGCCGGTGTCGTGCAGGTGTGTTTTTCCAGCCATAAACAGACACCACCTTGCTGTTGGGCAGAAAGGCGACGGTTCTGGCACAACGGGCCTTCCCCAGTGGGGATTTACCTCTCACAACCAGCTGGAACCCAGCGTCCCTGTCCCTGCGAAGTCACAGCTCACGCTGGACAGCAAGTCCCACCGACCGCCACAAAAACCATCATCCGTAGGAACGAGAGGACCGTGTGGATCAGCTTCTCTGCATTCATCTCATACCTATTATCTGTGTAAAACCCCTAAATCACCCCACTGCAAACAGGCAAAATGGAGTTGAGGACCTGCCTGAACCCCCTCTGCATCCTTAGCTGTCGGTCCAAGATGGTTCTGTCAGGCTGGTGTCCCGGTGCTCTTGCAGAGGCAGCCTCGGAGAAACAGAGCCTCTTGCTTTATGCCTGTAGTTTCAACCATTAAAAAAAGAAAGACAACCGTGTCCTGGGCTGCAGCAGCAGCAGCGTGACCAGCAGGTCCAGGGAGGGCATTCTGCCCCTGCAGCACTGTACAAGTCAGACATGGAGCTGTTGGAGCGAGTCCAGAGGAGGCCACGGAGATGATCCGAGGGCTGGAGCCCCTCTGCCACAGAGACAGGCTGAGAGAGCTGGGCTTGTTCAGCCTGGAGAAGAGAAGGCTGCGGGGAGACCTTAGAGCCCCTTCCAGTCCCTGAAGGGGCTCCAGGAAAGCTGGAGAGGGGCTGGTGACAAGGGCAGGGAGTGACAGAACACAGGGGAATGGCCTGAAGCTGCAGGAGGGGAGATGGAGATGGGATGTGAGGCAGAAATCCTTCCCTGTGAGGGTGCTGAGGCCCTGGCACAGGGTGCCCAGAGAAGCTGTGGCTGCCCCTGGCTCCCTGGCAGTGGTCAAGGCCAGGTTGGATGGGGCTTTGGGCAACCTGGGCTAGCGGAGGATGTCCCTGCGGACCCCGAGACCGGGCCGTGCTGACATCGCCAGGGGACTCCGGCCCGCCCGGGGACGCACGGCTCCCCCCCACACCCGACCCCACCCGCCGCCAGGTGGCGCCGCCCGCCCGGCGGAGCCCGCGGAGGGACCGGGGGGGAACCGGGGACGCGGGGGGGGGGAACCGGGGACCGGGGGGGAACCGGGGGGGAACCAGGGACCGGGGGGAACCGGGGACCGGGGGGGAACCGGGGGGGAACCAGGGACCGGGGGGAACCGGGGACCGGGGGGGAACCGGGGACCGGGGGGGGGGGGGGGGGGAAACCGGGCACCGGGGGGGAACCGGGGGGCACCGGGGGGGGAACCAGGGACCGAGGGGGCACCGGGGACCGGGAGGGACCCCCGCACCGAGAGGGACCCGGGAGGTACCGGGCATCAGGAGAGACCAAGGACCGGGAGGGACCGGGAGGGAACCCCCGCACGGGGCGGGATCGGGCCCCGGGAGGGACGCCGGGAGCCCGGCCCCGGGCAGCAGCATCCCGCACCGGTCCTCGCCCTGGGCGCGGAGAGCGGCGAGAGGCGGGTAGAAGCGGAGCGGGGGGGAAAAAGAAGGAGCAGCGGAGGGTTGAATAGCGCCTTTAAATTACTGCTGACACCTCTGTTACAGCTCCCTAAAATCTCAATCAACAACCCATTAGAACTCAACGGGAGTAAAACTAAATCCTCGTTTAAGTGTATTTATCCGCTCTCTTTTCTCTCTTTCAAATGCTAAATCCATTTCAGCATATGCCCCTTCTTTCTCTCGCCTTTCTCTAAAGACTGGCAGCCCGCACTACTCTTGTAAATATGAAAGATGCTAATCATATGACATATCACGTCTCAGTCGGAGCCTGGAATAAAGCCTTGAGATTTGGGATCATTGCCTCCAGACAACAGCTTCATCAGCCGGAAAGTTGGGTTTTTTCTCCTTTCCTTCAACTCTCAATCCCTTCTTTGTCTGGGGGAAAATGCAGCCAACTCGAGCCACCCCGGCCATATGGTTCACTCTGTGTTTTCTTAGTTGAATCCTGAATTGTTTGTGACTTGCGAAGGGGTTTTTTTTCTTTGTTTTTTTCTTTTTTTTTTTCTTTTTTTTTTTTTGGAAGTGTGTATAAAGACATAGAAGAGGCTGCCTGTACCGGGGCGGCTTTGCAGGGTTGCTACATGTTCTTCACGTGTCCCGTTTCACACACTCCTCCTGCGGCCACTTCACCGCTACCGCTCCACCGAAGAGCCAAAAGATAAAGTCCCGGACGCGCTTTTTAACAATAACACAACCGATTCCGGAGATCTTGTTATTTTTCCCTTTGGTGGATGGAAACACCTCCTTAAAACGTGATTTGTTCGCACCCGTTCGCAGCCCGGTTTGAATTTGCGGCGTGTGCGACACAAGAGTATCTGCTTACCAGCAAATCCCTTCTAGAAACGCCTCGGCTAAGAGAAACCCCAAAGTATTTTGGAGTAAGGAAGAGGGGCTTTTAAGACCTGTATAAATTAGGAGCTGAATGAGTTCGGCGCGCTCGAGTTTGGATAGCCCCCCGTTTGATAGCAGCCTGCCAAATTTTCTTTTTCTCTCTTTCCTTACACAAACCCCCAAAAAGGCCCTTTCACCAAATCATTAAATTCTACAGAGGTGGTCAAGCTAGTCCTGCTTTTCAGGCGTTCGAGAAAGAAAAGGGTCCTTGAAGTTTAGAAGATGCCCAAGGAAAACTCATTGAATGACATCAAAAGAATGAGTTTCCATAGCTGTTGAAGCACGAGAGCCGTGTAGCTGCACAAAGGCGGGTTGGGGCAGTGGGACTGTCCCACTGCTCTATCCCAGCACAATTGGGTCACTGAAATAGGGAATTAATTACCATTGGAGAGTGGGCAGCCCATTCACCACTGGCTGAGTTTTATTAAACGCCAATATAAATAACAAAACAACTCTTGTGGCTGCACTATTCCTACACGCCAAAGGAAGGATTATGTTGGGGATTAACATCTTAAAGTCTATGAGACTTTCTGACTCAAGGCTCGGAGCTGGTAATCGTATTTGTCTCCTGGTTCAGCGATTAGTGCTCTCCCTCGCGCACCTTCGCCTGGATGGCCAATGTCCCTTTTTGCAGGCACCGGGTTTTTCACACAATCGGCTGTTCTTTTCCCCACATCTATAGAAAAGAATAAGAAAACTGAAGCGTGTTCACGCCATCCTCAAGCTTCTTCTCTTCTTCATGGGAAAGGAAGGCACCGGCGGCCTTTTTTTTCACAAGGGGGGGGAGGCAAACCCTCTCGGGGGTGGTGGGGGGGTGGTGTCCAGGCGGGGCTCGGGACAGCAAAATCGCTCCGCAGGCCTGCACCTGCCATGCAAATCTGCCGGGAACAATCGGCCCCCGACGAGGGGCTCGTCCGCCTGGGATGGGGGGGCCAGGCAAAGATGCCGGGGCAGCGCCCTGACGGGGGGACCCCTCCCTGCCTCCATTCCAAACCGAACCCCAAACTTCTTAGTGCGGCTTGGCAGTCCGGGGCGGGTGGGGGGTAGTCCCCGTCCCTCCCTGCAGCACTTTTTGCCGCAGCGCGCACGGGGGGCGTCAGGAAGGACCTGGCTGCGGGGGGAACACACCGCAGCAGCCTCCGAGTTCTCCCCCGCACGGAGCGTCCCGGTACCCCCGGTTCCAGGGCAGAACCATCCCACTCGCGGGGTCTGTGGGTGCTACCGTAGGGCTGGGCACCCCAGGACCGCAGCCTCAGGCCCGGCGGGGGTGAGGGAGGAGGCAGAGCTGGGAGGGCTCGGTTCCCCCCTTTACCCCGCGGAGGGGGGGGAGCATGGCACCCCCGTTCACCTGGGGCAGGCGAGCCATTAATGCTGGCTCACAACTTGTGAGGTCGAAGCGTGGACGGGCTGTATGCAAAGGTCTCTCGGCAACACAGACCCTAAACTTTTAGGGCTATCGGGTCGCCTCAGAGTTCAATCTTCTTAGAGCAAACAAAGCCCTTCTGAAGGTCTCCCCCTCTCCCGCACACAAGCTCAGTGTCCTTTATTTCTAGGCTGTGTGATAAGCTTAAATCATTGTGCTCCCATTTCTTGATCGTCGCCTACTTTGGGCTTTTGTTCCCGTAAAGTAGGATTGAGTCTGGCAAAGGGGCTGAAGTTGAACAGTTTGACCCTTGGAGGACAGTTCAGGCGGTGGGCAGCGGCAGCGTTCCCCCGGTCCCCCCCGCCGCCCCCGCTCCCCGCCGCTCTCGGCGGAGCCGCTCGGCCCTCGCTCTGCCGGGACCGGCCGCAGACCACACAAGCGCCTCTCGGACCTGTCGCGTCGGGAGGGTCGCGAGGACTCGGTCGCCGACTCAGCCTCGGTCGCCCCGCGCTCCACCCTTCGGAGAAAAGCTCTACATCGCTGTGTGTGTGGGGGAGCCGGCGGCAGGAATCGGGCTGAACCCCAAAAAAGGCACCCGATGGGTTACGCAGCCGGCGTCTGGGCCGACTTAAGGTGCTGACAAAGAAGGAAGGTCCCTTTGCGTCGCTCTCCCGGGATGCCAAGGGGACCTACGGATTTCCCGTTTTTCAAACGGAGGTGAGGGAAGCGTTAACGTCTCCTGGTAGAGTCGCAGAGATTTACTGATAGATCGGCCACATCGGAGCGAGAGGGTAGCGACGGGTCTCGGAGGCCGTACCAGCTGGGAACGCAGAGCGGAGGATGCGGAGCCAGACCGAAAGCCGACGCTCGAGCGCACCAAACGCCACAAAGTTGTCAGGCAGCGAGAGCGAGGGACTGACCCGTGGGCACGTTTGCAGTGTGCCGGGCGAGAGGTTCGCCGAGATTTTAGCTCTTTCATCTATTTTGGGTTTTTCCCACCGGTTGCAAATAAAACTCTGTTTCAAAACCCGACTCCCCCAGAGCGCCTCAGCGACGAATTTTCCACGCGGGGCCGCCGCCGCGCTACGGTTTTGGTGTTGTACGTCCCCACCGTCATCCCTTCCCGTGGGTCTGTCGCGCAGAGCCAGCCTGCTGACCCCGGGGGCATGTCGCCAGGCCCAGCCATTCATTCGGGCTTTCTGCCCCAGAGGGTGGTCTGGAAGAGAAGCGGGGAGGGGAAGGAGGGGGGAAGGCTTTCCTGGTGGATTGACAAGTTGTGGGGATTTTTTTTTTTTTTTTTTAAAGTGTTTCTGAGCCTACGTTGTGTCCCAGAGTTGTATTTGACAGCAGTGAGGCAGCACGGCAGCCGGGACCGCGGATTTCCTCACCGCCAAAACACAGATGGCGGAGGCGCAGGGCTCTGCCCCTTTGCAAAACCTCCCGCAAACGGAGGGGAAAGGCGACGCCGGGCCCAGGCGCTGGTGGACTGACTGTGCCTCAGCACCCCAACACCTCAGCTCCCCAACACCTCAACACCTCAGCACCTCAGCTCCCCAACACCTCAGCTCCCCAACACCTCAGCACCTCAGCTCCCCAACACCTCAGCTCCCCAACACCTCAGCACCTCAGCTCCCCAGCACCCCAGCACCTCAGCACCTCAGCTCCCCAGCACCCCAGCACCCCAGCACCTCAGCACCTCAGCACCTCAGCACCTCAGCTCCCCAACACCTCAGCTCCCCAGCACCTCAGCTCCCCAACACCTCAGCACCTCAGCACCTCAGCTCCCCAGCACCCCAGCACCCGGCCTTGGGGAGCAGATCCCGCTATCCCAACAGACTCGGGGTGTGTGTGTGCCCCCCCCCCCAAGCTGTGCGTTAACGGTGTGCCCTTAGCAAGGCCCCTCTCCCCGCACCGCTCTGCCCCCGCCGGGGTCTCCCCTCAGCACCCACCTCGGCCTCGCCCCGGGGCTGCAGAGCAGGGCGGGCGCGCTCGCGGCAGAACGCCTCCTTCCATCGACGGGCCCGCCCCGGGCGACGGGGTGGGGGGGGTTCAGCGAAGGGGAGCCCCAACCCCAACCCCAACCGCACCCCGGGAAGCGGCTGAGGGGGGCGGGGGGGGGGTGCGGGGGGTGTCGCGGCCGCCGCCGCCCGTTGACGAACGCCTGAAAGGGAACCGGCCCCGGAGCGCGTGGCGAGCGGGGCGCCCTGATTGGCCAGCTGCGCCTCGCGACCCCCCTCGCGCGCGCCGCGCGACCCCCCCCCCTCCTCCCTTCCCTCCTCCTCCTCCTCCTCCCCCCCCCCCATTCATTAATAAATTAGCGGCACGCTCCAGCCGAGCGCGAGGCACCAATGGCGGCGGCCCCGGCCCCGGGGCGGGGGGGGGGGGGGGGGGCCCCTGAAAAGAAAAGCGGGAGGCGCGGGAGGGGCGGGCGGGGGCCCCGGGGGTAGGTTTGATTGTTCCCCGCGGGGTATATAAGGGGTGTTAAGGAGGGTCGTGTGCCAGACACGCAGCCGACGGGCCCCGGGCAGCTCCGCCGCCGCCGCCCCGGGGCGCGTGCCACACCCCCCCCCCCCCGATCCCCCCCCTCCTTCCCGCGCTTTCCCCCCCACCCCCCCACCCCCTCCTCCCCTCTCGTCCGCCCCGTCAAACCGCCGAACCGTTAAACCGCTCGTGCCGCCCAACCGTCACCCCGGCTCGGCCGTCGGGTTCCCGCGGCCCCGCGGCCCGTCCCGCCGCCCCGCAGGATGCTGGTGAAGGCGGAGGGCCTGGCGCCGCCGGCCGAGGAGGAGCTGCTGCTGCTGGGGCTGGTCTCGCCCGCCCCCTCGCCCTCGCTGCCGTCCAGCGCCGAGGAGGAGGAGGAGGAGGAGGAGGAGGAGGAGGAGGAGGAGCTGCGGGCCGCCTCGCCGGAGCCACCCGTGGAGGCGCCGGGCGGCCGGGGGCTGAGGCGGCCGGAGGGGAAACGGCGGCCGGGACGGAGCCGCGGTGCCCCGCGGACGGCTCGGACGGCGGAGACGGCGCAGAGGATCAAGCGGAGCCGGAGGCTGAAGGCCAACAACCGGGAGCGCAACCGTATGCACAACCTGAACGCGGCGCTGGACGCCCTCCGCGACGTGCTGCCCACCTTCCCCGAGGACGCCAAACTCACCAAGATCGAGACGCTTCGCTTCGCTCACAACTACATCTGGGCTCTCACCGAGACCCTGCGGCTGGCCGGGGCGGCGCGGCTCGGTGCCGAGGCGGCGGCGGGGCCGGCGGTCGGGGGGAGCATGGCGGGGGGCACCGCCGAGGGCAGCCCCTCACCCGCCTCCTCCTGGAGCGGCGGCTCCGCCAGCCCCGCGCCCTCCGCCTCGCCCTACGCCTGCACTTTATCCCCCGCCAGCCCCGCCGGCTCCGCCTCGGACGCCGAGCACTGGCCGGTCCCACCGGGACGCTTCGTCCCGCCGCCGCCGCTCCAGCCCCGCCGCTGCCTCTAGCCCTGTCCGGGGGTCCCGGGGTTCACACACACCCCCCCACACACCCCCACACCCCCCGCCTCTCCTCTCCCGCCCCGGGCCGGCGGCATCTGGCCGCTTCCCAGGGCGGGCTGTGGGAATGTCACCTGCCGAACCAAACTTTCGGTCTGCTCTCTCGCCCGTGTGCACTTTGTCCGGCTTCCCAGATCTGTCACCGGGGCTTTTGTGTCGTGTGTGTGTGTCCCCCCGGCCGCTCCCCCTTTCGCCATCTGTCCCTTATGATTTATTGGGGGGGGGGGGGGGGAGAAAGAGAGAGAGAACGAGAGAGAGAAAGAAAAGAAAGAAAAGAAAAGAAAGAAAAAGAAAGAATAAGAAAGAAAAAGAAAGAAAAAGAAAGAATAAGAAAGAAAGAAAAAGAAAAGAAAGAAAGAAAAAGAAAAGAAAGAAAGAAAAGAAAAAGAAAAGAAAGAAAAGAAAGAAAAGAAAAAGAAAAGAAAGAAAAGAAAAAGAAAAGAAAGAAAACAAAAAGGAAAAAAAGAAAAAAAAAATTGTTTTGTTAGGGGTCCAGGTTAGAAGTCATTGTATAATTTGTAGGCTTTGTGAGGGCTGAATGCAAGCGTGGAAATTTAGGCTGAACTCTCTATCAAAAGGAAAAAATGTAGAGGAAAAGGGAGGGGGGGGGAGAAATGGGGAGGGAGGACCTCTTCATGCATTATTTATTTCGACCTTTAGGGGACGAGGAACTCCCCCCTTCTTTCAGGAGATTAAAAATAAATCAACAGACTGAAAACCTAAACAGACACGGAACATTACAGCGATCAGCCACACACGTGTTCACATTTATTTATTATAAAGAAAGATTTCATGGAAAATATGTATTTTTTTGTATAATTTACAGAGTCTATTCTAGTATGTATTTACAGCTGAAGAGCAAAGGGATTGTTCTTGTGATAAAATATAAATAAAAATCTCTAATTTTCGTAACTTTTGGGTTGGTGCTTTTTTCTGGTTTCCGTGCCGTTTACCGGGAATTACGGGACTGGGGGGGGGCCGGTGGGAGCTGCCTGCGCTCGTGGGGCCTTACGGTGACAAAGCGGGTACACGGGCAACAGCTTCGTGTGCGGGTGTGCCTGCGGCGGTCAGCGACACCCGCGCTGGCAGAGCCTTCGGGAGGCTCATGGACGTTTTAATTTCCAGAATTTCCTCTTGCTTTTTAAAAGAAATCCCCCCCCCCCTTTTTTTTTTTCTCTGCAGCATAAGAACAGGATTAAACTCTCGGGGATGTCAGCTTAGCCTCCAGGGTGGGGCTGGGGGGGACACTCTGTGGGTGAAAAGGTGTTTGGGGACAAGTAGATCCAAACCAAGAAAAATCTCTTCTTTTTCCAGCCAAGCAAAGCCCCAGACTGGTTCTGGAGGTGACAGGCACCAGCAGAAACACGCGCACGACTCGGCCTCGGCCTCGGCCTCCCCTCGTGGCGGTTCATTTCTGTTCTTGGGTTCCTTGTGTGGCTGATAACGTCACGAGGGAAAAACAGCGTTAAGCACAGTACAAAAAAAAAAATGAAATATATATATATAAGTTTGGTGGAAGCTTACTGATCGTTTACGTTTTCCTCTCGGTGCAGAAGATGCCGCGCAGCAAACGCGTGACGGACGGATAAACTGCTTATCGCGCTTCTTTGGGCTGATGGCTCCTGGGTTTTGCAGAGAAGGCCGTAGGAAGTAAATGTTACCGAGGAAAAAAAAAAAATAAAACGCATGGGTTTAAAAATGAAAAATTTCCTTTCTCCGTCTCTCTGAGAGACGGACGAAACCCAAGTCAGGGGCAGGTCCAGGGGGTTCGGGTCAACGGCTCGGAGCACCCTTCGGCTGTGCCAGGGGAGCGTGCACAGCGTGGCTACCGACAGCACACGGCCAGGGATGTCACCAGGGAGGGGGGGGGGGACGCTGGAGGCCACCGAAGCCTTTCCATCATCCCCCGGGAGCACTTTGTGACTTCTGGGTACAAACACCTGGAAATCACTAAAAACCAGCAGAGGCGCTCGAATGTATTAATTAAATAAAATGCACGGCACATGAATCCAGCCCGCTACCCCCCCCCTGCCCCCCGACCGGATCCGGGGAGCGTGAAACCCGGCCCTCGGAGCGACATCCTCGAAAGGGTGAGCAGGGGGGGAGAGAAAAAAAAAAAACAACAAACCCAAAACGTGTGAAAAGAGAATTAGTGAAATTAGGTTAGGCCAATAAAACGTGCGGGGGTTCACACCCCCCGGCCCCGCAGCCTCGGGCGAGCAGCGCAATCCAGCCTGATCTATTGTTTCCCCCCCTGGCAGGGGGGTTATTGTGTGATAAATAATTCCTTAAAAAAAAAAAGTGGGTGCATTTGCATAATCACTGCTTTGATGTGGCCAGCAAGATGAAGCTGTGTCCCCCCAAATCTGCCACAGGCCAGAAGGAACAAAACAAGAGGGAGCCTTTCAATCCGCTGGCAGTGTGTGGGGCAGCCCGTCGGGAGCGGGTTTTTCACTCTCGCTCTCTTTTAACGACCCCTTTTAATGATTAAACTCCAGGAATGCCAAAAAGAAGGCTAGCGCCTCGCTCGCCCTCTCCGTCTTTTCTGGTCGGGTCTCATTGTCCTTCTCGGTTTCTCTCCCGCTTTTAAGAAGCGCTGGAGGGAGTAGGTGCCTTTCGGCTCTTCAAAAGGCCGGGATGGATGAGATGTGCTTCCCCTCTCTCCATGGCGAGCCGTGCGGGAGCGGGAGGGATGTCTCTTCCCCGTATTTCCTTCCGTCCCAGGTACAGGTGCTGTTAGCAGGAGCATCCCCCGTCCTGCTGGGGCCACTGCCGACGGGAACCACCGTGGGGAAAAAAAGCATACGTAGCGTGGGAGGATGGAGGCGGGAGGTCGGGAGAGGGTTTTTCTCCGGGGTTTGGGGTGGGAACCACGGGAGTCAAACCTTCCCTGGTCCCCGGGCAGGGCTGCCGGCACGGCTGGGCTCGGCTGGAGATGCCCTTGAAGGAGATGGGACTGAGGAGGGGCAGGTGGGGAGAGGGAGGCAGGACAGCAAAGGATGCGCCAGAGAGGCTGGACTTGTTACCTAACCCATTCACCCACGTCCCGATTTTTCTTCCCAAGGCGGCCAAAAGAGTTTATTTCCCTGTTTCTTCCCTCTCGACTTGAAACAGTTTATTTCCCTCCTTCCTTTTTGTCTTTTATTTCCCTCTTTTCCCTCAGAAGACTGATGATGGGAGGTCCCAGCCTCGAACGGAGCCGTTGCTCCCCAGAGCATCGGGAAATCAGCCTGCGGCTCCAGAAACGATTACAGCGAACCTGGAAGCGGACCGAGGGATGCAGGATGGAAAACCACCTCTTCGGATGAAGTGGAAAACCGGGGGGTGGTTTCCATGGCAGCACCTTGCCATAAAAAAATGCGTTTATGATCCTTCTGTGTATTGTATTTTGGCATAAAAGCTTCTCCGCGCCGTCAGAGCTGGAGGGGCAGCTCTATGGCCCCCGAGGGGTTTTACAGCCCTCCTTGGCATAAGAATAGCGACAAGAAGCCAAACTAGTGCCGGTGTGACAGCAGCCGCACCCCCAAGGGCTCGCGCTGGCTTGCTTTCATGTCAGACATAAATCTTTCCACGTATCGCCATAATTAAAAAGAGCGTTTCCCGACCCAGCCTTCATCTGGCCGGTCGATTTTAAGCGCAGCTTTCGCCCTCCCTCCTAGGTGAACGAACACCTCCGAGCCGAGGCAGAGACCTGGTCTTTCGGGCTGGGTACCTCGCTGCTGAGCCCCTGGATGCTCACCGAGATTCAAAATGAAGGTAGAAGACGTGGAAGGACTGAAAATTCAACTTCGGTAGCTTTCTAGGTAAATCTGAAGAGAGTGAGGCACAGCATGAAGGGTCTAGCTGAAAACAAAAACAAAACCAAATTTCCTAAAGCTTTATTCAGGTGCCCCAGGTTCCACTGCTCATCAGGTTTTATTGACTAAATGATTTTATTGTCCCAGTGATATGTGGGGCTCGTGATGGTGAAAAAGTAAAGCCATTATGCGGGGAAACAAGTAGATGAGGGTTCACCTGCTGTGGAGCATCCTATGGTGCACCCTAATGGCTTTGTTATTGAAATGCGTAGGACATTAAGTAATTAAGCACATACTGGCTGGGTTTTTAACACTGGATACATTAGTGATCGCATAATGTTGTTTTAATTGAAAGGACCAATCACCTGCGATATGAAACAGTTACATCTTTTCTTATTTCCATACAAAAATATGTACGCAACTTAACGAAACGTAACGAGAGCCCGTCCCAAAATATTTGTAAAACCCGTTTGTGTGTATGAAAGGGCGTATGTTTCTCTGCAGATGGAAAGCAAGATCCCACGCAATCTCCGTGTTGCTTGGGACAGGCGTTCGGCTGGCGGTCTCCAGCCTGGCACTGCCCGTCTCCCGTCCCCTCTCCGTCCCCTGTCCCCACTCCGTCCCTAACTCCCCCCCAAATCTCTCATTTCCGCTGCAGACAAGGCAAGCTTGCTGGGGATGGTCCATGGGGCATGCATTCCCTCAGGCTCTGGCTTTCCCCACGGGCTGGGTTTTGGGTTTTGGTTTTTTTTTTACATTTCACTACTTTCTCCTTGGGGACTCGGCCTTTCGCTGGCTTCATTTGCTTCCTTTTTACAAAGGAGGACTAGTCCTCAAATTTTGAGCTCATGATCCTCAGATCAGAATGTCTTAGTCTCTTCGCACTGAATTGAATTAACGCCATTGAATACACCGAGAGCTTTTAAGCTGATCTCTCAAAAAAAAATAAAAAAAAAATCACCTTTTCATTTTTATGATATTTTAGAAGTATTTCCGAGCAGCTGCTAGGGAAAAGGCCGTCACCATCTCGGTTCTCTTCGCTGCCAAGCTCCTCCAGCCTCCGAGGGTCCTCTCGCTCACACTCGTCCTCTCTGGTCTGGTTTTTCTCTCATCTGCAGGTCCCGTGTCCGCAGCCACCTCGCACAACCCTGATGCAGGGGGAACGAGAAGCAGAGGAGGGGGATTTTTCCAGGGGGGTTTGGTGCCTTGGGGAGCTGGCAGCCGGGCTACGTGTCGAGGAGGGGCACAATGCCCCGGGGGCGCGAGCCATGAGCGGCAGCTGCTGCTCCGGCCATGGGGCGTGGGGAGGTCCTGGGGGTCCGGGAACCCCCCAGGGAGGGGGACGCTGGCCGTCCTGCCAGGGGGGTGGTGCTGCAGGTGGCCAGGGGATGTCTGGTTTTGTGCCTGGCTTACTCTGCCCGCGATGCTCTCGCGGTACGTGACACAGGACGTGTCCTCCAGCACCGGAAGGCATGGGTGGCAGGAGAAGCGATGCGAGTTAGGGGGTGGCGGAGAGGGGCACGGGGTTGGTGTACGCAGGGGGCCAGGAAGGACCTGGGGGGGGTGGGAGCGAGCCTGGCCGGGGACACCAGTGCTCTTGGCATCGTAGCGCATCAGTCTCACACAGTCCCAACCTCGGCCTCGAGTGACTCAGCTGCCACGGGAGCCTGGCAAAGCACTCATCCCAATTGGATTTAGGGAAAGGACCAGAACCAGATCCCAGGTCCCAGCCCTCCTAAACAATGGGAGTCCCTGGACCCCCCCGGTCCCCAGACCCCCAGCTTTGCAGCAGAAATCGGGGTGCTGCTCTCTGCCTGGGAAGGACGGTCTGAGCGTTCACTGAGGATGTCAACGGGCCGTCTGTCTCCCTCGGCCGAAGTAATCAGATAAACTCTGCGTGAAGGAATAAAAGCGAGCCAGGAGCAAGGCTAACAGTGACATGAAACTAAGCCGGTGGTTTCTGAGGCAGGCTGGAAAGCTTGGTGGGAAAGCCAGCCTCGGCAGCAAGCGGCTCGGGCACATCCCGGCTGGTCCGTGGTGGAACAGGGCGGCTGCGCCCCAGCCCACAGCATCAGCACCAGCGGGGAAATCAAAAAGCATGAGCTGCCCGAGCTGCGAGCACAGGGTTTGCTCCTGCAGGCCGGTGTTTGGGATAAAGCGCATCTCCGAGCGAATTTAAACTGGTAATTCATGATTTTGGGAACCCCGGGGTCACACGAAGGGTGAAGAGCCACCAGAGACTTTGCGGGGCTTTGCAGAGGCGTAGGGATGGGGAGGTTGCAATTTATCTCTTGGGGGGGGAATCACATACGCCAAATCCTGTAAGGGCTTGGACTTCACAACATTTTGCCTTAATAACACGTGGATTCAGCCCAGGCAGCCACGATTCCCACACCACATGGGCAAAAAAATCACAAGTGCCCATCTTTTCTATAGTAATCGCAGCGCTGCAGACCACTTGCACGAACAGAAATCCTGGTGGGATTTTTTTTTTAAGCTGGTGTCAGTTGTTGCCTTACTATGGGGCCAAATCTAGCGTCGTAAAGTCTAAGACAGACTTTTTTGCTCTGACGAGCTCACTGATACCTTCAACTTAAGGATATATCTTGCCTTCAGATCTGGTGCAACATTTGTGCAAGTCCAGCAAACTTCTGGCAACCTTCTCGTCCCTGTGACTTGTCCCAACTTCAGATTTCTCATTAAAGAGAGGTAGTACTCTTGCAATGCTAAGATTTAAAATAAAGCCTTTAAAAAGTGATTGGAGAAAAAAAAAAAAGAACATTCTTCAGACTGCAGCCTGTGACGGAGGGTTGCTCGGCGCTTCGCAGCGGCCGGCAGCGTGCGGGGAGGGAATACGGATGGTGCTGGGGCGGCTGCGACACCAGCCGTCCCCTTTCCCTTGCCTCCCTTCCCCCTCCTTTTATTAAAAAGAAGAGAGACTGGACCAAAGCTGATGGCATATTTACCTTCATGAGTTTTAAAAAAAGTTAATTACTGCTTGGAGCAAGTTGGTATGGCTGTCCTGAGCTGTCTTTTATTAGTAGTCGCCTTCATTAATTTCCCTCGCTGGATTTGCTGCTAATAGCTGCTTGGTCCTGGGCAGCACAAAGCAGCATCTGTGCCATTGAGCAGAAAAGCGGGAGTCAGGCAAAGGGGGGCATTGGGGAGGGGGCGACGCCGTTTGCAAATCAACCTCTATTAACGTGATGGCCTGCTCGGAGGGGACGGCAGCCCCGGTAGCTAGCACGGCAGTTTGGGTTTCACTTGGTCGTTATCAAGGGAGGAAAAGCATCCGCTGCACGCCACGGTTACCCTGCTCTTCATTGAGCCGGGGGGTGCAGGCACCCCTGGGTGCTGGCCACGTCACCCTTGCACCCTTCTGATGGAGAAGGGAAGGGGGATGCCGGCCCTTGGTGAAAAACCAAATTATTAACAACTTGGTATCTTTTGATGAGAGATTCACTCTGTCTTAAAAATAGCTGGGCAGAGCTGTTTTCTGATTAAAGAATGGGATTAAATTCTATTTGGAGGGTCGCCGCGGGCAGGGGGGGGTGGAGGCACCGCAGGCTCAGGCAAGCCGGGGCGGCAGGCGGCTGCAGAGACCAACAGCCCCATCTGCTCCCGCTCTGCAGAGGGACACGGGAGATGATTTCATCCAAGAGGGGGGGGAAGAAGAGGGTGGCATGTGCCGTTCCCGGGAGAGGGGAGAGAGCGGCACGCTGCTGCCGCCGGGCAGTCCCCAGGCTGCTGGCTTCCCTGCCGGGAAGCCAGTGCAGGGACTTCCCTCCAAGGCAGCAGGTGACAGTGGGAGTTACCGGCCGCTACTTTGCTGCAACTATCCCCGTTTCTGGTTATTTGGAGGGAGCAGTGGTTACAACAGTATGTCACACCACCTGTAAAGAGCGTGCTTTTCCCAACACGCACACAATGCTTACAGATACAGCTGTCTCTGCTTGGTTTCCCTTCCCCTGGGGGCTCCCCCAGCATCGGCGGGGGCCCCTCACGGCTCTGCCAGCTGAGGGGGGAAGGACAAGCTGGGGAAACTCCCATGGTGGGTGCCAGTCCTGCGCCCGGAAGAGCAATCCCAGCCCTGCTACCAAGCTGTATAGTGGGAAGGAGATCGCCGAGGAGGCTGGTGCTGCTGCGTTCAGCGTTAGCGCTGAGTTTTGCCAAGCAGAAGAGATCTGGCGGCGGCACGCTGCCTCTCTGAGCTTGCTCACGTGAAGCTATCCCCTCGATATCCGTGAATAGCTCTTTCTGGTAAAAAAACCCATGCCTAAATCCAGCAGCTGGGCTCTCAGGGCAGCTGACAGCGGGTTTATGGCAGCAGGGATGTGGTGCCTCGCGTGCAGGGGCTGCCTCACAGCTGGAGGGGTCACCCCGCGCCCGCGCTTCGCTGGCCTTAATGGCCCGGGATGCCGCCGACTCCGAGAGAGAGGGACAGAGACAAGCCTGGCTCGGCCTCGTACCGTCGGAGTAACGGAGGGGCTCCCTTTTACACAGCATCTTTTGTAAGAGAAGTTCCCCCAAGTGCTTCGTAGTTACGTTAGGTATCTGTAAAAGAGCGAGGAAATCATTCTGCCCATGGTTAATAGGATTTGGTTACATCAGCTTGTTCCCTCTTGCTATCAAATTTACTTTTATGCGTGAGTACATGACAAACACGGCTGCCTTTCATTTGGATTCCAGCAGAAGGGTAAGCGGGAAAAACTTCTTTATCCAGTATCTTCGCTGAAGGACAGGAAAGCAGGTCATCACCTCGTCAAGAGCGGGACGGTTTTGTGCCCAACTTGCTGCAGCACTTACACTGGGCGTAAACTCCGGTCCTTGAGTTGGCTGCTTCAGCTGAGAGGAGAAAATGCTTCTTCAGACTTTATGTCCTTACAGTTAATGAAAATATTTCATTGTGTGTAGCAGCACAACACAGTTTTACTCATTTTGTAGAGACCACAGGGTGACTGGCTTTTAATGATCATGCTGAGCTCTTATGTTATAAATCAAGCCCAAAAAGCAACCTCGGTAGCAAGTTACTTAATAGAAACCACTGAATTTCTTAAAAAAAAAAAAAAAAAAAAGTACTCCCAAGTCTTGCTTGGTTCAAAAAAATCTTTCCTCTGAAACCAGAGGAAATAGCAGAACAGCAGCTTTTTTGGTCAGTAGCTCTAAGATGAAACTTCCAGCCAAAATATTAAATGCTCCATCAGAGTCAATTATTTATTTCCCTCAATAATCACCTATTTATACCACAAATATGAACCAATAATTTTAAGTTCCATGTGTTTCGGGCCATGTAGGTGCCCAGGTTCTTCAGGCGATGAGGTTCTAGAGCACGTTAATCCAGGATTTCCAACACCCAAGCCCAGACTGAAGATAGAGCGCCTGCATTTGTGCCCAAGCCTGTGAAGAGTCAGACAAGTAGAGGCTACGGGGTTAAATATCACGACTAGGTCTGTTTTAACGGGGAACGGGACAAGCAGATACTTGACAGTAACTTTTAATGGGGAGTAGCCATAACTTTGGCCGAGATGGTAAAATGTATGCTACAGACCAACAAAAGAAATCAGCTGCGAAATGCAAATATTTGGAAGAAATCCATATATTACCCTTTCCCACAGCTCGATTGATTCGGGAGGATATCTAAATACCTATTTTGTGGCCTCTCTTGGCACAAGAGGCATGAGCTGGAAAAGGCATTACTTGCCAGGGGTCTCGAAACCGCACGTGCTATCGCAGCAGACAGCGCGGGGCCGGCTGCTGGCAGCGTATTAGGACACTTTGTTCTGCAGAGATTGTCCGGGAGGTTTTGTTTTCCTTTTAATTGTCTCTATAGAGAAAGGAAAGCCTCTGCAGTGAGGCTTTAACACAGCATCTCTGCTGCCTATTAATTCCCGAGATCTCGCTAACTAGCTTTGTTTCCTCTTCAGAGCCCGGCGTCCTCTTTTGCCGGAGCACGGAGCTATGTATGCATGGCGTTTGTCACTTGGTTAAAGGCAGCATTTCCCTACTGCTGCAGACAAGGGCGTCCTTTATTGGCTGCGGAACAAGATAACGGACTTAATCTTCCCAGTAACACGTGAGTTTTCATGTATCACTTTAATCTGCGAAACACTGGGGCCGAGTGTACCGTCACATGCCGATTTTACTTTTCTATGAGCGAGTGACTCCCCGGCTCAATGATGGATTGTTTGCTCGCTTTTAACAACAGTCAAGATGCTGAATGCCCCGGGGTGATAGACAGTGTGCAATGGGAACGGCAGCAAATCTGATGGCCCAGTTCAAGTTCACCTGACAAAGCTGAAGCAGTCTGCAAGCAGCATTCGAGAAAGGATTATTCACACTAGCATTATATTTTTGAATGCATTTTTCTTCCTGCGCAGCTGCACAGCTCCCCAACACTGAAGGTTTATGCACCATAATAAAGAGATTTAATTTTTTTTTTCTTCTTCTCCTGCTACTCCCTTTTTACACCTAGTTCTAATGGGTCAGTGCAGTGATAGGGCATCTTTCCAAACAACTCAGCACAAACATCACCTAGAAAACAATAGCATTGCTACTAAAAAGCAGGAACAAAAGCCTAAAAAAAAAATCTCTGCTGGCTGCAGAAACAAAAGCTGATGGTTTTGTTAAAGCCTACTCTCTGTTGGGGACCCATCTTTTTTGTGGGCGTTTGACCCTGTGTTCCCTTTCTCATCAGGAAAATCTCCCCAGAGAGATGAGCCCGTCTTTGAGCTCAGGGGCAGTGGGACATCAGGGCTTTGGAGGAGAAGAGGAGAATTTGAAATGAAGGCAGCTTTTTACTGCTGATGGAATGGGAAAGCTACCCACCGTTTTTCAAGATAAGAACGTTCTAAGACACATGGGAGCGCACAGAGCCATAGTCTGGAGGTGCTGGCATGGTCGTGGACGAGTAAAATCTAGGTCTCATCGTTTCTTTTGGCTCGAGAGGCAGAAAGAAACATTAGCTCCAGTTCTGTGCGTTAATTCCTGTCATATGTGGCGCTGTTAAGGGGAATAACATATCACCTTTGCTTGAACTACCCCAGAAATAACTTTTCTGCCTGCCAGTTAGGCTAGTAACACCAGGAAAGACGTGCTGGAAGAATAAAAGATCACTTTCCTTCTCCTGTGGAATAGAAAATCAGCCGCAACCTGTAGATGCAAAGATACGCCCTCTGCTTTTAACCAAAAGCTGCAACGCCTCCCCGAGAGAGGCTGAAACAAGCATCCTGCCGGAAGCCCTCGCAGGTTAATTACCCCTTGGAAATGAAGGTTGAAGTCCACTCATCCTGGTTAGGTAACTCATTAAAAGCCTGTCTGCAGTAGATGTAAAACGGACAGTTGAATTTTTTAGGACAAAATGCATTAGTCAGCATATCCGATTTGAAAACACTTCTTTCAGCACAGTCTGAATTCAAGTAATATTGCCAATAGTTTTGGGTTTTTCTTTTTTATTTCAAACAGACACTTCAGTTGGCTTAATTCAGCTTTGATGAGGCACAACATTGTGAGGAGCTCTCATTCCCTCTTTTTCATGGCTTTTTTCTCTACAGCATATATATACGTTATCTGACTAGGCCAGTGGGTTTGACTATTTTTAGCTAACCAGCCTGTGCTTGAAAAAAAATGTAAGATTTCAGCTGTTCAGCTAGAATTCACAACGTTGAGAGGGCATTGCTTTCTTCTATATGCTTCTGAAATCCATTGTGACAGAACAACTCTGTTGGGTCCCTTGCAGGTAGGTTGGTTATCAGTACGTGAATTGCCGTAGGTGAAAGTAGTCACATGAATGAATTGCAAGCTTTAGTTTAAAAAAAAACCACAACAAAACAACAACCCACCAAACAATAAAAAACCCCACAAAAGATTGTTTCCTAAAAAGTAAAAGGCTGCAGCTGCCTCTAACCCAGGCAGGCAGTACTGAAGCATGTGGCCAGCATACATGCCACAGGCTGTTCAGTCCTGGTGTTCAAAATCAGGGGCTCTCTGAATACGCTCGGTAACAAACAAAACAAATATACTGCTAAAGTAGTGGAGTTAAAGGACTAAGTTGCAGCTGTTGGCACGTGTGATAGTAAAGCATGTTCCCAGCACAGGCAGAGTTATTGAGAAAGCCCCTCCATGGTATAGTTATACAACTTTCATCTTTGGCTGTAGGAGTTTAGATGTTGAGATGTGGTGTGGTCACATATGCAGATATACATACACACCTCTGAAAGGAACTTCGTTATTTTTGAAGAAACCAAAACATTACCGTTTGCTCCCTGAAGCATTTATACAAGTTTCTGAAAATTTTACAGTTGGTTGAACTACAACTCTCTGCTGCTGTCTCACTCCATCTCTTATTCCATTTCCAAAGAGCAGAAGGCGCCTACTGCCCTTACTGGGTCTGTATAGATTAGAAGTTTATTATACAGTCTTGTAGCACACCTCCAGCTCAATTTGAGAGGCTTTTTTTCACTCTTCTTATGTTTTTCTGTTAATTCTTACAGATGGCTATAACAACACGAGGTTCAGATTGTACACAAGATGGTAACATGGTATTACCAGCCTGGATGCCAGTGTCATACAGGTCATGACTGACTCGACTCACACGGGTATCGTCTTGGTGGCTCTGTTCTCGCAACGACAATACGCTCCCTCCTAAAGGCATGTAGGGTAAACCAGCGTCCAGATTACGGGTCATTCTTTGTGTGACCGTCTTGTGCGAGTCTACATCGGCAGCTCTACTGAGGGCCTTGTTAAAGAAAGGCAGCGACAGATGTCATTGCACTCCACATGTTGATTATTAAAGAAGTAATAAATTCCTTTCTTCCCAAAGTTGGAGCGTGAAACATCTTTGCTATTAAGAGAATGAATCTGGGGGTCTGTGAGGTAGATGAGGCCTTTCCCGTTACCTGTCACCCAACCTGCGGAAGAAAGGATAGATCTTGGTATGGAACATCACAGCCTTTGTATTACCGCACTCAGGACTCCTGGCACAGCCCCACGCTGTTAGCGTCACTTTGGTGATTCCCAGTTTGCACCTATGCCAGCAAAAGCAGAATCCTAAGAGGTACATAATGAACATTTACCGAAATGAATATCCCAAAGATACCTGCATGCTAAAGGTGGGATCTGAAAGGTTTTATCTTCGGTTCTTAGCCAAAGAGCTCAATTGTCCATTAGCTGAATAGGAGATTTTTTTTAAGCTTGCCAATTCTGTGAAGGAAGAAGCGTGACAAAACCCGCTGCCTCTTTTAGCGGTTGTCCTTTAGATGATTCCTTCCACAAGATACATCCTTGCAGACTGGCTTTAGATGCCGATCGCTCCGCAGCATGAAGCTCTGGCACGCTTGGGAACACGTGGCTTAAGCGCTGTTGCTGTGGCGCAACGGAGAACAAGAGCACTGCTCAAGTCAAAAACATACCCGCGCGTACCTCCCTCGCTTTATGTCATGTAGAGACAGTATGTCCTTTATATAGCGTGTTCTGCAACATGAGAGGACAGGGAAGAAATAAAGTTCACTGTAACACTAACCTTGCAGATCAACAACAACGTCTGTTCCATTGGAGAACTCATAGGAGAAATGGCCGTAGGCCAGACCGTACTCTGTGGCTTTGTACTCGTTCTTTACTACCTTCGTGTTGTTGGACAGCTTCACAAACTCCCCGAGGATGTAGGGCTCCACGCTTACGCATCCTTTTATGGTTCTGTCTTCCAGTATCTGAAAAGAGAGTGTTCATGACAGTCAGGCAAGCGGAGACGTGAAAACAAGGATGCTAAAAGCTCCTCTGACATCTTGGGTTTTGCTCCTAGAACTTCCCGTCCTAAGACAGATGGGAAGAGCCTTCATGTTAACCCACTGCTGATTCAAAACACAGGCTGTTTAGATGAGGAGCTCACATTTAACTAGAACAAAGGGTGGTAAAAGATCCAACGCAAAGTCAGCCTGACTTTGCAAACTCCAAAAGCAACGAATTCGAGAAATATCTAGTTCGTCCAGCAAATAGGAAACTTCTTTCAGGAGATTACGCTAAAGAATAAGCCAGAAAGCTGAAAAGATTGGGGTAAACCTGCACCTGGTCCTTCTTCAGTGCGTAAATAACCAGCAGGAGGGTTTGGGGGATTTTTTTAGTCATTTCTGTGTTCAGAGGCTTGTAAGCACCAACGCCAGACTCTCATTAGGCCTTATTAGCGAGTGGCATAGAGCCAGATCTAGTGCCAGAATGGCTAACAGTAATATGCATAGCATGCTATCATACACCTCCGTGTAATGAAACCGTGAGGTCAGCGCTGTGCTGTGGAGGGTAGATCTCCATATTTGAAACACAAGTCAAATGGAAAAGTTAAACATAAGAATAAAGAAAAGATCCTTTACTTTCCCGCTGGGGAATGGATTGTCAGCTTTAACCTCCGTGCCAGGTCACTCAGATGCGGCTTCGGCCTCTAACAACCAGGCTGGGTGCTGGCACAGCAGGGCCGTTTGTCTCGTGGCTTTGCGTGCCGTCCTCACAACCATCGTGCAGAAGAAAGAGCAGAAGCAAGAGCTGTCCTGGCTACAGTTACCTGTACAATCCAGGCGTTAAAGACTTGAGGGCACATCTAACGCAGCCACCTCAAACTCCACGTGTTCAGAACTGAGCAAGCAAAGAAGCATCTTGCGTGATAAAAAGCAGCTGTTGCTTTGGTTGAGCGCCGGGTATTTTAGCAGCTGGGTTTTGCTGTTTCAAGAGACTAATCCCAAAGTGCTTTTTCTTCAAACTTTTAGCTTCAAGCTCCTTGTTTTTTCAACCTACTCAGAAAGAGTAATTCTCACAACTTTCCTGCCCCTTCCCCTCCCAGGCTCTCTCGGGTAACTCTGCATCCCAGCAGCTCTCAGCCACTTGGTTCTCATGGCTCTCAGCAGCCCATCTCTGAGGCTGGACCACTGGGATGGAGGGACAGAAACTCTCCTTAGTGAGAGGCGGCTGATGGATCCGTGGCCTCACTGAAGCTCACGGCCCTGCCGATTCCAACAGCCTTTCTTCACCCATCCACTCATGCTCAGCTGCAGGGAAGGCAACAGGCGTCACCTTCTTGTGACTGAGTACAACCCACACTGGTTGTGTCGTTAGGGACAACGGAAAAGGCACAGGCTGTAGGGCACTGGATCAGTTGTGAGGCTGAGTCAACAAGTTAAATCAAACTGTGGTTTAAAGGTGTCCGTGGTTTAAAGGTGTCTTATTCCATGCTGAGGGGCTGTTGTTGAGGAAATGAGCTTTTTGGGATAGCCGTTTGAAGGATGACTGAGCTGCCAGTGCGATACGGCCATGAAAAATGGAGGTCTCGCTAAGGATAAGGGTTCCTACTGCCTCTGCTAAAAGCGTGGTGGAGTCTCAGGGGAACACTGTACAATTCTGATTCAATCAATGCGTAAGAATTGTGAATACAAAGTAGAACAGGCTCAGGGCTTCACGGATAAACAGAGAAGGAGACACCTATGTCTTGAGGTGACACTAAAACAAGCTTGGCTTCCCTAGCCTAGAGAACAGCAGCTATGAGGGGATGTTATTGCTGCTCCTTCCTTAAATCTAGGCCTCAAAGCAGTTGCAAGACGGGCAAATGTAAATGGACTAATTTCAGGTTAGAAAATAGCAGAAATTTTCCAGACCTCAAGAGAGCAGCTCTAGAACAATTTCCTACCGGAAGCAATGAAGGTTAAAACACAAACCACAACATGGCTGCTTTTAAGATAGGGCTTAATGAGTATAAAAAGGAATTATGCAGAGTCACTGCTGTGGTATGAGGGCACCGGACCTGATGAGCCATGAGGAGGTCCTTTCCAGTCCTGTGTTCCTGAAATTCAGCATCAGGCAGAAAAGGCCTCAAAGCTGTCCTGCAGCAAATCAACTCGTCTGCAAGAACCTCACTTGCTGGGTTCTAGAAAGTTTTAGACATTGTTGTGACACTCAAAGTGGGTCAACTTTGCTGTTCAGATTTCATAACTATCCCTGAAAATAGATTAGATGTTAGATGATATAGAAGGCTGGGTAACTCCTGGGTTTCATTTACAAGTGAGTTTGAGTTGTAACAGAAGTCTTTTCTGCCAGTTCACCCATGAACTTGTGGTGTCTTCTGTCCTGAAATGAGCAAATGCAGCTACCAGGTAAGATCACATGAATGACAGCTTGTCATCTAGAGGTGGCTTCACTGCTCCTATTTTAAAATCAAAATGGACTTAAGAAACTCTTCCCACCAATTCCTTTGTATTGCTTAGAAGACAGCTCTTACCAGGAGTACTGCAGATGGGATATAAAAGATTTGCGTAGGGACCTTTTGCTCGTACAGCCTTTTGTTGAATTCCGTCACGTAGTGCTGGGCGGTCATTTGCCGTTCCACGTCACTGAAATGATGAAGTAGTCCTTTTTCTTCTTTATATTCTTTCCCAACGTACCTAAAACAGAAAGAGAAGTGTTTGGCACGGGTAGATTTGTAGCAGGCTGCACTTAGGAAGCCCTCCTTGTGATACAGAAACATCACTGTAAGAGGAACTTAAAATACTGTTCTGAACTGATAATAATTCATAAGCTACTTCTAAAAACAACCAAAAATCTGCAATTAGCAGTTAGCAGAAATCTCCTGGTGCTGAGGCCTTTATGAAGCAAATAGGTGCTTTTAATCCTGCTTTCAGAGCAGATGCACCCATTAAATAAACCTGCTGCTAAAATTAAAGCAACTGAGACACCTTTCTGCCTATAGGTATTACACATACAGACATATATTGCTAATTCTCTACGGCAGAGCTAGAGGTCAAATAAAAAGTAAACAACATTTAAGCTCCCATCAGATTATCTCAGGAGCTGTCATGAGCAAATGAATGCTAACATGGCTGTTGGGAGCTAACAGTAAAATAGTTTTTTCTTCCCAGAAATTAAAACGCAGAGCGTTACACGGAGCAATGGGAAAGATCGCCAAAACGCCCAAGAGATTTGGGAAAGCCATAAAACATTCTTGCTACCAAAAATCAGTCAAAATCTAACCAAATGTAAACTTGGTTGAAACAGACTAAAGAAACAATCTTCTCCCACTGTGACTACAATTTCTGTAGTTGTCTAAGTAAAAATTTATACTGTCTTCTGAAAACAGTTGATAAAAGCTACTGTCTAACAAAGGCACTGGACCAGCTGAATCATAGGTCTAAGACTAATCTTACCAGAGTAGCATTGATAAACATTTTGTTTCAGAAATTGGTTTGGTCAATACCTTCCCAGGCTTTCTTCTTGGTGCAGGAAGTGTATCCAAAACGCACTTCTCTGTTTGCCTTCCTTTGCCACGTTCAAGTAGTCCCCAATGAATACAGCTGTTTCTTGGCCTGTCCAGAGGCCCGATTTCTTCGAGTATTTTAAAAGAAGAGCAGCTACAAAAAGAAAACACCATGAGTAGGATGGACAATTCCACAGGATTATTGAGTCTGTACTGAGGGATAAAATAACCAGCACCCAGGAGACAAGATATCCAGGCTTCTCTGAAAGCAAAGCACCGGGCTATAAAATGTATACTAAGAGATATCTAGGTGCAGAGTTGGATATTGTACATTAAGAACAAAAAGTTACTAAACAGGCTTCAGAGATGCAAGATGGGACGAGCCCTAAGTGCGTTTTACGTAATGAGCTCAATGACGCCGCCTATAGCGGTGCTGCTCCTAGTATATTGATCAACTGTCTGCATATTAAGGTATGGCTGTTATTAAGATAATGATTAAGCTAATCACAAAATACACAGTTTGCAAGGATGAAATGTGGAATCTAAATGGAAAACAAACCCAGAGAGTCAAGTGATGGGGTAGAAAGGACTGGATGAACTGGCACAGGGAGTTCAAGCAGCCTAAGTTGCCTCTTGCATGAAGGGATTGAAGCAGAAGGGACTGAGCAGGCACGGAGATGGAACCCACTTCCGTGAAGCTGTGACTGATGTGCAAATGGGTAAGAAGGAATAGGAGAAAATAGTTCAAAGGATTGTTCTTCCATTGCTAAAATTCTTATACAAAAACTCATAAAACAACAAAAAATTTAAGTCCTAATAAACGATGACTAAAGCCTGAATCAAGCCTGTTCTCTGTGGGAGTACCTGTTGCTGTGAGAAAATGCCCGTCGCTGTGCAGAAACTTACAGTATGCTTTATGAAGCTGTTTAGACTTAAAAATTCCAGTAGGCATCAGTCTCTGGACAAGCCAATTATGTTCCACCCCTGCCAGAAGCTGCATGTAATCATCGTCCCTCAGAAATCGAGCGTCAAGGATTTCTTCCTTTGTTCTCCCAGGCACGAAGACAAAACCACTTCCCCTTGGGTTCAGAAACGAACCTTCAGGGGAACTCTTGGGTGTCTCTGTTGGTTTGTACCATGAACTCAGAGACGAACTGGACTGTCTTTTGCTGCTCAGCACGTCCTGAGATTTCTCTTCATCTTCTTCAGTAGTGGCACAGCCAAAGTGCTTGGTTACGGATATCTTTCCCCCCAAGGGCAAAGCCGTTGGTGCACTGGGAGCTGATAGATGCTTTGCAACGGATGTCATAGGATAGTTGTTTACTGTGTCTCCAATAGCGATGAAATCAAATTCAGTGTCATCCATTGTTTCTGCTTGGGTGTCAACTTCAGGCACTTTGACAGATCTGTCTCCCACCACGGCAGACTTCCTCAGCCAGTCACGCACAGAGGAGTCGCCGGCCATTTTCAGCTCCGTGCTCATCGATAGCGCAGAAGCGGCCCCGTTTGCGTGGGGACGTGTCTCAGAGAAAGGATCCCCTGTGCTCTCTGCACCTTCTCCTTCTGGCCGGACCCACGCAAACCGGCTCCGGGGCCGGGAGCCAGGGGCACCACCGCCCTCCCTGCCGCTGTCCTTGGTCCTGCAGCCCAGCTCCACCTCGGAGGAGGACGACTCCTCCTCCTCTTCCTCCTGCCTTTTAGGAACAGAGTAAGGGGCTGAGGAGGAGGAAGCTACCTTGTTCACCTTCTCTGCTTTCTTTTCTGAAGAGTTCTTTCCCTCTTGCAGCTCTTCTCCACAAAGAGACGTCTTCTCTACTGGCCTCCCAGCTAGGGGCATATCTACCTCTAAGGAAGGCTGAAGAGATGGAGACCAGGCTCTGGGAGATAACGAGCTCAAGTATGCAGCTTGATCATTTCCATCAGATTCTGTCGTGCAACACCGCATCTCCGCTGAGCCCTTTTCCTGCTGCTGCCCTTCCCTGGGAGACTCTTTGCTGCTATTACAGTCTAGTTCCTCCCAGCTGGAAGAGTAACTTTTTGACAGCTTGCACCAAGAGCTCTCTGAAGTAGTGCTTTGACTCCTGTTTTGCCATCTGCTGAAACCACCATTTGCATCATTTATTTCCATTTCTAATGGCTCAATCTCTTCATCATAGGAAATTTTCATCACATCAGAACCAAAGTATTTATTTCTTTGGCCACCGAGTCTCTTTGAGCCACTTCCTGCTGTCGGTGAATTCAGCATTTTTGCAGCGCCTTTTCTCTGGTACGCTATTTCTTCAGCAGTACACACAGTGTCTACGTTTTTGGTTTCTGTTCTTAAGGTTGTGATACAAGCTCCCACTTGGGTTTCTCCTGATGTGGTTTTATGAATCCTGCAAGTATTTTCAAACACTTCACACACTGACAGATGATGCTGAGAATGCATGGCAAGGATTTTCTCAAAGCTGGCTTCCCCTCGCAGGATAGGGTTTTGCACTGAGCCTTTATAACTGTCTGGAACGTAAGACCTGGCATCAGAATTCGGGAAGCTTTCCACTTGCAGGCGCTTCTTCACGGATGTGATCAGAGACATGATCTCTGTGGCAAGCATTCCTTTCTCTTCCTCTTCTGCAAGTGAAGTGCTGTAGGAATGCAGTTTTCCCATGGCTTCTTTACATAGTTGACTCACCTCACGCAGTTTTTCACTCTCCCCATAGAGCCATCGATGCACAGTTGCGAGGCAGAAAGCCGCTTTAATAAAACTATGGAGCTCCTGTTTGCTGGTGATGGGACTGTTATCATTCTTGGTGAGGAGGCCAATCTCAAAGGATTCTTTAGCTTCGGACAAGTAGAACTCTCTCTTTTCTGGAGGACAGTCTTTGGAGTGACTGTAGGACAGCAAACACACCCCACGGATGTTCTGAGAGGGAACGAAAGAGGAATGAAGGAATTAAAAACCCGGACCTCCGTCAGAGTTAAATAAAGGGAGGAAAAAAATATATTTGAGGCAAATATATTTGAAATATATTTGAAGCCCTTATACAATTTGAAGCAAATGTCAGATCAAACTGCGTGCTGCTGTGTTTCCTGGAGGAAATAATCCTGCTCTTTTTCCTTTGAAATAGAGCTGCAGTTATAGGAGAAGCAGCATTCTTAGATGGGCTTGAAAGCCCATCCTCACTCTGCAGACAGATACTGCTTTCTGCTCATCTGCTTCGCTTCCGAGCTACCCACAACACAGACACAATACCCTATATGATGCAATGTTTGAAAGCTGGATTAGAGCCAACTTTTATAGCCCGGACTCTTATACAAGTAAGACTTTCAGAATGAAAACTAATACTTACCACAGCTGTGAGGACAAACAGCGGGGTGTACTGGCTGTAGGCTGCCGCTAGCTTGCAGGCCTCAGCAGCTGATAATAAGCGATGACTGAACTCTCGGAGAAGGCTCTAGTGAAAGGAAAAAAAAAAACCAACCTGAAGAAAAACCTCATCTTAAAGGCTTTCTTTTCTAAGAGATGGGTTTAGCTGGTAAGCAACCCTCTTAGATTGAAGCAAGGCAGCTTGGGATTTTTTCTTGTCTGTTGTAGGTTCCCTGAGCACTCTGAGAACTTTGAGTCCTGAAGAGCGGGACATCGTATCTTAAACAGCCAGGTCTGTTTCTGCAAGAGCATTTTTGCTCAGGTTTACCATCAATGTGTCACTTTTTGACCCTACAATATTCTATATATTACACAGACATACACACTCTGTACATACTCTTAATGTTTTCTTTTTCCTGAAGCAAGGCATTCTTCCATCTAGGTGCTAATGAACTTTTTCACCTGGAGCAATGGAAGTTTCTTCAGCCCTCAGCACAGGAGAGGAACTGGAGGCAGGACCAAGCGTGGGTCAATTTGGGACAACAACATACAGCCTATCTGAAGAATCTACACACACAAATACCACACCAAGTCTTACCAGGTCAATCTCAGCATTGGTTTTAAAACGTACATAATCCTTCTCATTCATGGAAGCAAAGATGTCTGCCATAATACCCAAGGAAGTAGCAATTCCCTGAAATGGAAAATTATCACAGTGTTTATCCCCTTGTACTTTGAATTTTACTGCTCACAATAAAGTAGGTTCTATGTAGAACATGCCAGAAAAAACAAACAAAACAAACAAGATCCAAAGAGCAGCACTGCTAAGAAATTCAGAGATGTCATCTTGGTAGGGTTTTATTACTTTCGACTTGCACAGAGAGCAGCCTGGTGGATACGTATGAGTTTCCACAAGCGGCAGCTATCCCTATTACCACTAGCTCTAGGTTTCAACTTAAATAGCATTGCATTTTCCCAAGGTGCTGTTTGGTTGCGACAATGAAAGCAAAGTCTCACGATATCACCAAAAGCTGCATTAAGCCCTTGGCTAATCGCATCTGAAAAAAGACTCAATCTGGTTTACCGCTGTTTTTCAGAAAAGACCGCAGAAAGCCAAAAATTATGTTTAAGGTCTGGCCAGTTGATCCCAGTCTTTCTAAAAACCCAGAGCGAAGATGTCTAGAGAGATGAAAGAAGTAATAAACACTCATCACGCGTAACCTAAGAAAACGAGCATCGTTTTTAGCACACTAGCTTATTGCACTGATTAAAAAACAAACAGCGTTGGACAAAAGTCAAGAGTTCTTGGTGTTGACGTAATTGGGGGCTTCTGTAGAACCAATTAAAAAATAAGACATGAACATGTAACAGATTTATGAACTTGCTAATCGTCTCTCTAGAAGACTTGATCTATACTTGCAGGCTAAGGGTCTGCCCAGCTAAATAGTTAAGAACGCCAGTAAAGAATCTGTATGCTTTCTGCAAAATTCACTACGCATCTTTTCTCCAATAAAAGCATTCTGAGATTGAGGTCAAGCTTTAAGGTATGGCCGAGGAGAGGCGACAAGGTCTGTTTTTGTAGGACATCCTATGCTGGGGTACAACGACAAAACTTCTTAAAGCATCACCCTAGGACTTGCAAGACTTAGGTTCACATTCCTGTTTAGCTACGGACACATGGTGTGACTGTTGCTTCATCTACAGTGGGAAGATTAGCGCAACAAAGCTTTACAAAGGTGCTAACGACAGATACGGTAGCTGTTGCTACGTGTTTGGATACTGCGGTGCCAGGGAACATCCACCACCCGCAACAGATAGTGTAGTGCAGCTTGTGAACGCTCCAGCAAACAGGCATGCTTGGTTACTAGGAAGAAAAAATAAAATCAGCCTTAGTCCTAATAAATAGATAAATAAATAAAATCTGTGGCTGCATTCTGTCCTTCTCAGAGGCACCTGTGACATCCTCAGTGATGGTTCACTTCAGCTGTTTCTGCTTAATGAAAACAATTACTTTCGTACGCCTGCAGGAAAAAAGGTGTCCATAAGTCTGTGCATGCATGCGGAAACAATGCGCAATACAGGCTTTGGCTAGAATATTTGTCCTGCGTGTTAACCTTGTCTGAGGTGCATAATTGAAACATTATTGCTCAAAGACTTTTCTGAAGTAAACAAAAGCTAATCTGGAATGATTGCTAGGTTGGCAAGGATATCCAGAGCGAAAAGGAAACACTACCTTTTTATCTGGTTGAGGAAGTTTGAAATATCCCACAAATGAAGCCCAAATCAGCTCTGCTGCCTCATACCACATCCCTGAAATAAACCAGAAGAAGAGTCACTAAGCAGATGACAGCTACAGATGGCTTTCAGGAGTTTATTTTACACCTCCTTGAGTCAGGAGCCCTCAGAACAGTTTAAAAGCATACCATGGCATTTTTTGCTATGGTGACACCGAACATTTATTAGTTTCCTTTCGCTTTTGACTGCGCATAAACACACACTTTGCGCTCATAGAAAACTTCAGCTCAAACGGTCATGGAAGATGAAAGGTCACATCAAAAGCAGAAAATTAAGGCTGTTGGCCTCAAGTACCAAGCCCTGAAAACAGAAGCCCATCATGCTGAAAACGAGGGATTTTCTTGTCTTGAGAGAGGAAATTGCTCTGATCTACCAGTGATAAACTACTCCATGCCCTTGGGAACAGCGAATTTCAGAAAAGCGTTAGCAAACATGGAGTAGTACAGGGGAAAAAAGGGAACAACAACAAACATTTCAGAATGCTCATCGACTTCTGGTAAGATTAATAATAAAAAGCTGATTTCTAAAATGTGTTTGCTTGGTACAGGGCTCTAGGTCCTTGCTGCAAAGAGATGGGTTTACAACTCATCTTCTGGGGTTGCGTTACGGGCATCAGGCAGGTGTTCTACACACGCTAAAACTGTGAGGCGTGCAAAACGTACCATTTTACAGCTTGACTGCAAAGAAAACAAAATAAATACGGGAAAATCTTTGAGCAGGCATTTACAGAAAAAAGCCTTACCGAGCTTTTGCAGAATCTGTCCTCTGATTTGTAAGCAGACTGACTGAACAAGAATCCTATCGCTTTCCTTAGCGTATCGCCAGGTACCTGAGAAATGAGAGCAGAGAATGAAAAATGCTGCTGTCGTTTTCATCCTCTGAGGGCACCCTAAATCCCAGTAAATTGGCAGGATTCTCCCCGTTGAATTCAGCTGCTTTGAGTCAGGACTTACAGTCAGACAGATGACAAAGCGACAGTGCGTTAAGGAACGGAAGCAGACAGCTACAGGGGCATGCAGCTTGAGCGACAGCTATATAGAGCATAAACACAACATAAAAAGTGAAAGGTACCTCTCTTCTGTGAAGTAACAAAAAGTCATCGTATATAAACATTGTTCCACTAAAAATCGCTCAAAAGGATTAATATGGGATATCCTTGTCACCATCGGCACGTACAGCACAGCAAAATATTTGTAACCATTGGCAAAACATGTTTTCTTTTCAGATATTGGTATCCCACGAAGCTTAAAACAAGTTTTCACGCTAACACAACATGATTAGTTACACGAAGTCTTTTGTTATCAAATCTATACCGGATTCCAGAACAGAACATGAAATAAAATCACTAAGCTCTCCTAAGCATTATGAACATCTCACTGCAATTCTCAACATGAAGCATCTGTTCAACAACACGTCTTCAACGTTAAACAAACAAGTATTATCATTGGATATGATGAACATAATCTTAAAAGAAAAGCATATTCTCAAGAGAGATGAAATGCAGTGTTTTGCCTATCACTTTAATAGTGATAGCTGGTATTTTATTGAAAGCCCTCTCACATGAAGGCCCTCCTATGAGAATCTCAGTTTCACATGAAAAACAAACCAATACAAACCAGAACAGGCTTCTTACTACTTTTTTTTTTTTTTTTTAAGTTTCATGGTTCTAGAGAAACCTGAAAGTACTGACTAAACAAACCCTGAAGGCTAAGAAAAGGGAGAACAGATAGGAAACCCTAAAAATATATAGTCTCAAAACCATAACTAAATAATAATTATGGATCTCTGTCAAAGTTAGGGAATTCTTATCGTTAGAAATACTACACATTGCTCCAAATCTGCAACAAACCACATGACCAGCAGTAGAGTCGTTTGACAGAAAGGACAAAAAATCCAAAAGTAATTTTGACGAACGTCATGGTGCATTAAGGAATGGCCCCATTTTTACCATTTTGCATGCCTATCCAGCAACAGAAGACAATGCTGTAAGATCCAGAACTCCCCCTCTTTTCTTAATCACAGACGATACTAAATAATTGCACTGCAGTCTGCTACAGGTCTAGAATAAAGCATTCTTTTAGTTCATAGGATCAGCATGAATTTGGAGGATAAGCATTACTCTAACTATCTGGATTTTGGGAGGGTGGGAAAGTTGTCTTAGTCTTCTAGATCAGTCAATTGCTTGAAATTGGTCCGCATTTTAAAATTGTCTGGGCAGAGAAATTAGTAGAAATGCTGTCAATCCAGAGTATTTTCCCATCCCAGTGAAGATATACAAGGATCAATAACAGCTATTTCAAAATAAACTTGCAATATCCATATTTCAGCAAAAAGCAGTGAAGAAAAAAAGAGAAATGTGACGTAAGTAGTCATTACTGAGGTCAGATTGGTTGTACTTGAAAGTTGTGTGACTGTTAAAATTAGTATCAAAAATCCCACCAAAATAGCAACTATGAAACTGGCAAAGAAATATATACGTACCTGTTGCTCCACTGTCATTAATAAGGTTGCTTAGGATATATTCAGCTTTTAAAAGTTTACCTGATTAAAAAATTAAAAAAAAAGATAGAAAATTAATTTTAAAAATCTATCATGTGGCATGAAGTGAACAAATATATTAATTAGTGAAAGCCCCTGCAAATCATACTCCTCTTCCCAGTACCATCAGCGTGTTCACACTTAGACTAAACTTTCCAATCGAGTATGCGCTGCTGATGCTACCTCATGCTCAGGAACCGCTTTGACACGGGCTATTTCACATATACACTAATTATGGCCAAAATATGCTGATGAAGTAACTGTTTCTAGCCAGATGTTTGCTTCAGAAAATGTCATTGAGAAGCTGCATGATATTTAACCATCCTGGTACCACCTGCACGTAGATTTGTTGCTGTCAGTAGTCCTAAGTGTACATACATCGCAGTCTATAATGTGCAGTTGCACAGTAAGATGAAATTACATATAGATCTGTTTTACTTAACACACTGTACGTTCCTAGAAGAGTGCTTCATCTTAAAATATGAGAAAGTCTTCCTCGAGTCAAGCTCTGGGATTTCCGTGGAATTTCTGCGCATGCTGTCTATGTTCTACAGCGGGACTTAAAAAAAAAGGGACCACAAGGGGAAAACAACACATACCTCTCCTTTACAGGGGAGGCTAAGGCTGCGCATTGGTTTTAGAGTAAAGCCAAGCTCTGCAGTGCAGGCAGGTGGCTCCAGGCACTCAATTTCTCCCTCTGTTCCTTCCCACACCTTGGGCTGCTGCAGGATTCAGAGCAGGGGAGGTGGCAACAAGATCGGGGCAGGCACGGAGCTGCTGGCCGCCCCAGCGGTTGGGATTCCCCACTCTTATTTCTCTTCCAGAATAAAGTAGTCTAGCCTGATTCCTTCAGCAGGTTTCTGTCCCAAGGAAACACAGGGTTTGGAAACCCGTTTTGGTCTCACCGGGGAGCTCCCCAGGAAGGGAAGCTCTGCAGATGCACCTCAAAGCCAGGCGACTTGACGTCCCACCACAGAAAGCGCAGGCTGTGCTGCCTCCCTGTCACTCTCTACCTAAACACAGAATATATAGCCCAAAAACACATAGAAAGGATGCAGCATGCAACACAAAGTGGGGATTCTGCCTTTCAGCCCCCTGTCACACAGCTCACAGATTTTGTCACATGGCCCACGTCACCCGTGGCAGGCTTGATGTGCTGCAGGAGGCGCCTGAAGGTCTAATTTGATCAGCTTGATTCATGTTGAACCTTGCTTTTTGTCTCAATTGTCTGACTGAATTCAAGAAGGCTGCTCCAGCCTGTGAAGCAGTGTAAGCTGCTGAACTAGCCCATCAATTGGAGCGTGCCAGTACTCGGACACCACGGCAATGGGAGCAGAAGTCCGCAGGCACAAATAAAAATAGCTACGCAGGGAACTTAAAGTTCTCCTTTCTACAAATTAAATGTTTTTCAGAGCAGTTGGGCTTTGTTTTCTTCTCCCCAATGGGACAGTGGGAAGATACATTAACAATCCTTCAGGTGTTGCCGGTGTTATAGGAATGATGGAATTTTCATTTTTTTTAAAATCAGTTTATTCTCAAGGGGTTGTAAGCTGCATTGTTTGCATAGTCAAGTGGTCCCACTGAACAGAAAAAAAAAAAAAAAAGCAGCTGGGATGGTGCAGAGAATATGCCAGGATTCTAATTTACTTTTTAAAGGCCCTTGGTCAGAAGTATAGCAATTCAGATATCCCTGTTTGAAACCAGCAGGGAAGATTTGTTAAGGAACAAAAGCTCCAATTAGTATTTTCCACACCCTTTCACAATTTTCTCTCCTGCTTTTGGCTCTGAAACCCTTTATACCAGCCCCTTTGTGCTAGTGAGAAGAGCTGGGAGGGCTCAAGGGGGCTGGGAGTAGGCTGTGTGTTTGAAAAGATGGCACCGGGGCCGTAAGGATGTCATCCCCAGCGAGGGACAAAGTATCTTCTTCAAAGTCAAGTAGTTCCTAATTGGGCTTGAGCTGAGAAAACGGAGCAGTACCTGCGTTGACAGAGAGGCGAGCCTGGCGGATGAGCACCTGAGGTCCGATCGGCGTGGTGGGCTGCAGCCTGTGCAGACCCTTGGCAATCTGAAGAAGTTTGCTGGAGGCATCGATCCAATACAGGAACCGGTCAATCAGGAAGACAATAGCAGCTGCCGTTACGCAGTCCTTGACCATGATGGAGGCTTTCAAATAAACCTGAAAAGAACACCAGCCCCATGAGCAGCCTTGGAGAAACTCACGTCTCAAAGACTCAGTGAACTGTCTACAGAAAATATACAGCTTTAGTAACCCTCTGCCTGATGGTGCTACCTACGTCGCACTGTACAACAGATGGGATATCCTTAGTTATTTGCTGTAAGGTGGTGATGCAGTTTTACAGCAAGCGAAGTACCAAACGTTAGGAGAAGCAAGTATTCACTAGCAATTAAAAGTCTGTCTCAAAATTTCTACTTGCCTTATAATCTTTATGTTTCTAGGCATTTATGTCTTTGTGGCAGGGATCAGATAGGATTTATTATAACCTATAATTATACCTACTCCTGATCACAGGATAGGATTTTTACGATAGGAAGGTTCCAGCTGTTTGAGCTGTAGGTATCATTCCTGATTTTTTTTTTTTTGAGAGGGGTGGGGTGGGGTCTTTCTAATTATTGTTTAGTATTTGGAACCCCATAATTCGGTGGCCTGTTAACAAATTTAAATCACACCCAACAAATTACCAGCAGTAACAACATTTAGTTTAAAAGGAGGACATGAGTCTGGAAGACCAGAAACAGTCACTATGGCCGTTGTCCCAGACGGGGCTCAAGCCATCGACTCCTTCGTACACCACAAACAGACAAGCCAGGAGGCTTTCCCCCCCAGGTTACGTTTAACGACCACTAAGTCTGTACGAGCTCTCTTGGATTCCCACAGCAGCCGAGCCACCGCACCGACACCGGGAATCAGCCGGAGCTCCTGAGACAGCACGCTGTTAAGAGAACACGAGGCCAGCAAAGAGTCGTGAGGAGGCACACGGCCTCATCGTGGTTACAGAAATCCACGTGGACCTGGGGACATCTGCTGAAAACCAACCCCTGCCTGGTGGAGCAAGGAGGTGCTCCACACGCTGACATCCAGGTGATACCCTTTTTACAGGTTTGTCACGCAGGATAGGGAGGATGGCTCGCGGCCATCCTTTCACTGGAACACCCACCTCAAATACAGCCATTGGCTATAAGGAAGGACCCATCTCTGCAGCTACGGAGCCTCGTGGGTGGCCCTGACCTGTCTGGTCTTCCTGGCCACCAGCTGTTCCGCAGTCTCACGCTGCCTACGGAGAGCCTGGCTTCCTGGCTCGAACACCTGGGAGCCAGCAATGGTCAAGCACTGCTTTGCACTGTGGTCAATCACAAGAGGAAAAAAAAAACACCTTAAACCATATGAAGCCTCCTCAGAAAAAGGATGTGTTTCTCATCTCATTGACGTCAGCAAGCAACTCGACTCGTGACAGAGCACAAGAAACACAGCGGAGGGAGGATCAGGCCCCAACAGCACTATCAGAGCTTGAGAGCGCGCCAAGAAAGCTTTGTTCAAATTCACACTAAAACATCAAGTTTGGCAGGTATCGCCCATTTTTGCCTTCACATCAGTCTCCTTCCCTTGCCTGCCTTGTGCAAATGCCCAGGCAGAGCCAGAGAGACAGCAATGTCCACCAACAGCTTTAGACACCGCTTCTTGGATTCCTCCGCAGCCTCATTTCTAGCCTCTTTGCTTTTAGCCCAGAGCCCCACAATCTGACTGCACGACTCGTTCTTGATTTTTGAGCAACATCACCACCGCGTCAAACCATTTGAAGAAGAGCCTGAGGTATACGGCATGAAGGCAGGCTTGCAGCACCGATCCGTCACAAGTATTCGCTAGCTTGTTTGCGCTTCAGCGAGGCAGATTTGTACAAATTTCCTTTCTTTTTTTTTCCCCCCCCTGAGCCCGAGTAAGATTTTCTAAGAGGATGGCACTTGAAAAGGATTCCTGGAGCCAGGCACGCACAACTCCGCTTGTGCTGGCCAACAATGGAGGAATCCCCTTCTCCAAGCACCTGTAAACTGACACTGCAAACCAGCCATTCGAAATGCTCATCAACAGGCCATATATTTAAGCACAGAGCATCGCCTAATCTATTTTTTTTTTCCTCCCCTTCTTCCTTTAATAGATCGGAGCACAAAAGCCTGAGAGAGGGTGACCTACCAAACAAAAGGGCCTTTGAGTTCCTAGGAAAAGTAGACTTGGAGGAGGATGGAAGGAATCCAAGTGGCCCTATTATTTCCACTTGCACTAATTAGACATTTTTCTGTCAGCTATTGAGCACTGCTGAGAGGCCAAACTCACTGAATTCATTTCTAAAGTGTTTACAGAAGTTTGCATCTGTTTGTGTCTCTTCAGGAGGAAAATAAGCACTTCAATAGCATTGTGGAAAATCTAAACGAAGCATCCTATTCTGAAGGGCTTGGCAGTCTTGCAGCTGCATAATTTAACTCTCTGCTCAATGCTGAAACCTCTTGTGTCCCTCTCCAAACCCAAATGGACACAAAATGTAGAAAAGTCAAGCCAGGGAGAGAAACTCGGCTAATTTTTTTTTTTTTTTTTTTTTTTTAAAAGGCAGGGCTGCATGCTGCGTGGCACACAGAAACATGGTTCGATGTCAACCTTTGCAATTACGTCCCCCCTGTTCCAAGCAGTACACCGAGAAATTCATACCCGCTCCTTTCATTCCCTGCCAACTCGTGTGGCTGGAAAATTCCTCAGCACCTACATCTAAGTGCACCGGCGCACTGGGCACGCACCCAAACCATGCCCAAAGACCCTCCCCGTGCCGCTCTGAAATGAAACAGGGGGGGAAGCGGCTCCCAGGGAAAACCCTATTAACTTCCAAGATGTCACAGCCTACCACGACACAATCAGAAACTCGGCGCCGCTCGCCGGAGACGGACACTTTATTCTGCATAGTGGGCTAGCGCCCTAAACAGATTTACTCACTTTCTTTGTCGTTTTAAAGCCGACGTAGGCGCGTCTACACAGAGAGAAAGAGCGAGGTACGTGCGCACTTTGTTTTCACATCTGTGTCCATGATGTGAAATGCATATGCCTAATTGAGTTTATGACACAAAGGGAACCTCGCGGCTGGGAAGTGGAATCAGGTGGTGAGAGAATTAAATTTGCACCAGATTTCTATACATAGACCATTGGGGAAAAATGCAAAACAGCCTTTAGTGAAGGGTTGGGTGGTTTGTTTTTTCTTTTTTTTTTTTTTTCTCCTTAATGGCAATGAGTGGGAGGGTGTGCTGTTTGCATGGTTTCCTGCATTAGTGGGTTAGCTCCTCCTCACACCGGGGCCGAAGTTTGGGTCCCAGCTTTGGGTTCAAAGCCACGACGCCTCCTTTGCATTGACAATGGGGGCCGCTCCCAAGAGAGGGGAGAAGCTCAGAACCAGGGCCATCTGGCACTAGGACTGGCAGGAAAGCGTCAAAGGGAAATTATTGGTGCATAGTAAATGAGGATGAGGAGGAGGGGAAGAAAATAGGGGAAAATCTTTATGTGGCAGCTGATGTAAGAGGAATTACAAGCCCAAATAAATGAAATATTGATTTAATCCACTCTCTCTGCCCTCTTTATAAAGATCCCAGAGGCACCCCCTCCCCGCCCCAGCCCACGGCATCAGGAGGGTCCCCTTCAGAAAAACGCCCCTGCAAGCAGTGAGGTTAGAAAGCAGGGGCAGGATTCATTTCATTTTCAGAGTGTACCTGCAGTTTTGCGGACGCTCTGGATTTCTGTATTTGCTTATATCCATTCGTCTCAGATCGTTTCAGGCTTTGTTTCATTTGGAACTGCAGCTGAGCTTTAAAATCTTAAAAAAACCACCAAGAGGAGTCAACAAAGAATTTCTAATTCTGTGCACAAGGCAGGAGTTTCAGTGGCGCATACTTCCAGGTGCTTGAGTTCTCCCAAGAGCTGTTCCTAGTTAGCACTTCACTGAACCCGAACAAATTGCCCGGTTTTCTTTCCCCCTACGTTCGTCCCCTGTCAGATTAAACACAGAGTCACAACACCAATGGATTTGGCTGAAGTCTTTCACCCTTTTACCCCACGCGCTGTTAGCAAAGCCTGTCTTTCCAAGAGACCAAAGCTGCTGTCACCGCACGGGACTTCTCTATCAACCTCTGCCTTTCAGCTGGCAATCAGAGCCCACTCGACAAACAACAAGGCATTAAGCCTCCTACCACCTCTGTGATGGGCAGCAGAAAGCGTGTCTGCGAGGTGCAGAAACAGGGGACAGTCAAGTCACACAGGAAATAGCTGCAGACTGAGGAATAAGAAGCTCCTGGACGCTTTCCTCTCTGCTCAGAGCAGCAGAGGACCTTGTTTAATGGCTCGAGCTTCTGAAGCTGTTAATTAGCTCAAGTTATTCATCCTGAAGGCAATGGAGAGTTGGGTGTTGATTCAATGGCAGCAGCATTAGATCCATTATCAGCAGCTCAAAACACCACAGAACGGGTCAGGTTGTTTTTTTTATACAACCCACCACATCTCGCTTCACCAATCAAGGCACCATCCCTGACCAAGCTGCTGTTGGGACGTAGCACTCAACGCCAGGTAGCAGCAACGACGGGAGCGCACCTACCCGGCAGAGCGTGAGAACCATCTGCGCCGTGAACTTGAGCGGTCTCAGGAGGAAAGCAGCAGGCAGGTCCGGCTGCTCAACTGCAGCATTTTGGGGCGAGGACAGAACTCTTTAAAGTGCTGAGGAAGCTCCTCGAGGGGGAGTTCCTGGGGGCCTCGTGTACCTGACAAGGCAGCCGGGGTCCAGAGGACCGCAGTCATCTGCGGGAATACTTGTTAATTATTACCAAGGATAGGTGCAACAATCATTTTCTGGCCCTGATTTGTCCTGCTGTGCTCAAGCTCGAGAGTATCTGTAAACTACTGTGGCAATTCCCTGTGGTACATTAAAATACTATGTCGAAGGGGATATTTTAATACTTAAAAATAGTTAAGTGCCAGCGATAGGACCTCCCCGAGAGGGCAGCATTGAGACCACTATAATCAGCTAAAAACCCAAGAGTCTTTCCTAAATCTGAGTCCTCAAAGCATCAATTCATTTGAGAAGTAGTTCCATTGGAAAGGCAAACGCAACATAGCAATCTCAGTAAGACAACATTTAAAGTATTCCAGAGAGGAAATACTCCATGCAGCTGCATCTGAGAAGAGGAAATCCTACCCGTGAGTTAAGTGAACTGACAGCCCTACAGGTACCCGGGATCAGACTTCTTTTTTTTTATATTTGGTGCCCCACATGAATGCTGCTGAAGTTTTCCCACACCGACAGCAGAAGACCGAGTACTGTTGGACTTGGCAGCATCAGGGCTGTCACCGTGGACAGGTGAAGCTCCCTGCCCACACCTGATCTCTGATACTTCTCATTTACAAAGCGTCAGGGATCGCCCAGCATAAGGGAGGCTGGGGTGCCAGGGATTCCCTCTCGGACTGAATTCAGCCCGCAGCTCTCCCTTACATCACTCTCCGTTTCACTGGGATCACCCAAGAAGAGCTCTTATGAGGCAGGTAGCAAAAGGTCAGCCCGAAAAACCAAGATCCCAGGGCTACGATTTCGAGCTTTAATTCTCCCGTTACCACACCAACAGTTAGGAGGAGAAAACTAAATCCTCAGCCCCCTCTTTAGTTCCTTTTCAAAGGCTTCCAAGTTCTTAAATGCCACACACACACCTAAGGGTAGTTAGAGCATGTCCCTCAGAATGGTTTCCCTAATTAGCCAAGGCCCAGGTGAGGGCTGCGGGGCCTTATTTTTCTCCTGTTTTCAATATTCCCATTAAATCCCATGAGATTCTGCGCCAGCAAGCCCGGGGTCCGCGCTCCCCCGTCCCCGACAGGGAGCACGGGGCCAGCCTGCACAGCTCCCTACAGCGGGTGCAGAGGGACCTGCAGGAGAGCCCTCCTCTTGGGGGCTTTTCCTTTTGTAGTCGCACTGTACCTACCCCAGCAGATCCCAGTCCATGGCTGAATGCCGGAGCCTGGATCCAGGAACTATCAATACGTACTATAAAAATGAAGTAAAGCCCCACATCATTACAACAGGTTTGCAAACGAGCTCTGATCTTGAAACAAAAAAAAAAATAGTGTGGCATGAATCATCCCACAAGAGAACTACTTGTGTGCATAGAGTTGTCCTTCAAGGAAACCCGCAGCAGGGTTTGTGGGATCAAAGCCTACGTGTACATGGGCATGTTGCCCTCTATTGGCTGGTCACCGAGCATAAGGCAATTCCCATCCCTCGGGATAGCAAAGATCTGCAGGAAGGGTAACCCCTGGCAGCCTCCCTCTTGGGTCTGCAGCCCCAGTCTGAACCCCACAGCACATGGGGGATTTAAGAAGAAAAAGCAATCGCTCCTTATTTATAGTTGTCGGCAAGGATGCTGTTATAATTCTGATTTTGCTTTGGTTTGTTAAAAACAGAAAGCCCAGTGCTTCCCAGTTTTTGCTCTGGATACACATGTTGGTTATCGCCCTTCAAGCCTTCGGGCAGATTCCTCGGGCTGAGATGAGCTGCAGGACAGGATCAGTTTGCTAGCTGACTGCAGCTCACAGGGAGACTGTCTTAAAACCTGCTAGGAAAACGCAGAAAACATTATGTTGAGCTTGTTGAACTGGGGTGGCTTTTGCATGGGTTTGTGAATCCCCGGCAAGGGAAAAAAAAAACAAACAACAAACCCTACCATCTTCTATAAGATGCAAAGATTTTGTAAAACCATAAGCGCTCGTTTGCCTCAAGGATTACAGTAAATCTGTTGCTTTAAAATCCCTATGGAGGTGCAGTGATTTCATGTAGTGGAGAGAAATGAGGGGGGAAAAAAAGAAAACTTCGCTTACATGGCCAAAAATCTGCCCTGAGCCCTGCTCCAGCAGCAGCATGCCTCCCATTGAACCGAAAACTGAACTGCAGCGAGAGAGTGTCGAGGAAAGCCTGGCTTGCCGCTACCCCCTGTCCCCCCCAAGCTGTTTTTGCCATGCCTTTCTATTGCTTCGGCCAGCGTGCAGAAGTAATGAGCATCCCACAGCCAAGGCGAAGAAGAGCGCTTTAAAGGGCTGCAGGTGGCTTTGCCTTCTCGATGCGTCAAACTAGCACACAGCCGCCAGCTACGGGTATCTCACTTTTTAAAGTGCAACACTAAGGCAAACCCTTGAAGCCAAAGCCTAATCCGCTTACTCACTGTGCTGGTCTCATGGAGCTTTTCAGCCTACTCACAGAGTAAAACATCCTCATGGTGAGCCCCAGTAGCCAGCTCTGCCTCCTCGTAACACCATCAGTGTGTTATGGTAATGAAGTGCCTTTCATTCGTGGATCTTAAAGCACTTTTTAAATGTAATGAATTACGGTTTATGAGCTTATTCTAAGCATGGCAAATTAAAATAAACAGAGATGAAAAAAATTAAAGGTTTTTCTGAACAATAAATCGACAAAGACTTTTTTTTTCCTCCAGGGAATTATATTATCCTTCTGTCCCTCATGCCAAAAAAAAAAAAATAAAAAGAGAAGAAAAAAGTTGCTGAGACTTTTATCTTTCCTCATCACACTGTAATCACTTCTCTTCAGCCTCATTTCCCCCCCAGCTTTTTATCCAAAGAACTGAAGCAGCCTTTGCTCTGCCTTGAAATTTTATTTAAAAAAAAAAAAGGGGGGGGGGGGAGGAGGGGGGGAAGGAATGGATGAAGGAGGGGAAAAAAATCCCTTTTCCTGACTAATACTAATAATACAGGTCAAAATGTCAGTCTATCTACAATTAAATGGAAAACAAAAAAGGTTTTCCCTTTTTCCCATGGTACAATGGCACTGGAATATAAATTACCAACGAAGATGAAATAATACTTCAAAGCACATGGGGAAAGGCAGCACAACGTTTACAAAGTATTTTCAACCGCAGGATGGAACACTGAAGACAACGGTAACCAATAGACTTCAGGGGGTGTCGGTGAATAGTCTAAAACTAGCATGCGGTAGGATTTTAGGTCCCTATAGTCTATGACCCCATGATATGCTTTGTTTAACAAGGGCAGCTGCAGTTATCAACAGATGTTTCAGCAATAAATAATTGGTATCATCTCAGAAAAGATCCATCTACCTGGGGAGAGGGCATAATGCTGCAAACACTGCTCCACTATTACAGCCACATTAATCTCCCATCTAGCCAGGTCTCTCAGGGAGTTTACTGCAGGTGTTTATCCTGGGAGAGAGCAGACAAACGCTCCAAAGTTAGAGAGCTGTGTGGGGATTGTAAAAGAGGTCAACCTCTGCCATAAATTTCTGTCTGAGGCCACACACACCAAAGAGAAAAAGAAAATAAATACCCAAGAAGCAGCCGCTCCCCGCCGCCCCCCCCAGTCCAAGCGAATTCAGGATCCCTGCAACGTGGGATGCTGGCGAGGGGACGCTGGGGCTGACACCTCCCAGCCCTGCAGTTGGCTTTTCTGAGCTTCTCGTTGCTCCGTGCTATTCCAAGCAATCGTCCTCAAAACAAGACTTGCTGGCCATACTTGGGCAGGGCGCTCTCTGAAACAGGGGAGATCTCCTGGCTACCTTGGACTTAACAGTTGTGCAGCTGGACGAGACCTCCCTGCCCCAAACCCCAGATTTTCAGGCTGGACTGCCCCTTCCCATGAGGAATGGGACCGTGTTGGCTTCAGATATGCACCACAGCAAGCAAAAAAATCCCCCAAACCCCACAAACCTCATCTTTACTTTATGTCCGTCCTGCCAAAGGGATACTCGTTAGCCTAGATATTACGTTTGCCATTGAAAAGGGAGCCCTCTATTTACCTCAAGTCACGTCTGACATGCCTCCAAGAAAAGCGGAGAGCAATCCACATTTCCTGCCGCTTCTGATCTTTAAGCAAAAAACCTCAACGCCTTACAGGATGGCATCCCCAAGCACCATTTGGATCCTGCAAGTCCTTACACAGCCATGTATCCTTTACTCACAGGAAAAGTCACATTAAATTCTTGCCTCTCCTGCCTAGCTTTGGTCCTCGAAGGGATCTTGTCAAGTAACTCTCATGAAAACAATAAAAGCAGGTGATGAATTGCACAAGCCCTACTAAAGAGAGTAATCGTCATTGCCTCCTAGCAGTGCTGACTTAAACAAGGCACAGCCTTCTCTTCAAATTCATGACTTTTTAAAAAACTTTATGCAAACATTCGGCATTTTAGTTCTATTATAACGCCAGTTCTTCAGGGAAGGGACTAACATTACCTTAATGGAAACAGAAACAGAACTGCCCTGTGAAACCAGAGGAATGGACAAAGCAAACTAGTGCCCAAACTAGCCTGGGCTGAGCATTAAACTGAGCATAAACTGCATAAACGCAGTCAAAGTCATCGCTGCGTGTTCTGCAAGGTGCTCGACGCACGGACAATCCGTACGTACCTCCGGGAGCACTTCTAGACAAGGCAGAGCCAGTGCTCTCTGCCCTGCAATGTCTTTGTCCCTCTCACAAATAAAAGTCACATCTCTGGCACTTTGGCCTTTACGAGCTGCCCCATCCCAACGCAGACTCGCTCTCCTCTGCTGCCAAGCAGTTCCTCACCTGCTCCTGCCAGCATGCAGAAAAACGAGCCCCTGAACCCACAGGTGATACTACCTACCAGGGCTCTGCATACCCTCAAGCACCTCAGCAAGACATTTTATGCAACAGGTGTGTTGAACTTCATACCAGCAAATCAGGGAGCCTCACGCTGATCATATCTTGCAGGTTTGTTTTGTCTTCTGGGCCGAGGTCTTGTTTGTATTGCCACTTTTCTGGCACAAAGGGCCACTTCATTTCCTTTGCCTCCTCCAGAAGGGTCCTCAAGTCCTCCGGAAGCAAAGCTGAAAAGGTCAAAGAGCAGGTAAAGATATTGGAGAGGGTTCAGCGGCAATACAACAGAGCACCTACCCTGCAAAAAGCACACCTCCCCTCCCTCTCGGACATTCTCCCAGTCACTACCAGCTCTTAGCTCTTGCCACCAGTCTCATCAGGAGTCATCCGTTACCCTTGGCTGCTCTGCCCTCCAGGTAAATGGGAGCCATCAGCCATTAAAAAGGCTTTTAGCAGAAAGACACACCGGCTGGTGGCTGGCTGGGCGTGAAGAGCTACTCCAAGAGAGACAGGAGGAAGGAAACCTGTTCCCCGTGTCAGAGCAAACGGGGCCAGCAGCACAGAAGAGCATCTGCTCTTCAACCTAATTATTTGACTGATGATTCAGTAAAAAAACAAAAAAGTTGTTGGCCTGAGTTACTCAACCCGCTTTCAAAGCGCTAGCCGGAGACTACAGGACACACTTTCCCTCAGCGCAGGAGAGCTCACTGCTATAGCAAGACAAAACGGTTTAAGCCACATGCCTGCGAACTGTTATTAACATGGCAGTGCCCACGGACACATGGCAGATGCCAGCTGAAGGCTTACGACAACATTCTCTAAAGCCGATGCATCTTTAAAGCTGGCTTAGCCGAGTAATTCACACTAACTGAGCAGCTGGCCTGAGCTTCTGCATTTCTCTTGCAGTTTGAAAGAGAAGTTAGAAGTTATGAGAAGGCACCCTCGGTCCAGGCACAACCAGCACAGAGCCGCACAGAAACCCCTTTCACCTGAACGTTTGCAAACCCTACCCAAAACACAGCATCCTTTCCAACTGGAAAGGCCAAGCACAAAGGAGTCAGACAGATTTTTTTGTTGTTGCTGTTGGTTTTTTGCATGAGGGCGAAGTACTCCCAAGTTCCCACTCCGGGCCCCCGATCCTCCGGCGACATGCCAGAGCTTGCAAGGCAAGAGCGCGGTTCGGCCCGTGCCCTGCTCCCTCCCCAGGCTGGCCCTTCGCCTCCCGTATAACCATTGGCTTCGGTTGGATCGTCAACCTGACCCGACCAAGGATGCGACTGCTAGTAGGAGCACACAGCTAGAGATCTGGGCTTGGATTTGTCCCTGCCTTTCAGCTGCAGCCCACATTAATTTCCTTGCAACAGGGGTGAAGCTGCAGCCTGAGTGCGCTGTGCAAACCGCTCGGCCGGCCAGACTCTCTGGCCAATAAACGTGGATTAACAAGGATTATTGACCAGATGGGGTTAATGGTGATCATCAGCTGCAGATCTAGCCCCTTCTGGCCATTAATCCCCAGAAAAAAACCCCACTCAGAGACCATCATCGCTTTAACAAGGCAATGCAATAAATGTATTACTAGATATTTTTTAATCACGCCTTTACAGATGACTGTAGAAAATGCACTACATAAAAAGTCCATTTCATGCTCACAATATAGCGCATTCACTGGTACGTTTTTCCTAGGAAAAAGTAGGAAGTTGGATATTTAGGGCCCTTTTTCCAAAAAGTCACCTTTAAAGAGATAGCACTTTTCCCCAACCCACGTTTTCTCACTTGTTGCTGCAGCTCTGGACACGCTTCCCGTTACACATCCCAGCTTCCCACGCAGCCACGTTTCCCTGCCCTTCCGAAGCGGCGTCTGCAGGGGCTCAGCCCTCCACGCCACGGCAAGGTGGCCACACGGCAGAGCTGGAGGGGCAAGGAGGTCATGCTCCCACCCTCACACCTCTCACTGCAAAATCAGTGCAGGAGCAGGGATACCCACCTCATCACCAGGAACGCAAAAGGATGGACAGAGGGGTTTATCCCCCCGTGTAGAAGAGGGAAGATCAAGCTTCCCAAAATCTTTTCCAAAGGACGATTTGAGGGGCCTGAAGGCAGCCGCAGCACGCACACGCTAGCCCATATGATCCCATAGGACTAACATTTTGGGGAGGGATCCAGAGAAATAGGATGCTTACACAGATCCCCTTTCTGTCTCCTCCTCTACTTTCTTCTGGCTTTCCCACACAAACTCACACATACTTGAATAACACTACAACAGGGAAAAAAAATGAGTGACAGCAACTATGAAAATAATCAGTGGACATTGGTATTCTCTCTAAAGCATGCAGGTATTACCGCTGTCCTCTTGTTCCTGTCTTCCATGTTATCCTTGATCAAACCCTAATCCCCCACCTACTTGATGCACTAAACAAGAAAGAATACGGTCAAATTCTTCAATGTTGAACTTTGATTTTTAGAGAGACGTCCTCCGCAGTCACTACTGGTTAGAAGCTGGTTAGAAAAGGAAACCAGGGCAACATTTTCAGAAAGATTTGGCAGTCTAGGGGTCTTCAGTCATCTTTGGGGTTGGGCAGTCCCGTAAGCCTAGCAGGATACCGCTTCGAGTCTTGCTGTGACGTCTAGTTGTCACCGCATGGAAATAAACACAATTAGCGTGTTAGAACAACAAAATGATGTTGTACCACACAACCATCCACTAGAACCACACCAATCGGTTGGGTAGCTCATACAGCTTTCTGCTAAAATCCAACTTCCAGGCCAAGAGTTTACTCTTGTAACAGATAGCTGTTCTCACTGCAGGCAGTATAAATCCATTAATTAACAAAGGCTGCACTCGCACAGAAGTTGATTGGAACCATTTCTAGCCTAAAAATAAATAACAAAGCAATACAGACCCACCTCACACCCATTCTGCCCCTTCAACTGAAGCAAGATAAGGATGCGCTCCTTTTCCCTCTCCCACCATTTATTACATGTATTTGGCTTTCAGTTTCTCCTGCACCTGGTCTGGGCGAGCCGGGGCAAACAAAGGCAACCCCAGGAGGAGAGGGGGGCAAAGAAACCCCCTCCATCTCTGCGCTGGGAGGGTCTCCCAAAGCTGAGAGCCCCCGACCTGCGAGGCCCTGCCTTCCCCGGGCCGAGAGCCCCAGCAGTTATTAATGTCGCTGTCACCACCTCGCTGCTGGGTATTTTTGTTTCAGCTGATGGGAATACCATCCTCCTCGAGAAGCCTCGAGAGCATCATTTCAGGCTCTGATCGCCCATTTCCTGAAGCAGTTTACCTGAAGGACCATGTCTAATCAAGTGATTATAAGGGCGCTGATTTACCTTATCTGGAACTAAACTGATTATTTCTCATACTCTGTGGTATTTAATAGGAGAAAAGGAGGGAGGAGGATGAGGGAAAAAAGCACTACCTGATTAGGAGTTCAAGAGCCTATTCTAAGGAGCCATAACAAAGCTTAAAAGAATTTGTGATGAGGAAACAAAGTACCCTTTGTTGAAAACAAAAAGAGAAGAGAAAAAATCTTCCAGTATCCATAACAGAAACCTATACGCCACCCTCCACCGCAAACAGACTTAGGTGCTTCAGAAAAAGGCAGCTGACCTCCCAGCAAGAACAAGGATGGTCAGAAAAACATTCTCAACGGCTCCACGCTCCGAGACAAACAAAGGATTTTAAAGATCAAATTAACATTATGGCCGAGTCATTCATGCAAAGCAAAACTAAACATTATTAACACTAAACTGGAAAACGGACAGTACTGCAGGTGTGTCACGCAAAAGAAAAACTCCACATAGATTTTTTTTTTTTGTGGGTTTTTGCTAATGCCTTTGTTTCCCCTCCCAGAATTTTCAGATTCATCCTTTATTATATTCTTCCGTACTTGCTGAAGTTATTTTTCTGTGTGGCAGAAAGGAGAACATAACCTCTTCGCCCTCTACCGAAAAGGTGTCATTCAAAAAAGTTCAGAAATTCAAACGTGGCTTTTATTTCATAAATAAAAAAAGCTTTGGCAATGAAGTTATGTAACCCTCAAAGTCTGAACCTAGACATAACTTAACCAAGTGTATTAGATCCTTTCATGATTGACATGAACTGGATTTCCACTAGAATTAGGAAATAATACTTTTGGGGGGGTTGGTTTTTTTGTTTGGTTAGTTTTTTTGTTTGGGTGTTGGGGGGTTTTTGGGTTGGTTTTTTTTGTTTTGATTGGTTGTTTTGTTTGGTTTTTGTTTTTTTTTTTTTTTTTTTTCCACAAACCACTCTGAAAGGACCATGGCAATACCAAAATAAACACTGGTTTCCAGCTTGGAACACCAGCATTAGAATAAATGAAGAACCTTTCTATTACAGCTCTCGCTAATACCGCTTCCTTTCCCGGTTATTTATTCCAGCCATTAGCTGGCATGGATTTTCCTTTCAAGAGGGATATTGCAAGTTGGGTTTTTTTTGGACACCACTTATAGAGGTCACACACATTTTACAAGATAAAGATTCAGGCAATGAGCTCTGTAATATATTAGGAGAAGCTGACAAACAGAAAAGGCCCTCCCCCAGTTCCTATGAAAGGAGAGGAAATATGTGCCCTTATTCAGAAGTTGCATCCCTTTTTTTTTTCTTTTTTCTTTTTTTTTTTAATAACTGAAATTTATGTGCATCAGCAAACTTTCAGGCATTGTTCTTCCCAAACTAAACTGTTCCTTACAGCCTCATGTTTACTGAAGCCTAAAATTAGAACTGACAGCAATTCACTGCAACAAAGTGGGCTTCTTTCCCTGCCTGCCTGTAGCCCGCATCCCATTCACGGCCTCGAAATCCAGGCATCTCTTGACATTCATCTGCCAGGAGAAGAAAAATAGGGCAGGGCTGAGGAGCAGCGGCTGCTGCCACAGTCCTGCCGCCTCTCACCTTGGCACCGCAGGTATTCCCGCTCGTCTTTCTCGCTCGTGTCAGCCTTTGCCGACAGGAGCGTGTCCAGAGCTCGCTTGCACTCCTGCAGCAGCGTGGCCACGGCATTTTGATTATTCATGAAGGCTGATCCCACTCGTCTGTGAATTGGGTGTCCCCGGGTGCACAGTGATCAATTACTTAGGAGAAGACACGGATTCTAAATGAAAAGGATCCCTTCGAGGCTGAGGTACCTGGTGAACAAAGGAGGGAGAAAATGATTAACTAAAGTATCATCAATTATCTGAAAGGCTCAAGCAGGGAGAAATAATAGGGGAAATACATGAAAATACATGACAGCCTCAGAGGACTTTATTAGAGGAGTGTGTGAAATGACTGCAGGGTCTCGGTGACAAACTGCGCAATGCAAACATCTCCGACACGCCAGGGAGATAGGACAGCGTCTTCAACGGAGCTGGGAAAGCCCAAGCAGGGAAGTGACAGGCCGGGCTGCGCCAAAGCCCCTTGCACTTGGGAGGCTCGGGCTGTCGCACGCCGTTCGCCGGGATTGAATGGCAGAGCCGTGCACGCTCTGAACTCGCAGAGGATGCTGCGTGTGTTTACCAGACCACGGGGCCGGCTCCGGATACACTGTAGACCAGCTCACACGTGATGTGCAGGGTACCAACCCCAAATCCTTTCCAGTTACTACAGTCATTCTGGGGGAAGTCCCTAGCAGCAGAGGTCTGCCAGCGCCCGCTTGCACTGCTTTTATTCACCCGGCTGTCTGGCCTGCCGCTGCTTTTCCACTGCAAGTCCTTCAGGCGCTTATGACATTGCCAATTGCAACGCAGAAAAAAAACCCCACCATTTCCATCCCGGGTATCTGGGCTCAGCATCTGCCAAAACAGTCAAGCAGCTTTCAAAAATGAAGCATGAAAGAAAAAGTTTGGGTCATCATCCCCCCAGCCTCACTTGCAAAACTACTCCCACAGTTTGAAGCAACATAGTCAGAAATAGCCTCTGTAAAAACATATCCAAAATTGGGGAAACAGCAAGCCTATGGAGGGGGAAGGGGAGTGCAAAGGAACACACACACAGTTTGCTCTGCTGACTATAAACAATTTATATTTCAGCAGCTAAATTTTTCCAGACAGTTCTTTATTTGTTTTTTTTTTCCTTTCTGTTGCAGCTCTGGGATCGCTGGATCCCGGAGCTGGTGGCAGACGGCCTGTGTTCTTAACAGCACCAAGAGCAAGCTGCCAGATTGAAAAGCAGAGGGCAAAAGAAATGCACTCATGCGAAAGCAGAGAGGATCAGAGAGCCTGCCGTGGAAGGGCAGGTGGAGCAGGGCAAAAGATGGGATTCATCAGCAAAGAGCCTGGAGGCAGGAGCTAGTCAGTGGGGCTGTGACTGATTCTGCAAACAAATGTCAAAGAAAGAAGAAATTTTAAAAGTAGCTGTAACAGAGAGACCGAGGACAGGAGCACAGGCACATGAGAGCAACTGGATAAGCAAGAGATCAGCTAGATGCAGAGCCAGGAATAAAAACTTAGGTAAGACTATCACTGTTAAATGCTCAACATTTCCTAGCGTCTGAGGCTTGGCTTTGCGATCGCACTGGTGTTTTCCTCGTATCGATTCTTTCTACGCAACCCACGCTATGGAGCACCTTGGCAGGGCTTCCTTCTACTCCACAGCACGGCACAAGAAGGTCCCAGCACACTATTCAACCAGCTGCAAAAGCAGACTGTAGTCTTCACCTTCTGGAGGGCACAAAACATTCTTTAGAAAGAACGAGAATCACAGAATAGAATCATAGAGTATCTCGTGCTGGAAGGGACCTCTAAGGATGATTGAGTCCAACTCCCTCTGTAGGGAGTCTCAAGAGTACAGCGTCAGACACAAAGGAGCTAGCTCCAGTTCTCAAGGCTGCTGTTGATGTCAAGTCACATAGGCTGTGCCTCGTTTCTCCATGTCACATACATGAGAGAGGAACAGAGATGCCATCTGAGATCCGGCTTGTTCGCTGGGCCTTCCAATGGACAGCTAGAAACCTCCTCCTCAGGTGCTGCGACGTCAAGTTTGGCAGGGTTTGCAAGACATCCACCATATGAACGAATAAAAAGCCCATATAGCGAAGAAGCGCTCTGAGAAACAGCACAGGTTTCATTGCTGTGGTTGTGACTCTCAGCCAACCAACTCTGTGCTCGGAAAGCTGTTAAAAAATTAACCCACCAGGACAAGCAATCCAATAAAAGGTACAATACAGGTCAGAGCTCTTATAATGAGAGCAGGTTAATGTCTGCACTCAGGCTCAGTTCCCATTCCTCCAACAAAACACCGAGGTGGGCTTTCCACTGTTTTCCCTCCCCTTCATAGCTCTGCCCAAGTTGCTATTTCTACCTTCCTTTTCTCCCATTGCTTTTGTATTATAAATGCCTTCCTAGGAAAGGATTTAGAGGGGTTTCCAGAAAACACGTGCACGTGCAGGTATCAACACAGCCCAAGAATACAACTCCTAAGCATGGCAAAGTTTAAAGAAAGCCACAAAAGCAGAATGTATAGCTGAAGGCCTCTCCTAGTGCTTCTCTCTCTGTCCTGGAACAGGACACAAAGAAACAAAGCAGTACGAAAGCCCAGAAAGGCTCCTCCATCTTTTTAAGCTCCAAATAAGAACGAGCAGGGCCGCCCCACGTGGGGCACCATCCTGTGGGTATTGAGCCAGGTGAGCATAGCTGGGTGCTGGGATCAGCCCCACATGGCAAAGGGACAACCAAGCACAGGGCACAGTTATGGGTTTCTGTCGGGAGCAAAAGGAGACGAGGCCAGAGACAGGGCTGGAGACACAGCTACAGCGTGCTCCAAAGCCCACCCAGGAGATGGGCTGAACTATCTGTCAGCAAACAAAGATCATTCTAAAAAAAAAAAAAAGCCACCACACTGACGGGATTTGCTGACAGCACAAGGTCCTAGTCCACAAAGGATCCCTCTCCCTAAGCACCTCCTGGCTGGCAAGGACAGGCATCTGAAACTGCTAACAGCACCCCAAAAGCAGACTCTCAGGAACAGCAGAGTCCTTTCCTCCTACCCTGCCAGGTCTAGAAAAGCTGATCCAGTTGCTGGTTATCCATTGGGGGGGGGGGGGGAAGCAGCCCCCTCTGCTATAATCACACTGACACACCTATGCTAGTGTTGCTTGCTCTGTTAACTGCACTGACATCTGCTAATTGATTTATCTGATTACCCTGCCCTGTGGGAACGAGCGTGCGGCTGTCCGTGAGTGCCTCCCAGGTTGGGATGAAGCATCCCTGCCATCTGGCCCTGACTCCAATCCTTCGTGTAATTGATTTCTCAAAAATCTCGTCTTCTACGGAGTCCCCTCTAGCAACCGCCGAGCACGCATACACGTATCTCAGATCCGCTGTGAACATTAGTCCGAGCGAGCGGAGACTGCTTCAAGAGCGTGCAGCGACACATTGGAGAAAGCCTGCATTTGACTGCCACCTCGCAGTTCGTAAACACAATTTTCTATGAAGATGCACTAAAGCAAACAAACGCTTGCCTTCTAAAAAATAACATCGCATTAAGAGCGTCCACGGGAGCTTACAGATATACTCCAAGTTATCTACGTTGCAGTCCAGAGCACAAAATTAGTATTTCAAACCCAGCTCGCAGAAAGGCTGGAAGGCTGCGGTCTGGAAGATGACATTGGGTCTTTACTGTAAGCAGGAGGGCCCCGTGGCTTTGTGAGCCACACAGGCTGCCAGTCTCACAAAGAACTGACGGGGCTTAGCGGGGAAGCTTAAATTAGTGTCCAAGTACAGCACTCTGCTTCCTAGGATCGCAAAGATTTAACTCACCGGGAAACTGCCAGATCTATAACAGTGATATAGGAAAGTCAGCACGTGAGAAATTTTTCTTCAAGTACATTTCTCCAAAGAACTGAATAAACAGCGAGGACACTTAGAGTCATAAACAATGATTTACAACAGCAGCGACAACAAAGTGCTGGAACCATATAGAAAAGCGCAATAAACTGTACATTACTACTCAGAAGGAAGATCGCCTTTAGAGACCCATCGCTGGGAGCAATGACTCGCATCATAAAATCAGCTTAAAATGCACCAAAGAGCTTTAAACTCTAGCAGCATCCTTTACGCAGATGCCACTTTAACTTGTGTTTTGTGACAGCTGTAGCATTGAATGACAGCCGGGACGCAAAAATAGCCAAGCACGCAGCTTACGGACCTGGGGCTAACGCAGGACCTGAGACTAAAGCCCAACAGCAGAATGAGCACAAACTTCTAGAGGCCTTTAGAACCCTTTCGGTGTTTACTAATTAGCTTTCTTAAATCCTACCAAACAGTAGTTTGAGACAACTACAGTTCTGAACTGATAAAAATTGCAGCTTGATATGCTGCAAAACCATCTAGGCAAAAAGGCTTTCTAAGGACGCACAAACAAATGCTGTAGCTACCACTTTCAAAACATGTAGTAAAGACAATTTTGCATCAGGTTGAGGACTTGATCTTTACTGTCACCAGAAAACGCTTCTTGAGTCCAGCTTTGGGCACAGAGTGTTTTTCAATGGTTGATGTAATTGTGACAACACTTTAAAACAGAAATGATGAAAAAACTCTGTGCCAAAACTGGTCAGAGCCCGGATTAAAATCACTCCTTGCATCAAATACAATGAAAAAAATTACAAAGCTCTCGGGGGATGAGAAAATATATTTCTGTGATTGTCCTCTAATTGGAGATTGGGTTCAGAACAAGAGGGAGGGAGGGAGCAATTGGGAGGGCTACAGGGAAATTATCTCTTTAATAAGAAACGGGCCATACTGTGACATTTGAGAGCCCTTGGGCTAGAAGACCAAAAGATGTGTCAAGAGAAAGGAATTTTAAGTTCTGCTGCAGATAGAAGGAAGCCTGGGAGTCAATCTAGCTAGTTTAAGACCGCAATTAGCTTTGGAGGCTTTAAAAAAAAAAAGATCTAATTGCCACATTCAACCTTCAAATACGGCAAGCATAACAAGCATCGGTTTCTCAGACAACATCACTTGGGAAATTTTCCGCAGCATTACGGTCCTGAAACACAAATTAGAGATCGCCAGACCTTTTCTCTCTGAAAATATATTATCCTAATTTTCATCTTATTCAGGCTGCCCTCCAGTTCCAGGGAGACTAATGAAGAGGAAGCAAAGACCTGATGAGTTCCATGTGGAGACTACATTTACGGATTAATCCCAACAGGGAGCAAATAAACCTTATTCCCAGAGCTCTCGGTCAGGACTCGACACAATCAATAGAGGAATGGATAGTTATTTATGACTGAGGCTTTTTTGACTTTCAAATAAACATTTTAATTATTTTAAGTGTTACACTGGAACTTAGATTCTGAGCCCTGTTTTCATTTCGATGCCTTGCTCTCCTCCCTCCTAATCCCAAATCACTCCGGTCATTACAACACTGTGCAGATGATACTGATTTTCATGCCTGTAACATTTGAAAGTGTTTCCCAAGACAAAAATCCACTGGCCAGACAAACTAGGGAGAAGGAAGGAGGAAAAGGGAGGAGGATCCCTTCGAGCAGAGCCGGTACGAGAGGAGCACCCTCAAACTACGCTGGGCCCAAAGAAGCAGAGATGCCAACTCCAAAACCACCTTGCCATCACGTTGGCGCACTCTGCTCCATCTTTTTACGCAACCTTTCTCTGCGTGCTCTTACAAGCAATTTTAATAACCAAAGTATTTCAGAGTGTTTCTTTTTTAACAGCTGTTTTTTAATTCAAGCGTCCGCATCTCTTGCGCTTCTAGATTTCCCTCTGGTTGAATTCAACAGGCTTTCCCGTGCCAATACCACGTAGCGGGACAGCATTTTTTTGTGCATGCTGGGGTAGGAATCTGTGCCTCCGACTCTGTGAAATCCAGTTTCCTTGTTCTAATCAAGTAATTAACTGCCCGACACGAAGACCGCACACAGCAGCTCATGGTGTACCATGGCCTATCTACAGGTAGCTTCACTAAAGTCAACGGGACGACACTCATTTTTGAGGCAGCTTTTTAAACTGGTATAGCCTCTTGCTAAATAAGGAGGAGAGAGGTAAAATCACGACACAGAGGCAGTGCTGGATCTATTCTATCTGCATCCCCTCCTGCAGCTGTTCAAGTTGTGGCCTCATCTTCATTCTGTATTATGATATTTTTTGTGTCGAAAATAGCAGGCTCGACTTTATTTTCACATTTGGCAGCTTGAGGGGAAAAAACCCCAAAAACCCTATAGGAAAAGCAAACGTGCTTATGATAATTTAGCATACATTTCGGTGATCGAGTTAGTGTCACCTTCCACAGAAAGCAAATTCTGTTTCCTTACTATTTCAATGCACACATGCTTGTGTTTTCCTAGAGCATTTACCTTTCTTTTCAGTACACGGAAGTTTTGCCACATGAAAGAGAAAAGATGGTTTTAAAAAACAACAACAACAAAATAATCAATTTGCTAGGGGTTTTATTTATTTAGTTTACTTCTCTGGCTTAAAGATTAGATGTTTTCTTTTGGTAAAGCTGGATATACCAAATGGCATTGGCTGTATTAAAATAAGGAAGAACCTCAATCAAAAAGCCTCTCCTAAGGCAAGCTTTCTTGTTAATATGCACCAACATGAAAGGCTTTCTTTTCATCCTATACAACTACAGTGTGTGTAAATTGCAGGGGGCTCATTGGCATAAATCTTGGCTGTGACCTCTGAGGTAAACTGGATTTACATTACTTTCTGACAAGAATTAAATGAAGGCCTTGTGGATATATGAACAGCCTTCTAGACTGCAACAGATGGGCATGAATGTGCTCCCTAGGCAAACTATCAGTGACATCTGTGTCCTCCAAATTCTGGTGGTCTCAGCCAATTAGCAGGCAAAAGCGGGGAAGGAAAAAAAAAAAAGCCAGCCTCTGCACAGCTACCCCAGCCAGAGCTGAAGCAGAAGTGCTTCTGTTTAGAAATGGGATCAAGAACAGCCTCCAGCAGCAAGGAGGTGGTTAGCCAGCTGAGTATAATACGGAGGTAATGTTACAAAAAAAACCTGAAGTAATTAGGTAGAATGGATATTAATATTAATACAGAACTAATCCCAGCCTCAGCTAAGCCTGTAATGGGCTACCACAATGGATTTACACTGCTACAACAAAGAACAGAGTTTTGTCATCCTAAAAGCAGAGGAGGGGACAAAGCGAAGCCCAGTGCCTGATACAGTTAAGGCAGGCACTGCAAAAGCCCAGCTCTAGATCCATACTCATCCCACTCTCCCCGCAGCTCTGCAAACCAAAGAGAAACTTTGCCTGTGCAGACCTGCCCTTAGGAATCATGCAATATCTTGAGTCGGAAGGGACCTGTAAGGATCATCCAGCCCAACTCCCAGTGCGCCTCTCGGGTAGATGGGTTGGGTAAGCAACGTACTCAACAGCCGCTGCACCTGCCTGCTCCAAAGCTGAGCTGAGTGCTTTGTGGAAGAGCATTTAAGTTGCAAACAGACCAGGAAAAGAGCTTTTCTGGTTTTGTTAGAACGAGGTTTGGGATTTCTTAGTGTAGCACGGACACGGAACAGAGGTTCAGTAACGTTACTCCTATTAAAAAAAAAAAAGAGCTCCAGAGCTTGACTTCAAAGCTACCCTTAATCAGAGAAGGTCATTTGCCAGCACTTTTGTAGGAGCAGGCAAGGTGTACGGGCTCAGGGGGGTGCCAATCACCCACAGAAAACTGCATGAGCCAAAACCACACGGCAACTGCCCACCGCACGGAGCTGGCAGAAGGGGATACCGGGGGAGTTCAAACTGATCACCGAACTACAAACTCCGGTTCGCTAAACGCTCGTTGCCCAAGATCTATGCTTTCAGGCACTCAATTATAGCAGAGTGACCCAAATACAAAACGTGCGATAAGCCGTCCCTTACGAAACACATTCCCTGTCTCCCGGTTTGTAATCGAGCTCTACGCCCAGCCGCACGTCCCTCTCATGGCAGGAGCGGGCAGGACCTCTGGCTAAAACCAGATCTGCGATGGAGCCGGCACCGGGTGCTGAACAAAAGCACCTGTTGTTTTGCCCTGGTCGCGACTTTTCAGTGCTTTCCCCTCACCATGGCTATCTCATGTGCTACTAGGGGACGCAAAAAAGGGAATAATTGAGGGGCAGATCAATAAATTTTAAAAGTTCTAAAAAAAAAAGGAAAAAAGACATAATGAATTTGGTACAGCACATATTTTTAGATCAAAGATGCCTTTGAAGTGACAAACCCTTAATCCATAAACTACTGAAGCACTTCCTTTCTCTCCCAAACTACTTGTTGTCAAATAAAATGGAAGTTAAGGAAATTATCTTTATCTGAAAATGGCCAAAAGAAGCCATCACCTAATGACAGCCTTGTCAAAATGACAATTGGGGAAATTGTTAGGAAAGGGAGGCCTGACAACCGAAGGAATAAGCTTGCTGTTTGCTCTAATCTGGTCAGGCAGGCCCCACACAATTCCAGCCAGCTTGCTGTGTGAAACAGCTAAGTCTTTGTCAATGCGAGCAGGGGCTGGAAAGACTTCTTTCATGAATATGTATCACCACCCTCCACGTCTACAGAAAAAAAAACCTTCCAAACAGTAAAATAATAAAAAAAACCAACCCACAAACCTAGCCATCACCATAAAAAATAAATCCCAGGACAACAAAATCCTAAGATATGGAGCTATGCGGAGAAAAAACCTACTAAGTAATGAAAGCGCACGTTTTAGAAACGGAGCCAAAAGGATCTTCTTCCCAAAAGCTTTCTTTGGACTTTTATTCCCCAGCAGACTGGGATGAGGCACTTCAACCCATCACTTGTAAGAACACAAGAGCAAAACGGCCCATCAGGTTATGCAACGTTTACCACCGTATTTTATATCTAGCATTTGTCTGAACACGTTGCGTGGGCATCAAACCCCAGGCCAGGAACACACACCGCTGGGCTGGTAAGATGAAGCCTCACACCAACGCCTGCTTACTTGCGCAAGGAGGAAAGCACCCAGAGCAGGTCTAAACGCTTCCGTGGGCAAAGGTTTCAAGTCCAGGCAACGAGACAGCTTCGTATCAGAGCAACAAATTTCCTGGGAAGCTTAGAAATACATGACATTAAAAATAAAGACAATTTTAAAACAAAACAAAATTTTTTCCGAGAGATGTTCACGACCTTCTGTAAATTAAATCCTTCACAACACCTCCAGTCAGTTTGAATCATGGGTCCCCTTGGAGTTTGGGGGCTTTTTTTTTTTTAAACATATATACAATATTAAACTTCAAGCATTCAAAAGACTGGCATAAAATTGAAATAGAAGAGGAGCCAAATCAAGCCTACTGGACTGCCAATTGAGGCTGACGTACAGATAGAAAGCGCCTTAAAGAGATGAAATGGCTCAGAAACGCACGTCAAATACTGTGTCTCTGCAGGACTGATGCTGAGACTCTTGTCAGCCCAAACACGGTGTTTAAAGCAACAGAAGGGCAGACGGGGAGAGAACGCAGGATCGAACAAAGTCTACGCCTGTTGCGGAAAATCCAAACGAAGATATTTTAAGATGTGGTGGATTTTGTCTCTATTGAGAGCTATGACATCATTAAAGCATTCCACAGTGTTTGAAAAATTACCTTCACATGGTTGTTACCTTTTTAACTTTGCTTGTACAACTGCAAACTAGATCTGAATTTACTAGAGAGCTTGCGGCAATACTAAAAACTTCGGTTTTTCTCCAAGTAACAAACAGAATACGAAAGTTTGACTTCCAGCAGAGATACCGAGACACAATGCTCAATTTTGTGGTTTACAACATTATGCAATGTTTGCTGTAGACATTTCCATTTCATTAGCATATTCTACTTTACATGAAATCCAGCAATGAATGCTGTCCCTGATCTAAGGCTAATCCTCTTTAAAGAGCTACAGGCTATATTACATGTGGCCACAGCCACGGTTCTGCCACGGCTGAATCGCTTTGAAGCCTATTGAACAGTGTTCCCTTGTGAGACTATACACAGAGCCATAAACCAATGCTCCCTGTGCTGTGAAATCCTACTGTTTTCATCACCAAGAGTTTCTGTAAGGGACAGACCCTCCCTAGTCCCAAGCAAGGGGCTGCACAAGAGGGAAGAGATACGGGGCTGCATTCACCCACCTCTCAACGCCAGTTATTGACAACCGGAGCCTCTATGCCTACAGGAATACAAATGCCTTGTTTCCAAACATCAGGCAGCAACTGCTCCAAGGGAGGGTTTACCAGAACAATAAATCAGGTAAAGATGAAACAGGCACCTGCTTCCTTGGGCAAATCCTCTCTCTCACAGTCCAGCAACAACCTTCTGAAATACAGCAGGTTACAGTGGCTCAAACCAAAAAGGCGCCAGCCGATAGAACCCAGACCGAGACAGAAGATGCCAAAGTGAGAATGTTGATGGAAACATGGCTCCCTCCTGTCTTCTCTTCCTGCCTCTATTCCACCTCAGATCCCTTTCTGCCGAAAGGCTCACTTTTATTTCACCAAGGTTCACATTTATTTCAGGTTGCCAGCTAGAAAGCAAAAGCAATACCAAAATGATTCACTAGAAACTACAATTAGAGCCTACATCCAAGGAAAATGCATGTGTTGTGCCAGTAAGCTCCACAACATGCCAATACTGCAGGTGGAGCAGTTTGGGAAACAGTCATATATATATATCTGTATCTCTTTAAAGATTAAAAACAAAAAAAGAAAAAAGGTCATGTACCTCCAAGGCAGGCTGCATCTCTCACAGCTGGGTGCCCTTAAACACTATAAACTGAGATAATAGAGTTTTTATTGCCACACAGCACAGTATGGGCAATCTTTAACACCTTAACATCTACACAGATTCAAAGGGCGGGGGGGGGAACCACCATATTCGCAGGTCCTGCTACATATCAACAAAAGACAGTTTTAGTGCTTACCTTTAACTTTTGAAAATAACTTTTTTTTGCTCAATGACTGCTTTTGAAGGGAGCCGGAAAGGTTGGTTCTGATCAGTTTGCATTGTACACATGAAATTTTCCCCATCTAAATGGTGTCAAACCAGAGTGAAATGATTCAGTCTCTACAGAAAAAATCCTGGTGCCAGTGAAGGCAATATTTAAGGTCCTTGCTATCAAAATACTCTCTCATCCAAAATGTTGACATTACAACACATTTAAGATTGCTACTATATACCTACGAGACAAGACCACATCGTCCCTCATGTGGCGGATGCTAAGAAGTACAGAGATGGTGTTTTGGAGGCTATTCTAAGGCGTGCTGGAGCCGTGAAGCTTCTGCTTTCAGCCAAACCCCTTCACTGGGGCCTGTACCAACTCTCACAGCTTTTACACTCCAACAGACTTGCTTCAGAGCAAGAGGAAACATATTTTTTTAATGCAGCAAATAGATTTCATCTTTGTTAGAACCTCATCAATTCCCAATACAGTATTTGAAATACTGTCCGCTAGCTGAACTACGTATTTTGATGCCTTTGATTACTGCTGGTATCTGGCCACTTTGAGAGCATGCAGTTTCCTCACTTGAGTACTCTAGAAGAGGAAATAGCAGAGAACAAACTGAAATGTTTGACAGTGATGTCCTAGGGAGAACAAACTTACCTCTACCGTAATCTTTGTGGGATATCTGGACGGTCATTCCAGTTCTTGCAAAGAATGCTGTTGGGTCTCTTACCCGTCACAGTTGATCAGTGGGATTTATAAAGGTTGATAAACCCTCACTCGACGGTTCTAACACACCAGTTGAAGCCCTCTCGTGTTCAAATCTTCAACGTGAGATTTGATGTGAAAGAAAGATGGAGCTTCCACTTCCTGGCATACCCTCTATCGCACAGGACTCCAGGTTATCATACTACATGCTGGGCTACCCTCAGCAACACAAACTTGTCTTCAGCGAGCCTTGATAAGGTCTTGTGAATCTGACAAGGCCAAAAATTGAGAGATCATCAAGACATCATACGTGGGAAGTTCATAGGGTATCAGGGGGGAGGGAGGGAATAAAAAAAATAAATCACGCATGAATTGTATACTTGGAAGCAATTACAGAAGGAAAAGCCTTATCTGTATGCCAAGTATTTTCTCTTTCTAGTTTGAGAGAAGTTCCACAAAATAACAAACGTAGGGAGATGCATATGCCAGCTAGAAACGTAGTGACGTACAACTAGGGGAGCAAAACTTCAACTGATAAATCACTTCCACAGACAAAGATGGGAGAAGATCACCAAATAACTGAAAGCTGGACTCACAGTTATCGGTAAATAAAAGAGAACTCCAGTAGGACTCGCCAACAAAACCCCCACAGCTTTTTAACTATTATTAGAAGACATAGGGGAACCCCACAAGCACAGTTACAATCAGCAGCTGTGCACAGACTAGTCATCCCCAACATGTTTCTAAGTTGCACAATTTATTTTTTTTTTTTCATTTTCAACTCTACTGAAATCCATTAAGACACTCTTCTCAGAAACGCAATGCTCCGACACACTTAAGTCTCCAGGCTTTGTTCCAACCTCAAAAAAAAAAGACAACAGGGAAGAGCTGACAATTTTTCTTCTGTATCAGGGCTTAAAGATGATTTAATTTTGAGCAAGCAGCAAGCACTTGACCTATAGGGAGGCATTGAACCTCCCTTACTCTTCTTTTTTCCACTTCTCATCTCATGAAAACTGGAATTACAGGAGCTTGTCTCCCACCAAGCTGCGTGAACCTTCCTCCAAAGACATAGCTGTCAGTAAGAAGGGGCTCCAAGTGACAAGGAACACCTCCTCCTCTTTCCACAGTGCCCCTTTTCCTAGCCCTGGATCTCTACCAGTTATTTACAGAGACGGCAGCCATCCTTTCAACAGAATAAGGAGTGAAATGCTGAGGACCCACCACTGGGTCTTGCTGCATGATGCCAACAGTCTGTTCCACCTCCTGGTCACGGTGTTTGCTTCCTTGCTGCCCCGTGACTGTGTGTTTTCACTTGTCTTGTAAATCACTCCACAGGTATCTAGTCCTGAGCAGCAAAAGCCAACTGGGGAGAAAGCGGAATTAAGGGCAGTGGGATGGATGAAAGGAAGAGAATCCAGACAGAAGGAGAAAGGCCCCAGAGAAAAAACAAACAAAGGGTGGAGGGAGCGACAGAGGCGGTAGGAAAAACAATCAGGGGGATGGCAAGAGGGAAGAACAACAGACAGCAAGAGGGGCACGAAGATGGAAGAGAACCTGAGACAGCAGACAGGCGAGAAAGAAGCAAAAGGGAGAAGCCAGAGGCGTTCGGAAGGAGGATCAAGGGCAGATCGTGATGTCGAGAGTGGCATAAACTTGGACAGTGCCATAAACAAAGTCCATCTTGTAAGAAATAGTTCTCGTCAGTAATCAAGGCGAGCTTCCTCATCAGTTTATTCCAGTCAGGCAAGATAGGAAGTGGAGGAGGGAGGAGTTCTTTTTCCCGAGTAAACACGGAGCAAAGTAGTAAATAGAGGGAACTGTGCTCTCTCTCCCCTTCCTTTGGAAGGCCTCCTCTCTGTTTCATGGAGCGGAGCTGTTCTTGGCACCGGGATCAGTGAACGCACCTCCTTCCGATGCATCTCTCCTCCCTCTCCCCGAGATCCATCTGACTATCTTGCTTTATCCTTAGAATACACATGTCTTTGAGCAGCATCTATTTCTTTTCTGTTTGAACATAAGGCACTTGGTTGCTGTACAGTAATAACAACTCATTGCAGAACCCACCTACAGGTTGTTGCATACTCTGCTATGTGTCCCCCAAACAAACTCCGGGAAGTTACCACTGCCATTTTCACCATTAACTTACAAGTACCACAACAGCTCTTCCATATCAAAATGAAGTTTCTGACTTAAAAAAAAACCAAAAACCCACAAAACACAAAAAAACACCAAAAACCCCACAACAAACGGTGACTCCCCATGTCTGGTCACACATTGCCACCTACCGGCTCCCACCTCCGTACCCTCAACAGCACTAAGGTGGTTTGGGTCAGGCTGTGAAGCAGAAAGGAAGAGCAGCAGAAAGGCACAGGTGAGTTGAAATACCAACGACTCATTACAGGTGTAGGCAGCGAATATTATTATTGCCTAGCATCGTCTACATACATGCCAACACATCCCCCAGCCCAGACTTTATGGCTCTAAAGCAGCAATTGGCTCTCACCAACCTCCCCCTCAGCGTCTCTGTACATCCCACACAAGTGAAGGATGATTTCAGGTCACCCCTGTGCCACCCCAGGAGAGCAAGCCCTGGGACAGAGGAGGTATAAGCGCAGCGTGTTCCCCGACACCCAGCACGCCCGGTCCCATGAGCCAGGCGCCCACAGTAGCAAGACGCAGAGCGAAGCATTTAACAGTGGGGTAAGTCAGCGGACAGAGCACACGTCCCTGCGGGGCTGCACAAACCACGGGAATACGGAGAGGGCTGGGGGGGCTGACCCGTTGCGCTCTTCGCAGGCTTTCTGCTAACCTCACTCCGGAGGTTGCGCTTCACATCTTTCACACGCGTGACATCGAAACATAAGCATGTTGCTTATGTCCTCTTGTGGCGAGAGGCCAACCCTGCAGAAAAACGGCATCTCCGCCTCTTCGCCTCAAACCCAAACCCCAATACATTCAAATCCACCGCAAGTATTTCTAATGCTAAGTTTGCTGTAAGAGGTCTCATGAGGTCACAGCATCTGCTTCACCGCTGACAAGCTGTACCAGTGAGTGGGAAAGCCGGTAAGCCAAAAACAGGCCACCAGAGAAACCACAGAAATCATACTTACACATTTACTAATGCATTCAACCTTTACACCTGCATCCATTCCATCACACAGCTGGCAAACCTAAGCACTACATGGGCAGTTTTAATCACCACATGTAAAACCTGGCCTTAAGAGGGAAGGACAGAACCATGGTGAAACCTCAGCACCACTGAAATCAAGGCAGACTTGCTGTTGATCCAACAGGATAAAGATACTTTCATCATGTTCATTTAAATAGCAGAGGCAAATAGAAAGTTTCAGATTGGTCCAGACGACTGCTGGTCTCATACCTCACCTCAAATGTCCGCAGAACAGCTTTTCTGCGGCAAGAGAGAGAGAACTATAAAGGACATGATTCCTGAGCGTCCGAGAACAGTTATCACAGCCTTCCCAACTCGTGACGGGCGAGGCAGGCCATTAACAGCCATGCCAACTGCCCCATGTGCCAGAGCACCCAAAAAAATCCAGGGATCTTCTGGTAAGGTTTCTAACAGTGTGTTAAAGCACAGGGAGGAAGTTTGGGAAGGAAGCTTTCACACTGAGTATTTGTGTTCCGGTGAATTCTTTCTGAATTACTCAAAAACAGTCCTTCCCTTCACTAACCCAGACTACACTTTCTATAACTCCTCTGACCTACCATGAACTTCCCAGAAAGAGAACAAAACATATTTGCCCTCACTGACTCTCAGATTTTCAAAGCCAGTCATCACTGAAAGCAATGTAAGAGTTCCTAGTATTTTCCAGATTCCAAATTTTCCAGATTTGCTTGTTTAGGCTCTGGAGTTATCCAAAGCCTTACAAATCACTTGTAAGAAAAACAATACACTGCCACAGCCTAGCCAAAACCACCTGACTCTTTCAGCCTACACATCACAAATACTTAATTACCCCAAGCGACTAGCGTCAATAATGTGCCACCGATAATTAGATCGAGAAGCCACACCGGGAATACGTAAGCAGGAAACATCCATTCAAAGTAACAAATATGACTTTTCCTAGGCCTTCCTCCTCTCTAGGGATTGGCAAGGCAACAAATACAGGTGTCTGAAAAACAGCCAGCTGGAAGGCAACTTGAGAGGAGAAAACACCGTTCTGCTCCACCTTTAGCTTCATATCCCACGCTGTCTTCGTAATACGAGGGAATGCCGCGCAGCACCAGCTTCGCAGCGCGACGTGGGAAGGCTCAAGTTTCCATCACCCCCGCTATCCGTTGAAGAACTCCAAGGACACCAGAGCAGATTCACGCTCCGGAAAGGAAAGCACGTCTCGGAACAATCACAACCTCGAGGGCAGAAGGGGTTGTGCAGACAACACAAAACAGGACAGCAGCAAGAGCAACTACGTTAATGTTGACATCAGCTCCCCTGGCCCAAGTCCCAGCGGCTTGCTCACCATGCAGGACAGCTCAGCCCTGCAGAGCTTTACAAGTTTCTTTGCAGTTTTGCTTTCAACTGCAGAAATTTCAACTTAAAAAAAGAGAACTTATTGGCGTACAAAAGTTAACTCTGGTAAACCATGAAACCATTTCAGCAAGAAGATCCCCAAAAAACCCACAAGCACAGAGTGCCTGAATTTTTTTTCCTCTTACAAGGCAAACCCAGAGTTGTTTTCCTGAGGCTGGCAGCATTTCAACCAGTTAGAAATTTACCAAAGAGAGAGGCAGTAAATCCATTTCCTGTCCTCTCCTGCATGAAAGCACGCAGAGCTATATTTAAATCATAAACTAATAAGGAATATGTAGTTAATATAAGGTTACGTAATCCTAAATAAAAAAAAAAGAAGGGTACTTACATACCTCAATAGGTACGAGTATCAAATAATCCTATCAGAAAAGCGCTCTCGCTGCCTGGGAAGCGGGCTGTTTCCGGAACCAAAGGGCTGACAGGAATTACAACCACCATCAGATGCAATAAATAGCAAGGTTGCACAACTCTGGCTTTTCCAGAAAGCAGCAAAGTGCTTTTGTGTGAACACACACGCCCATCCCTGCCTGCTGCAGGAAAAATATTCTGTTAAGGGAGAAACCTGGAAAAAACTGTTTTCCTCTCTCTGCTTCTCAAGCTAACTTCTTGAAAAACAGTCTAACCTCTTTTTTTCTGATGTAAGGGGAATAGGGCACACGCAGCAGACGTATTTGCCTGTGTACAGATAAAAGCTATTTTACAAGAACCATAAAGGAACTTATCAACCCACGAATAATTTACCTGTTTGTTGAATAAATAAAAGGAACCCGCAAATGAAAAAATAAGTTTACATTAACGAACACAATCCTTCACAGCCTGTGCCAAAGCAATCAAACCTACAGTAGTTATCGAGGCACACCACCTTGCTAAGCACAGCACGGTACAAGCACAGCAAAGGGAGAACAGCGAGTACCTGGGATTCAGACCGAGACAAAGTCATCTCGCTTAATAAGAAAGATGAAGTAGTGGAGAGAGAATTGCTCATTTTTTCCTACCAGATGGCAGGGCTGCCTCAGGTTTTCTAGTAAAATGGAAATTTTCAACTCAACTTAGATCAGCAGCCAGGTGTTTCCCCCCCCCAAAGGCAGTGTAATGAAGCTGAACCACCATTCCTTAAAGCAAATAACCAACTATTTTAAAATACTCGATTTAACAATGTCATCAGTCAAATACTATGCTTATAATGTGCTGCTTACTGAAGTGTTTTACTCTTTAAAGTGTTAATTTGAGGGTGGAGAGTAAAACTGAAGTTATTTTACTCGAAACCGAGCCTGCGCACACTGGATCATAGATCCTTGCCTTCGCTGAGACTACTGCTTTGAAGTAAGTTATGAGCACGAGATTTCTAGATGTCCACGTAAAACCCCAGCCACAACTGAGGCTACTTTTTTTTTTTTTTCCCCCCCGGTTTATTCACTATAACAAAAGATCTCGGTATACTTTTTGAAAAAAATCACCGCAGTCCACCCTCCCGGCTTAAAGGCGGCCCGCTGCCCCCGCCCTTCCCTCACAGCCGGCCCCCGCCTTCCCTCACCGCCGGCCCCCGCCCCGCTGGCGGGAAGGCCCTGCCGCCGGCCCAGCGGCCCACGGCGCCGCCGCTCGCTCCCCGTCTCCCAGCCCGGCGGTACCGGTGTACCAACGGAGGAACCGTTGGAAGCCGCAGCCCACCCAGCGCGGACCCTCCGGCAGGTACCTGAGAGGCGCTTCCCGCGGCGGGCAGGAGGGAAGGCGGCCGGAGGCGGAGGGCGCTACCGCCCGCTGACAGGTGAGGGGGAGGCCGGGCCGAGGTGCGGGGAAGGAGGCAGGCCGGGCCCGCGGGTACGGGCAGAGCGGGATGACAGCTTTAGAGATCTCGCTGCAGCGGACGGCCAAGGCAAAAAGCCACCGCTAACCAGCACTACACTCTACTATACCAGCAAGCCCCGGGGGAAGCACGGGAGACTGCTAGTTAACAGCTAAAACCAACAATAACGCCTGTAAATTCCATCTAGCACATTCCCATCAAAGACATCATTAATCTCAACCCCTTCGAGCCCCACGTTGGGCATCAGAAAGGACTGTGGTGGTTTGACTGTGGTGGTTTAACCCTGGCCAGCCGCTCACTCGCCTCTCCCCAGCGGGATGGGGGAGAGACTCGGGGGAATGAAAGTGAGAAAGCTCTACCTTGAGATAAAGACAGTTTAACAGGCAAAGCAAAAGCCCTGCCCGCGCAGCAACACAAGGAATTCATTCTCCACTTCCCATCGCAGGCATCTCCAGGAAAGCAGGGCTCCTTCCCAAATAACAGTTGCTTGAGAAGACAAATGCCATTGCTCCCAACATCTCCCCGCTTCATCCTCCTCCCCCCAGCTTTATATGCGGAGCACGATGTCATACGGTAGGGGATATCCCTTTGGTCATTGGGGTCAGCTGTCCCAGCTGTGTCCCCTCCAACTGCCTGTGCACCCCCCGCTACTCACTGGTGCAGTGGCATAAGGAGCAGAAAAGGCCTTGGCTCTGTGTGAGCGCTGCTCGGCAACAGCAAAAGCATCCCTGCGTTATTGACACTTTTCAGCACAAATCCAAAACACAGCCCCGTACTAGCTACTATGAACACAGTTATCCCGGCCAAAACCAGCACACGGGGTCTGTGGGAGCTGTGGAGATCCAGGCTCAGTTGGGGCTGCTGAAGCCATCAGTGGCCCTTCTTCCCCTTCCCTAATTAATGTAGCCATTTGTAAAATTCATTAACGTGAATAAAGCCAATATTTTGCCTTGATGTGCTACACAGTTGTATAGACCCCAGATTTCTCAAAATACATGTTTTGCCCAGTTCTGATGCATTTCAGAAAACAATTAAGATACTAATGGAAGCAGAACGCGCTTCTAAGTTGCTATCAAATTCAACCCGAGACAGAAAACTTTATCCGTGTGCTGCTCTGGAACTAAGTGAAATGCCTTGGTTTTCCCCCGTAACCAAACCTGACCTCAAGTAACATCTCTCGTCCTCTTACTGGTGCGAACCAGCGAAGGGCAGAGCTCAGCGCAGAAAGGAGACCGTCCACCCTCCTGCTCACAGAGCTGCTTCCAGCTCCTCCAAGTTGAGGAGGAGGAGGAGGGATGGATACCAATGCCACCGCAGCTGGTCTTACAGATGGCAAAGGAATAACCTGCCATCAGGGCGTCTCTCCACGTCTGTCAAAAGCACAGATGATATTTCCTAGTTTGTTTTAAAGTGAGCTCCAAGCTACTTGAAATTTTCTGTTTCTCTAATCAGCTAAGCTTGGTAGAAGCACTGTTGTAGCCTTAGAGTTTATGTACAGTGGTATAATTTAGCCTTAAAAAATCCCAGCTTGACTGCAGTGATGATTCACCTAGCCATAAAAACACAGATTAAATTGTACGCAGCTTTTCCGTATCTTTCACAGATTAGAGCTGGTGAGATAGCTCATGATCAGTGTGTGACATGTCTGGAACTTAGTGCAATCTCCAAGGAGAAACATGACAAACATCTGCACTGTCCAAGTCCAGTTAAATGGCTGCTCACATGTTTCTCCGGTGAGTAAATGAGAACTCATTGCCTGGTGCCTGCTTTACATAGCCAGCCTTTTATTTCTTGAGACTAAGTTTCAGGGCAGGAAAACACAGGCCTTGCATGTATAGAGGACCAGAGCACAATGTTTGCTAAGGTGTCTCACATTTTATTTGGATGCACTGCAGTCCCTCAGATTTTGGGACACAATTTAGTTCATAAGCAAGCATCTCTGTACTGCATGAGAAGCTTAAAAAAAAACCCCCAAACCAACAAAACCAAACCAAAGTTATTTTTAGTGCTTGGTTTTGGTACAGACAGCTGGGACTTTCCAATAGGCAATGGGCAAATACCTAGAGCTGGTGACAAGTTCTCCTGTAGGGCTCACTGATACTCCAGCTTTTGCTTTCATTTTACATACTGTCACATCAGCTGCTTCTAAACACTGTCTTTTGTTTCATACAAGAGGTAAATTCTGAGTAAAGAGCCAAAAAGAGTACTTTATAGACATTTGAAATATTACCGCCTCCGGTCAGACTGCATTTGTACGAGTCATTTGCCCGATACCTTCTAGTCAAAAGCCTGCCCTGTAAAACAGAGCACGCAAGCCCAAACGCTCCTTAACACTCCATTTCAAGTCCATCAAGTAAACCTTACTACCACTGCTAAGTGACAGATTTCTTCCAAAGATAAATCTACCTGCAAAGACCCTCATGAAGAACTAGCTGGCAACAGTTTACAGTCATGGGTATTTTTCACAGTTCCCAAGTGCTAGGCAGCCATTGCGAGAGGCGGGAGATGCACCGCTGGGAAGAGCTCGGCACAGAGCTATCTGTCACTCTGCTGCGGCCAAGCGGTGGGGAAGGATGGTCATCGTGGACCAGGCAGGCTCACCTCCCTCTCCGTTCTGGTGGTTTCCTTACATTTACGGTCAGCCAGGTTGCTATAAATTACATACGGTCACTATACAACAGTACATGAAGTATTTTAAGGCCACACTGAAGCCAATTTTTTTTGGTAATGCGGCGATTTCACGCTGTGATTTTCCTTCTTTGTTCTAGTTCTGAGGATTCATTTCATCATGACCTCTTTTGAAGAGGCTGAAACTGAAGAAACAGTAACATGTCTCCACATGACCTTTTATCATCCTTGCCAAAACGACAAGATGATGTTTCGTTGCTTGAATTTCTGTCAGCGAGAACAGGTCAGGGCAGATGACATGGCCAAGTTTGGCCGCGATTCTACTATCTGCCATTATAACTTAATGGATACTCGTGTTTCTCGGATTCAGTTTTCATTGCAGTTTTACAGAAAACTCAACAGCTCAGAATTTTGTTTTGAGATAAAGAACATGAGCAAGAGAACAAAACTGATGGTGGACCAAACAGAACTGGGTTACTTAAACAAAATCGACCTGCCATGGAAGTGCATCATTTGTTTTGGGGACTACCAGATTTTAGCAGAGATTCAAGAAGGAGAGTCCGTGGATTATTTTGAGACTCACTTACACTTGGCTGAAAGGCCAATCTTACAAGAAAGATGCCTGCCATCGCTGCAGCCTACACCCGAGAAGGGCGTTTCTTCCTTGTTTCTTTCCCAATGTAAAAGCCCCATAGAGATTGATGAAAACGAGTCGTGCTAGTGGGGAGAAGGACCCTGGATCAGGTTTTGATCACTTGTAACCTGCACAACTTCCAAAACTGAAGTCTATCACCTCAGTCCATTGTTCTCGAGGGCTCTCACCGCTGCACATCAGTCTCCCCCCTCCTTGTTTTCAGCATAGGCATAGCACAACATACTTGGTTCAACAGAAAGAGATTCCTGCCGCTGTACGTCCACGGGACATACGTGCTCTCTCATCACCACTCTTCGCCACATCAACGTGTGGGAAGCGCAGAGGGCCGCTCGAATCCTTTCAGCAGGTTTAATTCAACAACTGTGACCACGTGCCTTGAAGGTATTTTTCAAGGCATTAATATAGAGAGCATGCAGAACAGTGTTTTAGCCGCCCGGCAGAGGTTAAGCTAAGCAGGGACATAACGTCCTGCTGCATTTGTTAAGACTTGGTGCTTTGCTTTTGACATGAAATTCCAAACAGTATTTTCAAGCCTAGGTTGTAATTTTCCAAATTTTGCAGCTTAGAACCACTTTGTCAGCATAGTTCTTTAAAGTTAATGTTTTTATTAGCTTTGCATTAGTGTTTTTATTAACTTCACAGTGAGTTTTTTTTCTTCTGTTTTTAAAATGAATTAAAATTCAATTTTAAGTTAATTTCAGGTTAACTACTTCTGCTTGTGAATGTAAATAAACATGCAGTGTCACCAATCACACTATGTAAAAAGCCAGAAAAATTTTCTAATAAAAGCATTTGGCTGCCTAGTAAGGATCTTCACCTACAATCTAAAAGCACTTATGGCAAATAAAATTATTTCCAGGACAATCCAGGCAAGAAATTTTCACTGGCACTATTCCGGGCTTTCTAAAAGCAGCATGGCACCAAGATAAGAGTTGACTAAAATAATTTCAGCAAGTTTTCTACCTCTACTCCCCACCCCAAGCTCTCTGAGTTTCACACACACACCCCCCCTTAAGTATTTCTCAGGTTGTTTCAGTTCATTTTTTCTTTGCTAGGGGCTCGGCTTGGGTTTTTTTGTGAAGTAATATAGTTTGCTTTAAAAACACACTGCAAAGAACCAGAATGGAGCACAGGTAAGAGTTATCCACCTTATCATCCCTAAACATTAGGATGGATTTCAGCATTAATCATTACAAGAACACCAGAATTATAACTGAGGGGAGGACAGCAGAATTACACAACATAACCTGAGATTAAGGTGAACAACCACAAGTCACAGGGGTGGCAACAAAACTCAAACACAGGCTTCTGAGGGATTTCATTTCTCTATTCATCTCATCCTTGCCAAAAATACCTTGGTTCCCGTCTTTACTGCTCTTCGAGCCAGGCTCCGGTACTTACTTCACTTTTACAGTCTCTGGCTTAGACGTGCAATTCAGCCACCGCCTCGGCACAAACGCCTCTGTCACACACCCAGCCCCTCAGCTTAACAAAACCAACCTGAGCAGGTATCTCCGTGTCATCAGACACGATGCTACCAGTCGCTGATTTCCAGTAGCTGTTGGCTGCTCAGCTTTTATACGCTTTTGACCTGAGCCTTCCTACTCTTTAATTAGACAGAGACTGGCTAATACCTGCATATGAAAAGCTGTCTAGAGAAAGAGAGCAAGATGCAAATATAATCTGAACTAAGCTCTTACACATAAAAGCTCTTCCATGAAATCAGTCTCATGAAATGCATGGGATTTCTTACGTTCCCTCATTTGGCTCGTGCGAGGGAGGGTTAGTTTTCTATTCCCGGTAAGCAGCTCTCTTCCTATTAGCACTCCTAAATTATTTTAGATGACATGCGAGTTCTTGTTTTGTACTGATTTGGCCTTAAAAACCAGGTTGCTAGTAGTACCACTAAGCAGTATTGTTACCAATTTCTGTTCACTGGCCCCGTCACAGAGGACATTCACCCACCACACTGATGATATTACTCGCATACACTTTCCGAGCTATTTTCCAAAGAACAAGTAACCATCTCAATCTCGAATTTTCAAGTGCAATAGATAAGCAGAAGCGCCTACAAACAGTACTTACCCGAGAAAAATCTTCTGTCTGGAGCACTGCATCTCAGTAGATTTTGTATTCACTCTGTTCCGAGAGGCTCTATGGATATCCACAGATCTAGAGCGGAGCATTCCTTAGGCACATCTCCAGGTACCAAGAGAAAACCTTGGGAACGGAAAAAAACCAAAACCCAGCAATTTAATGGTTTACAAACACTAATCCTTTCTACAGCTACATTTACCTGGAGGAAAAAAACCAATTCCAAAATACACTTTAAAAAATGAATCCTGTCCTAAAGGATCCTATCATTGTGTTGATTTGACCAGCAGAAGTTAGTTTGACTGAAGCAGGAGCATTATTTCCGCTCTCCCCCACCCCGAGGCTGCCGTTAGTCATATGCTGCTAACTTAACTGTGAGAAATACACCACACAAAGGCAGCTAACATTTTTTGAAGTTTTGGCTTGGCTCAGCTGTCTGAGCATTCGCAATCATAGAATACTAAAAGAGAATAGCTGAAACACCAATTTTACCCTTAACCAAGTAACTCTGAACAGACCGCCCAAATTGTCACATCAAATGATTTTATATTCGATAGTGGCTCAACTTCAGCATAGAAACATATTAAAAATAATAGTTTTTCTGTGAAAACCACTCTATTTCCTACAGACAGACACCATTAGCTACGTCAAGCTCAGACAGACACCAAGACAGGGAAGCTCTTGCATTAGACAAGGCAGGTTATCTTACCCTTGAAGTACGAGGGTACAGCTGCTCGATTCTGGTAGAGAAAGGGCTCCACGCTCCCCGTTCTTCAAGTTCTCTGTTATCACAGCTTGTCAGAGCTTCCTTTCCAAAACAGCACGTCTCCAGAAAAACGCTATAGAATTCAGTAAAGATACAGCTAATTATCTGTTAAAACCTTCTTCACTTAGCTGACGCATGGGTAATTTTGGGTAACTTTTTCACAATTCATCTTCACACGCTGTTTTTGCTGCGTACGATGCAGCAGCCACCAAACCAGCAACAGATTAAAACATGGCCAAACATACGACTGACTGAAAATTTTAATGACTTTAATTTGTACAGATCTGCATTTTACAGTACCGTTGAATTGTTTCACATGAGCTCTTTATATTATCTTCCCATTTCTTAAATTTCCACAGATATTGACCGTAATCTCTCAAGTCACTCTGGTGCACTGAGCTCTGAAACGCAGTATGTATATTATAATCGTGGCTACAGAACATGCCCGTCACAGTAAAAGCCTTCAGCTGGAGTCAGCTTCCTTTTTCCTAAGCGATTGTTCATTCCAGAAGCAGGACTATCAGCTAATTTCCTTCCTCAAAGCACAGTCACAACCAATTAATAACCTCACTTTCAGTGGTCAGGAAAAGTAGTGACCACCACAGGGTAAGTTACAGTTTCAACAGGTAAAAAACATGTTATTTACATGTTGAGAAAGTTGTCTTGTTTCAGTAGGAATTTATTATACAAATAAATGTTCAGAAGTTACACAGTAGCAGCTTATGCCAAACCCAAAATATACATTTTGATGTGTACAAATTTTAAAGCTTAATACAGGCATTGCAAATGTAGATAATTACATTAAAATATTTCCCATGACATAGCTACGATTTAAATTAAGAAATGGAATGTTGTCAACAAGATTTATCTGTTCATTAGAGCTGATATTTGTACATATTTAATGCAAGTGTGCAGTGGTTTTGTTCAAATTACCACAAAAAGGACCACACTGTCGTGGCCCTGCTATTATTTATAGGCTCAGACGATCTCAAACAGTGACACAACTTTCACCCACAAATTCAGTTCTTCTGACAACGCAGATTTACTACTTTTACTCCGCAATGGTGAAGTTACACCCCGTCCCCCTTTTTTCAGGGGAAAACCAAGACAGCTAAACAAAAGAACAGTAGAGTAGAATGGCTTTACTGAAACTTTGGGGAAAGCTTGAGATCTACAAGGGGTTTGCACCTTCTCTTCAGTGAGCTTTTTCTTTTTTAACAAGTAGCACTTACATTAAATATCCGGGGAGACCACACAATACGTTATACCAGATGTGCAGTAACTCAACTCCTTGATTTTCAGTCCATATTAGTTTAGAGGCACAGGAAAGCTAGAGCGCTTAAACATACTGTTTTTAACTTCAACTTCTTTTTTTCCCTTTTTAAAAGGCAGATCTAGGAATTCAGTCCCGAGGTTCCTGTTCTTCCCACTCCAGCAGCAGAACGATCATCCCTCCCCCAGTCTGCTCAGAAAACATTGCTTTTCTGGTCGAGCTGAATTATATGTTTTCCACAACTAAAGAATTTTAAGGACCATGTAGTAACAGACATTGGTCTGTTCGGGAGCAGGCAGGAAAATCAAGACTTTGGCCCTCCCAGTTCTCCCCTAGATACCGACTAAAACTTCCCAGTTCACACAAAGAATTTTTATAGTTGTTTTTCTATCTAGCACACACTACGTCTGGCGTAATATACAAGACAGTATCTTACCTAACCTGATGATTTATACTATGTTTGAGGTTAACTGTGCTTACCATAAAGCAATAAAAAAATAAAATGAACAGTACGAGGACAACACAAGGCTAGGAAGGCTATAAGCAGCTAGACAGGGAAAAGCTGCAGTTTACCATGGGTGAAATTCATTCTGCAGCTGGCTAAGTACACCCTCTAAATAGCTAAAGAACAAGTCAAAAAGCACATTTTGGAAATAAACATTTTTTTAAAATTATTTTTCTATATTCAAGTATTAGATAAATTATATAAGACCGTTTCTGAGATAAACATTAGGCCGATGATGAATTTTAAAAACAAAATCAGTAGAAACATCATCCAGAAAAAAAGGCTAGTTAAAATATAGATATGTCAAGCTATGAAGCTTAAATTAGTGCAGATAATTTCCTATTAAATCCAGATATCCAGAAATATACACAATAGAATCATCCCAGTTTTCATAAAAGCTCAGAAGGTAGATGATAAAATTGCACTTAATTCTGAATTAATTCAGATAGCAAGTCATTCCCATTCCTTGCTGATCAATTTGTAAGAGAAAGGGAACCACGTTATAAAAGAGCAAATTGGTTTTGTACATTCTATTTCACTTTTCAACATTTGGTCGTAAACAAGGGCCACGCAGTTTCACTATCTGTCTTGACGATCAGAATCGGATATCCTTACATCCGGTGCAGACAAATCTAATACAGGATTTACAAATCCGGCATATTCTGAATTGCCATTATCATCCATTTCAGCACTAACAAAGTCGTTCTCCCACTCCAATCCATTAGAATCATCAGAGGCCGAAGCCGGATTACTTCCCGTCTTCCTGCTATTAAATTTCAGCGCTGCTCGGAGTATATCTTCTTCTGTTCTGGAGCGTTCTCTCATCGGAATCATTCTGTTCATGCCTGCGATTTAAGACGCATTCGTGAGAAAGACATCATTTTGAGGGGAGTACCTTTACATTTGTGTTAGAACTTAACAAGAAACAACAAGAATCCTTTAGAGATCCAGACTCCAGTAATTTCCCTACCGAGCATCACCGTATTTTTTTTCTGGTGCTGGTGTTCACATTAAACCCAAAGCCCGCAGTCCGTTTTGGCCCAAACGAACCCAACAGCCAGTGATGCTCTTCTACAGAGTTCCGAGGAAGACGGACAACAGTGAAACAACTCGCTGGCAATGTTTAGTTCTCCTATATACACAGCCTGCTGCCCTATGTTATGGGCACATACATATAGAAGATTTTTGGTCCTGTGACATTGCCAGAAAAGCTAAAGGTCTGGGCAATCCTGTAATACTCCTGTAACTTAGTGCCAAACAGATCAAACGGCATCATGCAAAACATTTTTAACAGCAACTAAAATTTAGATATCGCGTGCATCTGTCTAGCAAAGGTCTTCAGTTTGGCTGATAAGGTCTATTCAATTTCACACAAAATAAAGGCAAAAAGTCCGTCAGAAAACTGCACAAAGACATCACAAGATACTGTTTATTTTGTCAGTAATTATACACTTTCTGATGGTTTATCAAAACCCTCCCACACCACCAGAAAGGAAAAAGGGGAGAATTTACCATACTCTTCTTATTGACTGGACTCCTCCTACATTCCTAAATAAACTCCCCTTTAAATTTGGAGTAACTAGCTAACTAATTAATTATAATTAAAAAGTTACATATTGCAAATGAAACACACAACTCTCTGCAGGGAGCCACAGGAAAAAAAAATATCTAAGAGGTACTACAAGTTCCTTGCCTGTTATCTGTACATGATGAAAGAACTAAAACAGAGTCACTGTATCCAAAATTTGTATTTAATCCAGGACAGTTACCATTTCCATCTTCTCCTCACACCCTTTGTCCTTCTGTATAATACTCTTTGTAAACTGTAACACTGCAGGGCACAAGGCACAGACAGCTCCAACCCACAATCCCATTTCAGTACTACCATTACATAAAGATCATACACTACCAGCAGTAGCACATGATGACGCCTAGTTCAGGATCTAGGCGTTCCCTGTCAAGAACCTCCTAACTTGGCAACTTTTCAGTCAAGTAATGCCATCTTTTGTTACTATTCCAATTTCAAAACACCGGTTCTTCTCTACCTGGTGTTCAGCCCCGTCCAATTTTGCCTACTAGCAATAAAAACACGTGACAAGACCATAAACAAACATCCCAGATCACTAAATCCACACACAGTTACTTTTTTTTGAGTCGTTCGGTCTCCACAGTAGATTTTTGCCAGCACATCCAGTAACTAAACCTCTTATCCCAAGCAAGCGGTCAGCCCCTTCAGGGAAATACACTTAAGTTGGGCCAGATCTACCAAGAACATGCTAAATACTACTCAAACTCCTCGCAATATCAACTAGTACTTCTTTCAAATGACCACGTTGCTTCCTTCACAGCCATGAAGACAAGTTATTGTCTCGAGCATAGGCAATCTTCCAAAGGTCATCTTACCATCTCCTCCGCTCAAGATTTGCGGTTAATAGGCAGAAGAGATGCACTAACAGCAATGGCCAACTCTTACAAGTTACTCCCCTTGGCAGAGCACAGGTTAGCAGGAGTCTGAAATGGAACTATGACTGAATCTTGCTCTCATCTGGTTTTCAATAGTTATTTAGAAAGATATTACATTAACACCTAAGAGTGGGAAAGCAACTCAATGTGTGAACAAGCAAAAGAAGCAATTTTCCCATTTCTTAAGCACAGTGTAGAATACAGAGTTCCCAGAACGCTCTTTCTGCACTGGTGCTAATTACTCTCAAAGGCAAATCCAGCGTAGTTCCGATGTACACAATCCTGCCCTAGCTTCAGTTCTTCTGAAACACCGACAGCTCCTGCACACACTAGCTAAGAAAAAGATGCTGGGTACTTCTGGGGAAATCCATGGAAGTTAAGTCTTTCAAAACAGGTTTCTGAACTACATGTTTTGATGCTCTTGACAGTGCTGCACATTTAAACTACACACAACTTGTCAAAAAGCAGTCTATTAAAGCAAAAAAGTCTGCTATGCATTGGCTAAAAAATGTCCTAGCTTATTTTTGGTGAGCTTTTCAAGAGTCAAGGTCTCAAAATTTTGCATTACCTTTGAAAGAAAAACAAGAGCTTTTGCAGATTTCCTAAAGAGAACAGGAAAGATGTATAACAAACTGCAGCAGCAATTAGGAATGCAGACCTAAGTTTCCAGTAGAAGCTACAAGTAATTAGGGTTTAAAGAAACAACGTTTCCCAAAATACGAAGTCTCCTGAGCAACTTCCCCATTTTATAACAAAGAACCAGCTGCTCCTTCTGCTCCTGGCTCACAAGAGGGCAGCATTTCTTTAGCATCAGTTTTGTTGTGAGTTTACAAGTCAGTTCCACACAATGCAGGAAAAGACATTTACTGAAGGATCCCAAGAAATGAATGCATTTATTAGACAGATAACCACATTTATCTCAATAAGCAATTTTCTAGGTAAGAATAATTTACAGTTTAATCATTACACACTTGACAGAAATTCCATCAGAATTTTTAAAATCACCTTCCCTTTTGAAAACAACAAAATCAACGTTGTTTAAACTGTCTGCATTTTTAACTTGTAAGCTCAGAATGAAACTAAATGGCAGAATAAATACCTTCTTCATCTTCCCATTCTAAATCTAACGAAGTGCTGTCATCGTTTCCACTCGTCGATTTTGTTTTGGTCATTAAGTCACAACTGCTCTCTGTGTTGGGCGTCAGCACTGTAGCATCAGATGAAAGTCCTACATAAAAAGAATAAACGTATGTTTAATTTGAAAACATACTCGAATTTGAGGTTCAATGTGCAAAATTAAGTTTTTCTTGCGCTTTGCAGCCTTTAAACCTCCAGAACATTTGAAAAAGCACTGCATCCATCACTTCAAAGAGCGATACAGCAGCTTTTTCATAGCCCACATCACTAAGATATTACAAGAGGACATTTAGTAATACTGTCTAATTAGAGTATAGAGGAATTTAGTAAACTGCAAGCTGGACCTGTGTGAAGACTTGCAAAACAAACACCACACAGAACAAAACACAACCCTCCTCCCAAAAAACCCAAACGACAGGCAGCCTTTCCCAAGAATTACCATCAGTCCTCCAACTTCTTAGTGACTATCACGTACTGTCATCAAAACTTATGGATATAAGATTATAAAATTGATTTCCTCTGAATTGCTAGTGGAATTTCTAAATATAGGCAGCCAAATTCTCTCCTGCACTTGAGTAGAAAAAAAATAACCTTTAATATGATTCTAATTTTTTTGCTAAGAAATTATTTTCAAAGCTACACGCACACATTTGCATCTTTAATACACAGTTAGGCTTTACAACAACAGTTCACTGCACTGATATTGCCTCCACAAAGACTGTTGGAAAGCCTTAGTAAAATAAAATCCACGAGCAGGACTTGTTTGCTTACAGATCTCCCTTTGGAGAACTGGAATGTCTGTAGCACAAGTTGTATATGCTGTGTTTTTTGAACACCTGAAGCATCAGGGATTAGAAAAAGAAGTTTCCAACAGATTTTTTTTTATACATACATACATATTTTATATATGTGTGTGGATATAAAAAAAAAGAAAGAAAATACATTTCTCTAGAAGAACAAATAGCACTCTGTATGCTCCTCAGAGTCACTTCACATTTGAAGACATGCGTAAGAAAAGGAAGACTTACTACTACTTCTAAAAGCTTCATACTGGACTTTTGTGTTTCTTAAGAAAGAATCAATATCGTCCTCTGCCACAGAGCTGTAAGAACAATGCACATATTTGGTTTAGCTTTAGAAACCTCGAAGGATGCCATAAAAGCTATGTTAATCCACATGCCCCCCAGTTCTATGCTACGAAGCACATAGACCTTTGACTACCATCTTTATTAACATGATCTACAAAACGCCTTACCATTCCTATCTGTCACATTCCTGCCAAGTCTGAGCTTCTGCTCCATTTTAAGTAGTATTTTCAGTTAACAATAAACTTCTGTCACAAAACTCTTCCCCTCTCATCCTTTGTCACTTTAGGTAATGCTTTCTTAATTTTCAACTCCCTTTCTTTTTCCAATTCCCTTGTTAACTAATGAATTCAAATCCTGCCACTGCAATTTCTAAAATCTGGCTAGGTCCTACCCATGCCATAAAAGCTCAGTTTTCACAGCTCCTTTTCTAACTGTACCTCCCTAACTGAAAATCCCTCCTAGCCCTCTGCTCTTCCATTCCACAACAGGTGTTTGATTTTAGTGGTTTTTTCAACTCAAATATCCTTCCACAGTAAATTTCTTTGGGTTTCCCCCCCAAACACTGAACACACAAGTGAAGAGAATTAATTTATTATTAATGAAGAAACAGGCAGATGACATAAACCACTCAACTCTTCATTTGATTAGCATGTATTTTTATTCAGCATTTCAAACAGGGTTCTAAATAACGAAAGTATTTTTATATTCCCCAAGATTTTATGTATAAACCCCCTTTTAATATTAAACACTACATTTTGTGTGTGCGCATATATATATTAGTAGCTGGGAGTAGGTTCGATTTTGTATGCATCAGTCTATTAACTACAGTGAAAACCAAAATGAATGCAATCTACCCTCTGATTTTGCACATCAACAGTAGTAACCAGTTTGCATTCAGTAACTATGCAGCGTGAAGAAAACGGCAATGAATGAAAACAACTCCGAAAAATCCTGCGAGTACATAAGGTTTAAAAAACATGGAATTTTTGGGGGGAAGGGGAGATGAAGGACAGAAGTAAAATAGTCATGGCTCTTAATTACCATTAATAAAATTTTGCATCTTACCTCTGATAGTCTCCATTATTAACAGGATGGGCTCTCTGTGTTATCCTTTGCTGTCTACGTTGCTATCAAAAGAAGTAAATTGTTGAAAAAGCTGAATGCAATCACTCAGGAGTAATATACTCAACACACTAAGCATTCCCTTAACTGTGACATTAGAAGGAGCGTTGTCCTGGTCCTTGGATCAGTCTAAATACAATTCAAGAAAAGACTGATTTTCGTTCAAACCAAGATCAAATTTTATCATACTAAAGGGACCATTACATGCAAGTGGTATCGGGTTTAATCTCAGAAATGTCTCAATTTAAAAGAAGGCAGCTTTGTGAATAGACCTATCAACATTTTAACCTATTTCATGCACAGAAAACCCCTCACAAACATCAATTTGGCTAGAAAGATATGAACACCACCTCATTCGTGATTGCATCTGCCGTCTTCTCAAGCCACAGCTATTTTCCACCCGCAACTACCACCTAGGTTCTGTTCGATTGGTTTTGCTCTGTGCACAAGAACGGTCAGCCTACCCCTTTAAAAGAAGTATTTCCTACAGGTCCTTTCATCCCTGTAGAAAGCAATACTGCCGTCTCCTCAGGTTGGCTGTATCAGCACTAAGTGCTTCATTTATATTAATAGAAGCTTTGTTGCCTCGCTGGGCCAAAAGTATTAATACCTCTACCCTCCTAAGGTAGAAAGCTTTCGTGGTATCGCTAGGCAAAAACAGAATGAAAAATGCAAGACAAACCATAAATGCATTTCCTTTTTATTTCCAAGAGAAACAAGAGCTGTCATGGAAGGGGGGTTCTGCTTAAGTTTTAGGGTTTAAGCAACTTAAGTTGTCTCAAGTTTCTTTTCCCTGCCTTGAAAAAATGCAAGCCTAAGAACTTGGCACATCAACTACGTGATTAAAGGTAAATCAGTTATGAAGGACTAACTGTTCACCGATTATGACAAAGACTAAGATAAAAATGAATGAGCTAGTTTTATAGACAAGTCTGATTTATCTAGCTACCGTGTTTTCCAAAAAAAAAAATCTATTCTCAGCCTTAATGGATCTGTCCCTACAAAAGAAAAGCAGGGGTAAATAAATCAGAATCTTTAATGTCAACTTGAACTTCATCTAAGAATTGCTCCTTGCTGGGTAAACAGTCTTGTGAGCTAACTGCATCGGATCAGCTAGTATTCTTCAATCCCAAGACAACAATGGCTTCATTTCTCGGCACGCTTTCCACCTCAGGTATTCAAAAAAGTATCAGAATAAGCAGATTGAAACCAGTAAGGAAATGGGAAGCATAGTAGTATTACATAATGGTGGTTATAGGTGCCAAGACTTAAGTACGCAGGGAAAAAAGACAAGAACTTGGCACCAACTTAGTTAACAAGTCTGTAAAAATCAATTACTGACATAGGCAACAATTTTATTTTAAGATTCATATACCCACATTATAACCAATTTAAACCATCGATCCATTTTGCCAGGTCACATACAACTATCTAGCACTCTACGTTCGAGGACACACAGACCTTATCCTTCCCCACTGTTACAAACCCTGACATTTAGTAGGGCAACATCAGCAAGCCAAATTAGTTTTCAAGGGATGCCACACTTGAATAAAAAAGCCATCTTCTCATTTAGAAGACTCGTCTCCACAAACAGCAAAGAGATGAGTTACATATTGAGAAATGGCTTCTAGTTTATTTAGAAAGGTTAAATGCTTGATGCGTATCTATACGTAAATGTGTCCTGACAAATCCTTATGGGTTTTGAGGGAGGTTGTCTGTAAAGGAGCTAAGTGGTACTAATTTTAGGAGAGGAGGAAAATAAAATCTCTATAACGCATTTTATCTTAGGTCCTGACTAAGAGGTGCATATTCAAAATACAAAAAGACAAGAAAGATAGCATTTCTTGCACAGAACTTCCACAAAAAACAGTTAAAGCCATAGAACAATCTACTGTTGCTGACTGTATATAGACTAAAAGTGTTAAAAAAAGGAGGCAAAAAAAGGTCAGAAATCATTAACCCTTTGATACCAAAAGACAAGAGGATAGAAAGAGAAATGTGAAGTGAGCCCTGCAGTTAGCAACCTAAATATTAGATGAAAACTCCATCATCGCTATCAATCTGGAAGTAACAATTTCCAACTCACTCTTTTGACTACAGACAATGCGCTAAGCTGAAGATCTCCCCTACACCTAGTGTAGGTTTTAGCCTTTTTCCAATTAGTCTCCAGTCTCTAGTCTCCAATTAGCACGAACTTTTGAAAATTTATTTCTAACTGAACACATATCACACCTCTAGCAGACCGTTTCCTTGAACACACTACAACTGCAACCTTACGCATTACAGATGAAGAGATAGCTAAACATGAAAAAGTTCTTTTTTAACACACACTTGTGGCAAGCTGAAATTTGTGTAACACCACATATTTTAATAGATTACTAAGATGGCAAAAATATTAAATGCACTGATAATACGCAACTCTGAACTGCAACATGAAAACCATCAGTAATAAATACTATCAGAATACAGAACAGCATCTGTTCTCAAAAGAAGCAGGAAAACATAACGTGGCTTTTGTTTTGCTTGACCAAGCTCCAAAAGCATGGGCACCAGACATCTGAAAGCAGGCACAAATATATTAAATAAAGACTACTGTTAAGACATTACTGCATTTTGGCTACGACACATACAAATCACAAAATGTTCGAACAACTCGGGTTGGACAGGACCTCAGGAGGTCATCTAGTCCAACCTCCCGCTCAAAGCGGGGTCAACAGTAAATTCAGATGACTCGGAAACACGTATCTTTATGTTAACACAAACCACGGGAACAATTAAGTGCACAAATACATAAAGTACGTTGTACAAGTCCAAATTATGATTGCATACTTAATTTCAGGTTTTTTTTTTTAAACTAGAAAACCATCACAGATGACTTTAAAGATCAGTAACTTCTATATAAGAAGTCTCTTAAGCTCATTATAAAGTCATACATCTCATTCAAAAATCTATACTTGGCAACACAAGCCGTTTCAAACCATTCTGCTCATTTTCTGCTGTTCCAGTCAGCCGTACTTTCAAATCGTGTGGTAGTTCTCTAGTGGAATGTACAAGCCAAAGCAATTTCCTCATTACGTTTCCTGAGACGTAAAGGATATTAGGAAAGTCTGCATACATAGAGACAGATCAGAAGCTCTGATATATATTGGGGTCTTTTTCCCCTCACCTCCAAGAGCTTTTTCTGCTTTGCTGCCCTGGCTGCTTCACGTTGTGCAGCATATAAAGCCTCCTCTTCTATTCTTAACTTCTCCTCTTGTAAGGCTAACTGTATATGAACAAAATAGTAATGGTTAACAAAAGCAGAACCTATCTATCTTCCTATGAATAAAGCCATAAGTTCAATAAAACAAAAAAGCTACTAGAAAATAAAACATAAAATAAAATTGACTATAGCTAAAACATTTTTCTTTGTTAATTGAATCTAACAGCTTCCCGCCCACCAAACATCCCAAGAAATTTCGATACCTAAACATTAGCCTATGGAATAAATATCATTACTCATGAATTGCTGTAAACGCACGTGGCATTTTATTATGAACTGCACGGTGAAAGACGTAAATCTTTTCACTTGCGTATTTCATTGGTACTTTAGTAAAAGTAAACACTGTATTCCACATCATATTCCATTAATTGCTGCACCACACTAAAATAAAATGACAAATTATGGGGTTTTTTTCCCCCTTAAGAAAAGCTCTGGAAAAAGCTGACAACAAGAAAAGTTGAATTTTGCCTTTCACAAAAAATAAAAAAGTTCAAACTTAACAGATCTCAGTCAGAGCACCAGCCTAATCGTTCAATTTTTCATCTAAGAGGCTATTAAAAAGAAGCAATCTCTGATGCAAACTTTGTTGCGCAGCAATTTCTGTGTATCTTGTAGTCTAAAAAATACCAACTGATGAACAAAACCCAATTGTTTCATTCACGCGAATGGAATCTCCTTGTGTTCACGGTTGATCTTAAACTACGTTGAAAGAATAACTATCCATACCTTACTAGTCATCGTAACTGCTTACCTCTGACTGAAGTTTCATATCAACAACTCTCTGCTTTTCAGCAATGGAGTCATAATGTCTGTCTTTCAAGTCAGCAATTTCTTCATCAGTCAGAGGTCTAAAAGCATGGGAGAACCACAAAAAAACGCCATCTATTATTTACGCGTGACAACCCTAAGTCGCACTTAAACACATCCGTACAGTCTTTCTTGACCAGTCCCTTAATGCAAGTCAAACAAGCTGCACTTTTGGCCTGCTCCTCCCGAGAACCGAGTTCCAAAGTTCCAGTTTACTCAAGACAACGCTGTCTCTCCTTAATCTTACAAAGCTTTTTTTTGATCTTTACAGAAAATACATTTTCAAAACACTGTTTGCTAACAGAACTACTGGAATAGAACGGTTAATATCATTGCAGTGTAAACCTCACTTTTTTTCTTGCTTGTTTTTGTCCCCTACCTGTAAATTGTTCCTCTTTCATTCGTGGCCTACTTCACATCTACTTTTAGATATCTAACAAACAAGACCGCAAAAACATTATATTAATTATAATGTTTGCTGTATCGCTTCTTTGGGACCATTGACAGGGAGCAACATTTTAGGGAACTATCAAATTTAAATACTAAATGTCCAGAATTAGACAACCAATGCATACACTTCGGTGCCTTCATATGTTTCCTACAGAGAAGACCTCTGAGTTTCTACTGCTTACATAAATATTAACACACTCACAAAAAATTCACTGGAGCTGAAGCACTAACACCAGTATAACTTTAAACGCATACCCCGGGAACAAGAATGAAGATTCTCTTTGCAACATAGGGTTTTAACAGTCCTGTAGAGTTTTACATCATCCTCTAAGCTGTTTTGACATCGTTAGGCATTGAGGTTAGTTTGACATACATTATTTTCACGTGTCTGACAACTAAAAAGACAGAAAGGGATTTTACAGGAACTCTGAAAAATTTAATGGCCACAGTGGCAGAGCAGAGGGAAGGAGAGGTCCCGAATCTTAAAGTCTTACCTGTGACTGCTTCCTGGGCTCTCCCCCTGTTAAACACAAAAAAGTCTGAGTTTGAGATCTGAATTAATTTTAAGGTGGAAAAAACCCCAATATGAAATCATAGTTTCTCCCATATACTGGTTTCAGAACTATGGGGGGAAATCCCCTGGTTTAGTTTGGAGTTTAAATTAAATCTTGTTACACAATCAAATGAAGCAGCTGACTAAGTAAAACAAGTAAGTACTTCCAACTGAAAATAAACATTCCCATGGTTTATTTCAGGAAGCAAACTACTAGTCCCCATGTTTTTAAACACAGGCTGGGTATTGGAAGTGCGCTGCATGTCCCGCCCATTATCAAGCTGTATTAAGTTTATAAGAGTGAATTTCTAAGGCCAACCTCTATTGTTCTCAAGTACTGTTCAGCCAGTTTACCTATAATTATAGAGACAGAGCACTCCCAAAACTTGCCTTAGCAAAGCAACCCAGGTTCATTTACCTTCTCAGGGCATTTCTTGAGTCTCATCCAAGAGTTACACCAGGAGCAAACTCTCCTTCAAGTGTTCCCTCACCCCTTTCCCCCCCGCCTTTGTTCTTTTCTTTTTGCCTTCCTAATGGCCACAGAGCTCTCTTCCCGAAAGGGTTACTTCCCATACTCTGCCCAAGCAGTTTTCTCTTAGGCCTTCATCTCTCCCAAAGTGTTAAATATTCATTCCTAGAGCAAGCAAAACTCAAAGTAAAAAAACCCTGCAATTTAAGTCTACAACTTAGCGTACAGTGGGAGGAAAATACAGATCTTGGAACCATTTTTAAGGGTTGTAGTAGCAGGTTTCACATTACGGCCCCAGGTACCTACCTCATCACTTTCCACTAGGTTCTCAAACTGCAGAGAAAAAGTAAACAATCTTTAAAATTCAACGTAACAAGTCACTAAACAGACACAGCAAATATCATTACAGATTTAATGCGCCTTGTAAAAACACTACTCCAGTGGTAACAGTGCGTCTGTAATACCATTTATGAAAGCCCCTCATTTCAGAGAAAGCAGCATTACTTTTAGAGTAGGACCTATCTTCTTACCAATGTTTCTTTTCTGAAACACAAGACACTCCTGAACAGAGTCAAAATTAAAGAACATTCACATATTTCACTACAACTTAGGTGAGGGCCCTGATAAAAATGAAATCTCATTAGCTGATAAGATGGTTAATAATTCTGTGTATCTAAACCATTATAATACAAGCAGCGGAAGGAACGGGACAGCTCTGACACACACCAAAGCGCTCAATTTAAAAACGCAGAAGATGTAAGGGGTATAGCGCACCTAACCTCTACCTCCCATGGCAACTGCGATGCTTATCAAAAGGTATTTGAAGATCTATTTAGTTTACAGAAAACAGAGTTACTTTCTACCCAGAATTCTAAAAACAAACAAGCAACAACCACTCCCCTCACAGCTTTCCACTCAAGAAACTAAAGCTCGATAAAGCCAGTGTAATGCTTAATGATAGGAAGCAAAAAAAAGCCCAAACCAAGCAAGAATACACAAAGCATTCTAAGCTGCACAAACTTGTCCAAAAGTTCAACTAACACATAAAAACAAAGCAAATGGAAATTCTCCATACTGTTTTGAGTAATCTTACACACAGTCAATACATCAAACACAGGTCAGTCCCTAGAGCAAGACTCCTTATTGACCTGTACACTGACTAATTGCTGTAAGCAGACTACAAATTAGAATTTGGGAGAACAGAACCTTCTTTGCCCTACCGTATTTCTGCTGCAGGAACACTCTCACAAGAGGTAACTGTGCGCTAAAAGAGATTCCCCACCCCCATATACATCTGCCCCCTTTCTGAAAGCCAAAGCAGTGATTACCGTTATTAATGTTGTTCTCAGTAATGGGGGCAATCTGAAACATCTAGGACTTGGAGACCATGAGGAACAGTCAGAGAAAGTAAACTAGGTTATTCTAAGAATCTAAACTTACACAAATTAACCTTACACTACCCTTGGCAAAAAAAGGTCCTTTCTCAGCCATCGAGTATCACCCCTGTAGTGACCAAAGTGGACTACAAATGCAACTATCGATCAACCTCATCAGATTCTAGCTTTTTTGTAGAATCAGATTCATGATCCTGCACTTACACAAGCAGAAAAATCACTCCCAACACAGCAGTGATGAAAGGTGCAACAGGCAGACTTTAGAAAGCTCTGGTGCAGAGTATCAGATCACAACAAATACTTCTCTTCTTTCCAACTGATCAATTCAACTGAGATGACGCATTAATGTTCCAAGGTGCTCTAAGAGCCGCTATCTTGCCACCCAGTGCAGCATCCATTTGGTCTGGAATAACTCAGAATATTTCAGTCTATATAAACTGCAAAACATGTTAAAGGCATTGCTAGAATTCAGCTTGGTTTTTTGTTTTAAATCCCTAGAAATATAAGCACTCACCTCTATAGTGAAGTGTTCTCCTGTTGAACATGTTCTAAAATACTTTGACCTGAAAAAATAAGTCTACAGTTACACTACAGAATAGTTTTCAATTCACAGAAGGAAAACGAGTCAGATAAAAGCTCTTTAAAATTACGTGAGTATAAAATAAACATAAAATCTTCACATATTAAGCACATTTACTTGTTAACCTGTGCTCTGCATCACTACCAGAGAGGAAAGAGGCAAAAGCATGTAAACATTTTCTGTAGAACTGCAGAAGAGACAAACACCCTCGAGTGAGAAGAAATCACTTATCAGGATGTCGGACTTGACATTTACAGACATTTAGCATGTTCTGCAATACCTTTAATACATTTTTCTCAAAAAACATTATTTCTGAAAATTTCTGAAAACATTGTTGCTCATCGTGACACTTAACTCTTCACTAGCACAACACCGTGTACAAATTCAATGTTAAAAAAAACCATTTTATTCTGGCAGCTTGGCACAGTCAGAAGATTGAACGTCAGAGAAAAACATCTACAAAAAGGTCAAGATAATACTTTCCAACCAGAAAGAATTATTCACAGTCTGTAATTTTATACAGGGACTCAGTCTCCTCCTTGATTCCTTTAACTATCTTAACACTGTCCTCTATTTAAAAAAAACACAATAGAGTACTAAGTTACCCAAGCAGCTTTTCACCTAGTGAAAAAAGTTTGGCTCCCATCCAAAAGAATATCCAAATGCACACCGGTGCTTCGATACAACACCCTTTTCACCAACCTATTTTAAAAACCAGAGTTTCCAGTTCCAAGTGCTGACTGATATCAGAAATCAGCCCAGTGCCTCAGGCATTTCTATACTTGTACAAAAGATCGTTCTGTACTTGCAACCAACACCTACTTCTACTATACTAAAAGCAACACAGCAGCCAAAGCCCGAATTATTTTAATCGTATTTGATCATATTTTTCTTCAGAAGTCCGTTAGGGTACACGTCTCCTGGCAACTTCTTGCACAACCTTTCCTTCCGTACGCTCGTGTACCTTGCTAAACAACTGTTTCCCAGTCAATTCATTGCTATGAAACCAGAGGTGAAAGGCCACCTGGACTCACACACTACCTCGCCAGTATAATTGGGACACGTGGCACGCACGCTTCAAGTCATTTCACCGCCATCCCTCTGTGTAACACTTTGGTGTGCAGGAGCCAATGCCATTAAGAATCTAGTTAAACACAATTGTTACAGGAAATCGTTTCAGGACAATCCGTGTTGTTAACCAAAGCATAATTCCAGTCTACAGCATCAGGCTCTAACTAAGTTATGCTCAATTTTACAAACACACGAGCTGCGGTCAGATTAGCCACATGAATTGAACAGTGAACTTATAGAAAAAGACGACAACGCAGCACAAGCTTACTAAATGTAATTACAAATAGCCCAACAACGGTGACACTTCAAGGAAGATGTTGGCTTTCTGCTGCCTGCTGAAGAGGGACTCGGTAACAGAAGACCTCATTCTGTGCCAGAGTTTGAGCTCTTCACGATGGAAGATGGAGGTCATTAGGGACAGAAATGGAAGACCAATCAACTGCACTCCTATACACAACAACTTCAATAGAAATAAAATAGTAACCTATTAAAATGCTTACAACCATTATTACTCTCCTTTAAGCTCTACTGTTTCATTATTTTCTAAAACACACTTGAGAAACATTTCTATTCAATAGGTACTAGAGAAAAGAGTTCAGCTAATAGGCCACAGGACCCGTAGAGACTGTCAGATCAATCTTCAAAGATCTAAAGCTATTAAAGACAGTAGCTTTTCAGCACTCCATACATATACATGCTTTGTTCTCCTTTCATGCAAAGTCATGTTACTACCTTTTATTTTTTAAAAAACTAACCAACTTAGATTACTAAAAGTGACATTTAAGCTATTCAAACCATGGCATGAGTTAAAATCACTTTTTCCACAATAGTAACAAGAAGGATTGTTTCAATTTTGCTACGTGATAAACCCTCCCAAGCTAACCAAATAACCTAGAGACAAACTATATTTACTCTTCTGTTTCCACCCCCTCCCTTCCTTTAAACACTCCTCTAGGAGTAAAGAGAAATACTTACGGTAGAATATAGTGACAAATTAGCTGTGGCCTACTTTCTAATTACAGCTGCAGCTTGTAGTACTTGGAGCAAAACTATTTCAACTGAAGCACAAGGAGACTCCCTAATAAAATAAAAATCACCAACTGAAAGTTTGTGCTTTTACAGAAAAAGTTAAACATACTACCAAAGAAGGCTTTGGTGTTTCATTTCTCTCTGCACACACTCAACACCAACTCTAAAATCACTGCAGCAATTCGTACGTAAATCGCCACGATTTTAAACACAACTCCAAGCAAAGGCAACTTGTAATCTCACAGGACATTGAAACACTTGTTAAAAACTGTATACTTATTTAATTCAGAGCTTATTTCTTACAGTTAAATCTTGGAGGATCTAAGATTAATGAAGCACTAGTGTGGGCAGAGTGGGGCCGAGCTGAGTGATTAAAATAAACACAATTAACTTGATACGATGCATTATTATATTACACTGTTCCAGTAGCAGCCAAACCTGCAGATTTTGGTAGCAATCTAACCTGCCAACTCACCAAATTTCTAAGACACATTTTACAGGTTTGTTTTTAATACAATCCCTGCCCCTACCACCATAGAGCAGAAGGACAATACCCACATTGCTCTACACTCCAATATCCTTCTGTAAACTACCAGCACACCCAGAAAAAAAGATAATCTGAGACAGGTGCCAGCTATCAGCAAGAGGTAGCAATGATGATTTTTTTTTAATGTTTTTTCATAAATCTATCCCTGTATACAATATTCCAGGTTCAGACTTCAAAAGCCAATCCAAACAGGTGCAGCCCCCTTGAGCTGGAAAAATCTGTTTTCTGTACTGTTTCTTTTTTCTACGATTTTCACTACAGTCTCTGCAAGACTTGAAGAAATGGACATCACAGTTTAATTTTTCAACAGCAGACAGTAAGAGTTATTTCATTGGTAAGGACAGCCTGATATCAGACTAACAGAAGCAATACACGCGTGTAGGACTAGCTAAGCCATCGCGGCCAACAAGCTTCTCCTTTCAGAGTATGCTCATAAAAAATTCCTCATTAAGTCCCTGCCATTTAAGAGAATGGCATTTCTCATAATTCAGTGTGTCAGCACTCATATTTGCCATTCTAAAACCCGAGTAGTAAGCCAGTAGTTACATGAAAGGCACCGAAACACAAGTCTGGCAATTAACCCAGTAACTTCAGCAACTGCCTTCTGAAAAACAATTGAAGATTCAGACACTGTGGCAGAAAACTAACAAGTGATGCTTCCCGAGTCAAACATGCATGAAAACCAAGTACTAGAACAGATGACACAGGAAACACCAATGATTATACATAACAATAACACAGTATTGCTAACATACAAGAAAAAATAGAAGAGAAAAAAACAACAACAACAACTACAGGTAATAGTCACTTTAGACCCGAGAGATTAGTGAGATATAACCACGTATCTAGAATTTGCTGCTGGAGCCAAGGTAATCTTGGGCCTTTTGGACTCTGTCTCCTATCCAGTGCTCGTAAATCAGTTAAGTCAGTTAAAAGTAGTTGGGGGGGAAAATAAAAGACCAAAGAGATCCACAACCACAGCAGTAATTTAAAAGGTAAGTACACATTGCCAGAGACTTATTGTTATTACCCCTGACTACTAAAAAAAAATTATTAGCCTATGAGTGGAGACTCAGCAAAAGACACACATGAAGCAAGAACCTTTCAGGTATTACCCGTTTTTCTCAGGGTATAGCACAAGAAACAGATACTTAAGCGCCAGCTGTCGAGGCATTTCAGATATTTCCGATATTCTCGTATCCTCTGCTAGAGAGTACGAAGAATAGAAGCAGGTATCCTCCACACACACTGTCCTGGTCTTTCACCCATTCCTCTGAAAAGTATTCCTAAAAGGTCTTCGGGACAAGGAGAACATCAGACTCTAGATGTCTAGAGTCGATGCGACACAAGAGGCCGCAAGTTTGCAGCGCCTGAAACGCTCGGCGTATCTGTCCAGAACGACTCCAATCATACTACATTGGTCAAAATGAAGTGATATATAACTATCAAATACTGGTAAGCATATGGAAGAAAACCAAGTTCTTCTACAGGTAACATATCCTTCTCCTGTTTGTATACTGCTTTTCCATTACCTGGCCGTTGCAGAACAAAAAACAGATAACGCATTTACAAGATATATGAAAGTTTATTCTGATTATTATCTCATGTAATAGTCACCTTCATCCCAACAGAGTGTCAGTCTCTGACACAGAGAACCCAAGATTCTATTCCCAAAAATACGGCGGTTTTCCATCTTTGCACAAACACAGCAGGCTGCACAGATTTTTGGCAAGTGACCTGAAAAATCTTTCTAAGCTTCTTCTTGAAACAGCACCCTGGAAGAGGGCTAAGGAGTAAGCATGTCCCCACAGACAGCTAACCTAAGCCATCCCTGGACAGCATACCACCACCACCCTGCAAACCGCACAAAGCCGAGCAACCTTCCCGCGGCATTTCATCAGCTCCAGCTGTCACGGCAGATATTAAACACGCGTTTTCTTTCTCTCTCCCATCTAACCGCGCTGTTGTTGCGGGGAGGGGGCGGCCTGCAGCCCGGGCGTACCCAGACCGTCCGTGAGGCAGAAGGTGTCCCCCACCTCACCACCACCCCACAGCGGGCACCGCCACAGCTCCCCGGCCTCGTCTCCCCCGTTCCTAACCCGAGGCAACCCACGTCCCGCTGCCAAAACCCCCGGCGGGGGACGGGAACAGGCTGGGAACGGGGACTCGCCTCCCCGAGGACCGGCCGCCTCAGGGCCCGCCAGCTCGGCCGCCTCTCCTCACCTCCAGCCGAGGGCGGGAAAGGCGGAGCCGGGCGGGCCCAACACCTCCCCGCCCCGGGGAGGGGAAAGGGGTAGCCTCGCTGACTGCTTACCCTCCGCCTCGCTGGAGCCGGCTGCCTTCCCTCCGGAAGAAAAGCCCGCAGCACCATTGCGCCCAACAGTTCCCCATCGCATCCTGGGCAGCGACGGCAACGGCTCCTCCTACTTCGTTCTCCCTTCAGGCGGGTTCAAACCGCCCCTGCCACCGAGGGCCGCGGGGGACAGAGGAAGGCGGAGAGGAAGGGCAGCCGCTGACCCTAAAAAACAAAGGGCCGGGCGGCGGGCGGAGGCTCCGCGCCGACAGCCTCATGGCCGCGGCCGCTGCGCAGAGGCGGATGCCGCATGCCCCGAGCGCTGGCACCGCCCCGGCGGCACCGGCCCGCCCCTTCCCGGGCGCTGAGGAGAAGGCGGCGGCGGTGGCGTGGGAGCCCGTTCGCTCGCCTAAACCCGCCTAATTCAGCCTTAAAAAAAAAGCCGTATCTCGTCAAACCTGTAAATTTTGAAGGTTTTTCTCCTCAAGGAGTGCCAGCAAAGGTATTTATTTCCCTTCCAGGTGTTGTTTTAAGGGAAGAAACGTAACGGGAAGGTGAGGTGATAGTTGTCTTCTGGGGGTGTCAGCTAGGTAGGGAAAGGCCTGTGTGAAACGAAACCCCCGCGGGTGCTCAGGTTCTGTCATCTGGGAAAACAGGACGGGTGGAAAAAATTAAGGCACTTTTACCACAAAAACTGCCTTGGAATCAAGGCATTCACATCTCATGGACAAGTCTATCACCACCACCACGTGCCACAGGTGTCATTTTCTTTAGCTAATTTCCCTCCATTTTGTGCCATGAGGAGAAATAGGGTATATTGTGAAATCCTGCATCTTGCCATATGTTCGCTACAGCTTCTACGCTGTATGCGAACAAAAAGTCCTTAGTTAAAAAAACAAAGCCACAAAAGCCACTGTTGTAATTTCAGCCCTAAAAGATCATTCAGGGCACCAGACTACTTCATCGCTGACTTCTCTGAAATTATCATGAAATGATACGTCATTATCAAAAATAGTAATTAACTAGTTGTTTCTGTGACTCATCTAACACCCAGCATCTAAACAACAGGGCCTATTGTTACTTGTTTCCCTGAGGTTTAACTACAAGAACTGTGATGGATGATTCTGGCAGATACCACAATATCAAACAAAACAAAATTGGTACTGACAGTGCATTGACATTCTCTAGATGAACGTTTCTGAGAGCTGCAGCAAGACAAACACGATCTGGAAGGCACGCAGCACAGCCACGTGTTATTTGGTATAAAAAGCTAAGCAATATATAAAATCGAATCAGTTGCACTCAGCTCAGAATACTGAAAATGTCTAAATTGTACTGTAGATACTTAGAAAATGAAACTACCCAGTTATTCATTGGTTTAGATACAGAACTGTGTTCACTGTGAGACTACCAATTTAATTCTCAGGAAAAGAAAACTCTTCTAGCTATTGACCTAAAAACTCTCCTGCCACTTTCTCATTAACCTGGGGGGATGGCCTTTCCCATGGTCACAGAAGATCAGAAGAGCTTCACAGAAGAAAAATATTCTGGGGTTCCAAAGGCCAATATGAAAAAGCAAGTAATTACACTTTTGAGGAAATGGATCCAGTTCAAGGCCCCTGTTGGCTTTTGGCATCGCATTATAAGAGAAAAAAGATTTTTTTCCCTCAAATTACCAAGACTGAACTCATTACACAGCAGTGAAGCAGCTGGAATCTCTGATGAATAGAGATCCCATTAACACCGGCCACTGTCCAGAAGCAGGAAAGGCTGGCTCCCCATATTGGCTATGACTTAAAATAAAATTGAAGAACCATCTGCACCAACAAAGTGAGTTTTTGAAGTCTGCTGCGCACGTGTGCTTGTGCCTCTCAGTTAATGAGGCCAAAAGCAGTATATTGGCAGTGGAAGAGTTAATTGGTTGCCAAGTTAACTATCAATTAGCAGCACAGAACCCATGCCAGGACCCAGAAAAGGCACTTGCTGCAATAACCACGAGCAATAGGAGGTGGGAGGAATAGAATAAATTAATGCCAACTGCGCTCTGATTTTTTTCTTTTTTCCTGGAAATACAAGGTCAGCCTTGAAAGGTGCATTACAGTGATGGCATATAGGAAGCGAAAATGAGGGCGAAGCAGAAAGAAAAACAGCCAGGAGTGAATTGCAGAAGGTGACACATATCACCATGACTCGAGAGAAGTACGATGAAGGTTTCAGATAGAATTACTGAAATATGGGATGCCTCACGATGCTATTTTTTTCCAGGGAATTGGCATTTTGGCAATGTACATACCATTCTTCTCCCAACACTTCTCCTGGTGTTATGTTGCGCGTAATGCATGCAGAAACCGCCAGGTTTTTAAAATAAAATGCACAGCAAGGGTACCGATACGGACATCCATTTTATAGCAAATTATTCCACGTTTCTCACTGCCACATTCTCAGCAACATAATCTGTCTCAGAAGCACACAGAGCTGCTCAGGCACAGAACATTCGTTATGTGGATTCATAATTTCTTTTTTTATCTTGGCACTCTGCCCACTGCACGTTTTCACACCAAGATCGGATCCTTTAGTCATTTGTTCTTTATGTGTCTTAATGCCTTTAAGAAAAAACCTCACAAGAAAATACTTCATAACGCTTTTCTACTCCTTATAGCCAAGTAGATTTCCAGCATAGTTTGTACAGCTGACACCTGTACCTTACTGTTTGCTTTAGTGGAGAAGAGCCATCGAGCTTCTCCGCAGAAGTGACAAATTTTTCGTAATTGTAAAATACCTGGTTATATTCTCCAGCAAGAGCAGCGGCGTTACTGCCTGCTCAGAGCTGCAGGCCCGCAGCCCCTCCCCGGGCCAGGGAAACGCGGTACCTCAGCAGCCCCCTCCCCGGGACCACCCTCCGCTCTGCCTGCCTCCCTCCCGGCGGCCAGCCCACCCTCCTCCATCGGCTGCAGCGGGGCTGCCGCCCGTTATCCCGGTACGGCGGGTTGCGGTAACCCGCTTTCCCTCACAGCCGCCCGCCCCGGGCGTGCGGTACGGTACGGCTATTGCGACAGGTGGGGCGCGTACGGCTGTTGCGCCTTACGGTAGGCCGTTACCTTAGCGACGGTGCCTTGAGCCCGGGCCCGCTGCTGTCTAACCCCGGTTCTTTCAACCGAGCGCGGCCTAACGGAGCTTCCCGCCGTCCCCGGCCTCCCACAGGGGGAAAGCTGCGGCCATGGAGAAATACCAGGTGCTGGGCCTAGTAGGGGAAGGCAGCTACGGGATGGTGACCAAGTGCAGGAACAAGGAGAGCGGGCAAATCGTCGCCGTCAAGAAGTTCCTGGAAAGCGAAGACGACGCGGTGGTGAGGAAGATCGCCGTGAGGGAAATCAAGCTGCTGAAGGTGAGGGGAGGGTAAGGAGAGCGAGCACGCGTTTTTCAGCAAAACAGGAACAACCTGTTGGCTTTGGACTTAAATTTATAGCTTTTGTTCACCTGGGAGGCATTTATTAACGCTGCACTGAGGTGGTAATGTAAAGCACCTGTAGGGTATCTAGTAATTTGTCCTGCTGCGCGTAGTGAGAAGGCTGTAGTTTAGCATGGGTGTTCCCTGGAGTGTGGATGCCTCTTCAGAGTGTGTCTTGAATCTTAGTCTGGTGTTTAAATGTCTTCGTGAAGGTGAATGTCTTTTTCAAACAAAGTAGTAATCTTTGTGGCTGTTGTCTGAGCTTTTTTTGCAGTAAAAGGTGTGAGTTGTTTAGAACTGAAGACTATGAGTAAGAGCTAACTGTAGGGAGTTGATGCTTTCTTGGGAAGAAACTGCCTCTTGGGACTCTTTAATAGTCTTTTAAGGAGTAGTGTTTCTCCACTGAAGTTACATGATAGGTGTAAATTTCAGCTGTTGGGTCAGTTGTAAAAGGGAAATGCAGTTGATTCTAAGCATGGTTTGCAAAGTAGAACTAACAAAGTCCAAACCAACAGAGGCTTTGACTGGGCCCTGTTTGTATTTTTCTGAACAGCCAAGCCACGGTAGATTCATTTAGCCTGTGAGTTGTAGTTTTGCAGAGCTGCTTTTCCCTTGGGGTGCTGTGCCGGGTTGACCTGGCTAAACCTGACTTGATTAGAATCTGGTCTGAATACATGCCCTGTATTGAGCAGGGAAAGGTACGAGGGAGCAATGAGGTTTCTGTTGCTTCCTGGTGGTAATTGTGTCCCCCTGTGTTGTGTACTGAATTTGAGTACTTTGCTGAAAAGGAAAGAAATGCTGTATTTTTAAAATTTGCAGGTGAGTGATGACGTGGATGTGTAACAGACTGGGTACCGGTGTTACAAGATGTAGATATGCGTTTCTAGGAATGTTTTATGTTATTTTACTAATGGCACTTTGCTGGCAGGATTGTACTGAGGCAGGAGGAGAGCAGGTATAGAATTCCCTGAACCTCATCAATCAGCGGCTGGCTGCTAGGCTGAAGCCAGCTGGGATCACGTCCTTTGCTGTTTGAGTGCGTGATTTGCCTGGTATCAGTTGTGGATGCTTTATACGCACCTAACTGTCCAGTCGTCCTTCAGCCTGTTGGGATCTTATCAGCAGCGTTATGTGGTGTAGCCTCATGGTGTGGGCTGGTTTATTAAAGGTGCTTTTCCTCATGGGCTGTAGATAGTCTGTCTGGGAAAATACCTAGGAGCTTTAGATAAACAGGGCTTTGTGTGTGTGCTCTTCAGTGTTTTGTCTTACGGTCCTTCTCCTGCTTCTTTTGGCTTTGTTCTTCCTACAGAAGCTTTTGCAAGTTCCTCATCTGTTTCCCTGCTAGTTTTTTCTGCTATGTTCCTTTGTGAATAGGATGCCAAGGATGGAGAGTGGCATTCAGTGCCAGGACATACATCCCTTGTTGTTCTTGCTCTTTTGACCACTGCCCTTGTGTTTGCCACTATAACATCTAGCAGTAATTTTACCATTTTCCTTTTCCCTTGTCCCAGAGGTGGCTCGCACAGAAGAATGCTTGTCCCTGTGCGTGGGCACCCGTGGTAGTTTGAAGTGTTGGGATGCGGGTGATCTGTCTGGTGAAGAAATGAAGAAAAGTCTTATTACAGTTGGAGTCCCTCTAGGCTTTTCCTCTGATAGGCAGTTCTAGAGGTGGGAATGCGTGCAAGTCTGTCTCCTCTTCTCTTGGCTGCCACAAGTGTCTTTTTGCAAATCTCCCAGACTATAGTCCCTGTGCTGTAAAGGGGAAAAAAGTCATCTCTGCCGTCACCACAAGAGTGACAGACCCTTAGAGTTAATAGAAGTGTACGGGCTGGAGCTTGAGACGCAGCCAGCTGCTCCAAGCGTTGTTCTCCCAAACTCTTTTAAAGCAGACCTGGGTGAGTCTGGATCGTACCTGATCTGTTGGCCAGACTTGCTTAGTAACTGAGTCAAAGCACGTACTGCCTCCCAGGTGTGCTGGGAATTAACTTGTTTTCCCTGGGGAAATGGCCACTTAGGGAGGGGAATGTTTCCATATGTATCTCAATAAATGTGGCCTCTCACAGTGTAAATAAATACCTTGAGATTTAATCTTTTTGGAGTTTATTCACTTAAATCCTCTCAGAGAACCTGTTTTTTTCTCTCCTGTTCTGGAGTTTGGGCAGAAATTTAATCTTTGCTGAAACACAAAACCTTTCCAGGTTTCCTGTGCTGTGAAGAAATTATTCTTGACAAAACAGTTTTTTTCTAATAATCTTTTTTAAAATCTTCACTTTTCAGACCTTATAAGGTCCCCTCCAAGTCCCTGTGCTCTGCAGTCCTTTTGTGTCTTGGCCACGATCCCTGGGCTATGGTGCTGCCTTCAGGCAGCCTCCGATGATATTTCCCTGCTAGGCTCCAAGCTAATGAATAACTGCTCGTTGTAGCATGGCCTGTTTTGTTAAAGTGGTGTGTGATAAACCAGTGTTAAAAATGTGTAACAACTTGGAGGTAGATTCTTGTCTGGTCAGAATGTGATGACAAAATAGCTAGAAAATATGGCTGTGCTTTTTTTCTTTTCATTTACATTGCAGTCTTGTTCTCGAAGCTGTCTTCAGCTTTCCTCTCCACATAATATTAGAAAAAACACCTAACTCTTCAAATTCTTGGCTTGTGAATTTTCATTCTGAATCCACTAGACGCAGTTTAATAGAAGCTGTTTAATAGTTAACACTGTTTTAAGTAAGAATGCTGAACCTTCCTGTTATCCATTCAGTGTGCTTCTATTCTGGGGCACGCTAGTTATTGTAAACTTGTATAAGCTGGCAGTGGCAAAAGAAATGTTTTGGGTATGGTAGGAGCTTAAAAGAAAAGTCTTCTATCAGCCTTACCAGAAAAAAATTAAGATACAGATACTGAGTAGTTGGCGATGAACTGGCACCTAGGTAGAACAGAGAGGTATTGCGACTGCTTTTGTTTTTCTTTTAAATGGGGATGTAAGAGCTTTTTCAAAAGAGGAGATACAGAAAGGAATGACAGAGGAGAAGAGTAAAACTTCCTGGAAATGTGGGAGAAAAGACATGAATCGGGTTTGGGTTGCTGGGAGAGGGAAAAAGCTTGTTCTTAAAGCCTTTGTGCCTCTCCTTGTGCCCTGCCCTGAGGGAGCAGGCAGGGGTAGCACAGGGTTACTTGGTCAACTCAATGAGAATATCTCCTGAAGAAGTTTGAGTCACAGTCCAGCCCAACCTTAGGGAACAAGCTGTGTTTATTGGTGCTTGAGCTGTTTGTAAGCAAACCCGGGGAACTAGGGAGGGATCTCTGCAGCTCAGCAGTCATGGCTAAATGCTCTGTATGGTCGGAGACGTACATGGTGGCATGCTGAACTTTGCAGTACAAACCATCCTGCTTTGTCTTTCTTACTAGCTCCAGGACCTTTGGGTTTTCCTTTGCTGTGGCAAGTCTTTGTGGGAGATGCTGTTGGGTGCCTGCTGTCTGTCACGTGTTAACCACGTGCTCCTCTGGAATTTTTTGACTTGCTCAAGATTTCTATTGTGTGGAACACAAGCTCGCTCTAAAGCTTGTCAAGATCAGGGCACGAGTTAGTGTTGACTCTTAGGTGAGGAGAGCATTGTGAGAGGCAAGACGCATGAGATCTTTGAATGGCAGAACAGTATATTTTGACCATCCCCATTAAAAACAAATGTCCTTAGTGTTTTATTTATTTTTAGGTTACAAAACCAGGCGTCTGCATATATGAGGTGGTGGAAATCCTCCAGATAATGCTAAGAAGTAAAATAAAAATAAAATACTTGGCAAAATAAAACCTATTCTGAAATATCAGTAAGCTGATTTTAAGAATAAATAAATGAGAGCGCCATGACAAGAGCAGCGTTCCATGGCGGTGCACCAGGTGGGGTGCAGTTAAAAGTATCTGGTTGCAGTTTACCCATTACATGTTGTCACACTCTCAAAATATTTCCTGTTTTATAACAGCAACTCCGGCATGAGAATCTCGTGAACCTGCTGGAAGTGTGTAAGAAGAAGAAACGGTGGTACCTGGTGTTTGAATTTGTGGATCACACGGTGCTTGATGACCTTGAGGCGTTTCCAAATGGACTAGACTACAGCAGGGTTCGGAAATACTTATTTCAGATTATGAGAGGAATAGCGTTTTGTCACAGTCACAATGTAAGTACGCACGAGAAGTCAGCTCTGCAGTTAACCTTGGATGAGGAGATACAGAAGTGTGTATTTTTGAAATACATTAAAACTTAGAGGAAATAATGCTGAAAAGGAAGAGGCGGGGCAGAGGGGCCAAACTGAATTTCATATAAAATGTCAGAGCTTGATGTCAGCTGCCCCAGAAGTCTGTCTGATTGATTTGTGAGACTGTTTGAAAGGAAGGGTCCAGAAGTGGGTCAGGATCCAGTATGTGGTGGCACCTTGTTGTAGGTTGGCTTGTCTTGCCGAGGGAGGAAGTTTGCTCCTGATAGTATTTATGTAAACAGGTAGGCTTGCTTTTTCTCTTGGCTATTTTTAGAGTTTTCTAACAGGTTAGCCAATTTCATGGTAGTTTTGTAACTATCTATATAAACATATGCATGTTTATTTGTGTTTATGTTTGGAAAACGGTGTCTCCTATGAATTCTTAAAATACTCTTCCATTTAACTGCAGGACATGCCCGTGGCCCTTGCAATACTTAACAGCTTTTAAACTTGTGGTCAAGGCCAGATTTTCAAGCATAATAAATTGTGCCTATTAATATAGTAAATACATCTGCAGAACATCTGCAGAGAGCTACATAAAATAAATGCTTCTGCGTGCAAAAGTTAGAGGTCCTGTGTTTACCTGTGCACTTGGGTTGGCACTTGTTCATCCATTGTGTGCGTGCAGCTGTCTTTTACGGACTCCGTATGTTTCCCGTGCCTGCAAAAATGTCATTTTCTACCTGGATGCGAGAAAGCTACTATTTTTGGTGAGCCAGTCAATTTACTGTGTCAAAGTGGGCGAATTTATTTGCCTTGACTTGCTTTTCTCTGTGCAGATAATACATCGGGATATTAAGCCAGAAAACATACTAGTTTCCCAGTCGGGAGTTGTAAAACTGTGTGACTTTGGCTTTGCCCGTACCTTAGCGGCTTCTGGGGAAGCTTACACGGACTACGTGGCAACCCGATGGTACAGAGCGCCAGAGCTGCTGGTGGGAGATATCAAGTATGGCAAGTAAGACCCCATGCGAGGCTGCAGAAGAGTTGTGGGCTTGTGAGGAGCATGGAGGGGGGTGCTCTTTTTTTGGGGGGAGGCAGTGGACTATCGCTTGGCAAACAGGTTAAAGGGATGCTGTTCAGCATTCCTTGGTGATTGACTTGAGGAGGCTATGATAAACCTCCTTCCTGTGCAGTTGAAGTCATGGAGGGAAGGCAGAAAAGTCGCTTCAGGCCATTCTAGACAGACATTTGGGGAGGGAGGAGGTGGGATGAATGAGATTGGTCTTACTGGGATCCCCAGTCCCGCAAAACCAGGTTGGAAGTTAAAACTGTGTTATTCACAGGTCTGTTAGTACAATTGTGCAGGTTTATGTGTGTCCCTGTATTACTTAATTTTCAGTAAATGTTCCTGAAGAGCGGGTACCTGCAGAACGAGGAACTGATTACCTTGGTGTTCTCTAAAGTGCAAGATTGTACTAATGTGTAATATAGTATTTTTAAAGCATTAGGCTTTAGAACCTGATTTTACATGTGAGGCTTTTGCTAGCATTTGCCTGCTTCAAGGGCTGAATCCCTGCCATTCCCTAGAGCACTTGTAAGCTTGGAAAACAGCTGTCCTGCTTCCCTTGGGGCTTGTAACCTGCTCAAGACATGCTGTGCGCTGGCCTGGCTCAGCGTTTGGATCAGAGTCACGAATCAAGCCATGCTGAGCTGGGGTGGTGGTGTTTTCAGTGTGGTTATTTTTCTCTGACAGGGCTGTGGACGTGTGGGCTATTGGCTCTCTGATAACAGAAATGCTTACGGGAGAGCCCCTTTTCCCTGGGGACTCAGACATTGACCAGCTCTACCACATCACCAAGTGCCTGGGTAAGAACAGCCTGTCGGGCTCCTAGCGCCTGCGTAGTAATGAAGGGGTCAAATACATCGTGACGAGGGGGTGTGGAGAGAAAGCCTGTGGTGTGTGCGGAACTGTTTCTGACAGCGTGTGTACTCTTAGTGCCTTTTACAAAGGGGGAGCTAGGAGCTTGCGAGTACAGCATCAGTTCATGGCACGCAGGTGGAACGAGACTGGCGCAGGCTGTAGCTTTTGCAGAAGTGCTGACCCAGTATTTCAGCCTCTCGAATGTTTCACGGGACTGTTCTTGCTTTGTTTGTGTGGTTCCAGGTAATTTAATTCCAAGACACCAAGAGTTATTCTATAAAAATCCCCTCTTTGCTGGCATGAGGTTGCCTGAAGTGAAGGAGGCTGAATCTCTGGACAAGCGATATCCCAAGCTCTCTGCTGCAGTGCTAGATTTAGCCAAGGTAATTAAACGATCACTCACTATGAACAGTTGATCTTTGGAAAGGTATCCCAACAAACTTGGCCCCTCATCTGCTACCTACATGGATGCTTTTTAGGTAATACACAGCCCCTTGCTTTTTTAGTTGCTAGCAGAGCTGTGCGGGTACAGTGTTTTCTGCCAAGCCTCCCTCTACCTGCTGGTGAAGGCACTGCAAGCAAGTGGGATGGGGTGAGAGCGCATCCCTTGCTCTTGGAGCTACGCGTCTACTTCCTGGGAGTTAGGAAACCTACAGCTCTGAAATAAATTCTGAAGAATCCTTCCAGGGAGTGTTTTTGTGCTTTCACACAGTAATCTTGGAGCACTGTTACATCGGTTAATTAAAACAACCTTGGGCTCATCAATATAACAGGCCCTAGAAGGGGGAATTCTGCAGCTTTTCACTCAGAAATGCTAAAGTCCTTGCTTCGTTTCTAATGTATTTGGCCTCTAATGTTTACATTGATTTGACAGAGGTGTTTGCAGATTGATCCAGACAAAAGACCATCCTGTGCTGAACTCCTGCAGTGCGATTTCTTTAACAAGGATGGATTTGCTGAAAGGTAAACAGTTCATTTCTTGCTCAAAGCAGGCTAATATTAGAAGGAAGTTAAGCAGTCGTGCTTGAAGATTGCATGCTGAGTCCGCAGAGCTGACAGCCGCTGAGTTTTGTTTGGTTTTAGCCTTCCTGGAAATAAAACAGTTGAAAAGGAACTCATTGCAGCGGCATGTTTGCCTCATTACCTTGTCAGGATGTAACTTCGTCAGTGTGCGCGCCCAGTGTCACACCATATCAGGTAGTAGAGTCTTATGCTGAGTTCACTGTCTGCATCTACACCAGGCTGGGATGCGACCACCTTTATTGCTCTGGTGTGTAAAGAGTGTGCTTGTAAGATTTCACTTACTTTAACGGATACGTCATATTTGGCTGGCTTCTCATTAGTTAAAAAGGCATGCTTTGTTATATTACGTAAAAGGCTGTGGAAGCCTGGGCTGGACATGGAACAGTTGAAAGAGAACGCATTTCAGCGATGCATTTGCCTCATTGCCTTGTCATGACATGAATTCATCAGTGTGTGCACCCAGTGTCACACCAACTGGTGATAATATTAACAGAAACTCTTTTTTTCTTTTCTTCTTTTTTTTTTAATACGGAATGTAGATTTGCTCAGGAGATTAAATTAAAGATTCAGAAAGATGCCAGAGACCATCAATTACAAAAAAAATCAAAAATCAGCAAAAGGGACAAAGATGATGTTTTAGAAGAAAGAAAAATGCTTGGTGTCCAGGTTGGTCCACCTCTGTTTTCCAAACCTGCATTTATTTATTTTTTCATGTTTTAAAATCGCTATATAAGTATGTGCAGCAGTTTTTCACAGCAAAAATATAAGAATAATTCTCCATTTCAATTTTTTTTTTCCAAAAAGACTAGTAAGTGCTATGTGTCTGCGGTGGGTTGACGCTGCCTGGGGACCAGGTGCCCCCCCAGAGCCGCTCTACCACTGCCCTCGTTCACCAGACAGGGGAGAAACGGTGTAACGAAAAGCTTGTGGGTGGAGATAAGGACAGGGAGAGATCACTCACTAATTATTGTCACGAGCAAAACAGACTGAACTGAGAGTGGAAATTCATCTAATTTATTACTAAGCAAAACAGAGTAGAGAAATGAGAAATAAAATCAAATCTTAAAACACCTCCCCCCACCCCTCCCATCTTCCTGGGCTCAACTTCACTCCCATCTTCAACCTCCTCCTCCACCTCAGCGGCACAGGGGGACGGGGAATGGGGGTTACGGTCAGTTCAGCACACGGTGTTTCTGCTGCTTCTTCATCCTCGGGGGGAGGACTCCTCTCATCGTTCCCCTGCTCCAGCGTGGGGTCCCTCTCATGGGAGACAGTCCTTCACCAACTGCTCCAATGTGAGTCTCCTCCACGGGGTGCAGACCTTCAGGAGCAAACTGCTCCAGCGTGGGGCCCCCACGGGGTCACAAGTCCTGTCAGCAAACCTGCTCTGGCGTGGGCTCCTCTCTCCACGAGTCCACAGCTCCTGCCAGGAGCTTGCTCCAGCGTGGGCTTTCCATGGGGTCACAGCCTCCTTCAGGTGCCTCCACCTGCTCTGGTATAGGGCCCTCCACGGGCTGCAGGTGGAATCTCTGAACCCCCTCATCCTTCCTCCATGGGCTGCAGGGGGACAGCCTGCTCCATCATCATCCTCCTCCATGGGCTGCAGGGGGATCTCTGCTCCGGCGCCTGGAGCACCTCCTGCCCCTCTTTTTGCACTGACCTGGGTGTCTGCAGAGTTTCTCACATCTTCTCACTCCTCTCTCTGGCTGCAAAAAGCTCTGTTTTTTTTTCTTCTTAAATATGTTATCCCAGAGGTGCTGATTGTCTCGGCCTTGGCCAGCAGCGGATCCCTCTTGGAGCCGGCTGACATTGGCCCTGTCAGACACAGGGGAAGGTTCTGGCAGCTTCTCACAGAAGCCACCCCTGTAGCCCCCCCCAGCTACCAAAACCTTGCCATGCAAACCCAACACAGTGCCAGAGAAGCTCACCTTTGGAGGCCACTGTGAGTCTAAACAGAGCTGAAGACCTTGTCACCCGATTCCAGGCAGTACGTTAGGCCTGTGCCCCCCCGCCAGCTCTGACGCTCGGTGTCATACAGCCTGCAGGCTGTTGTGTAGAAGTTCTGGCCCTTTGATTCTAGCTGCTACAGGGCGCTTGGTGTGGCAGCCTGCAAGCGGCTGTTTGGCCAGTCCCTTGGAGGTAAACTATCGTGATGCCGTTGCTGGCAAATACAGAGCGGAAGGGAGAATCAGTTGGGAAGCATAAGTCGCGTTGGATCACAAAAACACGCTTGTATGCTGCTGTTTACCTGTGCTAAAGTTCTGGCTTCAGAATGATGTCTTTTGCTTTCCGTTGCATACTGAGGAGTAGAGGCTTTCAGGTGATGTCGGGCTCAGTTCTTAATTCATTTCTTTGGAAGTGACGCAGGACGTGGCTGTTCTTCCTCCCTCATTTCCAGTCCCATTCTAAGGTGACTTATTTACAGAAGGTGCTGGAACCCTGACAAGTCTCCTTCTGTCTGATGGAAAACAGAGCTTTTTCTACTAAAACCAATTCACTCTTCATCAGATCCTTGCAGAATCATGCAAGTTTAGACTTTTAACTTTTAGAGCACTGCTCTAAGCAACTTTTTAAACATGCTTCTAAGAGAAAGACAATGTTTGTCTTCCCAAACAGGATTTCAGCATTGACCCAAAGAGCAGAGATGCAAAGCTATTAAAGGCGAAGCGCTCTAAAGCTGACGCAGAGAAAGCAGACCGATCCTCCAATCTGAACTCCCTCTACGACAGTGCGATCAACCCATTTAAAATAAGCCCTCAAACCAGCCTAAAAGATTCCAGCAGCAGCTTGGACTACACCAAGAACGCAGGCATAGTTATCCCTCCCATCAACCAGAACTTTTCTCCCACTACGGTTGGGATGGGTCCTGTGCCTGGAAACCTCAATTACAGGTACAAGAGCAGAGCTACAAGAGCTTGTATCCATCATCATCGTCCCCGTGGTCGAGGAACTGTAACGTCCTGAAAGAGGTGCAGGGTGATGATGTGGGGCTGGGACAGGACACGGCTAGGAACAGCTCTTGGAGGGGAGGATTGTACGTGGATGAGAGAGCCCGACGCAGGTTCCCCGTGTAGCAGAGCGCTACTGGACAGCAGCAGTTTGCCAGCTGCTGTGACACTGGCTTTTCTTTGCCTCGCTGCTTGTCCTTTGGACCAAACTTCTCTGTTAACTGAGCTCACGAAGGGTGTTTTCCCCGTGAGCCTTTCTAAGCATTTCACGACAGTGTTTCTGGTTGTCTTGCATTTGTTGGTTTTTATATTCACCGTGTTACCCAGCTAATACAAAGTTTTGGGCTTTTTTGATCACAGAGTTGATGAAAAGAGTAAAAAATACTTGAACCCATTTCTGAAGCAACGGAAGCATTCTCCAGCGGGCCATTACAGTGTAAGCTTGACGTCGGTAAGTCATCTGTCTTTTCCCCCTGGCAAAGCAAAAATAAATTCTGAACTCAAGTACGTGTTTCATTGTCAAGAATCCCATCTGTGGCAGCCTTCACCCCAACTAGCAATATTCTTTACTTTACAGCTTTTTTCCTACAGGTCTCTCCTCTGTTTTCCTTTGCTCATAGTTATCTTAGAGGAAACATATTTTGTGTCAGGACAATTTTAGATGAGGGGAGCAGTCCAACACAGGATTTCTGAGAGACATGGAATATATCCATGGCCTCCTGCCTGGCCAGGAGAACTAGACCCTATGTGCTGCACGACTGAAGTGGAATTTAGGATTTGGATTCAACACGGTTAGGGCCTTATTTAGTCATGTCATCAATGCATTAAAAATTCATAATGAAAACACGTGAGATGGAAAGCTTTCCACTGCACTCGCTTACCTAGGCGGTATTCTTTCCGTGCCAGCAGGAGCATTGGCCTTTTTACACGCAACTAATCCGAGCCGTTCCCCAAGTGCTGTATTTTGTCTCTCTGCAAGCAGTCTCGCTTAGATGATTGGGGGTTTTTGCTGTGGCTGTTCTGTCGGTTTTAATGTATAAATGACTCTCGAGGAGAAGGGATTCCTTCTCACACGTTACAGTCTTTTCTATTACTCTTGCACGAGTTCCAACTACAGCAGAACATGGTTGCATTGATGTGTTTTTAAGTCTAAAAATAGCTTTGCTTTTTCTATATTTTCATGAGCTGGCGCTTATGCCCTTGATTACAGGTTACTAATGAAAAAAACATCCTTCAAGCTAATAGGAAAAAATGGGAATTCTCCAAGACAGAAGTGCGTTTGCCAGAACTAAATCATCTCCCTGAACTGAGAGGAGTGGAAGGTATGAGTGTTGGTGTCCTGTAAATAAAACCTGGATCCTAAATAAGTGGTAGGAAGCAGCGTGCATTAGGGCAGTCAGCTCTCGCTTCTTGAACGTGGTATGCATTGGTTGTGTTTTGCAGCGTGGCATCCCAGATTTCTGAAAAAGGAAAACAAACCAGTTTCAGAGTCCCGTGTCCCCTCCCTTGCTGCTATTGACCTCCATAACCCAAGTCTGGCCTCACAGCAGGTAACGAAGCGATAAAATAGTTTGTGCTGCTCTGTATTCTTTTGGTTCGGGACTTTCTGAACAGCACGACCCACAAATTTTCAGTGTGACGCTTAACAGAAGCAGAACTTGCCTTGGTTTCTTAACTATCTAAGTAAAAGGACTTGGGGGAAGAGAGAAGGGTCCGGGATGAAACATAAGGCTCTGTTTCTCTCTGAGATTAGCTAAGTATTAGATTTGCACTGCGAAGACAAGCACCGTGAATTGTTGCAATTTCAGCTGGCTGGACCGAGGTGGAAGTAAGCCTGATTGACCAGAGTTGAAGAGAGATGGGAGGGACATGTGTTTTGAGGCTGTGTTAGATGTTGAGGGGCTGAGTGCAATAAGGACGGAGAAAGCGTAGGAGCCAGGCGTAGGGAGAGAAGGGAAGAACCTGGAACTCTGAAAAATTAGTTCCTCGGTAACACTGAGGTGTTGTTTGAGAGGTAAGTAATTCCATAGGTAGTCGCTTTGGCTACCTTGCTTCCAGCTGAGATTTGGTAGACTGTATTGGGCGGGGGGGGAAGCGTTTTGGAAGTCTTGATTTGGTCAAAGTAATTTGGTTTAAGTTACATATTTGTGTTGCCTATGTCCCTAGAAGGCAGTTTCTGATAATTGTTTATACAACACTTGGAAATTGACCCTCTTTTTTTTTTTTTCTTTCCCAATTTATAGCTGTCGGGGACCTTTGTGCCCGATGCATCAGAAGCCAGCTTCCCCAGAGTTGAGCACTAGCCTTAAGGAGAAGATCACACCTGCCTCTAAAAGGTAGGCTTTCATTTCTGCACTGTAGCCTTCTGGTGGCTTTCATTTCTGCTGTGTGGTCTTTGGGGTCTTTCAAACGGATAGTTTCCTGAACGCTTACCTAGTTGGGAGGTGCCATGGGAAAAATCCTTTTACGCTTCACATTCCCGGTTAGGACACCTAGCTACGACGGACTTGTTACAGCTGTCTTTATGGATACTGAAGCTGGCCGTGGCAGGTGAATGGTTTTCCTGAGGTGCTGGGCATTGGTGTTGGAAATTAAGCGGCTCGTGAAGTTGGGGGTTGAGCAAACTGATAGAATAACAAAAAGGGGAAAGTGAGGAGTGGAAAAAAAAACGGGTTGTGTGTACAGCCCTGTCAGGTGCATCGCTGAAACTGGGCTTTCTTGCAAGAAGGAGAGAAAAGTGTTTTGGGGGGCTTGTGAAGCTTAACATTAGGGAAGATTTTTAAGTGACGATGTCATGCAATCTAATTTAATGTAGCTGTTGATACCTCGGTGCTCTCCAAGCATGAGAGAGGAGTCTGGGAGAGGAGGAGGCTTAGGATGGCTGGGTAGTTGACGTGCAGTTTAAGATCAAGGTGCTAAGTTAGAATTCCACCACTCTATTTGCACTTTTGCTTACCATTGCATCTTATTCCAGATTGTTTGAAGCTGAGGCTTTTAAATGTGGTTTTAATAGTTTCTAATCTTGCCCATTGAAAGACATGCGGTTCTCTAAGTCATTTTGTTTGAAAGAGAACTCCTAGAAAAAATTGTGTAGTTTTGTTTGTTGTTTTGCTTTTTAAGCTTGGAGTATCGTTACCCATTGTTGTTCGGCATCTTCCGGGGAGCCTGCTGTGTGTGTTGGAATTTGTCTCATCCTCTTGAAAGCGAGAACTGCAGTGCTTAGCCGAGGGGCTTTACTCTCATGGTCCCCCTTCTTACCTCACTGAGGCTGGGCAGAAGGATTCCACCTTCCAGAGGCAGCGCAGTTGGGGAGAGTGAAGAGGGAGGGAGATAAGGTGCTCTGGAAGGGTCTTCAGAGGCTGTGCTCCAAAATCTCACCGGCTCTGTTGGAACCCATCCTGCATAGATGGGCGTTAATGCTCTGGGTATGCTGGTGCTGCTGGCCTGGATGCGATCGCATACCTGTCCCTGCGGGGATTCTCCCTGCGGCCGCAGGGACCTCCGGGCTCCGCAGCCTCCCTCCTCTCTTACTCAGTGCTCGTTACAGGTAGCCACGAGCGCGGCGTGGCAGTACTGTTAATGTGTGGGTGCAAATAGTGCATCTTAGGTTGTTCTTTTGGGCTCTGGTGTTTACTTTCAGAGGAGAGGGAGCAGCTGCTGACTCCGAAATCACTGTGCAAATGCTGCATGTGCTGTTAATCTATATGACTGCATTTGGCACTTAGATTCACAGGATGTGATGGCTTAACACTGCTAGGAAGAAGGAAGAAAAAACATTGGGGTTGGAAGCAATCCTGATAGCAGAAGCGGGGGGGGGGGGGGGGAAGAAACCTTACTAAAGCTGTCTCATCTGTGAAGCACAGAGGTGTAAGTGCACAGCTTTTGCAAGGTAAGGATGTGTAATAAATCAAAATAAAGGAAGCAGATGATCAGGAGTAGCTCTGTGGTTTCGTTAGCCTGTCCATAACATCATGCTGCTTTTTTCCCCTTGATGCAGGTGGCTGAAACAGTGGGAACAATCCACCTGAGTTTCCAGGTGCTAAAGCTGCAAGGTTTCTGCAGGTGAGAGGAGGATCCCTTAGTCTCTCGTTAGCGCAGTGGACTGCCGTGGGAAGTGGCTAGGGTCGGGTCCGAGGACAGAGCTCGCACTGCTGTGGCTGCTGGATTTCTTGCATGCTAAACTGCTCCTGGGACATGGACTTTCTGGCCCAGGGCTAGCTCTTGTCTGAGGTTGCTCAGAAGAAAAATAAGTGGTTATTGGTGTGTGTGACAAGGGCAGAAGCTAGTTTGGAAGATTTTGAAGGAAGCTGGGCTCTCTTTTGTCTAACTGCTGCCCTCTTCAGGGTTTTCTTTTTAAATGAATAGGGAAGAGAGTAGTTGGCTGCTGAATTTGCCATGTTTTGGTGACCTGCTTGATCTGTATTGGAAAGCACCTTTGTCTTGACAAAAACCTCAGTGAAGAAAATGTGCAAGGAATACAACATTTAAATGTGTAAATGTTCCCAACTGTTGCTTTGAAACCTTTGTTAACGCTGAGCAGCATGCGTGATGGTGCATTAGGTTCCTTTTCGCTCCACGTTTTCATCCCCCTGTCTTTGGGTGGCTGTCGTTTGGGTGCGGGGCTGTTGTTTGGCCGCACCGGGTGAATATCTGTTGGCTGCTGTTACTGATGGAGGAAGAACATCGGTGTAAAATACTGAGCTGTGATGCCGGTGGCATGTCAAATGCCTTCTGTGAGCACTCAGTAACTTGCTTAACTCACCATTTATGTCCCTTAGGGGAGTGGGATGTGAAAGTGTCAGACTCAATAGTCACTTTTATCTTGGGACTGTTACGAGACCATTTTTGCCTAACTGCCCTCCGGTTGGCTGTAGCCAGCTCTCGGGTGTCCCTGCGTTGCTTGTAACTCTGTTTTTCTGGCAGCTCGAGGCTGCTGTCGCAGCTCACACCCCTGTACTGTGTAGTTAATTTTGGAACTTGTCTTTTCCCCGAACATGGCCTTTGCCATCAATGTGTCATGGCAGAATACAGCACGAATGTCGTTGTATTTAGAGTTTTGTGGCTATGCTGTCTTTTGATGTGTATGTTAAAAATTTGTAAATAAAAGGATATTCAAATTCCAAATTTCTTGGTACTGGTGCATGCTTACAAATGTACGAGGTGCTCCCCCAGCCTTCCCTGGACTCGGTGTTTTATCTGCTTGTCTGTATTGGTGCCATTACCTGCCCTGAAAAACAGAGCTTTTCAATCAGTTTTATTTAATAGTTGACATCAAGTTTCTTGGAACCATTGAGCAGCATGGGTTCAGTTGTACCCACAGGGAAGGTTCCCAGCTGGCCACAGCAGTCACTTAGCTAGTGGTGAGCAAATGCAACCACTCTATTTGGCTAAAATTGACCTCCTGAGAGTTCACCGAGGCCCCTTCTCACAGGCCATGTGGTTCTGGTACCACCCATCAATTTTCTGCTTTCTGGTGCTCACCAGAGCTGTTTCTCATCCTTTCTTAGTTGCAGCCTCTTGAGATCACATCTGATGGATGGTGTGTTGTGGAGAGGAAGGAAATAGAAGATGCTGCTGGGCTGCTGCGAGGAGTTCTTGTTTCTCTTTTCAGCTAGCAGATGTGTTTCCCTCTTTATTGAGTGCTCTTCAGATGAGCCAGCCTGTAATGACATGAGGGCAGGAAACTAATTGTAACCACGGGGTCCTTGTTTAGTGGAGAGGAGGTTCCTTTGGACACGAAAGGGGGCCTGGAAGAGGAAGTAAAAAAAAAAATAAATCACATTACTGTTCAGGCTGCCGTTCAGCTCTGCCCCAGCCCAGGCAGCGAACGGAGCCGCCCCTGTGCTGCAGGTCAGGGCCAAGACTTTGGGGCGAGAAGGACTGGAAAGGAGGAAGGTTTGAGGGGAGACAAGAAGGTTTAAGGCAGAGGAGGGAGCTGAGGGGAAGCGGCCGAGGTCCCGCCGGGGCAGGCAGCCACCCCAGCCGGGCCCGGCACCCGGGCGGAAGCGGAAGCGGCGGGGCCGCCGGTCCGGGCGAGGCGGGGGCGGCCATGGCGGCAGGCGGGGAGGAGGGCTGCGAGCACTACCGGCGTGGCTGTCTGCTGCGGGTGAGGCGGCGGCGGCGGGACGCGGGGGTGGGCTAAGCGGCCGCGGGGCTAGCCGGGGTCGGGCGTTGAGGTGCGCTGTGCCGTGCCGTTCGCAGGCGCCGTGCTGCGGGAAGCTGTACGCCTGTCGGCTGTGCCACGACGCCGCCGAAGAGCACCGGCTGGACCGCTTCCGTGTGACCGAGGTGCAGTGTACCCGCTGCCGCCTCCTCCAGAAGGTAGGTCCGCTGTGGGGAGTGGGGGGAAGCAGAGGGATCCGCCATTTTAGGGGGGCGGTGCCGCCATGTTGGGCGGGGGGGGGGCCGGCCGCGCACCTAACGGTCGTCTCTCCGGTTCCTCTCCCCGGTACGGCGGCAGGCCCAGCAGCGCTGCGAGAGCTGCCACAGCCTCTTCGGCGAGTATTACTGCGGTATCTGTCATCTCTTCGATCGCGACAAGAAGCAGTACCACTGCGCCGAGTGCGGTATTTGCAGGTGTGTGAGGGGCGGGCGGGTCCCTCGGCCCGGACCCTGCTCCGCTCGGGTGGGGAACGGGGGAAGAACCGGCCTTGGTCTCTGACGCTTTTCTCCTCAGGATTGGTCCAAAGGAGGATTTTTTCCACTGTTCAAAATGCAATTTATGCTTAAGCTTGAGTCTTCGAGGAAAGCACAAGGTAAGAATACACTAGTTAACTCCTTATCTTAAAAAAAACCCAACCGCCACACCTTGAAAAATGAAAGCTGGCAGTTCCTTGGCTCTATGCAAGGCCATAGGACAGGGGGAGTGGCAGGTTCTCTCAGTGCACCTAACAGCAACGCGGAGGGCTTCTGGGCTGCCTTCGCTAGCAGTGAAAGGAAATAAACATTCTAGTCTCTTTCTCTTTTAAAAGGAGCCATTGCTTGCACATGTGACAGTGTTAGAGCTCCTGCAGTATAGGAAAAGCTAGGCTGCTTATTGCTGTGGGAGTTCTGGGAGCCCTGTTCCTATTTATACCTTCAAGCTGTTTGGGTTTTAGTGTGCTAAGCCACCTCTTAATTCTCAGAACTTCAAACTTAAATGCAAACAGTATAATTTTGTACATTTGTTGTTAGCAATCTAAAGGAATTTTAGAATTTAGAAAAATGCAGCTATCCACCCGGTAGAATAACTGTTGGATTTTTTTGTTTGTACTCGCAAAGTGTATTGAAAACGTCTCCAGGCAGGACTGTCCAATATGTTTGGAGGTGAGCTGCTTCTTTTCATTTCTTGGATTTGTGTGGCTGTAATTTTGACTGTGTTTGAATTAATTTTTATGTTTCTTTGTCTGATCCTTGCCTCGAAACAGGACATTCACACATCTCGCGTCGGAGCTCACGTTCTGCCGTGCGGTCACCTTCTTCACAGGTAAAATTGTAGTTCTTCCCATGCTGAATTTCCTTTTGTTAGTATTTAAATTTCAAGAATCCTCTAGAGAGGCTCCTCCTTGGTGCAGAAACCAGTTGCACAATGGGTTTGAGAGGTTGGTGGCAGCTCATCGGTTAGTTTTAGATTCTTTCCTTAAGACAGCCCCCCAAGACAACGGAGTGCTCTGTTGTGCTACAAAAACTGTTGGGCTCAATTGGGATTTTAAGGTGATGTGATATGTGTCGTTGGGTGCCTTTGGAGGAATAATTGCCACGTTTCCCTTCCATTTTCCCATTCTGCTTCTCTCTTGTGTTACAGATGCAGCTTTTTGTTACTCTGCTGGCTCTCTTGTTTCCCCCTCCCCGTTGTCTCTGTGTGCTAAGTGAACGGCCTCTGTGTCTGACAAAGGTCTTTCTGGACCGAACCTTGCTTTGACTCCTGCCCATCTTACGTTTACCTTGTGATACATCACACTTGAACCACGCAATCCTTGTCATAGGATTCCCTTAGGTTAGGTTAGGAGACCTTAGAATGGGATCAAATGTGCTTTTTCTCCGCATTTTTGCCAAAGTACCCGGTAATTTTGCTGGGAAGCTTTCTTCTCGCTTGGACTTGGGATATTTTTTTGACTTCTGGTTTTGGAGATAGCAGTGTGCCTTTTGCACAGTCTAAATGGGTTGCCAGTCAGTAATTGCATTCTTCTTACTAAACTTCTCATTGTATTTTCTTTTCAGAACATGTTACGAAGACATGCTAAAGGAGTAAGTATTTCTAAACATCTCTTGATATTGTTGAAGTCCCCACGGATTACTTGGAGAGGGAAAGATCACGATGCCAGTCCTGTGCCAAATAACTTAAAGCCAACTCCTAAAGGCACGGGGGGCTTTAATTTCCAGTTCTGTTTGCGAGAACGTCTTGATTTGTGGCATTTCTTTTTGGTATGATAGGAAACTTGTCCTTTTGCTTGTGGGCTTGTTTCACGGCCCCGCTCCATCTTCTGATTTAGACTTTTTCCCCCCTTTACTGCAGAGGTTACAGGTGTCCTTTGTGCATGCACTCGGCTTTAGATATGACGAGGTACTGGCGTCAGCTGGATGATGAAGTAGCGCAGACTCCTATGCCCACAGAGTATCAGAACATGATGGTGGAGGTAAGAGATGAGACTTTGCAGCAGTGTCTCTGTTCTTGGCGGGTATGTCCCTTTGCGTTACGGACAGTAGAGGGCACCAGGAACTTGTCCTGGATCAGAAATCGACCTGTCGGTTAGGCAATGATGAAGAAATGTTGTGTGTAGGCTTATGGTATTCATCCACTGGGTGTGGTTTTTTAATAAACACACAAAAAAAGCAGCCCCCACCTGCACTCCAAAAAATTACCACCCCCAAAAACACAACCTAAGTCTTAGCGTTGCAGTATCACACAGCAGAGAAATGGCTTGGTCTTTGGTTATCTGGCTTTCTCGCTGTTATAGCGAAAAGCAGGTACGTTTGGGTTTTAGCAGCTTGGAGCTTTGTGTTCCCGACTAAACACCGTGGGTTTTCTGGAAAAATATTCAGGTACTGATTTGCGAGGGCTAGCGTACAGAGACTTCTTGTGTTTGCTTTCTGTTTCTTTGTGTTAATTCCGAACTGTGAAAGTGGTGCCGTTTGCAGGTAACCCTGAATTAAATGGCGCTGGTGGTTACTGTTTTAATTGCATCTGTTACGGTTTAGATAACCCACCCTGCCAACTCGTGAGTCAAGGTACTTGGAAAAAATCTCTTTACTGCCTGTTTGGGGAGAAGACTCCCTCGCCTGCCTGGCACAGCGGACCGGCTAGCGTTGCTAGCTGCTCTTAATCTGCCCTTATTTTCACTTGAGGGTTTCTCTGGTCGTTTCCTGCATGGAGAGAAGAAGCCAAAGCATGTCGGTCTCCAACTTAGGCAACAGGTCACCTCGCCACACTAAATATAAACTCTCTGTGATGATACAGTGTGATCTGAGTACAAAAGGAGAAGTTAAATCAGCCCTATATATTTATATTCCTCTGCTGCCTTTATACAGAAGATATTTCCTACTTTGTCCCCGATGGCAAAAACCAGTTCTGTGATTGCTAGAAGCACGGTTGTCGTATATTCTCGTGTCCTGCTGATGAGAAAGCCTCTCTGTCTCTCTTTCCTACGCATGTAGATCCTTTGCAATGACTGCAACGCCCGGTCTACGGTGCAGTTCCATCTCCTAGGCATGAAGTGCAAAAATTGTGACTCCTATAACACAGCCCAAGATGGAAAATGCCGGCTGTCTTTGGAGGAGCAGTGACCGGGACAGGCGCCGCGTTCGGCTGGATAAGGAAGGCTCTGCCACAGAAGAGACTGTCTATTTAAAAAAAAAAAAAAAAATGCACTTGTCAGTAAAAAATTTGTTCCAAGTTGTCATGGCACCAGTGAAATTGTTCCAAGATTTAATTAATGCTGGTGCAAAGGGGTTTTGCTGATTATGCCCCCTTCCCTAGTACCTGGGGCATAGAGCGGTCAGGCCCTTGAGGAAATTCCCCGTGGAGCGGTGTGATGCCAGATGGTTAGTTTTTAGGGAGAAGGGAGCCCTTTAAAAGAGCTGTTTACTGTGTCAGAGAAGAGACAGCCTACAAGAAGAACTTAATGAGATGCAAAATCAGAAACCATAAGCAGCTGACACAGCAGAAGATGTTTTGGGGCAGCTGAAGGTTGTGAGCATAACAGGAGGTGGATGTATAGCTGTTCCTGTTGCAGCTGTTGGGGAAAATGGGTAGCTCTTGAGAGTGGCCTTTTTAGATAAAGCTGACATCCGCAAAGTTTTACGTGAGTACGTTTTGTTCCTTTTAAACGACGTGTTTTTGTTCTCGGGCCTCGGACCCATCGGCACACGTGGCCGGAGCAGGCGAGCGTGCAGAAACGGCATCTCTTGGCTGGATTTGCTGACGCGTGCGGTCGCATTTACGCCCGTTTCTCCCTCGTTTTGCTTTATTCTCTTAGGAAGGCCGAGGTGTCGTAGGGTTGTAGACTCGTGCGTAGGTTGATGTTTTGATGCTGAAGTATACAGAGTGAAGCGCATCCCCTTGTCTTGTCAGCATTGACGTCGGGCCGTCTCATCGGGCTGAGCCCGAGGTGTTTGCTAAAGTAACAGTTCAGAGGCACTCGAGTAGTGCAGGGACCAATTTTCCATGGTTTGGGTTTGTTGGTTTTTTTTTTTTAATAGTATCTAATTTCACTGGGGGGGGACATCAGAAAATGGAGGAGTGCTTTTTAAAAAAAAAAACAACCAAAAAATCAAATCTTGTTCTTGTAATATCCTGCCCAAGGTGTTCTGCAGTCTAAATATTACAGGAAGTTCTTAGTTTCTGAGAATTTCAGAACATGCAAGTAGTATTCAGTAATGAAAAATATTAAAAAAAAAAAAAAAGCCCAGTTACTCTACACCATAAAAACTACTTGGTTTTAACTTGTTCTACAGTAAAACAATAGCTTTTCTTAACCTGACCGTGCCCCTTTCTGTATGAAATACAAGGACTCGGACAACAGCGTTACTGTAGCTTGCCTTTACTGGAGTATCTTCTTCTGAAGCACTTTTCTCACTACTATAAATAAATATAAAATAATGTCTCTATTAAAGCAGGTTACGTGTGACGTGCTCTCCTTTTACAGACGTGCTCTGGGAATTCCCGGCTGACTTTAAACTACACTTTGACGCTGAAAAACGAGAGTTAGGTGTCTGGATGGGTGACCTCTGGGGTTTTATTATGAAAATAGTGATTTTGGCAGCTCCTGTGTTTCTGTGGTACGAGGGGAGGAGCGGGACTGGTCCCAGTTTGGGCTGCCTTGTACTGGAAGGACTGGGATGAGCTGGAGCAAGTCTGGGTCGGTGCGGCTGGGTGCGGGGGGACTCTCCCTGCCCTGCGCAGTGGTGTCGGGCAGCAGAACGGGAGGAAAAATGGTTTTTACAGGATCGGGCCTGGAGGGTCTGTCAGTCATGCTGAAGAATATTGCGTACCCACGTGTCCCGCTGCGATGAGGTCATATTACCTATCCCTGAGATGGGAGACTAATAAAATTTTGGCACAAATACTTAAATCTGACTTAGCAGAGCCCCCTCCAGCACCGCCAAACCTCTTGTCTCTTTACTCCCTCACCGCGCTGTTTTACGGGGAGCGGTGAGTTGGAGGGGAGTCCCCGTGAAAGGTGAAACCAAAGCTCTTCGTGTCATCCCAGCGAGCTGCCAAAACCCAGTTTGCGCAGCTCACAGCTCGCCTCTCCCACCCCAAACCTGCCCCCACCCCCCTATTCCATCCCGGCCGCGGTACGGGGGATGCGGTGGGCCGCGGCTACGCGCACGGCAGAGCGGGCGCTGTGGCTTCAGGCTGGTTTTTTTCCACTCTGGGTGGTGGGGAGCCGTGCGTGGGGCCGGGTGGGCTGCGTCTGCTCATCCGGAGCCACCAGTAGGCTGTGCTGGGTGGGAGAGGGCTGCCTGGGGAGGGAGCAGGTGGGGCTCCTCTCCTGGCTTCTGCTGGAGTATCTCCCGGCCTTTGGGGGTGCTTCTGGGGAAAGGTGCTTTTTGGAGATGGGGGGGGGGTGGTGGTTATGGGCTGTGCTAAACGCCAACTGGTGTTTCCCCTTGGGGGCTGCTGTTAGAATGAGGGAAACTGGGTACTGCGTTGTCTTTGGAAGTTAAAGTGCAGAAGGAGCATGGCTTGGCTTCTCGCTGTCTTCTCCACCCCTGCATGAGTGGGGTCTGGGGTTGGACACCTGGGGAAGGTCTCTCTGAGGGGCTATGGGCTGGGGAAGGGGCTGGTTTGGCTGTGGGACCGTGAGTTGTGCTGCCGCAGGCATATTGAGGTGTTTCACGGGGCTGACCTCTCCACTTGACTTGAAGCTCCTGTAGATGGCCAGAAGGACTCTCCTCTTGCTTATGGATGATGTTTATGGTTCCTCCACGGAAGCTGCTAACAAGATTCCCTGCTGCTTCGGAACACCCTCCAAATGTGTGCCGTCACCTGGTGGCTTCGCTTCATTCCTCGGACAGAGACCCGCTCCCAGGTAAGCCCTGTGGGCTCCTATCACCTCGGAGGAGTTGTCATCTCAAAGGTTTTGTGGTCTTGTAAGGAGATGCCCAGTTCAGGCAACAGGGGGTGTGCAGGGTGTTTGTTTTCTTTTTAATTGGGAGGAAGCAGCAGCTCTGGGTGCGCAGGGGAGTTTGGGTGCCTGATGCCAGCAGAGCTCCGACCACTGCCGCCGCCGCTGCTGTGCTGGGTCTTGCTCGGAAGCTACTGCTGCCCAAAGAGCTCCGGCCCCGTGGTGACTACTGGCACGGTGGCTTTGGCTGCCCAGAAGCAGGATAAAAAGAGTTCAGGTGATGGCACTTAAAAGGCTTTCAAGCTGCTCTTCTTGCTTGTGCGTTACTGCTTGAGAAGTGCCTTCCCTCTGGCTTTAAAAGGACAGGCAGGGTTCAATGAACTGTGAATGGGATAAAAATGTGATGTCAAGCGATGTCTTTGAGATGAATGTGAGGAATGTTGTTTTGCTGTACTATTAAAGCAGTAATAGTCCTTCTCCTCCCAAAGAGGAGGAAGAAAAAAAATCCCTTGACCACACTTTCAGTTGATGCTTGAGAAGCCCACTGATGGCAAACGCTGGGTAGAGGGGCTGGGATTTGGATGGTGGCCCGAGAAGCGGAGGTGGCACGGAGATACGTTGGGAAGCTATGTCTAGTCCTTGTGCGCTCCGAAATCAGGACAGGCTGTCTCTGCAGATGAGTGTGGTGGTGTCCCTGGCTAGGCGATGAGTGCTGCGGGTTGATGGCGGAGGTGCCCCCACCTTCTGCTGCTCTGTAACCAGGTGATAAAAGACTCTTTTGGGTTCCTCGCGAGCAAGTCTTGGTGCCACGGGGTTGTCGTAGGTACTACCTGCGCTCCCTTGTGGGGCTCAAGCCTGGCTTCATCGGCACCTGGTAGCTGTTGCCTTCAGGAGGTGGGCAGATGTCGAGCACATCTAAAGTGCCGCTGGAGGTGGAGTAATTTGCCTTGTACGCGTCTCTAGGGATTTGCGCTGGTGGGTGGAGAAATGAAGACCGTGAGGTCCGCACCGTCTCCTCGGGAAGGGCTGGGCTTGCCCACCCCAGCTAGGAGCTACGTTGCCACCCCAACGCCTGTGCTGGTGAGCCTTTGGGCAAGGATGCTGTTATCCCACGGGGTCCAACAGACCTCTTGTCTCCTTCTGGCAGGCCTTGTCTCTCCACGAGGAGAACCGTGGCCGTGAAAGCAGGAAGGCCACCTGTGATGGTGGACCACGCAGGACTGAAACCTCTTCAGCCAGCAGATGCAGCAATCCAACCTTAATTAAAAAACCAGAGCAGGCAAATTCTCCCTGTGAGCGGCTGCTAGGGAGAAACAGATGCAGCAATTAGTTCATTAACTGGATGAAATATATATTTAAAGAGATATGCTACTCCAGGGCCGAAGGATGCGCGGACGGGGGGTGTTGCTGCTGAGGAGCACAGGGGGACAACGCAGGCTTGCGGCTTGCCAAGGTCGAGGCTGAATTTCCGTGCGTCTTGCAGCTATCATTTCCAGAGCGCTCCGCTCGTTACCAGCAAAGTGTTTCCTGTTTGTGGGGTTTCGGTTAGGGTTTTTTTTGTGGATTATTTTTTTTCCTTACAAAAATACTATCGGTTTATTTAGCCGATAAATAATATCGTGGTGCAGCCGGGAAGCCAACTTTGGAAAAGTCAAGAGCGCAGTAGCCTTTGGCCGTGTTGCTAACTGTAAAACCGTGCTGGTCAAGTCCACAACCAAGAAAATGTGATGCTAAATGGGAAGCTAATTTTATCCCAGCTGGAAATATTCCTATTTGGGTTCTGACCACAAGAGGAGGCTGAAAGAAAACCCTTAGTCGAACCGAGCTTTAGGAGAGCAGCTCCCTCCCCAGCTGGACTTTTTTGCATTGGGTTGAGAAGGAAAATGATCTTGGGGATGGGATCCAGCTGATTTTGACCTTTTGCTCTCCTGCTTTTGGTATTTGCCCCTGCAAAATGAGGGGGGCAGCTGGGGAACCCGATGCCACCAGCTGAACCTCTGTATCGTGCGTTCAGCTTGGCACCGAGCCCTTAACTCCCTTTGCCAGGGAAATAAATTGCATTGCGCAGCACAAAAACAAAGAGCTTTCCGAGGCGATAAAAACAAATGTAGGAGATAAAGACAGACGAGGAGCTGCTGTATGGGATGGAAGGTGCTGCGCTGAGCTTTGCTGCCCTGTCCTGTGAAGATGGCGGATTCGATCCCTTTTGGGAGCGTGGGGAGAAGAGTCCTGTATAGCAGTGCTGTCGTGCAAAGCGGGGTTCATTCCCACATCCTGGGGTTCAATCTCGTCCTCCCAGGGACCGGTGCATCTGAGGAGGCTGTTCCCTGGCTTCAATGGAGCGGGAGGGTCTGCCCAGCTTCTGCAGGGGGGACGCGGGGCAGGTTGCGGGGCATTCAGCCCCCACGATGGCTGTAAGGGTGAGCTGGTGCTGCTTTCCGTCCTTGCTGTGCGCTGGCATCAAGCGGAGAGACGCGGTATTGACCTTGGGTGCTTCCCTGGGGCGGGCACGGCCCCCCCCCATCTCCATCCTGCCGTGTCTGAATGTGCCCGAGCAGCCGAGCGCTGCGGGGGGAGGGATGCTTGGATCAGAGTGGTGTGATGGTCCAGGGATGAAGGCAGCGTGGTGGCTCGGCCAGGGCTTGCCCCACCGACTAAAGGAGCTGTCGCCAAGCTGTCCTTCATGCCGCAGGGCCCAGCAGCGAGCTGCCGCGCTGCCTCCCACCTGAAATCAAGGCTTGCTCGCTGGTGTAGGGCAAAAATTGGGAACAGATTATCGCTGTCTCGTGGGGAAAAATGTCGTGTTCCAGCAGGCGCAAGGGCCGCAGGCACAAACAAGGTCAGTGGAGCTATTAATAAAGCCAGGTGCTGCTGAAGTATGTGTAACTCGGGAGAGGGACTCGTTAAGCCAACGAGTGGAGCGATGCAGGACCAGGGGGCTTGGCTGAGCCCTCCGTTCCCATGGGAAGGTGCAGAGCGATGGCTCAGGAGCAGCGGGGAAAGGGGATCCCCGATTTTGGGCTGGAAGGATGGGTTTAATGGCTCTGTTGCGGTTCTGTTGTGGTTCTTGACTTGCTGGCAGGAAGCAGGTAAGTGTGATCTGATGGCCTTGGGTCCCATAACATCATTTGGTGGGGGGGGGGAAGTAGGGATGTTGCATATCAAACCTCCCGTACAGCCTTCCACTCCCACGGGCTCCTCTCAAGCTGGTTGTGTGCCCGGGGACGGGTGTGTGGGTGCAAGGCTGGAGCCAGAGGGCTGCTGGAGTGGTACCCCGGAAACTCAACCCGAAGCTCTGATGAAGCAGCAGCGTGTGTTTTCCATCTGCATCCCTGGGGAGGGCTTGGGGAAAGACAGGGAGCATTTTGCCGCTGGCCCCCACGTCTTGGGTGGGAGAAGACCCTTCTTTGAAGGTGTACGGGTTCCTCCTTGCCTGTGCATGCTTAGAAAAAACCCTGCCCTGCAGCAGAAGAGCCCTGGCTTCCCCGGGGCCGAGGCTGATGTCTCGCCCCTGCCCGGCTGCAGAGAAGCCATCTGTTTTTCCTTTCCAACTGGAAGGAACACAATTAGGGAAAGGCTCATCATGTCGTGCTATTTATAACTCGGAGGGCTAGCAGAGCATCTGTCTCTCCAGCTCCAAGCAGGGCTGGCTTAGCCCAGGGCTGTGCCGGGACCTCTGCGCTGGGAACGGGGTGATTTCCTTGCTTTTTCTCCTTGATGGTCCCAGTTGGAGTTAGGGGGGAGTTTGCACGGGGGACTTGTAACTTGTCACTTTACACTTGTCATGAAATAGTTGTTCTCTGACACCCGAACCTTTTGCAAGGAGCTGGCTCCGGTCTGGGTGGTGGAGGCTGGAGCAGAGCCTCGGGGGCACCTTGGGGTGCTCCCCCCACCCCAACTTCACTCCTCTTGGTCATCTCCTACAGCTTTTGAGGACCGGAGTCCCTCAGGGCTGATGGAATTGCAGGTCCAGGTCCCTGTAATACAGCTGCTGCCCGGCTGAGCGCATGGGGTAGGGTGGGTGGAAGAAGCCTTGGTGCTCTGTAGGAAAAAAACCCTTTCTAACCCTGTGAAACGCTTGTGAAATAATCCACTATCTGAAGACTTGTGAGAAATGGTTAGGCCTTCAACGCTGATTTTTCTGGTTGTGCTTGCAAGGAGCTTTGTTGGCAAATCAGAGTAAGAAATGAAACACCCGGAGCCTCTGGCTGTTGGTAGCTGCTGGCAAGTGGAGGCGGCAGGAGGGTGGGTGGGCTCCAGCGTGCTTGTGGGAGGTTGCCCACCCAAGGGAGAAGTCCCACCAGAGGCTGGTGGCTCCTGGTTGTGCCCCTTGACCCAGGCAGAGCTGCTGTATCTTTCTATAGCATCCAGGAAAACAAGCTGGATAGGCTGAGGGCCAAGTGGTTTTATTGGAGGTGGTTGTGAGCTGAAGGAGAGGGCTTCCCTGCGCTGCCTGTTGCTTGAGAAATGACCTTTGAATAGGAGCGGCACCTGAAGACGACAGCAATCCAGCGACGCGTGTTAAACGGGGTAGGGCGACGAGTTCGGTGACGTTTGGTCCTCGCGTTTGCAAGCTTTCCCGGGGGTTTTTGGTGGGAAGTCACTGGTTGGAGGCTGGAGCTGTAGGAATGTGCGGTGCAAAGATGAGGTGATGCCTTTCAGCTCTGGTCTGAGCTGCTGTGTGCTTCATGGGCCCTGCTCTCACCTGGGGGGTAATTAATTCATCTAACGAGTGTTATTGCTCTTGGAGGCTGCAACCAAGAGCAATGTGAGGACCGAACCTGGAGAGGGATCACGTCATCTGCAGCGCCGCTGCCAGACTCTGCTGCTGCCCGAAGGGCCGGGGGAATGGGATGTTCTGCACGGAGCTATGTGAACTATTTCTCCTATGTAAATAAAATACCTCTGAGATGAAATTGAGCCAAAGGGGCGGGGGGAGGAGGTGGGGCAGCCTTTGGGAAAAATGGGATTTTGCTATTTTTGTAAATAAAACAAGCTGGTGGCAGCGAATTATCCTCATTTTTTTAAAAAAAAGAGGAGGGGAAAAAAAAAAAGGCTTTCTTTTTATGGCATGTCCTGGCTATTTTTTTTTTTTCCCTGTTCCTCCTTGCCATAGTAGTGTGGGAGGAGAGAAATCCCTGGGTAAGCTGGAGGCTCGGAGGTGGGAAGATGAGAAGGGTGTTTGCAGCCATCCCCTTGAACGCAGGCATCATTCCTGCCCAAGCTGACCCTTCGGGGGGCATCATCCCCCATAATAAAGTGCTTTTTGTTGGTTTTTTTTTTCCACTTGGCAAGCACATCTGTTATTTTTTAGGCTGTCTTGCGCCTTGGCCCTTGCTGGCACACAGTGCTGTAGACATAAACACATCGCCCATGTCTCTGAGTGGATGCGTTATGAATAAATGATGTATAAAGTCTGGCGTTCGCTGTGGTGTGGTCACCCAGGAAAGCCCTTTGGTGCGGTCTCAGCCCCGGCTCCCTCTGCCCCGTACCAGAGCTGCCTGCGCAGCATCTTTCCTCTGGCAGACCCCGTCTCCTGGTCCCCCTAAAGTCCCAAACCCAGCAGGCAGCTGGATGTGGCCGCGGGTTTCTGAGCGGGCGGGCTCTGACGGCGCTGGCCGAGTCCGGTGGAGCGGTCGGCGTGCCTTGCAGAGGCTTGGGCTTTACGTGGGCTCAGCTGAAATAACGCCCGGCTCTTTAGTCTTGGCAAAGCGTCGTATTTAACGCCCGTGCAGAGGGCTGAGTCGCACCATCCTGGCGTGGGCAGAGCCAGGGCGTCTCGGTCACGGTCCCCGCCGTAGCTTTTACCCGGGGCGTATCTCACGGTACCCAGCCTTGCGAGCCCTTCCCCAGCTGATTTTGGCCCCGAGCTGGGAGCCCGGCTCACCTTCGCTTACCCCTTTCATTTTACGGAGGATGCTCTGAGGCCGGGGGGGGGGGGGTGGCACCGCACCACGTACCCCCGCCTGCTGTTTTCGGCTCTGTTTCCAGGCTCTGGGAACAAACGTGCTGTATTCATTGATGATTTGCTGCTGGGAGTCGGTGAGTGATGTCCTCACGCCTTCCTTTCTGCCCCCAGCAGTGAGCGCCGTTAAAAAAGAATACCAGGGGTTTTGCAAGAAGCCTTTTTTCAAGGAAAGAAGAAAAGAAATGCTTTCTCCTTTTACCTTACCTGTTAGGTGAGTGCTTTAGGGCAGAGGTTTAGCTTTGCTCCTTACACCATGCCGGGGAGCAAAGAAAAAGCCCTGGGGATGGTTTCTGGTCCCAGGCTCTTGCGGGAAGCGAGGAATCTCTTTTTCGTCCCGAGATATCCCCAAAAATACGTACAACCTCTTCCTTGCGTTGTAGGCAAGAGAGATTGATTCATTTTAAGCATCCCAGCGTAGGGTCGAGCGGGAGAGCGGACCCCACGGGTCAGCCGTGCGGACCCACAGCTTGGCAGCGCCGGGGACGAGACGGTGTCTGGTTTTCGCCGCTGGTGCAGAGACGAAGTATGAGTTTGCATGTGAAATTAGCCCGCACTGATGAGGTCTGACTTAAGATGACACCCGATTTCTTTTCTCCTTCATGGAAAAGGAATTTATTCCCCTGGGGAATTATAAATTTTTTAACTGAAGGTGATGGCTTTTCCTCTCCCTTTATTCCGTCACTTATTTTAGCAGCAACGTTTGAGCAAAGTGAGTGATTTTTCCTTTCCTAGTTTGGGGTGGGTTTTTGGACGACACCGTGCCATCCAATTTATTTCAAGAAAAGAAGGGAGAAGAGTGGGGGGGTTTGTTCACCTAGTCTGTGATTCTTAGCCAAGGTGGCCTAATTTGCTGCATCTTGCCCGCCAAAAAGGTAAAAGGGAGTTTTGCTCATCCCGAGCATCCTCGGAGCCTGCGCCGCTGCTGCGCTTCCTGCCTCGGCATCGCCTTCCCCTCTCTTCCCCTGCCTCCCTAAGCGCATCCCATGTCTCCGGAGCATTTTGGGAATAGCTGGCAGGATGCTGTCCCAGGGAAGAGAGCGAGCGGGATCCAGAGCCGGTCCTACCGTAGATCTCACCCCATATATAATCCCAGCCCCAAGAGTTTCCCGCGCTGGCTGTGGTTTGAAGGTGCAGCGAGCGTTTGCTGCTTTACTCACCGTTTCCTCCCCGTTTGAACTAAAAGAGGACGAGGAGCAGCTCGTTCTCCACAGCTTAGCGGTTAGGCTTAGTGCCAGCAAATCTCACGCTGAAGTCTGGCTGCTGAGCCGGGCTTCAGCCACCCGACCGACGCTCATATCAAAAGGCAGGGGAAAGGACGGGCCGCGGCAGAGGCTAAAAAAGGCTAGGAAGGAAAAGGACATTGCAGAAGGATTGCATTTCCTTTTGGGAAGCCGAGCTGGAGGAGATGTCCTCGTTTCTCCCGACCTTTCCAGGTGGCTGTTATAGTGCCGGCCGCATTTATGACGCTTGCTTGATGAAAATCAAGAGATGACGCATCTGTTGTGGGAAGCAATCATGCAAACGCTCTGAGCTTTGATGTTCCCCGGAACGTTTCATTTAGCAGCCGGGGTGAACAGCAGAGCCTGTTTCCCTGCCGCCGCTTAACCTGAAGCAAAGCACCGCCTGCGTTGGGGGTGAGATGGCAGCTCGAGCCTCTCCCGCCTCACCTGTCTGCATCCCATAGGGAACAGCGGCTTCTTCTTGGTCGCCCTCCCTCTACCAGCACACGCCCTGCTGCACCTCCCGCCCTCCCCGTGCAAGAAAACAGTCGGTAATTAAGAGCAGGGACGTAAAACGCGGCAAATTGGCACATCTCTACCTGAGGAGGGGTGCTGCTGCCTTCCCCCAAAATCCCTCCGGAAACTCAGTCGTGCCACCGTCT